>NC_042616.1:197336476-198626261 GCF_901001135.1 Rhinatrema bivittatum | reverse complement strand
AGGCTACACCAAGGACCTTGGAGGATCACGAGTAATGGTGCCTATTTCAATCAAGCTTTGATGATAGGATTAATCTAGCAACTGGGTCAATATGGCAGGCTGCAAGTCTGTAATGACTAAAAGAATTAGCAGAAATGCAGGCACTTGAGCAGCTGGATCTATCTGGCAGGTTATGCAGGAAGCTTTGGAGGCCAGATGTTTGGGTAATTGCCACAGTAGTATTGCTGGCTCTTTAGATTATTACAGAGCTTTGAAAGCTGGGCACCAGAAGGAGCCAAGTAGGGATCTCATGCGCTCTTCTACCCAAGATGGTATAATACAAAGGAGAAAGACAGACATAAAAAAAAAAAAGAATGTCTTCGACAAGGTCAAATCTTGCAGGGGTGACATTTTGTGGCTGGCAGCTAGGATGTATCCTTAGCAGTATGGATAGAATAACAAGACAGACTGAATGGGTCAGGTGATCTTTTTCTGCCATCATTTACTATGCTAGTATGTTGCTATGAGCTGTGTGCTATGTTGCTAAACTAGCTACAGTATATGCTGCTATATAATATAGGTTGCAATACTAGCAAATATCTATGAACAATTGTTTTAAATTTACATTCCACACATTTGTAAATCATAGCAGCATGCCTAGGGAGCTCCTGTATGTTTGCTCTGTGTTTTACAATTCTAGCACCACACCACCCCTCCCCTCCCCCCTCCCCCTTTTTACCCAGATGAGGCAAATAAAATGTGAGAAGTATCTGATGCCTGTTTAGGAGCCAAGCACCAGGCTTTTTTGAAGGGTTCATAAAACAACAGAATAGTCAAGCAGATGGTGTCGTGGACCAAGCACACAGGCATGGGCTGGATTTTACCAGGCCAGAAAGGAATCCTCACACAAACGTATTTCCCCTCTGTGAGTCTCTTGTAAACGTCTTCCCCTGCCCTTCCTCCTGGATAACAGCCTACAGACAAAATACCCACCTGGGGATAAAGTGGAATGTCACACCCCAAAGTATCATCAACAAACAGAACTTTTATTTCTGGATTTCCAACAAGCAGGGTATATAAAATACGAAGAGATATTAAATGGCACTGATTTGATCAGTTGTTTACAGGAATCCACAGCAGAGCTGCAGCACAATAAACATTAATCAAACGCTTCTCTTTCGTCTACGAACTTCTTCCCCATCTCTAAGACAAATATCCAAAAACTACTCTCTGCAACTCTCCACATAAATAGGGATGTGCATTTGTTTGAAACGAAATAGGAAATGTTAATCACATATCCTTTTTAGTCTATCAAGGGGTCTATGAGTCTAGTCCATGATATTGAATGCAGCTTTCGCCAATACATCAGCCTCTAAGAGTATTGCGGTCTTTGGGACAGCACTTACTCATGATTCCGTCAGTTTCATCTGTGAGATTACCCATTGTTGTGCATTTTCACAGATATCCCCTGTACTCTGGAATAGCCTACCTGGGAATTTGCAGTTGCAGGCAGACTATAAATGTTTCAGGAACGTTTTAAAGGCGCAATTATACCGGGAGGCATTTAACCGTTAGGTTTGTTGATTGTATTTTGCTGTGTTTTTATTGTTTATATTCTTTTTTTTATGTGTTTGTTACCCATCTTGAACAGTTTGTCTGGTAATGAGGCAGGCTACACATTTCCGCAAGTAAATAAATAAATATCTTATTTAGTTTCCTTTTGTTTTCAAAACAGAATGTTTTGAAAGAAATGCTCCAAAAGGAAATGGAAATGTCAACCTCACTGTAGAGTTGGTAATCAAAACAGGGTGCAGTGCATAAAGTTCAAGCAAGTGAATATCCACACTCTGGGAGTGAAAGAAATGCTTACAAAAACACTGTCGCCTGTCTTCAGTCTTCCCAGCTGCCTGTCCAAGGATTCTGGGGGCTTCCCAAAGAACTCCTCGAGACTTCCCTGAGGAATTCCCAGGCCCTCCCCACAAAAAAGTTGCCAGAGCCCAGGACCTAAGTAGACTCCTCCAACCCTCCACCCCTTTTACCCCGCAACAAAATTTGCTAGGCCCCTGGACCTCTCCAACCCCTCCTGCAAAACCTGCTGATAACTGGAACCTCCCTAGGCCAGGAGGGATACCAACTTGTTTTCTGCCCCTCCAGAATCCCTTTAAAAATGTCACCAGCTGGCCCTGAGACCAGCACCATAGTCAAGGCAAAGTGGCGCCGGTCTCCGAGCCAGCTAGCACCAGTTGTGACCAGCACCATTATGACATTGCTGTGGTGTCAATCTCAGGGTCAGAGCGAGCCATTTTCCAGTGACGTCAGAAGGGCAAGAAATGAGTGATCATCCCTCCTGCCCATTTCTTTTTTTTTTTTTTTTAAATAATTTTTATTCAGCAAAGTGAACATTACAATAGCCATCATAATATGTCCCATGATGTAAAATAAGCTTAATACCCAAAAGTAAAGAAATAAGCATTAACTTGAAACAAACGTTTGCAAATTTAAGTATATAAACATAGACAGACTTCAGACCCAAATCCAAGGTACATATACACTATATCAACCATCCTTTTATGCATTCCCTAACCCAGCCACATATTTTCAACCAGGATCATCTAGTAATGCTCCATTATACACACTCAAACACACTCACACCCAGGCCATGATAAGAAGTCAACAATCATGCAGCCTAAAAAAAAAAACCATCAATGAGGGTACCACTGTACAAAGTGGTCAAACAGAAGGGGTATGCTACATAAGATTATCAATCTTCTTATCTGTTACCAATCTATAGTATATCCCTGATCAATAATAGATTTTGCTAGGTCTTGTGATATCTGATCAAAAAACTTCTTCCAGGATACCACATAAGCTTCAGACACTATCCGTTTGGCGAATTTCATAGCCAGCCTTTCCATCAGCATGTATTTAGACATTTGGGTTTGCCAGATTCCCATCATGGATGTTGCTTCCTCAGCCCACTTAAGTAACACACATTTGCAGGCCACAGCCAGTGCTAAGCCAAGGAAGTGCTCACACCCTTCTCAGCCCCCTGAACTTGAGTAAGATTACTCAATAATAATATTTCACCCTGCTGAAGAAGCAAGACCCCCATACAGGCATGCAAAGTCATTAGCATACATTCCAAAAGGAGGCCATCTTACAACTTGTCAAAAATCTATGAACCATAAGGCCATTTTCCATCTTACACCTGATACAAAGTCTACTTCATATGATCTCGTTTAATATCATCTAGATAAGAATGATGTAATACACTGAACTGTTTCCCCGCAAAGTCATGTCAATAAACATTTTATGTAAGGATTTACAACCTTTCTGCACATCATCAGGTAATACTGCTGTGCATAGTTCTCTGCTCCAGTATTTACTCAATGCAGCCACCCCCTTCTAAGAAAGCTATGGTTTACATAGCACATGCCACTGAGATATAGCAGTCTAAGTCTCTCCCACATCCTGTATTGAAGTTGCAAAAATAAATTCCTTCAGAACATAATCCTCAACACAGTTGAAAGAATCCAGATAGTGTTGTGCTTGCAAAAACACAAAACAGTGAGTATTTGGTAAGCAATATTGAGACTGTAATAATTAGAAGTATGAGTATCATTGTCATGTAAATGACCAACAGTTTTGGGTGGCCCCGTCAGGGCGCAGTCCCTGCCTGGCCCTTATGACATAGAGGCCAGGACACGCAGAGTGTTACATGCCTCGACTGCTTGTATGCTAGCTGGAGGCTAAGGGAGTGGAGGATGGGCACATTTAAGTGACAGGGATGTGCAGGATAAGGTTTGAAACATGCCAGGGAGAGGTGGCAGAATTTAATTGGTTTGGGCCCATAGGGGATCAAGGGATGAGATAAAGTATAATTGTTACTTTTACCTCAGCAGTCAATCCTGCTTATTTTTTGTCATGGTGGCAGGCAGCATCCCTTTGGTGGTGGATCCTGTTCTTGTCATGGAGGGAAAGAGAGGTCGGTCTGCGTCTTGTTTTGCTGTTCCGGAGGTGGCGGCGACAGTGGGACAAACGGGAGAGCTATCCGTGTGTGGTCATTTGCTGCTAGTGTAGCGGAAGTACCTGGTCCGGGTTCTGAAGAGGATTGACGTGATAGGTGAGCGCTGATGGGGGTTCGGGTACTATTTTTAGCTATTGTATTTTGTTTTATAAATGAGCATTTAAATTGCTTTAATTATATTTGCTATATTTGTTATAGGGAAAGAAATTCACCTCATAATACTAAATTTCTCTAGCTAGCTATAAGAGAAATGCTATAATTCAAGTTACAGATTGCCAGTGTTTTTTTCCCTAAATGAGCTTAATGTTTAGGACTATTTAGTAGCTCCTCATTAGGAGGCAAAAATGAGTGGAAATGACTTCCACTAATGGCTTTTAAATTGATTATTAGCGAAATATATACCCAAAATGAGCAAGATCTTCCTTTTAAGTTTAATTTGCTTGCAGACATCAGAGTTGAAGGAATAATACATTTTGAGTAATTGAAAGAATGTTCCTATTACAGATACAGTAATAAGATATATTGCTAAATCTTTGTGTAGGCAAAACCAGGCAATTTTTCAGTCTTATTTCCTGCCTCTGTGGTATTTTTGTAGTCACTGCAAAGAAGAGATTGTAGATTGACAAGGACATAGTTCTTTACAAAGGACCATGAATGTGATCCACTTTGAAATGTTTGAAAGGCAGAATATAAATCAAATAAATGAATAAATAAATAAATAAATAAATGGACCGGCCTTCCAGGGGATGAGATGGAAATGTACACATAGGTGATTGGTGTGATGACTAACATAACCGTACAGCTCTCATGGCACCTTTACGTAGAAAACTATTTCGAAATGTGGAGTGAGAAGCCAAGATAAGTGCTTTTAATTGCAAGAAAAACTCTTCTAAAAAACAATTATTTCATGGACATAAGTCTTAAAGCCATATGATTATAGATAAGGCAAGGAAGGAAGGTGCCACAGCAATCGAGACACGGTGTGCCTGGAGAAGGACGGCTGCCTCACTTGCATGGAGCTCCTCAGGTACAGACCTGCTTGATCTTGGAAAAGTTGTTGAGCCCTGACCAGATGTTTCCAGTAAAGTTAATTGCTTCAGGGCACGCCTCGCCACTAAAATGGTTACTCTAGGTCAAATCCTGCTTGATATCATTCAAGGAGAGATTTTTTTTTCTCTGTTGGAGACAGTTAATATTTTCTCGTTTAAAATAAAAATTGCAAACGAGAACCCTAAATGATTGCCTCTGCCAAAGGAGAACAGTTCAGAATTCTGCTGTTCCTGGTGCTTTTAGAAAAATGAAAAGAACAATTTAACCCTATTGGTGATTGTTTTTCATTACCTCTAAGAATGAAGTTTATGACTTTAGAGATCTGGAAAGGTATTAATTGTTTTCTAGTCCTGATGATGTGCGCCAGAAGTAAAGAAGTGAATAGCAATATCCCTTATAGATCTAATTGTTGTTGGTGTGTGTATATATATATATAATATATGTATATCCTAGCTGTCACCTGGTAAAATTCACCAGACCTGGCCCAAGACTTGGACCCACCACTGAAGCCCAGAACTGATGCCGAGGACAGGCAAGGCCAGGTCCTGTCGCAGAGGCCCAGGCACAACACCAAAGCCTAACCAAAGCTGGGTCCAGGTTGCTGAAGTCTAGGCAAGGGTCTGACACCAGGGCCCAGCCAAGGCTCAGTCCCAGTCACCAAGGCCCAGCCCTAGGCCAAGGTCTGATGCTGTGATCCGGCCAAGGCCAGACCCAAAGCCATGGCCAAGCCCAAGGCCAGATTCCAGTTGCCAAGGCCCAGGCCTAGGCCTAAGGCATAAGACCTGGAGACCCAGGAATAGACTTTGTGTCCTCTTCTTGCTTCATCTGTCAATTTGAAATTATGTCATCTGCCTGGAGGTTGCGCTGCAGTGACATTACTGTAACACACTCCTCCAGAATAGATGGTGCCATTTTGTTGCATAGCCATACCTCAAAATGACTCCATCTGCGCTGGAGGAGGTGGCTGCAGTAACATCATTGTGGCAGGACCTCTATGCTGAGGACATCATTTTAAGTCAACGATCAAGCAAAAAGAGAATGCAAGATTCTCTCCTGGGCCTCTTGGCCTATACCCAGGCCTTGGCAAGTAGAACCCAGCCTCCGCCAGGCCTCGGTGTTCAGCTTGGGCCAAGACCCTAGGCTAGAGTCTCGATAACTGGGACCTGGCCTCATTTGAGCTCTGGCGTTAGACTCAAGCCAGACCCTTGGGTCTAGACTGCAGGCCTAAGCCTAGGTTTCTGTGCCTGGGGCCTAGTCTCAGGCTAGGTGCTGATATCAAGCCTGGGTGTAGGAACCAGGATCTGGCCTTGATCGAGCTCTGGTGTCAGGCCTAAGCCTAGGCCCAGGCTCATGCCCTAGCCTTAGTGTCTAGGATTTGGCCTCAGCTATGCCAAGGCATTATCCCTGTGCCAATCCCTGGGCCTTGGCAATTGGGACATCAGTTTTGAGCTGGACCTAGGCCATGGCCCAGGTCTCAGTGACTTTAATCCAGTCTCAGCCAGGTATCTCAGCTTCGGGCCTAGATCTTAGCCTCGGTGACCATGACTCATCCATGGGTTGGGCTCCAAAATCAGGCCTAGGCCTATACCCAGGCCCATGCCTCGGTTGGGCCCTGGCAACAGACTTGGGTCTAGGCTTCAGTCGTCAATATTTTCAAATTCGTCAGAAATCAGGAGCTCCCCCGAAACGATAGGAAAACCCTACGATATTGATCGTGGGAGTTCTCTTATCGTTTTGGGGGAGGGCAGGAAAAACGGCACACAAAAATAACTCCTAAACCCACCCCGACCCTTTAAAACTAATCCCTTTGCTTCCCCCACCCTCCTGACCCCCCAAAAAACATTTTACAGGTACCTGGTGGTCCAGTGGGGGTCCCGGGAGCGATCTCCCGCTCTCGGGCCGTCGGCTGCCACTAATCAAATGGCGCCGATGGCCTTTGCCTTTACCATGTGACAGAGTATCCGTGCCATTGGCCGGCCCCTGTCACATGGTAGGAGCACTGGATGGCCCGCGCCATTTTTAAAGATGGAGCCGGCCATCCAGTGCTCCTACCATGTGACAGGGGGCAAAGGCCATCGGCACCATTTTGATTAGTGGCAGCCGATGGCCCGAGAGCGGGAGATCGCTCCCAGGACCCCCACTGGACCACCAGGTACCTGTAAAATGTTTTTTGGGGGGTCGGGAGGGTGGGGGAAGCAAAGGGATTAGTTTTAAAGGGTCGGGTGGGTTTTTTGTTTATCGGCTCGGGCGCAGCCGATAAACAAAACCGCAATCGGGCCCGATGAAAAAAAACCCACAATGTGAATCGGAACCGGAATCCGAACCGATTCCGGCTCCGATTCACATCTCTAATAGGATCATCTTTCTAGCAGGGTCCCTGGGTGGGATTTGGTTGAGGCCTGGTCATTCCTGATGTCCATTTTTGACTGTTCTTTTATTTTTTTTTAAAAATTCATCCAAGGACTATTTTCGGCTTATACTGCCTTTTAATGCTGATATAAACGTGCATGTGGTGAACCCGGCATGCACCTTTTAGCTATTCTGAAGAGGGCAACTTTCAGATGGACCAATTAACCCAAGTAAATGGCTTGGAAAATTGTTCTCCCCCTAAAGTAGCACTTAAAAGGAGACCTAGAAAAAAAGACTGAATGACAGCTATCATGCCAGCTGTCAAGCTGCTATTTTGTGCAATTTAACTAAGTACTTGTTGCTTCAAGGAATATGTGGGGCCCTGAAAACCATGACATATGAAAAAGAAGTCATACTATAAATCATGTTTATAGGGCTTACAGCTGATTGTTCCTAGATTTGCAACTAGTAAAGTAAACATATGGAAAAAATTTATGAAAAATTCTCGCTGTCTGAAAACCAGTTGCGATTTTTTTTTTTTCCTTTGCTCGGTCCTTTTGTGGCATACTTCCAAATCCCAGTTATGTAAAGAAATGTAAGTTCAACATAAATCAAGATGATGCACAACTGGTTTGACTTTAATCATACCATTTGTCATTCTACTGGCTCTATACAGAGCTTCTCATCAAAATAAACATATATCATATTACATTCTCTGTTGTTTCCTGCTCAAAAGGCAGTGATTGCAGAGCAAGCTTTCTTTAAGACAGGCTAAGTGCAGCAAACCAACACAAATTTTGCAGTTTAAAGTTTCCTGGAGGCCAGTCATTCTTCCTTAAAGGAAGTCACAGATCACTGCATTCTTCAGAGGGACAGTGACGGAGTGTGTACCCCCGAGGCTAGGGAGGGCCCTGCTTTCATTGTGCTGAGTGCACCTGCATGTATTTTCAATTAACTGCTGACCTGATGAGTGGCGTTTTAAACATGGCTCTAGATCAGTGGCTCTCAACTTTTTGGGGACAATTTTCAAAGCCTATTCTAAAATTGACTTGGCCTCAAGAGTGCATAAAAAGTTTGTGTGCAGCTCCAGTTTCATGCGTCCTTTTACACTCATTGAGGAGAGGCTTTCCAGGAGGGGGCGGTGAGGCAGAATTAGCACGCATACGTTTTATTTTTTAAGTACGTGCATAAGTTATCCTCACAAGTTACGCTCTCCCTGAAGCAGGTGTAACTTTGTGCAAGTAATTTGTGCACATACTCTGCCAAAGCGAACTTATGTGGGTAAAATAAGACTGAATTCTACACCAAGGCCAGTGAAAGGGATTTAGGTGCCTTAGACAAACCTTTTGTCTTGTGCCCCTGCTACATAATTATCTCCATCCCTCAATCCCCACAGCATAATTATATACACCCTCTCCTCTACAGCATATTAATTATCTCCCCCACTACCCTTCCAGTTTTATTTTCTCTACTTCTCCCCTATCTTTCCCAGCAGCATAATTATTTCCACCACTCCCCTCTAGCAAATTATTTCCACCCCTCCACCTTCACAGCACACTGTCCTCAGCATAATTACTTGCTGCTACTGCTTCTGCTGCTACTTCCTCCTCTACCAGCTGCCACCTCCCTGTAAAGCTGGAACTACACATAGGTCTCATGAGATCCACTGGCCCATGTTCCAACCTCAAGAGGAAAGCAGCAGCTGGCTGAGGAGAAGGCAGAAGCAGATTAGAAGTCCTGTTTGCCAATAGCTCCTGCCATCCAGAGGGCAGAGGAGAAGAAGAGATTTTGCTCCAGGTGGCATAGGCTGTGCCCTGCTCCCATTGCTTTTTTTCTCTCTGCATCATTAGTGGGCCCAGAAGGAAGCTCCCCTTTACCTCTACATTCGGAGCACAATGAACCAGCTCTCTTCATCCTGCCCATGACAGCAGGACGAGCCCAGATTCCTTGGGCTATGACTGACCCGGTCTTTTCCTGCTTCTCCTTCCCACAACAGTTTTTTGCCAAGGCTGCTGCACCCCCCAAATGTTGGCACTCTAAGCAATCGCCTAGCTCGCCTAGTGGTTTGGGGAGAGTTTGGGGAGGATATTGACAATAAAGTTTGTAGGTTGCTGAAGCGTTTCCATACATGATCATTTTATTTGTTTTCCTGAGTGTACCAGGAGGCCCAAAAGCAAAACACTGAGATGTGTGTTTAAAACCATTTCTAAGCCAACCAAATTTATTTATTTAGAACTTTTTTATACCGACATTCATGTAAAATACATATCACATAGGTTTACAGCAAAACAACTTATTTGGAAAACCATTACATAGAACAGGGGTAACATCAAACTGGGATCTGGGGTAATAAATACAAACTGCTAACATAGTGGTTATTTAACTAAAGTATAAAGGGAGAAACTGAACAGTTTAAAATAGCACATCACATAGTGAGGACCACCGTCTTCTCTAAAGTAATCGGGGTTACTTTTATGGCAGGGGGAGGAGAGGACCACCGTCTTCTCTGAAGTAATCGGGGTTACTTCTATGGCAGGGGGAGGAAAGGGAAGGTAGGGAGTGTTGGTGGAAGATTTGCATAAGGATTACAGCAGGGGGGAGAAAGATGGGAGGTTAATAAGCAGATTACAACAGGAGCCTTGGAGACTGGTGGTTCTCTAGTCAGATGAAATGCTTTTGCAGGGGAAGGGAGGGGAGGACAGGGCCAAGGGGGGGAGGAAGAGGTTGAAGAATATCCTTGTCAGGAATTACATATCTTAATAAAATGAACTAGTGAGAGGCAGGGCCTGCCATCAAGAGGGAGGCCCTATCCGGGGTTAGTATAAGCATCCTGTCATGTCACGGGTATGAGAAAGATCATTCATTTATGGGAATGCTTGTCTGAAGAGCCAAGTTTTAAGCTTTTTTTGAAGGTCAATGGGCAGGGTTCCAGACGAAGATCGGGGGGAGAGCATTCCATTGAGGAGGACCAGCTGTCGATAAAGCGCGCTTCCTTAATGAGGTCTTGGCTGGGGGGGCATAGAGAGTGCCTTTATAAGCTGTTCTTATTGGTCTAGAAGATGTGTGGAGTCGAAGAGGGATATTTAAGTCGAGGAGGGTTAGATTGTGTATGGATTTGTGTATCATCATGAGGACTTTGTGGAGAATTCTGAATTTGATGGGGAGCCAGTGAAGATTACGAAGAATGGGAGTAATACGTTCTCCTTTGTTGGTGTTGGTCAGAATCCTGGCAGCGGAGTTCTGTAATATCTGAAGGGGTCTGGTGGTGTTAGCGGTGAGTCCGAGAAGGAGAGAGTTGCAGTAAGTGATTTTAGAAAAGATGATGGATTGAAGAACCGTGCGGAAGTCCTGAAGGTGGAGGAGGGGTCTCAGCTTTTTTTAGAGTTTGTAATTTGAAAAAACATTCTTTAGTGGTGTTGCTGACAAATTTCTTTAGATTTAGCCGGTTGTCCAGAGTTACGCCGAGGTCTCTCACCTGGGAGGTGTCAGTCTGTTGGGATGTAGGGGGTTTGTTGATTACCCCGTGTTTGTCATCCTGTGTGATAATGAGGATCTCTGTTTTGTTAGTGTTGAGGACTAAGTTGAGACTGGTGAGGAGGAGGTTGATAGATAGTAGACAACTGTTCCAGAAGCTGAGGGTTTTGGAGGGAGTCTGTGATCGGGATGAGGATTTGTACATCATCAGCGTAGATAAAATGAGTTATTTTCAGGCTTGCGAGTAGATGGCAGAGCAGGAGAAGGTAGATGTTGAAAAGCGTCGGAGAGAGAGATGATCCTTGTGGGACTCCCAGTGTGGAACTGACTGGATGGGATTCTTTGTTGTTGATTCTGACCTTGAAACTCCTGTTGCTGAGGAATGACTTGAACCAGCTGAGTGCAGTTCCAGTGATGCCAATGTCTGAGAGTCGATCTATGAGTATTGAGTGGTTCACAGTGTCGAAGGCCGCAGAAATATCTAGGAGTGCGAGAAGATAAGGTTGTCTTTTTTCAAGGCCCAGGAGGATGGTGTCTGTAAGCGATATTAAGAGGGGTTCAGTGTTTAACGATTTGTGGAATCTTTCACTTTTAAACTTGCCATGGGTATAAACTACGGGTGGTCCCTTATACTTGCTTTTTCTGCCAGTAGAGAGGTTCACTGGAAAAGTGAAAAAAAAAAACCGAAACAATGCAATCTGCATGCATACATTTCCTCCTGAATCTAAAGACACTCCAGGGAATTCTTTCCCCTAATGTGGCTAGAAGTACACGCTTTGTTCTACAAACTGCAAACTTCTAGATGCACTGAGGAGTGACAACTTTCAGACAGCCGATTGATGAGGGCAAAGCATTCTAGAAAATGACCTCCCCCGTGCCTGTATTGTTTCCCTCCCCTGGCGTAAACATATACATCAGGGAAGCGCCTCTTTTTAACATAGCTAAAAGCATACATCTTCTGAAAGCCTGTAAGTACTTTTAGCTGCTATGAGGGGGACCATTTCAAACAGAGCAATTTACCTATTTAACAGGCCGATACAGTAAGGAGCGGTAGGAAGAGCTGTGTTAGTGCCGGGCGCACCCGCGGTTGCCGCACGCACAGTCCGGCTCACCTACCGCTCGATACTGTATGTAAATAGCTTGCAAATGCAAGCTGCGTCCAAGAAGCATCCGTGAAGCGTTAGGCCCGCGCAACCCATTTTACTGTATAGAGCGCTATACAGTATCCTGGGTGCGCTGGCCTAATGCTTCACAGACACATTGGTATCTGTCATTTCAAATGTCATTTCAAATGACATTTGAAATGACAGGTACCAGGAAGTGGACGGTTCTCCTACGCTCGGGATTGCCAGTCCTCTCTCCCCTCCTCCCGAAGCAAGGCGCGTAAAGCAGCCTTGCTTCGGGAGGAGGGGAGAGAGGACTGGCAGTGTAAAGCAATGAAGCGACTTACTCTTCTTGCAGCCCCCCTCCGGAGACGGACATCGGCGGAGACGGACATCGGCGAGACGGACCGTGGCTCCCCTGCCTCCAGCTGCCGGCGAAGATGGATGCCTGCACGGGCGAAAGCGGCCCCTGTGCGTGCAATTGGGCCGCTCAAGATGTGACATCACATGCCGTGACGCCAAACGTCGTGATGTCACGCCTTGAGCGTGACATCACGCCCCTGTTCGTGCAATTGGGCCCCTGTTCGTGCAATTGGGCCCTTGAGCGGCCCAATTGCACGAACAGGGGCCGCTTTCACCCGTGCAGGCATCCATCTTCGCCGGCAGCTGGAGGCAGGGGAGCCGCGGTCCGTTTCCACCGATGTCCGTCTCCAGAGGGGGGCTGCAAGAAGAGTAAGTCGCTTCGTTGCTTTACACTGCCAGTCCTCTCTCCCCTCCTCCCGAAGCAAGGCTGCTTTACGTGCCTTGCTTCGGGAGGAGGGGAGAGAGGACTGGCAATCCCGAGCGTAGGAGAACAGTCCACTTCGTTGCTACTTTTTTTTTTCGCTTTTTCGCTTTTTTTTTTTTTTTTTCCGCTTTCGTTGCTTCGGGAGGAGGGGAGAGGACTGGGGCTGCCCCGGAGACCAGCACCCATGGACGCGGCCAGGGCAGGTGAGCGGGGGCTGGGGGAAAGTTTGCCGCCTACCATTGCCCCTGCCTCTAACGCAGGGGTAAGTGTAGGCGGTAAGTTAGCAGGTTAAACACGCGGCAAAACGGCAGGTTAAAAAAGCGATAGTCGGGCCGCGTGTTACTGTATGGGAGGGAATAGCTAATTCGATCGTTTACATCTAATATACATGCCGCGGGCGGAAGGGGTTATCCGGTGATTTAAAGAGGCGGTAAGAATGGGTTAAAGGGGATAGTGTATCGCGGGTTGGACTAACACGGCCGAAAAGTGAGTAGAAAGCGGGTTAGGAGCAGGGTAACCGCGGCCGCACTTTACTGTATTGACCTGTGACTGAGTAAACATCTTCGAAACTTGTTCTCTAAAGGAGCTTAGAGAAGTTCTACTGAAAATTCTGTTCAGTCACTCTTTAGAGACCTAAGTAATTTCAGAGGCCTGGAAACAGGCAGTTGTCATCTGTCGTCATGAAAGTCAAAATAGAAACAAAGCTAGTAACTACAGGTCTATTAGTCTGACCTTTATGGTGAGTAAATTGCAGTCCCTGAAGTATTGTCTTGGTGACCCTGTTCTGAAGACCCCCTAATGGTAGAATTCAGAGTACACATGTGGGGAATGATTCCAGAAAGCAAAGAGGAAGGAGTAAAACAATAGATCTAAGAAGATAGAAGAGTGTTGCTAGAGCACACAGCCAGTGTGGAGCAGGAGAACCCTACTTAGATCCATGTTGGGCAAATTAATACTCTTGGGAGCCTCATGCTGAACACATTTGCAATCTTCACTTCTGAAAAGCCTGAGTGAACCCCTATGTTTAGAAATGTGAATACCTTCCAGCACAGAAGTGAAGTAATCCAGCAAAGTCAGGGGAACTGCATGCAATGGTAGTGATGAAGACACTAATACAACTCAAAGTGGAAGCTAGTACCGTTCTGCATGAGGAGATTTCTCCCCAAATGTTTGTTGCATAGTTCAAATGCTCAGCACAGAACTTAAAAAGTGTTATAACTCATTGTTTCCTATAGAAAAACAACTTGTTTAATTATTGTGCCAGGAGGTGAGCTGAGAGTGATGTTGGGAGAGAGACAATTGCCATACATATCTCGTCTCAGGCTACTGGAAAAGAATGCTCCCTGTTTAAACAGGTCCTGCTCCCACCTGCCTCCATGTGTTGGATCTGCATCTTTCTGCTGACCTCATTGCGGGCTGACCAGGGTTGCCAGCTGGCTCCAGATTTTCAGGACAGGTTGATCTAGTCCTGGATTTGTTCACTTGCATGCAGGTATTTATAGTCTTGTTTTTCTTAGGGAATGCAATAGGGAAATCAAAATAAATTCCAACATGCAATGGGGTAAAATCAGGACTGGATCAACCTGTATTGAAAATCTGCGGTCAGTTGGTAACCTTAAGGCTGAACATAAAAGCTGACTTGCTGTAGGAGAGAGAAGAACATGCAGGAGGTGAGCTGCAAGTGATGCTGGAGATATACGTTTGCCATCCATGTCCTCCTTGTTGCACCAGGAGGTGGACCCTTGGCCTAGTGCAGGATTGGTAGGCTTCTGGTCAGACCCAGAGAAGGCCTGCCACCAGGAGGCGGAGCACAAGAGGAGACACAGGTTAGCTGAGCTTCGCCACTTTCAACCCGAGGTACCCCCGGGTTGAGCCCTTGGGTACCCGGGTCGCCTGGTCTTAGGTGGGCCTCGCAGGATCTCCTTGATAGGAAGTTCAGGGGTGTGCCCATCATGATCAAGGGTGTGTGGTTGATATTCAGGTCAGAAGTCCTGGGTGCCTGGGAAGGCCAACAGAGAGTGTCTGTTGTATGGCAAGGATCAAAGCCAGAGTCAAGGAAGTGTGGACAGCAATGCAAGGGTCAGGGCCAGTAATCAGTCCATGGATAGTCAGGCAAAGCAGGGGTCAAATACCAGTAGTCAGTCCGTGGGTAGTCAGCCAAAGCAGAAGTCAGGATCCAGGAGACAATCAGACGTAGTCGTGTTCAGGCAGAGGTCAATTCCAGGCAGCGTGAAGACGTGGTCGGTAAACAGGCTGAGGTCAGTTCCAGACAGCGAGCAGATGTAGTCGTAGAAACAGGAAAGGTCAATCCAGGCAGCGGTCAAGCATATTCAGTAGTCAGGCAGGCGAGGGTCAGGTTTGGAGAAGACGGTCAGCATGGTCAGGTAGGCGGAGGTCGGTTCCCAATAAGAGACAGAAGTCCGTAAGTAGACACTGGAGCTAGGAAGCCCTGGAAGCAACAAGGACTGAAAGGACTTGTTGCAAAGGCAAGCTCTGATTGCCAGAGCTCCCTAGTAGAGCTTGCCTTAAATAGTTCCTGGTCGCTGATGTCCTTAGGTGGGGCTGACTCTCCCTGTGCGCCGCAGCCCCTTTAAATTTAGACAGGAAGCGCAAGCGCTCACCTAGAGGTCCTGAGGAAGGACGTAGCCATCAGCAGAGTGTCTGCCTCATGGCAGGGCCATGGAGAGGTCGATCGCGGCGCCTCCAGCGCGCCAGGACCACCGAGAGGGAAGCAGCATGGAAGCTGCTTCCTCTACATCGCCGAGGACCTGGCTCATGCTCCAGCGAAGGCGGAAGGAAGCGGTAAGGATGGCCGGTCGTGGGTCCCACGGCTGGCCGCCGCAACACCCCTCCAGGCTACTGTACCTGTCTGTCTCCGTGTGCTTTGCCATGCCCCTTCCTGCTGATGTCATCACAAGATCTTTTAGGAGTGACTGAGAGGGGTTGGAAAGGTTGGATGTATTTTTGGATATTATTTGGATATTAGTTAACCTGACCCCTTGTGAAATGAGAGCTGAGGAGGGGATTGACATTGTTTGATCTCTCTATGCTATTTTATCTATATATTTTGTATTTTTTGTATTTTGATATGTTGCAAGCCACCTTGGGTCCTTTTTGGATGAGAGTGACATAAAAATAGAAGATGCAATGTATAGTAATGTAAATAAAGTCAAACCAGTTTTGGAACTACCATTCCTGACATATCTACAATTATTAGAAGACAAAAGACAGGCATTGAATCTATTGCCACAGAGGGGATTATTTCCTTTACAATGAGTTAATTTCACCTACAATCCTCTAGACCACTTATTAGACCACATAATATAAGAACCCTAAAATCAATCAGGATATCCTCCCTGATACCATCAATTACAAATGTAATGGACTCACTAACAAACGAAAAATAGTAGAATATCTGGAATTCAGCAGGTTTATCAGAGGGAAAGCATGTCAAACAAATCTGATCAAGGTCACAGAAATCCATGTTGACCTCTGGCCATAGTCTGGATAGCAGAGGAGTGACATGTTTTGGAGCAGAAGGCTTTGCAGATATTGCAACCTGATTCAAATAGCAGAACACTGTATGGTGATCCCTTCCTGGGAAACAGATCTTCTCCTTTATTAATTGTTTGTTTTCACAATACCTTGATGACCTTCTTGGGCTAGACATGTTTTGAGTCATGCAGAACAAGTCCATCCTCTGTGACAGTAAGTTGAATTTGTTACATTTTGCAGCTTGTGGGATGTACCCGCAAGCCACCGCAATCACCCCAACACCAGCAGCACCTGGAGCCCTCCTCCACAGCAAATGCTGTCAGCCTCCTCTCGAGTGGCAAGGATGCTGCCAGAACTGTAGCATCTCATGTTCTTCCATAGGAGCATGCGCGCCCAATGTCATGTCCTTTAAAGGGCCTAAGGTGGGAAACTGGCTATGGTGCGTGCCTTTTGATGACATCATTGCTTCAGCCCTATTAAAGGGCCCTCCTAATATCTTCACCTTGCCTCAGCAACAGGTCTCCTGCAACACTGGTGTATGTGTATTGTTGCTTCCCGTTTCCTGCTGCCTTGCCTCGTCTCACCAGCCATTCCTTGCCTTATCTCTCCAGTCTGTCCAAACGTCTTGTATCCATTTCCTTGTTCCTACTTACCTTCCCTCCTGATTCAGTCCAGACTCTCATCTCCCAGCCTTCCCTCAGACTGACCTCTGGCTCTGACCCTTGCCTGGACATTGACCATTGTTGTTTGCTACCTGCCACCTGCCTCTGATCCTAGCCCAGCCTTGGGCCTATGCATATGCCACTTCCACAGATACTCTCGCCTAAGAGCTTCTGGCCCCCAGAACCCAAGGGGAAAGGGTCTGGTATAGGTGAAGCTTCCATTCAGTCTCTTCCTTGTATAGCTCCACCAGCTGTTAGTGAGGCCCTATGGAGTCTACTGCCTAAGCTGAGCCAACCTCACCACAGCATCAAGGGTACACAAACCTTACAGATTTGGAATTGTGAAAAGAAATAAAAGTTCCGTGCACATCTGGAGTCAGGTGTTATGCCTGTACATGAAGGTGTTTCCAACATCCTTCTCTGGTTGCCTGGAGAATTATTTGTAATCAGGTGTCAGACACTGTAGCAGCTTTTTTCTTTGGACGAGTCATGGGCTCATGAACAGTGTGACAAAGAAGGAAGTCAATATAGGGTTCTGCTTCGGCAATTTCCATGACTCTGTTACAAGCTGCAATTGCTGGTTAGTGATTCTGGTACCTGAAGAAATAATCAGCAGTATTGTTGCTGCCTGAAGGATAGATGACTTTGCAGTTGTAGGTTTGCAACTTGAGCATCCACCACTCAATAGGGATGTGCATTAGTATATATAAACTAGTATACATAAAACAGTAAATTTTTAGATCAGTCTGATTGGAACAAACTGAAAATAACCTTACCCAAAAATACCTGAACAATTTCACATATTTAAAAATAAATAAATAAATAGATAGATAAAAGTGACAAACACCCCCCCCCCCCATCCATCCACCCCCATCAATAAGATGGAACTGGGACCTCTCCAGTTGGTCTGGATCAAGCACAGTCTGGGCCTCTCTGGACTCCTATGCCACCGCCTACCCCCATCCCACGCACCTCCTTTGCAAATAATTCAGGGCCAGGAACCTCTGGCCTCCACTTACCTCTTCTGTGTAGGTCTGCAGTAAAAAAAAAAATGTGCAAGAGCAATTCCAAGTCACTAATGCCCTCTGAAATCCTTTAAAAATGGCACCAGCTGATCTGAGGCCAGAGCTATTTTTTGTAATGTTGTACATCAAAATGGCACTGGCAAGCCCTGCGACTGGCATAGTTTTGTTTGGTTTTAAACATTGATGCCAGTCTTAGGACCAGCCAGTGTCATTTTTCATGGGAAGATGGAAGAGCAAAAGTGACCAGAGATTGCTCCTACTCCTTTTCTCAGCCGATTACCCCCAAAGAAGGGGTAATTAGGGGCTGGGAAAGTCTCCAACCACAGCTTATTTGTGAGAGTTATGGGGAGAGGAAAATTGGGGCCCAGGGAGGCCCTGACTGGGCTTGATTTAGCCCAGTCAACTAGGTCTTGGCTTGGTGGGGGACATTGGAGGGGTCCTAGGGAGGCCCCATTTTCTTTTTTTTCCGTTTTGGTGGGAAGAGAGAGTGTTTATTTCAATTTTGCAAACAAATCAATCTGAAATAAACATTAAATGAACATAAACCTGAATAGAAAAAAATTTCTGTAACAAAAAAATGGACCAAAACAAACATTTTGAGTCTGCACATCCCTAGTGTTGAATATGGTTGTTGAAGTGGTGGATTGTTGAACATGGACTTCAAAGCCTTGTCTTCAGTGACAACCAAAAAAAGGAATCCAACCAAATACCGACAAAAGAGTGAGCAACTCAATTGGTAAAATGTCTATGCTTCCATAAGAAATGGTATAAATACAGACATATTGGTCAATCTGAATGAGGAGAGCTCCTAAGCCAACATGGCTATATTTAACTATGTGGTTCTTTTGGGATCAAAATAGGCCATGACAACATCATGGCCTATTTTGGCCTATTGTCTTAATTTGGTGAGAGCATCCTGATGTCTCTCTGACTAGTTCCAGTCTTGTTATTTTCAGGTGAGCTCTGGAAAGTGTTGAGTTATTGCGGCAAGATTGGGAATGAACTTGCCACAATAGTTTGCAAGACTCAACAGACTTTGAAATTAAGAAGGTACAATTGTGCTAGCCTCTTGGATGGCTTTGACTTTTTATAGAACAGCTCACACTACACCTTTGAAGAAAATGTACCTGTAGAGATCCTGTAAGATCTTTACCAGAAACTAACAGGAAAATTCCATTTTTATGGGGAGAGAATATAGAAGTAGTTAGTATGGATATGTAGCTCCCCCATGTGGGAGCCTAGAATGGTATGCTCCTAGAGTATATAAACTCCTTCCACCATTTTAAGGTATGGAATTTTAGTTGGCTCTTCCAGAGACAGCATGTCTATGGCTGTTCCCAGGTTAATTGTTTATTTTTAAGAAGGAAGGCCTCTGGGATCTCTGGATTAAGACCTGGGTTCAGAGAGAAGACAGAGAAATTTTGACTGTATCTGGAACAGTGCAGCCATGTCTGCAAACTTATTAGTGGGTTGTGTTTCTTGAGACAGGAGTTTTTACACTCTCCTTATCTCTTATCTTGGTTTTCCATTTTTGAAACATTTATTTGTTAAAGCAGATGTGGGTCCTCACCTAGAGTCTCAGTGTATGTAAACAGTTGGAATAGTGTTTCTCTTCCAAAGAACATGGGTGGACTGTAAGTAGTTTTGAAAAGGAATGGGTTTTCATCAATTCTTTGAAGAAGGAGCAAAAAAAGGAGAAGTCAATTGGGCCTATTCTTAGATTCATTATCATCTCAAGGAGATTCAAGGAGAAGAGGAGTAAGAAAGGTGCTCATCAAGTACCGTGAGTAGAGAGGAGAAGAAGGAAGAAGGACTTCAAGGGAGGTAGGAGTTACTTGGACTTTCTCTAAGGATTTTGACTAAATTGAATCAATTGGGAAGGAATTTACAAACTGCCCTAATTGATTGGAAAGGAAGAGATGTTGTATTAATAAACTGGCATTTGAAGTAATTTAACTTTAACAATTGGATTGAAGATAGAGAAGTTCACATCTACTTAAAGACTTTAAATTTGTAACATTATATTCTTTAAAACAACTAAAACTGTAAAGAATTTTCATCAATTTTATCCATCAGTACACATTATGCTGGAAACCATTTAATGTTTCCATCATTATTATTACTGCTCTGATCATCAGTACTGTTTACAATTGAATTTAAATTGGGATTTGAGTACCGGTATATGTAATGCACAGGGCCCAGAAGAGAATTACCGCCCCCCCTCCCCCCCAACCCTACACACACACATACACACAAACACATTCAGGGAATCATGAACACAGATAAATTAACAACATGGGAAGACTTAACATTAAGAAATTGTGATTGTGGTTCCTGGGGCCCTTATCTGGAACTTGCAGCCCAGGTGTTACATACCTAAAGAATTCTAGCATAAGATAGTTTTATTAATATTTTAATGGATATACTGTGATTGTTTTCCTGTAGTTACTAAAGAACAGCTTCAAGGTAGCTTTCATAAGAACATAAGAATTTAAGATATGCCATCCATTGAGTCCAGCATCCTGTCTTTGACAAGGGCCAATCTGAGTCATAAATATCAGGCAGATCCCAAATGTTGCTCATTCCCAAGTATAAGCAGTGGTTTTCCCAAATCTATTTGGTTAAGAATAGTTTATGGACTTCTCATCCAGGAACTTCCCCAAATATTTTTTAAATCCAGTTTTACTAATGCCTTGACCACATCCTGTAGTTACAAATTCCACAAGCTGTGTATTGACTAAAAAAATGCTTTATCTGATTTGTTTTAAATCTGCTACCAGTTTCATGGAGTATTCCCTAGTCTTAGTACCATTTGAAAGGGTAAATAATTGTCCCCTATTTATCTTTCTCCACTCTACTCCTATCTTCTTCCATATCAGTCCTCTCTTTTCCAAGAGGAAGAGACTTAACCTGTTTTGTCTTTCTTCACAAATAAGCGTGGGAGTAGCTTGCTTATTACAGCAGTTACTAATAGAGATGTGGTTCGTTTTTCGCCCGAATTAGGAAATTACCCGAAATTTCCTACTTCGTTGTTGTTTCGGAGGCCCCAAAACCCAAAAAGAATTTTCCCCAAATTTCGGGGAAATTTCGTTTTTCGGGTTTGCCTGGGGGGAGGGGCACAAAATTTTTTTTTAATTAAAAACCACCCCAAACATTTAAATTAACTATAATACAACCCCCCCCCCCCCCCGATCCCGATCCCTCCCCAAGACTTACGAAGTACATCCCTGGTGGTCCAGCGGGGTCCCGGGTTCCATTTGCCCTCCGTGCCCGTGCTACTGCAAGCCGTGCTCTTTAAAATGGTGCCGAATAGCCTCTGAACTACCAAGCCTTGGGGGGGTCAGGAGGGGGGTCAGGAGCCCCCTCCTGACCCCCCCAAAGCTTGCCAATAATCCCTGGGGGTCCAGCGGGGGTTCGGGAGCGATTTCGTTGTCGGCTGCCAGTAATCAAAATGGCGCCGATAGCCTTTGCCCATACTATGTCACAGAGGCTTTCGGCGCCATTGGTCAGCTCCAGTCACATGACAGGAGCACAAGATGGCGCCGATGGCCATGTGACAGGGGCTGACCAATGGCACCGGTAGCCCCTGTGACATGGTAGTTCAGAGGCTATTCGGCACCATTTTAAACTAGAGCACGGCTTGCAGTAGCATGGGCACGGAGGGCAAATGGAACCCGGGACCCCGCTGGACCACCAGGGATGTACTTCGTAAGTCTTGGGGAGGGATCGGGATGGGGGGGGTAGTGTATGTATGTAGAAAAATTATTTTAAATGCTTGGGGTGGGTTTTTTTTAAGCTTCCTTTGCCGTTTCATTTTTTGGCCCGGTTTCGGGTTTCCTCATTTCGTTTTTGAAAAACGAAACGAGGAAACTGCATCAAAGTGAAGCTGCATCAAAGTGAAGGTTTTCCTGCCCTCGTGAAAATTTCTATTGTATCGCGCACTGTACCGATTTTTGACGATTTAAAAAATATCAGACGATTTTTTTTAAATAGTCAAAAAACGATTCCCATCCCTAGTAAATATTAACAACTCCATATCTGATCTAATTCCTCTCAAAACCAGAGTACCACAGGGATCTGCACTATCTGCCACATTATTCAACATCTACTTACTCCCCTTATGCCAATTACTTTCAAGCCTCAACATCACTTACTATATGTACGCAGACAACATCCAACTACTCATTCCCGTAACGAACACCATTGAAAATGCTCTCAAACTAGCCACCACACATCTCACCATAATAAAAAATACCCTAAATCACATGAATTTATGCCTTAACATGGAAAAGACCGAATGTATACTGCTTGAAAGAAAAAGCCGACATAAACAACCCAAGAACTTAATCCAAACCGTCAACACCATGATCAAACTAAACGAAAATGTAAAAGACATGGGGATTTGGATTGACCCTGAACTGAACTTCAAAAAACATATAACCATGAAAACCAAAGAAGGATTCTACAAGCTATCAATACTTAAGAGACTAAAACCACTTCTAAACCAACCTGAATTCAGAACCATTCTTCAATCCCTAATATTCACAACCTTTGACTACTGCAATTCACTACTAATAGGATTACCCAAATCAACCACACGCCCCCTTCAGCTACTACAGAACGCATTAGCGAGAATACTCACCAATCACAAAAGATCGGAACACATCACCCCAGTACTAAAGGATCTACATTGACTGCCCATAACGAAACGCATAGAATACAAACTACTCTCCATAATACACAAAAACATGAACAACAATGAAAAAGAATGCTTAAATAATATATTCCAAAAACATATCCCTCAACGCAACACCAGATCAGCTAATAAGGCTCTGCTCGCCATCCCATCAGTAACAACTGCTAGCCTAACTACAGCTAGAGAAAGAGCAGCTTCAATAGCCGGACCTCGCCTATGGAACTCCTATCTGAAAACCTTAGGCTACAAAATGACATGAAACTATTCAAAAAACAACTCAAAACATTCCTTTTTAAACAAACTTACAAAGTTGGCATCGGCTAAAAAATCACCACCAAATATACACACCAAGATAAGAAACCTTTGAATTTTAAAACTCGGTCAAAATGCGCAACAGTAACCATCAATCACCTAAAATACTAGTAAACCTAATGTAGCCAATAATTACCCCAACTGTTAACAAAATCAAATGCAACAAAGCTAACTTTAGCAAATTGAAAGATCATGTTATTTCTAGTAAAGTTAAATCATAACTAATTGTACCTGTTCTAACTGTTATGACATTCATTGTAAGAAGTTGTTATAATTATATTTGTTGTTATATTTATTATGACATCCACTGTTATATCCGTTATGACATTAACTGTAAGAAGTTGTTATATTTGTAAACCGGAGTGAAGGCATGTACCAAAGTTCGGAATATAAAAACACACAAATAAAAAAAATAAAAATAAATAAATATGAAAGTATTTCTCGATGACGCCTATTATGACAGTCACATAATATCATTTATTTAAATTTGAATATGCATTTAAATGGCTTTTGAAAAGGGACCTCATAACTTGTACCCTGGTATTTTATTTATTTATTTATTTATTTATTTATTTATTAACTTTTATTTACCGACATTCGTGAAGCACATCATGCCGGTTTACAATGAACTCAGGTGGGAGATACAGTATAACAATATGACAATAAAACAGTATGATATTACTAACGCAAGAGCAAAAACAAAAACAACAAAATACATTAGTATACATTGGTATTATACATTGGTACATGTAATACATTGGTATTATAATACATTGGTATTATAGTGTCCCATTGGTTATCCTCCTTCTACTAGGTCTCTGAGATACTTATACTCT
Organism: Rhinatrema bivittatum; assembly: GCF_901001135.1. Lineage (NCBI taxonomy): Eukaryota > Metazoa > Chordata > Amphibia > Gymnophiona > Rhinatrematidae > Rhinatrema > Rhinatrema bivittatum. The sequence continues at coordinate 198,602,466 of NC_042616.1, read as the reverse complement.
TCCTTTAGTGCCATGCATTCTAACTCTCCTGTCTTATTATTCATACTGCTGGCATTTGCATACAGACATTTTAAAGTAGTTTTATTTGTATTTCTATTTTTATATATATACCCACAACCTGCTTATTATCAGAACATACGACCGTTTGGAGTCATTTTTATCTGCATGCTCTCTATTTAAATACATCTGGGTTTTTTCAGCTTTTACAATCACCTTCCTACTGGAACATTCTAACTTTGTTTGAAAGTATCCTCAGAAAATACCTCTCTCTGAACTATGCACTGCTGAACAATTGATGGCTTTCCCCCATGTTCTACTTTAAAAACTGCTCTATCTCCTTTTTACAAGTTTGCACCACAGCCAGCATAAAACTATGGCACTGGCTGTACAAGGCAGAGATAACCTGTCTTCTGTATGTAGTCCTGGAAGACATTTTATAACGGGGGGGCTGTGGCACCATGAAGGTCATTTGGCTGCCAGAGGACAAAATCAGGCTGGGCTTTGGCAATTCTCTCAAACTTTTATTGATTACAGACAGAAAAATCAAAACAGAAGCAGTTCTGTTTACCTTTGCAGTTTCAAAGCAAAGTTCACAATGTACTTCAAACATAAGCAGTGCTAGTCTTCCCTAGGCTTCCTTCTCTCCTCTGGGGCCTCCTCTTTCCTCTTGGGCCCAGCTAGTTATTCGCCTTCCCTAGAAAACTGCCCCAGGACCAGGATTCCTTGCTGCTATAGGGTTTAAGGTAGACAGGTCCAGATCTCTGGAGCTGGTCCTTTAAAGTGTTCTGGGGGTTTTCTCCTGTATACCCCTTTACAAGGGCAAACACATGAAGCAGGAGCTTAAAACCCATGTTCTCCACTACCTGCAGAGGCTGCTCATCCAAGGCAATCATTTCACTGATGGCCCACATGCCTACTTTCAATGCTGCCTTTCCCTTGCCCTGGGACAGTGATACCAATCACCACCCCATTTCCTCTATGGTGGGTTGTCACTGCAGACGCATGGCAGGAGACTGCTGGCTTACCATCTGCCTGATAGAAGGGGCCATGGGATCAGCTTGGTCTTGCTTTCCGGAGGATTGTTTTCTCCTGCCTGGAGGAGGTCAGAGCAAAGAGCTGTAATTCTCTGCCTACATTACAAAGAGGGACAGTAGTGTCTTTCTAACAGGGAAGTGAGCTACAATTTTAAGAACATGTTTGTTCTTGATTTTGCTTCAGAAGAATTTTTAAGCCATCCTTCCTGCCTATGAGAAGGAGTAAAGACTTTAATTTTTGCTGATTGCTTTTTGGGACTTTCTAATCCAAATGTCCAGTTCAACATCCAAAAAGAGACTGGAAATCCCATTCCTCACTAGCAGCCCACATTTTATTACTGGGAATATTGAGTCTTTGTTAGGATTTTGCCTGTTTCACAGCTTTATCCTACTTTCTTGATGCCTCCTTACCAGCAGAGGCCTTCACTAAGCCTCTCTACTAGGCTTGCCAGGCTCCTCCTCACTGCCTTTGCACACCTAGGTCCCAGGCCTATGTAAACCTGTCTTGCCAGAAGCTCCCTGTCTTCTCATGGTGTTGCTTCTGGCTCTGCGACCTGACCCTTTTTCAGCCTTGCTCTAGCCTTGTCTTGTGTCCTACAGACCTTCTGATTTGTTCCTTGCCTTGAGGCCTTCGGGTGTATCCTGTTTTGCTTTATCTTGAGTCTTCTATTCTAGCTTTTATCCTGCTTTGGGGCTTTCAGGCCTACTCTGTCTGTTCTAGCCTTGCTGCCTTCGAGCTTATGTGTTCTTTGTTTCGTGTTTCCCTTGTCTGCCTTGTCTTTCTCCTACCCATGTCTACCTTGTTGGTCTTATCCTGTTTGTTCCAGAGTCCTGTCCAGTCTTGCCTGAACCAGTGTCTTGTCCTTGCTTTGCATTAACTGTATCTTGTCCAAACCTGAAGAAGTTAAGTTTAAAGACCTGGGAGGAAGCATTTTTTCTGCCCCTCTTCCTACCCATACGTAGACCTGTGAGATGCAGGATCCCTCCCATCAAGGACAAAGGACATCTAACTGTGAGTAAGAAATCACCTACTCAGTGAGGACAACCATCCAGAGTAATCACAACCCCTGGAGAGAGAGAAAGAGAGACAAAATCACTCTCTGTGCAGAGACAAGTTTCGCCCTCTGTGAAGGGTTTTCCCATCCACTAAAGGGGCCCTGACCAAGGGATATCACCACTTAACATAAGCCAGGAGGGTGGCTAGATTCCTGGCCTGTTCAAAATATTCTTGCATGGATAGAGGAGCCAGATTTGTACTAAAGAGTCAGAAAGAATGTGGTACTGTCAGTTATGTTCATTGTACCATCAATCCATCATTTTCTACAGTAAAATTATTATTTTGGACACTAATCCAGTGGTCCCTGCATCTTCTTAGGGCACACAAAGTATACAAATTCACCTCACCGAGGGAATTCAAGGAAGGAGTTCAGTCACCCCGCACTGGGACCTGAATGGACCCTTTCTTCCTCCAATCAAAAGGATCCACGCCTTGCAAGTAAAGGGAAGCAGAAAGGTTTGTCAGGGTCCCTGCCCCAAAGAGATTATAAATTCTTTTGGCCCCACCCATGTCAGACATAAACACTGGGAGGGGGTTACAATAATAAAAGTAGTTCTGTTATGTAAAGACCTTTGTGAATGAGAGAAAGAATTTCCTTGCTTATGCTGTGAATTAACTGTATTTGTATTAAATAATATTTGGCAAGTATATGCTATTGTTGTAATTTCAGTTTATCATACTATTTGCTGTCAAAACAGGAAGTGTTATTACAATTTATATACATGGTAAATTAGGTTTCAGTTAAGAACATTACTGTTACAAAGGCTTAAATACTGAGGTCTTGTATGAAGGCAATTTCTCTCTTTCATGGGTAATGAACGTTCCAGTCCCTTTTCCGAGAAACTGACACATTTTTCGTTTGAAGGATAGTGAATTGATATACCCCCCACCCCCAGGACAGTTGGGCTTGGATTTAGGCCTGGGGTGCCAATTTTTGAAGGTGCCAGATATCCAGGTCAAAGAAAAGCTTGCTTCTGCTTGCTTTAGGGTTGTGTGCCGACACCACTGGAAAAAGGTTACCACAATGGAATACTGCTCCCACCCAACTCTCTGTTCTCCAATGGGAACTCCCTCACTCTTCGGTCCTATCTAGATTCATCATTTTGCTATAAAATTGTGAAAAATAGTGCCTGCAATAAAAAAAGGGTGTGATTACAGTAATTTTCCAAATGCTGCATTACATAGTAATTTTATTGCAACGCAAGTTAAATTTACACATTTTGGGCTGCTGGGGAGAGAGAGAGAGAGAGGGAGAACCTTTTTATAAGACCCTCATAGAAGTAAACTATTTATACCAATGTAAGAGGACCACCAGCATCTTGGGGTGAGGTTTGGGGGATGGGATGGGTTCTGGGGGTTAGTTTTATTTATTTATTTTTTTATGTTTTATTTATTTTTTATTTATGTTTTATTTATTTATTGTTTTATGTTAATTTATAGTTTGTAATTTTGTTAACTTATTGTTCAATTACTTAATTCTGTCCTATCTTCCGACATCCATGTTTTTACTCTCCCTGTTTTAATGTAACTTCTCTTTTCCACTTATACGTTAATTGATTTTTCCCCTTGTTCTAATGTAAACCGGTACGATAAGACCTGGTCTTGAGTGTCGGTATAGTAAAAGAAGTTAAATAAATAAATAAATAAATAGTTTTACATGCACAGTGATACGTACAAACAGAAAAGTAAAGTAACGTTATACATTTTACAGTGGTATAAATAGTTGACTATTATGTGTGCCTCTCCAAATGCTCTCTCTCTCTCTCTCTCTCTCTGTTGTGCAGGAGGTGGACTCTTGGGCCGAGGTGGGGTTGATCCTACCCGTAGGAGGGATCCTATGAGTCCCCACCATCGGCAGGCAGAGTGGGATGATGGACAGAGGCCGGCTGGCGCTTCACCAATACCAGCCCTCGTTCCCCGCGGGTTGAGCCTTTGGGTACCAGGGCCGGCTGGGCTTAGGTGGGCCTCCGTATGTCATCATCAATGGCAGGATAAAGAGGTCAGCCCAGAGGCAGCGACTGCAAAGCTGGAGAGTCTGTACTGGACAAGACGGAGTCCCGGAGACCCAAGCGCCAATAGAAACAAAGTCAGATAGGGAGTGCCCAAGCAAGAACAGGCCGAAGCCTGAAAAGGCCAAGTCCAGAACATAGACTGAAGAAGCTTCGTAGGGCAAGCTGAAGTCAGGGCCGGATGCAATCAGAAAGCAGTGGCAAGATGAGGCTGAGGTCTGGACAAGGAGAGAGTCAATGGCGTAGTCAGGCAATGCAGAGGTCCAGGCTTGGAAAGAGTCAATAGTGTAGTCAGGTGATGCAGAGGTCTAGGCTTGGAGAGAGTCAATAGCAGAGAGAGTCAATAGTGTAGTCAGGCGATGCAGAGGTCCAAGCTTGGAGAGAATCAATAGCGTATTCAGGCAATGCAGAGGTCTGGGCTTGGAGAGAGTCAATAGCGTAGTCAGGCAATGCAGAGGTCTGGGCTTGGAGAAAGTTAATAACATAATCAGGCAATGCAGAGGTCCAGGTTTGGAGAGAGTCAATGGCGTGGTCAGACAATGCAGAGGTCGTGTCCAAGAAGGCAGTCCAAGTGTAGGTTAGGAATTAGGAACACAGGAACAAGGAGAACCGGAACAGGAGTCAGCAAGGATCAGGAACCAGGAATGAAGGAGGATCACCAGGAGGTGAGTACATGACCAGCGTGGAGACCTGTTGCAAAGGCAATCCTTAGGAGCGGAGCCTGGCCTTAAGGACCGGAGCTCCACTGACGTCATCACCCGGGGCCGCAGCCAAGTTCCCATCGCAGGCCCTTCATAAGACTCACTGATGCGCGCACACATACCTAGGGAGGGGTGCGGCACTGGACAGCAGCGTCTCTCTGTGGGCCACGCGGAGAGGCCCGACGCGGAGCACAGGGATCTGCATCTGAGCCAGGGGCACCGTGGTCGGCCCGAGGACAGAGCTGGTGGCCCACCGCCACCAGGGATGAGGAACCAGGCACTGGATTTGTCTGAGAGAGGTGAGGGGGCCAAGCCATGGGTCTGCTTTGGCCAGCACGTGTAACACTCTCTCACTCCCTTCTCTATCTCCCCTCTCCTCTTTCTCTGCCCGAAACGGGATTTGCCATGTTTATCACAAATCCCTTTTTGGAAGTAATGCATAACTATCACAGGCATAACGCCAGGGAAAATGTTGTAGTTATTTTCGGCATTAAAACCTGCGATAGCGTGCATTACGCTATCGCACACAATGCTAAGTACCCCTCATTTTAATTTACTCTGTCCTAACTCCACCCTAACTCCTCCCAGCTGGAAAAAAATTTAAAATTTGCATATGCATCTCTTGATGCATTATTTATCGCAGGCCTTATGGCGCTGTCATGGGCGTTAGGGCCCTAACTTCCATGTTAACACCCTAACGCAATTTTATGAATGACCCCCCCAAGGATGCAAAATTCTTAAATCCAGCCCTAGATAGAATGGAACTGTTTACTATGACCTTTAAGGCTGCTCTGTCCTAATATGCTATTCTCTTTCTAACAGGCCGATACAGAAAGAAACGCGGGAGAGCCGCGGGTTAACATGTACTGTATCGGCCTGTTAGTGTCTATTCGTAGTAATATTCCTCATAGAGAAGACTCCATATGCTCAAAGACTCCATATGCTCAAAGTCTCTTCACTTGTCAGGCTTGCTACATACGGATTGATACTGTAAGACTGCGGGAGAGCGGACGAACGCCCGCTCTCCCAGCGCACGCACCGGCCCTTCGCCGGTGCGAGCGATCCAGTATTCAAATGAGGCGACGTGGTGCAAACGAGGAAAAGAAGGCGCTAGGGACACTAGCGCGTCCCTAGCGCCTCCTTTTGGCTCGGAGCGGCGGCTGTCAGCGGGTTTGACAGCCGACGCTCAATTTTGCCGGCGTCGGTTCTCGAGCCCGCTGACAGCCACGGGCTCGGAAACCGGACGCCGGCAAAATTGAGCGTCCGGTTTTCGGCCCGACAGCCGCGGGCCGAATTCAAATTTTTTTTTTTTTTTTTTACTTTTTTTTTACTTTTGGGGACCTCCGACTTAATATCGCTATGATATTAAGTCGGAGGGTGCACAGAAAAGCAGTTTTTACTGCTTTTCTGTGCACTTTCCCGGCGCCGGAAGAAATTAGCGCCGACCTTTGTGTCGGCGCTAATTTCTTAGAGTAAAATGTGCGGCTTGGCTGCACATTTTACTTACTGGATCCCGCGCGCATACCTAATAGGGCCATCAACATGCATTTGCATGTTGAGGGCGCTATTAGGTGCCGCGGGTGGGCCGCGTGTTTTCCTCCCCTTACTGAATAAGGGGTAAGGGAAAACACGCGTCCAGAGCAGGCTGACAGTGCGCTCCGACGGAGCACACTTTACTGTATCGACCTGATAGTTAGGAGCAATGCTCTTTTCCAGAATACTTACACTGCCAAGACCATCTTGCACTACAGGAGAATGAATGTAGGCTCTCCTGTAGTTCAGATTTCTTTTGAACAGTTTCCCTACAGCCCCTATGATATAGCAGGGACATAGGGATAAATCAATACCAAACAAACAATTTTCCACTGATCAATATATTATAAGTTCAAGATACAGTGCAAACACATTTTTTAAATTGTTTTATGTAATAATGCAGAAGTATCAACAAAGTATCATCAAGTATCATCAAGAACTTCGACCCTCGTACATTGTATTTTCATGTATTATAGTTGTCTTACTCTGTTATGCCTCGTAGCATTACTTATAGTTCCTGTTAATGTATTTACATACAATACCCTATTTATTTATTTAGTCCCTAGTCCTATTACATATCAAATTGTTAACTCACTCTTCCCTATACGGTTCATTTGTTGCTTGTTTTTCGACTGTTATTTGTAAGGGCCCTGCCCTAATGTTAGTGTTTTAATGTAAACCGATATGATGTGCAAACGGCTATCGGTATAAAAGAGATTTTAAATAAATAAATAAATAAATAAATAAATAAGTACTGCGGCAATATAAGGAAAAATGAAAGGGAAAAAGCTCAGACAGCTCGCGTTGGATTAACCCAAAGTACCAATTGCAAAATTGGAGCTTAATGCTGCCATTACAGGAAAAACAAAACCTTTCAAGTTCTATTTTATCAAAATTACTTCAACAATTACTATATTTCACAAATGAAGGGCTCAAATACCTTAATTCACAATTGCAGTGCTTGTCGAAAAAACACCTTCACCGTTATGGTACTAAAAAAAATGTTTCCCAACTGCAATATATAAAAAAATGTCTATGTGGGCCACATTTCATTATAGCTGCTTCAAGGCAATCATCTGGAAATACTCCCCCAGACAGGGAACCGAGGGCATCCATGGGGAGCATTTGGATAGTGGTGAACAGAAGAGAAAAATCAGCAAAAAATCATGATAGTACACAAGATGGTCACTGCTTCCTCCTTGAGATGGCTAGTAGTGTGTAGGAGCATGATGTCACTCAGGCTGTCATAAGCGTATGGCTATTCAGAGATCTCAAAACTCACAAAAAAATTCTGATGGCAAAACATTCACCCAGAAATTTTCCTAGTTACTAATCCCTGGAGAGCCAAAAGCAAAAATATAGACTTAACAATTCTACTCCTTGATCAAACGGTAGAGCTCCAGCTCTTCTCACGCTTGAAACACATAAGACATACTTCTACAATAATCCATCCAGGAGGCCCAGAACATCAAATGTTAGAAAGTTGATAGGATCCTGACTGTGGAGAATCCCACCTGAATAATAGTTATGTAGTTAACATTGATCATTCAAAACAAATTAAAAAAACACTATTTTTTGACATCTTTTAAACATTTTAAAGAATTTTTGACATTCTTTTAACATTTGTATGGAAGAATTTGTATGGAAGGATTCTGGAGACCGCAACTGCAAAAATTATTAACTGGTTGGACTAAGTCCAGAGGGTTGCTACTAAAATGATCTGTGGTCTTTGTTCCAAAGCTTATGGGGATAGACTTAAAGATCTAAACATATAGAGGCTGATATTCAGCCACAAAGCAGATAGTTAAGTTAGCTGAATATAGCTATCCAGCTATCTTAACCAGGATACTCAGCCGCTGAGTATACCCGGCTAACTTAAAGTTAACCAGATAAGTATCTTCGTCTAATTTTAGGACAGCCCTGTGGCAGAACCAGAGTTAGCCTCATAAGTTACACGGCTAATTCCGAATGTTGGAGTTAAATGCATACTTATACGGCTAATTCCACTCCTCCCTAAAATGTCATCTTCCAGCCCCCGATTCATGAGGCTTGAATTTAGCTGCAAATGGCTTTGGATATCACCAGGTAGCCATTTAGACAAATAGGTGCAGATTTTCAAAGGGTTACATGCGTAACTTACACGCATAACCCCGAGAAAGTGACCGTGCTAGCGCCGAGCCTATTTTGCATAGGCTCGGTGATGCAAGCAAGCCCCGGGACGCGCGTATGTCCCGGGGCTTTGAAAAAGGGGTGGGGGCGTGGCGGGGGCGTGGGCGGGGCACCGGTCCAGGGGTGGTCCATGGGCGGGACCCAGGCCTCCAGCACGGTGGCTGTGCAGGAGGATCGAGCGCCGGCAGCTGGCCAGCACGCACAAGTTACGCCTGACAGAAGCAGGCGTAACTAAGACAACAAAGGTAGGGGGGATTTAGGTAGGGCTGGGGGGCGGGTTAGATAGAGGAAGGGAGGGGAAGGTGGGGGGAGCGGAGGGAACGGAGGGAATGGGGAAAGCCATCGGGGCTCCCCTAGGGCTCGGCGCATGCAAGGTGCACAAGTGTGCACACCCTTGCACGCGCCGACCCCAGATTTTATAACATGCGCGCGCGCATGTTAGAAAATCTGGCCCATAATGTTTCAGTTATCCATCTAAATGACTTTTGAATATCGACCTCAGTTACCCTAGAGGAAAGGTGAGATAGGATAGATATGATAGAGACATTTAAATATCTCAAAGATTTATCTTACAAGAAAAATTTTGCACCCAAGCAATCTAGATCACACCATCAAAATTGGACTTTAGGTGAAAGGCAAAATCATGAGTAAGAAAAACATCCTATTTTAATTTTTCTGTGATAACCCCTATCAAATGTAATTTACATTTTTATATTTACAAAAAATATTTCTTAAAAATGAATTTATAAACAAGGAAAACAATTAGAATAATAAAAAAAAAAAAGCCATCATGATATTAAATTATTTCTAAGTTCAGAAATGTCATTCAAGCTCAAAATACTTAAATCATGTATGATAAGATGGCTTGTTAAGCAGATGAACATTCTTCTTTGTTTCAAACGATTTATGTTTTAAACACTCCGACCTGACCAGTTTCACTTCGGCTGCACCAGGGAGTTAACTTTCTGCTTCCACAGTTTCAATTTGACAATGTGCAGTTTATGCATGAAAAGATACTCATTTGTGGCAGATGCCTACAGTTTGCTGGCCTCAACAGCTGCATCAGGGAGTTAACTTTCTGCTTCCACTGTTTCTGACATTAAAATACAAAAATCCATAAAGAGAAAATATATATTCAAACACCATCTTATTAGAATTAATTTTCAACTCACCAATTTGACAATGTGTTGTCAGTGACGGATTTAGGATTTTGCCACCCCTAGGCATTGTTGGTGCTCTTACACCACCTTCTACCCTCCTCCCCCCAGACAAGGGTCAACAGAGCAGACGTTCTAAGGCACAGTCTTCTTTGTTCTCCTCTATCTGTTCCAGGCTCACCTTCTCTCCTCATGTCCCTGAATGACATGAGTGGAGGAGAAGGGCTAGATTAGGGAGCAGTGAGTTGCTATGTGCTCTGGTCTCAACCCTCTCCATCTGTTTCCAGCACAGGATGGGTAATTGGGAGGTTGTTTTTCTTTGCTCTGTCCCTTCTAGCCTCACCCTTCCCTCCTCTTCTCTGCATTAGGAGGATAAGGGCTGGAACAGGAAGCAGAAGACTGTTCTCTGCTGAGTGAGATTAAGCACAGCTGGAAGGCAGCAAATCTTCAACTGGCTTGCTGCCCTCCAGGGGTGAATTGGCCTATCGGGGGATTGAGCATCCCCTGGTGGGTCGGTCACCCTGGTCATGTGGTAATTTCAGCTCCTGCTGAGTGATTGCCGCGGAACTCGACACGGCCCGAGGGAGGTGTCGGTGGGGCCATGATGGAGCCCAACTCGTTGCGGCCCATGGGAAATGTCTCTGCAAGCCGGGGAAGGTCTCAGCAGGGCTGTGCGGCCTGAGAGAAGTATTGGCACAGCCTGAGGGAGGTCTCCGCGTGGCCCAAGGAAGGTCTCAGTCCACAGAAAAGCCTACAGGCTCGGCAACAGGAAGCATCTCACAATTGCAGGGCTGCTTCCACCCACTTCCCCCTCTGGCAGTAAATGAGCAGCGTGGGCTCAGCCAAGGCCAAGAAGAAAGGAGGACACCTGAGAGTTGTGTGTGCAAGTATGGGAGAGAAAGCGCTAGCATGGGTGTATGAAAGAGAGAGAGCCTGATTATGTGCATGAGAATGAGCCTGCATGTGTGTATGAGAGAGCCTGAATATGTGCATGAGAGTGAGCCTACATGTGTGTATGAAAGAGAGGGAGCCAGCAAGTGTATATGAGAGAGAGCCTGAAAATGTGCATGAGAGTGAGTGCCTGCATGTATATGAGAGAGAACATGCCTACATGTTTGTATGAGAGTAGCTGCATGTGTGCATGAGAGAGTGAGAGTCTAAATGTGTCCATGAGAGAGAGAGCCCACATGTGTGTATGAGAGAAAGAATCTGCATGTGTGTGAGAAAGCCTGTTTGTATATGAGAAAGAGGATGCCTATGTGTGTGAAGGAGGGAGAAAGAGAATAAAGATTGTGTAGCCTTCTTCTCCCAAATCCACAACAATCTCAGGAAAATCAAAAGATGGCAGGTATTTATTTATTTAATGGTATGGAGAACTGAAGATTTTTTTATTATTTAATTATTAATTATTTTAAATTTTGGGGTGTTATTTCATGTATCTACTGTTTTGGAATATTTTATTGGTGTTTGGGAAATATTAGAACAAATTTATGTGACTTTTTAAATCATTAGGAGCCCAATATTGAAAGATGGCCATTTAAGTAACTTGGCCGGATATAAATTATCCAGCTATATTATACAGTAAATTCAGCAGCACGGCCTTGTTGCTGAATATACACATATATATTTGTACTTAGCCATATCAGTTATAACCGTCTAATGTAGATGGTAAACATACGGCTAAGACAAAATATTGCTACTTAGTTGCTTAAGTTATGCGGCTAAGTCGCTCCATCCACTCCCTGCCCACAACTTATGCAGCTAACTTTTTAGCCATATAAGGGACTTATGTGGCTAAGCATCAGCCACTAAATGTAAGCGCATATTCAGTAGCTGCTACTTATCTGGCTAAGTAGAGCTAAACGTGCTTTGAATATTGGGTCTCCTGTGTTTATTGGTTGCTTTGATATATTCATTCTTTTCATGGTTTTAATATTATGAATGATGTCTTATATCTTTTGAATTTTTGCTTGATGTTTTGTGAGATGTGATTATGTTTCTGTTTTTCTATTGTTGCACTGCATAATACAGTTGGGCTTGTTGTGGTTACCAAAGCATGATTGTGAGCAAGAGAGAACGAGTGAGCCAATGAGCACATGTTTAAGCAAGAGGACTATTTAAGCCAGTGGGCCTGTGTGTGAGTATAAAAGAGAGCGATTGAGCCAGTGAGCATGTGTGTTAGCAAGAATGAGTCAGTGAACATGTGCATGAGCATATATATAAGAGAGCAAATGAACCAGTGAGCATGTCTGTGAACAAGAGCATGAGTGGGAGACTCAGCGAGCATGTTTGTGAGAGAGAGCATGTGAGCCAGTAAGCATGTATGAGAGACAGCCTGTTATCTAGTGAGCATGTGTGAGAGAGAATCTAAGAGAGTTTGTGTGAGAATGGGTTAGAGAGAGAAGAAAGTTGTGCATTTCTCCCACCCCCCATGATGATCTCAGGGTGACTGGAATCTAAAGTTCCCAGATATGGAGAGCAGGAGATTTATTTTAGATTTAATTTTAATTATTGAGGCATGTTTGCTGTGTCTGCTATTTTGAAATGTTTTATCGATGTGTGGGAAATTAAAAAACAGTGTTATATGCTTGTAATGATTGGATGATCTTTTCATTAGCTGTTTTGAAATATTTATTCTTTTCATGAGTTTGGTTTTATTTTTGTGATTGATGCTTTATACTTCTTGATGTTATTGTTTGATGTTTAGTAAGGAATGATATTTGTTTTTCCATTTCATACAGTCTGGCTTTTGCGGTTTCAAGTTCAGTTTTTGTCTGCATGTTTCTATTTATACTTTATTATCTCTTCATTTTGTATTTGGTGAGGGTCTGTCTGTGTCCTACACGTATGACTAAGATGAGGTATTCTGCTATGCGGACTTGTGGTGTGGCCCCCAACTGATTTGCATGGATGGAATGGGGGTCTACAGCTTTGTTTACTCACTGCTGGTCTAGAGTATTCTCTATTTCTTAGTTATTTAGGAAAAATGTAACATTTATTTTGGAGATATTTGGGCTTAATTTTGCCGTGTTTCAGAGTGGACTTGGCATGTTGATGCATATGCTGCAGGAAAAGTGCACAAGGGAGTAAGATACTCCTTGGGCAGGTTTTGAAAAAAATCCCCCAGGCTGATATTTTCTTGCAATCCACCCCTGCTGCCCTCTCAGATTTTTGCCATCCTAGGCACAGGCCTACTGTGCCTGTTGGAAAATCCAGGCATGTTTGTTGACACTCATTAATGGCAGATGCTTACAGATAGCTTAAACTAATAAAGTCCAGCAGCATTAGTTTTCAAACTTTGAAGATCTTATTGTATTCATCCTTTCATGTCGTTTCTAACAGGTCCCTTATTGTTTCAATCAAAATAACAAACAATCAAAAAGTTCATTTATAATCCCTTATATTTGTTCATGCACAAAGCATAGTACAATTATCAGCATTTTTTTTTTTTTTTTAATTGTACTGCAACTGCTTCTGTCAATCACAAAAAAATCATTACATTGTATGTAAGGGTTGTATCTTGGAACACAAATATAAAAGCTGCATGAAGGAACTGAAAGCAATGTGATTGAAGCTCCTGTTGACCGGTTGGACCCTGGAAATGTCAATCAAATTATCCACAAATAAAAAATGTGCTCTAAATTCCTTTTATTTGTTTGCTCAAAAAGAAGGATCAATGTGATTTACAAAAATGTTATTCAACTTCTAAAAAGGAGCCATATGTTACATAAAGATGTAATCTTGAGAAGTAAATGTAAGCAATTCTTAAGAAAGCTCTTAAAATAAATGGTCCAACTTTTAATTTTCTTATTGATGTTTAAGTAATCTTAGGAAATATTTCTTTACAGAGAGAGTAGTAGATGGAAATAGTGAAGACAACAACAGTATCTTAATTCAAGAAAGAATGGGATAAATACAGGGGATCTCTGAGGGAGTGATGGGAATTGTAAGGGCTACATAAATTGGATAGATGGGCAGATTAGATGGGCCATATGGTCTTTTCCTACCATCATGTTTCTATGTTTCTAATCCTTTTTTCTTATTTACTCAAAAAAACATTTCACATATCTGCACGGCAGAAACAATGCGCATTCCCACTCTCCAAAGGGCAACAACAAACTAATTTATTGTTTATTAAAACATTGAGTCCATTCTTAGTCCTTTAGGTCTTCTAGGCCTCAAAAGGCTAGGCCATCTACTTCCTTGGCATTTAGTTCATTGAGGTAGAAAACAGACTTCCTTTAAAGCAGGGGTGGCCAACTCCAGCCCTGAGAGCCACAAACAGGCCAGGTTTTCAGGATATCCACTATAAATATGCATGAGGTCGATTTGCATACAATGGAGGCAGTGAATGCAAATCTATCTCTTGCATATTCATTGTGGATATCCTAAAAACCTGGCCTGTTTATGGCTCTTGAGGACCAGAGTTGGCTACTCCTGCTCTAAAGGATGAACACAAAGCAGCACTAGGAGGACTGGATCTAGGGACATGCAGACCGTTGCTTTTGAAAAGATCTACAGATCCTAGCTTTGCCCATTCCCATCTAGACTGCACCTGAGAGCTGGACAAATGCATGGAAGAAATGAGGGTGGGTAGAAACATTCACAGCACTGTTGCTGTATACCATCTGAAGGATGGTGCCATCAGCAAGTATCAGATTGAATGCTTGTTGCCCAAAGACCTTACTATTAGGAAGCCTTACACTGATCGTTATGATCCTGCCCCACTGAAAAGTGAAGAGGAACAGTGTCCATTTAGAGATGGGTGGAGGCAAACATTTCTGTATCTATTGATTTGTTGTTTGCTGATTTAAGAGATTTAGAATATTGTTTCTGTGTTCATCCTCTAGATCAGCGATTCTCAACTGGTGTGTTGCAGCTCCGAGTGTCCCACTGCCCCAGTTTTGCTTCCCTTCTCCCCAGGGATGGTTTGGCTTATCAGGGGATCGATCTTTCCCCGGTGGGCCGATGTAATTGGTAGCAGAGTAACACCGAGTGCTGCCACCGGAGGTCAGACCAGTGGTGGCTGAAGAGAGAGTGACGCTGAGTGCCGCAACCAGAGGTCAGGCCGGCAGTGGCTGAAGAGCAGAGAAACCCTGCATGTCGCCACCGGAGGCAAGACCGGCGATGGCTGATATGCAGATGCTGGTTGCCGCTGCCAGAGACCAGGCCAGCAGGGGCTGAAAAGCAGAGTGATGCTGCGTGCCACCACTGAAGGTCAGACCGGCTGCGGCAGCTGAATAGCAGAAAGACACTGCGTGCCACTGCCGGAGGTCAGGCCAGCAGCGGCTGAAGAACAGAGAGACGGAGCCAAGGCTTATTGGGCCAAACAATGAGAAAAGGCTCCAAGTGAGAGAGGAAACTTGCTTGTATGTGTATGTGAGTGGCAGCTTTGTGTGTGTGCATGTGTGAGTGGCAGCTTTGTGTGTGTGTGTGTGTGTGGTAGAATGGGTGTCTGGGTGCGTGAGTGGGAGCTTGTGTGTGTGGTAGAATGGGTGCCTGGGTGTGTGAGTTGCAGCTTTGTCTGTGTGTGGTAGAATGCGTGCCTGGGTGCATAGTGGCAGCTTTGTGTGTGTGTGGTAGAATGGGAGCAAGAACATTTGTGTGTGATTGAGAGCTTGTATTAAGTGAGAGAGCATGTGTGTGATTGAGAGAGAGACTACTCAGGGAGGTGATGTGATGTGTTTCTGTGAGAGAGAGAAAGACTGGTCAGGAAGATGACTGGTGTGTGTGAGAGAGAGAGAGACAGAGACTGATTAGGGAGGTTACTGGTATGTGTGAGACAGAGACTGTGTGTAAGTGACTGGTTGTGGGCCCTAAGGAAGAGGACTGTGAGGACAGAGATTCATCAGTCACTACTACTTCTGGTGTGTGCTATTGGCCTGCAAGAGAAATGAGTAGGAAAGTTGCTGGAGAGGGTAAGTAAAGGTGGCTTTTAAAGTTTATTTTTCTTGATTGACTGCCATTTTAATTATTGGGTATTATGTGAGGTGTCTGCTGTTTTGAAATATTTTATTGTTATTTGGACAATTTTTTATAATTTTTATGAGTTTTTAATTGTTTGCTGTAGTTACACGTTGTTAGGTTCCATATTGGGAGCTACCACCCAGGAAAAAGATCTAGGCATCATAGTGGATAATACTTTGAAATCGTCGGCTCAGTGTACTGCAGCATTCAAAAAAGCAAACAGAATGTTGGGAATTATTAGGAAGAGAATGGTTAATAGAACGGAAAATGTCATAATGCCTCTGTATTGCTCCATGGTGAGACCGCACCTTGAATACTGTCTACAGTTCTGGTCACTGCATCTCAAATAAGATATAATTGCGATGGAGAAGGTACAGAGAAGGGCAACCAAAATGATAAAGGGGATGGAACAGCTCCCCTATGAGGAAAGGCTGAAGAGATTAGGGCTGTTCAGCTTGGAGAAGAGACGGCTGAGGGGGGATATGATAGAGGTCTTTAAGATCATGAGAGGTCTTGAATGAGTAGATGTGAATCGGTTATTTACACTTTCGAATAATAGAAGGACAAGGGGGCACTCCATGAAGTTAGCAAGTAGCACATTTAAGACTAATCGGAGAAAATCATTTTCACTCAATGCACAATTAAGCTCTGGAATTTGTTGCCAGAGGATGTGGTTAGTGCAGTTAGTGTAGCTGGGTTCAAAAAAGGTTTGGCTTAAGTTCTTGGAGGAGAAGTGCATTAACTGCTATTAATCAAGTTTTTTTAGGTAATAGCCACTGCTATTGATTGCATCAGTAGCATGGGATCTTCTTGGTATTTGGGTATTTTCCAGGTTCTTGTGGCCTGGTTTGGGCTCTGTTGGAAACAGGATGCTGGGCTTGATGGACCCTTGGTCTGACCCAGCATGGCAATTTCTTATGTTCTTATGTTCTTAACATTTATTAGTATAGCTTTACAATTATTTCTGTGTGGGGATCTATAGTAGCTTGGTTTGTTCTGTTGTCCTAATAGGAGGTGTATTAATGTTTAGGGCCTGGTTTAATTTTTGTAGCAGGGTTTCCCAAACCTTTAGCCAATATGACCCCATTTTAGCATTTGAAAATTCACATGACCCCAGAGGACGACCAAAACAAATTAGCAAGGGTATGATCCCCTCCAACAATCACCCCACTCTCACCCTCCCCACACTCCAGATGTTTCCCTCTTTTAATCTCCATCCTTTCCAGTCAATCCTCTCTCTCAACCTCCACCCCCTCTTTTAACTTCCTTCCTTCCAGCAGATCTCCTCTCTCAACCTCTGCCCTTTCAGTTTATCCTTTCTTACATCCCCCAGCTCTTCTCACCCCAAGCCAATCTTAACTGCCAACTGACTGTCATCCCTTCCCTCTCACCCCCTTCCTCATTCCCCTTCAATCTCATCCTCCATCCTCTCTCACCTCCCAGACACACTTCCTCCCCTCCAACTCTTCTCTCACATTTCCCCCAGCTGATCCCCCAGTTGATTTTCTGTCATTCACCTTCTCTCTTCTTCCACAGCCAATTCTTCTCCAGCTGGTCCAAACCCCCTCCTGCATCCGATTCCTTCCTTCAAACAGCCCCTCCTCCAAACATCCCCCTGGCCAGGGTAAGCAGCAACATTTTCTTTTGGGCCACAGGGAGATTTTTTATTCTCTTGGGTGGGTTCAGTAGTGGGAAAGAAGGGAACGGTGGCAATCTTCACTGGCGCATGCACACTCAGCCCTCCCCTCCCATCATTACTGGTCACAAGCTTGATGGTGATCTGTAAGCGCAGCAGCATTAATGAAATTCAGTGTGAGGCCTGTGAACCAATGCAAGATCTCAGGCCCTGCAGCAGCCCTGATCCCTCCTCATGCAAGGTTTCTTGTTACCACAGAAACTCATGTGAGGGCAGGACCCCTGCAGGGTCTGTAAGTACCTGCTGATTCATAAGCGTCATAATGACTTCCACTACTAATGCTGCTGCTGCTGCTGCCTGAAATATGCTCTCATCGGTAGCAGTTGTGACCCCAAATGAAGGTTTTGTGACCCCCATTTGGGGTCCTGACCCACAGTTTGGGAAGTCCTGATTTGTAGTGTTGCCTTTCCATAGATAGGGTTGCTCCTGTTTGAGTGTGTTCCATAATGCAGGTGTAACTTTGTATGGATTAGTTTGCGTGGCTTATTGCAGATCCTAGGAGTCTGTTAGGTGCTATAGTTCTCTTTCCATTTCTCCAGGTTCGCACTGCATGCACAGTGGCTTTTTTGGTTTTCCATTCCAGTTTCTCTCCATATTTATAATTTGTGGTCTTTCTGTACTTCATGAAGATCATTTCTGTGGGTGTGACCAAGGTGAGGTATTTGTTGCCAGAGGATGTGGTTAGTGCAGTTAGTGTAGCTGTGTTTAAAAAAGGATTGGATAAGTTCTTGGAGGAGAAGTCCATTACCTGTTATTCACTTAGAGAATAGCCACTGACATTAGCAATGGTAACATGGAATAGACTTAGTTTTTGGGTACTTGCCAGGTTCTTATGGCCTGGATTGGCCACTGTTGGAAACAGGATGCTGGGCTTGATGGACCCTTGGTCTGACCCAGTATGGCAACTTCTTACGTTCTTATGTTCTTAGGCATTTGTATCAATATATGTTTTGTTGTGTTTTCTCAATAGGACATGCATTAGTGGTAAATTACTGTCTTTTCATATGAGGGGTATTGGGCCTGCCAGTAAAGGGAGTTTGTTTTGCTTTTACTGAGATGTCACCAGAACCAGAATATCTTTTTTGTATGGTGAGTTGTACAGGGTAATGCCCTAGTTCTGCTCTGCATCCATTGTTAGGGGTCAAGGGGGTTCCTGTGGATGCAGAGTGTATGTTTACATATAGCACCGTGACTGTCACATATTCAGTGTGTCACGCATATGAGAACCATCTGTGAGGTGTGTCCCGGCCGAAAAAAGGTTGAGAACCACTGCTCTAGATTGTGCCTACCAGCATGTAGTGTTGTCCCTATCACTTCTTTTGGGTAATCCCTATTGATATTTATATTTCCTCAAAGAAACTCCTTAAAAGTTTACATCTTGAACATTCAGCCATTTCTGCTCCAAGCATGAGGTACTTAAATGTGAGATATACTATGCAATTTGAAGCCTTGATAAATTAACAGTACCATATACAAATTTCAAACTTGTGCTAATACAAACCTTTTTTGTTTCCAGAGTGGAAGATAGTATTCATTCTTTGGCTGGGCATAACTTACACATTTATACTTATGGCTACACTTTCTAAAATGAAAAAAGTACGCATGTAAGTGCCAACTCCGCCCCAGGAATGCCTCTCCTCAGAGCGTATGAAAGTATGGGCAAAACCGGCTTCCGCATGTGCCTTTCCACACAGCGAAGCGGGCTTGATTTTAGAGCAGGCACTTACACACCCCAGCTTAAATGACTTTGAAAAAACTAACCTCAGTGAGGATACTTTTCATAAGCCATTTATGCAGGTAAATGGCTCTTTACCAAGGTAAAAAAAGCTTCTGGAAAATTGCCCACCCTCTTTACGGGTAGAAGAACTTACGTTGTTCCATGGTGCGCGTCCTTTTGCGCGCAGTGAGTGGAGGAGGCATCCCTGGGGATGCGGAATGCAAGTGCTCACTTACCTTTGCATTTTCAAAACTGCAAGGAAAACGTATCCGCAGCAAAAGCAGGGGCGAATCTCTGTGGGTACTTTAACCTAGGCACCTTTCAAGGGAAATTCTGCGCATTCATGTCCTGCAGGGCGAAAATACCCACGCATTTTCCAACTAACTGCAAACATTTGAAAATTGCCCCCAAACTGGCTAAAATAAAAGAAAGAAACATGCTGACAATGAGTAAAGTTCGCTGGGGGGGGGGGGGGTCAATGTGCTTCCTCCATTTCCAACCACATGCCCCACTCTTTATTACCTATTGGTCAGAAATACCCGGGACAATTTCCACTATGGACGCACTTTCGTTGAAAATAGAAACATAGAAACATAGAAATGACGGCAGAAGAAGACCAAACGGCCCATCCAGTCTGCCCAGCAAGCTTCACACATTTCCCTCTCATACTTATCTGTTTCTCTTAGCTCTTGGTTCTATTTCCCCTCCACCCCCACCATTAATGTAGAGAGCAGTGATGGAGCTGCATCCAAGTGAAATATCAAGCTTGATTTGTTAGGGGTAGTAGGGGTAGTAACCGCCGCAATAAGCAAGCTACACCCATGCTTATTTGTTTTACCCAGACTATGTTATTCAGCCCTTATTGGTTGTTTTTCTTCTCCCCTGCCGTTGAAGCAGGGAGCTATGCTGGATATGCGTGAAGTATCAGTTTTTCTTCTCCCCTGCCGTTGAAGCAGAGAGCTATGCTGGATATGCATGAAGTATCAGTTTTTCTTCTCCCCTGCCGTTGAAGCAGAGAGCTATGCTGGATATGCGTGAAGTATCAGTTTTTCTTCTCCCCTGCCGTTGAAGCAGAGAGCTATGCTGGATATGCATCGAAAGTGAAGTATCAGGCACATTTGGTTTGGAATAGAAAATGCTGATGTCTGGCGCAGGCAGGGAGGAGTAGCCATAAAGAATAGGCCAAGATGCAGGAGGCGGGGAGGGAGGTCCAGGGGAGTTTGGGGGAATCCTTGTCTTTGGGGTGTTTAGTGCATGCTACTGTAAAAAAAAAAAAAAAAATGTATTAAAAAAATGCAGACCAAAAAAGACTTGAAAAGCAAACTATAAAATCCCACCAACAAAACAAAATGAAAACTAGAAAACCTGCACAGCCCTAGTTCCCAGGTTCCGGTGTTGCTCCACATTGCACCAGGATGGATCACGTTTCTATCCTGCAAGAGAAGAAGCAAGGGGGATTCCTGAGAGAATGTTTTTATTGTAAATCACTTGGGATAAATTGCCTTGCAGATGGTATATTAAGTTCAATAAATAATAATAAAGTGGGGCATGTGGCTGGAAATGGAGGAAGCAGATGGAACCCCAGCTTAAATGTACTCATTGTCAGATAATTATTACTACTGAAAAAAATGTTATTTAGAGTAAAGTTAATGAGAGGGAGGAGTGATTTGCACTGGTGTAGTTTTGTTTTGATTATTGCTGCACACCCTGTGGGTAAACGCACGGAGAGTTTGCACCAACACAGGCACTGACTTTGACTTATTTTCCACAAAGTGTAGAAATTTGACCACATAAAAAAAAAAAAAAAGAGGCATTACAGGGGCATGGTCTTAATCTGCTTGCATAACTTTGATTTTCAGAAAGCGCGTGTGTATCTGGCAGGCAGATAAAACATTTAACTTATGTCACTATTTTGAAATGAGTACAGCTGTGCCTGAACATTTACCCACCCAGCCTCCCAAATATTCAAAAACAATTCATGCCACTAGTTCCATTTTTTTTTTTTTTTTTTTTTTTTTTTTTTTGCAGGACAGACAGATCCAGTTCTGTTTTTTCACCTGCATTGCATATATTGACTTGCAAGCCTACATTTCTTAGGGAAATCAGAAATACATGTCCAGGCAT
Source organism: Rhinatrema bivittatum (assembly GCF_901001135.1). NCBI lineage: Eukaryota > Metazoa > Chordata > Amphibia > Gymnophiona > Rhinatrematidae > Rhinatrema > Rhinatrema bivittatum. The sequence continues at coordinate 198,581,302 of NC_042616.1, read as the reverse complement.
GCAACAGAACAAGACCAGAACTGGATCACCCCTGCCCTGCAACACAGATTCAGTTGGCAGGCCTGTGCTGGTATCTTGTGTTTTAGGAATTGGCTTGTTTTTGTGCATGCTTAAAAGCACTCGCGTAACTTTGCAGTTCTGCATACTCCTGATAATATACCCATTACTGTATTAGACAGGTTAAAGGTGACCATTGTGCACGTTGCTTCCACCTTAGGGCTCTCTAAATTTCCTGCCGTGCCGGTTCTGCCATTCATCTGGCCTCCACTAATGGGCTAAACTAGATTAAAGTGCAGAAGTGATGAACTAACTTCAAAGGAAGTTCAGAAACAACAGAGAAAGAGGTGGCCTCCCTCGCCAGACCGGCAGCTAGAATCCAGGTGTGACAGACAGCAAAAATATAGAAAAAGTGATTGTGCCTTGACCTGACTAATAAAGTCACAACAATAGCTCCATTTATTGTCAGAATATCAGTGTCTGAGTAGCATCCAGCATATTGGTAACAGAGAAGATAAAACACTACACTTGCTACTGGAGCATCTCAGACAAGAATGAGCAACTTTAGCCTCAGAGTCCGTTTTTAAGTGTTGGGCGCTATCTGCATCTCTTTTAGTGAACACAGTGGTTTTGTGGTGCTTCAAAACTATGATTGTTCTTTCTTTCTTTTTTTTTACAGTGTGGTGGAAATTGCAAGAGATAATGTGCAAACCTTAAACTTGACACAGATCCAAAATTAATTGCTTATGCAAAATACTCGTAGTTTTGTAGGGTTTATTCTCAGTTCTGGGGGTCAACCTATAATTCACTTAGGGGTAGATTTTAAAAGGGAGCGGCCTGTGAGGGAACTTTCCTTCCCCCTAGCCTGACCTTCCCACTCCTTTCCCTAACCTTTCCCCCCTCCCCAGCCTTACTCTAACCCACCCCCCCCCCCGACCCTTAATTTACCTTTTGTGCCTGCCTCTGGGCAGGCGCAAGTTGTGCGCACTGGCAGCCTGCCGGCCCGTGATCCTCTGACACAGCGGCAATGGCTGTTATGTCGGAGGCCTCTGGCCCGCCCAAGCCCCTTTAGTAAAGCCCCAGGACTTACATGCGTCCCGGGGCTTTAAGCGCGTCACCGGGCCTTTTGAAAATAGGCCCGGTGACGCGTAACCCTTTGAAAATCCAGCCCTTAGGTTTTGTTTTTTTGGTGTTTGTTTCTTCTTTTTAGCTATTTTAGTTTTACAGAGATACATATGATTATGTTTATCAGGGTTTTCATTCTCACCAATCTGTCTCATCATTCTACTCCTGCCCATCCTCAGCTCTGTCCCCACATCTCCATCCTCTCTGAACACCATGTTCTCCCTTGCTCCTTCTTCCCTCTTATCCTATCTCTTATCCTCCTTATCCTCCTACCCCCAGCTCCTATGCTCCCTGTCAGGAACAGCTGTGACCAACAGGAGGATTTATTTATTTTATTTATTTAGCACTTTTCTATACTGACATTCATGAATAGACATATCACATCGGTTTACATCGAACCAAGGTTAAACATATTATTATTACATCGAACAAGGGATACATCGAACAAGGATAACATCAAACAAGGGATATGCCAGAACACTATAGTACAAGGTTGGCATCCATCACTAAAATATATAACATATATATAATATATATAAATATAACAGGCCTTCCTGTTATATAGTTATGTTTAGTTAGTCCCTAAGTTCCATGTAAACCGGTCTGATATGAATCTTGTCATGAAGTTCTGTATAGAAAAATGTTAAATAAATAAATAAATAAATAAATAAATAAATAAATAAAAGCATAACTGTAAGATTGTGGTTAGAAACAGTAGAGTACGAAGTTAGCATCCATCACTAAATGCATAACTGTGATAACAAATTACAGCTGATAGCAAGGAAACAATGTATGCAGTCAGTTAGGTTACCCGGTCAGTAAATATATACAGATCAGAGGCACCTTATGGCCTGATGCTGAGGGGGTTTAAAAGGGGAGAGTTAAAGAGGGTAGAACCATGCTGAAGATTGATTAGAACATGAAGCTTAGAGTCATCTTAAGATCTAGAACGTGCTGAGAATGGGCAAAGAAATAGGGTTCGCGAGAGGATGTCTGTTCTTTAGGGGAACGCTTGTTTGAATAACCACGTCTTTAATTTTTCCTGAAGGTCAGTGGGCAAGGTTCCTGGTGGAGATCTGATGGAAGAGCGTTCCATGGGAGGGACCAGCTGTGGAGAAGGCACGTTTCCTTAGAGAAGACTTGGCGGGCAGAGTGTACAGAGTGCCTTTGTAAGCTGTTCTGATTGGTCTAGAGGAGGTATGGTGGCGAAGGGGGATATTGAGCTGTAGAGAGGACTGGTTGTGAATGGTCTTGTGTATCATGGTGAGGACTTTGTGGAGGATTCTGAATTTAATGGGGAGTCAGTGTAGCGTCTTAAGAGTGGGCTTAATATGCTCTCCTCTGCTGGTATTGGTCAGGATCCTTGCGGTGGTGTTCTGAAGCATCTGTAAAGGTTTAGTGGTGTTTATGGGGAGGCCGAGGAGGAGAGAGTTGCAGTAATCCATTTTAGAGAATATGGTGGCTTGGAGCACTGTCCGGAAGTCATGTAAGTGTAGTAGGGGGTCTCAGCTTTTTTAGGATTTGTAGTTTGTAGAAACATTCTTTTGTGGTGTTGTTGACAAATTTTTTTAGGTTCAGTCGGTTGTCCAGAAATACGCCAAGGTCTCTCGTGTGGGTAATGGAGGTCGTTAGGGTCGTGGGGAGCTGGTTGATTGCTAGGTCATTGTCATCCTGTGTGATGAGAAGGAGCTCGGTTTTGGCTGTGTTGAGAATTAAGCTGAGACTGGCAAGAAGGAGGTTGATGGACTGGAGGCAATTGTTCCAGAAAGTGAGGGTTTTGGAGAACGATTCCATGATTGGAATGAGGATCTGCACATCGTCTGAGTAAATGAAATGGGTTACCTTTAGATTTATAGAAGTTGGCAGCGGGGGAGGAGATAAATGTTGAATAGCGCAGGGGATAGAGAAGATCCTTGCGGGACGCCGAGTGTTGAACTGAACGGGTGAGATTCTTTGTTGTTTATTTTTACCTTGGAGTTCCTGTTGCTTAGGAAAGACTTGAACCAACTGAGAGCTGTTTCAGAGTTGCCAATGTCAGACAGCCAGTTAATTAGAATAGAGTGATTGACAGTGTCGAACGCTGCTGAAATATCAAGCAGTGCCAGAAGATATGGTAGTCTTTTTTCAAGGCCCATGATGATGTTGTCCGTGAGCGAAATTAGGAGGGATTCTGTGTTGAACGTTTTACGGAATCCGAACTGAGCTGAGGCGAGTATCTTGTGTTCATCTAAGTATTCTGAGAGTTGGTTGTTAACAATTTTCTCCATGAGTTTGGCGATGAATGGAAGGTTGATGATGGGGCGAAAATTAGCAGGGTCTGCTGGATTGAGGTTGGGTTTCTTTAGTAATGGTTTGAGGGTGGCAAGTTTCAAAGAGTCTGGTACTAGTCCTTGCGAAAGAGAGCAGTTAATGATATCTGCTAGTAGCTTGAGATAGTTTTTGGGATAGTGAGCAATAGTTTGGTGGCGATAGGGTCTGTCGGATGAGAAGAGGGTTTCATGTTCTTGAGGATGGTTTCGATTTCGAGGGAGGAGATGGGTTCGAATGCATCAAAGTTTGCTTTCTGGCTGTCGGAGGCAGAGTATGGGGTGGGGGCTGAATATTTGCGGCGATGAGCGGGATTATGAGATTGGAGATTTTATTCTCAAAGAAAATGGCAAGTTCAGTGGACCTGATTTGGGCTTTTTCGTCAGGGATAGCAGAGGGGGGGAGGTTTCGTCAGAACTGAGACGTAGGAGAATAAGGCCTTCGTGTCAAAGAAGTAGTTGTGGATTTTTTGGGCATAGAAATCTCTCTTTGTGCGGAGAATGGTGTTCCTGTATCTGTGCATGTAGGTTTTGTAGGCAGACAATGAGGCTGTGGTGGGGTCTTTGCGCCACAAGTGTTCTTTGTGTCTTAGCTCTTGTTTGAGTTTTTTCAGTTCAGGTGTGAACCAAGGTTTTTTGTTCTTGAGGGCGGGGTTTAACTCTTTCGACGTCAATGGGCATATTTTATCTGTTACAGTGCTGGTGATGTTAAACCAGGAGGCAATGCCGAGTCTGCATCTGAAAGATCCAAGTTGGCTAGACCCGTGGCTAGGTGAGAGCTGAGGTTGTCCATGGAGCAGGGTTTCCTGTAGTGAATTGTAGTTTTGGGGAGAAGAAGGGATGGGTTCTATGGAATCAAGAGGTCGGTGGTGATCATCCAATGGTCAGACCATGGGACTAGGGTGCATAGTGGTAGGGAGGTAAGGGTGAGGCCTGAATTTATGAACATGAGATCCAGGATATGACCAGCTTTGTGTGTAGGACTGTTGATAATAGTGGATAGTATAGTGGAGGCCTGCTAGCTAATAAGTGCTTATGCAGGTAAAGAGCTGTCAGAGCAGAAAGGACACAAAAACAGAGCAGCAGCTCTAAGACAAGGAATGGGGGATGCTAATAGAGTACTGGGAGGGGTGATTTGTATTTATTTATTTTCCAATAAGGATATATTATTGGTTAAAACCTAAAGATGATCTTACTATGTCAACTTTAAAACCTTCAAAGGTACTGTAATGCTGTTAGATCAATATGTAGCTATCTTGAAATCAAGTCTGGATAAGAGTCCCAAGGATCAAGTTTAGGAAATTCAGGACTAGTGAGACAGTATAGTATTAGTCTGCCAAAATATAATAAGTTAAGTGAAAAAAAAAAAATAAGAACTTGCCATACTGAGTCAGACCAAGGGTCCATCAAACACGGCATCCTGTTTCTAACAGTGGTTACAAGTACCTGGCAAGTACCCAAACACTAAGTAGTAGAGATGTGAAACGGAACCGGAATCGGTTCGGATTCCAGTTCAGATTCACATGTGGGTTTTTTCCCATCGGGCCCGATCGCGTTTTGTTTATCGGCTGCCCAGCCGATAAACAAAAAAATCACCCCGACTCTTTAAAAGTAACCCCTTAGCTTCCCCCACCCTCCCGACCCCCCAAAATCTTTTTACAGGTATCTGGTGGTCCAATGGTGGTCCCGGGAGTGATCTCCCGCTCCGGGCCGTCCTCCGGCTACCGGGCCGTCCTTTGCCCTTACCTTGTGACAGGGTATCCGTGCCATTGGCCGGATCCTGTCACATGGTAGGAGCACTGGATGGCCGGTGCCATCTTGTGCTCCTACCATGTGACAGGGGCTGACCAATGGCACCGATAGCCCCTGTGACATAGTAAGGGCAAGGCTATCGGCGCCATTTTGGTTCCTGGCACCCGACGGCATGAGTGCAGGAGATCGCTCCCGGACCCCCGCTGGACCCCCAGAGACTTTTGGCCAGCTTGGGGGGCCTCCTGACCCCCACAAGACTTGCCAAAAGTCCAGCGGGGGTCCGGGATCGACCTCCTGCACTCGGGCCGTATTGCCAGTATTCAAAATGGCGCCGGCGCTAGCCTTTGGAAAAACAAAAAAAACCCTATCCCAACACTTTAAATTTAATTAACTACAACCCCCCACCTTCCTGACCCCCCCCAAGATTTGCCAAAAGTCCCCGGTGGTCCAGCGGGGGTCGTGGAGCAATATCCTGCACTCGGGCCGTCGGCTGCCAGTATTCAAAATGGCACCGATAGCCTTTGCCCTTACTATGTCACAGGGGCTAGTGGTGCCATTGGTCGGCTCCTGTCACATGGTAGGAGCAATGGATGGCCGGCGCCATCTTGTGCTCCTACCATGTGACAGGGGCCGACCAATGGCACCGGTAGACTTTTGGCAAGTCTTGGGGGGGTCAGGAGGGTGGGGGGTTTATTTGTTAATGATATGTTGCATTCGAGGGGGTTCGCCATACGTTTCGCGGACCCACGAATGTAATGAATAGGGACCTATATGTTGCAGATTGCGCATTCGTTCAAAACGAATGCACATCTCTACTACGCTATTGACTCTCTCTAAGCCTGGACCTCTGCATTGCCTGACCATGCTGCTGACTCTCTCCAAGCTCGGACCTCTGCATTGCCTGACTATGTCTTTCACTTTCTCCTCGTCCAGACCTCAGCCTTGTCTTGCCACTGCTTCTTGATTGCCGCCGGTCCTGACTTCAGCTTGCTCTATGACGCCTCTACAGTCCACGTCCTGGACTTGGCCTATTCAGGCTTTGGCCAGTTCTTGCTCGGGCGCCCCTTGTCTGACCTTGGTACCATTGGCACCCAGGTCTCCGGGATCCCGACTTGTCCAGTACAGACTATCCAGTTTTGCAGTCACTGCCTCTGGGGTGACCTATTTATCCTGCCATCAACAATGACATATGGAGGCCCACCTAAGTCCAGCCGGCCCTGCTACTCAAAGGCTCAACTGAGAAGAACAAGGGCTGTTATTGGTGAAGCACCAGCCAGCCTCCATCCATCAGCCCACTCCACCTGCTGATGTTGGGGATCCGTAGAATCCCTCCTACTTGTAGCGTCAACCTCACCTCAGCCCAAGGGTCCACTTCCAGCACAACAGAAGCCTCTCATGAGGGACTTTGTCAAACGCCTTCTGAAAATCCAAATACACTACATCTACCGGTTCACCTTTATCCACATGTTTATTAACCCCTTCAAAAAAATGAAGCAGATGTGTGAGGCAAGACTTCCCTTGGATAAATCCATGCTGTGTGCCATTAAACCATGCTCTGTGATTTTTGTTTGTGGATTCAGGGTCAACAAGCCCTATTTTTTTTTTTGTACAGCACATGGGTGGCACATGGTCCAAAGGTCTGATTCTCTTTCTGAAGGAAGGGAAGACAGGAATCAGAGTGCAGAGGCTCAATTCTCATTTCAAGGGAGGTGAGGGGATGAGTCAGGGTCCAGAGACCTGATTTGGTTTGGAGAGGGTTAGCAGGTGAGGAAGGCCCTCCTTTGCTTTGGGGGAGATGTGGGGGTGAGGTAGGGTCAGAAGCCTGATTGTGATTTTCAGGGATGGGCAGTTCAGAAACTGGAGGATCTTTTTTGGTTTTGGATGGTGGGGGTGTAGGTCCCTGAGACCTAATTGTGATTTCAAAGGCTGGGGAGCCTGGAGTCAGCCTTAACATAGTCCAAGAACCTTCAGAAGAGGTTGTTAATTTTTCAATATTAGTCAGCCCGCATTTAATACTGGATAATAAATTCTGCATTACATTTTTGTTTAGATTTAGCTCATGTCTTTTCAATGGTACCAATCTACCAGAGTTCAAAAAAAGGTTAAAAACCTGGCTCTTCATGTCTTTTCATGTCTTTTCAATGTCTTTTCAATGTCTTCATGTCTTTTCAATGGTACCCAATCTACCAGAGTTCAAAAAAAGGTTAAAAACCTGGCTCTTCAGGCAAGCGTTCCAATTCCCAGAGTGTAACTAGGCACCTCCTCCTGTCTTTCAGATCCAACCATGGCAAGGTGTCACTAACACATTGACACTTAATTTCATACACGGACTTGGTTATTCGTAATAGCTATTTAACAGTCATCCTTTTCATATTATATTATTTAACCGATTACTTGCAGACTATATACGCTACTAAAGTTCCTTGTAAAATGTGAACACACACACTCAGCTCAAAACACGAATAATGTTATAATAATAATATTTGTTTGTTAAATACTATTGTTACTTTCACTGTTCCTTGTAATAATGTTCAATGGTTGATTGTTATTGTTCAATGTTCTATGTAAAAAAACCCCAGTCTAACCTCCCAGACCAGGGCAACCTTTTCGTTACTTGTAAACCGGATTGATTTGTATTGCATACAGGAATTCCAGTATATAAAAATTAAAAATAAATAAATAAATAAATAAATAAATAAATGGTAGATCAAAACAGATTATATTTAGGTCCTGTCTATATTTCCCTGTCCCCAGATGGCTTACAATCCAAAAACCTCATTTAAAGTAAGCATTTTCCCATAGACTCAGAATGGGAGAAAAGCCTTCATAAATCAGGCCCTAAGTTTCTATTGAAATAATGGAGGGTAAAGTGACTTGCCCACAGTTACCAGGAGTGTCAGCAGGATTTGAACTCCTTTCCTGGTTCTCAGCCTGCTGCTCTAACCACTAAGCTACTACTCTACTCTAATACTTAAAGAATTCATTTGCATAATTGTTAGCAATTTAGGGGCGGATTTTAAGAGCCCTGCTCGCGTAAATCCACCCGGATTTACGCGAGCAGGGCCTTGCGCGCCGGTGCGCCTATTTTACATAGGCCTGCCGGCGCACGCAGAGCCCCGGGACTCGCGTAAGTCCTGGGGTTTCTCGAGGGAGGCGTGTCGGGGCGTGTCGGGGGCGGGGACGATCGTCGCGGCGTTTTCGGGGCGGGATGCGGCGTTTCGGGGGCGGGCCCGGGGGCGTGGTTTCGGCCCGGGTGCGGTCCGGGGGCGTGGCCGCGCCCTCCGGAACCGCTCCCGGGTTGCGTCTAGGCACGCCAGCGGGCCGCTGGCGCGCGGGGATTTACTTCTCCCTCTGGGAGGCGTAAATCCCCCGACAAAGGTAGGGGGGGGTTTAGACAGGGCCGGGGGGGGGGGTTAGGTAGAGGAAGGGAGGGGAAGGTGAGGGGAGGGCGAAAGCGAATTCCCTCCGAGGCCGCTCCGATTTCGGAGCGGCCTCGGAGGGAACGGAGGTAGGCTGTGCGGCTCGGCGCATGCCGGCTACACGAAATCGGCAGCCTTGCGCGCGCCGATCCGGGATTTTAGCAGATACTTGCAGCTACGCGCGTATCTACTAAAATCCAGCGTACTTTTGTTTGCGCCTGATGCGCCTACAAAAGTACGCGAGGGCGCCCTTTTTTAAAATCTACCCCTTAATTTGCATATGCATTATTGTTTCAACCAGGAACTCCAGCAATAATGCTAACACATACAAATTACCTGCATGGACATTAGCTAAGCCTGTGTTTATGATAATTAAACATGAACATTAGTGCTAATATCCATTAGTATATAGAGTCTGATGTAAAGTTTTAAATATTTATTACCTACCCTTCCTAATTTCAGAGCAGGGTACAAGAAAACACACATATTAAAATTATATAAAATTACATAAAAATCAATCAACAATGATAAAAATCAAACAAGATCACAGACATTGACAGCGCTGATACATCCAACTATTGTCAATATAGAAGACTTTATAGTGCTCAGATGGAAAATGCCTTTTTAAATAAATTTTTAAGAGCTTTCTGAAAAACTTTGGTTCTGCTATTGTTCTAATCTCTTTTGGGAGAGACGTCCATGAAAAACTGCCAGCAATGAAGAAAGCACATTCCCTAGTCTCTTCAAAATGGACTGTCTGAGGAAAGGGAGAATCTAGAAGGCACTTACTAGAGGAATGTAAAAGTTCTGGACAGAGTATGAATTTTTAGTGTTGCTGCAATCCACGGTGAAGGAATATTATGAATGAGAATATGAATAGTAATGCGAGCTTTTATTTTATCTGAAATGAAATTGGGAACCAATGTAACATTTGAAAAACTGGGGTGATGTGTTCACTTATGTGTTTTCCTGTTAATGGCCTGGCAACAGAATTTTGGATAATCTGTAAAGGGCAAATTGAATATGCAGGCAAACCAGTGAAAAGTGCATTGCAATAATTCAAAACAGAGTAAAGAAGCAATTGAAGAACCGTTCTAAAATCAAGAGGATCCAGAAGTGGTTTAAATGGCATAAGAGTTACAGCTTGAAAAATGAAGTTTGTGTAAGGGCCTTGATGTGAGCAAGCAAAGAAAGAGACGGATCAATAAGAATGCCGAGATTATGAACTGTTTTGGATATGAGTATATTTTGATTTTTGAAGACAATCTTTTTCAGGAATATAAGAAAGAGAGAACTGAGATAGGATCATAATTTTGGTTTTAAGGAAATATAAGGCAAGTTTGTTTTGAAAAAGCCAATCATGAATGGTTGTAAGACATGATGAGATGAATTGCTCTGTGAGATGCCAAGTATCCTTGAAAGGGAAAAAAATTGTATATCATCCGCACACAATTTATAATGAACCTCAAGGCCGGCAAGCAGCCAACATAAAGGAGTCAGACAGATGTTTATTTATTTATTTATTTATTTATTTTAAGTTTTTCTATACCGGCATTCGCGATAAATATCGCATCATGTCGGTTTACAATTAACAAGTAGATAGGGAACAAAAAAGGCAATAAATAACATTGATCTAAGTAATAATAATAAAATAATAGTAATGGTAGTAAAAAACATTAAACAAGAGAAGGCTAAGGAATGCAGTTACAATAAAACAAGGGAGTAATATAACTTGGATCAGAGAAAAGAAGCAGGGATTTAAATATAGTTAACAATATGCCAGTCAATGTGCTTATAGCGTTGAAGAATTGCCCTTATGAGGTAGGGATATTAATTACTATGATTAAGGCAAAGTCTGAGCGAATAGGTGATAATGGAATAGGTTCAGTTTAGTTCAGGAAAGGCTTTCATGAATAGCCACGTTTTAAGTCTTTTCCTAAATGTAGGAAGGCAGGGTTCCTGTCGCAAATCTGGTGGGATGGAGTTCCACAGATGTGGAGTTCCACAGATGTTGAAAAGGGCTGCTAATAATGAAGAGCCTTGGGGTACACCAAGGTCAGAGGGACCAAACCTTTGCTTACTTTCTTTGTATAGTTGCTCTTTTACATTATAGAGCAGAGAAAATGTAGTCCCTCAATAAATACAGCAGTCTTAAACTCTGATGACTAGATCAACATGATATGCAGTGTAACAGTGGCATCTACACTCATGTCAAACCTTAGTGTTAACAAAATGGTATAAGGGTATTAAGCACCTTAGGCAAACCTTTCACTTGTGCCTCCCATTGCATAATTATCTCCGCCCCACCCCTGCAGAATAATTATCTCCACCACCACCATCACTCCAGCATATTTATCTCCATCACCTTCATCTCTGGATCATCTCTGACCGGCAGGAAGAATCACAGTAGTGCTGCTTCTTCTAGCTGCATCCTAGTTTGCCAGCTGCCACTTCCATTTAAAGTCAGAACCTCACAGGCACCAATGGTTTCATCAGACCCAGTGACTCTGTGTATTTCAATTTCAGAGCAAAATGGTTGTTGGCAGTGGAGGAGATAACAGCAACAGGTAAAAAGCATTGCTCGCTGACTCTACCTGCTGGTGGGAGGAGATAGTTGGGGGAGAAGGGAGGAGAGACTTTGCTGCAGGCAGCAGTGGCTGTGGCCCCCGTCTCCTGCTCTTTGCATCATCAGTTGTTCTATAAGGCAGCTACCCCTCCCCTCTACACTCGAGCCACAATCAATCCACTCTCCTCATCCTTAAGGCAACAGCAAGGTAGCACAGACAACTTGGACTGTGATCACCCCAGTCTTTTCCTGCTTCTCTTTCCCATAGCATTTTTTGCCATGGCTCCCAACCCCCAAATGCTGGCACTATAAGCCATCACCTAGTTAGCAGAATGCTTGAGCTGGCCCCGATTGTTAACAATTAAATTCAATGAACTCTAGAAAGCATCCTAAATTGTCTGTATGTATGACTCTTTTATCACCATCATTTAAAAAGCATTGTCTTTGCTTTACATTGATAGATTTTCTATATGTCCTAATATTTGTAGATACATGGGAACTCTTTTGAGGGGATCTGTGCGATCAGTCATCTATTGGGTAGAAGAGGAGTTCTTGTGCCTGGATCCGTAGTCAGGATTTATGCGCACACAAAGCATGCTTTCTACACATAAATAAGATTTTTGTGTGCCAAAAGGTTTTCTGCAGTGAAAGCATTTTTGTGCACATGAATCATAATGTATGCACAAAAAGCAAGCCAAAATCATGTTTTGTCTGCAGAGCATGCTTTTTTGTGTTCATAATATTGTCTAAGAGGCTTTCTTCCATGACAGCCCAAGTTAAAATGTGCGATCGACCTGTGCTGAGCGCACATTCTTACTCTGGTGTGCAGACACATGTTTAAGCCGCTCCACCCGATGCATTAGCACATCATTTGCTTACTGCATTGGGAGTTAACTTATTTTTAGTGCCTGTGCACTTTTAAAAAGTGGCAGGGAAAATGGAATGGGAGGCAATGGTCAGTGGAGTGCGAGAGAAGGAAGGATGAGATAGAAAATGACAAATGATTTCTAAATGGCTGGGGAGAGAGACAAAGAAGGCGAGATGAAAAGGAGAGCTGGAAGGAAACAAGAAAAATACGAGACGTCATGGGCAAGATTTTGCCACAAAAAATATGGGTGTATGTTCATTTTCCCATTACACAAATACATAATCTCAGCACTGTCTCTGATGGTTTGGCTCAGTCAATCAGGAAGAATGTAGTAGGTTTCAAAGCTTTTATGCTGTAAATGTGATGTGTTTTTAAATAATTGACATCCTGCAGTCCTTCTGTCCCATTGCATACATTGGATTTTCCTGGTTGAGTGCCCACCACGGAGCTCCAAACTGTGACTCATGGGCATCTCTTCTGGAAAAGAAAGGAAGGAACCAAATTAGCATGAAAGAGGAGAGGGGAGAGGGGAGAAAGGACGCAGATGCATGATATATTTTCCGCTGTTCAAGCTTCCCATTCTGACCCTCTGCAATAATGCTGGCTGGATTGCCTCTCTGAAACTGTAGCCAGATAACTTTAATCAGAAATGCAATTCTTATCTTAAAATTCAGGATAATACATTCTGCTTGGTTAGCAGTTTCGCAAGATGTATGCCCAAACTAGCATTTTTGCTTTAGCTGATATCTTGTCATATCTGCTAAAACCAAAGAAGCTAGATTTAACCTTAAAGATATGGCCCTATCTTTGAAAGAGATTTCCTGTTTTGTGTCTGCAGGGAAAACATGAAATCAGACCCATAATGCTCATTTAGATATTTTCATCTAGATATGTATATCCTGTGCAAATTGATGAGATATTAATAATGTTTTTCATTTTCTAAAGAGCTTGAATAGTATCTGATAAGACTGCAAAAACTGTGTGATAAGTAAAATCACTGACCTCTCTGCTGTTTGCAGGCTGAGACAGGCCTGCTTTCAACATGCATTCTGTTCTGTAGCACCACGCAGGGACCCATTGCCACTCCTTGGAGATTTGCTGTACTAACAGACTACATTTTAAAGCTGAAAGATTAATTTGTTTTCATTGCAGCACACAGTGAACTCTCCAGCCTGTAACAGCACTTCAGAACAGCATGGCCATTTTGCAAGCAGCCATGGTACTTCATGTACAGGCTTGAAAAAAAAAAAAAAAAGTAACAGCAACAAGATATATCTCAGAATCACCATGATCTGATGGTGCAGCCAGCGACTGAAAGGAAGATAAACTCAAAGTTCTCCATCTGCTTGGAAGCCACCGGCATCTCAGTCCAACAGCAATACAAAAGAGTCTTTGTACACTCTGATGACAGATCCTTTTGAAGCCTTGCTATCCTGATTGGCAGTTTCCCATATCTGGCCATCTTTGCTTTGGTGCAAGGGAGGCTGGGAATGGAGGAGGAAAGCAGGAAAAATGAGAGCTGCTCCAGTGCAAGAAAAGATTTGGCCTACAGCCCATCATTACATCAGCATGTGAACCCTCTAACACTCATGCTGGATTTTTTTGGTTTGCTTTTTTTATTATTATTATTTTACCAACATGGGAGTGGCCCTAAATGACTGGTGAGCAGAAAAAGGCTGTCAGTTATAGATGCATAACAATATATGTCATGCAGACAGATTATGAAAGCCTGAAATGCAGCGTATACCAGATTGTATTTCTACAATAAACTCTTATACTAGACTGAAAATGTACCTAAGAGAATTTTGCATAATTGGTAATATCTGTTTACCAAATGACATTGGAAATGCCTTAATAAGTTAAATGATTGTTAGGAAAGATATAGAGGTCAGCAAATGAACTGTATCAATCTGACTAAAGTCAGCATTGTTTTGTGTTATTCATTAGTTTCCAAATGTAATAATATATGCATTCTAATAAGAAAAGGCTGTCAGTGCACTATTAGGTCCTAGTTCCTTATTCCTAGACCAAAGAAACTATTAAAGGAAAATCTGCCAGGCAATCCAGATGGTTTTCTTATAATGACAGCTTTCAACATTTAGTTCAGTTTTTGAAATTCCATTGCACATCAAATAAATTGGAATCTAATCAGAATTCCACTCTGATTTTCTACTATAATCCCTATGTATGGTTTAATAAAGATATATAGTTACAAATAGCATGCACACTTTTCTGAAACAAAAACAAATGTAAACTAGAAAAACTCCATTCCCCCCCCCCCCCCCCCAATAAAAAAAATAAAAAATACTAAACTAAATTCAGGCCAAAAACAGTCCAGAAACAAACCAAAATTTCAGCCACACACATGCCTATGAGATAGATAGAGGGATAGATAGGTCATAGTGTAACTAGTGGGCTTGGCTCACTGGAGGTCAGGGTATTTGGCAAGAAGAGTAAAACCAGTCAAAGAAATGAATGAACTGAAATCCTATTGCTAGAAAGTTAGTTACAGTGGGGTAAATATTCAAAAGTAATTTAGATGGATAACAGCGTATAAATGGCTTAGACGCATTTTTAAAATGCATACCCAGATAAATTCTAGCCGGATAAGGAATTATCTGGCTACAATTTAGCCAGGTAAGTTGGGGGCGTTCCTGGGGTGGGAGGTAGGTGTTCCAGAGAGAAGCTGAGTTAGCCGGTTAAGCTGACTGGCTATCTCCGATATTCGGAATTAGCCGGTTAACTTAGCCAGCTAACTCTAGACGTGCCATAGGGCAGGTCTAAAGTTAGCCAGATCCCCATATCCAGCTAACTGTAAATTATCTGGGTATATTCAGCGGCACAGCCGCGCCACTAAATATCCCAGTTAAGCTAGCCAGATGTGGGTTTCCTGCTAACTTAACTAACTGCTTAGTGGCTGAATATGTAATCCATTGCATATAAATGCTCCTAGGAAGGCAAATTTTGCATAAAAGATAGAGTACACAGATTTAAGAGAACCTTTCAACCAAGACTTTCGATACCATTCCAGCAATGTAAACAGAAACCTACTGTGTTCAAACAGAAAAACAAAGGCAGGAAACTGGCAAGTCAAGTTTTATTGCTCTGTCCTTTACTCTAGCCTTCTTGCCCTAGCCAGGCATGCAGTATAAGCATTTGATTAACAAATAAAGTTACAGTCGCCATTGCTGTAACAGACGTACCAGAACTTGCTGTGATGTGATTAAGAAGCAAAAATAAAAAATCTTTTCTTTTAAAGAAGCACTCTCCCTTGCAGAGGCTTAAGCTGTGCACAATTGTAAATGCGATTCACAAAAAGCATAGGTGCTCAGATTCAGCTGTACTGCAAATACCCCTTCATCAGAAAAAAAAAAAATGTTGGTAATATATTCAATTAAGCAACAACTTCCAGTTATAATGAGAAAGGAGGGAATTATTTCTATTGTAAGATAACATTTCTTAATTATTTTCAGTTTTAAATCTTTACAAGTAATGTAAATGTAATATATGAGTGTGTACTTAAAACTGTTTTATTTCATTTTTGGTTTTCTCTAAAAAATAAATGTCATGTCATCTTGGGGAGACTGAGGGTTTGTGAGGTATTTTTATGTGCTCTATTAGCAGCGCATGCTAAAAGCTGGCTACCAACCTTACTCCCTACTCCCCCCAATTAAACCTGCAGTATTATGGAGTAGTTCTCCAGCACGACAGGAGTGACTGGGGAGGGCTCCTGCACCATTCCAGTCCTGGACCTGGGTAAGATTCAGGGGGCCAAGGGAGTTAGAAGGAGCGTGGGAAGCCCATTGGGTTTATTTTTATTTGTTTTTAATGTAAGGTGCAGGTTTAGTTGGAGGGGATAGGGTCAAGACATAAAGTAAACAAAACAAAAGGAAAACACAATTTTATTTGTTTTTCTTTCATTTTCCATAGAAAACAAAACATTTCCTATTTTGCTTCACATGAAGACACATTCCTAATATGCTTCAGTATTGTAAAGAAGCCTATGAACCCGTCGCAGTGGAGGACATATCGTGGTTAGCAGTGGAGTGATTGGTGGAGTCATTGCTATAATGCACTCCCCTCTAGGAGGGGCCACAACAGAACAGTTTGAAGATTTGGTCAGAGAAACCTGAGAATATTCTGGTCAGAGGGTCTGGAACTGAGAGAAAGAAAGAGAGAAAGTCCAGTGTCTCCTCTCTCTGCAGGAATTTGATGAAGGGGAAAAACCTGTCTTCTGTCCCTACTGTCTCCAGAATCCTATAGTGAGTGTCAGGGGTGGTTCTATAATGAGGCAGGGTGAGGTGGTCATGTCAGGCAGCAAAATTTTGGAGCACCAAAAATCCGCCCCCCCCCCCCAAAAAAAAAAAAAAATGTTCCTCTTGCAGCCTCCGCACCTTGCCACCAGTCACATATTTAGAGACATGCCAAAAGGGTTCCCACTCACTGCCACCAGCTAAAAAAGAAGTGGAGGGCCCACATGTTATTGGACAAAAAGAGAGAGAAGGTCTTGCGCGCCACTGGTGAACTTCAACCTGTCGGCAGCCAGAAACAAGAGAGGTCAGCAGCTATGTAGCCCCCAACTGCTTGCTGAGCTCATCATACCCACAGCCAAAAAAAGATAAAAGGAAAAAAAGCCCGATTGACAGCACATATGAATAAGGTAGAGGCAGTGTTTGTGTGTGGGTATGTATGTGTTTCGGAGAGAGCATATGCATGGGTGAGTATGAGAGAAAGCATGTGCATGTGTGTGAGAGTGGAAGTGCAGTGTGAGAAGACGAAAGGAGAACAGTAGGGGGATGCTCATGTAGTGCTCTGATCCAGAAATCCAAGGAAATCCAGAGGAGAGGAGAAAGGTATGGAAATAAGGATTCAAGTATTTTTGAGAATCTGGTACCAAACAAGATCACCAAAAGTCAGGGAGCCCAATATCTGACCAAGTGAATCTTAAACCTCAGGAGAAAGAGTGAGAGTGTGAGGACCCTGGCTGCAGTGCTGGCCTCCTGCCTGCAGGGGCTCTCAAGCTGCACTCTGAACTGCACAGGCTCATGCCTCGAAGATTCTATGATGCAGCACTGCCATGCCCTTTTATGTATTTATTTATTTTATTTTAAATCTTTTCTATAACGTCGTTAAGATAGGTACCGTCACAACGGTTTACAATAAGGCACATAAAATTAATGATACTGAAATCTGTCAGATTACACAGGTGCCATAAGGTTCGGTAACATAGTTTGTAATCAATATCATTTGTTAAATGTGATAAATCATGTCCAGGTCTCTCTATCAGTTTAGAGTACAAAACTAGCTTTATAATTGTAACTTATCCTTTAGTGATGCATTATCGATTAAAAACTACACACTTAGGGGCGGATTTTAAGAGCCCTGCTCGCCTAAATCCGCCCAAATCCGGGCGGATTTAGGTGAGCAGGGCCCTGCGCGCCGGTGAGCCTATTTTACATAGGGCTACCGGCGTGCGCAGAGCCCCGGGACTCGCGTAAGTCCCGGGGTTTTCTGAGGGGGGCGTGTCGGGGGCGTGTCGGGGGTGGGCCCGAACCGCGCGGCGTTTTCGAGGTGTGTCGGGAGCGTTCCGGGGGCGGGCCCGGGGGCGTGGCTACGGCCCGGGGCAGTTCAGGGGCGTGGCCGCGCCCTCCGGACCCGCCCCCAGGTCGCGTCCCGGCGCGCCGGCGGCCCGCTGGCACGCGGGGATTTACGCCTCCCTCCGGGAGGCGTAAATCCCCCGACAAAGGTAAGGAGGGGGTTTAGACAGGGCCGGGCGAGTGGGTTAGGTAGAGGAAGGGAGGGGAAGGTGAGGGGAGGGCGTTAGAGGATTCCCTCCGAGGCCTCTCCGATTTCGGAGCGGCCTCGGAGGGAACGGGGGTAGGCTGCGCGGCTCGGCGCGCGCCGGCTATACAGAATCGATAGCCTTGCACACGCCGATCCAGGATTTTAGCAGATACGCGCGGCTACGCACGTATCTACTAAAATCCCACGTACTTTTCCTTGCGCCTGATGCACCAGCAAAAGTACGCCTATTCGCGCGGTCTGAAAATCTACCCCATAGCGATTACTGCCGTGTGTGAGGGTGTTCAGTTATTCGTACCTTGCACTTCCCTGGTTTCTATTCTCCCTTCTCTTTTTGAAAAGCTTGTTTAAAGAGCCAGGTTTTTAAATTTTTTCTAAAGGTTTTGTTTTCTCTTTGTAACTTTAACTCCAAGGGCATGGAGTTCCATAGTATGGGTCCTGCCAAGGATAGCGCCCTTTCTCTTACTTGTGTTAGTCTTGCTGTTTTGACTGATGGAATAGTTAGGAGTGCTTTGTTGGCTGATCTTAGGTTTCTGTTAGGGACGTGTATGCGAAGAGCTGTGTTCAACCAGTCTGCTTTTTCGTTATGTATTAATTTATGTATGGTGCATAGTATTTTGTACTGTATTCTTTGTTCAATGGGAAGCCAGTGTAATTCAGCCAGTGTTTCGGTAATGTGGTCTCTTTTACTTTTGCCGATCAAAATTCTAGCAGCTGTGTTTTGCAAAATTTGTAGTGGTCTTAGGGCCTCATTTTCCAAGCTGCTCGCACGTGATAAGGGACCTTTCACAAGCGAAAAGTCCCTTATCGCGTGCGATACCAGGATGGGGGTGGAGTCGGCCCCGGAAGAGGAGGATTCGGGGCGTCACCGGGGCCAACTCTGCGCCGATGCCGCGGACAGTGAAAAGGTAGGTGCCTTTTGCCTATGGTGTAGCTATTGGGAGCTACACCATAGGAGGTGTAGCTCCCAATAGCTACACCTCCTATGGTGGCGCTATTGGGTGCGAAACTGGCAGCGATTGCACTGCGACGGTGCGATCGCTGCCGGCTAGCGCAGGCCTGCCCCCCGTTTCGGCCCCCCTGCCCCTCATCTTCTAAAGTATCACATGCCTGTGATACTTTAGAAAATGAGGCCCTTAGTGAGGTGTATGGTAGACCCAGTAGAAGGGTGTTACAATAATCAGTGCTTGCAAATATCAATGCTTGTAGTACTGATCGAAAGTTGGCGGTTGTCAGAAGTGGTTTAATTCTTTTGAGAACCATGAGTTTGGCGTATCCTTCCTTTACTTTTAAAGATATATGTTGTTTTAAGCTTAGTTCTGTGTCAATAATTACTGCTAGGTTCCGTACTTTTTCCGCTAATATTATTTGTTGGTTGTTATTGAGTGTGAAAGGGCTCTGTGTGATCTCCATATTTTTTCGTTCTAAATGTAAGAATTCTGTCTTCTCTATATTAATTAATAACGCCATTTGGTTTAGTAGCTGTTTTATGATATCTAGATACATGTTAGCTATGTTTAATGTTTTCTCAATTGTGTCATCTATGGGTAGTATTAATTGAATGTTGTCAGCATATATATAGTGTGTGTTGCCCAGACCAGCTAGCAGGTGGCATAGTGGTAACAGGTATATGTTGAAAAGTGTAGCCGACAGGGCAGATCCCTGTGGTACTCCTGTTTGAAGGTTAATTTTTTTCTGACATTGCGTCTTTGATTTGTACTTGAAAATATCTGTTACTTAGATATGATCTAACCATTTGATAGTTATGTTACTTAATCCTATTTCTTCTAGTCTATTTAAAAGTATGTCATGATTTACAGTATCAAAGGCCGCTGACAGGTCTAGCATCACTAGAATGTAATGTTTACCACTATCAAACCCCCTCATGATGTTATCTGTCAGTGCAAGCAGTAGTGTCT
Organism: Rhinatrema bivittatum; assembly: GCF_901001135.1. NCBI lineage: Eukaryota > Metazoa > Chordata > Amphibia > Gymnophiona > Rhinatrematidae > Rhinatrema > Rhinatrema bivittatum. The sequence continues at coordinate 198,561,548 of NC_042616.1, read as the reverse complement.
CTGTGCTATAGTGTTTTCGAAAGCCATGTTGTGAAGGATACAGGATGTTATTCTTATCTAGGTGTTCTGCTAGTTGCTTTTGTATGTTTTTTTCTATTAATTTTGCAATTAAGGGTAGGTTTGATACTGGTCTGTAATTGCTCAGGTTAAGTGGGTCGCTGTTTTTCTTCTTTAAAATCGGTTTTACGATTGTTCCTTTTAGCACGTCTGGCATGGATCCTTCCTCTAAGGATAGATTAACGATCTTTGCCAATGTCGGGGATACAGTGTTGGCTACTTTTTTTTATGTCTATGGTTGTTATTGTGTCATATGCATGTGGGGCGGGATTTAGTTTTTTTAGTATAGATTCGATTTCCAGTTCCGATACTCATTGAATGTCGACCATTGCATAACATCTTCTTTATTGAGAGAATTCTACAAACAAAATAAAACATACACAGATCAAATAGCATGCAGTTGTTCTTTCTACACTCTACTCGCATAGTACAACAATTAAGCATTCATAAGCAGATCTCCCCTTTTTTATGTATAGTGCCCCTCCCCGGGCCCTCCTGACTCAGGCTCTATTGATATGCGCAAAGACTTCATAATTTCACTCTGCAGCTTAAGCTTGTCTCACCAGTTACTCCTTACTTCTGCTTGGAATCTCCTTTACTCTTTGCCGTGACCACCCTATTGCTTTTAACTTAGATCTTGTTTGGATTTCTGTTTATTGCTTCTGTTCTTTCTGGCCTTCTCATTTTGTGAACTGCTTTAACTTTTAGTTGTTTTGACTGTGTTTGTTGCTAGTCTGTCTGTCCCGTGGTGCACTCACTATTCCCTGTATTTTATGAGGAAACCTTTTGCTACCCTCAGCCAGCTCTGCACCAGTGGGTGTTCTTTGGTATCCTGTGTACAGCTTCCGTTTAAGTCCTGCCAGCCACCAGAACCTGAGAACTCAACCAATGGGAAGGTGGCCGGTACAGGCAGAAGACCTTGTCCTGCACAGCCCACACCTGAAGAAGCCTATTTTCCTTGAGTCCTGCGCTGCTCCTGTCTGGGAGAGAGTTACCCTTAACTGGCACCAGTGTTCTGATAGAGGGGATCCCAGGAGGATGCATCAGTAAAGAATTAGAACTCTGTTTTTGCCAAGTCAGTACTTGTTCTTGGATTTTTGATACTGAAAGACTATGACATGCAGCTTTCTAATAAAAAACTTTGGCCCCTGAAGGCAATCTATCCCTGCATTACAGGGTCCATGCCAAGGACTTCTAGGACTGAGTCAGGACTAAGCCCTGGTACTGAGTGTGCCCCTCAGCTAAAAGGTGTTCCCGAAAGGGGATATTTATTTATTTAGTACTTTTATACTAAAAGTACTTTTATACTTTTATACCGACATTCATGATACAAATCATATCAAATCTGTTTACATGGAACGTAGGGTTTGAAAACATTAACCATAACATAGAAGAAGAGGCAAAAGTTACAATAAAACAGGGTGAAATGGAACTGGGAGAAGAGGAAGCTGTAGTAGATAGATAACTCGGTGACTATAACAGACTATTTACAATGTTTGAGATGGCATGCTTTGCTCAGTTACATCATATATATATCACTATATACATCTATCAACATCTTATACCAGTCGAGACTACTGTCAAAAGTACAAGAACGTAGGAAAATAAAGGCGGATGCAGGGGTAGGCGGACTAGGGAGGAGCTATGCTGAGAGCGGGGAGGGTATGAGCCAGTGCATGAGAGGATGGTTCGAGGAAAGCGGTTTATGGAAAGTACTGTTCAAGGCAGGCAGTCTATGTTTGGTTGGCGTCAGGGTAGGCCTGTTTGAAGAGCCATGTCAACTCCTTTACAGTATTTGAAACAGAACATTAGAAGAAAAATAATATGGTATAATTTATGTGGTAACCCTAGGTCTCATGGTGGATCCAAATCCACCTGCCCCTCTCGAGTGAGGCTAAAGACTGCTATGGCCTGAAGTCTGAAGCAACCTCCTCTAAATGAAGCTGAAGGACTGGCCATGGCCTGAACTAAACCCCTTTCCCTAATAGTGTTGAAGAGCCCACCACAGCCCAAAATAACATCTCCCCCCCCCCAAAAAAAAAAAGTGAAACTGACGGGCCTGCCATGCCCAAAAGTATTCTGCCCCCTGAGTGAAGCTGAAGGGTTTGCCATAGCCCAAAGTAAAACCCCTCCCCCAAGTGAATCTGAAGGGACCAAAATAATGATCCTCCAATGCCAAGTGAAGCTCAAGGGTCCTCCATTTCCCAAACAAGCACTCCCTCCCCCAAGTGAAGGGCCTGCTGTGGCTTAAAATATCCCACCGTTCCAGTGAACCTGAAAGGCTCACCACTGACTGAAATACCTCAGACTTCCACTTCAATGTGAAGCTAAAGGGCCCACAGTATCTCACCTGACCCCTCTGGCCTATCTCCTTCCTTCAGACAAATTCTTCTCTCACCTACCTCATTCACATATCTAGGAACTCTTCAGAGTTGGCCCAGAAACTCCAGAATTGTAACGGAATTACCCGGTTTCCGGACCAATATCCAAAAAATCCAGATGCTGCTGCAGAAGCAGGGCCTGGAAGAAAAAGTTGCCTGGGCTGCACATGAGGGGTGGGAGGGGTCTAGATAGAGGAGAAATGTCGGGCCCCAGGTGGAAGAAGAAACAGGAGTTGCAGTGCAAGGACCCCACGTTAGGGAAGGAAAGCGGAGATCGATCAGCTCCATAGGGCAAAAGAAACAAAAGGAGATTATTTGGCCCACAAGGCAGATAGAAAAGAGGAAGAGATCACTCAGCCCAGCATGGCAGAAGAAGGGGAAGTAGGATGAGATCTGGTGGGCCAGAAAAAGGAGGTGATGTTATTGCTGGCAGATTTTGGGATAAGGAGAGACAAAGAATGAGCATGTGTGTGAATGAGAGAGTGAGTGTGTGTGTGTGTGTGTGTGGGGAGGAGAGAGAGAAGTGCGAATAAGTGAGAGGGAAAAAAGTGAGTGTGTATGGGTATGTATGAATGTGAGTGTGGGGGTGGGCATGTGTGTCATTGTGCATGTGTATGTGGAAGAGGGAGGGAATTGTATGTGTGTGGGAGCATATATGTGAGAGACTGCGTGGAAGAATGAGAGGAGTGGGAGTTAGCATGTGTGTGAGAATGAGCTTGTATATGAGTGAAAGAGGGTATGAGAGTGAACCTGTGAGTATGTATAAGAGAAAGTTTGTGCATAGGCTGCTGCTGCCCTCCCTGCCTCCCCACTTCTTCCTCCCCCCTCCCCCCTCCCCCCTCCCACCAATCCACAACAATTTCAGGGTAAGTGGAAATCAAGAGTTCACAGGAATGTTCATACAAGGGAAAAATGATGATGAGGCAGAAGAGAGTCTGACTCCCTCCTTTCATGCAGACTCCAATATCCCCAGCTGACTTGTGATATCCTTTGCCATTGCAGGTATAGAGGGGGAGGGAGGGAGCCCTTGGAAGTTTAGTGATATCATTTAGTTTCACTTTTGAATGGGAGGAGTTGCTTTGGACCATGGTTGCCCTTTAGCTTCCTCAGGGGGGGGGGGGGGGGGGTCATGGGGTAGGGATGTGCAGAGGGATGGTATAAGTTGCATTCATAATTCTTTTTCGTCGGGGGGCAAATACGTTGCATTCGGCAAGGTGGGCCCCCTGATAAGTTCATGTGTTCATTCTTATTTGCTTCCCGGCTAAAATTGAATTAACTACAACCCCCCCCACCACCACCACCACCCTCCTGAGCCCCCCAAGACTTACCAAAACTCTCTGGTGGTCTAGCGGGGGGTCTGGGAGCGATCTCCTGCACTCGGGCTGTCGGCTGCCAGTAATCAAAATGGTGCCGATAGCCTTTGCCCTTACTATGTCACAGGGGCTACCAGTGCCTTTCGTCAGCCCCTGTCACTTGGTAGGACCACAAGATGGTGCTGGCCATCCATTGCTCCTAACATGTGACAGGAGCCGACCAATGGCACCGGTAGCCCCTGTGACATAGTAAGGTCAAAGGCTATCGGCGCCATTTTGAATACCGGCAGCTGACGGCGTGAGTGCAGGAGATGGCTCTCGGACCCCCTGCTGGTCCACCAGGGAGTTTTGGTAAGTCTTGGGGGGATCAGGAGGGTGGGGGGTTTGTTTAAATTCACTCCATTAGACGGCCGAATAATTCGGTGAAGATTCGTTGTATTCGTGGGGAATTGCGATACATTTCGTTTCCCCACGAATACAACGAATATGGCCCTATATGTTGCAGATTACCAATACACAGCAGACCCTTCTGCTTCACTTTGGAGTAAGAGGGATATTTTGAGCATGGATGGCTCTTTAGCTTCACTTAAGAAATAAAGTCCAATTTTTGCAGTCTTGACATTATTTCATGTGATTTGAACTTATTTGTATTAATTATTAATTATTCATGAACTAAGCATGCATTTGCATGCTGTGCAGCTCCTTTACATTTTGTTTATGTTAGGCCATGTCGAGTCCATGTTAATGTTAACGGGCAATTTTCTAACAGTCCGTATTGTTCAAAGACTGCGCAAACCTTTTACCTGTGAGCTTCACACCAATTCTAAAAGTGAAAGCATGTGTAAGGGATGCTCCAATTCCTTACCAATAAACCTGCCCTTAGTTAACACTAGGGGTGACTTTTAGCATTTTTTAACCAACCTAAAGGGTTCCTCACCCGAGTTTTGGGATTGGTCACCTCAGCCCTATAAAACCTTGGCTGAGCATGCTCAAAAGGGAGAGTTGGGAGGTGTTAGAGTGAGAGGAGTGGGTTTGTTGGAATGGACCCTTCTAGGTCCCACACCTGAGTGAAAGGGAAAAGGGACAGTCCCTGAAAGAGAAGAATAATTTAGAGATTTTGATCATGGTGAAGAAAGAGTTTGAGTTTTTAGACCTGCTCCCATTCTGGAGAGACGTCATCTCTTCCTGGGAGGAGATGGAATAGGGGCTGCTCTGCCCTGCTGCCTGCTGGTGAAGTGGGGATTGCTGTTACCCAAAAAAAAAAGAGGCGTGAGTGGAGAAAAGAAGACATTTTCCTTTTATTTTGTGGGAGGAAAACGTTTGTTTTTTCCCATCAAGGTCGACACCTGGCTATCCACTAGGAGCCCACTTCTTGGCCACCCAGGAGAGTGAGTAATCCTTGCGTTCCCCAACTGACTCAGAAAACATCAGTTGGGAAGAAGAGGTACTGGGGGCTTTTGGGTAGGTTTCTGAAGATTCATGGACTTTTTTTTTCTGTGAATTGGACTTTAATGTTTATTTTTGTTGCAGTAGAAGTTTATTTTGAACGCCCTTCAAGTTGTCCTGCCTGTTCTTTCGAGACAGAGCCATAAGCTGATTCAGGGGACAGTGAGTACCAACTGTGAGAGAGTGACAAGACTAAGAGTGGGTCCCCACCCTCCTCCCCCCTGGAACGGACACCAGTGATCTGTGGAGAACTGTGTTGAGAGAGAGAGAGTGGAGAGAAACAGAGGTCCAGGTATAGAAATGGGCCTGGGACCTTTGGTGTGCCCCTGCAGTCTGGGAAGTCCCCGAAGAAGGGGTTACATATGCATGTCCTTTTGCTTTCAAACTTCCTACAGATATAAAACATGTGCAGTCACTTGCAACTGCTTTTCCTGTGGGGAGATTTTTGCTGGAAAAGTTCATGCAAGGATTTGGAAATGCCATCACCGCACATATTTTATCTCCCCGACCCCCAGGTATGCCCCCTCTCAGCAAGGCTAATAGTATGTGTGTTGGAGTGCAATGTTTAGAGTTTTAGCTGTGTTGAAGAAAGGCAATTATTATCTTTTTCATTTGTTTATTAATTGGATTTATTAGCCAACTTTTTGAATAAGATATTTTACCCAAGGCAGGGTACAACCTGTGGAAATAGCTTTGAAAATTGGCCTCGGCATGGACCAAGGCAAAACTGAAAGTTAACTAATGCAAGCATTTAATATTTGTTCAAGCATTAAGAAGGTATTTTCAGTACCCGCAGACTTCAGCCCAAATTTTCAAAGCGGACCTAAATGTACAAGCATGTGTTAGAAATTCGCAGGTTGTGCCAGGTACCTATGGAAACAAAGGAGTGAACTGCAGTGCACATTTTAAGCACCGACTTTGGAAAACCAAAAATGAGTAAATCCCAATTCCGCCCCCACTCCATCCCCCTGAATGCCTATCAGCATGCACATGAAAGCACGCCGATTTTATTCCTGAAGTGAACACAGAAGCCGAATACAATATATTCCAATCTCTGGCATTAGTTTCCACATGCAAAAGCCATTGAACACTGGTTCACAGCTGCATTTATGCACATAAAATAATGAGTTACCACAGCATGTATGTCTGTTACCAGAAGCACTCACTTGCTAGCTATAAATGTCTCATTATTTATTTATTTATTTATTTGTTTATTTATTTATTTATTTATGTGAAAGCATTTTTAGAGACATGGAAACTTGGGACTAAGATGGCCGCTGCACAGGCTACACGTTAGCATCTTGTCTCATTGGAGGTCTTGGATTTAAGCCTGTTCTCTTCAGTTTTCCTTTCTCTTTTTTTTGACATAACATGCCTCACACAAAGAGAAAGGCAAGAATAAGAAATAATATTACCCCCACTCCTATTTCTGATCTGCGACAACTGAGGATAGACTCAATGCTAACCGGACCCGTCTACACCCAGCTGGAGGGAGGAGCCGCGGGAGGTTTCAGCGTAGAACAGACGCAGAGCCTCATGGCAGAAGAGACATCCCTTAGCCCCGGCGCACCAACGGTCCCTAAGCACCCGGGTGACCCCTCGAGAAAATTGGAGGATAGAGCAATTACCTCAGAGGACCTAGATACCCCGAGAAGAAGCGGAGAGGATCTGCAGTCTTCGGTGAGCTCAGTGTTCCAGAGCTCCACGGGATCTAAGGTAGAGGAACAGCTCAGTAATGGTGGAAGGAAGGGCCCGACAGAGTTGGGAGGAAAAAGGCCAGACATAAAGGTAATTTGCTATCAATCCTTAACCAGACCGCCTAAGATTACCTTGGAAGATATATGGACTGCTTTAACATTAATGGATAAATCTATTACTGCTTTGACTAATATGGTAAAAGAATGTATGGGGAAGGTGCAGTCTCTGGATGGTAAAATAACTGCTGTGGAAACGTCAGTAAAAGGAATGGAAGAAAAAATTGAAAATTTAAAGGAAGTTCAAAATAATTTGGTAAAATCAGAAAATATATGCAATAAAAAACTCGAGAATTTGGAAAATGAAATGAGGAGAAATAATTTAAGAATACTAAACTTCCCTAAATAAAAAATGGCTACATCTCGGGACTTATTTAAAAGTTACTTGATAAATGTTCTTAAATTTCCTGAACAAGCTATTCCTGCTATATCAAGAATACTCTATATACCATCGAATAAGGAGGGAAATCCTGATTTGCAAAGGCAAATAAATGAGCCAATGATAAACTTAACAGCGATTCTAGAGATGTCACAGGAAATAATTATTGATTCTAGAGCGACATTATTGGTAACATTTACTTTCATTTCCGAAAGAGACTCAGTATTAAGAATGGCATTTCGTAACCAAGAACAGGAATTTTATGGCCAACAAGTTTGCGTCTTTCCGGACATTACTAAAGTCACTCAGGAGAGAAGAAAAAAGTTCCTGGCGATGAGGAATGAAGTGTTATCGAGGGGAGCTAGATATTACTTGCATTTTCCTTCTAAATGTATTATTATATATCAGAACTCGAGATATATTTTCACTGAACCAGATCAGTTACGTTTATATCTGGACTCTCACTCCTAAAATAACTCTGTATGGGGACTGGCATTAAGTAAGGTAGGGGGTAATTGTGCAGCAATGTGATATTAAGTTTTCTTTTGGTAACTGCTCTTTTCTGGTATCTGTAGTCTCCCACATTCTTATAATTTTGATATCAGGCTGTTTTTCACTAAGGAGTATGTTCTTTATTATTTAATTTGATTATGTTATGTGCCTGAATTATTTCTGAATAGTAAATACTATTGTAAATTTGTTGAAATTCAATCAAAATTAAAATTAAAAAAAAAAAAAAGCATTTTTAGGTTGCCATGCCACAAATCATGGCAACATACAATATAGCATACACAATATTTAAAAACATGCATTTACACAAACAGACATCACCAGGGTATGCATCTTAACAAGATAATTTGCTGGACCTTATTTGTTCCTCTTCTAGTCATTAATTCAAATTTGATCATATTATGATCACCATTGCCAAGCGGCATGATTGATTGGTGGTACATCTAAGAGACCAGTGCTTGCAGATCGTAAAGCCCGTTGAGGCGTGCACATGTGGAAACATGTGCTCAGCCATACTATTCCTGAGTTGTACATGATCTTATGTATCAATAGCAAGACTTTTACTGAATCTTGTAGTAAATTGGGAGCCAAAACAGTTTATGAAGTAATGGTATTATGTGGTCATATTCGGACGATTCTTTCCATACTCTAGCAGCAAAATTTTATAGCAGTTGTAGAGCTGTAATGTGTTGCCAGGATTCCTAAAAGTAACGAATTGCAGTAATCAATTTCATTGAACAAGAGTGTTTGCAATGTGAGACGAAAGTCATTTGGCTCGAGTAGGGGTTTGCGGGTTTTTTTAGCATTCTCAGTTTGAGTTTATAATAGCCCGCTTTAAGCAGATTCTTTATATGGATTATCATTGATAAACTTGTAACTAGAAAAACACCTAGATCTCTGAATACTAATGTACATGGAATGTTGTGTCCATGAAACTTAAAGGTTGGAAAGGCCTCAAATGCTGCCCTATGTGAGTAGGGCAGAGAATCTCAATTTTTGCAGAGATTAATGAAAGTCAATTATAAAATAACCATTTCTGGATGGCATCTAAGTATATACATAGCTGCTTCATTGCTACAGATACAGGATGTTTAATGGGGAGCTGGATGACATCCACGTATATTTTAAAATTAATGCCTAAGCCCTCTAACAATTTGCACAATGGTGCTAACTATATGTTAAACAAGGTGGCAGAGAATACTGAATCTTGTGGTACCCCTTTTGAGACCTCAGTCTACCTTGAGCTATGGTTATTCAATATCACTGAATGTCCTACTCTTCAGGAATGAAAGAAAAAAGCTTAGTGATTGACCTGCAAAACCTAATTCAATCAAACGGGTTATCAGAATCTCATGATCTATGGTGTGGAATGCATAAAACCAATTAATGCTCACATTAGGCACAAAGGCGTTAAATTAGTACAAGTCTGAAACTTGTAAGCAGTGGAACCAATTATCAAGGTTTCAACCCTAAGGTAGTAAGTCAAGCCCTTTTGAGGTAATTTAGTAACATCATGCCCCCTCGACGTAATTTAGTAACAACATAACCCCCTCGACGTCTATACCAGATGATATAGCTGCAAGCAAAGCAGAGGAACTTGCGACTTACTTCAAAAACAAGATCCCAAACCTATTATCTCAAGCCAAGGAAAACAAAGATACTACGATTTCAACACCTCTAGCTGCCATACCACCACAAAAGGCTAGCCTTGGGGAATTTGAACTGACCTCATCACTAGAAATCGAAAACATTCTAAAAAAACTAAAACCATCTTCTCATCCTCAGGACGCCATCCCAACTAACCTCCTCATCACTTGCTCTAAAACCATCTCAAAACCTATCGCCCAAATCATTAACTGCTCTCTTTCTCAAGGGCTAGTTCCCGACCCTCTCAAAATGGCAATCATTAAACCACTCCTGAAAAAACCAAATCTCTCTCCAGATAACCCGGCCAATTTCCGCCCTATAGCAAATCTGCCCCTCATCGCAAAAATCATGGAACGAATTGCAAATAAACAACTGACAGAATACTTGAGCAACAACAACATCCTTTCCCCATCGCAATTCGGCTTCCGCCAAGCTCGAAGCACAGAAACTCTACTAATCTCATTAACGGACTCCATCCTACTGAACCTTGAAAAAAAACAACCCTGCCTACTCATCCTGCTTGACCTAACAGCAGCATTTGACACGGTCAATCATAATACACTGGTTGATCGTCTGTCAGACATTGGCATCAGAGACGTCGCCCTCAACTGGTTCAAATCTTTCCTTCAGAATAGGCATTATAAGGTTAAGATCAACAGGGAGGAATCTCAACCATTCAACAGCAACCTGGGAGTCCCACAAGGCTCTTCACTTTCCCCAGCCTTATTCAACATATACCTGCTCCCACTCTGCCAACTCCTCCGCAAACTAAATCTTATCCACTACCTATATGCCGACGATGTTCAGATTCTGATTCCTATTACTGATTCACTTCATAAAACTCTGGACTTCTGGAACTCATGCCAACAGGCCATCAACAACCTGCTGACAAGTCTCAATCTGATTCTTAATCAAAACAAGACAGAGTACCTTCTCATCTCCCAAGATGGAAACCACCCACAACCTATCACTAACCTGCCCTCTCAACTAACCTTATCCCCACAAGTCAGAAACCTGGGAGTTATACTAGATAACCAAATGAATTACAGATCCTCCATCAACAACATCATAAAGGATGGATTTTTCAAACTACAAGTCTTAAAAAGATTGAGACCCCCTTCTCCATTTTCAAGATTTTTGATCAGTTTTACAATCAATCATTCTCAGTAAACTCGACTACTGCAATTCACTACTACTTGGCCTCCCTGCTAACTCCACAAAACCTCTACAGATGTTGCAGAACGCAACAGCAAGGATTCTAACTAAGACAAACAAAAGAGTTCATAGTACACCCATCTTGAAAAATCTACATTGGCTCCCCATCAAATTCAGAATACTTTACAAAGCACTCTCATTAATCCAAAAGGCAATACATAACATCGCCCCACTAGAGCTCAAGATCCCTCTTCAACCTCACACCTCCACCAGACCAGTGAGACAAGCTTACAGAAACAACCTACAGGTCCCACCGATGAAGACAACATTAAGTAAAAGAGCTTTCTCAACAGCCGGTCCCAAACTTTGGAACTCTCTCCCATCAGACCTCAGACTAGTGCAATGCCCTATTGTATTTAAAAAGAGACTCAAGACCTGGTTATTCAACCAAGCTTTCTCCTAACTTCAGCTTCCATTTGAATGCCAACAAATGATCAAGACTAAAGATGTAGCTTTATGTTGTTAACCCCAATTATTTATCCAAGTTCAATCTTCCTGTTTATTGTAAGACATCCTCTTGTCATGTTATTGTTTAAAATGTAAACCGACTTGATTAGTAATTCTGTTACTGGAAAATCGGTATATAAAAATGCTAAATAAATAATAAATAAATAAGTTAGCAGCAAATATATGCATAAGTTACATCAGTTTTAAAAGCTAGGGATGTGAATCATTTTTTGACGATTTAAAAAATCGTCTGATATTTTTTAAATCATCAAAAATCGTTAGAGTGCGCGATACAATAGAAATTCCCCCGATTTATCATGAAAAATCATAAATCGGGGATTTGGGGGGAGGGCGGGAAAACCGGCACACTAAAACAACCCCTAAACCCACCCTATCCCTTTAAAACTAAACCCTTACCTTCCCCCACCCTCCCGACCCCCCAAAAAAACTTTTTACGAGTACCTGGTGGTCCAGTGGAAGCCCCGGGACCGATCTCCCGCTCTCGGGCCATAAGCGCCATTTTGATGCCACTAATAAAAATGGCGCCGATAGCCTGATAAAAAAAAACCCACCGACCCTTTAAAAATCGACCCCTTAGCTTCCCCCATCCTCCCGACCCCCCCAAAAATGTTTTAAAATTACTTGGTGGTCCAGTGGGGGCACAGGGAGCGATCTCCCGCTCTCAGGCCATCGACTGCCACTAATAAAAATGGCGCCATTGGCCCTTTGCCCTTACCATGTGACAGGGTATCCGTGCCATTGGCCGGCCCCTGTCACATGGTAGGAGCACTGTATGGCCATGACCCACGCCATTTTTAAAGATGGCGCCGGCCATGGGGAAGCTAAGGGGTCAGTTTTTAAGGGTCGGGGTGGTTTTTTTGTTTATTGGATCAAGCGCAGCCAATAAACAAAAACCCAATCGGGCCGGACGATACAAATTTTAAGATTTGAATCGGAACCGGAACCGATCAGATTCTGGTTCCGATTCACATCTCTATTAAAAGCAAATTTATGGGCATAAGTCCACTTGAAAATTATCCTGGCAAAACTATGGGGTATATTTTATAAATCTGCACCCGCGTGTACTTTTGTTTACGCACCAGGCGCAAACAAGAGTACGCGGGATTTTAAAAGATACGCGCGTAGCCACGCGTATCCATTAAAATCCAGGGTCGGCGCGCACAAGGCCGCCCAAAATCGGCAGCCTGCGCGCGCCAAGCCACGCAGCCTGCCTCCGTTCCCTCTGAGCCCGCTCCGAAATTGGAGCAGCCTCGGAGGGAACTTTCCTTCCACCCCCCTGCACCTTCACCTCCCTAACCCACCCCCCCCCCCCCCGGCCCTATCTAAACCCCCCCTACCTTTGTTGTACAAGTTACGCCTGCCCGAAGCAGGCGTAACTTGCGCGTGCCGGGCCAGCCGCCGGCGCATGATTCCTAGGCCCCGGAGCCGTTTCAGAGGCCTCGGCCACGCCCCAAAACGCCCCGGGGGCCGGAACCACGCACTCGGCCCCGCCTCTCAAATGATGTGCCGCCACGACCCGTCCCCCCCCCCCCCCGACACCCCCTCCCCAGGAAAGCCCCGGGACTTACACACATCCCGGGGCTTGCGCGCGCCGCCGAGCCTACTCAACATAGGCTCGGCGTGCGCAGGGGGTACTTCGGCCAGGTTTTCAGGGGGTACACGCGTACCCCTTTGAAAATCTGGCCCTATGTGTACACAATTGCACCTTCTTTTTGGTGTGTGTAGTTTTTCCAAAATAATTTACACACTACACTTTTTAAAATAAAAAACGTATGTGTGTAAGTTTCAACCCGGCTCAGACTCCACCCCTGGGATGCCTGTCGCCATGCGCATAAAAATATGTGCACTACTTTATCTGCAGAAGTCCCTTTGAAAATGACCTTCCCAGTGTATGTTGTCGTGTATCCAGTTAAGCATGTGTATTTTTCTGCCCTCCCTTAGAAAAGCCTTCTAATGTTTTGCAGACTCAGGATTTTCATTCTACATTATTTCATTGTCTGCATCTATAAACTAATAAGCTGCCCTTCTACATGGAGAATTGCTTTCTAGAGCCAAGAGGAAATATTAATTTTGTTATTATCCTTTTGTGTTGACTTTTTATATAGACACTTCCTCCTGTTGGGGAAAACCTACATGTTTACATCATATTGCAAAAAGCCTGCTAACTGAAAGGCACTCATAAAACCAGTATTTATGTAGCATGCAGTAGTTTTATGGAGAATTTCCTGAGCATGTTCATCCTGAATTGGGCCAGCAAACAATATTTATTAGATTTATTTCTTGAAAATTGCATAGTGGTTAATTGTTCAGCCTGTTGCCAAATGTTAAGGATTAAGCAATATATCATCTGATTTAAGAGTTTGTGTAGAACTAACATTCTTCTGATTTACTTTTTTCAGAATTCTGACAGATAGACGTTTTCTCAAAATGTCACATTATCATCATCATCATTTGTACTCTAGTGCCCTCTGATGGCCAAATAACTGCCTTTCCAATTGCCTTTAGAAATATAACGAAACAAATATATTATAGTTATTCATTTAATCTATCTACCAAACCTATCCAAACTATAAATATTTCTACATACCTATCTGACATCCAAGGTGCTAAAGTGTTTCTGCACTGGTAAAGCTTGCTCAGCTAATCAAATTTATGAATCAAGGCATCACAACAAATTCTACAGATTTGCTTTATAGCAAAAGAAAAGAAATCTGCTTTCCAAGTAGCATCTCTGAGTAATCAACTGTTGAACATAAGAACACAAGAAATTGCCATGCTGGGTCAGACCAAGGGTCCATCAAGCCCAGCATCCTGTTTCCAACAGAGGCCAAAACCAGGCCACAAAAACCTGGCAATTACCCAAACACTGTTATGACTACCGGCTGCGGGAAGCCGCGACCGGGGCCAGTCACTTACCCCAGCACCCAGTCTGACTGCCGACGCTGAGGCCGGCATCGATGATTCCCTCAGCAGCAGCAGCCGCTGCTGCTTCAAGATGGCCTCGGCGTCTTTCCCCGCGCGGATAAGCTCCGCCCCCTGATGTCATCTAGGGCCGCGCGGGTGGCTATGGCCTCGGATTTAAAGGAACACCTACAGGAAGTAGGTTGGTTCCTTCCTGCTACCTCCTACCTGCTGGGGACTATTTAAGGCAAGATCTGAGCCTCAGACCTTGCCTTGGCTTCTTGGCTCCAGTATTAGTTCCTGATTTTGGTTCCTGGTTGCGTTCTCCGTGTTTGATTCCTGGACTGGCTGCAGATTCTTCTGATTCTTGACCCCTGGACTGGCTGCGGATTCCTCTGGCTCTCGACCCCTGGACTGGCTGCGGGGTATTCTGGCTTTTGAACCTTGGACTGGCTGCAGAGTGTGTTGGTTCTCGTTCTCTGGACGGACGTCTGTTACCTCTTCAGTTCTCTCGACCTGCTGGAGGCGCCAGCTTCAGTTCTCTCGACCTGCTGGGGGCGCCAGCTTCAGTTGTCCACGGCTCGCCCGAGGTACTAACCCTGTTCTCTCGACCTGCTGGAGGTGCCAGCTATCTGGACTAAACGACCTGCAGGAGGCGCCTGCATCCAGACCTACTCTAAGTACCTCCAGCGACCTTCGTGAGTGGCCTCGCCTACCGACGAGAGAACTTCATCCCTCGCCAGACCAAGGGTCCACCACCCAAGTCAGAACAAACACTAAGAAGATCCCATGCTACTGATGCAATTTGTAGCAGTGGCTATTCCCTAAGTAAACTTGATTAATAGCCATTAATGAACTTCTCCTCCAAGAACTTATCCAAACCTTTTTTGAACCCAGCTACACTAACTGCACTAACCACATACTCTGGCAACAAATTCCAGAGCTTTATTGTGCGTTGAGTGAAAAAAAAATTTCTCCGTTTAGTCTTAAATGTGCTACTTGCTAACTTCATGGAATGACCCTAGTCCTTCTATTATTCGAAAGTGTAAATAACCAAGTCACATCTACTCATGCAAGACCTCTCATGATCTTAAAGACCTCTATCATATCCCCCCTCAGCCGTCTCTTCTCCAAGCTGAACAGCCCTAACCTCTTCAGCCTTTCCTCATAGGGGAGCTGTTCTATCCCCTTTATCATTTTGGTTGCTCTTCTCTGTACCTTCTCCATCGCAACTATATCTTTTTTGAGATGCGGTGACCAGAATTGTACACAGTAGGGATGTGAATCGTTTTTTGACGATTTAAAATATCGTCCGATATTTTTTAAATCGTCATTAATCATTAAAGAGTGCGATACAATAGAAATTCCACCGATTTATCGTGAAAAAATCATTAATCGGGTTAGTGCACACTAACAGGAGTTAAAGATGACACCGGCCGTCCACTGGCTGGCCCACGCCATTTTTAAAGATGGCGCCGGCCATTCAGTGCTCCTACCATGTGACAGGGGCCGGCCAATGGCACAGTTACCCTGTCACATGGTAAGAGCAAAGGGCCATCGGCGCCATTTTTATTAGTGGCAGCCAATGGCCGGAGAGCGGGAGATCGCTCCTGGGGCCCACTGGACCACCAGGTAATTTTAAAACATTTTTTGGGGGGTCGGGAGGGTGGTGGAGGCTAAGGGAGCAGTTTTAAAGGGTCGGGGTGGGTTTTTTGTTTATTGGCTGACAGCCTGAGTGCGAGAGAATGCTCCCGGGATCCCCGCTCGACCACTAGCTAATTTTAAAACATTTTTTGGGGGGTCGGGAGGATGGTGGAGGCTAAGGGAGCGGTTTTAAAGGGTCGGGGTGGGTTTTTTGTTTATCGGATCGGGCGCAGCCGATAAAAAAAAAAACAATCGGGCCGGACAAAAAAAATGCACGATTTGAATCGGAATCGGAAACGAACCGATTCCGGTTTCGATTCACATCTCTAGTACACAGTATTCAAGGTGTGGTCTCACCATGGATCGATATAGAGGCATTATGACATTTTCCGTTCTATTAACCATTCCCTTCCTAATAATTCCTAACATTCTATTTGCTTTTTTGACTGCCGCAGCACACTGAGCCGCTGATTTTAAAGTATTATCCACTATGATGCCTAGATCTTTTTCTTGGGTGGTAGCTCCTAATATGGAACCTAACATCGTGTAACTACAGCAAGGGTTATTTTTCCCTATATGCAACACCCTGCACTTGTCCACATTAAATTTAATCTGCCATTTGGATGCCCAATCTTCCAGTCTTGCAAGGTCCTCCTGTAATGTATCACAGTCTGCTTGTGATTTAGCTACTCTGAATAATTTTGTATAGATGAAATATATGAAATTTTTTATAGATGAAATATATGAAAAAAAATATCAGAGAGCATGAAAGAAAGACCAGTTTGAAAAACACTTCAGTATTCCTGTTTCATCTGCCTACATTTCCCTAGAAATGTGATAACTCAAGAATATAAAGTACTATTCATCTGATACAGAAGTCAACTTATGCGTACAACTATTGGAGGAGAAGGGTCCAATTACATTTGTATTTGTTCTGTCTAGAAAAATCCCTCTCTACATTCTGGCAATCATTTCATTTGAAGCTACCTAGGGAAAGGAATACCTGCTCTGTCACTCCTCTGCTTGGAAGCTTAACACAGTAAAACCAAGTAGGTTTCAGGTGAGAATAGTGAGAGGGAAACACATGGCTTCTCTCCCAGTCTGTGTCAATTGGAAGATTTTGTAAATAAGTCCCATGAGCTCTCTTTCAGAGATACTTAATTGCAGAGTAATTCTTTTGCAGACTGTGCCTAAATAAACCCAAACATGGAGAATTTTATCTCTAGACAAAAATATAGAGAATTCTTCTTGCAATATACAGATGAGAGAAAAGCCTAAATAAGAGGATGGATTTAATTAACTATAAAGTTCATACGTTTTCAATTCCAGCACAATGTTTACAAGACGATATGACGTTTTTGCAGCAGAATAGTCAAAATTATTATCCAGTCGGAATCTAATAAAGCAGATTGGGGCTTTCACTAACAAAAATGCAATTCTATCACACCAAAATAAAATGATGCTTAACAAGATTAAATCAAACAATCAGGCTGATACAGTACAGTGCGCTCCGGCGGAGCACACTGTTAACCCGCGATTGGACACGCGTTTGACGCGCTAGCTTTACCCCTATATCGGCTCAAATATTTGGTTGAAAGGCCTGCCAGAGAAAACTGAAGATGATTTTATTGGCTCTACTCATGAAAAAAACATCTGCTTTGACAGAAACACTTTTAAAATGCCAGTTTAACATATAACAACCATGGCCAATCAGTAAAGTTAGCCAAAAAACTTTACCTGGATAACTTAGCCACTCACCAGCTTACTGAATATGGACTTCAAAATATCTCTGTTGTTGCTTGCAAAGTTGCGAGTGATGGTCTATTATCAGTATATGGTCATATAACAAGAGACTCTTACCCTCCCTTATACTTAATCCTAATGACAACAACAAAATAAGGGATCCTATTATCTTTTCTTCGTGAACAACATCAAATTTACTACATTTAAATTTTTATTATATCTCATTTTATAAAGTAGTATTAAACATACACATTGTTTACACAGATATTATATCTTGTAACCTTCTAACACTCTGGACACCTACTGTATGTACAAAATTATCCTAATACATCATCTTATAAATAAACCCCATAAAAATATCCCACATTCACTCACACATTCATCCCTCTCATCCCTCTAAGGTTCTACCGGCACCTCCTTCCTCCAATGAAGAGCCAATGTAAGTCAACCGTGGGCGGTTGTCCCCTGAGGAGCGTCTTCAGCATAAGAAGCAGGGCCTATGCCTGTATTGCGGTGCCTCTGGACATCTGAGGCAATCCTGTCTGGTCCATCCGGAAAACTTCAAGGCCTAAGCCCGGAGGGGGTCCCGAGCTTGGGCACTATTGTCACCGGCCCCCCAACTTCTACTACCTGTTACTCTATCTACCTGGAAGATGTAGTAGGCCAGATTGACAAACTAAAGAGTAGCAAATTACCTGGACCAGATGGTATGCATCCTAGGGTCCTGAAGGAACTCAAAAATGAAATTTCTGATCTATTAGTTAAAATTTATAACCTATCATTAAAATCATCCATTGTACCTGAAGACTGGAGGGTGGCCAATGTAACCCCAATATTTAAAAAAGGCTCCAGGGGTGATCCAGGTAACTATAGACCAGTGAGCCTGACTTCAGTGCCAGGAAAAATAGTGGAAACTATTCTCAAGAACAAAATTGTAAAGCATATAGAAAGACATGATTTAATGGAACATAGTCAACATGAATTTACCCAAGGGAAGTCTTGCCTAACAAATCTGCTTCATTTTTTTTAAGGGGTTAATAAACATGTGGATAAAGGTGAACCGGTAGATGTAGTGTATTTGGATTTTCAGAAGGCGTTTGACAAAGTCCCTCATGAGAGGCTTCTACGAAAACTAAAAAGTCATGGGATAGGAGGCGATGTCCTTTCGTGGATTACAAGCTGGTTAAAAGACAGGAAACAGAGAGTAGGATTAAATGGTCAATTTTCTCAGTGGAAAAGGGTAAACAGTGGAGTGCCTCAGGGATCTGTACTTGGACCGGTGCTTTTCAATATATATATAAATGATCTGGAAAGGAATACGATGAGTGAGGTTATCAAATTTGCAGATGATACAAAATTATTCAGAGTAGTTAAATCACAAGCAGACTGTGATACATTGCAGGAGGACCTTGCAAGACTTGAAGATTGGGCATCCAAATAGCAGATGAAATTTAATGTGGACAAGTGTAAGGTGTTGCATATAAGGAAAAATAACCGTTGCTGTAGTTACATGATGTTAGGTTCCATATTAGGAGCTACCACCCAGGAAAAAGATCTAGGCATCATAGTGGATAATATTTCAAAATCGTCAGCTCAGTGTGCTGCAGCAGTCAAAAAAGCAAATAGAATGTTAGGAATTATTAGGAAGGGAATGGTTAATAGAACGGAAAATGTCATAATGCCTCTATATCACTCCATGGTGAGACCACACCTTGAATACTGTGTACAATTTTGGTCGCCGCAATTTCTTATGTTCTTATGTTCTTATCTATGGAGTGTCGATCCTTTGCTACCACTGCGCTCATCGATACTAGAGCCAGTGGCAGCTTCATAATGGATGACATAGTGAACCTTCTGAAAATTCCACTAGAACTCCTAGACGTTCGCATAGCCTCTATTCAAGGGGAACATCTCCCCAGACGTATCACGCACCGCACGGTGGCTTTCTGTCTCACCATGGAAACTCTATATGAAGAAGCATTTCTATTAACGCAGCCGTGGCCCGAGAGTGGAAGATCACACCTGGACCCCCCCCCCCCACTGGACCCCAGGTAATTTAAATCATAAATCGGGGGAGGGCGGGAAAACCGGCACACTAAAACAACACTAAAACCCACCCCGACCCTTTAAAATAAATCCCCCACCCTCCCGAACCCCCCAAAAATGTTTTAAATTACCTGGGGTCCAGTGGGGGGGGGGGTCCCGGTGTGATCTTCCACTCTCGTGCCACGGCTGCGTTAATAGAAATGGCGCTGGTGCTACCTTGGCCCTGTCATATGACAGGGCCAAGGTAGCGCCTGCGCCATTTTGGTTCCTGTCCCCCGACGTCACGAGCGCAGGAGATCACTCCCTGACCCCCACTGGACCCCCAGGGACTTTTGGCCAGCTTGGGGGGGCCTCCTGACCCCCACAAGACTTGCCAAAAGTCCAGCGGGGGTCCGGGAGCGACGTCCTGCACTCGGGCCGTATTGCAAAATGGCGCCGGCCATATGGCCAGCGCCATTTTGCAATACGGCAATATGGCAATGGCCGGCAATACGGCAATGGCCGGCGCCATTTTGCAATACGGCAATACGGCCCGAGTGCAGGAGGTCGCTCCCGGACCCCCGCTGGACTTTTGCCAAGTCTTGTGGGGGTCAGGAGGCCCCCCCAAGCTGGCCAAAAGTCCCTGGGGGTCCAGCGGGGGTCAGGGAGCGATCTGCGCTCGTGACGTCGGGGGACAGGAACCAAAATGGCTCCGGCGCTACCTTGGCCCTGTCATATGACAGGGCCAAGGTAGCGCCGGAGCCATTTCTATTAACGCAGCCGTGGCATGAGAGTGGAAGATCACACCGGGACCCTCCCCCCCCCCCCCCCCCCCTGGACCCCAGGTAATTTAAAACATTTTGGGGGGGTTCGGGAGGGTGGGGGATTTATTTTAAAGGGTCGGGGTGGGTTTTAGGGTTCTTTTAGTGTGCTGGTTTTCCTGCCCTCCCCCTTCCCCTCCCACCTCCCCCGATTTACGATTTTTGACGATAAATCAGGGGAATTCCTATTGATTTCAAGTTTGCCTCAGCATTCCAGTCTCTGTTCCAGTCTCATTTCAGCCATTGTTCCAGTCTCATTCCAGTATTTGTTCCAGTCTCTGTACTAATCTCATTCCAGCCTTTGTTCCAGCCCTGTTCCAGCGTCCTCCTGTCTCCTTGTCTCCCCAGGTAGTACCTTCGGACTGTCTTCTCAGTTCTGACCTCGGCTTCCCTTGACTACGTTTGATCGCTGCCTGCCTCTGACCTTCTGCCTGATTACCAACCACGTCTGCACGCTACCTGGAACTGACCTCTGCCTGAACTCAACCACGTCTGACTGCCTCCTGGAACTTGACCTCTGCTTTGGCTGACTACCCACGGACTGATTACTGGCTCTGACCTTTGCTTTGGCTGACCACGCTTCCTTGAATCTGGCCTTGATCCTTGATCCTTCTGGCCTTCTCAGGGATCCAGGACTTCCAGCCTAAGTATCGGCCGCGCACCCTTGATCATGGTGGGCAAACCCCTGAACTTCTTATCACGGAGATCCTGAGAGACCCACCTAAGACCAGGTGGCCTGGGTACCCAAGGGCTCAACCCGGGGGTACCTAGGGTTGCTAGTGGCAAATCTCCAGCTAGCCTCTGTCTCCTCTTGTGTTCTGCCTCCTGGTGGCAGGTGCTCTCTGGGTCCGACCATGGAGGCTACCAATCCTGCACGAGGCCAAGGGTCCATCTCCTAGTGCAACACATGAAACTATCAACGTTTTTTTCCAAATCAAAGCCTATTGCTACTGTCGGGATCTTATTAGGCTTACAGACAGACATAGGAAGAGTAATTTTCACTATATGGGAACACGTTGCCTTGCCCTTCACAAATCCCATCTGATGAGGGGAAACTAATGATGGGATGACCAAACTTAGTCTATCTGCTATATCATAGAATAAATTTTTATGTCACAGTTTAACAAAGAGATCGGCCTGTAAGAAGCTGGAGAAGAAGGATCCTTCCTTGCCTTAGCCAACACCATGATATATGCTTTATTAAAGTCTTGTGAGAACCGGCCTTCCCACAATGCCCCAGAAAGAAATTAATCATAGGGCCTGCTACATGATGACATATGATTTTGTAATAATCATAGGAAAAACCATCTGGCCCTGGAGTCTTACAGGATTTGCTATCTCTGATGACCTGGGGTAACCTCAGACAATTGGATTGGCATATTCAAAAAATCCATCATGGAGTCTGAGAGGGAGGGAACGTGGAGCTGTTGAAAAAATAGGTCCTTTTCCTTACTACTCCCTGCTCTATTGTCTGAATATAGAAGTTCATAAAACTTTCTAAAAACTTCAGAGATGTCCTCAGCATTGGAGACTATATTCCCCTTGTCATTTCTGATCTTTTCAATATATATTTTGCCTTTCCAAATCCTCTCCATATTTGCTATGAATTTCACAACCTTGTTCCCATAATGAAAAAAATTATGCTCCGATTTTCTCAACATACACTGGGGCCTTTGGTGAAGGACCGTATTCAAACTGTCAAGCATGTTCCTATATACCTCCTGATACTTTTTAGACCCTTCTAACAACCATTTAGATTTTGTAAGCTTTAATTTCTCCTCTAATTGTAAGATTAGTTTATTCAACCTTTCGCACCATGATATCAGATAGGATATAATTTCTCCTCTAATTGTAGCCTTGCTGGTCTCCCAGAAAATAAAGGAAGACTGTACATGTTGGGAGTTATTTGTTGCAAACTCTTTCTATTTTTGATATAAAAAAGAACAGAAGTCCAAGTCATTTCTCAAATAACCTGGGTATTTCCATAACCTTTCTCCAGGGCCCACATCCCCACACCTAAAATCCATCCACACCATGGCATGGTCTAAGATGACTGGAGGGCCTATATCTGCACATGAAACTAGTGAGAAAAAATTTTGGGAAATAAGAATGTAATCAATCTAAGATGAGGAGCCACAGGCACGAAAGATATGAGTAAAATCTTTTAACTTCTGGCTTTGGTATCCTCCAGGCATCTAATACCTGAAGTTCAAAGCATAGGTAAGAGATAACCTTTCCCTTCATTTTATAGGGACATTTGGGTCCCGGGGATTTATCTAATAAGGGATCATCTACACAATTATAGTCTCCTACCAACACTAAGAGACCCTACATTATCTAACAAAAGATTAATCAAAGTGACAAAAAAAACTGTGGGAGTATTCGTTGGGGGCATAAAGATTACAAAGCATATTTTCTTTCCCATTCAGCTTGCCCACAAAAATAATAATTCTCCCATTCAGGTCAGCAGTAACCTTCATCTCTTGAACCTGTATACTCTTGTGGAATAATATGGCAACTCCAACTTTCTTTCCCACTACTGCTGAAAACAAACAGGACTGCACCCATTCTCTTTTAAAGTTTTTACTGTCTACTTCTGACAGGTGTGTTTCCTGTAGACATGTAATACTCACTCGATTTTTATTTAAGGCATGGAAAACCTTTTTCTTCTTAATGGGAGGCCTTAGCCCATTGGCATTCCTTGAAATGACTTGTATATTATTACTCATGAACAAGGAGATGTGAGAATAAAAAAATAGTAAACAAAGTGAACTCAAGTAGGACACCCCAGCCTTATCCCACTGCATCCCCCCTCCCCCAAATGGGAGGAGATAGAGAACTGCTCTTGAAAAACATTAGTTCCCAAACCTGCAGAAAAGGAACCAGATGGAAGAGATACCACCAGTTCCCCGTCCCCCTTCCCCCATGAAAAAAACCCCTATAACCCCAGCCCAAATAACTCCTTACCACAACCCAGCCAAGAAAATTCCCAACCGGGAAGCGTGAGGTATGTCTAACATGTACTGGTGGCATCCCCTATTAAAAAGCGAAATGCCAAACAGGTACCATACCCATAAAATTGGCAATGGAGTGAAAGACCTCCTACCCAGCCTCTTTCACTTCACAGGGGGTAACATGAACACCAAAATACTCAAGGTAAGAAGGAAGAAAAAGAAAGAGAGAAAGGGGACATCCGGGGCCCAACCTCCAAAAGAAAAATTTGCTAACTCACAAGGGCCCTGATACAACCTCCATTCCCCCCATTTCTCTCCTCTCTCTCCTCCTAACCCCTCATGTCCCTCTCTCTTTCCTCCCTTTTCTTTCCAATCTGTTCTCCTCTGAAACCCTTTATAACATATCAGGAAATAAAGAAAGAAAAGAACACCTTGCACTACAGTCCAGCTCTTTTTATAAGTGGCCATATGTCAGGCTTCCAGCCCAGGGACAACTCCTGCATGACCCCGGGAAATACTGTCTCTGGCCCATACCCACGGCAAGCCATGTCCAAGTCTTCCATCAAAGTGCCTCAGGGTCATCTCCGGCACAACCCCCTCAAGCAATCAATGCCGCCTCCAACAATTGTAGCCACAGCATTGCCAGGGAATAAAAGACTGGGGAACAAGGAAACCCACATTTTAGCAAGGTCCCACTGGAGCCACCACTGGCAACTCACCAATCCAGCAGTACATGGTCGAAAACTAGGCTCCCATTTCTGCACCTCCATTGTAGGCAGCATGACCTCTCGATTTCAGCAGACCCACAGAATAGGGTGACATAGAAGTGAAATGCAAGTCAGGAGGTGTACTGTCAGACTGACTCAGGCCGAGTTTTGCACTATTGTGAGCTGCTTCAGTGGCTATGATGGTATTAAAGTGTACAAGGCTGTCTGCTTGTTGCAATCATGTACGTTTATCGCAGATTAGTAGGGATGTGAATCATTTTTCTGACGATTGAAAATATTGGACGATATTTTCAAACTCATCAGAATTCGGGGGGCCCCCGAACCCGATAGGAAAACCCCACAAAATTTTTCGTGGGGTTCTCTTATTGTTTTGGGGGGCGGGAAGAAAGGGCACTTAAAAATAAAGCCCAAACCCACCCCGACCCTTTAAATTTAATCCTTTTGCATCCCCCACCAAAATATTTAAAGTACCTGGTGGTCCAGCGGGGCTCCCGGGAGCGATCTCCCGCGCTCGGGCCATCGGCTGCCACTAATCAAAATGGCGCCGATGGCCCTTTGCCCTTAGCATGTGACAGGGTATCCATGCCATTGGCCGGCCCCTGTCACATGGCTGTGGCCGCGTTCATCCTGTGCTCCTACCATGTGATAGGGGTAGGCCAATGGCATGGATACCCTGTCACATGCTAAGGGCAAAGGGCCATCGGCGCTATTTTGATTAGTGGCAGCCGATGGCCCGAGAGCGGGAGATCGCTCCCGGGACCCCTGCTGGACCACCAGGTACTTAAAAAATTTGGGGGGGGATCAGGAGGGTGGGGGATGCAAAAGGATTAAATTTAAAGGGTCGGGGAGTTTTGTTTTTTTCAGCACGACACAGCCAATTAAAACGGGTAAGAATCGTGGAAACGAAGATTTCCCGTGGTTTTTACCTGAAGTCGGTACCAGAAATGAGTCCGGTACCAATTCACATCCCTACAGATTAGATCTCACTTGTTCAATGACCGGTGGTTGCCTAAATCCAGAACTTCATAAGGCTTCCAAATTCACAACATCTTAACATCCATGTAGCATACTTTGAAATACCTGGAAGCACCGGGAAAAGAAAATTCCGTGTCAGACGCTGACCACTGGGTATGTGCTGTGACAGCCTTGTACACTTTAATACCATCATAGCCCCTGAAGCAGCTCACAATAGAACAAAACTCGGCCTGAGTCGGGTGTTTTTTTTATGACGGTTTGTGCTAATAAAGAATCTTTGGTGTTTTACCGATCTTCTACCTTTGGTCACTATAGTAAAGATATTCAGGGTGCTCTGAGAGGAAACCCAATACCACCTGGAATCTTGATGCCATTTTCAAGTTGTTGGTATGCTGTGAGCCTTTAGAAATACAAAACTTTATTGAAACATTCCCAGTACAGGAGAAGAAAACTTTCAAAAACAAAGAACTCAACCCTGTCAGAAAGCAGGGAAGAAAACGCCAGCTTCCAGCAGTGCCCCGCTCAGTGTAGTTTATCCACAAAAGCCTTGGCTGAAGCAAATTTATCAAAAGGGAAAGCTTTACCATCCAACTAGATATGAAGCCTTTCAGGGTACTGCAGAGCAAACTTCATCTGCTTTTAGGCAAGAATGGAGCAAAGGGGGGTAAATTCTTTCCTCAATTAGAAACCCCTGAAGAATAATCCTGAAAAAGGCAGACTGAGCTATCCAGATAAGCGATTTCTCTCTGCTTGTGGTATGCTTGCATGATCTGTTGTTTTGGGGACCAATTCAAACATGCAATCACAATGCAAGGTCTGGCAACCCAGTCCTGCTGTTTACCTAATCTGTGAGCCCTCTCTACTTTAAGATATTTATTTTATTTATTTTTTTATTTATTTAAGAACATAAGAAAATGCCATACTGGGTCAGACCAAGGGTCCATCAAGCCCAGCATCCTGTTTCCAACAGTGGCCAATCCAGGCCATAAGAACCTGGCAAGTACCCAAAAACTAAGTCTATTCCATGTAACCATTGCTAATGGCAGTGGCTATTCTCTAAGTGAACTTAATAGCAGGTAATGGACTTCTCCTCCAAGAACTTATCCAATCCTTTTTTAAACACAGCTATATTAACTGCACTAACCACATCCTCTGGCAACAAATTCCAGAGTTTAATTGTGCGTTGAGTAAAAAAGAACTTTCTCCGATTAGTTTTAAATGTGCCCCATGCTAACTTCATGGAGTGCCCCCTAGTCTTTCTACTATCCGAAAGAGTAAATAACCGATTCACATCTACCCGTTCTAGACCTCTCATGATTTTAAACACCTCTATCATATCCCCCCCTCAGTCGTCTCTTCTCCAAGCTGAAAAGTCCTAACCTCTTTAGTCTTTCCTCATAGGGGAGTTGTTCCATTCCCCTTATCATTTTGGTAGCCCTTCTCTGTACCTTCTCCATCACAATTATATCTTTTTTGAGATGCGGCGACCAGAATTGTACACAGTATTCAAGGTGCGGTCTCACCATGGAGCGATACAGAGGCATTATGACATTTTCCGTTTTATTCACCATTCCCTTTCTAATAATTCCCAACATTCTGTTTGCTTTTTTGACTGCCGCAGCACACTGTACCGACGATTTCAATGTGTTATCCACTATGACACCTAGATCTCTTTCTTGGGTTGTAGCACCTAATATGGAACCCAACATTGTGTAATTATAGCATGGGTTATTTTTCCCTATATGCATCACCTTGCACTTATCCACATTAAATTTCATCTGCCATTTGGATGCCCAATTTTCCAGTCTCACAAGGTCTTCCTGCAATTTATCACAATCTGCTTGTGATTTAACTACTCTGAACAATTTTGTCATTGATCAAAACGGTTCACAGTTTAATAAAACTATAAAACAAAATAACTAAAAACACAAGGCTTGCTTAGATTACAATTCAATATTAGCATCAACATAAAATACTTCTCAAGGGAGAGAAGCGAGAAAGAAAAGATATAATAACTAAATCAATAAAATAAAATAAGGTTGATGAAAAATACAATCAAATTTTAATATTGTGTTCTAATCTAAATTGGTAGAAATAAAATAAAAGTCTGGCTGATCTATTTTTTACAAAAACTCAGGAGCAGGAAGAAAAACGAAGAATCGATAACCTTGAAAAAGAATTGCTTGAAAGAAGTATGAGTACTCATATGTGTTTTTACCAAGCTGTTCAAGTTGTGTTATTTAGTGATCTGTGATTGCGAATGCTTCTTTAAAGAAGTATGTTTTTAGTGCCTTTTTAAAGTCTTTTCTGTTGGAAATTTGTCTTAGCGCATTTGGGAGCGAGTTCCACAAGCTGGGACCTGCTACTGAGAAGGCTCTCTGCCTTGTTATGTTCAGTCTGGCTAGACGAATAGAGAGAACTTCTAATAGATTCTCTCAAAACGGTTGTTAGAACTTCAGGCAGCCATTGTTCCAAGAAGCCTGCAAAATTACGGTCTTCAAAACTCTCAGGTAAACCCACAAATCTGTTATTGTTTCATTGAGACTGGTTTTCTAGGTCTTCCAACCTCTCTTCCTGTCTTGCTATCTTTTTCTCGAGGGAGATGAGTTTGCTGGTATGAGCTAGGGAGTCCTCCTCCAGTGCTGAAACTCTCCCTCCACCATTTCCAGTCTTGGACTAAATTCAGAGGGGCAGATTTTTAAAAACTACGCGAGCGCGTACTTTTGTTCGCACACCAGGCATGAACAAAAGTACACTGGATTTTATAAGATACGCGCGTAGCTGCGCGTATCTTATAAAATCCGGGGTCGGCGCGCGCAAGGGGGTGCACATTTGTGCAACCTGCGCGCACCGAGCCCAGCGCGGCCTGCCTGTTCCCTCCGAGGCCGCTCCAATTTCGGAGCGGCCTCGGAGGGAACTTTTCTTCGCCCTCCCCCCACCTTCCCCTCCCTTCCCCTCCCTTCCCCTACCTAACCCACCCCCCCGGCCCTATCTAAACCCCCCTCTTATCTTTGTCGGCAAAGTTATGCCTGCTGAAAGCATAAAGGGACGGATTTTAAAAGGCCTGCACGCGCCGGCGCACCTATTTTGCATAGGCCGCCGGCGTGCGTGAAGCCCCAGGACGCGCGTAAGTCCCGGGGCTTTCGAAAAGGGGAGGGAGGGGGACGTGTCCGGGGGCATTCCCGAAACGACACGGCATTTCGGGGGCATGCCGCGGCGTTTCGGGGGCGGGCCCAGGGGCGTGGCGCCGGCCCGGGGGCATAGTCGAGGCCTCTGGACCAGCCCCCAGAACCGGAGGATGGAGCGGGGCTGCCGGCGACGCGCGCAAAGTTACGCCTGCTGAAAGCAGGCGTAACTTTGCCGACAAAGGTAAGGGGGGGGTTTAGATAGGGCCGGGGTGGGTTAGGTAGGGGAAGGGAGGGGAAGGTGGGGGGAGGGTGAAGAAAAGTTCCCTCCGAGGCCGCTCCGAAATCGGAGCGGCCTCTGAGGGAACAGGCAGGCCGCGCTGGGCTCGGCTCGCGCAGGTTGCACAAATGTGCACCCCCTTGCGCGCGCCGACCCCGGATTTTATAAGATACACGCGGCTACGCGCGTATCTTATAAAATCTAGCGTACTTTTGTACGCGCTCGCGTAGTTTTTAAAAATCTGCCCCAAAACATATAAACAATTATAAAATCACTAACTGAATTTCACAGGTTGAAATGCTTCTTTGAATAAAAAAAGTTTTTACAGCTTTTTTAAAAGTTTAAAATCAGTTAACCCACAGATTTCATCTGGTAACTTAATCCAAAGTATAGTTCCCCCAATAGACAATATTGTTTGCCTTTTATTTTGAAAGTGTACTGCTTTTAATGGTGGCAATTCTAGGTATTTTCTATCAATTGAACGCAGGACTCTTTTCAAAACATAAAACTTAAAAAGATTGGACAAAAGCAAAGTCAATGAAGCTGCTGGAGCAGTGAAGTCACATGATCCCAACGTGAGGACTTTAACACCATTCTAGCCGTGAAATTCTATAGGAGCTGAAATGCTCAAAGCCATGATTTTGGAACCCCTAAATAAACTGAATTACAATAATCCAAAGTAGTCAAAGCAAAAACTTGTGTAATAGTCTAAAAATCGGATTGCTCAAGCAAGGGACTAAGGCGCCTCAATTCTCCCTACCCCTTCACAGCATCCCAGGTCAATTCCAATGTGAGCTGTGCAAGTCTCACCAGTCTGAGGTTTCTTTGAAGACTTTATGTAGAGGAGAGGAGAGCTGGAGCAGTAATTAATGCAGATGGAATTGCATCATCCCCATATGACTCAACTTGGTCTCGCAAACTGTCAAACACCCTTGCATTCGCATGGCTGAATATGGCTGCTACAGCATGATCCTCCATGTTCCCTGACCCCAGTGGAGTCTCTTCAACATCATCGGCTGGGGACTTGACCAGTCTTGGCACAGATACATGACCGGCAGCAGGAGCCATTGGCGGCATCCTCATAGCTGGGTTCAGTGATGCTTCAGAGCCAGGAAGAAATGGAAGCTCAGCTTCTCCCTCCCATACTTTCCAATGGCGGAGAGCACAGCAATGGCACACCATGAACAACATGTGTACCCATCGACCCCAAAACAGAAAGCTCAGATGGCACTACAAGGAAGGTCCTCTGCTTTGCTTTCCTTTTATGGCCCATAAAGGTAGGAAAAATATGTTTAAAAGGAAAAATCCAATACACTGAGGAGAGGAGCATTTCATGTTGTTTACTGTTGGTCAACCATCTTGAATCCCCTCTCATGTTGTTTTTGTTGAACAACAATTTGGTGTCAGAACCACTTTGGACTCAGAGACAAGTGTCTCTGAGTCCAAATTTTTGTTGAATACCAATTTAGACTCAAACACTTCTTTCATTTGGATCATAGTGAGTAGAGAAGGTGCTGGTATTTTCTTTTTATATTTGTTCACTGGTATCACTTTTGGCCCCTTCTGAAGAACCCCTTGCACAGCAAAGAAGCTGTGGAGTGAAGCAACCAGGGACATGTCCTTGCCAAGGGCCCAGGAAATTAAGCTTCCCCCTTGCCAGATGAACCTCGGCTTTATATCTCCATGGGTGCAAGCCTGTCAGCCAACCAGGGGGTCCCACTACATATGTTTCTACAATAACCACAATTTACAAATGTACCTGGTTTTTAAACTACATTATGCAAATATCTCATAAATATTTATTGTGGATATCCTGAAAAAAAGATCTTCAATTTGCTTCTACTTGTTCCACTCCTTGTTATACTTCCAGCTGCGACCATCCGCGGCTGGCTCCTCTTATCTTTTCCCGAGGTGTCAGGACTGCCGCTGGCACCTCGGTGTCATCGAGGAGGCGTCCTCAGGGCTAGCCCTGCTTCCCTTCATCGGGGAAACCCTCCCGGTTGGGCTCCTGCCGTGCCTCCCAGCAGGGAAGATGCCTCACGGTCTCCTCTGCACGGCCTCAGGCCGCCCTGCAACACTTCCGGGTTCGGCCCTCCCCTTAGACGTGTGGCCACGCCTCCTGCCAGTTTTTAAAGGAACATCAACACCTTAAACAGCTCCAGCTGATTCAGATAGGGCAGGCTCAAGGAAGTATATAAGGAGACTTCCTTTTCCTGTGCTTTGACTTGGCAACGAGACTGCTCACACCTATGGGTCTGCTGGTGTCGCTGGTACCTTGCTTCCTATTCCTGGACGACCTTCTGGTGTTTGACTTCGGACTGGTAATTGGCGATCCTCTGGTGTTTGACTTCAGACTGGTAATCGACGATTCTCTGGTGTCTGACCCTGGACCGGCGGTAGGTATTCTCTGGCTCTCGATTCTGGACTGGACGTCGACGAATCTTCTTCTTCAAGGGCCCAACTAAGTCCCAGCGGTTCAGGTCCCTATGGGCTCCTCTGGGGGGGCCACGGGCTTCCAATGGCGAATATCCAACTGGTCCTTGCTCCAGTTCCACGAATCCTCTACCTCTCAAAGGTTCACCTAAGCCCAAGTGGTCCGGGTTCCTAAGGGCTCCACCTGGGGGAACCACGGGCTTCCAGTGGTAAAGATCCAACTGGTTCCTGCTTTAATTCAGCCTCACCACCCAGCGGAGGATCCCAAGGAGCGGTCTCCTCAGGTAGTATCAACTCCTCCTCAGACTAAGGGTCCACAACATCTCAACCTTCATAACACTCCTTGCCTGTCTTCCCTGCCTATCCGTTCCTCCTCTTCCCTTTTTTTTTTTTTTTATCATTTATTGAATTTTACCAATTACATTCAAGAAAAAAAATACACTTGAGTTGTAATCTCAGAGACAAAATTTACACAATTAGTTATAAAAGGAGAAAAAAAAGTAAGAGGAAATTTTATAAAAGATTTCACTCAAATCCAAGTCTACAATGGGCAGGATCTTTTCACAACCTCAGGAAATTCCTCCTCATTCCTTTAGACAGATACTTGATATTAACTTTGGCCTGACTCCTGGACCAGCCTGATTGCCACCTGCCTTTGACCATAGCCTGCCACCAGATATGCCTTACCTTCCCCTGTTCAAACTCTGCTACATCCACAGATCTCGCCATAAGCAGAGGCCCCCTCATAAGGCCTACCAGCCCTGGTACCAAAAGGCTCAACATGAGGGGAACATGGGATGGTAAAGGTGAAGCTCCAGTTGGGCCTCTGCCTCATCCGGATCCACCTGTCGACAATGGGGGACCTGCAGGGCTCCACCCTGCAGGAAGTATAGACTCCGCCTCGGCCCAAGGGCCCATGCTCGCAACACATATGTTAGTGCCCCTAAATTTACACCTGTGTAATGGGAGCTACACAGTTCAGAAAATACCACTTATCTCTACGTCCTTTTCATACAGGTGAGTGTATACTTTGTGCACATGTAAACCACTTCAGAAATTGTAAACTGCTTTTATGCACAGTCACATAGATAGCTGTGTGGTTCAGGCTTTGAGTTTCCTTAATTAATTAATTAAAGTTGTTATAAGTTAACAGTTTCCAGTTTTCCTCAATGAAGTTTCACCAATAAAAGAAAAATTAATTATTTTGATACTTGGTATTATTAAAGTTAAATTTATTAAACTAGCAATAGAGAATATGGTTTACTGGGAAAACAAATGTAAACATGAATTATGACACAAATACATATATTTTAACCTTAGTACCAGGTTTTAAAACATTTGAAACATTTTAGGTAATTATAACTATATTAATGTAATAGGACTAATATCACTAATGTTACTAATATCATTCTCTGTTAATATGTTGAATAATGTTTGCAAATTTCACGGTTTTTAAAGTCTGTAATACTTTTACACGTGTATTCGTTGTATATCTATGACTCCCGCGATGATTTGTGTACGTTGGTTTTTGAACAAAGATGAAATGTTTTGAAGGCTACAGTTCTTTCTGGATTTATGCTTGACCACATCATCTCTGGAACAATTTCCTGCTATTCTGACTTTAAGAAATCAATAAAAGAACCTGTCTCCCTGAGACTGTCAATTTTTACTTTCTTTAATGTTACTAGCTTCAAAATAAAAGGCTAATTCAGTTCCGGTGGAGCGCACTGTTCACCAGCATTTGGACGCACGTTTTCGACGCACTAGCTTTACCCCTTATTCAGTAAGGGGTAATAGCACATCAAAAATGTGTGTCCAACCCCCCCCCCCCCCCCCCCCAAGACTAATAGCGCCCGCAACATGCAAATGAATATTGATGGCCCTATTAGTCATTCCCGCGCGATACAGTAAGTAAAATGTTCAGCCAAGCCACACATTTTACTTTAAGAAATTAGCACCTACCCAAAGGTAGGCGTTAATTTCTGCCGGCGCCGGGGAAGTGCACAGAAAAGCAGTAAAAACTGCTTTTCTGTGCACCCTTGGACTTAATATCATGGCAATATTAAGTTGGAGGTCCCGAAAGTTAAAAAAAAGTTTAAAATAAAAAAATTTAAAAATTTAAAATGGGCCAGCGGCTCGTGGGTTGAAAACCGGATGCTCAATTTTGCCAGCGTCCAGTTTCCGAACCCGTGGCTGTCAGTGGGTTTGAGAACTGACGCTGGCAAAATTGAGCGTCGGCTGTCAAACTCGCTGACAGCTGACATTCCTGTCAAAAAAGAGGCGCTAGGGACGCGCTAGTGTCCCTTGTGCCTCTTTTTACCACGGGCCCTAATTTAAATAAATTAACTTACTGAATCGCGTGCACTGCGATTTTTACTGTATCGGCCTGAGAGTTAGATAACACACGAGATCCTTATACCCAGTCACTCTTTCATCAAACAGTTCTTAGAATGGAATTGAGGTTTTGAAAATAAGAAGTCTTGAAGCTCAAAATGAAAATATTTTGCCCTTCAGCCAAAAGTGCTTTTGATTTTCCTTTAGAATTCAGCAGCAGTCAACCTTATCTTCAGGTATACAGAAAAAAATATATAAGCAGCAATATTTGTCTGCTTCTAATAGGGCTTTAACTTCAGGGTAATTATAAAAAAAAAAAGTTATAAATAAATAAATAAATAAATTATATCACACAATCAGTTTCACAAGTTTCTTTCTTTCAGCTAACTATGAAAGCTGAGAAAACATCCGCGTTTCAGCTTTTATTTTTAATCTCACTAAAGTAATTTCCTTACCTTTGACAGGCAAATAAACATTAATAATCACTCTCATTCATTCTCATTCACTCTTAATTAGTGTTTCTTAAATGTTTTTAAGGTGTTTTACACAGTTTAAAGGCCTAAGTAACAGAGCTCAGCAGCGCACGCTCTCTCTCTGTCACCTTTCCCAGCTCAACCCCTTACTGACCAATTGTCATGCAGAGAAACTAAAAGAATATTGCTGATGTCATAAAAAGAAAAGTGTTTACTTGGAATAGATTAGTAATTAACAGAAATCTTAAAAAAAAAAAACCCAAAAAATCCCTTGGTTCAAGAGACTAGTAAAAAGGAAACTTACTAACCAATCCAAATGCATTCTCTATTATACCAACTCTTTAAACAAAATAGTAATTTGGCTATAATTTGTACAATTACTTTAAACTTTGTTACAGTGAGCAGATGACCAGTGCTCTGTTGTTAAGGTAATAGCTTCCCTGGATACCCATTGCTATGGTTCCCAAGCACTTTACTCAATGCAGGCATCACTGGCACTCATACAGCCCCTTCAAATTAATTATTTTATTTTTAATTCTCTTCACCACATTTACACAGTTTAGAAAATACCACTTATCTCCACGTCCTTTTCATACAGGTGAGTGTATACTTTGTGCACATATTTTATAAAAGTACAAACATACAAATTATGTTCAAAATATGTGCATGCAGTAACCTGGGTTTTAAACATTGAGGCGGGTATTTTATAAAGCTGCTGCTCTATGCACACACTCTGCTCATAAAAATACTTACCTGTGCGTGCACTTTTAATTGCCAGCTCACCGAGACCTCCACCACTTCATCTAAACCCTCCACCACTTCACCCTGATACCCCTCCACTACTTAACCCAGACCTCCCACCCACAAAAACCTCAAAGAAAAAGGCAAGTGCAATTTAATTTCCGTGACTCAATCAACAGATGTAAAATCATGCAGATGAGTTCAATAATTTACCCTGTTTATAAAATAATATCTAGTATGCAAACTTCTGAATCCTGAAAGTAGTGAACAAACTTCTGAGCCCTGGAATTCCCATAAATCGCTTGTTCTTTTTGTTTACATTTACAGGCAACTCTGCTAGTACGTGCATATAAGGCTTTTCTAAAACACTACTTAAGCGCATAGTATTACTTACAATTTCATATACCAAAATCTTTTGGAAGAAATTATCCTTGTAATGATTACTTTTGATCATAAGTCAGCAAGCCCTAAGGGAACTGACCATGAAGGAGAGCTTTTAGGTTTGTTCACATATCTAATCACCAAAGAGGGTATGTCAACAATCTTCAGAAAATTCAAGTTGCTTCACAGTCCGGCTCTGAAATATACTGTGTAGTACATATGCTTTACATACATATCACAAATTGCATTGGTGAAAATCCTATATCTTATTCACATGGGACCGGATTTTAAAAGGGTTACGCGCATAAGTTATGCGCGTAACCCTTAAAAAAAAACCCTGCGCGCCGAGCCTATTTTGCATAGGCTCGGCAGCACGCGCAAGCCCCGGGACACGCGTAAGTCCCGGGGCTTGCAAAAAGTGGCGGTCGGGGGCATGGCCAGGGGGCGTGGTGTCAGCTTGGGGGCGTGATCGAGGGTGTGGCGGCAGTCCGGGGGCATGGCTGAGTGCCCTGACACAGCGGCCTGTGCGGGGCCTGCCGCGGCAAGACAGTCGGCGCGCGTAAGTTACGACTGCCCGGAGGCAGGCGCAACTTCACGGATAAAGGTTAGTAGGGGGATTTAGGTAGGGCTGGGGGGTGGGTTAGATAGGGGAAGGGAGGGGAAGGTGGGGGGAGGCGGAAGGAAAGTTCCCTCCGAGGCCGCTCCGATTTCGGAACGGCCTCAGAGGGAACAGGCAGCGCGCGCAGGGCTCAGTGCGCGCAAGTTGCACAAATGTGCACCCCCTTGCGCGCGTCGACCCCGGATTTTATAAGATACGCGTGGCTACATGCGTATCTTATAAAATCCAGCGTACTTTTGTTTGCGCCTGGTGCGCGAACAAAAGTACACGCGCTTGCTGTTTTTTAAAATGTACCCCATGGTATAGGACTTTGTTTATTAAAGGTGCTTCACATAAATATATAAATGACTCAGTTCTGTGAATTTCAGAGAATATCCACGGGGATATTCACGGTTGCAGTCTGTGTTAAAAATAGGGCAGGAGTGGCCAACTCCAGTCCTCAAGAGCCACAAAGAGGCCAGATTTTCAGGATATCCACAATGAATATACATGAGATAGATTTGCAAGCACTCCTTCCAGAGTTGGGCACTCCTGAAATAGAGCATGATGGGTATTATGGATCTCAGGAGTATCATGTAAATAGATATGTGCACCAAAAGCTTTTGCATTGAGGTAAGCACATACTGTAGCAATCATCTCTAGTAAGGGTAGTGTAGGCTAGTGCTTCTCTACCCAGTCCTCAGGGCACATCTAGCTAGTGTTACCCTCCACGGACCACAGAGACTCGCTCGACCACCGAACATCACCATTCTGCAGCGGAGACGAGCTGCCGTGGGTCCTCCAAGGCATGCATGCGCACAATAGCCCTTTCCTTAAAGGGCCCACGGTGGGAATTATTGCTGGCACAGGTGAAGGACGTCATCAAACTGCCCTTATTTAAGGTTCTCCCTCTGTCTGCTGCCCGTCCTGACCTTTGGCTTGTCTTCTGACCTCGTTAGTCTTCTGCCTGTCCCGACTACTGGCCTGAATCTCCGTCTCGCACCACTGCCGCCTGCCACAACTTCTGGACCATCTTTGTCTCTCTCACGCTTCTGCCTGCCTCGACCTGGACTGTTCTTTGGATTCTTTATCGCCAGGAGACCCTCGCCTAAGTCCTGCTGGCCCTGGCACCCAAGGGCTCAACCTGCAGGGAACGAGGACTGGTATAGGTGAAGGTCCTGCTCGATCTCCTGGTCCTGTACCACCTTCCAGCTATGAGTCCCACTGTAGGCCTTCCTCCAGCGTATCCATCCTGCACTCTAGCTGGTCCAAGGGTCCACATTCATAACAGTTTGCCAAGGCCATGGACCCGGCGGACATCTCTGGTCTCCAGGCTATCCCAGGCATGGCCCAGTGCTTGCAACAGCAACAACACTGCCTAGTCTTGGCGGCTACCGTGGAGAGGTTAGCCAACCACCTGGACACTACCCCTCCTGCTGCAACTTCACCCCTGGCTCCGTTTCCTGCTCAGGACCTGCTGCATCACTACACCTACCTGCGCCGCCACGTTATGCAGGGGATCCAAAGCAGTGCCGTGGTTTCCTGAACCACTGCTTTATGCGGTTTGCTCTGCAGCCTGCACAGTTCCCGTCGGACAAGATCAAGACAACATACATATTGTCGCTTTTGGATGGTCGAGCCCTAGCCTGGGCTTCATCATTATGGGAATGAGGTGACCCCTTGCTTGGGGATATGCGGCAGTTTGTTCATACTTTCAAGCTGGTATTCGGCGAGCCAGCCCAGCAGTCTACTGCAGCTACAGAACATCTTCATCTTCGTCAGGGGTCCCGCCCCCTACTCGACTACACGGTCGAATTCCGCACTTTAGCATCAGAGTTGGCTTTGCGAGCGGAGAGCTTGAGGAGTATTTACCTGGAGGGTTTGTCTCCCCGAATAAAGTACGAACTCACTGCTCACAGGACCTCCCAGAGGACCTCGAGGCCTTAATAGACCTCACAGGAGGGATTGATCGCCGGCTTCAGCAATGAGCCTGGGAAGTCAAGCCTGCTCGGAGACCAGTTCCACTGGCTCCCTTCTTCTCCTGTCAACTCGTCTCCTCTTCTGAATCTCAGGCCAATCAAGGAGAGGAACCCTTGCAGCTGGGTCACAGCCCACTTACTCCAGAGGAGAGAAAGTGCCGCCATTCTCTATGTCTTTGTCTTTACTGTGGTGGAATGGGCCACCTGCTGGCTCAGTGCAGCGAGTGGCCGGAAAACTCCAGAGCCTAGGTGTCATTGGGGAGCTGACCCTGTTCCTCAATGTACTGTTCCGGTCACCCTGGAGTATCCTGGTGCAACATTTTCCACCCTGGCCTTTATTGACTCTGGCGAGGGAGGAAATTTTATCCTTGCAGATTGTGCAACAGCTGCGGCTTCCGGTACTGCCTTGCACACCGCCACTATGAATATCTTCTATCCATGGTACACCGCTTCCAGGCTGTGCATCAGCCACAACGGTTCCGGTGACCCTCCGCACTGGGGTGCTTCATACAGAGGATATCTCCTTTTTCGTCCTGGGGAAGGCTATCCACCCCATTTTCTTGGGCTTACCCTGGCTCAAGAAGCACTCGCCAACCATCAAGAGGGACACCCTTCACATTGCTGCCTGGAGTCTGAATTGCTTCTCTTCATGTCTGCCAGCATTACCCCGGCCATGCATCCCTCAGCCTGCCACTCCATTGTCTCTGCCACCACAGTACTCTGAATACATGGATGTCTTCTCTAAGGAGATGGCCAAACTCCTTCTGGAACATCACCCCTTTGATTGTGCCATAGACTTGCTACCGGGAACCATGCCTCCCAGAGGGTGTGTCTATCCTCTGTCCCTTCCAGAGACACAAGCCATGTCCCAATATATTCAGGAGAATTTGGATCGTGGCTTTATTCGACCTTCGACTCTCCAGCGGGAGCCGGTTTCTTTTTTGTCGCAAAAAAGGATGGCTCTCTCAGACCCTGCATAGATTATCGTGGTTAACGCCATCACCCGCCAGGACAGATAACCTCTACCACTCATCCCAGAACTCCTAGACCGCCTACAAGGGGCTAAGATCTTTACCAAGCTCGATCTCCATGGTGCTTACAACCTGGTATGAATCCGCCCAGGTGACGAGTGGAAAACCACTTTCAATACTCAAGATGGGAATAACGAGTATCTAGTCATGCCCTTCAGGTTATGTAATGCCCCAGCAGATTTTCAAAACCTGATGAATGAGGTTCTATGTGACATGCTCCACTCCTTGGTAATCGTCTATCTCGATGACATGCTTGTATACTCCAAAGACCTCACTACTCATCGACAGCAAGTGAAACAAGTATTGCAAAGACTTCGAGACAACCGCTTGTTTGCTAAGTTGGAGAAATGTTTGTTTGAACAAGAATCCCTACCGTTCTTGGGATACATCGTATTCTCCACAGGATTCCACATGGACCCCGAGAAAGTATCAGCCATCAAAGACTGGCCCTATCCTGTTAGGGTCAAGGCCCTACAGCGCTTCCTCAGATTCACAAATGTTTACCGGCAATTTATACCCCACTACTTGTAAAAGGTGGCTCCTCTCACTGCTCTCACAAGAAAGGGAGCGAATGCCAAGGATTGGCTACCGGCAGCACTTTAAGCTTTTGAAGAATTAAAACGAGCTTTCCTCTTAGACGCCTGCTTACACCACCCGGATCCTCAATGCCCTTTCATGGTGGAAGTGGACGCTTCAGACTTGGCTGTGGGGGGCTGTCCTCAGCCAAGTCTAGCAAAGGCAAATTACTTCTTTGCTCATACTTCTCCCGGAAGTTCTCCAGCCGCTGAGAAGAATTACAGTATAGGTGATAAGGAGCTCCTAGCCATAAAGTTGGCCTTTGAAGAGTGGCATCAGTGGCTGGAGGGAGCTCAACATCCAATTGTAGTATATACGGACCATAAAAATCTGGAATTCTTATGTCGAGCCCAACGCCTGAATCCCACACAGGCTCGTTTGTCCTTGTTTTTTAGCTGTTTCAATTTCTCTCTAAGGTACCAGCCAGCATCTAAGAATCTACGTGTGGATGCACTCTCCTGCACTACTGAGACGGAGGACACACCCATCTCTCTGTTGTGTCCGTCGGTCTCAGACGGCTTCGACCTCTGTACCTCACCTTTCTCTCTGCTCTCCCCGCTAGCCTTGGGAAGATGGCTACTGCCGCGTCTGCATGCCGCTCTCTCCGGTGTCCCCGGAACGGCAATGGCAAGGCAATCCGCCATGTTTCTCCTGAGGGCCTCCTAGGGTGCGCGCGTGCACGCCACCCATGTCCTTATCCACCTCATGGCGGGAACCTCGAGGATGGCCCCCTCGAGTGACATCATGCCATCCGGGTATTTAGCCTGCCCTTCATTTGCTAACAAATTGAGTTAGCAAGAATTGGACTTGTCCGGTCTAAGCTACTTTGCTGCTTCCCTGCTGCTGCTGGAAGCTCTCTCTACCCTTCGGGGTATTACTCTAACCTGGGTACCCACTCCTCGGGGACCCTTTGCTTTCTTTCAGGTGCCTATCAGGGATCAGGTACTCACTCCTCGGGGGCCTGCTCTCCCTGCCTCGGTGCCTGTATTTAACTACTTCTGCCTGCTGGGATCTCCATCTATACAACTACCAACTTAGTGAGTAATCTAACATTGTCAGTCTGTCTCATCTACAGATCAGCACTGGGAACCAGCATCCTGCACTCCCTATACTATCATTGCAAGACGGGTCTCCTCTGCCGAGGGCCCCTGGACTGCTACCTCTGGATCACCTCACTACTGCCACCTCTGGTGTTATCATTCTGCTGTATAATAAAAGACAAATCTCTGTGTTTGCATGTCTAGAGACTAGCCTAGTACTGTGGTTCCTCATGGGGCTCCTCCCTGTGGGAGTGGTCATCACCACAGTACCCAAGAATCCACTCCAACACCTCAAGACCATAACACTCTCCTCAGTACATCCTAGATCTGGCTAGGGTCATCATTGCCGCCTCTGAAGTGGTTCCCGCTGGAAAGATGGTTGTGCCCATCCGTCTATGAAAGGAAGTCCTCTCCTGGGCACACGACTCCCTTACAGCGGGGCATCCAGACGAGGCCAGAACCTTAGAACTTTTAACACAATACTACTGGTAACCACACGTCAAGCGTGACATCCAGGCTTACGTCAGCTCCTGCCCCACCTGCGCTAGGCAAAAGCTCTTGTCGGGTCATCCTTGGGGCCTTCTGCAACCTCTTCCCATACCTGTGGAACTGTGGACTCACCTCTCTACAGATTTTATAGTAGATCTCCCTCCATCCAAGGAGAAACAAGTCATCTGGGTCACAGTAGACAGGTTCTCAAAAATGCCTCACTTTGTGCTACTCCCTAAACTTCCTACTGCACCAGAGCTTGCGTAGCTCTTTACCCAGCACATTTTTCATGCACGTGGACTACCACCTCATATCGCCTCTGATCGTGGCTCTCAATTTCAGCTAAGAACTGGAAAGCACTTTATAAACAGTTTGGAATTCGCTTGGACTTCACGTCTGCTTTCCACCCACAAGGCAATGAGCAAGCAGAACGGACCAATCGTTCTCTGAAGGCTTTCCTCGGTTCCTTCGTGGGGGACAAACAAGATGACTGGGTGCCCCTACTACCATGGGCAGAGTTCTCTTACAACCACCTCGTTCACTCTGCCACTGGAGCTTCACCCTTCCAACTTGTCTCTGGTAAACAGCTCAAGCCTCCCTTGCTTCTACCTCTAACCATACCTTCACCTGCAGCACAACTCACAGCCCAGCAGCTTTGCTCTCTCTGGGAATCTATGCAAACTAAACTGCATCAAGTGGATGCCATCGCGAAAAAGAACACTGACAAACATCGTCGTAAAGCTCCTGTTTTCAGCCCTGGATATAGGGTGTGGGTAAGCATCAGGCATATTCATCTCCGGATTCCCTCCATGTGCCTGGCCCCTAAATACATTGGTCCCTTTGTGGTCATGGAACGAGTGGGTGCTGTCTCCTACCACCTACATCTCCCATCTACTTTAAGGATATACAATGTATTCCATAATTCCTTAATTAAGCCATTCATACTTTCAACTTTTCAACGCAGACCACCTGAACTTTCAAAGACAGTAGCAGAGGAAGAGACCATATACCAAATACGTGATGTTTTGGATGTACGGTTCTACCATCAAAGATGAGAGTATTTAATATCATGGGATGGATGTGGCCCAGAGTAGAACACGTGGGAGCCTGCCTCCAACATCCTGGACAAATCTCTCCTCAATCAATTCTATCAGGACCATCCAGGTAAATCAAGACCCCGGCCGGGTTTCCCCTTACTTGCTGCCCCTCTCTGAACTTCGCTGCAGCATTCTTCGTGCGGCTCCGGGCTATGGCAGGGCCTTCCCGTGGCGTTCTCCCCATGAGAGAGATGCCGCTGACTTCCTCCTCCAGGCCCCACCCCTAAGGCGCGCACGCAACGGGCCAGAATTTAAAGGGGCCATGGTGGAAAACCTCGGCTCAGCCCCTGAAGATGAAGTCAGACGCCTGGTTTGGACATCTATTCCCTGCCTTAGCAATAGGTCGACTCTCTGAGTAACTAATTGCTGTCCCTGCATTCTCCAGTTCCTGTGTTCCTGTACCAGCTCCACTCCTGACTCCGTGCTCCTCCCTTGCTCCACTCCTGCTCCTGAATTCCTGGTCCCGCTCCTGTTCCTGCTTCAGTTTGATTTCCTGGTTTTTGACTTCGGCTTGGCTTCTGGTTCTCCCTCTCTGTCTGCTGCCCGTCCTGACCTTTTGGCTCATCTTCCAACCTCGCTAGTCTTATGCCTACCCCGACTACTGGCCTGGACCTCCGTCTCACACTGCTGCCACCTGCCATGACTCTGGACCGCCTTCGTCTCTCTCACGCTTCTGCCTGCCTCGACCTGGACTGTTCTTTGGATTCTTCATCGCCAGGAGACCCTCGCCTAAGTCCTGCTGGCACCGGCACCCAAGGGCTCAACCTGCGGGGAACGAGGACTGGTATAGGTGAAGATCCTGCTCAGTCTCCTGGTCCTGTACCGCCTTCCGGCTACGAGTCCTGCTGTAAGTCTTCCTCCAGCGGATCCATCCAGCATTCGAGCTGGTCCAAGGGTCCACGTTCATAACTCTGCCATACTGGGTCAGACCAAGGGTCTATCAAGCTCAGCATCCTGTTTCCAACAGTGATCAATCCAGGCTATAAGAACCTGGCAAGTACCTAAAATCTAAGTATATCCCATGTTACTGGTGCAATTAATAGCAGTGGATATTTTCTAAGTCAACTTGATTAATAGCAGGTAATGGACTTCTCCTCCAAAAACTTATCCAATCCTTTTTTAAACACAGCTATATTAACTGCACAAACCACATTCCCTGGCAACAAGTTCCAGAGTTTAATTGTACGTTGATTGAAAAAGAATTTTCTCCATTTAGTTTTAAATGTGCTATGCTAACTTCATGGAGTGCCCCCCAGTCCTTCTATTATCTGAAGAGTAAATAACTGATTCACATTTACCCATTCTAGACCTCTCATGATTTTAAACACCTCTATCATATCCCCCCTCAGCCGTCTCTTCTCCGAGCTGAACATCCCTAACCTCTTTAGTCTTTCATCACAGGGGATCTGTTCCATCCCCTTTATCATTTTGATTGCTCTTCTCTGTACCTTCTCCATTGCAACTATATCTTTTTTGAGATGCGGCGACCAGAAGTGTACACAGTATTCAAGGTGTGGTCTCACCATGGAGCGATACAAGACATTATGACATTTTCTGTTTTATTCACCCCTTCCTAATAATTTCTAACATTCTGTTTGCTTTTTTGACTGCCACAACACACTGAGCAGACAATTTCAATGTATTATCCACTAAGGTGCCTAGATTTCTTTCCTAGGTAGTAGCTCATAATATGGAACCTAACATTGTGTAACTATAGCATGGGTTATTTTTCCCTTTATGCATCATCTTGCACTTATCCACATTAAATTTCATCTGCCATTTGGATGTCCAATTTTACAGTCTCATAAGGTCCTCTTCCAATTTATCACAATCTGCCTGTGATTTAACTACTCTGAATAATTTTGTATCATCTGCAAATTTGATTACCTCACTCGTCGTATTCCTTTCCAGATCATTTATATATATATTGAAAAGCACAGGTCCTAGTATAGATCCTTGAGGCACTCCACTGTTTACCTTTTTCCACTGAGAAAATTGTCCATTTAATCCTACTAATCCTACTAATCCTTCCATTTAATCCTACTAATTTGCAATGTTACATATTACGTTCTTTGGTTGTTTTTCCATCAGTT
This sequence comes from Rhinatrema bivittatum, assembly GCF_901001135.1. Classification (NCBI taxonomy): domain Eukaryota; kingdom Metazoa; phylum Chordata; class Amphibia; order Gymnophiona; family Rhinatrematidae; genus Rhinatrema; species Rhinatrema bivittatum. The sequence continues at coordinate 198,517,917 of NC_042616.1, read as the reverse complement.
ACTGTTTCTATTCTCCTCTTCTTCTTTTCCCCCCTCTTCTCTCGCCCCTTCTCTCTTCCCAACTGCTCCCCTCCCCCCACCCTGGTTTTTTGTATTTTCCTCCTTCAGTTATATTGTAAACCAGCATGATGTACCCACGAATGTCGGTATATAAAAGCTAATAAATAAATAAATAAATAAATAAATAAATACATACATACATACATACATACATACATACATACATACATACTCTGTTTCCTGTCTTTTAACCAGTTTGTAATCCATGAAAGGACATCGCCACCTATCCCATGACTTTTTACTTTTTCTAGAAGCCTCTCATGAGGAACTTTGTCAAATGCTTTCTGAAAGTCCAAATACACTACATCTACTGGTTCACCTTCATCTTCATGTTTATTAACCCCTTCAAAAAAGTGAAGCAGATTTGTAAGGCAATAATTGCCTTGGGTAAAGGCATGCTGACTTTGTTCCATTAAACCATATCTTTCTATATGTTCCGTGATTTTGATCTTTAGAACACTTTCCACTATTTTTCCTGGCACTGAAGTCAGGCTAACTGGTTTGTCGGATTGCCTCTGGAGCCCTTTTTAAATATTAGGGTTACATTAGCCACCTTCCAGGTACAAATGATGAATTTAGTGATAGGTTACATATTTTAACTAATAGATCTGAAATTTCATTTTTGAGTTCCTTCAGAACACTGGAGTGTATTCCATCTGGTCCAGGTGATTTACTACTCTTCAGTTTGTCAGTCAGGCCTACCACATCTTCTAGGTTCAACGTGATTTGGATCAGTCCATCTGAATCATTACCCATTAAAACTTTCTCCAGAATGGGTATCTCCCCAACATGCTCTTCAGTAAACACCGAAGCAAAGAAATAGTTTAATCTTTCTGCGATGGCCTTATTTTCTCTACATGCCCCTTTAACCCCTCAATCATCTAATGGTCCGATAGACTCCCTCGCAGGCTTTCTGCTTCGGATATATTTTAAAAAGTTTTTACTGTGAGTTTTTGCCTCTATGGCCAACTTCTTTTCAAATTCTCTCTTAGCCTGTCTTATCAATGTCTTTCGTTTAACTTGCCAATGCTTATGCTTTATCCTATTTTCTTCTGTTGGATCCTTCTTCCAATTTATGAATGAAGAACTTTTGGCTAAAATTGCTCTTTCACCTCACCTTTTAATCATGCCGGTAATCATTTTGCCTTCCTTCCACCTTTCTTAATTTGTGGAATACTTCTGGACTGTGCTTCTAGATATGTTTGCAAAGTTCTACTTTCGAGTTATAAACCCAGTTGCACTTTGCGCTCTTAACAGTTGGATTTGTTAGTGATTCCTCTACCAGTGGTGGCTCAGTTAATAGCCACATGACATTCAACATTTAGCTGTGTGGCACCTACCATCTGGGGCCAGCACTTGCATTATGTGCATACAAAGCGTAGCTTTCTTCGTTCTTGGAATAAGGCAAAAGCATGGCTCTGCGAACAGGCATTTGGGCTAGTATAATGAGAGGGGCACTAAAGAAGGTAGAAGAGATGGAGGGGAAGGTAACAGGAAAAGTATGGTATAATGATTTAGGTAAGGTAATTGAATTGTTTGTTATGTAACTGCATTTGTTTATGAAATGAAATTAAATAAATAGCCAGTAGGTGGCACTCTCACATTTAGATCTCAACCAAACATGAAAACATCAGCGGCTATCTTTCTTCCTGTTCCTGCAAAAAGAAATGGGGTGGGGGGTTTTCAAGGGCTCTAAATAAAGTAATCGATATTTATTCTTAATCTTATTCTCATATCATGTCCTGACTGGTACAAAATAATCTAATGGCATGAGTCACTGAACAAAGAAAGTGAAAAGAGCATAAGCACTGCTGTTCTTTACCTCACAATCTGTGGCTGCTGGCTTGTTTTTAGTCATTTTGTGGCTTGCTGAATTATTCTGTGTTGTGCAATCCACAACAGTAATTACTTCTGATGACAATACCACTGTACTAGAAAAAAATCAAACTTCAGCCTTGGAGACGGTAACAATTGTTTTCTGTCTAGCAGTGAAACAGTTAATCAGCTATTGCAAAACGTGGCTCAGATATAAACACTTGTTATACTGAAAGGGGGGGGGGGGGGAAGATATTTTATAAAGTGAAACAAACGTCATGTTTCTTTGAGCAATACCAGGAACTTGTTTTTCCTGTTTAGTAGTTTAAAGCAGAAATGTGTGATAATTTCCCTAACTAAATAAGTGTTGTACAGAAGGTTAAAGGTAATGTCAGCCGCGCCTCTACTCCTACAGGTAACAAGCCACTCCTGCACACACCTGTGCTGCTCCTCCAGTCTCTTCACAGTCACTCTGGTGCCTTTCTTCTCACTACACCTCCTGCATACCTTTTTCTCTGCAGTCCCTTAGGCCATTTACCCACCTGTGCCTCTCCCCAAATTCCCTACCATCCTCAATAATGTCTCATATACACACCCTTGCCTGCTGGTCATCATCCACTTTACAGCATTCCCCCATCCACAACAACACTGCATCTCCTCCACATCCTTTCTCCTGCAAGCCACATGTTCCTTCCTCCACAGCTCCTGTGCTACTCCTCCTTCCCTCTCCCACTGCTATGTCTCCTTCATAGTCCTTCCATTGCAGAATACAACTCATTCCTCCTCTCATAGTCCTCCACCCCCTCTCCATCGCCATGCCTCCTCCTCATTGCCTTCCCTGCAAGAAACCCCTTGATATTATTCTCCGTACTTTCTCATACAGTCATTACTCCTCTATACCTCCTCCTGAACGTGGACTATAGGAGCGAGGCAGTGAGAGAGAGAAAAAGAAACAGGGAGAGATAAGCCAGTCCTTCAAGCAGTTCCCCTTTGCTTATCCAGTCCCTACTGCTATTCATCCAGCACCTCTGCAAATTCTTCTTACTTCCTTTCCCTATTTCTCTGGGTTCTCTGATCCATACCTGCCCCTTCTCAGGTTGCTACCCTATCCTTCATATAGCCCCATAGGTGTCTGCTTGTCTAGGTCTCCTTTCTAATTGGCATCTTCCTATATGTCCTCTTCTATTCCTAGGTAACCGTATCAGGTATACACAATGGGTGAAGTAGAACCACTTTCTCTCTATATATATAACCACACAATTTGTAAGAGAAAAGCATACAACTTTATTATCATACGTTTCAAAGACAATTTAGGAAATGTGTCCTAAAATATAAACCCACACGCTCACTCATTCACACTTTAAAAATATCCATCAAATACAAAATGGTAGTCAGTTCTATGACCCCAAAAGTTTATACAATAGTATATATCATGTTTTAGTGCAAAATTATACACATTGACTTCCCTGTGGATGTACCCACTTACAGTCTATGCCCGGCTTTCGCCCATGTCTACTTAATACTTCACAAAAACATAAAACATGATTATACAATGCTATACATCACTGTTGCCTATCCTCAATTACTCTTTATTTGGCTGACTTCCTTGTGTAAATCTCTTCTCTTTAGAATAACCGTTCTTCACTTTGCTGTTAATAGTTATTCACTGTGGTCTGACCCCAACAAGCAGCCCCTGTTTCACATCCGTCTGCTTCCTCAGGGGGACTGCAACCACTGAGAAAACAAACCTAAATTTTAGATACACCTAAAAACAAATACCCAGGACACATTAACCACCATAAATACTTAGTAGCCTTTTACCACAAATCGTCTATTATTCAGCATATTCCAGGCTGTCCACCAATTTCAAAGCTGTCTTCAACTGTCTCCCGTTTCTTCCAAAAACCAAATTTCTCATAACGCAGCAAATCTCCTCACAATAGATGTAAACCTAAATGATACCAAACACACATACTGAACACCCGGCCTTATTAAATTTGAAAACCACACAGACTGTACCTAGGTCTTACATAAGTCCAATCACTTATCGTTTCTCTAACTTTCCAAAGAATATGTCTCACAAGAGACAAACGTTTCCAAGCACCTTCATTTCCGACCAATTCAAAGAACATCCAACTGCGCCACAAATTCACCATAGTGAATAACATCTCTCCCTAAGCTTTTTTTAAAGCAGCTTACAAGGGTCACCGCCCTAACGCGGTGAGCCGCATGCCTGAACGTCCCCCACAGTGGGATACAACGTGATGACATCATACGCTGGTATCGCGCCAACCAAAACACAAGATGATTAAAATTGCCACACACTATATACCAATGACAACCACGTCACACCACTCCACAACATATACTATAACCCCAATCATCCAACCACTAACAAAACTCACAACGCTTACCTGCTAAACCACCAATATATACCCACTCTAATGCCTCCAACAAATACCCACTCTGATACATCCAGCAAGTACCCACTCATATTCATTACATCCCCCGTGCAAAACACACATCACTAACCATTCAATCTAACTTCCATACATCTTCATACAAAAACCACAACCAAATATAACTCGCAAATCAAATACTAAAACATTGATGTAAATAACAGCGATACTATATTTAAACCAAAGGGAATGCTATATGCGCAACTACTTTCCATATGTCCCCTCAGAAAAATGCTATCCACTCTATCTCTGCATTTAGACCATGAGGCATCAAAGTTTGCCAATCAAAAATGCATTGCTGTTCCCATTGAGTTAAGAGACGCTGTGTATCTCCCTCTGGATTTTGACACTGTTTAACCACAAAAAATTTTATATCATCAATACTATGTGATTTCTGTAACCAGTGATTTACTAATGGAGCTGACTCTTTTCTAGTATGTACACAACTCTTGTGTTCCACTATTCTTTGTCTGATAGTTCTATTGGTGTGACCAATATATACCAATGTGCAGGGACACACAATGGCGTAAACAACTCGTTCAGATGAACAAGTAAAATGTCCTGATAGTACATATGGACGCACATGAAATTTGAACTGATATTGTTGAATTTGTAACACATTAGAACAAACTGAACAGTGGCCACATTGAAACTGGCAATGAGGCTGAACACTAACTGTTAAAGTATCTCTTCTTTTCAATCTCTCTCTTAGGTTTTTGCCCTTCTTAGTGGCAAAAATAGGTTGCTCAGTGAAACTGGGTAAAGATGATATTACTGCCCAGTGTTTCAATATACTTTGTTTTATGGTTGCAGTTTTTGATGAATACGGAAGCGTACAAACTATTCTTGAAACTTTCTCTCTTTGCTGAACTCTCAAAAGATTGTCTCGATTTGCAGAAAGACCATGCTTAAATGCCTTCTTAATGAGTTGCTTATTATAACCATGTTCCACAAATCTATCATGTTCCACAAATCTATCTATTGATTTGTGAGTTATATTTGGTTGTGGTTTTTGTATGAAGATGTATGGAAGTTAGATTGAATGGTTAGTGATGTGTGTTTTGCACGGGGGATGTAATGAATATGAGTGGGTAATTGCTGGATGTATCAGAGTGGATATTTGTTGGAGGCATTAGAGTGGGTATATATTGGTGGTTTAGCAGGTATGTGTTGTGAGTTTTGTTAGTGGTTGGATGATTGTTGTTATAGTATATGTTGTGGAGTGGTGTGACATGGTTGTCATTGGTATATAGTGTGTGATAATTTTAATCATCTTGAGAGAGAGAGACTTCTTATGATAGGTTTATATTAGTCATCTATTTATACCACTATAGGAGGGTCATCTAGTAGCTCGAGGTGAGGTTTTGATGGTGGTCTAGGATTTGGGGGGCAGATGTACGAACAGCACAGTGAACATCAGTGAAGATTTGATGTGATTTGGAATGAGGAAAGTTACACAAAGATGAGATTTCTACAATGTACTCTCACCCTAGCTTGATAGCACCCAAAAATTACCCTAATCATGTCCCTTTTTTTATCACAAGCGTTATTCATGCAAAATGTATAGCATTTATTCAGCGGCTATCTTAAAGTTAGTCAGATAAATATATCTGGCTAACTTTAGGCCAGCCTTATGGCATGACCAGAGTTAGCTGCATAAGTTATGCAGCTAACTCCGAATATCGGCATTATCCACATAACTTATGCAGCTAATTCTGCTCCTCCATGAAACACCTCCCGCCTGCCCCCCACATATAGCATTTAATATCACCGGTTAGCCATTTAGATGGATAATGTTTCAGTTATTCATCTAAATGGCTTTTGGATATTGACCTCTCTGTTTCTATTTATTGGGATTAATACTAATGTCAAGAAGCAAATAATATCTCCCAAATATCTGAAGCAGGAATAGCCTCCCACAGTCATAAAAAAAAATACTGCCTTAGGGAATCCAAGCAAGTCAAGGGGGATTGAGTGCAGGAAAACTGCTAATTTATATATCCACAACCTACTTTCCCTTTGAAAAAGCCACCTGCAGAGTGCCTGTGTAGAATCCAGAGGATCAGGTAAACAAGCTACTGATTGTTATAAGGTATTTTCCATACCTAAAATTATCTGTTTATTGTCAATTTGTCTGGGCTAGTGCCTGGCAATGGCTCTCCACCTGGGTGAAGAATGAAAGCTTTGCTGGACTCATGTAATTGCTTAACCTTGTTTTAAAAGACAAGTCTTTGCTGTATTATATAACTGTTCAGCCCTGATGTATTACAGAGAGGGCTATGTGGGATTTACCATATATAATAGTTCAACTCTGATGTATCAATGTGTAAGACATTTTGAGCGGGCTGTCTTAGTATAGCTGAATTTTATTGTTTATTCAAACCTATGTGAGTATCCCTGGATAAAAGCCAAGGGATAATTTGGAGAAAGGGATACTCCCGAGAACTCCACCTCTGCGAATCTCTTCCATTCACGGGAGTCCTCTTCCTGGTCGTGTGACCTCCATCACCGCCCCAGTGACTCTCCGCACTGGGATTCTCCATGAAGATCAGATCACCTTCTTCATACTGGAAAAGGCGATTCATCTGGTAGTGTTGGGGCTACCCTGGCTCCAAAAGCATTCTCCTCACATTGACTGGGAGACCCTGCAGATTGCAGCTTGGGTCCGGCTAGCTTCTCCTCCTGCCTGCAGGAATTATCCCAGTCCCTAATATCGTTGGATACTGCATCTGTGTCCTTACCAGCACAATATGCTGACTTCATCGACGTCTTCTCTAAAGAGAAAGCTGAAACACTACCTGAGCATTGGCCTTTTGACTGTGCTATCGACTTGTTACCTGATTCCACTCCTCCCTAAGGTCACATCTATCCTCTGTCTTTACTTGAGATGACTCAATACATCCAAGACAATCTAGAGAGAGGGTTTATTTGGCCCTCAACCTCCCCGGCAGGAGCCGGATTCTTCTTCGTGGCTAAAAAGGACTGCTCCTTGAGGCCATGAATAGATTACCGTGGCCTCAACGCCATCACCCGTTGGGACCAGTACCCTCTTCCACTCATCCCCGAGCTCCTGGATTGCTTGCAAGGAGCCAAGATCTTTATGAAACTTGATCTTCGGGGGGCATACAACTTAGTGCGCATAAAGCCCAGTGACGAATGAAAGACTGCCTTCAATACCCACGATGGGCATTATTAGTACTTGGTAATGCCCTTCGGACTATGCAGTTCTCCAGCAGTCTTCCAAAACCTCATGAATGGGGTCTTCCAGGACATGCTCCATTTGTGCGTAATTGTCTACTTGGATGATGTGCTCGTTTACTCTAAGGACTTTCTCTCCTATCACCAAGAAGTGCAAAGCATGCTCCAATGCCTCCGGGAACACCACCTCTATGCTAAGCTCGAGAAGTGTCTCTTTAAGAAAGAGTCTCTTCCCTTCCTAGGGTACATTATATCCACCACTGGCTTCCATATGGACCCAGAGAAAGTCGTGAGTATTAGAGACTGGCCACGTCCTGTGGGAATCTGGGCCCTCCAGCATTTCCTTGGCTTCACTAATTTCTACCGGCACTTCATTCCTCGCTACTCGCACATAGTAGCTCCACTCACCGCACTTACCCGAAAGGGGTCCAATGCCAGGGATTGGCTACCAGAAGCGCTTAAGGCTTTTGAAGAATTAAAACAGGCCTTTCTCAGGACTCCTGCCTGCGCCATCATGACCCCTCTCAGCCATTTGTAGTGAAGGTGGACGCCTCTGACTCCGCAGTAGGGGCCGTGCTTAGCCAGTTCTCGCCCAATGGGATGCTGCTACCTTGCTCCTATTTTTTCCAGAAATTCTCCCCCATGGAAATAAACTACATTATTGGGGATAAGGAGCTTCTTGCTATAAAGATGGCCTTTGAGGAGTGGCGGCAGTGGCTGGAGGGGGCTCGACACCCAGTAACTGTATACACAGACCACAAGAACTTGGAGTACTTGTGCCGGGCTCAATGGCTGAATCCTCAGCAAGTGCTCTGGTCCCTGTTCTTCAGCTGATTCAACTTTTCTCTCTGATATCGCCCAGCTTCGATGACTATCAGAGCTGACACTCTCTCCTGCACATCTGAGTCCGAGGATACCCCGGTCATACCCCAATATATTTTGGATACAGCTAAGATCTATCTTGCTGTTACCAACATAGTCCCTGCAGGCAAAACTGTGGTGCCTCTTCATTTCTGAAAGAAAGTCTTATCCTGGGCCCACAACTCTTTGACCACCGGTCATCCTGGCAGGGCCCGCACATTGGAACTGCTGACTCGCTACTTTTGGTGGCCTCACGTCAATTGAGACGTCCAGGCCTATGTCAGTTCTTGCCCAACTTGTGCCCGACAGAAGCCGCTTCCAGGTCGCCCATGAAGTCTTCTGCAGCTGCTTCCCATTCCTGAAGAGCCGTGGACCCACATTTCCAAGGACTTTGTGGTGGACCTACCAGTATCTGAAGGGAAGCAAGTCATTTGGGTAACCATCAATAGATTCTAAAAAATGTCCCACTTTGTGGCTCTGCTGAAACTTCCTTCAGCACCTGGACTTGCCCACTTATTCACCCAACATGTCTTTCGTCTGCACGGTCTATCCAGACATATAGCCTCGGACCGTGGATCACAGTTTACCGCCAAATATTGGTGTGCCCAAATATTGGTGTGCCCAAATATTCCCCGCAAGGGAATGGCCAAGCAGAGCGGGCCAACCGCACTTTAAAGAGCTATCTCCGTTTTTTTGTGGGACACCAAAAAGATGACTGGGCACCCCTTCTGCCTTGGGCGGAATTTTCATATAACCATCATATCCACTCTGCGACTGGATCATCCCCATTCCAGATTGTCTCTGGGAAGCAATCCACGCTGCCATTGCCTTTACCATTGGCCGTGCCTTTGCCAACAGCTCAACTCATGCCTCAACAACTTCATGCTTTCTGGAACTCCACTCAGACACACCTGCAGCAAGCAGCCGAGTCTGCCAAGAAAGCTACAGACAAACACCGTCGGCAGGCTCCACTCTTTCAACCTGGAGATCGAGTGTAGGTGAGCACTCACCACATCTGCTTGAGGATGCCCTCTAGGTGCTTGGCACCCAAGTACATCAAACCCTTATCCATGAGTGAGCACCTAGGTCCAGTTTCGTATCGCCTGCATTTGCCCTTGTCTGAAAATCCACAATGCCTTCCATGTTCCGCTGTTGAAACTGCTAGTCCTGTCAGCGTTTCATTGGAAGCCCCCCGAACCCCTGGATGTGGCAACTGACGAGGACCCTATTTACCAAGTCCAAGGTATACTAGATGTCAGGTACAATCACAGATGTTGAGAGTACTTAATCTGGCAGGGTTTCGGTCCAGAGGAAAATACCTGGTAACCTGCCTCCAATATCTTGGACAAATCTCTCCTCCACCAGTTCCATCGTGAGCACCATGACAAGCCCGGTCCTTCTCGGAAAGGGCATAAGGGGGGCTACTGTTGGGAATCCAGGCCGCAGACACCACAGTCGGGTCCCCCTACCTTACCCGGTGGATGCCAGCCTCAGCCTTCCTCCACGGTCCCACGAGGGAGACACCACCGACTGCTTCTTTGGGCTCCGCCCCCCTAGATGCACATGCACGGCCTAGCCAGGAATTTAAAGGGGCCATGTCAGGAAACCTCCGCCTGGCCCCCAGTGATGACATAACAGGCTGGGGCTATTTAAACCCACTTCCTGCTTCCCTTCCTTGCCTTGGCAATAGATCAGCTCAAGAGATTAGTTAGTTGCTTGTTCCTGCATTCCAGTCTCCATTCCTGTGTTCCTGCTACTTCCTGCCTCCGTTCCTGTGTTCCAGCTTGTTCCAGTGCCTTTTCCCATGTTCCTGCTCCTGTGGTTCCACTCCTCGTCCAGTTCCTGTCTTCAGTTGTCTCCTCGGCTCTGACTTTAGCTTGGTATCCTGATTCTCCTGTCTTCTGCCCGTCCTGACCTCTGGCATGTTCTCTGGATCCTGCTTGTCTTCTGCCTGCCCCGACATCTGGCCTGGTTTACCGTGTTGCTCCGCTGCTGCCCACCTTGATTCCTGGACAGTCTCCATTCTTCTGGATCTCTGCCAGCCTTGACCCGGATCGTCTACTGCAGTAGTTCTCAACCTTTTTTAGGCCGGGACACACCTGACAGATGGTTCTCACATGCATGATACACTGAACATGTGACCATTTATTTATTTATTTATGTATCATTTTTTTATATACCGCGGTACGTAATGCACATCACCTCGGTTTACAGTAAACAGTAATTCAGCCACAAAAGGCTTTACAATGAACATATATGGAAAAAGCAAAGTGCTAATTTAAACAGAAAAACTAGGAGTATACCTATCAAATACATATATGTAACAATATTAACAAAAAGTTTGTCTTGAAGGGATTTATTTGTAAGGAATAAGGAGGGTAAGGGAAAAGGGCAGGAAGGAAAGGGGGGAGTTAAGGGGGAAAAAAAAGGGAAAGGCGGGGTAGATTAGAGGAGTTCTGCGTAGGTTGAGAAGCGAAGAAGTAAATGCATGATTCCCATCCTTCAAAGAAAGGCTTTTCTAAACAGCCAAGTTTTTAGGTTCTGTTTGAATTTTCGGTGGCAGGGTTCTTGGCGCAGATCAGCAGGCATATTATTCCACATTTTAGTTCCTGCTATGATGAGCGAATGTTCTTTGGTGGATGTAAGTTTGGTTAGTTTAGGAGAAGGGATCGGCAGTCTGGCCTGATGTTGGGATCTGATTGGAAGGTTTGTTTTTTTGAAATACAGGTGTTCAGGAAACCATTGCATGTTTTGGTTATAGATAGCCTTATGAATTAGAGTAATCGATTTGTATATGATCTGGGAAGCTACAGGTAGCCAGTGAAGTGATTGAAGCACAGGAGTGATGTGATCGTGGCGGTGCGTGTTGGTGATGATGCGCGCCGCTGCATTTTGAAGCATTTGCAAAGGTTGCAACGTGTTTTTTGGTACTCCTAATAGCAAAGCGTTACAGTAGTCAAGTTTTGATAGAATTGTAGCTTGAAGTACTGTACGGAAGTCATATGGGTGTAATAGAGGTCTGATACGCTTTAGTGTGTGAAGTTTAAAATATCCGTTTTTAACAGTGTCAGCGATGAATTTTTTAAAGGTAAAATTGTTGTCTAAAATAACGCCAAGACTACGGACTTGTTGAGTAGCCAGAGGGTGGCCTTGGGGTAGGACTGTTGTGTTCAGTGTGGAGTTGTTTGTAGGTGAGATGAAGAGAAGTTCAGTCTTGTTCGTATTAATAGCTAGAAAGTTGTCGGTGAGAAGTTTTTTTATTTCAGTGAGTGCAGCATTCCAAGTGTTTAGAGCATTTGAAAGAGAGTTTTTTATAGGTATGAGAATCTGCACATCATCTGCGTAAATAAAGTGTTGGAAACCCAGTTTTGATAGAAGACGGCATAGTGGAGTGAGATAAATATTAAACAGCGTTGACGAAGGTGCAGATCCTTGAGGTACTCCTTGTGTGAGGCTTCTAGGTTTAGATTCATATTGTCCACTTTTAACACTGTAAGTCCTGTTACTCAGGTAGGACTGGAACCAGAGTAGTGCAGTGCCGGAAATACCTATTTCAGAAAGGCGTGTTATAAGTGTGTTGTGATTAACAGTGTCAAAGGCAGCAGATATATCCAGAAGGGCAAGTATGTATGCATGGCCAGAGTCAAGGGCTTTTAGGAGTGATTCTGATAGTGATAGGAGGAGAGTTTCGGTGCTGTGGTGCTTTCTGAATCCATATTTTGATGGAAAGAGTAACTGATGTTCGTCAAGGTACTCGGAGAGTTGTTTATTGATGATTCTTTCCATAATTTTGGATAGGAAGGGTAGGTTCGAAACTGGTCGATAGTTCGCTGGGTCTGAGGTGTCAAGGTTTGGTTTTTTGAGAGTTGGTTTTATGATGGCATGTTTAAATTGCGAAGGAACTGTGCCAGAGTGATCGATTTGTTGAGTATTTTTGCTAAGGGTTTCGCTATGATGGTGCGAAAAAATAGAAGTATTTTAGTGGGCATAGTGTCTGCAGGATGTAGGGCTGGTTTAATTTTCTTTAGTATTGATTCTCCTTCTATCTGAGATGTATTTTCAAGAATGGTAAGCCTTGCTTCATTGTTTCTTTTTCTATGTGTGGTTGGTGAAGGTTGTATGGTGGAGGAAGACAGGGTAACTGGAGATTGTTTGTTGTTGAGGTTGCAGTTGGTTATTGCTGATGAATAGGGTGGACTTTGTGAATTAAAGCGAGACATAATAGTTTGTATTTTGTTGTTGAAGTAAGCAGCAAGTTTCTCACATTTTGATTTGTCCTTGTTGTTAGAGTTTGTATTGACTGGAGCAATAATGAGGCTTTTTACATATTGGAATAGTGCGTGTGGATTAAATTGATATTGGTGGATTTTAGCTGCATAATAGTCCTTCTATACTTTGTCAGTGGTTTGGCGGTAGCGGTGGAGTAAAGCTTTGAATTTTTGAAGAGTTGTTGTATTTTGGTTTTTGCGCCACTCCTTTTCAGATTTGCGGAGCTCAATTTTTATTGATTTTAATTCCGGTGTGTACCATGGTTTTTTGTTAATCTTTTCTGTGTTGATTTCTTTAGTTTGTATGGGGCAGAGCTTGTTTGCTATATTGCTTGTAATTTGGAACCAAGATGAGGAGGCGGTGTCGGCATCTGTGAGGTCTAATTCTTCCATTTGCCCCTGTTTCCAGAAGGAGATCGTTTTCTTGCCGAGAGATGTAGGTAGAGGGTGTTTGATAGTGCAACATGTATCAATTCTAAAGTGGTCTGACCACGGTATCGGGGTACAGCGGGGTAGGTCTGTTTGAATGATCGAATTGGTAAATATAAAATCAAGTGTATGGCCAGCTTTATGTGTGGGACTCGTGACTGCTTGTTGATATCCTAGTGCATTTAGTGAAGTCATGAATGCTTTGCAAGCTGGAGATAGTGGGATGCGGTTGATGTGAAGATTCAAGTCTCCTAGAATGATGGCTGGTATATGGATTTCAATGTGTTTAGCAATGAATTCTATGAGAAGAGATGGATTATTTTCAAGAATGTTTGGGGGAGCATATATTAGGCAGATTTGAAGCGTCTCGGATTTAAATAAGCCAATCTCGAGTTTGTGAGGGAGAGGAATGGCTTGTAGGGAGAGGTTGAATTTCTTTTTGGCAGCAAGTAGGAGACCTCCACCTTTTCGTTTGTTCCTTGGAATTGAAAAAACGTTTTATGCATCAGTGGGTAGTTGATTCAATATAGCTGTGTCAGTGTCCTTTAGCCATGTTTCTGTGATTGCACAAATGTCTGGAGATTCTTCAGTGAGTATATCACTAAGTAGTGTGGCTTTTTTTTAGAAGTGATTGAGTGTTTAATAGTAGTACTGAGAATGTTAACAGACCTAACATTTGTGTAATGGGAGCAACCATAATGGGAGTTAGTGTTCTATGAAGTGAAATGTTTTGGTTGCGTCTCTCAGGTCTGTGTACAGAGTTGAAGTGTTTAATGGTGGGTATGTATTGAATTGTCATCTTGGAAAGTGGTGAGATACTGTTAGACTCTTGGGTAATGGGTTGTGAGTGAGTTCCTAATCTCGTTCTTCTACCTGCTTAGGGGTTTTGTTTTTTTTTTTGTTTTTTTTTAGTTAGTCAATAGGGCTACACTTTGGGGCTGCACAAAGGGGCGCACAAAGGGGCCTGCCCCTTTGTTGCGCTCCTTCGGCGCGCGACGCTCGGCGCACAGCGCTGGGCAGATCTTCGTTTTAAAGTTCCCCAGAGCCTCTCTGGATTGGTTAATAGGAGCGGCTGCTCCTATTGACTGGTTCAGGAAGGGCTGCTTAGTGGGCGGGACTTGACGGCGTTTGAAGGCCCGCGATCGGCGCTGGAGCCCCCGAGGGTAATGGTGAGTTTAAAGGGCCTTACCCCGGTGGGTCTGCGGCGCCGATTGCGCAGGCCCTCCCTCGCAGCATCCGGCGGAGAAGAGGAAAGAAACGGCGGGCAGATCTTCGTTTTAAAGTTCCCCAGAGTCTCTCTGGATTGGTTAATAGGAGCGGCTGCTCCTATTGGCTGGTTCAGGAAGGGCTGCTTAGTGGGCGGGACTTGACGGCGTTTGAAGGCCCGCGATCGGCGCTGGAGCCCCCGAGGGTAATGGGGCTAAATGTAAACATGCACTCTGCATCCACAGGAATCCCCTCAACCCCCAGCAATGTGCAGAACAGATCTAGGGCACTACCCTGTACAACTTGCCATACAAAAAAGATATTCTGGTTCTGGTGACATCCCAGTAAAAGCAAAACAAACTCCTTTTACTACCAGGCAAAATAGCCCTTATGAAAAGACAGTAATTTACCACTAATGCATATCCTATTGAGAAAACACAACAAATAAGATTGATACAAATGCCTACATGCTAGTTAAATACCTCACCTCGGTCACATATCCTTCACCAAGTACAGAAAAACCACAAATTATAAATATGGAGACAGAAACTGGAATGGAAAAGCAAAAAAACCATTCTGCATGCAGTGCAAACTTGGAGAAATGGAAAGAGAAATATAGCACCTAACAGACTCTCAGGATTTGCAATAATGCACACAAACTAACCCGCACAAAGTTACACCTGTATTATGGAACACACTCAAACAGATGTACCTACGAATGTCATTAAAAAAACCTTTAATTAAATAAATAAATAAATAAATAAATAAATAAATAAATAAATAAATAAATAACGTAACAGTCCTATCTAAGAAATACAACTATTAAACCAGGCCCTAAACACTAATACATTTCCTATTGGGAAAACAGAATAAGCCAAGCTGCTATAGAGCCCCACACAGAAATAACTGAAAAGCTATACTAAAAATGTTACAAAACAGCTGCTGAACAAAATAATATCCAACAATTAAAAACTCATAAAAATTATTAAAACATGTCCAAATATCAATAAAATATTTCAAAACAGCAGACATTGCATAATACCCAATAATTAAAATGGCAGTCAATCAAGAAAAATAAATTTAAAAAGCCACCTTTACTTACCCTCTCCAGCAACTCTCCTACTCCTTTCCCTTCCAGGCCAATAGCACTCACCAGAAGCAACAAGGGCTGCTGAAGCTCTGTCCTCACAGTCCTCTTCCTTAGCGCCCACAACCTGTCACTCACACACACACACCCCCAATTAGATAGACCCCACGACCAGTCTCGGTCTCTCTCACACCAGTCATCTTCCTGACCTGTCTCTCTCTCACATACGCACACTAGTCATCTTCCTGACCAGTCTCTCACTCAATCACACTCATGCTCTATTATATACAAGCTCTCAATCACAAACAAATGCTCTCACACCCATTCACACCAGCTCTTACCCAAGCTTCCATTCACACCCACACACACAAGCTCTCACCCAGTCTTCCATTCACACCCACACACACAAGCTCTAACCCAGGCATCCATTCTCACACGCACACACAAACTCTCACCCAGGCTTCCATTCCCACCCACACAAACAAGCTCTCACCCACACCAGCTCTCACCGTGGCACACCAGCTCTCACCCTGGCACACACACACACAAGCTCTCACTCATGCATCCATTCACACCCACAGACAAGCTCTCACCCAGGCTTCCATTCACACCCACAAGCTCTCACCCAAGCACCCATTCACACCAGCTCTCACCCTGGCACACACACATACACACACACACACACAAGCTCTCACCCATGCATCCATTCACACCCACGGACACAAACTCTCACCGAGGCTTCCATTCACACCCACACACACAAACTCTCACCCAGGCATCCATTCCCACACACACACACAAGCTCTCACCCAGGCTTCCATTTCTACCCACACAAACAAGCTCTTATCCAGGCATCCATTCACACCAGCTCTCACCCTGGCACATACACGCACAAGCTCTCATTCATGCATCCATTCACACCCACAGACACAAGCTCTCACCCAGGCTTCCATTCACACCCACAAGCTCTCACCCAAGCACCCATTCACACCAGCTCTCATCCATGTATCCATTCACACCCACAGATACAAGCTCTCACCCAGGCTTCCATTCACACCCACACACATAAGCACTTACCCTGGCACCCAATCACACCCACAGACACAAGCTCTTACCCTGGCATCCATTCACACCCACAGACACAAGCTCTCACTTAGGCACCCATTCACACCCACACACACAAGCTCTCACCAAAGCACCCATTCACACCAACTCTCACCCAGGCTTCCATTCACACCCAAACATACAAGCTCTCACCCAAGCACCCATTCACACCAGCTCTCACCCTGGCACCCATTCACACCCACACACACCAGCTCTCAGCCAGGAACTCATTCACATACAGACACACCAGCTCTCACCCAGGCACTCATTCACACATAGACACACCCACTCTCACCCAGGCACTCATTCACACACATACACACCCCCTCTCACCAAAAACATATTCTTTCTTCACTGCAGGGATGGGCTCCAGTTCTGCCGTGGCTTTACTCCGGCAGGCTTTATTTTTGCACCACCACGGGAATGGGCTCCCGTGGAGGCCTCAGTCGGGGTCGGGTTTCCTCTTTGCCACCATGGGGATGGGCTCCTGTGGTAGCCTCGGTTGAGGTTGGCTTTTCTCTTTGATGCCACGGGCTGTGGCGGCCTTGCTTCATCGGGGTCGGGTTTCCTCTTCACCGCCACGGGCTGTAGTGGCCTTGCTTGGTCGGGGTCGGGTTTCCTCTTCACGCACCACAGGCTGTGGTGGCCTTGCTTCATCGGGGTCAGGTTTCCTCTTTGCCACCATGGGGATGGGCTCCTGTGGTAGCCTCCGGGGTCAGGTTTCCTCTTCCGATTGGCCTGCTTGGGGGCAAGCAGAATGAAGGAGGCTTCCCATTGGGCAATGGGGGTAGGAAGAAAGGAGGCTTCCAATTGGCCCACGGGGGCTGGAAAAAGGGAGAAGGGAAGTGCAACGGGCAGTGGGACATTGGGAGATGCGACACACCTGCCGGTGTTTGGCGACACACTAGTGTGTCGCAACACACCGGTTGAGAAGTGCTGGTCTACTGGACTCTTCTTGCCAGGAGACCTTCACCTACGTCCTGCCGGCCCCGACACCCAAGGGCTCAACCTGCAGGGAATGAGGGCTGATATAGGTGAAGCTCCAGTCTGGTCTCCTGGTCCTGAACTGCCTCCTGGCTATGAGAGGTAAAGGTGCGAGACTTAGAATGCACTAAATCAATAAGAATGTGAATAGAGTTATGATCTGAAATAATACTAGTCAAGATCGCACTTTCCCTAACTTTGTGAAAAAAAATTTGGAGTACATATAAAGTAATCTATTCTGTACATAGTATGTATAATCTTTCTTCCCCTGGTGCTGATGTCTCCAAATATCTACTAGGCATAACATCTCAGTGAGATATGTAGCTAGCTGAGCCAGATTTTACCTGTGATGTCTTGTCGATTTCTGGGTCAGGACACACATTCAAATCCTTTCCTATGCACAGATTTTTAAACCCAATTGAGAGTATCCTATCTGTCAATCTTTTATAAAACTCTTTTTGGCCAACATTTGGGCCATAAACAGTTACAAGGAGTAATCAAGTATTATAAACCCCCCCTTCAAGGCCAAAATGTGACCTATGCACTTGCAAAGGAAGATTTTTATCTATAAAATGCACACTTTCCTACTTCACAAATTATAGGAGGAATGATATACTGCCCCTACCCATCCTTTGCATGTTTCCTTCTGGTTAAGTGCATTTCTTGCAGCATCAAAATTTTGGTTTTGGATTTCCAGGCAAATTGCAATACATGTTTTCTTTTGATGGGTGATGATATGCCCCTAACATTTAAGGAGATACAGGTTAGCATGTTATTCATACTACCAAATTAAAGTCTAGGGTAAAAACAGGGTTCACAACATATGTATCCACAGCATTAAATCACACCATGTTCACAACACACCAACCTACTAAGATGCATAAAAGTCTACACCAGAGGCAAAACATCTTAATAGAATTTGACAAACTGAATTGGACTTGTACAGTAATACAGGTAACTAGACACTAGTATGCCTTTCACCCCTTTCCCCTCCCATACATCCCCCACCCATCCACCCCCAAACCAAACCCTCCAGCTAACCCTAAACAACAGGTCAGCCAGCATACTCCTCCAATTTAACCATATCTGCCTTCACAGCACTAAAGGTCAATTGCTCCTCAGATGGGATAACTATCGGGGACTAAGGGGTGAACCCAACACCCAACCCAACTCTTCTAATCCCACTAAAGAACTCTACAGATTCCTCCCAACTTCAGACCTTCCTTTTCCTTCCCTGCATTCTACTCCCCTTCCCTGCCCCACAACTCTATTTACCCCCTATCCCAACTCATTTCTACCACTGCCATCAAAATCCCCAAGCATTCATTTAAGAATTTTTCTCCCATGAAAAAAATATGTCAGCATTAAAAAGGCAATTTTCAATGCAAACTGAAACCTAGACAGTCTAAGCAGGCAAGGCATGTGTGTGAATCAAGCGATAGGCTGAAAGATCTTAGTCAAAGTCCAGGTAACACAGGATCCTCACCCATGAAGCCTCTGCTCTGTCCATTCCCACCAAGTAGCCACAGCAGATCAAAAGGTACTAGCCACCTTCTCTCACTGCAAATTCAAAAAGAGCAATTATTAGCTAGGGGAGGCAGACTATGAGCGCATATCATATTATGTATAAACTTACCAGCCTTCATGCATCAGATGACTATGCTCATCCCATTCCAGGTAGATGGTGTAATCCAGCATTTCAGCTCCAAATAGACTGTCCAAGAACAAGAAAACTGCAAGAATAGACTTAATAGTTGATGACTGTAGGATCCATACCTCTGTCCACTGCTGGCCGGTCTTACCATCTCTATGGAAACAATGCCTGTTGCAGGAAACTTTTCAATGGCACAGCAATTGAACAGAGAAGGAAAAGAATAATAAAAAATAAGTCCATCAAACAAATAAAAGGAGGTAGCTTGCTATTCTGAACCTTACAGATTGCCACAATTAGGAACCGATCAAACTGTTAGAGGCACTTTGGTCTCCCACAGTGTAATTTCGGTTTCTTGCCTGTTTGCACCTATGGTGACGCTATCTTGCTTTCAGACTGCCATTTCTGAAGCTACACTTCTGCATCTTTAGCAGCGTTGAAAACCATAGGCTTTCCCGGACCGAACATCTGCAGCTTTGCAGGATATTGAAAGCATATTTAACATTACTCTTGCAGTTCTTTTTTAACTACAGGGAATGCCTGCCATTTCTGCTGCAGGAAATGTCAGGAAAAAACATAATGTGATTACCCTGATAATTATTATCTTTCAAATCTCTGGCATCATTAAGGATCTGCTGCTTATCTTGATAGTTGTGCAGTTTAATTATAACTGCCCTGGTGTTTAAGAAGATCCAAGATGGCCGCACCTCACGAATAGGAGCTGAGAGAGGTCCTGCTACTCGTGCGAATTTTTGTCCTGTTGCCCATTCCTCATGCCTCCAAAAAGGAAGGGGAAAATCAGGGTTTATCCCTCAATTCCTCCACCATCTTCGACGATGCAGCAGGAAATCATTCGGTTCCTTACCTCACAAGCTTCAGGAGAACCAGCTGTCGAGGAACCATTGGAGCATGGAACTGAGGGAGTAGCTTCCACTCTGGAGGAGACAACGCTGAGCCCGGATCTTAGACCAGCCCTGTTACAAAACTCAGGGCTCATGTTTCAACACTGTGCGCTGAACGAAGAAATTCCTTCCAGTATGTTGGCAGAGAATACAACAGATACCGTGGCTTCACAGGTTGTTGCAGCTAGTGAGATGGTACCGGGAATGCCGAACAGCACAGGGACCTCGAGAACCATACAGGCAGAAGGGGCAGAAGGTAAGTCTTATAGGTAATAGCCTGCAATTACTGAAGGAGACTGCCCCAGAAGTTAAGCCCCTAAGGATTTCTGAACGCCCGGAGGTTGTGACAATGGCTGCATTATGGGACTTGGTGGTGGGGGTTGCAGCCACACTGAACAATCTAAACACCAAAGTTGAGTATTCGGCATCTCAAAATACTCAAAAGTCTTTGGAATTACAACAGAAAGTTGATTCGATATCCACACAAGTCTTGGTTCTACAGGAAAAGGAACGTGAAAACCTAGTTTTCAAGGCTGCAGTGGTTAAATATAAACCATTTCTTACCAGAAGAGTGGAAGCTCTTGAAAATGCTAGAAGACACTTAAATATAAGGATTCTAAATTTTCCTCGGATTCTGGGAGAAACCCCGTATGTTTCCTTAAAAAGATTTTTTCAAGATGTCCTTGGATTTGAGGAAGGGAATTTACCCGCAATCGGTTAAATTTGCAAGAAAATCTAACTGAAATAGTAGAGAGTTCAGTTCTAGAGTTGGACAGAGCTACTCTCTTGGTATCATTAATAACTTCAGCAGATGTGCAAAGCATTATGAAAATGTATTTCAGGAAGTTTCCAATTACCTATATGAATGAAAATGTAAACATTTTCCTGACTTCTCCTTGATAACACAAGAGCGATGTAGGAAATTTTAGCCGTACGCTCTGAAATAATTTCCTTAGGATATATTTTCATGTTGAAATTTCCTTGCAAATGTGTGTTAAGGAGGGGGTCAGAATTAAATGTTTTCTTTACAGTTGAACAATTGAAAGAATTTCTTCAAACTAAGACCCCCATTACTTCATCTCCCATAAATTAAAGAAATGAGTAAGCTTGTAGAAGTGTAGCTTTTCTATCTATTAAGTTTTGTTTAATTGTCTCCCTGAAATTGCTGGATCCTTTAAATAATAGTATATTGATTTATGGATATAATGGAGTCTATATATACATTTCTTTTTTTTTTCTTTCCTCTTGAGGATGATTTGATTATTTGTATAATGGAAATTGTTGCTTAGACTTCCATTGGTTTATCATTTTTTTGCAAATTGAATTTTGTAAAAATTAAAATTGACAAATAAAGAATTAAAAAAAAAATTATAACTGCCCTTGAGTGTCCACCCTGTGAGGGAACTGGCATGAGTGCCTGATGCACTCTATCTAATTTAAATAGGCCTTTGTTATTTCAGATATGCAGTATCTGACTTTTGAGGGGCCCCAATTATCCAGATATTACAGTGCCTGGATCTGTTTTCCAAGTCATCTAGTTTTTCTTGCATATTAGGCACATGTTGCTCGATTTTATCAAGTTTAGCATTCATCGATGTAGCAGCCCTTTTGAGATCTATGATGCATAGTTAAGCCTCCTCAAGGCATGTGTTGTTTCCTGCATCACGTGAACTAATGAAGCCACCTTTTCTACAATTTTTCCTATTCTCTTGTTGAATTTCAGTGAGATTTATTCCGCAAACTTCTCTAGCAGTGAGTGCAGGTAAGTCGTGTGTTCTGAAGTTACCCCGACCTCAAACTCTGTGTTAGCAGCTTTCTCAGAGGCCAATTCCTCAATTCATGCCACTTTTTCCTCCTGAGCACTTTTGGGACATTTTTATTTTTAGTAACTTTGTCTGCCCACATTGAAGGCAAAGAATGTCTACTGGTGCTTTTAGCTTGAGACATGCTGGTGATTAAGGCAGTAAAACCAAAAGGATCAAGTTTAAAGCAAATTCAAGCAGGATCCCCGATGAGCTGCACACTCTCAGGTCAAAGCATATCTGGAATTCCATAACCACATCTTTTTGTAGGAAGTTTGTGTAGGATATAAATGTCCCCATGAGCATGCTCAGTCTCTAGTGGGTTGGAGAAAAAGATTAAAGTGAAAGTTGGTGGTGCTGAAGTTAGAGATTTTTCCAGGATCTCAAAGCAAGAGGAGTTAGGAGTTTGAGATTCATCCAGGGTCTCATCTGAGGAGTAGAGATTTTTGGTGGGCCTCTGCTCATCAGATTCAGTTAATTACTGTAGAAAAGAGATTTGAGAAGATTTTTGGATGAAGATTGATTGACCAATGCCAGAGGGAAGGGCATGCCTCCAGTATCCCAAAGGATTGGGTCAAAGATCTTTATGTCTGTGCGACCAGTAAATAGTGTGGGTGAAGGGCAAGGACTAAGGATTTTGAGAAAAGGATTCAAGACACTTGAAGAATTTTAAGAGTTTGGATTACAGTTGCTGTTGTGATCTGTTTCGAATCCAGTTTACCATTTTTATGCTTGGGGATAATTTTCCAACTGATTAGTTTATACTGGAGCTACACTCTAGTTATCCCACCCTTACTGGTGAGGATATATTTTACATGGATGAAGATACAAGAGGTATAAGAGAGCTGAGAAGATCTAAAATCGACAAGGAAACCATATGCCATCTCAAAATGTTTCCAGCTGATGTGACCACCTTACCCTGCCTAATGATAGAACTGTACCTTCTCACACCACAAAGGCTGGAAGAAGGTAAAGGCATGCTTGTATTAGCCTGAATGGACCCAAAGAAATTAGAGACAGACTTGTCAAGTCTCCCACATTAGGTGAGAGCCTCCCAATCTTCCATGCAGAATCAGGAAACTCCCACCAAATACAAGAGACTTGGACACACTCCTGATGCTTCTTCTCTCCTGCTCTACCTTCTTCCTGCCCCCTGATGGCAGAAGGAGTAGCAAGAGTCCATTCTGTTGCTGCCCAGCACTTCCAGCCTCTGTGATGGCACCACAAGGAAGTTCAACAACTTGCAGGGTGGCACGTTCTACATGCTGATCACATGACTCACACCCAAATGTAGAATAAGAAGACAGAAGAGGATGACACTATGAGTCCTAGGCTCCAGCCTCTGGCATCAGGCCTGGATCTGGATTGAGGCCCAGCATCGGAACCTGGCTTCTGGACTGGGTCCGGCGTCAGGCCTGAGCCTGGGGCCGAGACAGGCGTCCAGTCTAGGCCCCAGGCCTCGAAGTGCTTGGGCTTTGCATAGGGCCTAGGTCAAGGTCATTGGATTCCCCCCCCCCCCCCCCAACTGGGTAAGTGGGGGCTGGGGAGGATCCTGGCCCTGGCATTGTTTTGGGTGGGAGGGATGGGTGTTGGGGATGGGAGGCCCTCAGTGACCCCATTTCTTTTTCTTTTTTTTTCTGTTTTTGGGTTTGTTTTATTTTAATGTTTATTTCAGTTTTTTAAATAAAAAAATGAAATAAACATTAAACAAAACAAAATTAGTGGGAGAAAATGCCCTCAAAAGCAAAACAAATAACGAAACAAAATTTTTACTTCTTCCCACCCCTATTAGAAACTGGATTATGAAGTTCAAGAGACTGCACAGTGTTGACACTGGCACAACAAAGTTATTTTTCTAGAAAGACTACATGGGGGAGAAGCGGGTTGTTTGCTGTGTGTGCTGAAAATCTTTCTTACAATTTGCTTCCCCCTTTGCAGCTTTGGTAGATGTGTGCTTGCATCGGACCACGCAGGCTGGAAGGAGAAACATGCAACTGCCCTCCCATCTGCCTGTACAGAGGAAGAAAGCTGAGGGCTGTAAATATTAGATTAACAGGGGATGGAGAGAAGGAGGAGAATGCTAGGGTCAGGAAGCAGAGGGAGGTTGGCAGTTTTTATGGAAAAGGTCAAAAGGGGGCCCATCCACAATTGCCCTTAAGGGGTTAAAGCGACCCTGTTTTACTGGTCCCTAGGCTGGACCTAGTGTGTTGCTGTAACTGAAGCCTTACTGTGGCCAAGTGGCAGAAGCTATTCGATTGTTATCCTGAGGCAGGAACGCTTGATGTGCTTGTTTTGTATTGTTTGGCATGAAAAAAAATGCCTGGCTTCAAAAACACTGGCTCCATTTCCTGAGGGCATCATTTATTTGGCTCCCTCACAAGTAATTAATTGTAAAGTCCTTATAATAAATACTGGGGAGTAATAAACCTTAGTGTCCTCAAGTTGGCTAACTTTTCTTCCCAGCTATATTAGCATTCTAACAGGTCAATGCAGAAAGGTACATTCAGCCAAACGCACAGTTTAACCCTCACTTGAATGCACACTTTGTGTATGTAAAGCTTTCTTCTGATGCAGGAAGGAGTTTTATATTACTCCTGGGGGAATTCTGTGCTACTGCACATCACAGAATTTGCACAGAATTCCCCACCTGCGCAGAATTTCCAAATTCTACGCAGAAAATAGCAGAGAAGACCACGGCATGCCGGAAACGGAGCGCGTGCCAACTGTTCGCGGTGAAGATGAAGGCCCGGCGCACCGTTTGTGGCGAAAAGGGAAGGCCCCCATGTGCCGCGCTCCGTTCGCGGCAAAGATGAAGGCCCGGCGTGCCATTTGCAGCACGCGGGGGCCTTCCCTTTTTGCCACGAATGGCATGCCGGGCCTTCATCTTTGCCGCAAATGGAGCACATCCCGCGGCACATGATCCGTTTGCGGTGAAAAGGGAAGGCCCCCGTGTGCCGCGGGACGCGCTCCATTCGCGGCAAAGATGAAGGCCCGGTGCACCATCCACGGCACACGGGGGCCTTCCCTGTTCGCTTTGAACGGCGCACCGGGCCTTCATCTTTGCCGTGAATGGAGCACGTCCCGTGGCATGCCGGTGAGAGAGAATGTGTGTCAGAGAGGGGAGGGTGAGAGAGAGCAGGAGGGTGTGAGAGAGAGCATGGGGGGGGGATGCTGGTGAGAGAGAATGTGTGTGTGAGAGAGGGGAGGGTGACAGAGAGCATGGTTGGTAAGAGGGGGATGGGGAGGGTGAGAGAGAACAGGAGGGTGTGAGAGAGAGCATGGGAGGTAAGAGAGGGTGGGTGGGGGGATGCTTGAGTGTGGGTTTCAGACAGAGGGAGCCTATATGAGGAGATTGTGAAGGAGTGTGTATGTGTGTAAGAGATTGGGAGCTTGTGTGTATGAAAAAGGGATCATGTGTATGTGAGGGTGCTAGCCTGTGTGAAGGGATTGTGTATGTGTGAGACAGAGCCTGTGTGAAGGGCTGCGTGAGAGAGAGACATAGGTAGCCTGTGTGAGGATGAATGAGTGAAAGAGAAAGGGAGCTTGTGTGGGTGTGTATGCAAGAGAGAGGGCCCTGTATGAGGGGATGTGTGTGTGTGTGCGAGAGAGTGAGAGAGCATGTATGAGGGTGTGTGTGGAAGGGACACTCACAGTGAACTTCTAGGGAAATTCTGCTCAAAATATTTAAAATTCTGCAACTTTAAGTAATAATTTTTTCTGTAATAATTTAAAATGTAATTACTTAAAGACTCCCAAAAACTACTATTTTCTAGGCTTGTAAGTCCTCTCAACGTAAAACTACAAATAAACAACCCCAATATTAGAGGAACTTGTTACTTAAATATTCCAAAATCAAATTTTTATTATTATGGGAAATTGTATCAGAAATGTCATGTGCCTCACAGTTGTCTGGCTCTTGCCCACACAGGGCTGCAACCAGTTTCGTGTATGTAGCACTCACAGTTACCTCATTTACTTTTTCCCATCAGTTTCATTTATTTACCAAAAAAAAGTTTTTTCTTTTTAAAATTTGTTTCACCCCCCACTCGTGTTACCCTAAATTTAAAATCACATCCAACACTTCTTCTTAATGTCTCAATATTGCTTCACATTCAAATCGCATTTCTCTTTTTCTTTACTGTTCACTCTCACTCCTGTACTTGCTGTTTTCAGGAGTCATCTACTGTTATTTTCGCTGCTGTTCAAAATTCCACCACTCCAGTGCCGTCTGCTGTAAATACTCGTTGAGTTTGTTTTTATTCTTTCATTGCAGTGCTGTCTACCGCTACTGCATACAAGCTATTCAAACTCCCAACATTGATGCTTCGGCGGTTGTGCCCGCCTTCTTCAGGGGATCTCCTATCGTGTAAGACACAACAAAACTTACTTTCAAAGCAACATTTTAACAACTTTTTCTCTCACACTTATAAAGCCACCAAACAACCGGTCTGACTTACTTTCAGTTTCTTGGCCACATCCGGCTCCTTCTCACAGCACACCAAATCACAAATGGCATTTTTTCACGCTCAATCCCACCCCTCCAAAACCACATCTTTTAAACGCCTTCCTTTATCTAACTGACCACCAATCAGCTTCCCGCTAGGTACACCGACCCCAATACACTTCTTTATTCATTCCCTCAGGCTGAACCATTCCCAATTTAAAGATCCATTTTTGTTCTTTCTGTAACAGCTTTAAATCCACATTTCCTCCTCGCTGATCTTTTTTTACAACTTCTAAGACCGTGCATTTGAGCTCCTCAAAAGTATGTCCTTTCTCCATACAGTGTTGCACTAAGGGTGCCTCCATTTTTAAACATTTCAAGGCACTCTTATGTTCTGTCAGGCGTGTTTTTAATTTTCTTACAGTCTTACCCACATATAACAGTTTACAAGTGCACCATATTACATATATCACAGCCATAGTGGTACGTGTTGATCTTACTACCGGGTACCTATCCTTTCAACTTTTCAATAGGAATTTGAATCTTGGTATGGGCGACCACACACATGGCACATGATTGACAGGGATAATGACCCACTTCTTCAAGACTGGTCTCCTCTACTGGTTTAAACCAAGAGTGTACCACTCTATCTTTAATATTACTCCCACGCCGATATGCTATTAAAGGTTGCTCCTTAAACACCTGATGTGTTTGTAGAATGCGCCAGTTTTTTTTAATGCTCCGTGTCACTTCATGCGCACTTTCAGAAAATGGCAGAACACAGGTCATTCTACCAGATTGGTTCTTCCTCTGGAGATTCAGTAAGAGGTCCCTATTATTCCAACGGGCCCGTTTTATGGCCCAACGAATAACCTGTTTTGGGTATCCCCTCTCCAGGAACCTCTGGCCCATTCCCATGGTCCTTAAACTCTGTGACCGTAGAGCAGAGCTTATGTAACCGTAGGAACTGCCCAAAGGGAATGCTATCTACAAATTACGAGGATGACAGCTGACATAACTTAACAGCGTATTCCTATCAGTGGGTTTTTGAAAGATTTTAAAGAAAAACCGCCCTGACTCAATCATTATCTGAATGTCTAAAAAAGCAACCTTCAAACCCCCATACGTGTATGTAAACTGCAACGAGGGGTCGCAGGTGTTCAACCAATCTCCAAATTTATAAAACTGTTCCTTGTCACCTGTCCAAAGGACTAGGATATCGTCAATAAAATGACGCCATAATAATATTTCTAGGAAGCTGGCAACTCAGCCACACTCCCAGGAGCCCTGCCACCTGTCTCCCACATTTCCCCAGCAACTGTGTCCTGGAGAAGTGAGAGATGGGTGAAGGATGAGGGTATGTGTGTAGCCTTGTTCCCTCTTCCCTCCAGCCGTTCCCACACACAATTAACAATGTATGCATTTATAACAGAGCTCACATAAAAAGGGACATCAAAGTACAGTCTTCTGATGTAAAAATCACTTACAACAACATATATATTATATTTGCATGCACTGCCAAGGTATCAGCCAGAAACCACTTCAAGAAAGCGACTTGGAACCAATATGGTATTAGAATCTTCAGAGGGATAGCCAGGTTAGTCTGGAGTAGGCAAAAATGATAGGAATTGGGTGGCACCTTATAGATTAACCAGTTTATTGAAGCAAGAGCTTTCACGGACACAATCCTCTTTGTCAAATGCATGAAGCGATGTACAGGAAATTAGTAAAATATATACAAAACAAAAAGAAGGCATTGAATTTGGCAGGACATGGGGTGGAGAGAGTGTTAATAGCATTATAGTATAGCCTACTGACCACTGAGGTAAGTGTGAAAAGACAGAATGATTTGAGAGGTGGCAACATTTTGAGGCAGCAGCAAGTGCCCCCCAAAATAGTACCCCTGCAGCGATTGCATCATTTCCACGCCTGACAAGAATAATTTAATTTAATTTTCACTTTTTATCATTTTTAGATTTTATTGTACTTGTATCTTTTATTTTATTGTTTATAGTTTTTAATAATCGAAAAAATATTTTTAGTTTCATGAACACTGAGTTGAGTTTATATTGGATTTTATTGTATTTTTCTCTTTTTGAAACTATGTGATGACTTTTTATTTTTATTTATGTAAACTGTAGAGACAGAAACTTGCTTTCTGTGCAATGATATATAAAAACTGTATAAATAAATAAATGAAATAAACACACAAACACACACATACCCTCCCCCCCACCATTCTGCCCTTTCTGCTATTAGCTCTATTGGTCAGCAAGGCTGTGACATGCAGCTGTGCATCTCCCTCCCTCCCCTGAATTTAAATGTGTGTTCAGCCTGTGCTGAATACACGTTTTGCCCTGTTTAAGGGACATTTTAATTCCCAAGCAATTAGCATATCATTAGCTTATTGTATCATGAGTTAAAAAAAAATGTTAATCTGTGCGTTAAAACTGTGCACTGAAATCCAATGCACAGCTTCTTAGTGCACAGATTATTGCATTAGCCAGTAAAATAGTATGCACACAGTTAGTTATGAATTTGGGAAAATATATTGTGGAAGAAGATTGGTTATGAGGAAAGAGAGGTTTATTTTCTTTCTGTTAGTTTAAGTCCCCAGGCAAGTTCCTTCATTGATCTTACATTTGTTTGAAAGTCTGATTAGAATGATTTCAAAACTTTTAAAATGTGTATGTGCTAAGTTTTTCAATATTTCAAGAATGACCTTTTAAACTCTTTAAATGGATTTTAATTTCTATTTGATGTAATTTATTAAGATTGTGAGGGCAATTTTTCAAACCACTATATAGTTGCAAACTATGGGGAACTTTTAACGTGCACACTTTGCATACATTTTTCAAAGAGAAACTACCTGCATGTGCAAAGTACATGCACTAAAAGGGATTGCACAATTTGCACCTGTTGTTTGTGTAGAAGGCAGAGGAGGCACAAAATAGCACGCGTGCATAGGAAAATCTAGATGTTTCCTCTCTAACCTAAACACATGCACAGAAACACCTCTTTTACCCATAGCAAAAAGGACGCACATTATGGAAACCATGCGCACTTTTAGCCACATTTGAGGATGGCTGAGATCAGGAAGACCATTTTACCCAGGTAAATACCTGTTTATCTGAATAAATACCTTTTGAAAATAGACCTCTGTAAAATCTCCTAAATATATGTTACAAGTGGGGATGGTAAATTTTAAACAGCTAAACAGCCATGCAGATGCACATCTATGCGCATATGCTGGCTCGCACTAATAGATGGGGCCATTTTATAACATGCACGCATATTTATCTATTTATTTATTTATTTATAAATGTTTGTATACCGCCTTTACAATTCAAAGAATTAATCAAAACGGTTCACAACTATCATACACAATAATAAAATAAAACAAAACATCCAACAAAAAAAAAATATATATATATATATATGTGCGCATGATATAAAATAGAATGTACGTGCGTACATGTGCATGTAATTTTATATGGGCGCGCACATGTACGTGCAAATGCTGCCTCTACCGCGTAAGTGGGGGAATTTTGGTAGATATGCGCATTGACGCAATTACCGTTTTCTCCAGTCCGTTGTCAGTTCACCCAGTTAAAGGATAGGATTTTCTAACCTCCCCTACTTAATAAGTTCTTTTGTATCCTTTTAGTCCCAACCTTTAAAACCCTGCTGACTAGCCTCATTTTTTTTGTTTTATTAGTTACACACCATTCATTGCAGAAGTAAAGATAAGCATGTAGGGACCCCGGCATGTGCTTGTGCTTTTAAACATTTATGCACTGGTTTGTGGTTTCATTAAAAAAAAAAAATCCAGGAATGCCCACAGCCTGCCCCTTTTTCAGAAAAAAAATTTTTGCATGCGTACCAGGAGATATGCACGTACTCACGCATTTTAAAATCTGAATCCCAGATTCAGTGCACGTAGGACTTTTAAAATTTGCCTTTAAGTGTTTAGAAATGCCTAGTATTGATACCTGTAAAAAGGAAATTATTTTAATAATAAAATTGTGAGGGTTGAGCTTCACTTATGTCAAGGCTTGGTGTGCCAGTAAAGGGTTAACCTTCCCCCCCCCCCCCCCCCCCCAGACTGTAACTGGTTGGATCCAGAAAACAGGGCTGGCAGGATCAAGGGACAAGACAACTTCACCTGTACCAACCACCAACCCCTCAAGTTGAGCCTTTGGGTTCTGGTGGCTGGCAGGACTTGGATGGTCCAAGGGCAGGGACTTAAAAGGATTCACAAGAGCAAGGTTAACTGTAGAACAAAGGAGACAGAACAGGTTACCCACAAGAGACAGACAAACAACCAGGTTGGGGAACACAGGACAAATAAATAGAGGGAAACGAGGAGGCCACAAACTAAGGCCTTAACAAACAGAAGTAAACAAGAAACAAAACACAAGCAAAAGACACAGAGAGTGCAGGCCACAATAATGGGGCCAACACTTAATAATAACAAGGACAAAGTGAGGCAGAACCAGAGGCTAGGAACCCTGCAGCTGCACGAAGAGCTAGAGAGACCCAAGCTGAGACAGGGAGTGGCAAGTGAGATAGGCTTAAGTAGCATGGAAGTGCTGAGTCATGAGCCCAAGAGGTAGGACTTGTGCAGCACAGCACATGGCCCCCCCTGTTGGCCCCTGCTGGCAGAAGGGCCGCACAACTGCCAGGATCCTCACAACTTGCCTGTTTCCTGGGTAAATCCCATGGAACCTACAGAAAGGAAAGAATCATTGTTATAATAAGAACTGATGTACCTATTTCCACTCATCCGACCGGCCATCTAGATCAGTTCATCAAGGAACCCTCCTCACCCCCTCACTCAAAACTGCACACCTCTCTTCCACCAGGGAATGCACCATCTCCATAGTGGGCCCATCCCTCTGGAATTCCATGCCCCTCGAGCTCAGATTGGAAGTCTGCACAAAAAAATTCAAAAAAGGTTTGAAGACTTGGCTCTTCAATCAAACCTACCCAGATCTGAACACCCCCCCCCCCCTCCAGCCTCCCTCCCTCCTCCACCCGCCCACTCCCCTCCCTGTGTGCCACCCTCATCCTGCCTTTTCTGGTTCCCAAATCTTCCGCCAGCCCTTACGCCCCGCCCCTCCCTGGTCCCTCTCCCTCCCCTCTCCCTGCCCCCTGCTCCAGTTCTGCCACCCCCATATTTATCACGCACCCTTGCCCCCTCCCCCGCCCATTTCACCCTCCTCCCCCTGAGCCCTCACCCCCTTATACTCAGTGCTAACACTGTACCTTGTTTGTTCCTGCATTTTGCTACAATATATTCAATGGAATATCTTGTATACTGTTCGATGCTTCCTGTTTGATGCTTACTGTAATCTTGTAGATAATGCTTTATGTTAGTCCTTTGGACGATTGTTCATTTGCTTTTACGCTGACCTGTTTCTTCCCTTCCCTTTCTCAGAGCTTTTCTCTTCCCCGCTGTCCCCTTTCCCCTTCCCTGTTTATTGTATTTTCTCCTCAGTTTTATGTAAACCGCTATGATGTCTATTCGAATAATGGTATAGAAATATATTAAATAAAGAAATATATAACAAAATAAAGAAATAAATTGAAAGAAATATTAGTTTTGAATGAAAGAATAAGTAACTTTTATCTAATAGTATTTGATTCCTTTTCGCAGCAGAAGTGATCCTATGGCAATGAAACTAATTGCCCTTTTTAAAATTATTTATAGGGTTAAATTGTATGTAGGATTTGTTTATTAATTTAAAAATATCCAACTTATATATGTAATTACATCTTTTCAGCCTAGAACATAAGAACATAAGAACATAAGAAATTGCCATGCTGGGTCAGACCAAGGGTCCATCCAGCCCAGCATCCTGTTTCCAACAGAGGCCAAAACCAGGCCACAAGAACCTGGCAATTACCCAGCACTAAGAAGATCCCATGCTACTGATGCAATTAATAGCAGTGGCAATTCCCTAAGTATAATTGATTAATAGCCATTAATGGACTTC
Organism: Rhinatrema bivittatum; assembly: GCF_901001135.1. Lineage (NCBI taxonomy): Eukaryota > Metazoa > Chordata > Amphibia > Gymnophiona > Rhinatrematidae > Rhinatrema > Rhinatrema bivittatum. The sequence continues at coordinate 198,485,648 of NC_042616.1, read as the reverse complement.
TCCTCCAAGAACTTATCCAAACCTTTTTTGAACCCAGCTACACTAACTGCACTAACCACCTCCTCTGGCAACAAATTCCAGAGCTTTATTGTGCATTGAGTGAAAAAGAATTTTCTCCGATTAGTCTTAAATGTGTTACTTGCTAACTTCATGGAATGCCCCCTAGTCCTTCTATTATTCGAAAGTGTAAATAACCGAGTCACATCTACTCGTTCAAGACCTCTCATGAACTTAAAGACCTCTATCATATCCCCCCTTAGCCGTCTCTTCTCCAAGCTGAACAGCCCTAACCTCTTCAGCCTTTCCTCATAGGGGAGCTGTTCCATCCCCTTTATCATTTTGGTTGCCCTTCTCTGTACCTTCTCCATCGCAACTATATCTTTTTTGAGATGCGGCGACCAGAATTGTACACAGTATTCAAGGTGCGGTCTCACCATGGAGCGATACAGAGGCATTATGACATTTTCCGTTCTATTAACCATTCCCTTCCTATAAATCTCCTAACATTCTATTTGCTTTTTTGACTGCTGCAGCACACTGAGCCGACAATTTTAAAGTATTATCCACTATGATGCCTAGATCTTTTTCCTGGGTGGTAACTCCTAAGATGGAACCTAACATCGTGTAACTACAGCAAGGGTTATTTTTTCCCTATATGCAACACCTTGCACTTGTCCACATTAAATTTCATCTGCCATTCGGATGCCCAATCTTCCAGTCTTGCAAGGTCCTCCTGTAATGTATTTCAGTCTGCTTGTGATTTAACTACTCTGAATAATTTTGTATCGTCCGCAAATTTGATAACCTCACTTTATATATATATATATCATTTATATATATATTGAAAAGCACCGGTCCAAGTACAGATCCCTGAGGCACTCCACTGTTTACCCTTTTCCACTGAGAAAATTGACCATTTAATCCTACTCTCTGTTTCCGGTCTTTTAACCAGTTTGTAATCCACAAAAGGACATCGCCTCCTATCCCATGACTTTTTAGTTTTCATAGAAGGCTCTCATGAGGGACTTTGTCAAACGCCTTCTGAAAATCCAAATACATTACATCTACCAGTTCACCTTTATCCACATGTTTATTAACCCCTTCAAAAAAATGAAGCAGGCTTCCCCTGCCTGCCTCCGAGAACAATCCTGAGCTGCCTGTGATACTCATTCATTAATTATACAATTGGTAGCAAGATTTTGGAAGAGTTATGGTTACAACTGGAAGCAGAGTTATGGAAAGGTCTATTTATTTATTTATTTGAAAAACATGTATTTATCGCCTAACAGAAAATATCTTCCTAAGTGATTTACAGCAAAAAATTCAAAACATTATTTATAAAATTACAAAATACATAAAATCAATTATAATAATATCATCATCAAATCTGAGCAATTTTTCTTTAATTCCTCTCTATCAGGTACCTTCTGTTCATTGAGCAATTTCATACATCAAGCAGGCTTTTAAAGCTTTCCTAAATTTTAAAAGATCTACCTCTTCTCTCAAACTCTTCGATATATAGTTCCAGAAATGGGGAATCATTCCGGAAAATGATCTTGCCTTTAGATGAGCATGTTGAAACATTTTAACATCCTGGACCTTTAAAAAACATTCTTTCAAGTACCTTAGACTTCTAATGGGTCTATACCAACTAAGACGATTCTTCAATTGCTGTGGGCCAGTTCCTTTCAGGGTTTTAAAAGCCAGTCAGATTCTTAAACTTCCAATTAGATCTTACCAGTAACCAATGCAACTCCAATAATAGCGGCCCTGCGAGGGCTCTCCTGGAACTTCTAGTTACTATGCAAGCCGCCATATTCTGAATAATCTGCAGCTTTCAGATAGTTCTAATGGGCAATCCCAAAAATAAAGCATTGCAGTAAATCGATATATGATAGAAGTAAAGCAAAAACTATAGATCTCAACATCATCACATCCAGAAATGGTCTAATTTGTTTAAGGAATTTGATTCTCAAATAACATTGTTGCGCTGGACCCTTGGCCTGGTGCAAGATTGGTATGGCCCTCTGGTCGGACCCAGAGAGTGCCTGCCAACAGGAGGCGGAGCACATTAGGAGACAGAGGCTAGCTGGAGCTTCGCCAATAATGGTCCAGGGTTTCCACAGGTTGAGCCCTTGGGTACTCGGACCACCTGGACTTAGGTGGGCCTCAGAGGGTCTCCCAGAGAGGTAGCAGAGAGGTGTGCCCACCACGAGGAAGGGTGCATGGCTGATGCAGAGAGGATGGACCAGACCTGAACTGGAGACTCCGGACACCTCAGGAAGGTAGTAATTCAGGAAAGCTCTCCGGATGGAACAGGCAGGGCCTGTGGGTCTGGTCAGATGAAGACCACAGTCAGAGTCCAAGCAGGTCGGTCTGGTGGTCATGGAAGTCAAGAAGAGAGTGTCCGAGTGAAGCACAAGGGTCAAAGCCAGGGTATCCATCCAGAAGTGGTCAGCCAAAGCAGGGGTCAATTCCAAGGTCAGTCCAAGCTTAGTCAAGGCAAGCGAGGGTCAGTTCCTGGTGGCGGTCAACATGGTCAGGCAGGCAGAGGTCAGTTCCAGGCAGCAGTCAACATGGTCAGTAGGCAGGCAAAGGTCAGGTCCAGGCAATGGTCAGTCATAGTCAGGCAAGCAGAGGTCAGTACCAAGAATCAGTCCGAATGGTACTACCAGGGAACGTGGAGCAGGAACAAGACAGATGCTGAAGACATGGAGGACCACGGGAACATTGGGACACAGAGATGCTGGAACAAGGAGACGCTGGAATGAGGGGACACTGGAACAAGGAGACGCTGGAACAAGGAGACGCTGGAACAAGGAGACACTGGAACACAGGATCAGTCACAGGAGCAAGGAACAGGCAAACTAGAAACACCGAGGTGTCGACCGATTGCCAAGGCAAGGTTCTGGAGACAGGGCCTCGCCTTATATACTGTGGCCATGTGATGTCCTCAGCATGCATCTGACACGGGTTCCCGTGCTTGGCCCTTTAAAGGGAGTGATGTCAGTCACGCACGTGCCTAAGGGTGGGGCCAAGGAGATGGAAGATGTGGAGCCCCTACGGGAGCTCTGCTGAGAGGCCTGTGGCATAGAAGATGCCGAGGATGCCTGGGGAGAGCATCGGGGGTCATCAGGAGCTAGCTGCTGCGGCAAGGCTGAAACTGGTGGAGGGCAGCGCGAGGTGAGCAGGCACGACCGCGGCACCAACGTGGCTGGGACACGCAACAGTAACCCCCCCCCCCTTCTAGGCTTCCCCCTTACTGGTTTGGGTTTCTCTGGGTGAAGACGATGGAACTCCTGGAGAAGACTCTTGTCGAGAATGTGGTGAGAGGGCACCCAAGAATTCTCTTCTGGACCAAAGCCCTCCCACTATAGATGGTACTCCCAGTGGCCTCTACGGCATCGGACGTCCAACATCTCTCTGACCTGAAGGGTGTCTTCGGGTTCCGCAGATTGTTGCGTTGGAGGAGGAGGCCTTCGGGAAGGCCAAGACAGGATCAAGGGTTTCAATATCGACATGTGGAATGTGTTATGAATCCCCAGCTGGTAAATGACTGTTCCTACCCGTCGTAGGATAGGGAATGGACGAATTTGGGAGCTAGCCATTGGGAAGGCAATCTTAGCCGGATGTGCTTAGTGCTAAGTAGGACTCTTTGTCCAGGTAGGAACGTGGGTGCAGCCCGACGATGGGCGTCTGTGGCAAGTTTGGTCCAGTCAGCTGCTTGGCAGAGTCGTTTCCTTACTTGATCCAAGAGGCGGCGGATGTTTTGTGCCATGGATTGAGCTGCAGGTGAGGGCACACTGAGTGGTACCAGTAGTGGTAAGCGAGGTTGACAGCCAAAACTATGATGAAAGGAGAAACTTCTGTGGCAGAGGCGATATGGGTGTTATGGGATAGTTCTGCCCATGGCAGGAGGTCAGCCCAGTTATCTTGTTGGTCATTGACATACGAACACAAGAAGGTTTTAAAGACCAATTGGTCCTCTTGGCCTGGCCATTTGCTTGTGGATGATATGCTGACTTCAAGTTTAGCATGATATTGAACTTCTTACAGAGAGACCTCCAATATTTAGTGGCAAATTGAGGACCATGATCGGAGACGATTTCTTATGGGAGTCCATCTAAACGAAATATGTGGGTTAAGCTGATGGGAGACCAGGCAAGGAGACAAAGTGGGCCATTTTTGAGAAATGGTCTATTATGACCCAGATTACGGTATTCCCTTTTGAGGGAGGCAGATCCACGATGAAGTCTGTGGAAAGACTAGTCCAAGGCTCGGTGGGTGCAGGAAGTGGTTGAAGCAGCCCCCACCAGTGGCCAGTCAGGAGTTTTTTGCTGTGTGCAAACCGGACAGGAGTCTACATAGTCTTGGGAGTCCTTAGTCATACCAGGCCACCAATAGTGTCTTCGGAGCATCTCGAGAGTTCGGGTTCGGCCGGGATGACTGGTCAGCTTGGAGTCATGAGCCCAATGAAGGACACATTCACGAAGACAGCGGGGGACCAGCGTCTTCCTGGAAGGTACCATGGTGTAACTGCAATTAATATGCAGGCTGGATCAATAATATGCGTGGGGGTCTTGGGAGTGTCTTCTGGCTCGACGGAGAGAGAGAGCGCATCTGCACGAAGATTTTTCACTGCTGGGTGATAGCGGAACAGAAAGTTGAAGCATGCAAAGAATAGAGCCCAGCGGGCTTGTCTCGGGTTGCGTAACTGAGCCTCTTTTAGGTGCTCCAGGTTTTTATGGTCGGTATATATCGTGAACCTGTGTTGCGCCCCTTCAAGCCAGGGATGTCATTCCTGGAGGGAAAGTTTAACTGCTAGGAGTTCGCGATCCCCTATGATATAATTTTGTTTTGTGGGAGAGAATTTGTGTGAATAAAAGGAACATGGAACCAGGGTTCCCTTGGTGGAGTATTAACTCAAGACCGCTCCTGCTCCAATGGCGGATGCATTGACTTAGACTATGAAGGGGCGACTTGGATCCAGGTGACAAACACAGGCCAGTGCAGAAAGCCTCCTTTAAGGCATGGAATGCTGATTGGGCCTTGGGACTTCACACTCGATCACATCCCTTCTTCGTCATGGCGGTGAGTGGAGCGGCCAGTGTGCAGTAATTGGCGATGAAGTTTCAATAGTAATTTGTAAAGCCAAGGAATCTTTGTAGGGCTCAGAGACCCACTGGTTGAGGCCAATCCCGAATACCCTGGAGTTTGTCGGGGTCCATGTTGAACCCGCAGCTAGAGATGAAGTAGCCCAGGAATGGGAGACTGGGTTGCTCAAAAAGACACTTCTCCAACTTAGCATAGAGATGGTGGTCTCTGAGACACTGGAGGACTGTTTGAATGTGGGAATAGTGAGACATCAAATCTTTGGAGAAGATGGGTATATCATCCAGATACACTACAACAAATGAGTACAAACGTTTCTGGAAAATCTCATTAATTAGCCGCTGGAAGACTGCAGGGACATTGCTTAGCCCGAAGGGCATTACTATGTACTCATAGTGTCCGTCTCTTGTGTTGAAGGCGGTCTTCTATAGAAACATAGAAACATAGAAATGACGGCAGAAGAAGACCGAATGGCCCATCCAGTCTGCCCAGCAAGCCTCACACAATTTTTCTCTCATTCTTATCTGTTACTCTTAGCTCCTTGTTCTATTCCCCTTCCACCCCCACCATTAATGTAGAGAGCAGTGATGGAGCTGCATGCAAGTGAAATATCTAGCTTGATTAGTTAGGGGTAGTAGGGGCAGTAACCGCCGCGATAAGCAAGCTACACCCATGCTTATTTGTTTTACCTAGACTATGTTGTACAGCTCTTGTTGGTTTTTTTCTTCTTCTCCCCTGCTGTAGAAGCAGAGAGCCATGCTGGATATGCATTGAAAGTGAAGTATCAGGCACATTTGGTTGGGGTAGTAACCGCCGTAACAAGCCAGCTACTCCTCGCTTTGTGATTGCGAATCCTTTTTTTTTCTTCACCCCTGTCGTTGAAGCTATGCAGGATATGCGTGAAGCATCAGTTTTTTGTTTTTGTTTTTGTTTTTTTTTTTTTTCCCCCTGCCGTTGAAGCAGAGAGCTATGCTGGAAATGCGTGATGTATCAGTCTTTCTCCCATGCCGATGCAGCAGAGAACCGTGCTGGATATGCATGGAAAGTGAAGTATCAGGCACATTTGGTTTGGGGTAGTAACTGCCGTAACAAGCCAGCTACTCCCCGCGTTTTGAGTGCGAACCCTTTTTCTTCTCCTTTGCCGTTGTAGCAGAGAGCTCTGCTGGATGTGTGAAGTATCAGTTATTCTTCTCCCCTGTCATTGAAGCAGAGAGCTATGCTGTATATGCATTGAAAGTGAAGTATCAGGCATATTTGGTTTGGGGTAGTAACCGCCGTAACAAGCCAGCTACTCCCCTCTTTATGAGTGCAAATCCTTTTTTCCATTACCTCTTGCTGTTGAAGCTTAGAGCGATGTAGGAGTCACAGTAAGCATGTGTATGTTTATTTAATAAGGGTATTGTGTCAATAGCCATCATTCTGGCGAGTCACCCACTCTTCATTGGTGGCCTCTTGACTTTATGGATCCGCAGTGTTTATCCCACGCCCCTTTGAAGTCTTTCACAGTTGACATCAGTTGACACCTGATGTCTAAATGTCTTCCGGTTGAATCCATACTAAGTTATATGCCCTATGTAGGTTTAGTTTAGTAAAGATTTGCACGCCCTGCAGGTGGTCGAAAAGTTCACTGATCAGTGGCAGTGGGTACCGGTCCTTATGAGTTACTGTGTTCAAACCTCTATATTCTATACAGGGTCTTAGACTGCATCCTTTTTCTTTACAAAGAATAACCCGGCACCTGCCGGTGAGGTAGAGGGTCTTATGAACCCTTTGCCTAAATTCTCTTTGATGTACGCCGAAATCACGAGTCTCTGGGAGTGAAAGAGGGTAGGTTCTGCCCTTGGGAGGCGTGGCACCAGGTAGGAGTTCTATGGGGCAGTTGAACTTCCAAAGCGAAGGCAGGATATCAGTGTTTTGTTTGGAGAACACGTCTTTAAATTCCATGTACGGAGCAGGTAATCCAGGAAGGGCTGTAGAACTTAAGACTGAGATAGAAGGAGACACTTGTCGTAAGCACTGGGTTTGGCATTTTGGGCCCCACTGAGTGAGTTGCAGGGATTGTCAGTTAACGTGGGGTGCATGTAACTGGAGCCAAGGAAGTCCAAGGACCACGGGGTGTGTTGATCGTTTCAGGATCAGTAGGGAGATCTCCTCATCATGGAGAGTCCCAATGGTGAGGTGGATAGCCAGGATGGGGTATGTGATACGATCAGAGAGTGGTTATCCCTGAATTGAAGCAATATGTAGTGATACATCCAATGGTTGAACTGGTATCTGAAGGAGTGTGACAATCTCCTCTAAAATGAAATTTCCACTCGCCCCAGTGTCCACGAGGGCGGTGGTGGCGAATGAACGTGACTCCCTGAAAAGGGAGACTGGCAGCAATAGTTGAGGGCCAGAAACTGTAGCGCCCAAGCTCGGTCCCCGCCAGAATTTGGAGTTTCCCAGATCCACTGGTCAAGTCTAGAGAAGATGGCCAGAGCCACCGCAATAAAGGCAGAGTCCAGATTTACTTCGTCGGAGATGTTCTTCTGGAATCAGGTGGCCACAGTTGATCTGCATTGGTTCCTCGGGAGGTTGAGGGGCCGCAGGTAAGGCCTTCAACCGGGGGCTCGCAGAATGGGGTGGCTGTAGGGCAGGAGGTCAAAGAGCCCTTACTTCCTGATGCCGTTGCCGAAGACGGTAGTCGATCCTTCTGACCAGAGAAATCAGGTCTTCCAGAGATGCAGGGATCTCCTGGGCAGCCAGCTCATCTTTAAGGACAGGAGATAGTCCCTTGATGTAGAGTGCCTGCAGACAGTCATCCTGCCAGCCCAACTCTGTTGCCAGAGTTTGGAACTCCACCATATATTCGGCTAGCAGGTGTGAACCTTGACGGAGGTGGAGTAGGTGGTGGCCAGCGACCGCCTGTCGACCTGGGTCCTCAAAGGTGCATTGGAAGACAGATATAAACTGAGGGAGGTGGAGTAGAATTATGTTGGCATGCTCCCAGAGCAGGGAAGCCCATGCCAGGGCCTTCACCTCAAGATGCGAGAGGATGAATGTGATCTTTGTCACTTTATCTGGGAAGAGCAAAGTTTGCAGTGAGAACTGCATGTAGCATTGATTAATAAAACCTTGACATAGACGAGGATCCCCATTGAAACAGAGTGGAAGTGGGAGGGTCAGCAGTGCCCGTGAGGACAGGGTATGGGCAAGAGCCCCTGGGTTGGCCATGGCTGATTCCTCCAATTGAGAACGCATCTTTTCCATGGAGAAGGCCAAGGCTTCCATGATCCATTGTTGTTCTTGGACATGAGTGACCAGATTAGGGATGGCCTGCGAGGCCGGAGACTCCACCGAGTCCATGGCCTTCGCAACCTTTTGTGCTGGAGGTGGACCCTTGGCCTGGTGCAGGATTGGTACAGCCCTCTGGTCAGACCCAGAGAGCGCCTGTCACCAGGAGGCAGAGCACATGAGGAGATGGAGGCTAGCTGGAGCTTTGCCAATAACAGTCCGGGATTTCTGCAGGTTGAGCCCTTGGGTACCCGTACCGCCTGGACTTAGGTGGGTCTCATAGGGTCTCCCAGAGTGGTAGCAGAGAGGTGTGTCCACCACGAGCCAGGGTGTGCAGCTGATGCAGAGAGGATGGACCAGACCTGAACTGGAGACTCTGGAGACCTCAGGGAGGTAGTAGTTCAGGAAGGCTCTCCAGATGGAACAGGCAGGGCATGTGGGTCTGGTCAGATGAAGGTCATGGTCAGAGTCCAAGCAGGTCAGTCTGGTGGTCACAGAAGGCAAGAAGAGAGAGTGTCCGAGTGAAACACAATGGTCAAAGCCAGCGTATCTGTCCAGAAGTGGTCAGCCAAAGCAGGGGTCAATTCCAAGGTCACTCTGAGCGTAGACATGATAAGCCAGGGTCAGTTCCAGGTGGTGGTCAACATGGTCAGGCAGGCAGAGGTCAGTTCCAGGCAGCGGTAAACATGGTCAGTAGGCAGGCAAATGTCGGGTCCAGGGAGCAGTCAGTTGTAGTCAGGCAAGCAGAGGTCAGTACCAAGAATCAGTCTGAAGGGTACAACCAGGGAACGTGGAGCAGGAACAAGACAGATGCTGAAGACACGGAGGACCTCGGGAACACTGGGACAAGGAGGCGCTGGAACAAGGAGACACTAGAACAAGGAGACACTGGAACGAGGAAACACTGGAACAAGGAAACACTGGAACAAGGAGACACTGGAACGAGGAAACACTGGAACGAGGAAACACTGGAACGAGGAGACACTGGAACGAGGAAACACTGGAACAAGGAAACACTGGAACAAGGAGACACTGGAACGAGGAAACACTGGAACAAGGAAACACTGGAACGAGGAGACACTGGAACGAGGAAACACTGGAACAAGGAAACACTGGAACGAGGAGACACTGGAACGAGGAAACACTGGAACAAGGAAACACTGGAACAAGGAGACACTGGAACGAGGAAACACTGGAACAAGGAAACACTGGAACAAGGAAACACTGGAACAAGGAGACACTGGAACGAGGAAACACTGGAACAAGGAAACACTGGAACAAGGAAACACTGGAACAAGGAGACACTGGAACGAGGAAACACTGGAACAAGGAAACACTGGAACAAGGAGACACTGGAACGAGGAGACACTGGAACGAGGAAACACTGGAACAAGGAAACACTGGAACAAGGAGACACTGGAACGAGGAAACACTGGAACAAGGAAACACTGGAACGAGGAGACACTGGAACGAGGAAACACTGGAACGAGGAAACACTGGAACAAGGAGACACTGGAACGAGGAAACACTGGAACGAGGAAACACTGGAACAAGGAAACACTGGAACAAGGAGACACTGGAACACAGGATCAGGCACAGGAGCAAGGAACAGGCAAAACTAGAAACACCGAGGTGTCGACCCGATTGCCAAGGCGAGGGTCTGGGGATAGAGCCTCACCTTGTATACTGTGGCCGTGTGATGTCCTCAGCATGCGTCTGACCCGGGTTTCCCGCGCTTGGCCCTTTAAAGGGCGAGACATCGGCCGCACGCGCTCGCCTAGGGGCGGGGCCGAGGAGATGGAAGACACGGAGCCCCTATGGGAGCTCCGCTGAGAGGCCTGTGGCGTGGAGGAGGCCGAGGACACCTGGGGAGAATGTCAGGGATGTCGGGAGCTAGCGGCTGCAGCAAGGCCGGAACTGGTGGAGGGCAGCGCGAGGTGTGCAGGCCTGACCATGGCACCAACGCAGCCGGGACGCGCAACAAACATTTCCTCATCAAAAGAGAGACATGTTTTTCTAAATTCAAAGCTAAATCTAATTGTACTCCAAGAGATTTAACTTCCCCCTTTGGAAAAATGTTCTCCCCCATCCATTTCAATGGAAGATCTAATCTGTTATTTCCCAAAAGCAAAATTTCTGTTTTCTTGGAATTCAACACCAATTTACTACCTGATACCCATTTTTTCACAGATGTCCCAGGGGCACAAAGATCTGGATATCATCTGCATTTATATATATATATACAGTCGATACTCAGCTTTCCGAATAATCTGGTTGGGACTCTCTTTTATATCAATTAAGGAGTGAACAATTGGCCCCATCCCACTGTAAGCCTCACCCACCATGCCAACTGGCTTCCTATGTCTTTTACAATACACAAGGTTTACCAGTAGTGCAACAATAACAAAAAAGATTCATCCTCAGATAGGTGATGGTCAGTGATGTCTGCATTAATAGAGTGCACAAACCAGACAGCATTAATGTATTTATTTCCAGCATCAGTGCCTTCCAGTGTGCATCCTTTTTCAAGCCTTGTCCTAATCACTTCTACATTAAAGAGAAGTATGGTTATAGAAAACTACCAGATTTTTCCAGATCTACTTAGTCATCTCCAAGTTAGGGAACTGTGATGAGAGACTTTAGAGTACAGTGTTCCAGACTGTAAATGCAAATATGATGTATAAAGAATTCTTCATTGATGAGTCAAACAGCTGGGTTCCTCCATTCTCATTTCAGACACATAGGGGTAGATTTTTAAAGAAGCAAGCGCACACACATGGACGCGCTGATTTTATAACATGCGCGCACCGGCACGTGCATGTTATAACATCGTTGGGTCATGCGCACATGTGCAGGCGGCGCACGCAAGGGGGGAGGACTTATGCAATTCCCATGCGCAACACATCCCGGCCTTTCCCAGTTCCCTACACCTCTATTTAACCTTTCTTCCCCTTCCCCTCTCCTCTCCTCCCCACCCCCTATCCCTATCCTATCTAATCCCCATTTTTTTTTTGTTTTACCTTTTGCTTCTCAACAGGAGCTGTAGCAAGTTGCGCATTTCCCCTGGCACAGCAGCAAATGGCCGCTGTACTGGCCACCTCCAGCCCTGCCCCTCCCCACCCCCCAGACTGCCCCTCCCCATCCCTTTATCTGGGCCCAGAAATTCGGCACATTATGGGGATTACGCACATGGCTGGGCCCCTTTGAAATTGCGCGCAGCGTGTGCAAGACCCAGCCACGCATGTAACCCCCGTTTTTTACATGCACGGGGCAATGAAAATTCGGTCATAAGACATTATCTTCCCAACAGCAGAAAACAGGCAGTGCTGCATATGTCTAGCAGTGCTTTAGAAATGATAAATAGTATTAACAGGATCTCTCCTGACTTGTTTCACTACAGTGAACCCTGGAGAGAAAACCAGAGACAAAGTTTAATTGTGTGACCTTCATAAAAAAGGTATCAATTACGCAGACCCAGCTCCATAACTGAAAGAAAGTGAAGAATGCTGGTACCTTTCTATCTTTGGCATAGGCCATCCGCAGATTACAGGTCAAATATGCATTTGATTCAAGTGCTGATTAATTTCAGAAAAGTACCTGTTGCCATTAACAGTTGACATTCATCAGATGTTTTACTGTTGCATCATTCAAGAAGACAACAGATTACTTACAATTCCTGTGGTGACTCAACATTGACACCAGCAATGAAATCGCTGAGTATAGAATAAGTGTTCAAGTTTTTGATAATAGTCAGATGGACATCACTGGAAAGAGAAAAGGAATAAGTACAGCTGCAGACAGTTTGTGGAAGTCTTTTTTTACAAGGGTTATGGATAAGAGAGGGTAGCAATCACTAACCTGAGGCACCATGAAATAGTTTTCGAATCTACAAAGGTAATGAAGATCTTCATATCAGAAGACAGCACAAAAGATTTGATACCAGTTCCACATAGATTTGGACTAAGCTGTGACTTCAAAAGCCTTTGAAAATGTACTCCTAAATGACTAAATATACCATGACCAACAAAAACCTCTATTTGTCTTCATATGCAATGAACGTAAATCGTTTGCATCACTCGCAATCAATGACCTCATATAGGCAATTCTTGGTCGGAGCCTTCATGTTAGAGAGTGTACCGACTGGTAAGTAGTATATATCGCACTACCACTCCATGTATAATCATCGGTCATTCGAATACTTTTTTTTAAATATTTTTATGTGATATCGCCTTAAATTTGTGTCATTTCACCTTAATAAAATTATTATAAGACTTGTATCATTTCTTTATCATATCGCTACTTAGCTTATTTTTTTGACGTGTATGAAGAAACCGTTCGACTCAGTGCCATGAGGATAATAAATGCCCGACACGGTCCGTGTTTCGGTTTTTCACCTTCTTCATAGGGCCATGATCTTTTTGTTCAAAGTAAATGTCCGTGCTCTGCTGTTAACGTTTCTTCACGTTAACAGCAGAGCACGGACATCTACTTTGAACAAAAAGATCATGGCCCTATGAAGAAGGTGAAAAACCGAAACACGGACCGTGTCGGGCATTTATTATCCTCATGGCACTGAGTCGAACGGTTTCTTCATACACGTCAAAAAAATAAGCTAAGTAGCGATATGATAAAGAAATGATACAAGTCTTATAATAATTTTATTAAGGTGAAATGACACAAATTTAAGGCGATATCACATAAAAATATTTAAAAAAAAGTATTCGAATGACCGATGATTATACATGGAGTGGTAGTGCGATATATACTACTTACCAGTCGGTACACTCTCTAACATGAAGGCTCCAACCAAGAATTGCCTATATGAGGTCATTGATTGCGAGTGATGCAAACGATTTACGTTCATTGCATATGAAGACAAATAGAGGTTTTTGTTGGTCTCCTTTTTGTGATGGATAAGTATTGACTAATACCTCGAACAAATAATTTTGAGAAGTTTTTCTATCTGTAAATATACCATGATCCATAGGGTGAATGTTTTGGACTTGCAAAAGAATATCTGCTAGTCCAGAGAGAGTAACCAGTATGTAGAAGGGATGTGCTGTCATTGAAATTTCCCAGTTAATTTTCAAAACAAAAGAAGAATGAACAAAAGTTTGTTTTATTTTGAAGCTAGCGCTCTAAAAAATAGTCAGAATCCCTCTTCTCACCCACCAATCCACAAAATTGAAAGGCCCCACAGATTTCTGCAAGATATTCTTACCCCATGTGCAAGTCTTCCCTGAATGGAAAGATCCTTTAAGGTCCTGATAGACAGTTTTTGCCTCCAGCCAACAGTGGCCTCTGTGGGCTTTAGGGATTAACTGTTCAGTTTTTCCAGCTCCTTGGCCCATACTTCCTGCTGATAGCCATCTTGTTTTCTGTCTGGGCTTATGTAATTGTTTGGTTCTCATTCTCTGTCCCTTTGCTGGAGTCCTGCTTCCAGAATTTACCTTGCTGCATCGATTCCAGCATATTTTCTCATTTCTCCATATCCACTGATTCATCTCACCTGGTCTTCCTGTTTCCAAATGTTCACTTATGCTTCATACTATATCCCTGCTTAGTCCTGATTTGAGGCCACTAACCTAAGCCCAGTCGGCCCTCAGCACCCGAGGGCTCAACCTGAGGTGAAAGTGGGCATTGCAGGCAGAAGATACCCTGCCGCTATTCCAGCAGGGACTCATCAGACATGCCTTACCACTGTACTGGCTACTCCAGCCTCAGGTTTAGACCCCAGCAGACTACACCCTCACAAATCCCTAGTCACTCCTTCCCCACAACTTCAGGTTTTCAAAATGGCCACCTGTCAACGAGAGGCTGGCTTTATTATGTTGCACTGCAGATGACACTGAATATATGGATAAAATTACCCACTCAGCGGGTTTTTTAATATGAACATCTAAATTATTTGCTGGGAAGACATAGTTCACACAAACATTCAAACCAAACTAGTAGCACAGTAGATAGTTCACTAATGTGATTATGCTTATAGATATGAATACTGTATATACCTATTATGCTAAAGTATTTAAATGTATTGTTCATTTCCTATGTATTTTATTTTATCTTTTTTATACTTTATGTATATTTTGACAATTTGTAATCTGCAATGAAACTGTCATACTTGTGCTGAATATAAATACTTTAAAATAAATAAATAGTACTGGGGCTGTGGGAAGGAGAGTGCTTAGGGGAGCACTCTTTTGGGAGCTATGCTGAGTGGGTGAGAGCATGCTGTGTCTGTGGAATGGGGGCTGCACTTGGAGGGGCTGTGCAGGGTGTAACAGTGTATTATTAATTTGAAATAATAAAAATGCATCCCAAGAAATATGATAGCAACACAAAAACATTGATAAACATCAATTTGAAGCATCTTCAAAAAACTCCTAATTAGCTGAAAAATAAACACTGAAATTTACATTTTATGAAAACCAAATATCAGAAGCCTTACATATAATATGTGTTTATACAATCCTTTGATTAGAGAACATGCAACACTTGGTCATATTTTCAGAAATGTCTACTTATTTAATTTTTTTTTATTCCTTTTCTAACAACCAAACAAGAAGAATGCTAGAAGCTGCTTCTGCATAGTTTATAGTGCACAGACCTTGATGAAACGAATCTGATTGGCTCAGTTAAATCTTAAGAATTTTTGATTTATTGATGAATCTTTATTTTTTATGGCTTTGTTAGACATTTTTCTGCACTATTAACATCAAATAAGACTATTCCATTATCGCTTTTAATTAGAATTACAAAAGAATCATTGATGATGCTGTTTGCTTTGTTTTGTTTCTCTGCATTCAAGTAGTATTTTGTTAACATTTTTTCATACAAAGTAACTTTCCTATTAACTCTGTACCTAATCTTTGAGCATTAATGAATTCAGCCATTCATATGAAACAATAAGAGTACACAGGTCCAAATTTCAGTGGAGGTTTCAGTTTTCACTGGGCTTAAACCAGCCCTAAACTACCTCAGGATAAAAGAAGAATGCACAGGTCCCCCATTTACTTTTGCATCCTAATTTGCTGACATCTGATACAAGTTAAGATGGAGAGAAAGTAGAGCATTCAATGCACAAGTATGGGAATGCACAAAGGCAAAGTTTAAAAAAAAAAAAAAAAGTTGGCTTGAGACTTCCTGCCATGTTCCCGTGTTCCTCCCAGGTGACTCATACCTTGTTGCCATGGAGACAGAGGCACGCAGGTCAGGTGTCCTCTGTGTCTCTATATATCACACCTATTTTAACTGGTAACTTTCAGAACAGGAAGGATATTTTTGTATAAACCTCCCCAACTCATGTAAGTAAAGGCTTTGCAACACGTTTACCGAGTGACATGAAAACCTGATACAAGTCGTGTAACTGATGGGTTAAGTTACTATGAGGGTTGTAAGATCAAGCCTTGGAAAGCGTGTGCTTGAAAGAAATGTTTAGCATGCTTAGCTTTTTATCTGGCTTAATTTGTATTTACATAACTTAATGTTTACTATAAGGTTTCTGTGCTAACAGCGGGAATAGCTTAGAACGTGCATTTCTCAAATATGCGTAACACCGCACCACGGGTTTTTAAGCTCTGATTCACAAAAACCTATAATGTCTGTAGCAGAATGTTTACTGCATTACTTCCCTTTAGAAGCCATCACTTCTTCCCATGCAAAAAGAATGAAACTTGAGCAGTCTTTAAGCTAAAGGTCTATGCATTTACAGTGAATGTGTTTCTTATAGGCATTTATTTGTAGCGATTCAATAGATTTTGTTCATTTAAAACATTTTATCATTAACTTTTTAATGGCATTCTTTAGAGCCTTTTATCAGAAATGAAAATCAGAATATAGGACCCATGTATAAAGTCTCCACAAGCTGAATGCAGTATACAGATATCTAGGAATATCTTTTCTAGCAAAATAAAGTGAACTATTCAGTGATCGCTTATAAAGGTTTTTCTTTAACAGTATAAAATCTGTTAACAATTTGGCTAGAATAGTCTTTGCCTGTGCAACTATTTATAATTAGTTACAACTAGTATTTTTTATTTTTGTGAAGTTTTTTCCAATAGAAAGATTTAAAAGGAGTAAGAAGTGCAGGAAAATTATGCATAAGAGACCTGCTTTTTGTGTCCATGCACTATGTATTATGCTTAAAAAGACTGGATTCAATGGTATATTGGGCTTCTTTCAACCAATCCAGTTATGCAATAGCAATGTTCAAATGTCAATTACATAACAATATAGATAAAACCCAATTTATGCTGCATGTAGTAATATTGGAATATTACAAATGTGCTGAAATCATATTCCATGGTTTTCTGAAAATTACTAATTTATTCTGAAACTTAATGGGCAACCCAAACTCTGAGTTGATCTATCACTAACCAGGAATTTTATGTTTGGAGTCTATTTACAGGCAAGCAGTGATCATTTAAAAAAAAAAAATTACAAGAAGTTCTAGAAATTCAAGTATTTCAGATTTTCTTCTCTAAATACTGATTATGATATGTCAGACTCTATGAAAGAATTCTAAAGCCCCAAAGGAGGAACACATTTTAAATAATTTAAGTGGGTGTGTATCAAGAGCTTTTGTGTCCTGCTTTCATGGTATTAAAGAAGACCTAAAATCAGTGAATGGACTCTTCTGGTTTTATTATCTTTGGCTTATTGTATGATGCAAATTCCCTTGCCCATGATGCAGATTTTATATGCCCTGATTTTTTAAATTTCTGCACAATTTTCTAAAATATACTGGCATATGTTTTGTCATTATTTATGTGTTTATTTTATTTGATTGATTGATGAACATTTGATATTCCACCTTTTCCTAAGTTGGTCTCAAGGTGGATTACAATCAAATGTATAATTACAAATTTCAATTGCAGTTGCATTTCAATTAATATTCAAAATAATTTATACAATCAACACAGGAACGAACATGAAGGGAGCATATAAGATGTAAAAAAAATTGTGTATGTTGTTTGTACTGATCACATTGCTGGATGTAGCGGAATGGAAGAGCCATAAATACATAAATAAATATAAACAGATATGGTTAGAGATACAAGGCAGATTGTAGAGGTCATCTAGTTTGATGATACAGTCTCATGTTCACGCTCTGGTAGTCAAGTGGTAGAGAAGTCTCTTACACAGTCTTTGCTACATTCTTTATTATGGAATCTAGGAGAAGGCCTGGCTGAATAGCTAAGCCTTAACTTTCTTCCAGAAGGTAAGGTAACGTGTCTCTAGCCATAGAGATAGGGATATCTTGTTCCTTAATTTTGGAGCACAGCAGCTGAATACATGAAGTCTTGAATAAGGTAATCTGGTAGATGCCAGAGGAGGAGAGGATGGGGGAGACAATTGGGAGGATCAAATATCTCTCCCAGATTCTATTTTCCTACACTCCCACAAGAGAACATCAGGGGCAGGTTTATTCATGTATTTGAAGGCAAAGCAAAGAGTATCCTGTATTTGATCGTGAGCCACCAAAACTGATTTATGATTGGCTATATGTCATCAGTTGCTTTGGCCCTTAACACATTTTCTGGCAGCCATATTCTGCAGCATTTAGTCTTATGGAGGTGGTGAATGCACCACACTGGAGTCACATGTTAAAGGGAGATTTCAGAAACATCCCTTTTATCATGCTAAGAAATATGAATTTTAAAAAATCATGTTTTATGGAGGAGATTGATTCTAGTTATTAAGAAAAATCCCATTTCTGACACCAGCATACTCCTAATTTAGGGGTCTGTGCCCTAAAGCTTAGTGTGCACAATCAGCTTGTTTAGTAGTGTGCCATGAACTAAAAGCCTTCTGTTCCAAAGCCCTAGAGAATTAACTTCAAGTTGGGAACCTAGACCTTCAGATTTAAAATGTTTCCTGAGCACAGCCCTTAAAATTAGGCACTTTAAATCACAAGACATCTAAAGAATGGGTGGGGATGGTGCGGAGAAATTAATTTAGGCACTCAGCACTGGTTTCCAGCAATGGATGCCTTACTTTAGGTTCTCCCAGTGCCTGCTCAGACTTTAGACACCTCAAGTTAAGACACCTAAAGGGTCCCTTTCCTAGAAGGGGTGCATGATGCTAGGGTTGATCCATGTGATCTTTTAGCTAGTATACAGCAATGGTCATTCCTGTGGACAGTTTGTCCAATGGCCAAACAAGCATTGAAGACTTCAGCATGAACATCTGTCTGGTCATCTATGGTTTCTTTCATCTCACTTCTTAAAAATCTTTGGATTTGAATATGCACCTTTTTCCATATAACTTTGAGCTCTCACAAAATGTGGAATCATACGGTTAATTCCCCAACATTACAGAGTGCTCTTAGAGGAAGAATGCACAGATGGCAATTCCCATAGTCAGAGCCATCAGATTGCTCACAGACATCACTCGGATGGATCTGAAAGGGTTGGGCCAAGCAACATCTGAGCACAGTCCTTTTTCTCCTTACACTCTGTCAAGACTAGATGTCCTCTGAGGGAATGGCTGAAGAAACAGCAAGGAAGGCTGTCTAAAAAAGCCGTGAGGGCAACAAAACAGGATTAGCAGCCAGATGTCCAAATAGTATCCTTTATTGGGTAGTAACACGAGTAAATGAACAATGCCCAACTCTGGCCAAGTTTCGCCGTCTTACATTGGGGGTACGTCAGGGGCTACAACATACAATAACACATACATGTAAATCATAAAAATCATAAAAACATGACTGAAACGCACATTAAAAATGGTTTTCTGTCTGGGCTTATGTAATTGTTTGGTTCTCATTCTCTGTCCCTTTGCTGGAGTCCTGCTTCCAGAATTTACCTTGCTTCATCGATTCCAGCATATTTTCTCATTTCTCCATATCCACTGATTCATCTCACCTGGTCTTCCTGTTTCCAAATGTTCACTTATGCTTCATACTATATCCCTGCTTAGTCCTGATCGGCACCATTTTTTATTAGTGGCAGCCGACGGCCCGTGAGCGGGAGATCGCTCCCGGGACCCCCACTGGACCACCAGGTGATTTTAAAATGTTTTGGGGGGGTTTGGGAGGGTGGGGGAAGGTAGGGGATTAGTTTTAAAGGGTCGGGGTGGGTTTAGGGGTTGTTTTGGTGTGCCGGTTTTCCTGCCCTCCCCCCAAATAACTCCCGTTAGTGGACACTAACCCGATTATCGATTTTTCACGATAAATCGGGGGAATTTCTATTGTATCGAGCTCTTTAACGATTTTTGACGATTTAAAATATATCGGACGATATTTTTAAATCATCAAAAAATGATTCACATCCCTAATAGGCAGCGGTGTCTTCCAGGCAGAAGTGAAGTCCAGATAGCAAGTCCAGGAACATGGGCCCTCAAGGAGCGAGTACCAGTTCCAGACAGCGACTTGAAAGAGAAAAGAGAAAGAGGCCCCCGAGGAGCGAGTACCCCAATAGAGTTGTCCAAGTGGAGGCAGAGTAGCTAGGTTCGGAGAGCGAATCCCATCCGAAGGAGTTCTAACCTTGCTAACTCATAAGCTAGCAATCGCGTAGGCTTTTTGTATCCTGGATGCATGACATCATCACAGGGGGGCGCCCCTGAGGTTCGCACCACTGAAGGTACTTGAAGCAGGGACACGCGGCGCGTGTGCCCTTAGGCAGCTGAACAGCATGGCGGGAGGCAGCACCCAAGCTGGTACGGGGATGCCAGATAGGACAGCAGGAAGATGCCACAGCAGCCAAACGTCTGTCAACCGCAGGAAGAGTCACCAAAGAGGTAAGAAGGGCAGAGTGGAGACATTGGGCAGTGACGGTCGCAACAGCTACTTCTAAATCTGGCAAAATGGAGGCTGCTTTCGCAGCCGCAGTTGGCATGAAAAGAGCGAAGCAAGATCCTCCCTCACCGGACAAGGCCCCAACACCTAAATCGATGGCGTTGGCGGATTTAGCTCTGACCGAATTAAAGCAACTGAAGGAACTAATTCAGCTTAACATCGATGCTACAACGGCTATTCGCGGCAACCTTCAAACTATGTCAACTGAAATGAATGTCTTTCAAACACGACTCAATGATCTGGAGACGCTAACTTCATCTCTGTTGTTGGCAACTGTACCATTACCACATCTAACCAAAGATGTCGAGAAGCTGCAACAAGACATAGAGGACCTATCTAACAGGAACAGCCGCAATAATATTAGGATATTAGGAGTTCCGGAAGGGGCTGAAGGATCGGATATATTGGACTTCGTACTTAAACTAATTCCCTCCACTCTGCAGGTAAATTTCGATCAACCCTTTGAAATCAAAAGGGCTCACCGGGTCCCTTCCAAGATGCTGCGAAACCCGAGGTTCCCCTGGCCTATAATCTTTAAAGTTCTAAGATACCCTCAAGCCTTGATGATTCTAACGTCGGCTCAGAGCAAAGCCCCTGTTCACTACCAAGGCCAGTCGATCCTTTTCATTCCTGATTTGGCGAAAACAATGGCTGTTCACCGGAAGGCTTTTCTTGCCATGCAGCCTCGGCTGCAGGCCCTAGGAGCGAAATATGGCGTCCTATACCCGGCACAGCTGAAAATAACTTTTAATAACCAGATGAAAATCTTTCACACCTCGAAAGATTTCTTGCTACTTCAAGAAGAAGCTTCAGGAACGGTTACATGAGAGGCTTCCTATTCAGTTGTACTCTCTTTTTTTCCTGCTAAACTGGAGATTCTTCAGCGATGTCTGAACACACATTCTCAGACTGATGAGGTCTCAATTTTCTTTTTTTTTATTCCTGCGATTGTTTCCTAATTCTTTTTGTTCTTCGTTCTCTTCATAAGGAAGTAGTCTATAGTCCGTGGTGTATTCCTTTCTTTTTTTGGGGCCCAATCTATACTGTTTGTAATTAATACAGAGCGTATCCATTATTGGGACTTCTGTTGGCATTGTATGAAGGTTTTTTTTTATATGTGTATTATCAAGTGTTTGGAGTGTGGAAGCCAAGAGTTTGGAGCCATCAGTCCACCTAGAGGCTCTTTATTCCTTTTTGACCTGTAGTGCTTGTACTGGTTGGTCTTAGTGCCTCAAGATCTTTATCCTCTCTTCTTTTTCATGCTTACTCCCTTCTCTTTCTATGTATACCTGCACCTTCTCTCTTTCTCCTGTTGTCTCCTTCCCTGCTCTCCTCCCCTCTTGTTTTTGCCCTGATTCTTATATAGATATAGATCATTTTGATTCACATGGGGGCTTTCTACACCTGTCAATATCCGCTACACCTCACTCATGACGACTACCATCTCTCATTTTACTCTGGTTTCACTAAATGTTAATGGCTTTTCACACCCCATCAAAAGAAAAAAGATACTAACATTTCTGCAATCTCTGCAAGTGGACATTGCGCTCAATCAAGAGACCCACCTGAATAATTCAGAATCATGCAAGCTAAAACAGCAATGGGTCAGGTGTTTTTTAGCCCAGCAGTCAAGAAAAAGAGAGGGACCGCTATTTTGCTCCACAAATGTTTGGGTGCGCAGATTCTGCATCAGGCAGCAGATGTTGATGGCTGTTGGAATCTTCTTCATATTCTCCTACAGAATGAAAAGTTCTCTATTCTCTTTATATGCACCCAATCAGGATGAGCTGGTTTTTTTTAAGCAGCATTTGCACAAATGCTCTCCTTGGACTCAACACAATGCATAATAGGGGGCGACTTTAATCAACCCCTAAACCCTATCCTAGACATAAAATCGTCCGCTAAACCTAATCTCTCCAAATCCACAACCATGCTGAGTCATCTCATCTCTACTTATGGACTTTCGGATCCCCGGAGTTTGTTTCATCCTAATGGCCTGGGCTACACCTTCTTTTCCTTCCCACATTCTTTCTACTTGAGGATATACTTTTTCCTCACCTCCAGCAGTATGATCCCCAAGATACATTCGGCTAAGATCTGCCTGATTTTAATTTCAGATCATGCTACGGTAACACTTACCTGCAGTTTACAAATAGATCATCAATGGTGCTTCAACTCCACTCTTTTATCAGATCCTGCTTTCATGGATCTGCTCAAAATCAAGATCTTGGAATACTTCCAACTTAATACCACATCAGACATTGCTATCCCTACTCTCTAGGCAGCTTTTAAAGCTATGATCCGGGGCGAAGTAATTAGTTATTCCATACCTCAGAAGAAAACCCAGAGGGCTGCTCTTCAAGCTTTGCATCAAGAGGTTGCTTTACTGGAACAAGCTCACATCCTAGCTCCCTCACCTTTGACTTTCAATACTTTACTAAAAGCCAGATATCAATACAATCACTTATTCAGTTCACAAGTGAAGCTGAATCTCTTTCAGACCAAAGCTCTCTATTATGCTGAAAATAACAGATGTGGTCATTTGTTATCATCTCTATTAAAGAAAAGAATGGATAAAAAAATGAATTGTGAAAATTCAATCCCCTTCTAAACAGTTGTTGACTTCAGATACTGAGATTTTGCAAGCATTCCGAGACTTTTATGCTTCCCTCTACCAATCCGAAGTATCCTTACCATCTGAAGAGACTCATAGATTTTTGTCATCCTTACCTCATGTTCCTCTCACAGATGTTCAAACGGCTAGCCTGGACACTCCCATCAAGGTGTCTAAGCTTATATCACCTTTCTATCCTGGATACACTTGTATCATTCCCCTTCTGCTTTTCTATATATCAATAACCAGATGTCCACTCATTTCCCCCATTTTAGAGGTAAACGGCAGGGGTGTCCTCTCTCCCCGCTATTATTCAACCTGGCTTTGGAACCATTGCTGACGGCTATTCGACATGACTCATCTATTACTGGGATTGCTGTTGGCACTGAAATGTTTAAGTTGTCTGCTTATGCTGATGATGTTCTTCTCTTTCTCTCAAATCCTGCCTCTTCCCTCTCTAGCCTTTTCATGCTCATATCCACTTATTATTCTCTTTCTGGTTACAAAATCAATTGGCATAAAACGGAACTCCTCCCCTTAAATTACCGTGGCACTATTATAGATCTCTCCCAGTTTCAGATACAATAAGTGCATAAAGGTCTCAAATATCTGGGGGTATATTTCTACATGAACCTAGTGGACACTAGGAGTGTGCATTTGGTCCCTACGTATTGGCAATCCGCAACGGATGTGGCCATATTTGTTGTATTCATGGGGAAGCGAAACGTATCGCAATTCCCCACGAACACACAAATCTTTGCCGAATTATTCAGCAGCCTAAAGAAACCAATTTAAATAAACCCCCCACCCTCCTGACCCCCCAAGACTTACCAAAACTCCCTGGTGGTCCAGCGGGGGGTCCGGGAGCCATACCCTGCACTCACACCCTCGGTCCCGGTTTCAAAATGGCTCCGATAGCCTTTGACCTACTATGTCACAGGGGCTACCGGTACCATTGGTCAGCCCCTGTCACATGGCCATCGGCGCCATCTTGTGCTCCTACCATGTGACAGGGGCTGACCAATGGCACCAGTAGCCCCTGTGACATAGTATGGGCAAAAGCTATCGGCGCCACTTTGATTACTGGCAGCCGACGGTCCGAGTGCAGGAGGTCACTCCCAGACCCCCGCTGGACCACCAGGGACTATTGGCAAGTCTTGGGGGACCCTTCTGACCCCCACAAGACTTGCCAAAAGTCCAGCAGAGGTCCGGGAGTGACCTCCTGCACTCCAGCCATTGGATGCCAGTACTCAAAATGGCGCCGATCGCCTTTGCCCTCACTATGTCACAGGGGCCTGTGACATAGTGAGGGCAAAGGCGATCGGCGCCATTTTGAGTACTGGCAACCGACGGCTGGAGTGCAGGAGGTCACTCCCGGTGCCATTTTGAATACTGGCAGCCGATCGCCTTTGCCCTCACTATGTCAGCCCCTGTGACATAGTGAGGGCAAAGGCAATGGGCGCCATTTTGAGTACTGGCATCCGATGGCCGGAGTGCAGGAGGTCGCTCCCGGGAGTTTTGGTAAGTCTTGGGGGGGGGGGGGTCAGGAGGGTGGGGGGTTGTAGTTAATTTAATTTTAACAGGGGAATGAATAGAAATTGACGTATTAACGTATCGGGGCACCATACGGCTGAATGCAACGTATCTGCCCCCCAATGAATCCGAATCCTGAATGCAATGAATGGTGTCCCTCTGCACATCCCTAGTGGACACGATCACCTATTGTGAAACGATGATCTTGCAACAGCTCCTGGATGCTGCATTACAGTGGCCTCCACTACACTTAACCTGGTGGGGCAGACTGGAAACTATTAAAATGGTTTTAGCCCCAAAAATCACTTACGTTCTCTCCATGATTCCCATTTTCTTTTCTGCAGATTTCTACACCCACGAGGACCGCTTATTAACAAGATTCTTATGGCACAATAAAGCTCCTGAGATTGCACTTAAAAAGCTAAAGGCCAGCAAGCAATTAGGGGAGGTTAATTTTCCAGATTTTTATGCTTATCATCAAGCTTTCATTTTACAGCAGGGTTATCAATACTTGTTCCTCAAGACCATACACTGGATCACCCATGGTGGCTCTGCATAGAACGAAATCTGTTCTCCCCCTTCCCATTGGAAATTTTCCCTGGCATGACCTTATCTCCTCGGTATGCTTCTAATCCGATACTATGCTCTCTCCAAAGGGCGTTTGCAGAATTGGAAACCTTGCGCCCACCACTAACCTGCTCATGGCAAGCTTAAAAGATAGCCCCTTAATGGGGGAATACCCTAATCCATATTGACAGCAGTCCTCTCAATTGGCCTATATGGCAAGATGCTAATATATGGTCTCTCTCCGATGTGTTTCAAAATAGTGCTTTGTGCCCTTTCTCGTTGTTGCAAGATCGATACAATATTTCCAAGTCTCAATTTTATGCCTGGCTGCAGCTTCATAATGCTCTACAATCCTCTGAGAAGCGCATACTTGATTTTGACAAATCCCCTTATCTACTTGATATCTATATAGAATATGGTTCTAAAGGTCATATAGCATTGCACTTTTATAGATTAATTAAGCAACTGTCCCGAGGCATGGCAGTGCAAGCTTTGTACAACACCTGGTCAGATGACCTATTGGAAACGCCTTCCACGGCAGCCTGGAAGTAAGTATGGAATACCTCTGTTCGTATATCACTGTCTTCCAGTTTAACACAGATGGCATTCTGTTGCGTTCATGCCTGTTCTTGCCCTCGCTCCACCCTCTCTACCTTGGTAGCGACTCCCTTCGGGTCTGACAGACAGATGCTGCCGCGGCTTCTCCTCACCACTTCTCCCCAGAATCCCCGAGATGGCCTGGCGCTGCGAATTCGCCATGTTCTTGATGATGTAAGGGCGCACGCATGCGCACGTGCTCCAGAGTTTGTACCGGCAAGGGCGCAAACCTCGGGGGCGTCCCCCCGTAGTGACGTCATCCACTTACAACTTAAAAGGCCTTTGCTTGCAACTACGAATCGAGTTAGCAAGGGGGGGGAAATCTTCTCTCTGCTGCTCTGCCTCCACAAACTTACCTAGGGGTACCCGCTCCTCGGGGGCCCCGCTCTCTCTTCTTGATTTCAGACTGCTAAGACGGGATCTGGTACTCGCTCCGCGAGGGCCTACATCCCTGAATGCTCAGAAGACTCCTTACTGCCTTGAAGCGATTGCAGACGTAAACACTGTGAGTTCTATTACAGATAGGAACTGGTACTCGCTCCATGAGGGCCTATGTTCCCAATCTCTGAAGACTCTCTTCTGTCTAAGACGTTATCGCAGGTATGGAGATCGTGAGTTATTATTGCAGATTGCAGATAGGAACCAGTACTTGCTCCACGAGGGCCCATGTTCCTAAAACCCTTCAAAAACTCTCTTCTATCTCAGAAGCTATCGCATACCTATATCTGGTGCATTATTATTTCATATTGCAGATAGGAACCGGTACTCGCTCCACGAGGGCCCATGTTCCTAAAACTCTTCACCGACTCTCTTCTATCTCAGAAGCTATCGCATACCTATATCTGGTACATTACTATTACAGATTGCAGATAGGAACCAGTACTCGCTCCATGAGGGCCTATGTTCCTAAAACCCGCCAAAGACTCTCTTCTATTCCAGAAGCCATCTCATACACAGATATTGTGAGTTCTTATTTCAGACTGCACATAGGAACCAGTACTCGCCTATGGCTCCTGTTCCTGAATATACTGAAGACTCTCTGTTGCATAGAAGCCATTACAGATATCTACAATTGTGAGTGTACCATCTACTACTGGTTATATATCCAGCATACCCTGTCTACTCACTACCTATAGTCTCTCTCTACAGCTCAGCAACCCAGAGATCGCAATTCCAGTATCTGAGGGACTTCAGCCCTGCCGGGCACATCAGCTCACTACTGCCACCTCTGGTGGTTCTACTTCCTGTCTAATAAAGAACTATCTATGTTTGTCTCCATACTCCAGCCTAGCCGGTGGTCCCTCTCAGGATATCCTCCTGTGGGTGTTGTCATCTGCCATCGGCCCAAGGATTCACCAATTTACATTAAAGTGTTCATTCCTTACACTACTAGAGTGGTATCATAACAGACTGCCACTCTGTGGGGAACCAACCCATAACAGATCACTAACTCCATCTACGGAGTACAACGGACTGCAGGCTACTCTCCTCGGGGGAGCAGATTCCATAACAGATTGCTACTCCTCCTCTCTGGAGGAACATATCTACATCAGGTTGCTAACTACTCTCCTTTGGAGGAGTTGATTACTAACATTCTGCTAACTCCTCCCCTCTGGGGAAGCAGATCCATAACAGATTGCTACTCCTCCCCTCGGGAGGAGCTAATCGATAACAGATTGCTAGCTCCTCCCCTCTGGGGGAACAGATCCATAACACATTCTTTATACTACATAGGGCTGTGTGGACCCCATGGAAACTCCACAGAGCAGGGATAACCCAATCTCATGCTTGCTGGTCATGCTCAGAGGCTAAGGACACCTTATACCACATGCTTTACTCTTGTCCTTTCACACACAGATTCTGGACACAAATCTGGGCAACTATATATGACATTTTAAAACTAGATATTCCACTCTCCTATCCTATAGTTATTCTTAAAGGTGCTTATGCCTCCCTCCTGCTTTCTACCCCACACCGCAAATTGTTGGATTTTTTATTTACAGTTGCACAGCACAATATTTTATATAACTGGAAGAATAGTGATATGCTCTCAGAACATCTGTGGTGGAACTCCGTTTGTCTTTATTCCAAATATGAAAAGGCTATGGCTGTAAAGTTTAATAGGTTAACTTCTTGGTCTCTAGTGTGGAAGCCATTAGACACTTATCTCACTTCTAGATGAAAAGCTACTATGTGTGGATGTCCTCTCTCCTGATATAGTCATGATGAGTCATCCTCTCCTCCTCCCCTACCCCCCCCCCCCCCCACAATCCCCATCTTTTTATTTTCTATTTTTCTCTTATCCTGACCTCTTTTTTTTTTCTTTTTTTTTTTTTGTTCCTTCTATAGCCTCCTTGCTGGGGCTATCCCCTAGTTTCTTCTTATACTCTCTCTTATTATAATGCTATTTGCTCTGTTATGTCTTGGTGGTAACCAACGCTGCTTATAAGCTTACCTTTGTTTCAACTCAGACCTTCATGTATATAACTGATTTTATTGTTATTGCTGTTTACATTGTACCTATACCTGTATGGCTTCAATAAACAAATTTAAACACACACATAAAAAAAAGGAATGAATATATTTTAACAGAAAAATCACACTCCTCTAAAGTAAAGCCCCTACACTGCAATCTGTACATGGCCCACAAAATCCCCAAGCTTTCAAAAAGTTTCAAGCCCAGTTCTCCCAAAACGTTATGTGCCTGTTAAGCCCCCAAGGCAATCCAAAGCTCCTCCACCCCTTAGGCCTGTAACCTCCTACCACCTCCATAAGGCCAGGGCCTGTTCCTACTTTGTGTTCTTGTAAAGCAGATAACTCAACAGCTCATCCCTGATGTATTGTTCATGCTGTAATCATGGAGCCTGGGAAACTGACAATGATGTTCAGACCAAATTTTTCAGTGAGATGTTGCTCCAGTGTTGTAAAGAAAATGGGACAGGCATGCCACCTCTCAACATATTCTGATATGCATGGATCTTAGCTGCTTTTTCTTTGAGGTCCCGATTATTAGTAGACTGTTTGCCATTGTCTTAAGAGTGACTGTGCAATGCAATAATATTTGTTTCCAAATAGAGTTTATTGTTGTCAGGAGCTTCCTTGTTGAGTATCTGCCAACGAGCATGCATATGTTCTCAAAGATCAGCTTCAGAATGCAGTGGTTTTCCTCCTGAGTGAATTTCCACATCATTTGGCATAGTTATGCCCTTTGTGCTGTTATTTGCGGTGCAGCTTGATATTCCTCTTCCTCCTATGCCTTCTCCACATGCTCCTCTGCCACTTCCTTCTCCTCTTCAAACTGTTCAATTCTCGACAGACTTAGGAGGCACATGTTTTGTGATGTGCCTATCTCCTTTACATCTCTTCTTTTCCTTTCTCCTATCCCTTTCTCCCCCTATTATGTTGTCTTGTACTTCTTCACCCGTTGTGTAATGGGCCTTACCTAGGCTATATGGGGCTCCTCTGGCACCACTCTTTTCTGACTGCATCCCTACTCCAACAGTCCCTCTTCCCTCTCCATCTCTTTCTTCACTATTATAGACCTCCTTCCTGTAACTTCCATTCTCCTCCTGACACTTCCACTCATCCTTCTCTCCTCCCTGTTAGATCTATCTACTCATTCATCTCTGACATGCCTTCCACACCTATGCACATGCAGAGATACTCAGCTCCTTCCACACTCCATTCTCTCCCTACCTTCTCTCACTCTTCACTATCAAAACCAAACTTATACAGAAGACAGACGGAGATAAATATGCTCTCATGCCCTCACTCTTATATCTGTATCACACAAAAGGTACATAGGACAAGGCACTCTCCACAACCTTTAAGTTCTTCTGAGCTGCAGTTGCTTTCCCATTCCTCCAATCAACACTAACAACCTGCCCCCTGTGCCAGACTTTATTTTCTACTAGTTTGAAATAATGAAGAGGAATTATGGGGAAAAGGGGACTAAAAATGCTTAGTTTAGTGTATTAATGCTATCTGTGTAGCTTCCACCCACTATATAGTACTCAAGTGGATGAAGTGCTAAGCAGGTTGCAGCCCATTTTCATATTTATCCCAGCTGCCTCGGTAGTCAACTCTGGAAGTCACCTTGGGCCTGAACTGCTCCCACCTTTCACTCCTTGGGGAGGTTGCAGCACATCTGCATACTTCTTCCAGGTGCCTCAGAGTATACGCCAACCCCCTTGGGCTTCCACCAGCTAGCCAGGAAGTGCACATGATAGCTTTACCTCAGATCAATAGATTTTTCCTTCTCTTTATTTCCTGTGGCTCCACTAGAAATACACATCCTGATGCTGATCCTTTCCAGTCTTATTCTCTGCTGTAAACCACTACTAACATTTTTTACCTCACCTGCCATTCTGTTTTCTGCCCTACCTACTGCTAGTGAGGTTCAAAATGTTCTTCCTCTCATCCAGCCATGACTACTCTCCCTACATCCTAGTCACTGTTATCACAACTCCACCTCTCTTCTCTACCTTCTGCTCCTCCTCCTACTCTCAGCTGAGGATATCAATCCCAATCTGGCCTTCCAAGGCAATTGTCACCCCACCTGTGCATATCAGATCATTACCTCTTCATTTATACTTGTTCTTTTATTATTAACGGTACAGATACCGCCTTGCTTATTATGCCTGGTAGATGATATGGCTAACTTAATTAAGTATATTTCTCTGAATGTTCGAGGGATTTCATCTCCTGTTAAGAGGAAACGTATCCTATAATTTGCACCCAGACAGGAAGCACGGGTCCTCATGCTTCAGGAAACTCATTTAACCAATACAGAACACGAAAAGCTGAAACAGGGCTGGGTTGGAGCACAATGCCCTAAGTAGGGGAGTAGGTATATTGATTGATAAAAACTTACCCCTTAAGGTATGTCATCAGTATAAAGACTCAGAAGGTCACTATATTCTGCTTGACTGTGAACTATTCACTCACTCTTTTACCCTAGCCACAGTAAATGGTCCTAATTATGATCAAGGAGCATTTTATATGGGCTTACTAGATACCCATGGTGGTTTTTGGAAATGCCCATATGTTGGTGGTGCCTGGAATGTATGCTCGGATGTAATGCTAGACAAATCATCCCGACCTAATAAAGAACACCCAGGGTCACCTGCCCTCAGGGAGTATGTGGACACACTTGCTCAGACTGACATCTGGAGATTTTTCATACCCAACGGCTCATGACTATACTTTCTATTCTCCTAGACAAAACATGTACATTAGATTGGACTTTTTTCTTTGCTCCTCCTCTGTAGTATCTACAATTCATGGATGTGATATTTTAGCTAGCACACTGTCGGACCACTCTCCGGTGATACTTACTTTGTCTCTGGGAGAGACTTCCCCCCCACCTGTATGCCTATGTGGCAATTAAATAATACTTTGTTGGGCCATGCTCACTTCCCTGACCTGTTGAAAGAAGCTGATGAAGAGTTTACTGTCTTTAACCCAGCTGAAGACTATTCTCCAATACTTAGATGGGAAACATTTAAGGCCTGGTTCTGGGGTAAACTAATTAGTTTTGCCAGTTTCCTTAAAAAGGAGCATGTGACTAAGGTTCAAACCTTGACCATTAAAATTAAAAGATTAGAAGATCAGCACAAGCGTGATTGTTTACCCAGAACATACAAAAAGTAGGAAACCTGTCACAGGGAACGATGCTCCCTTGAAACTGATAAAATTGAAAGGGCTTTCAAGCTGGTTAAATCAAAATGTTATCAACCTGAGAACAAAGTGGGTATCTTTTTAGCAAGAACTGTGCGAAAAAAGATTGGGAAGACCCACTCTCAAGACCCACTCAAGACCCACTCTCAAGATTGGGAAGACCCACTCTCAAAAAAATCAAACCAGCCTATCATCCATCAGACAACCTGCCCACCAAAATACTACTCACATGCCCTGCTACTACAGCCAAACACATCGCTAACATTCTGAACAAATCCATTACCCTTGGCCAAGTCCCAAAGCAACTCAAGCATGCCATTATCAAACCCACTCTCAAAAAACCTAATTTGGATCCCAATAACCTAACCAACTATCGCCCTGTATCAAACCTCCCCTTCCTCTCCAAAATACTGGAAAAGATTATCAACAAACAACTCACCGAATATATTGACGAACACAACATACTCTCCACATCCCAATATGGTTTTCGCAAACACCATAGCACAGAAACGCTACTCATCACCCTCTCAGAATCTATACTTAAAGCCATAGACAATGGACAATCCCACATACTTGCACTGTTAGATATCTCTGCGGCTTTCGACACTGTCAGCCACTTCACACTCATCAAACGCCTCATGGAAATTGGCATTGCCGGCACAGCCCTACTATGGTTCCAATCATACCTTAGTGACAGAAGCTACAGTGTAAAAATTGGTTGTAACAAATCCAACCCTGTCAAACTTTCTCAAGGAGTACCACAAGGTTCATCCCTCTCTTCAACCCTCTTTAATATATACCTCCTCCCCCTCTGCCATCTCCTCTCCAATCTGGGCATCCAGCACTTTATATATGCTGACGACGTGCAGATACTCATTCCTATCAATGATTCCATTGAAAATGCAATGAAGATCTGGAACTCTGCTCTTTCTGAGATTAATAAATTACTCTCCGATAATTTCCTAGCACTCAATACTAACAAAACAGAGCTACTCATTCTTTCTCCCCCTAACAACCCTTCATGCAGTCTCTCCCCCACCCCCTCACTACCCGGTTGCCCTCCTACCCTACTAGTCCGCAACCTTGGCATCATGATAGATTACCAATTTAACCTCAAAAAATTTATTTCAGCCACTATAAAAAGCGGATTCTTCAAACTCCACACCCTGAAGAGAATTAAACCTCTGCTCCACACCTCTGACTTCCGCACAGTACTGCAAGCGATGATCCTGTCCAAAATTGATTATTGCAACGCTATCCTCCTAGGATTACCAAAATGTACGCTACAACCCCTACAGTTATTACAAAATGCCGCTGCACGCATCCTCACCAATACCCACCGTCATGACCACATTACTCCCGTCCTTCAATCATTACATTGGCTCCCCGTAACTTTCAGAATAGTATATAAAGTACTCACGCTCATACACAAAGCCATTCATAACCATGACATGCAATGGTTCCCTGAACATCTCCTGCTTCACACCCCGACTAGGCCCACAAGAACGCCTCACCAGGCCAAACTCCAGACCCCCTCTCCTAAGTTCATGAAGCACACTACTTTCAGAGAGCGATCATTCATTATTGCAGGAACCACCCACTGGAATAAAATGCCTTCCCAACTCCGCCTTGAACCCTGCCACAAAAAATTCAAGCACAATCTTAAAACATGGCTGTTCAAACTAGCGTACCCTGACTAACGAACTGACTCTCCCCTTAGATGCGACAAAATCCTCCATTCCGACCCTCGCCCTTTCTACTTTCTCCCTCCACCCCCTGTGGATATACCCATCCTCCTCCCCTTCCCTTATTACCATCCCCTGCAATCTACTCTAATTGCTCTGATTTAATTCAATTATTTGAACTAATATGTACATATGTATATAATTCTCGTATCATATTCTCCTACCATTGTTAACCCTCTCCCTGTTAAAAAAAAAAAAAAAAAATGATAATATTGTAAAGCTTGTTGCTAAGTTATGTTACAATGTGAACCGAGGTGATGTTTTGCAAACGTGCCTCGGTATATAAAAAACCCTTAAATAAATAAATAAATATTACGAATTAAAGACAGTCGAGAAATAGGCATTTCAACCTCTCAGGGTAATGAAAAGGTTTTTTGGCAATACTTCTCTCAGCTATACTCTGTTACTGCTCAGATTCCTTTGGAAGACATCTTGTGGGGGGTTTTTTGACAAAATAGTTTTTATTGTCAAGGGATGTACAAATTCGCGCAAAAAAAACAATACTCACAGCATTATACAGAAACAAGAGTTTCAACTATATGTTGAAGCCTCAGTATGACGTAACAAAAATATTAATCATTGTGGACAGTGAGAAAAGCACAGCCATCTACAGCCCCCTTTCCTTTTATCACTTCAAATTTCCATCCACCCTACCACCCCATAAACAGTCATACATCTCCTGAGCCAGGTTGGACTCCTGTCCCCCACAGCCGCATTCTCTCTCCTCACGCATACCAGACATCCTGCATCCAATTCACTTCATCCCCCAACCCCCCCTCCACCCCCAGAGATCAGAGAAGTTAAGCCCAAACATTGGAGTATCCAGCAGTGTGTAGATTTGCCTGCATCTGTCTAGGTAGTCCCCTAAAAAAAAACCTGCCAGCAGTTCTTGTAAAGTTTGTCTCTTGTGTGATGTCCCAAAAGACAATCCATGCATTCCAATTGGAGCTCTGATGCCATCCGGCAATACCAGGGTGCAACAGTGGGAGAAGTATTCGGTTCCACCCATATTGACAAAATAGTACAACACGCCATTAGCATCGCTAAACGTCCAAATTTGGCAAGGGAGAAGACTGCGAAGAGGGTGTGTAACCACCATGTAACCAGCATGTTGAGCAGTTATGCCTGTACACTGAGAGATAACCTTTAAGACCTGAGTCCAGAAGAGACATACTGTCGTGCACTGAAGGAGATGATGCATCAAGGTGTCTTCCTCCTTGCCACATTTGATGCATAGCGGGGAATCCATTAGCCCCATCCGGAAGTGCCATACATCATCGTAATAGGATATATGAAGAAGTCGATATTGTAACTCCCGAAGCCCCAAGTCTGGGTTTTGTGTATGAAGGGATTTAAACCATCGCTGCATTTGACCAGATGTCACTTCTCTGTCCAAAATAGCCGACTAACGAGATGCCAATAAAGTCAGATGATCTCTACTTTTGTATTCCATGCCAAGCCGCTTCCAGCCAGCGATAGTGTTAGTAAGACATGCCATATCAAAAGGTTTTGTGGCAAACAAGGTTTCCGCTGCTAGTACCTCCACCGACCAATGTAGAACTTGTATATAATGTTGGACTTGTAAATAGCCAAAGAAATGTTTAGATGGTATTTGAAAGGTTCTCATTAGGGTTTGGAAGTCAAAGAATTCATGTGTTTCGGGATCAAACATGTGGAAAAGAAATACCACCCCTCTTGTAGCCCAGGTTTGAAAAATACCCCTGCAGTCCCGGCCTGGATGAAAGTCCAGATTCCCTAACAATGGAGTCAACAAGGAAGAGAGACCTCGCAGGCCACTCAACCGTCGTAACCATCTCCAGGCCTTTATACAAGGGTAAATTAAACATCTTGGAAATACCAGTGCCCTTAACCCTAACGGGTTTAATTGAAGAAGAGAGAGAGGTGACCAAGGAGCAGCCATGCTATTCAATAAACCCGCATCACAGTAACAATACTGATCTATGATCCATTCTCCCACAAACCACAGCTGGCAGGCCGCATTATATAGCCTAAAATCTGGCAACCCGTAACCTCCCGCCTCCTTAGGGTGTTCCAAAATTGTATATTTTATGCATGCCTTCTTACCCTTCCATATAAACCAAGTCAAACACGAGCGCAGGCGCTGTACATCCTGAACCGTTAACCAGCAAGGAAGCATATGCAAAACATATAGTATTCTGGGCATAATGATCTTTTTTAACATCACACACCTGCCAAAAAAACTCAGCTCGAGAGGGCACCATGCTGTCAGCTGCGATAGGATTTTGGCAATCGTGTCAGTAATATTAAGATCATATAAAAGGTGGAGATCCCTAGGGACCCAAACTCCCAAATATCTGAGCTTCCCAGGTGCCCACACAAATGGAAAGGAGCCCTGCCAGGTAGTCTGCAGCCGCGGATCCAACGCCAAGGCTTCAGACTTGGAATAATTTATCTTCAACCCCTCTATCTTCTTAAATTGATCAAAAATATTAATAATAACAGGCAGACTAATAAGGGGTCACCCCAAAAATAACAGTATGTCATCCGCAAAGAGCACTATCTTAAGAGGGTGACCACTAAGGCTGAGCCCCGCGAAACCCTTTTCCGCCCACAATTTCATGGCCAAGGTTTCGATAGCTAGTACAAATAAAAGCAGTGAAAGGGGGCACCCCTGTCGTACTCTGCATTGGAGTGCAAAAGAGTCCGTAGGGGCTCTGTTCAACAAGATTCGGACACTGGGATTTTTATATAGGGTTTCAAGCCATGTTACAAATGCGCCTGTAAAGCCATATTGACTCAACATCCAAAACAGGTAATCCCAGGACACTGAGTCAAAGGCCTTCTCTGCATCCAAACTCAGGATCATGGCTTCTTCCACAGAATGATAGCTTAATGCCGCTATAAGTTGCCTCGCATTCCTCACTCCCTGGCGTCCCTTAACAAAACCCGTCTGACCCTCTCCAATCATTGTAGGCAAAATCTGATTAAAGCGGGCTGCCAATATGGCCGCCAAGATTTTGATGTCCACATTTAGCAAGGAAATAGGCCGGTAGGAGCCAAAATCCGCAGGGTCCTTGCCTTTTTTTGGAATAACAACAATAACAGATTGATTAGCCTCAGCGGGCAGTTCTGTAGTATTAATTAAGTCATTATAAAATTTAGAGAGCAGGGACAGGAGATGAAATTTAAGGATTTTATAAAACTCTGCCCCTAGTCCATCTTGCCCTGCTGCCTTCCCT
Organism: Rhinatrema bivittatum; assembly: GCF_901001135.1. Lineage (NCBI taxonomy): Eukaryota > Metazoa > Chordata > Amphibia > Gymnophiona > Rhinatrematidae > Rhinatrema > Rhinatrema bivittatum. Next base: position 198,449,504 of record NC_042616.1, on the reverse strand, counting down.
TCCTTCAAGCCCTGGACCACCAAATATATTTCTTGTTCGCTAACAGGTTTATATAGCATTAATCGCTGATCCAGGGATAAATGTGGCCATTGTATCTTTTGAAAGAATAAGGTCGTGGCAGCAGGATCTCGTCCCTTCCTCCCATAGAGTTCCTTATAATACTCTAAGAACCGTGCTGCAATATCTGCGGATGCAACCACATGCTGACCATTACGGTCCTTTATCCCTGCAATAACTGTTTTCTGATTTCTGGGCCGAATGAAATGTGCTAGCATTTTACTGGGTTGATTGCCATGTTTATAGAGCTGATATTGGTAGTAGCGTAATGATTTGGAAGCTCTTTGATGTAAATGGCTATTTAGAGTCTCTTGCAGCTGATCAACACGGCCCTTATTAGTTGGGGACAGATCAAGCATATGCTGCTGCTGAGCGTTCTTAAGCTCAGTAGTGAGGCGTAGAATCTCCTCGTTACATTGTCGATTGATTTTGGCAGTGTAAGCAATGATGAGCCCCCGCATCACCACCTATCCAGCCTCTCATAACATTGCAGGGGAGAGGTCAGGAGTATCATTAAACTCTATATACTCCTTCCAGCATGTTTGCAGGTGGTTGTGAAACACATTATCCAAAAACAAGTCTGGTCTCATACGCCAGGAAAAGGCCCCTCGTGACTCCCTACCGCATAGCACTGTAATGTGAATTGGCGCATGGTCCAATATTGTAGTAGCACCTATATCCGCTTCCACTACCGCAGGGAACATTTTATCAGAAATTAGCAAATAGTCCAATCGAGAGTAGGATTGGTGTGGATTGGAAAAAAAAAGTATAATCCTGCTCAAAGGGGTGCAGTACTCGCCATGCGTCAAGGAGCTGAAACTCCTGACATAGAAAATTGATCCCTTGGCTCACATCCTACTGAGCAATCGGTTTTGCTGGTCTACAATCTAACTGTTTATTCGCCACTAGATTAAAATTGCCCCCTAATATTAAAGTGTACCCAGACAGTGCAGTTAGTAAACCTACTAAATGAGAAAAAAATTTATGAGAATAGGTGTTAGGCGCATATATATTGCAGAACGCCACTCGTTGCTGATTAAGAGTTCCCACAGCCACCACATATCGCCCCTCCTTGTCGTGATACTTGCGGGTAAGTTGAAAAGGTAGCTGCTTATGAATAAGAATAGCTACTCCTCTCTTACACATGGAGAAGGAAGAGAACAAGCACTGCCATACCCAGTCCCTTTTCAGTTTCCCATGCTCTGCATCATTTAAGTGCATTTCCTGAAGGAATACCACTTGTGACTTTGCGTGCTGAAACATAGCTAATAATTATTTCCTCTTACTTGGCGAATGAATCCCATCTACATTAAGGGATGTTATTTTAACCTTCTCCATTCCCATATGGAGATGTAGATAGGCAAAGGTCCCCTCCCCAGGGCCTCGTATCTGCAAAAACAGAGGATTCTGGGGCCTCCCAGCCACAACCCCAGGACCCGAAGCATACACAATCCAGTAAACTGTTCCCTGGTCTCTTCCCCTGGTCTCTGTCCTTGACCTTGTTCCCCCTTACAGTTTCCCCTTGTAACATCCGATCCCCATCACACAAACACCCAGTCAACACATACATCCACATCCACTCAAACATCCTAACAGACTCCAAGAGGTATAGGGTCCCCATCTTCCTTCCACCCTCTATCAGGTGTCCCTAGAAACCCCCTCTCTCCAAGCAGCCCCCCCCCCTTAAGATCCTGGTCAAAAACAAAAGTGGATTTCAATATACCCAGCTAGCAGTTCTGACAAATACTCTATAGGCAGTTACCTAACAGTACTAGGAACTCCCAAATGTAAACTGAAACTGCAATATGTCTGTGAATAAACCGGGTGCCTACCATAGCTCAAGCTGGCATATAAAATTTTGAATAAACTGAACTATCAAACTTTAGCATTTAACAAAAGTAGGACTTTTCAGGCCCTTGATCCCCTAGAGAGACAAGTCACAAAGGCATAGGCCACGTAGAACCTAATAAGAAGAAAAACCTATGCTATGCCAGGGTTTTGCAGCTTTGCGATGAAGGCTACAGCCTTTAGGGGTGTGCATTCGTTTTGAACGAATGCACATTCCGCAACGTATAGGTCCCTATTCATTGCATTCGTGGGTCCGTGAAACGAAAGGCAAACCCTACAAATGCAACGTATCATTACCGAATTTTTCCTCGTCTTAAGGAACGAATTTAAACAAAACCAGCTAAAACCCCCACCCTCCTGATCCCCCCCAAGACTTGCCAAAAGTCCCTGGTGGTCCAGCGGGGGTCCTGGAGCGATGTTCTGCACTCGCGCCGTCAGCTGCTGGTATTCAAAATGGTGCCGATAGCCTTTGTCCTTACTATGTCACAGAGGCTACCGGTGCCATTGGTCGGCCCGTGTCACATGGTAGGAGCAATGGACAGCCGGCACCATCTTGTGCTCCTACCATGTGACAAGGGACGACCAATGGCACCAGTAGCCCCTGTGACATAGTAAGGGCAAAGGCTATCAGTGCCATTTTGAATACCTGCAGCCGACGACGTGAGTGCAGGAGATCACTCCAGGACCCCCACTGGACCACCAGGGACTTTTGGTAAGTCTTGGGGGGGTCAGGAGGGTGGGGGTGGTCCAGCGGAGGTCCTGGGGCTATCTCCTGTACTCGCACCATCGGCTGCCGGTACTCAAAATGGCGCCGATAGCCTTTGCCCTTACTATTTCACAGGAGCTACCGGTGCCATTGGTCGGCTCCTGTTACATGGTAGGAGCACAAGATGGCACTGACCGTCCATTGCTCCTACCATGTGACAGGGGCCAACCAATGGCACCGTAGCCCCTGTGACATAGTAAGGGAAAAGGCTATCAGTGCCATTTTGAATACCGGCAGCCGACGGCATGAGTGCAGGAGATTGCTCCAGGACCCCTGCTGGACTACCAGGGACTTTTAGGAAGCCTTGGGGGGGTCAGGAGGGTGTGGGTTGTAGTTACTTAAATTTAAAGGGTTGGGGTGGGTTTTTTTGTTTGTTTTTACAACTTTAATGGGAAACGAATACCGAATTCAACTAATGAATAGATCGGGTTTCCCCCCATTGACCGAATGCAACGTATTTGGGTCCCGATGAATACGAATACCGAATCCAACGAATACTTTCCATCTGCACATCCCTAGCGGCCTCAGCTTTTGTATGGAGAAACAGCACTTTATTCTCATGATGTACACGCAGTTTTGCAGGATAAAGAAGAGCAAAGCGGATTCCGCGCTTATGAAGTTCGGAACATGCTGGAGACATCTCCTTCCTTAGGGCTGCTGCCATTGCCCCTGATATTCCACTGAAGACGCTCTGCGAAAGGCTCTTAGCAGCTGCACTTTATACGCCCAATTTAGGATGCGGGCCATAACCGGCTTGGGCCTACCATAGGGCTCCCTAGGCGGACCTATGCGATGTATTCCCTCACAGCGCAAGTGATCTCCCGGCAGTGTCAGCCCTATGTGCTCAGGAAGCCAGGACTCCACAAACTGTAGCAGCTCGTCCTCCTTGACAGATTCAGGTAGCCCAATTATTTTAATGTTGTTTCTGTGGCTCCTGTCCTCTTAATCTTCTAACTTAGCTAGAAGTTCTGCTTGTTTGGCCTGTAACTCAGCCACTCATCACTCTGACTCTGCCAGACAGTCTCCATGCTCTGAGAGCACCTGTTCTGCTCCATCCAGACGCTTAGACTGCTCTTCTAAAGTGTCTCTAATGCCATCCAAGGAGGTTTGAATTTTTTTTTTTTTTTTTGTAATCTGTTTATTGAGTTTTATGAGTACAAACTACAGTGTTCCAAACAATTAAGAACAACCTGTTTACAACCTGAAAAAACTAAACCCTCCCCCCCCCCCCCCCCCCCCCCCCCCCCCACCCAGTGTCCCGGTAGTGTGCTCTGTAAGTCCAATCCTGGGAAAAGGTAATCCTCTCTTCAAATGGGCGTCTCCTGCGACCGTCCGGGGTGACTTGATTTCATACCCGCTCACATGTCGTAGGGATGTCCCTCTCCGGGTCGGCATCCTGGTCCACCTGCCATGGATCTATGGCCACTCCTGTAATCGGGGCCAAGTGGGTCGTGAATGCACTCCAAACGCGTGAGGTAAGTACAGTTCTCCGGGGCTCTCGGTAGGATAATAGGGCGTGTTCCATGGAACACAGCCGGGTCATAAGTCTAAACCAGTGCTCATAACTGGGGCCGGTGTTATTCAGCCAATTTGTCAAGATAACTTGCTTCCCCACTACTCCCGCCTTCCAAATAAATAAGAGTACCGGGGCCGATAATGGGGTGGGGAGTGCGGTCTGGACTCCAAACAACCAAAGATTGGGATCTGGCGGCAATGTCCTACTCAAAAATAGGGAGCACGCTCTGACAATTTGATTCCAAAAACGGGAACTCGAGATACAATCCCAGAAACAATGATGATATCCCCCTTCTGCATGGAGGCATTTTGGGCAGGTCGGGGATGGGGCGATTTTCATTTTGTATGCCCTGGAGGGCGTAATATAAGAGCACCAGAGAAACTTGTACTGTACCTCCCTCAACAAAACATTATCCGCCACAGCACATACATTCTTAAAGCAGGACATAAATTCAGCATAAGACAGTGAGAAGAGTGGCCAGGTCTGCCACCGAGTATACAGCGAGCGAGGGGGTCGATCATCCACTATCTCCCCCACTGCTCCGTAATAACCTGAAATTGTGGGCTTACCCCCCCTCCTCGTAGATAATATCTCCCATACTCGCTTGGTATGTGGAGTCTCCCCCATCCTAGGGCGGGACTTGTGAATGAAATGGGCTAATTGTTGGTAGGCATAAATATCTACCTCCGCCAACTGGTACCGGTCCCGTAGGATAGTAAAAGGTAGAATGTCTTCCCCTGTATCTCCCAAAACATCAGAGATATAAACAACCCCGAGCTCCCTCCACTTCTTAAACACCCCTCCTCTATTCCCCGGGGGAAATAACACATTGCCCACAAGCGTTAACAAGGGTGTAGGGGTGCTCGGTGTGGTACACAGGTTACATAAAAGAAGCCACGCTTTCCTGCATGAGCGCACTATGTCTAGTTCTCGTAGAGGGGTAGGTACATATTGTAGAGGGAGTTGAATTAAGGGGTTGAGGGAGGCGACGGTCAACCACTCCAGGAGACATGAATATGGGGTCAGGGATGAGGTAGCAAATGCCCAATCACTTACATGACGAAGGCAGCAGGCTAAGTTATAGAGCTCCAGGTTTGGGCAGCCCAGTCCCCCTCCAACGCTAGGCGTCATCAATACTGAGAAGGGGATACGTGCCCTTTTGCCTTTCCAGAAGAAGGCGCGTAGAGCTGCCTGGATCACTCTGTGATCAGCTTTTGTAATCCAAAGTGGCGCCATCTCCAGCACATACAGCCATTTGGGGATTAACATCATTTTATATAGCTGTATGCGCCCCGTAAGGGACAAGGGAAGCAACGTCCATCTTTTCAACGTATCTAAAGTGTACTGTAACAAGGGTTTGATATTAGCTCTGTAAAGATTCCCTCCCCGGCCTGGGACACGAATCCCCAGGTAAGTGAGCGATCCCTCCGCCCATTGCAAGGGGAAAGCTCCCTCCCACCGAGCGCGCACGGTGTTTGTAACATCTAGCGCCGCCGATTTTGTATAGTTTATCTTCAGGCCTGCAAAAAGACCAAACCGGCGCTGTATGTCCAGTACTTCCGGTAGTGATGAGTTGGGTTTGGTAATAAAAACCAGTATATCGTCAGCAAAGGCCGCCGTCTTAAACACATGCCCTGGCCCTCCCACACCAACCACTGAGGGAGTGTGTGTGAGTTTCCTAAGTAGAGGGTCGAGGGTTAGTATATAAAGCAAGGGCGATAGGGGACAGCCCTGTCGAACTCCCCTCTGAACTGTCACCGCTCCTGAAAGACACCCGTTTACAAAAACACGAGAAAGGGGGTTATGGTATAGCAAGGTCAGATATCTCAAATAATCTCCCCGGATGCCAAACCGTTGCAGGACCGAAAATAAGTATACCCACTCAACACGATCAAACGCCTTCTCTGAGTCCAGACTTATGGCTAGGGCCGGTATACTGTGCTGTTGGCAGAGGGTCATAGCCGTCAACAATTTTATCATTTTAGCATTGGGTTTACGGCCCTTAACAAAGCCCGCCTGGCTCGGGGAAATCAAGCGGGGCAAAAATATGTTCAAGCGTTCTGCTAGTATCTTGGCTAATATTTTGTAATCACAATTTAGCAGGGATATTGGCCTATATGAGGTGGGGTTAGTTGGGTCCTTCCCTGGTTTGGGTAATACGATAACATGAGCTTCGTTGAAGGTGGCTGGAAAAGTACTATTGGTAAGGCCCGCTTCGTAATAGTTTGCGAGGGGAGTGAGCAGAAGAGGCGACATTATTTTATAGAACTCATAAGAGAGCCCGTCTGGGCCCGGGGATTTGCCTGTGTTTGCTGCGCTTATCGCTTGTTCGATTTCGTAAGCCTGCAAGGGACGGTTCAAAAATGTCCGCTGGGACGCATTTAGAACCGGTATGGGGAGGTCCTGAAAAAAGGCCTCCTCTGCGGTCTGTTCCCCACCCCTTCAGATGAATAAAGTAGGCTATAAAACTGGCGAAATACTTCACTTACTTCTTTTTCATTAGCTGTGACTAATCCCGCTGGGGTGGTTAAACGGGCTACGAAGGCCTTGGGCCGGTGAGTCCTAGTCAGGTTCGCCAGTAGGCGTCCCGGTTTATTTCCAAATCGAAAGAAGTCTCGTTGTCTCCTCCAATCATACGCTTGGGCTCTTTTATTCAAAAGGGTGTTTAGACGGCCCAACACACTATAATAGGCCTCTCTAGCCTGATCGGTGTTTTGGAGTGACAAGGCTTGTTTCCTTTCCTTTAATGAGGATTCAAGTTGCAAAATCGCTTGATTAATTTGCTTATTTCGAGTATGGACGTAAGAGATAATTTCCCCCCTTATGACCGCCTTCGCTGCCTCCCAATAAAGGTGTGGTGTGTCTATATGTCTGCTATTATTTAGAGCATACTCTTTCCACTTCCCTTTAAGGAACTGTTGGAAGTGACAGTCGTCTTTTAGAAACGCAGGGAAGCGCCATATCCGGGTGCGATGATCGGTAGGCTGGGAGTGCAGCGCCACGGAGACTGGGGTGTGATCCGAGACAGAGGGGGCTTCTATCCCGGCCTGTCGCACTTCAAAGAAAGCGCTCTGTGAGACTAAAATGTAATCAATTCTCGATTGTGTACCATGTGCTTTAGAGATATGGGTATAGTCACGCTCCGTGGGATGCAGCGTCCGCCACACATCAAGCAGCTCTAGCTGCTGACAAAGATAAGCCACTCCTCTCTTTCTTTGTCCCGGAGGGGCATGTGTAGGTGTACTCTTGTCCAGAGCTGGGTCATGGACCATATTAAAATCTCCTGCCACATATAATGTGCCCTGTGCCTGAACATGTAGTAAATTACAGAGGTCCACAAAAAATTTATGCGTATAGAGATTGGGGGCATACAGTGAACAAATAGTGACTGGTTTGCCTTCCCAAGTTCCCAACAATATGATATAACGGCCCTCTGGGTCTGGAAATGTTCTAGTCACTTGCAAATTTGCTGCTTTGTTAATTAAGATCGCTACTCCCCCTTTACGGTGGCACGCTTCAGCATATTCGCATCTGCCTACCCAGTCTCGTCGCAATTTGCTACTCTCTAGCGCTGTGAGATGGGTCTCTTGGAGACACACCACATCGGCTTGGAGCCGCTTCAGGCGCGCCAGTACTTTGCCCCTCTTTATTGGGGTACCCAACCCATTAACATTCCATGAGACCAAATTTAACATTGCTGAAGCATATTGAAATCAGAAATCAAAAACATCGTATGCGTAGAAAACAAATGGGAAGAGGGCTCCCAGCCTAACCCTCCCCCTCCGAATCCCTTTGGCTCGGACCTCATCTGCTGTAGGCGGACCGTCGGGACCCCGTAGTGTCGCCCTTTTGCTCCCAGGATTGTGAAATACACACTGTTGGGTTCCCCCCCTTTCTGTCCCCTCCCCCCGCCTGTCTTCCCCTTCTCCCCTCCCTCCATTCCCCCCCTCTCCCCTCTCTCTTCCCTGTGGTACCCCCTTCTGTACTCCCTCCCCTTCCCCCATTATCCTCCCCAATCCCCTCCCCTTAAACCTGAGTAAGTCGTAATCTGCCCCCCGTCCCCTCCAAGGGGGGGGGGTGGGTGAGTCTACGCACTCAGAGTGGGCAGGTGCCCCGCCTCTGCACACCTCCGCATGAACCTGTAAACATTTAAATGAACTTGTTATTATATAAAAGAAAAAAACCAACGTCCACAAACCAACTCTGTTTAACCATAAAAAATAGTGGCACTCCTGTTGTCCCTGCAGGTTGACCGCTTCAACCAAAGCTGCTCGCCCCTCCATACTGCGAGGTCCTGAGGTTGCGTCCCTTAGGTCGAGGCGCCCTCCGCCAGCCAAATGGGGTATACTATGTGCAGGCCATGAAAGCGCCCCATACATCCCACAGCTCCCTGTCCGGGCCCTTGTAAGTAAAATCCCAGCGTGGGGAGGCTAGCCGTTCCATTTAACCCAGTCGCCAAACTTTCCATGCTGTAACTACAGTCTTCTGGGTCCTGCGGTCCGTGTAAAGAGATATTTGGGGAGTGCCGGGTGGGTTTTAAGCAACCATGTAGTAGGTCAGGCGTCTGTCTGGCCTCACTGCCTCTGCGCTGTACAAAAATGGCAGGCGTCCTCCACCCGATGGAATCCGTCCTCAGCCACTTGAGCCCTGCAGGAAGGCTTGCGCCGCCGCTGGCTCCGCGAAGCTGTGCTGCTTGCCATCCCTCCATATTTTGAGCACTGCGGGGTAGTGAAGCGCAAACTTTATTTTTTGCTCAAACAGCTTAGAGCAAATAGGTGAAAACTTCTTCCTTTGCTGTGATACCAGGACTGAGTAGTCCTGAGTAATTCTGATTTTTTGCCCTTGATAGACAACGTCTGGGCTCTTCCGGTAGGCCAGCCAGATTTTTTGCTTGACCGCAGAGTTCAAAATTTTGGCAATGGCCACTCGGGGCCGCACATCCGACTGCCTGCGGATCCCCAGCCGGTGCGCCCGCTCAATTTTTAGCTCCCCTTCCAGGTCCGCAAGCCCCACGGCCCCCGGCAACCACGATTCTAAAAACCCCCCCAGACCATTTTCGTCCAGGGATTCCGGCAGCCCGAGAAAGCGGAGATTGTCCCGTCTAAGCCAGTTCTCCAGCTCGTCCAGTTTATCTTTGCAGGTTTGCATTTCAGTATTTTGTGTGCTGACGGTTCCCTCCATTTTGTTCACGCGGTCCTCTAGGTCTCCAACTCTCCCTTCTAGCTGGTCAATGCGTGGGTTTAGGTCCAGCAACGCCGATTTCACCTCCTGAAGTTGCTGAACTATGCCAGCTAGCTTTGTGTCTAGGGTGGCTTCTAACGTCTGTTGCAAGACATCCACTGTTAAGGGTAAGCCTCCGGTTGTCCCCGTCTCGCCGACCCCCACCGCCATCTTGGGATCCGCAGACTTCAGCTTATCTTTGTCCTTATCCCGTTTTCCACCTCTGGCGGCCATTACCGGCGACGATTTGTTCATAAAGTGAACAATCGACATGTACGGCAGCAAAACTAGCAATTGGTAGTCAGGTTCTATTCGGCCGGTATTCGATGCCGGTAGATGCAAAGGCGCGGCACCCGGAGCCAAGGAAGAGCGCGTCTACCCTAGCACATCGCCCCACGTGACTCCTTGAATTTTTAACAAGATCACCTCCAACGCTGCGGTCACACTGCATGTTATTTGCCGGATCACATCTTCAGAGATGGTGGCTTGCAACCTGGAGCTCTCTGATGCGGCTGCCATCTTAGGTACACGAGGGAGGCTGGCAGCGTGGTTTCAGCCACTCCGTTGTCGCATTACCTGCTGGTCCTTTTACTCCCTCCAGGGGCCCAAACAATTGGGGAGCTGTCTGAGGCTGATTTTAATTGAAACCACTGCAATTTGACCGCATTGGGAAGCAATTCACAGAAGGGGGGCCGCAGAGCTCACTCTCAGTGCTGCCGCTTGGCTCATGTCATTGCCGGAAGTCTCTCGCGGCTTTTAGCGACCTTGGCACTCCTGAAGGTATCTGACACAGAGGCAGAGCAGTTAGCAGTTTTGATCTCTGCATTTGAGATACAAACAATGATTAAGCTCTTACCAAGTGGTAAATGTCCCAGGCCTGATGGCTACTCTATTGACATTTTTAAAAAATCTCTATCAGAATTGACCTCTCTCTTAGTACCTCTTTATAACTTTGATGGGGACCCGATGCCCAGTTTTGGAACTTTGACAGATGCCACTATTTCTCTTATGCTTAAACCTGAACGAGATCTTCAGGACTGTGATTCATGTAGGCCTATCTCCCTCCTTAACTCCGATTTGAAAATCCTTGCTAAGGTGCTACAGTTGTGCCTAGCTAACTCGTTACTACAAGACGATCAAACTGGTTTCATAAAAGGGAGGGTCTCTACTTCTAACACCAGACACCTGTTCAATATGATTTACTTAGCTAAGAGAAGAGGGATCACAGGAGTTATCCTAACATTAGACGCAGAAAAGGCCTTCGACTGAATGTCATGGTCCTTTTTATTCGAGGTTCTTTGTTAGGTAGGCCTCCCAAATTGGTTCCTTGAGTGGATTTCTGCCATGTACACCAATCCTAGAGCACGGCTATTAATTAATGGTTCTCTCTCTTTCTTCTTTCCATCAGGCTTGGAACAAGACAGGGATGCCCGTTATCACCATTACTGTTTGATCTAGCTATCAAACTGGCTATTGCTTTTCATTCCAACCCGGCGATACAGGGGGTTAAAATAGGGTGATTAGAACATAAAATATCCCTTTATGCTGACAACATCCTAATTTACTTAACCTCATTGAGGACCTCTGCTCCTGAACTGTTATCACTTATATGACATTATGGGACCCTAATGGACTATAAAGTTAATTGGGACAATTCCGAAGTGTTTAATTGGGGTGGGATGAATTTTTTCCCTGCACAACCCTATTATCTATCCCATCACACTTTTAGTGTGTCCTTTGGTGAATACTCCTCTACTACCATCCCACTATCAATTGATGTACCTCAGACCTCTTCTTTCTGTATACTTATTTCCTTGGTGCTTTGATATCCTCTCATGGCTTTTGATACCATCTTTATGCTGATGATTCCCATAATTTACCTCTACACCAGAAATTTCATCAGAAATCCAGTCCCAAATCCAAGCCTGCTTGTCTGACATTGCTGCCTTGATGCCCCACCACACCTTAAACTCATCTTGGCCAAAATAGAGTTTCTTATCTTCCCCCCAAGCCTACTTCCCCTATTCCCCCTTTCTTTATTTCTGTGAATAACATTAATTCTCTCAGTCCCCTCAGCCTGTAACCTTGAGGTCTTCTCAACTCCTTTTTATCCTTCTCTGCACATATCCAAAATACTGCTAAAATGTGTCATTTCCTTCTCTTTAACATCACCAAAATTCATCCCTTCCTTTCTGAACACACTACCAGAGCCCTTATACACTCTCTCATTACTTCCCGCTTAAACTACTGCAACCTGCTCCTCACAGATCTACCAATGAACCATCTTTCTCCACTACAATTAATCTAAAATTCAGCTGTGCAATTTAGCTTTTGCCAAAGTTGCTACACCTATATAACACCTCTTCTCAAGTCAGTACATTAGCTCCCTGTCCAATCCTCTTACTCACCTACAAGAGCCTTCACTTTCCTCTCTTTTTTCTCTTTTACACCCCTCCTCATGCACTCCACTCTTCAGGTAAGTCACTCCTATCTATTCCCTTCTCCTCCACTGCCAATTCCCAACTCCGTGCTTTCCACCTGCCTGCATCATATGCTTGGAATAGACTTCCTGAGTTGGTGCATCATGCACCATGTCTTGCCTTATTCAAATCCAGGCTAAAAGCCCATCTTTTTGAAGCTACCTTTAAATCTTAACCACTGATGATCCCACGTACAGCCTTATTGATTTTAACCATTTTCATAATAAATTAAATTCCCAAAGTCTCTTTTGCTCTGTATGTTTGTCTTGACTATGTTATAAGCTCTACTGTACAAATACTGTATCTTATGTTTTTGTACAGTACTGTACAAAAACATGCTATAGAAGTGATAAATAGAATAGAAGTGATAAAAAGTAGTAGGAGTAGCAGTAATTTGGGGGCTTACCTATATGCTAATATGTACATGCTATGAAGGTAACCTTTTTGCATGTACATATTATGTTTTTGCATGTACATATTATGTTTTAAAGTGCATATTACATTTCCAGCAACACAAGGTAAAACTTTTTTAGCATGGGTTTAGGTGCCTATGACCCTTAGTAATGTAACATTAAAGAACTGAAAACATTTTACACCTATGCCCCTTTCAGCATATGACTGCTTTCACAATTGATTTGAGTTCTAAGAATTGTATTAAAGAATTTAACGCACAATTTACAAAAGTGTATCTGTAATAAATCATGAGGATACATTAAAGGTAAACATAATGCCTACTGCCAAAAATCTGCACTGCATAAATGCCCAGTGAGAAACATTCAGAAAAGTTGAGAAGCTGTGCAAAGGGAAAGTGCTTTTCTCCTGTTCATAATGTTCTGCACATCTCCAAAATTGTTCAAATAAAAGCTATGCAGAAATGTTCCTTATCCAAAAAAGTGCAGAAAAGGTTTATTAACTCTGCCCAACCAATATATTGCAAACCTGAGTGCAGTCCTACCACACAATTTTCACTCTTCAAAACTGATTCACATATAGAAAAATATTTGAACAGTCAGCTATGTACTAACTGATGAAGTTCTTTATCGAAATGAGCAGGTACTATAAGAGGTTTATCTCATGGCCCCAGCTCATTTAAATAGCATGCAAACTCATTGGCATGTATTTTGTTTGTGATAAAGGCCATTGAAAATCCCTGTGGCACAGTTCAGTTTTGCAGAAAATGTACCACTTTGAGCAGTTTTCACTGCATTATTTTTCTATAGGAAAATAGCTGATATGCATGACTTTTCAGCTTATTGATGATTTTGCATAATGTTTGTGAGCAGTTTCACAAACACAGAATTATGTTCAGAAAAAGGTAAATAGTATGCATAACTGATTCACTGTTTGCCATTTTTCCATATGTAATTGTGTTTTAGAGCCATAGGTACTTTAGTATGTGGACCACAAAAATGCATTATATTTCAGAAACTATATATTTTTTCTTAGTATTATGGTTTTAATTTTACTTCTGCATGTGTTTTTTATGTATGTTTTAAATTTTATGTTTGACCCAAAATTGAAAATACCCATGGTACTTAACACTTTGTATTTGCTTTTGCACACTGCTGAGAAATTATCTAACTTTAATATGTGCATTAAGAACATAAGAACATAAGAAAATGCCATACTGGGTCAGACCAAGGGTCCATAAAGCCCAGCATCCTGTTTCCAACAGTGGCCAATCCAGGCCATAAGAACCTGGCAAGTACCCAAAAACTAAGTCTATCCCATGTTACCATTGCTAATGGCAGTGGTTATTCTCTAAGTGACCTTAATAGCAGGTAATGGACTTCTCCTCCAGAACTTATCCAATCCTTTTTTAAACACAGCTACACCAACTGCACTAACCACATCCTCTGGCAACAAATTCCAGAGTTTAATTGTGCGTTGAATAAAAAAGAACTTTCTCCGATTAGTTTTAAATGTGCCCCATGCTAACTTCATGGAGTGCCCCCTAGTCTTTCTACTATCCGAAAGAGTAAATAACCGATTCACATCTACCCGTTCTAGACCTCTCATGATTTTAAACACCTCTATCATATCCCCCCTCAGTCGTCTCTTCTCCAAGCTGAAAAGTCCTAACCTCTTTAGTCTTTCCTCATAGGGGAGTTGTTCCATTCCCCTTATCATTTTGGTAGCCCTTCTCTGTACCTTCTCCATCGCAATTATATCTTTTTTGAGAGGGCCTGATTCACCTAAAAGCATTCTAAACTTTGAAGAATAAGCAAACAGGTATTGGAAAAGCAGATGTTTGAGAAATATCCAGCCTGAAAAAAAAGATATTCAGAACACACTATGCTTATGCCCTCCACTATCTAGAAATCTACCTACAATCACTCATTCACCCAATTCACATATGTAAATCTACCCCTCACCTGGGGAGGGGACCACAATTCCCAGTCCTGCAGAGCGCAAAGCACTGGATCATTCACAGCAGGGTTAGGAAACATACGGGTAGATTTTATAAATCTACGCCCTTCACATACTTTTTTTCACGCACCAGGCGCAAACAAAAGTACACGGGATTTTATAAGATACGCGCGTAGCCACGCATATCTTATAAAATCCGGGGTCGGCGCGCACAAGGGGGTGCATATTTGTGCACCTTGCGCGCGCCGAGCCCTGCACGCGCTGCCTGTTCCCTCTGAGGCCGCTCCGAAATCAGAGCGGCCTCGGAGGGAACTTTCCTTCCACCCCCGCACCTTCCTCTCCCTTCCCCTATCTAACCCACCTCCCCGGCCCTATCTAAACCCCCCTTACTGTTATTGTAAAAGTTACGCCTGCCAGCGGGCTGCTGGTGCACCATCTCCCGACCCGGGGGCTGTTCCAGAGGCCTCGGCTGTGCCCCTGGAATGGCCCCGGGCCGGCACCACGCCCCTGACACGCCCCCGGAACACCCCGAACGTCACGCCACCCACCCGACACGCCCCCCCTAGTGAAGCCCCGGAACTTACGTGCATCCCGGGGCTTGCACATGCCGCCGAGCCTATGCAAAATAGGCTCGGCATGCACAGGGGCGTTTTAAAAGGGTTACGCACGTACCTTATGCGCGTAACCCTTTTAAAATCTACCCCATAGGTTCTGTGAGTTGGGGCAGGAATACACCTACAGGCCACTAAGAGGTTCAAAAGTCCACAAAAATAACAGTGCACACTGAATAATGTGTTCCAAAAAAATGTAGAGCTTACTAATCATATCAAAATCAATGACAGTCTATAGTAAAATGCTCAAAACAGGATACCACATTTCAAGTTCCACAAGCAATCAAAGTCCAGGCTTGAATCCTTATGTTTCTTAAGTGCAGTTCAACCACGCTAGGATTCCAGTGTCTTCTCATAAAGGCCTTTCTCTATTCAACCCCAGAAAAGAAAAAATGTAGAATCCCCTTCGTATCTTACTCTTAATCACTCGCTCACTAGTGGCAGCCTTGTAATAGGTAATTCTCGCAACAATTTCTGGGTTGGCTTCCTCCCTTTCTTCACTTTTCACCAGTCTTCCCGGTCTCTTCAACTACTCCAGAGCACGTCCTCTTCCAGTGACTCATGGAATCATTCATTATACCACCTCATAAACCCATTCCCCTTGGGGAAGGGCCTTCCTTTCACTAACTCCCTTAACTACACCTTCCTGGACTTCCCATTGCAGGAAAGCTCTCAATGATAAAACATATTAGACAATAGGAAAAAGTGACAGGGGGGGTCACACCTACATACTTACTTTTATTTTTATGCCATCCTTCCAAGACCCCTCAAGGTTCATTACAGTAAAGCAAACAGAATCGAAATATAATAGAAGTAGGTGCACAAGATATATTAAAAAAAAACCAATATATCAATGAACATCAACATCACTATGTATTCTTGGGATTGTAGAAATCATAAGACATTATCAAGAGTAGAGGAGAGAAATAACATATTCTATGCATGACAGCAGGAGCAGAGTTTGTAAATCACACAATCCCCACCTATAAGAAAGGGCTAAGACACAAAATACTCCTGCAGCTCTGTTTTTGATTGCAGAATATGAATAGTTTTATTCACATAACCCCTTAATAATCTTCTGAACACTTCTGTTTTTTTTATAGAATTGAGGCCAATAAGATTCTTTTATTTTCATTTCTAGAAAACAGAGGTCTATTATTCGTTCACCATGTGTCTGTGCTAGTTCTCTGGATAAACTTATCTGGCTAACTAGTGCTGTATATTCAGTGGTGCAGTCACACTGCTGAATATACCCAACTATCTTAAAGTTAGCAGGATAAAGTTAAACCGGCTAACTTTAGGACAGCCCTATGGCTTGACCAGAGTTGGCTGGATAATTCAGCTGGCTACCTCTGAATATCAAGTTAGCCAATTAATTTATCCAGTCAACTTAACTCCTCCCTGATCTGCCCATCTCCACCCCTGACGTAGCCAGCTAAAATTTTAGACAAATAAGGGCCTCATTTTCTAAAGTATCACAGGCCTGCGATACTTTAGAAAATTGCACTAATGGGGGGTCAAAGTGGGGGGGGCGGTCCTGCACTAGCCGGCAGCGATCGCACCGATGCGGTGCGATCGCTGCCAGTTTCGCACCCAATAGCGCCACCACAGAAGGTGTAGCTATTGGGTGCGAAGTAGGACGCAAAAATGCCCTTACCTTTTCGCCATCCGCGGCGTCTTCGCTGAGTCGGCCCTGGTGACGCCCCGACTCCTCCTCTTCCGGGGCCCACTCTGCCCCGATTTAGGTAGCGCAGGCGTGCGCTAACAGCGCAAGCCTGCGATAGCCTTGGTAAATACGGCCCTAAGTGACTTATCCAGCTAAGTGGTGCCTGCTGATCCTAGTGGATATTGAGCAGCTCCACTTAGCCGGATAAGGAGTATTCTTCCAGCTATCCACTGTTTTGAATATTGGCCTCATTGTGTTCAGATAACTAAATAATGTCAAGGTCAACTACTTGTACACCAGGCAATTGTGATGTAGTAATTTAGGGATTCCTGGTAATACCATCTATGTGTCCAGTGGAATATGGTCCTGCTGATCCAGAGTAAAACTACAGACACAAATGACTTCCAAGGACTAATAAAGTTGTTTTTGTTTTCTAGCCCACCGCTGCTTTGAAGACGTATTCTTGAAAAAAAAAATGCTAAATTCAACTTTGGCCCTCTCTCTCCTGCTGATTGCTGTCGCTTCCAACCTAGCAATGGCAATCATGAAGGAAAAGAAATTCCCCCAAACGCTGTCAAGAGGTATTTATTTGTTTTGTCTATTAGCTCCATTTTTTCTTCTCAACTTCTTCCACCCCACCCACCTGATGGCATGCCCAGCTGGTTCAGGGTAGGGATGTGCAGACAAAAAGTTTGCGTTGATAAGTTGATAAGTTGAAGCTGAGGGTCGATTTCGTTCAATATGGACATATGGAGAATTCCATAAGTTGAGGGTCTGTCCATAAGTTCACCGGTTCCCTAAATAAAAATGTAAACCCCCCACCCTCCTTAATTCCCCCCCCCCAAGAATTACCAAAACTCCCTGGTGGTCCAGCGGGGAGTCAGGAAGCCATCCCTGTATTCCTTTGCGAGGAGCACGTGACGTCGGCGTCACGTCGGAGTGACGCGGACGTCACGTGCTCCTCGCAAAGGAATACAGGGATGGCTTCCTGACTCCCCGCTGGACCACCAGGGAGTTTTGGTAAGTCTTGGGGGGGTCAGGAGGGTGGGGGGTTTAAGTGTTTATTTAGGTTCAACGTATTCAACATAGCTATGTTGAATAAGTTGAAAATCGCGATGCGTTGCACATCATCACTTTTTTAAGTTTAAAAAAAAAATAAGTTGCGTTTTACATATGCGTTCAAAACGAATGCACACCCCTAGTTCACGGTACCCTTGTCAACTTGGAGCAGTACCTCCTCTGAGGTACAGCTTTAGCATTGCTCATTGGCCAGCACAGGCTGAGCATTCCACCTTGTGGCACGCTACGGCTCAACTGGGCCCCAGTTTCTCTTTTTTATGGTAGTTAATCTACAATTATAATATAAGTATATGCTGAGCATAGTTTGCTATTAATCAACCTCTTAACTTCTTCAGTTTCTGTTTTGATCATTTGAAACAATGTCAACTAAGTGGTGAGTCTGATCAGAACTGGCTGGAAAAAAATCAGCTTTGACCTACACTTAGTTGTGATCATTCTTATGCACAAACATTGATGATATTTAAGGAGCATAATGTCACAGTTTGATGTTTTGCAACAGTAATGAAATCAAAATTCACCAGATTCAATCGTTTAATACAGGGCTTTCCAACTCCAGTCCTCAAAAGTCACATAGCAGTCAAGTTTTCAGGATAACCCTAATGAATATGTTTGAGATAACTTTGTATACACACTATCTCAACTATATGCAAATCTCTCATGCATATTAACTAATTTATTTATGTATAAATGTAGTTTATTTATTTATTTATATCCTGTTTCTACAAAGTTTGAAGCGGGTTACGAAAGTATATTCATAAAATTCAAATTTAAATTGAAGACATAAAGAACATAATTGGAGACAACACAGCTCAGGGTTTCTAATGACCTACTTTAACAGAATATTAATTAAAACCTGGCCTGCACAGTCCAGAATTCAGCAAACCAAGTCTGACCAGAGATTAAATGCATCTCTAAATAAGAACGATTTTAATATTTTTTAAAATCTTGCCTTATCCAATGTTAATCTGATTTCTTTGGGGATCAAATTCCACAGCAGAAGCCTGGCAACCAAGAATACATAATCTTGTGTCTCAACCAAATGGGTTAGCTTTACAAATGGAATCAGTAATCGACCCTTATTGGCTAACCTCACATTTCGAGATGGCTGATAAATGTGTAAAAAGGGAGCTAATCTTAGGTTCCCAAAATTGTACAGGAACTTATGCATCAAGCAGGCTGCCTTATATTTCACGCGCCATTGGCATGGTAACCAGTGTAATGATTGAAGAATGGGAGTGATATGAGTGTACTAACTAACTCCAGTCAAAATACGTGCTGCCGAATTCTGGATAATTTGTAAAGATCTGAGAATGATAATAGATATAATTAGGGATATCTTGAAAACAGACCAGTTTGTGGTTCTCAAGGATCGGAGCTGGTCAGTCCTGTTTTCAATAAATTCTGGTGATGATCTGGAGTAGAAAGCAAATTTTGAGTTATCACAAGATACAAGAGCATCATCAAACACAAATATCTGCTATATGTATGATGCATATCAAGCTGCACAAGTTTGTATATAGGACAACCCAATTTGGAATACTCTGTACATGATAATAGGGGTTTGGGAACCTGTCTGCTGCTATGCACCTTGTATCCCCTTCCTCCACACCTATTGGGACTGGCAGTGCTACAGACAGTTCTCTATATTACCTCCTATACTTACACAGTCCGAATATTTCAGAAAGGCCACATGTTTTACCACAGAATTAAAATCAAATCAAGAGCAGGTTAACTGCTCTATCACTGTGCGTGAAATATTTTTGTTAATTTATTTTGCTAAAATTTTTTTATATTACTTCCTATTACTTCCTACACTCAATGTGGGTATGTTTATTTTCAAATATTATTATGCTGCCTAAAAAAAATTTTTTAGGAAGAGTAGAAGGTTTCATATATAGTGTAGGTGTCCCCGCACCAATTTGTTACTGATTATAATCATTAACCTCCTACCACCTCCTCAATCATTTTCTTTAAAAAAAATTTTGATGCAACTTATTCACAATAAAGTCCCAAAAGTTTCAATAGACATCCGTCGTATTTTATTGTTTGTAAATCTGTGCACGGAGAAAGGTGATTTTATCTTTAAAGATGATACCTTCTGACTTCCTATATGTTGGCTTCTTTAGATGGTAAAATGGGGCTAGGAAGCTGGTTACCTTTATTAATACTCTAAACAGGCCAAGGTTTCTGACACATTTCAATCCATCAATGATGCAGAGCTTTATTTAGTAGGGATGTGCATTAATTTGCAACGATATTTCCTATTTTGTTGTGGTTCAGGGGGCCAATGAAACGATATAGGAAAACCCACAAAATTTTGTGTGGTTTTCTTATTGTTTTTTTTTTTGGGGAGGGGGGAAGGGCACATAAAAAAAACAAACCCAAACCCGCCCCAACCCTTCAAATGTAATTAATTGCAGCCCCCCCCCCCCCACCCTCCTAACCCCCCCAAGACTTGCCCAATCCCCCCAAGATTTCCCGAAAGTCCCTGGTGGTCCAGCGGGGTCCCAGGAGTGATCTCCCCCTCTCGGGCCATCGGCTGTCACTAATCAAAATGGCGCAGGCCATCCATTGCTCCTACCATGTGACAGGGGCTGACCAATGGCACCGGTAGCCCCTGTCACATGGTAAGGGCAAATTGCCCCTCCCAATCCCAAACCCAGCACATTCCATCTCCTCATACCAGCAAAATTATAGCACACTCTGCCCCCCCCCAGCCTGACTCCAGCACACTCTGCCACCCCAACAACCTCAACCCAGTCATTTTAGTCCCTCTCCTCAGCCTAACTCCCATCAGCAAAACTGAAAGACAAAGAATAAGAGAAACAAAAAAAAAACCCTGAAACACCCAAATTAAAAAGAAGTTCCCCCTTCCTTTGCACAAAAATCCAGTTAAACAAAGGTCCCCTGGCTGCCAGGATCCCCTGCCTCCAGAGCCCCAAGATTCAGTTCCAGTTCCTCACTCCCTCCCACCAAACCTGATTGAATAAAGGAACTTGCTGGGCCCCCCGGATCCATCCCTCCAGCCCAGCCCTTACCCTATTGTGGTCGCTCCTACCTGGCTGCTCCTGCATTGCTAAATGACTGCTGGTGAACCTGAGGCTGGTGCCATTTTTATGAATAGCAAACTTCCACCTCACAACAAAATGGCACGAGCTTCAAGTTGCCCAGCGACCATTTTGGAATATTGATCGAGCTGGGCAGGGGTTTCTGAGGATCGCTCCTGCCCTCGAAAGATCGAGACAGCAATGGTGTGGGGAGAGGGGTCTTGGGGGGGGGGGGGGGGGGGCTGGCTAGTTCCTTCATCTTACCAAGTTTGGTGGGAGAGAGTGAGGGGCCAAACTGAGTTATTGTATTGGGGGCCCATGTCCAGATGGACAGAAAATTCTGGTGTTTAGGTGGGTTTGGTTGTGAGTAGGCTGTACGTTCCAGTGTGGCCCAGCCTGTTGGTAACCGTCACTCGCTGCATTCAACCATATAGGTGCCAACAATGCCAAGTCTGCTGGGGAGTAGGGAGTGTAGGCACACCCCACTCCCCAGCAGCAGACAGACAGCACATCCAATTAAGTGAAATATATATGTAGTTATATCAATATAGTAGCTATAGATATAGTTAGATAGAGATATTTATAGTACAAATATGTTTCATAAATCATGTCACAATATCTGATGCTTGTGTCATCCATGATTTTGGGGAGTAGTCAAAAATAAAAAGTCAAGAAATGCATATATTAAAAGAAATCCATATTGTATTATCTGAAGGAAATCTCTGAAATGGATGACTGGCCTGAACTATGATGTTTCCCCTCAGTTCTCACCATTACAAAGAAAAATTCTAATTTTGTTGTCACCTCAGCATAAATTCCCTCCATTTCCAGGCACTTTGTAAAGTAATGCAAAACTCTTTAAAAAAAAAGAAACTTAAAAGCTATACATGAAACTTGCTATATCAAATCAGCACTAACTTCCAGAACTCAAACAGTAACAACCCTATGAAAAGGCAACACTACAGATATTACACCAGACCTTAGAACGCCAATGCACCTCCTACTGGGAAAACAAATCACACCAGACTGCTAAAGATCCCTCTCAAAAACTACGCAACAACAGACTACCTCACTTCAGTCACTCAAGCACATGTTCACCAAATACAGAATAAGTGACCACAAATTAGAAACAGAAATATGCACAGAAAATCTAAATAGTTTTTGTTCTGCTGTCATCTCCAATCTCATTCCCTCTCCTCATGTTCCCTATAGACTGGAGGTAAAGAAGGTGGGGACCAACAAGGGAGAAGAGCTGGTTTAGGGAGCACTAGAGTAGCTCTCCTTTGCTGTACTGTGTGCTCTGTGCACTCTAGCCTCATCCCTCTCTTCCTTGCAAAGTAAGAGAGTGTATAAGGAACAACAGGAGGGGAGGTGCTGTTTTACAGAGTGGAGTAGCTCTTCTTTACTCTGTTCTCTGTACTTCAGTCTCACCTCCCACACTGCCTGGGAGAGGAGGGGCTGGAGCAGTATGCAGAACAGCTGTTTCCTGCTTCCTAAAATAATAGATCGCCCTCTCCAAAATTATAGCACTCTAGGTGATTGCCTAGTTCACCTAATTGAAGAACTGACCTTGTTGCCGTGTGATTGTGGTCCTTTGTTCAGTGAAAACCATTTTTCACTCATTAGTTCCCAGATTTTTCCAAAGGTGATAATCGATTTAATCCAATATTCACCCTAATTTTAGGCTGATTAAAAAGCTGTTCCAGAGCTGCAGATGCAGCATTTCAAGGCCTCCAGTCACTGCTGGAAGCCAGTATTGGCCAAAGCACATGCTGTGTTTCAAGCCCCACCCTCCACCAGTAAAAGTGCTCACCCTCCTGTTGGCATGTTTCAAGTCCTGCCTCCTCACACACCCCCAAGCAGCCAAAGTACCTGCTGCCTGGTGCTGTGAATGCATTTCAAGCAGGCCCTGTCCACCAGAAGGACCTTCCAGAGAGCTCCCTGGCTCTGCACAAATGCAGTGCTGCAGAGCTTGGGAGCATCAGTAAGCATGCTGCTTAAGGACTGAGGAAAACCCTGGAGCCACCATCGATAAGGATGAATGAACGCTGTTGCAGTGTGGTGCAGGGAGAAAGATATTTTCAGCAGGTGGCTGGGCATGCTAGGCAGGGGATGAGGGTAGAAATATGGATGCTGCTGAGTGGATGGATGGGGAAATCTGCTTAATAATTTATTGTCCTTCCTTCTGTCCACCAAAATAAACTCCGATAATTACCCAGAAAAATGAGTCTTTTTTTATTTTCAACTCATTTTCTCCTGTTTTTGTTCTTGTCATAATAAACCCTGATAAATTCCCAGGGAAAAATACAGAACAATAAAACTGAGAAAGAAGGTCCCTACACATAATGAACTGTGTAGGATCCCAGTATCTATTAACTGGTATTTCCTGTTTGCAATGCAGGTTGGGGTGATGATATTACCTGGGTGCAGACCTATGAGGAAGCGCTCTACCATTCAAAAGAAGAGTAAGTAAAGAAGCTGTGAAAAGAGTAATTCCACTGAATCTTGACACTGGAGTGCAAAACCTTTTTCTGAAGGCAATGGATGCTCAAAGGTTCACCAAATAGCACAAGATGTTTCTCGTGTCACTCAAACAAATGATTCTACAGTATGCCATCTGTTATGAAAAATTTAAAATGCAGTGTTAGACCAAAAACACAGGACTTAAGCAAGCTGTAGTCACAACCATAAGGTCAAGGCTTCTAGAGATTTATTGATTGATTGATTGATTGATTTATTTATTTAGGGTTTTTGGTTTTGTTTTGGGTTTTTTTTAGAGCTAATTCACATCCTGCAATTTTGGCTCTCAGGAGGTAAATAGCAGACAGCTGTCCCCGTTTACAGCAGCAGGTATTCAGGAAAACCTGATATTCAGCAGCAAGTCCGTATCTTTACAACTCATCATAGAACACATATTCAGAAGGGCCTGAGTAAAGGGGAGACTTTTCTGAAAGGATGGGCTCCACCTTAACCAGAGTGGAACCAAGCTGCTGGCACTAACTTTCAAAAAGGAGATAGAGCAGCTTTTAAACTAGAACAAGGGGAAAGCAGACAGTCACTCAGCAGTGCATGGTTCGGAGAAATGTATCCTTGAAGGATACTAATGAAACAGGAAATTTAGGGCATCCCAACAGAGAGGTTCCATTAAAAGCAAACATAGTCCATATGCCTATATGTAAAAATTCACCAAAGCTAATGATTTCCGAATTATCCCAAACAACTGAAAAGCAGGTTGTTAAAACAAACAAAAAACACACTTTGAAATGTCTGTATGCCAATGCCAGAAGTTTAAGAAGTAAGATGGGAGAGTTAGAGTGTATAGCAGTAAATGATGAGATTGGCATAATTGGCATCATAGAGACTTGGTGGAAGGAGGATAACCAATGGGACAGTGCTATATCTGGGTACAAATTATATCGCAATGATAGGGAGGATCAACTTGGTGGGGGTGTGGCACTTTATGTCCGGGAGGGTATAGAGTCCAACAAGATAAAGATCATACAAGAGACTAAATGCTCAGTAGAATCTATATAGAAACATAGAAACATAGAAATGACGGCAGAAGAATACCAAACGGCCCATCCAGTCTGCCCAGCAAGTTTTGCACTTTTTTTTTTTCTCATTCTTATCTGTTACTCTTGGCTCTTAGTAACCTTTTGATTCTATTTCCCTTCCACCTCCACCATTAATGTAGAGAGCAGTGTTGGAATCGCCTCTAAGTGAAATATCTAGCTTAATTATGGGTAGAAATCCCATGTGTGTTGGGTAAGAGTATAGTGATAAGAGTATACTACCGTCCACCTGGACAAAATGGTCAGATGATGAAATGCTAAGAGAAATCAGGGAAGCAAACCAATTTGGCAGTGCAATAATATTGGGAGATTTCAATTACCCCAGTATTGACTGGGTAAATGTAACATCAGGACTTGCTAGAGACATAAAGTTCCTGGATGTAATAAATGATTGCTTCATGGAGCAATTGGTTCAGGAACCAACAAGAGAGGGAGCTATTTTAGATTTAATTCTTAGTGGAATACAGGATTTGGTGAGAGAGGTAATAGTGGTGGGGCCACTTGGCAACAATGATCATAACATGATCAAATTTAAACTAATAACTGGAAGGGGGACGATAAGTAAATCTGCAACTCTAATACTAAAATTTCAAAAGGGAAACTTTGATAAAATGAGGAAAATAAAAGTGTTCAACAGGCTTGGACATTGTTTAAAAATGCAATCCTAGAGGCGCAGTCCATATGTATTCCACGCATTAAGATAGGTGGAAGGAAGGCAAAACGATTACCATCATGGTTAAAAGGTGAGGTGAAAGAGGCTATTTTAGCCAAAACAACATCCTTCAAAAATTGGAAGAAGGATCCATCTGAAGAAAATAGGATAAAACACAAGCTTTGTCAAGTTAAGTGTAAAACATTTATAAGACAGGCGAAGAGAGAATTTGAAATGAAGTTGGCCACAGAGGCAAAAACTCATAATAAAAACTGTTTTTAAATATATCCAAAGCAAGAAACCTGTGAGGGAGTCGGTTGGACCATTAGATGACCGAGGGGTTAAAGGGGCTCTTAGGGAAGATAAGGCCATTGCAGAAAGACTAAATGAATTCTTTGCTTCTATGTTTACTAATGAGGATGTTGGGGAGATACCAGTTCCGGAGATGGTTTTCAGCGGTGTTGAGTCAGACAAACTGAACAAAATCACTGTGAACCTGGAAGATGTAGTAGGCCAGACTGACAAACTAAAGAGTAGCAAATCACCTGGACTGGATGGTATGCATCCTAGGGTACTGAAGGAACTCATAGTTAAAATTTGTAACTTATCATGAAAATCATCCATTGTACCTGAAGACTGGAGGGTGGCCAATGTAACCCCAATATTTAAAAAAAGCTCCAGGGGCGATCTGGGTACTATAGACCAGCGAGCCTGACTTCAGTGCCAGGAAAAATAGTGGAAACTATTCTGAATATCAAAATCATAGAGCATATAGAAAGACATGATTTAATGGAACACAGTCAACATGGATTTACCCAAGGGAAGTCTTGCCTAACAAATCTGCTTCATTTTTTTGAAGGGGTTAATAAACATGTGGATAAAGGTGAACTGGTAGATATAGTGTATTTGGATTTTCAGAAGGCATTTGACAAAGTCCCTCATGAGAGGCTTCTACGAAAACTAAAAAGTCATGGGATAGGAGGCGATGTCCTTTCGTGGATTACAAACTGGTTAAAAGACAGGAAACAGAGAGTAGGATTAAATGGTCAATTTTCTCAGTGGAAAAGGGTAAACAGTGGAGTGCCTCAGGGATCTGTACTTGGACCGGTGCTTTTCAATATATATATAAATGATCTGGAAAGGAATACGATGAGTGAGGTTATCAAATTTGCGGATGATCCAAAATTATTCAGAGTAGTTAAATCACAAGCAGACTGTGATACATTACAGGAGGACCTTGCAAGACTGGAAGATTGGGCATCCAAATGGCAGATGAAATTTAATGTGGACAAGTGCAAGGTATTGCATATAGGGAAAA
Organism: Rhinatrema bivittatum; assembly: GCF_901001135.1. Lineage (NCBI taxonomy): Eukaryota > Metazoa > Chordata > Amphibia > Gymnophiona > Rhinatrematidae > Rhinatrema > Rhinatrema bivittatum. Next base: position 198,423,301 of record NC_042616.1, on the reverse strand, counting down.
ATAATCCTTGTGGTAGTTACACGATGTTAGGTTCCATATTAGGAGCTACCACCCAGGAAAAAGATCTAGGCATCATAGTGGATAATACTTTAAAATCGTCAGCTCAGTGTGCTGCAGCAGTCAAAAAAGAAAACAGAATGTTAGGAATTATTAGGAAGGGAATGGTTAATAGAAAGTAAAATGTCATAATGCCTCTATATCACTCCATGGTGAGACCGCACCTTGAATACTGTGTACAATTCTGGTCGCCGCATCTCAAAAAATATATAGTTGCGATGGAGAAGGTACAGAGAAGGGCAACAAAAATGATAAAGGGGATGGAACAGCTCCCCTATGAGGAAAGGCTGAAGAGGTTAGGGCTGTTCAGCTTGGAGAAGAGACGGCTGAGGGGGGATATGATAGAGGTCTTTAAGATCATGAGAGGTCTTGAACGAGTAGATGTGACTCGGTTATTTACACTTTTGAATAATAGAAGGACTAGGGGGCATTCCATGAAGTTAGCAAGTAGCACATTTAAGACTAATCGGAGAAAATGTTTATTCACTCAATGCACAATAAAGCTCTGGAATATGTTGCCAGAGGATGTGGTTAGTGCAGTTAGTGTAGCTGGGTTCAAAAAAGGTTTGGATAAGTTCTTGGAGGAGAAGTCCATTAACGGCTATTAATCAAGTTTACTTAAGGAATAACCACTGCCATTAATTGCATCAGTAGCATGGGATCTTCTTAGTGTTTGGGTAATTGCCAGGTTCTTGTGGCCTGGTTTGGCCTCTGTTGGAAACAGGATGCTGGGCTTGATGGACTCTTGGTCTGACCCAGCATGGCAATTTCTTATGTTCTTATGTAAAGCTATGTGGTTTGTGTCTATACTCTTCATTATCAGGCTTTGCTTCGCCTCTGCTCCTACCCACAAATAGCTAGTCAGCCTCCCTTTTGCCAATGTTGTACCCATTAATTATTATGGGAAGGAAAATGTATTTTCTATTTTCTTTTTCTCTTATGGGGGCCAGTTCTGCCAAGTTTAGGAAGGATGCTTAGGGAGTGAGGAAACTAATAGGATAATAAAAGGAATCCTATTATCAAAGTACAGTATTCTGAGGTAAAAACTTTGCTTACATTATATTTGCATGCACTGCTGTGATGCCAACTAGAAACCCCTGCAAAAAAGACATTCAAAACGCATATGGTATTAGGCCTATTGTGATGTATGTTGGGTGTGGGTTTGACCCTCTGAAAGCCTGAATACACTAATATACTTCCTATTAGAAAAATGTCTCACTTTAGTCACACATGTAGAACATAAACAAACCCTCTCCAAATACAGAATAGAACAACTATAAAAGTAGAAATACAAACATGCAGATAAAAACTGAACTGGAAACCGCAAAAAGCCAGACTCTCTATGCAATGCAACATTGAAAAAAGGGAATCATCACCATTCCTCAAACAGCAAACAATAAAATCAAGAAATAAAATAAATACATAATCATAATACTAAAAACATACTAATAATATTATTTTAAAACTGATGAATAAAAGATCAAATAATTAAAAACTCATGTACAAGTTGTTTTAAATATCCCAAACACCAATAAAATATTTCAAAACAGCAGACACAGCAAATAACACCTGAAAAATAAAACTAAAAAGGATTTTAAAAATTCTCACTCTCCATACCTGGGAACGTTTGATTTCTATTTGCCCTGAAATAGTCATGTATTATCAGACAGAGATTAACTGGGATTGTTGTACTCACACATGCTCCCTCTCATACATACTCATGCTTTCTCTCACTCCCCCACACACAAGCACACATGCTCTCTCATTCTCCCACATACATGCTCTCTCTCACTCTCCCACACACAAGCACACATGCTCTCTCTCACTCACTTCCCTTGATTTAGCAGGCAGCAGCAGCAGCAGCAGAGTCTCCTTCTTGAGCCCCCGTGGCCAAGGGAATGACTTCTGGCCACTGGGCATTAGATTACTTCCCGGAGGTCGCACTCCTCTTCCGCCTCAACAGTGCAGCCCTGCTGAAATCGACGGCATGGTCAGCACTGCCTTAGTAAGTGGAAAAGCAGCGCAGCCCTGCTGGCAATGCTGTTGATTCTGGCGGGGAGGTGCTGCTTTTTCTTGGCAGCACGGACCTCTTTCTTCCATCACCAGTGGGATTGGGTCCACCGGCAGCTCCACGAGCCTCCTCTTCCTCTGCCAATGATGGGATCAGGTCCACTGGCAGCAGCACAGGCCTCTCTCTGCTCCCGACGCTGCCCCACCAGGTGTGCCGCCCTGTGCAATTGCATGGTTTGCATACCTGGTGGCACCGAGCCTGGTTGCCATCCTCTGAATGTTTTTTAATTCCACTTTGGCTTTTTTGAGATGAGTCAAGCAGAACTGCATACATTATTCAAGGTATAGTCATACCATGGCTCAATACATAGGCAATATGATATTTTCCATTTTATTCTCCATTTCTTTTTAGATCATCCCTAATATTCTATTTGCTTTTTTAATCACCACAGCTCACTAAGCTGAGGATTTCAGTGTATTGTCCACAAGGACAGCAAGTTCATTTTCTTGGGTAATGACCCCTAATATGGAACACAGAATTGTGCACCTGTAGTTGGGATTATTTTTCCCTATATGTCTCACTTTGCACTTTTCCATATTAAATTTCATTGGCTATTCAGTTACCCAGTCTCCTAATTTTGCAAGGTCCTTCTGCAATTCCTTGCAATCCACAAAGATGAGATTTGTACAATGTTCTCTCAACCTAGCTTGATGGACTCTCTACCTGGATAACATCAAGCTAGGTTGAGAGAACATTGTACAAATTTCATCTTTGTGTGAGTTTCCTCACTCCGAAGGACATCAAATCTTCACAAGAGTGTACGGTTCTGTTCTTATGTCTCACTCTGTATGTAAAAGTGGCCCCTAACCCCCACACTACTTCCTAAACCTCACCTTGAATTACTAGGTGGGCATCCTATATTAACAAAAATTGCTGCTTACTATGGTGCCACCCCCAGAGGTTCTCTCTCTCTCTTTATTTCTTTCTCTCGCTCTCTTCCTCTCGCATCTCAGGCCCTTCCCCAGCCTAAAAATGCCCAAACGGAATTTGCGAAAAAATTGCACAGTTTAATGCAATCGAAAAAGGTGTAGTTTTTTTTTACGTTAAAACTGTGCGATATGGCTTCAGAAAGTGTGAAGCCAGCCCACTTTTTCTGAAATCCTGCCCTCGACTCCACCCCAATCGCTCCCCTTTTAAAAATTTGCATCGCACCATGGTGCTTATCGCATGCGATAAGGTATTTTTTGCATGTGAAAATGCCATAACGTGATTTGATAAATGACCCTGTTAGAATTGAACTTTTTAATTTAGGGATGTGCTTCATTTAAAGATATCAGGTCGGGCTTTGGATCGGCCGCTCCGCAAAAAAATTCATTTTGTTCGGCAATTTTCGGCGAAGTGTGTTAGTGTGTACTAACGAGCCTTAATGCGCATTAACAACCAATTAGTGCATTCTATCTCAGCATTAGTGCGCAGTACCCTGACCAAGATAGTGTGCACTAGCTAGATGTTAATGCGCATTAAGGCTCGTTAGTGCGCATTAACAGGTTATTAAGTGCGCCCTAACAGAACTTACAGTGCACTAAGAATGTGTTAGTGCGCTGTAACTAATGTTAGTACACACTAAAAAAAATGCAACTTAAAATGTAAAAAGTATCAATTCAGAGGAGTTTGTTAGCTAGAAAACAGTACGCACTAATTGGTATTACTAGTATTACATGTATTTATCGCCTAACAGAAAATATCTTCCTAAGTGATTTACAGCAAAAAATTCAAAACATTATTTATAAAATTACAAAATACATAAAATCAATTATAATAATATCATCATCAAACCTGAGCAATTTTTCTGTGCACTAAATATCTGTTAGTGCGCAGTACTTACTAAAGGTAAACACATTCTAATAGGACATTTGGTCAAATTAAAATAAATTAATTTGATTTGTCACAAACTAATCAAGACTTTTTTTTTTAATTCTCTGCAGAAACAAACCACTGATGGTAATTCATCACTTGGAAGATTGTGAATTTAGCCAAGGTAATTTTAATTACACAAAGGCCATTTTGAAAGAAGAATAGTATCAGAATTTAGTGTTGAGGTACATTGTATATCAGTTGGTTAATTATGGCTAATGAATACATTCCTAGCCATACACAGTAACATGAATCTAATCATAGTACCATGTCTGTGCTTACTGTATATATTGTTATTTATTTGATGTGCATTTCTTTTGGCTTATTTAAGAAAATGATCTAGAAACAGTAGATGACAGCAGATAAGGACCAATTTGCTCATCCAGTTTGTCAAGCTGTCTTCCTGTCTAGTTTCCTGTCATTTTGGATAGATGAGCATATAAATTCTCATTCTTAAACTAACAACATCTCCCCTCCCCCACTGCTCATGCCTTTACAAAACCTTTCAACCCTAGTCCTACCCCTATATGAGTCCCACCTCCATTGGTAGGCGATTGCAGACATTATTATTCCTCTTTGGCTTTTAAAAGTTCCATACTTAATCCAACCCTCAGAATGCTTCACATGTCTTAACATTAATTTTTTTTTGTAATAATTCATACAGTGACCAAAACTAGTGAAGCCATTGTCTGAAACATGGCCACCTCATTCTCATAAACATTAAGGGCTGGATTTTAAAACCTACGCGCGTGGCGTACATTTGTGCACGCTACTCGGCGCGCATAAATATACGCCCGATTTTATAACATGTGCAGCCCTACCCCCCCACACCACCTTCCCTTCCCTTCCCTTCCCCTAACTCTCCCACCCCCAATCCCTAAGCTAAACCCCCCTAATAAAATTAACTTACAAGTTAAGCCTGCCTTGCGCAGGTGCAAGTTGCGCGCGCCAGCCGAGTGCCGATGCGCAATCCCGGGTCTGGAGGCTCCTGCCCTGCCCCCGCCTCGGACTGCCCATGCCATGCCCCTTTCTGCAAGCCCCGGGACTTGCACGCGTCCCGGGGCATTACACACACCGCTGGGCCTTTTGAAAATAGGCCTGGCACGCGAAAACCCCCCCCCCCCCCCATGCGCATAAATTCAGTTGGATTTATGCGCGTAGGGCTTTTAAAATCTGCATCTAAGGTTGTAACTATGCCCACAATATGCAAGTTATCCCAGACTTCTTGGAAGCCTATCACAACTACACCAATGATGTTAGACTTGTAACCATGAATGTTCCATAAGGCTACCCAGTATTAAGACACACACAGCTTCACCAATGCACTTCAGTTCTGCCGTGCAGCATCCCTTGCTATTCTAGTAAACCCCATTCCCCACATCCCTACCAAGAGACCTCTATTCTGTCCTGCTGTACCCTCTGCTATTCTAGTACTGAAACAGCCTCCCCATTTATGATCACACACACACACACATACACACAACACACCTCTGCCATTGTCCTTCAGTCCTGCCCTGAAGCATTCCCTAATCCCTACTATTCCAGTACTGAGCTCAGTAACTGAAAGAAACTGCAACTGTAGTACAGCAGATCCTAACTTGCAGTGCCAGATCAGTTGCAATCTCTGTCAGTCCTTTGCAGCTATTTCACATTACCTTGTCTGCATTGTATATTCCCTTTACGGCATAGGCTCTGAAAATGGAACCTAAGATTATAGATTAATGTCAGAAGTAAGATGAGGGGGATGAAGAAAAATGAATGAAAATATTGTCTCTAAGGTTCTCTAGGATTTAACAAAGATATATTCCAATATTCAATTAAAGAACAATTTGTAAACGCAATAAATACTATAGCAATTAGATCTCAGAAGATGGGGAGGGCAATTCTCACAGGAAGATTACATTTTCCATAGAAAAGGAATTTTAAGGTCAAGGGGCTGTGTTAAGCTTGAGGGAAGGAGGAAGGTTCAGAAGAAACTTATTTTTACTGAGAGTGGTATATACTTGGAACAGCCTACCAGCAGACATAATAGAAGCCAGTTCTGTGAGAAAATTAAAAAATGCTTGAGACAGATATAAAGGACTGTGGTAGGAATAGGGTAGGAGGTTGCAGTATTGCAAACAACATTAAGCCTTCATTTCCTCAAGAGCAGAGGAAAGAGGAGGGGTAAAAATGAAAAAACAAGCAGTACATAACAGAACTAATAACTATTACTTAGCAGCACCACAGGAAACTGGGTTGCTGGAGTGGAACCAGAAAGCTGCAACTTCTCAGAAACCAGCCAGGTCAAAGATGTCAAATTGTTGGTGGCCATTGGTCAGATACAGTTCCTCAAAGCAACAGGGACTTATGTGGCTGAATATTTTGACAATGGCCTCACTGCTTTTTGTGAAACATTCTCACTAGTTTAGGTAGATTTTTAGATTATTACAAAGCTTAATGGTACAACACGGGTAGGCGAAGGCCCTAGATGTTGATTAGGTATGGAACTTATAAACACTGTACTTACTTTCGTACAATAGTGGAGAACCAATTGTAGCCCCTATCTCAGTGGTAGGGAGGCAGGGGTCAGACTGGGTCCCAGGGCCAACTCCTTGCTTCTAACTCCTTCTCTATTGCAGTCTGTAGGCCCCAAGGGTCGGGTTCTTATTTGACAAGGGGGACGGAATACTCCTTCTGGACCTAAGGTGTCAGGAGGTGACTTTCAGATTCTCTATCCTGGGGAGGTATCAGCTCACTTTCAATATCAAAGGATTTGAGTGCCAACAAATTACTCTGGACACTTGAGTTGAGTGTCCAAAACAAAACTTTATAATATCAATTCTTAAATGGCAAATCGTGGCTCTTTTCATATCAACTTGTAATCATAGCTCTCCAAACTTTCTCTATCTGTGCAAGGGTCTCTCAGTAGTTAGACCAGGGAAAGCACTCACCGTCCAAGGCTGGAACAGCAACGCTTCCCAGTTGGAGAGGAGCATCCCAGTTTGGGCAGAAGAAGGATGCCCTTCCAAAACTACTGGCAGACAGAAATACAGGATTTCAGTCTCTGCACAAACTTCCCAAATGTACCTCTTCTCTCCAGGGTGAAGACTCCAGAAGGGGCCTCCACGTGTAAATAAAAGATATTACTCACAGTTCTCTTTCTCCAGATGACACACAGGATATTTTGGATAAAAGGACCAGGCAGCAGGGAACGAAGCAGCTCTTCTACTCCCTCACTTCAGAGCAGGAAGAGTGGCAGTAAAACATCTCCCAAAAAACACAGAACAAATCTTCACAAAAAAGGCAAAAATTGGAACTCTTCTGCAGAGAGTCACCCCTGATCCATTCACGACTGGTGAGATGGAGAACAATGGATTCTTCTCTACTCCCAGCCTTTCCAAGAAAAAGGAAGGATTCCAAAAACAAAGCGGTAGTCGGTCTAAAGTAGCCACGGATGTGAGAAAAACAAAAGAAGACCGATGCTTTGGAAAGAAATTTATTAAAATAGAAATAACCACCCGACTCTGGCCGAGTTTTGCCCGTAGGGCTACATCAGGGGCTTTTGAAATTGATTATGTATTCGGGCACACTGTGTAGTGTTCAAATTGTATGCTGATTTGATTTTATGGAGTGTATATGGAATGATTATTGGATCATATCTTGTAAAGTAATCCTCAAACGATATTCCTATCCACTGTTTAAGTGGGACAGACTGCTGCAGTCTCTTTATCCATGGTTAGTATACTGTGTAGTGCTACAGTCGTGTTGCACACAAAAGCACATTTAATTGAAAAGAGCTTCAATTTTACCAAAACCATAAGCACAGCAAGGCAAGCAGAGTTCAGATGTGGTCAAGAATCAGGCGGGTGGTCAGTGGCAGGTGAAGTCTAAGCGTAGTCCACAGGCAAGCTGAAGTCAGTATCATAGGTCCATCCAGGGAAGATAGGATGGATAGGCAGGTAGGGTAGCGAGGAGCAACACAGGCAGGCAGGCAAAGACACTGAAGAACTGAAAAACTGAAGCCTGACCACAGATGAAGAACTGACGAAGAACTGAAGACTGACCACAAAACGAAGACAAGGATCACTGGAACATGGGATGCAGGAGACCAGGAACTGAAGAGACGAAGACCAGGAACACTGATGCAACTCGCTCTACTAACAGTAGTGAACCTATTGCCGAGGCGCCGGTTGCACGGAGAAAGGGTCTTAAAAGGCCAAGGTTTGTAAAGTCATCAAGAGGGGCCACAGGCTTTCCCCACTGCAGTCCCTTTAAATTTAGACAGGAGGCATATGCGTACACCCAAGGAGGACATGCCTCCCCAAGGAGAGTTGGCAGCATCCTAGCCACAAATGGAGGTGGGATGCAACTGCATCAGATAGCTGCATTCTGTATTGGTTAGGAGTAGAGGTGAATGCTGGCAGTCAAGTTAGTCTGTCCATGCTTTTAGGAATAATTAACTATATTTCAAGGAGTGTAATTAGCTTATGGAGTCTCTATATTGATAATGAGATTTATCACTAACATGTTAAACCATGTTAATTTTCATGAACTGCTTTGCATGTATTTGCATGCAATGCAGCTCATTAATATTTTCTGTAAGTTGCTCCAAATTGTTCTGCATTATCAGTAATGCATGTTCATGCTCAAATAACATGCATTGAAGACCTAATTTGGTACTTAACTCATGTCACCATGTTACATAAAACATAAACATAAAAACATCGAAATGACAGCAGAAAAGGACCAAACGGTCCATCCAGTCTCCCCAGTAAGCTTATGGTAGCATCCGCCGCCCCATACAGGTGTCCCCCATAATGGTAACATCAGGGGATGGCATCTGACGTGCCGTACAAGTTACTCCCATACTTATATTCCCAAACCGTCAAAGTCAGGGCCCTTGTTGATTGCTGTCTGAGTCCAATTCCCCTTTATCTCTTGCCATTAAAGCAGAAAGCAATGTTCAAGTGACATCACAATTATAAGACTTATTGGTTAAGATTAGTAACAGATGCTTCAGCAAGTTACCCCATGCTTATTTGCTTTTCCAGACCGTAAAATTGAATGTCCTTCTTAGCTGCTGTATGAAACTAATACCACTTTACCTCTTCCTCCTGCATTAAAGCAGAGAGCAATAATGGAGTTGCATCAACAGTATGAAGTCTTATTGGTTAAGGGTAGTAACCACCACACCAACAAGTTACCCCCATGCGCTCTTTTCCTCATTTCCATCCACTAGCCTTTAGGGATCCACAGTGTTTATCCCATGCCCCTTTGAAATGTTTCACTGTTTTTGTCTTCACCACCTTCTCCGGAAGGGTATTCCAGACATCCACCCCCCTCTCCTTAGCAAAATTGCCCCTAGCCAACTGTGTTACAGTTAACTAAGTTGATGCAAATTTTCAACTGTGACCTAGTCAGATATGTGAATTTTCAGCTGCAATCTGCAGATATGACATAGATGCTATATTTATGTCAGCTACCCATGCACATAAGTATAGCCAGCTAAACTTAGCTGGCTAACATTGAAAATTGGCACTAGCCAGCTACATTTACATTCCTTCCCTGCAACTTGACCACTTCTCTTGGAATGTCCATCTTTTTAGCAGCTAAGTATAGCAGTCTAGTGAAGCAGAGTGCTGGGTGAAATTTTCACCTCTGGGGATTTAGCTGGCAAGATTAATTTGAAAACTGACACCATTCTGAGCAGTGGCTGCTTCATTGGTACCCCAGTTCTGAGCAGCTGTTCAGGTCTCATTCACTACCACTGAATTCAAAGATATACAAAATTATTATCTCTTAATATTACATCAATAGTTAGTTTTCTAGTGCTGTAAATCCTTAGTGGTAAGGCTGTTGCTATGCTCCTTTCACCTCGGCAAAAACTCCCAGACTTTCACTATATCTCAGACATATTGGGGCCAATGCAATACAGTGTGCTCAGCTGAGCGCACTGTTTTAACCTGCAGTTGGACGCGGGTTATGTAGGAAAGCCCACAGCCCCTTATGCTAAAAGGGGAGTAGCACCTCCACCACGTGCATCCAATGCACTGTTAAGCTAATAGAACTCATCACATGAAAATGCATGTTGAAGCTATGTCACCCCAAATGCAAAAAAAGAATGCGTCCTATACGTATATTTTTGAGCTCAGAAATTTACATCTGCCCAGAGAGGCATTAATTTCTGAGCGGTCTTCCTTGTTCCTTACGATACTATACATATAGCCCCTGAAGTGTCTTTTAGAGAGTAAACTGGAAGACACAATGGTCGTGTAGCCCTTGAGTCATTGCAGCCACAAGAACCCAGCTCCAGCTTCCTGAATAGCCAATGAACCAGGAGAAGGAGCAAGCAGCAGAGGTAAGAAAGTGGTCATGGTGGGCAACGGCAGTGGCAGTTCAGCGGGGGCAGAGCAGTTATAAGGAGTTTGGAGCATTAACATCTGGACTCTACATTAGCATGCTGCCCGGTGCACAACCAGGAATACTGTGGTTTATAATTAGCACATGAAGCATAAGTTCTGCAGGACCAGACTGCACAATACTACCTGACTGAATGTCCTTGTACAGCACTGTGTCTGCTGGCGATTCTCAATAAATATAACTATTATCTGTTTTCCAGCACTGAAGAAAGCTTTCGTAGAAAATGCTGAGATTCAAGAAATAGCTCAAAATTATTTCATCATGCTGAATCTTGTGGTAGGTATATTAGCTGGTTTACCAATGTGGTTTATTTCAGTTCTTCAACATTTTTGCACTGTGACAACATAGAATGATCGACAGAAAGTTCCTTTCCCGTTTCACTGCAAAACATTTCAGATCTATACAAACTCAACCCAATGGCAATTTCTGATTTTATTGCTAAGTCAAATTCTTTGAACTTCTGCAAGCTGTTTGTCAGCATCTGCACTGAATCCTCTGGAGCATCCATGTGTGCCACATTGTCTCATGTCACCTCATGTGGAAGTGGATCTGAATGGCTCATATTGTCTGCATGATGCTACTTGTGACTTAGTATTCAATACAGACTAGTCATACCCAGGCAGACTGAGGTGACCGGTGACTCTCCTGTATCTGGATACTCCTGGATTAGAGAGGAATGCTTGGGCAAGTGCTTGAATATTTTTTGTAAAGTCATGATTCAACCAGCACATTGCTAATTGACATTACTGCTTTTCATATTGTTTTAAAATGCTGCAGGAGGGTCTGCAGGGCTGGTGCTTCCATCTGTCATCTAGAGCACCATACCTTTGGGAGGGGCAGGGCCAGCGGAAGCACTAGGCAAACTAGGCCTGGGCCTAGAGCGCCGACCATTAGGGGGCACGAGCCATATGGGGCCACAAGTGGCGGCATAGAGAAGTGGAGTTTCACTGGGCCACGAGCAGCGTCCAACCTGCTCGTGGCCCAAAAAACCACACACTCAGCGGGCGTGATCGAGACAGAGATAGGAGTTGGGGGGCCGAGACCAGAGGGTGGTGACGTGACCAGGGGGTGGTGGCGCGACCAAGGAGGGCGGGTGTAAGGCAGAAGGTAGGGCACCTAATCTCCTTGCTCCAGCCCTGGGGAGAGGGACATCAAAATAATGGGAGGAGGCCCAGGGCCACCTGTGGAGTCCATCCTGACAGAGGCTTAAGAACACAGGAGCTGCCAACAGTAGGTAAGTCTTGGGGGTCGGGGGATGCAAGACTGATGGTTGCCTACAGATCCTAATACCCTTGCAACAGTCCTGAGGGTTTGGTTTTCTTTTGATGTTTCATAGTATGAAACCTTTGTCAACATTGAAAATTGCAAAAATTACATTTTGTCCCGCACACAGAGTTGCCAATAGGTTTCATTTTTTCAGGACAGCATTTTTCCCATAGACACAGAAAGGGAAAAAAGCCTTAGTAAATCAGACTCTTTATTTTTTAAATAACACAATATAATCACTGTATGTGAATAATAATTCATTACGAATGTTAGAACATAGAAATTCCATACTGGGTCAGACCAAGGGTCTATCAAGCCCAGCATCCTGTTTCCAACAGTGACCAATCCAGGCCACAAGAACCTGGCAAGTACCCAAACATTAAATGAATAGATCCCAAGCTACTAATCCTTATTGATTGATAGCAATTTATGGACTTCTGTTCTAGGAACTTATCCAAACCTTTTTTAAACCCAGCTACACTAACTGCACTAACCACATCCTCTGGCACACCCCTTTTAAAATCCCCTGACTCAAGCGGTAGAAGTGGGATTTGAGCACACACTTAAAATTTGGTGTGCATGTGCATGCAGCCAGGCTATTTTATAACATGCGAGCATATATGTGTGCGTCCCTGGGCTTGGACCAACGTATGAACGCAAATGTGCGCCTGTGCATCAATTTAAAAGTTACCATCCCTGTATGTCAACCATAAAACCCTGCTAAAAAGTAATAAAGACACTTGGAACCCATATGATATTAGACCTATTGTAACACATGTTGGGTGTGCTCTTGGCACTCAAAGCCATGAGTAAACAGAATTAAAATTACAATATAGTAAACCTCCCATACCAAAATGGAACTAACTGCCAGAACTCAAAGAGTAACGATCTTATCTATAAAAAGGCAATGCTGTAAAAATTAGACCATGCCCTAAAACACTAATACACCACCTATTAGGAAAACAGAACAAGCCTAGCTGCTATAGAACCCTACATAGAAACTGCATGCTAGCAGAATACCTCAAGTTGAATCATGCATGCAGAACACAGACAGACCCTCAGCAAATACAGAATAAAGAGACCATAAAATAGAAATTAAAAATGTACCGACAAAAACTGAACTTGAAACCACAACACTAGTATCTGAATGTAGCAAAACAATGGAAAAACAGAAATGTTGCCATTCTTTATAAAATATCAAACAATAAAATCAAGAAATATAAAACATCAATTATTGTAAAACCATAGAATTAAAAATATTTCAAAATAGCTGGCAAATAGAATGACATCAAATAATTAAAAACTCACAAATTTAAAAAATATTCCAGAGTCCAAAACAATATTGAAAAACAGCAGACACATCAAATAACTCCCAATGATTAAAACTAACAGATCAAAAAGCAACTGCTCTCCATACCTGGGAACTCTTGGTTTCCAAATGCCCAGAATTTGTCGTGGATTAACTGGTAGGGTGGAGAGGGGAAGCTTGCTGTGCACATACTTTCTCCTCTCTCTTTCATATCACACACATATTTGTTCTGACACACACACAGGCTCCTTGTCTCACTCACACACCTACCCTCACCCTCATACAGGCTCCTTCTCTCTCTCATTTGCACAAACCCTCACTCCCTCACACACACACACACAAACAAACCCCTTCACATAGGCTCCCTCTATCACATACAAACACACACCCTCACAGACACACAACCTTTTTCTTACAGATACTCTCATTCACTCACACAGGTTCCCAATCTCTCAGTCATGTACACACTCCCTTACACAAGCTTCCTCTCTCACACACATGTACACACACACACACACCCTCACTCCCTCACACACAAACACTTCCTTTCTCACCCACATACTGTAGGTTCACAGGTTCTCTTGCTCTCTCACAATGATGAGTTCTGCCCATTGTTCTCTCATGAGGATGAGTTCTTCCCACTGCTCTCTTGGGCCTCTCTCTCTCTTCTATGTCATCAGCCACAGGTGAGATGGGCTCCACCTGTGCTCTACCAGGCCTCTTTCCTCTATGTCTTTGGCCGCAGGCCTTTTGGCAGGCCTCATCTTCAGCCATGAGTGGGATGGACTCTGTTTGTGGCCCCAATGGGCCTCTCTCCTAATCTCCAACTGTGAGCAGGATGGGCTCCACCTCTGCCTCACCTGGACTATCTTTGGCATGAGCATGTTGAGCTCTGCTCGCAGCCCAACTGGGCCTACTCTCGGCCTTGAGCAAGATGGGCTCCACTCGTGGCCCTACTGGGCATCTCTCCTAATCTTTGTCCATGAACAGAATGGGCTCCACACATGGCCCCACTGGGCCTATCTGCAGCCATGAGCAAGATGGGCTCTGCTCGCGGACCCACTCAATTGCCCTCTTCTGAGTCTTCAGCTGCTGGCTAGGGGCTTATATTAGCAATTTTGCCACTCCCTAATGATTGGTTCCCTAGGCGACAGTCTAGTTTACCAAATGTAAACACCAGCCATGTACCCCAAGCTTGACCTCCTCTCCAGCTCTTTCTGTCTCTCTGTCCCTTCAGATCCTAACCCTCCACCCTCTTACTTATCTTGCTCTCCCAACTCCCCAGCAAAACCCTCAGCTTTCTCTCTGCCTTCCTCTTGTCTTCCGGAGGCAGACGAGAGGAAGGCAGAGAGTGCTGCGGGTGTGGTTTCAGCCCTGGAATGCCCCCGGGCTGAAACCACACCCACAGCACCACCCCCGAAACGCCGCGTCACCTGCGCCACGCCCCCGAAATGCCGCATCACGACCGCCACGCCCCCGACACGCCCCCTGGCACGCCTCTCCATGCAAGCCCCGGGACTTACACGCATCCCGGGGCTTGCGTGCACCGCCGAGCCTATGCATAATAGGCTCGGCGCGCGCAGGGGGGTTTGGGGTAGGTGGATAAGATGATAACATCCAATTTAGATGATATAAATGAAACTCCCATTTGTCATTCCTTTGTCCTGATGTGCAGTCATATACTTCTTTGTTGTCTTTGTACCTGGAGGGTACCTCTTCACTCTTATCGTCACTATCCAGATGCTATAATAGTGATTAACACCAAATGGGTGACACTGGTCTTTTCCATATCCACTTCTCCTCCCAAGAATGGCTGGAGATTCATTCCTCCACAAGAGAGTATACTGACTCTCTCAGTGAGAGACTCCAAACGTTTTCTGATGGTAAGCACTGAGTCCATGGATCCTTCGGCACTCAGATAGTAAAACTAATGTTAACTTAACATAATCCCAAAATGGTGAAGAAGGAAGGGTGGATAGAACCTCCTTTACCCCAAAATAAATAATAAAAGTTGCATATTTAAAGAGGGTAAAAGGCATCTTTTCCTCTAGTCTATAACCAGGTTTCATCCCAAGAAGCCCAAGGGTCCTTTGCCCAGTAAAACAACAATACAGGAGCATACACAGAGATAACCTGCCTCCTAAAAAGGTTAACTAAAATTCCACACTGCAAAAAGGTGTCACTGGGTTTTCACGCATATCCAGCATAGTCCTCTGCTTCAACGGCAGTGGAGCAAGACTGATACTTCACTTTCAATTCATAGCCAGCATGGCTCTCTGCTTCAACGACAGGGGAGAATGAAGAAAGGTTGATCTATATTCAGGCAACAATCAACAAGAACTGAATTACACAGTCTGAATAAACAGATAAGCATGGGTGTAGCTTGCTTATTGCGGTGGTTAATACCCCTAACTAAATTAAGCTATTTCACTTAGATGCAGTTCCAACACTGCTCTCTATATTAATGGTGGGGGTGGAAGGGAAATAGAATAAAAAAAGGTTACTAAGAGCCAAGAGAAACAGATAAGTATGTGAGAGAAAAAAAAAAGTGTGAAAGCTTGCTGGGCAGACTGGATGGGCCGTTTGGTCTTCTTCTGCCGTCATTTCTATGTTTCTATGTTTCTATGTATGGGTTTCTTGGAGACTGGTGGTCCAGGAGCATTTGGCTGAAAGGGCATGAGTTTAGAAGCCCTGGATTCTGAGCATGTATGGATCTTGCAGTAAGCTAGAGCGTACTTACAGATGAATGTTTGAAGTCGTCTTCCTCCCTTCGGATTTCTGCGGCTTCAAAAAGGGTTGTATGGATAAGGTGAAATAGTAATATCACCTTGGGAGAATAGGTTCCTTATATTACCTTATCATGCTGAGATTTTGAATACAATGAGTAGTGGAGCACCACTTGCGGTTCCTGACTCTCCTTGCTGAGGTTGAGGCAATCAAGGAGTGCATCTTCCAGGAAGACATCCCCCATGGCTCCTGTCCATGGCTTGAAGGGCAGTAGCATCAGCTGTTCCATAACTCAGTTGAGGTCCCCTGTCATCGGTAATTTTGAACCAGAGACACAGTTGGAGAATGCCCTCCATGAATCTGGAGACTAACGGGTGACCTGACCCCTGGGATCCTTCGGGGGAAGAGTGGTGAGCTGCAATAGTGTTGCCACATACTCTTAATAGATGTTGCTAGTGACCCCGCCTGATGCAGAGAGTGAGGGCATCTCCATAGACATTCTGAGGGCAGAAGAAGGGTTAGTTCTGCATTCTCCACACCACTTCGAATGCCTGGTCCACTCCTGAATTCTTCCCAGGTAGGTTCCTGGTGCATCCCGAGGCCTCTTGAATCAGTCGCGATAAGTTCAGGTACATTGCTGTTGACCCCTCTAATTCCCACTATGTAGTTGGGGAAGTCGCACAGAAGGCCAAATGGATTTGGGTTGCCCAGGCAAGTGAGATGGGCGTATTTTCCGCTGCCAGGGTCATTGAAAGGAGACTACGAGTGCACCATGCTGCACGGAAAAGCAAAGACTGAAGCAGGCTGGGAGACCACGTGGTTATATATATAGGCAGGCACACAGGGCTCAGCTCTGTGTGCTTTGAGGAGCTCCGCCACCTAGAGGACCGGAGGACAATCCCCCCCCCCCCCCCCACCCTCCCAGAATACATGGCTAATTCAACCCTGCTTAACTGCGGAAAATCCACATTATGGTCATAGGGCAAACTTATGTACATAACTCCTAATTTACTCTGAGCCTATTACTTGTCCTGTTTATCCATAAGGTAGTAAAGTCAAAGATCATACAAAACATTAATGGCTCATCATAGAATAAAATATAGGGTCCTTTTTTCTACACAAAATTGTTGCAGTGACTTAGTTGCTCTCAAAAACTGATTTTGAAAAGTATTTGTACACAGATTAGGTGTTGACTAATTTATTTTCATTGTTAATGTAGCTTTGTCTGCTTGTTTTCAGCATGAAACCTCAGATAAGAACTTGTCACCAGATGGACAGTATGTACCTCGAATAATGTTTGTTGGTCAGTATAAAATATATCTTACTCTCTTTATTTTCGGTGTGCATAATTCTTTTCTGTGGAAACTTTCCCTGGCAGAAGCTGCAGGGAATTAATTCTTTATGCAAAAGATGCACTATTTCAGTATTGTATAGGGATATGCTTTGTTTGAAATGAATCAAAAGAAAACAAATTGAAATGAATTGAAAGAAAAATGAATGAAATTTAATTTGCATTTTGTTTTCTTTACTGAGTAGCCACCAGCCCTGGCCTGAACTCCCACCACTCCTTGCTCCATTGCAAAATTTTTAAAAAATCCAAGGCCGTAAGGGTCTGCCGTCCTCCTCCAGATGCCTCTAACTTCATCACTGGATGTTAAAATCCAAATGGGGTAGGAATGTGTGGAGATTTTTTTCTAGATACAAGGTCAACATGATAAAGCAAAATATTGTCAGCATTTTATTTTAACGACCAATCACAGTTACATCTCTACATTTTATTCAAGCAACATATACATGTGGCAATCCCAGAGGTGTTCTGCTTTTTTCCTTCCCAGACATTCAAAAATATATTTTTCATCCCCATAAAATAAGAAGCATTGCAATTTTGCTCTGACCAGGCACTAGGTGCAAATTTAAAATTGCCCTGGTTTCCAGACAGCATGATTGCAACATTAAATCATTAGACAGTAGCATGCAGAAACAGCATTCTTAACCTGGCTTAAATCATTTCTGTTGTGACACTCATTTAGCTGGCCTACTCAGAGATCCAAGAACATCTGAGGTCCTAAACTTGAGGGCCCTTTTTCTACTCAAATTCCACAGATGGAAGGAAAAAGTTCAAACAATGGATCAATGTATGGGCAGTAGCTGGGAGGGTGATATAACCGAGAAGGAGGGAGATTATCACATTTTTTTTCCCACTTCAACCTTTTGTCCTTCAATATGCATGTGCTCATTGACTACATAGCATATAGAAACTGATCTTGATAAGTTTGAAGTATTCAAATAAGACAATACCATTTCTGAGAGAAGGAGAAGTTATAGATATGAATCTGTCACAGGTTCTGAGATCTGAGCACACTACCCCAGGAATTGTGCAGGTCTGCAAGACAGGACACTGGGCTGGTCAAAGGTTTGTCTTCTGCCTATCCAATCTCCTCCCCCACAGGTTGAGCCCATGGGTTCCAGGGGCCAGTAGGTCTTTGCTATGGCAGCAGTACATCATGATGAATCTGGACAGGCTGGAACAAGACTAGACAGGCTGGATTAAGGCTGGACAGAATGGAGCAAGGCTGCAACAGGACATTGAGCTGGGACTGGGACTAAACACCAATACAGACAAGATGAGGTACTGAGCAGCGACTGGGAGAGACACAGGCAAGACAGGATACTGGACAGGAATTGAAATTAGATACAGGATGGGGCAAAACAAGGAGTGAATACCAGGAACTGGTCTGGGTTGGGCATGGCAAGACCAAACAGGTACAGGACAGGATAAGACAGACTAGGATAGGACTGGACAAGGACTAGGCAAGACAACACAGAGCAAAGAACATAGAAGCCCGAAGGCAGCAAGGCTGGAGGCCAGAAGGCTGCTAGGAAAAGGCCCAATGACTACTAAGCAAGGTAAAGCCTAGATAGGCCACAAGGCAAGGAGCAAGGAACAAGAATGTACAGAGGCCACAAGCCAAGGTACAAGACTAGAGTGGCCAGGTTAGAGAGCCAAGGGTGACTTCATGAAGAGGCAAGGTATTTTTGGCAAGGCTGGATTAAATAGGACTGAGACTTGGGCATGGCGAGAGCAGCGAGGAGGAGCTTAGCAAGGCTCATAGAGAGGCTCACTGAGGACTCCTACTGGTGGGGAGGCATCACAACAGTCCAGATCAGGGCATGGTGAGGCTGCGCAACAGGCAAAACCATGACAGAATCTATATCTTTAATTGCTTCACTTGGGCTCACCTCCAGTTTTGAGGTTTCCATGCTGCTGCCTGCCTGCACTCTATTCATTTATATCAGGATTGGCCAACTCTGATTCTCGAGATCCACAAACAAGCCAAGGTTTCAGGATATCCACAATGAATATGCATGAGAAAGATCTGCATGCACTGCCTTCATTATAATCAAATCTATCTTTTGCATATTTATTGTGTGTGTATCTTCAAAACCTGGCCTGTTTCTGGCTCTTGAGGACTAGAGTGTTGCTGCATGGCAGGGTCGGGCCCGTGTTCCTTAGCAGCAGCAGGAAGCCACTTCTCTCGGTCGCGGTCCACCTTCCCAACACGAGCCCCATTGATGCCGATGATCCTCCTCTCCCCGCAGCTCGGACGCCGCCCAGCTCCTCCGGCAGAGGTCCTCCCACTAGGCACGTGCACGTGCCTTTCTCTGTTTCTTAAACGGCCTGCAGCAAGGAAATGCTGCCAGCCCTCCCTGGCGACATCATCCCTGCGACTGTACATAGGGCTGGATCTGGCTTCCAGCCTTTGCCTTAACAACAGGTCTATTTGCTTCCTGCAATCTGCATGTTATTCCTGAGTTCCTTCCTCATTCCTGCCCTCCTCGTTCCCTCTGCTTGTCTTTTGGCTTTGACTTCGGACCGGACTTGACAACGAGCTACGCCACCTGCCATGACCGTTGCCTGGACACCAACTACAAACTGCGCTACCTGCCTTTCCTCTGGATTTCCATCTTGTGGAGGCCCCACATAAGTCCAGCCTACCCTGGTACCTGAGGGCCCAACCTGAGGGGAACGTGGGCTGGTGGTGGTGAAGATCCAGCAGGGTCTTTGCTAGTCTTCCGCCTCACCTACCGACAGTGGGGACTTGTGGAGCCCCTCCCCACAGGTGGCGACAGCTCCCCCTCGGTTCAAGGGTTCACCCCCAGAACATGGATTTGGTCACCTCAGATTTATTTTCTCATTATCAATCAACTGCTGTATCAGACTCAAAACTATTCTATCTTATCAAGAAACAAAAATTTGTCTCTTTCTGAATTTGTTCTGAAAATAATGGAAACTTTGTTGATGCCTCTGTCACATGGTTTCAAAGACCTTTAGAATTGCCTCAATGTATACTATATCCCAGAGGTTCTCAAACCAGGCCTGGGGATCAGGTTTTCAAGATATACGTAGTGAATATGCTTGAGGTACATTTGCAGGCACTGCCTCCATTGTATGCAAATCTACCTCATGCATTTTCATTGTGGATATCCTGAAAATCTGACTGACTAGGGTTGAGAAGAACTACAGCTATCGCCTATCTTTTGCATTGTAAATGTAACAATATGTTTAATGTTTTAGCATTTGGAGTGCAAAAACTTATAGCTTTAATCCACAGAATTGCTTCTAAATTGTCTAGATTAAGGTTCCTACTAGTGTGATATCCTTTGGGATTCATGTACTTTATCATGGGGAATGTTCCAATATTGGCAGGTTCCTAAGGAGCAGTGTTAGCTAAGAGTAGCAGGATGGTTCATCCCCAGTAAGAGCAGTGCCATAAAGAGTGACTCCAGGAGTCACAAGGGGGATTCACAAGATTCTGAAGAGACCAGGGAGAACAGCCAAGGGACTATGCTCTGCTCTGCTCTGGGGCTCTTGAAGCCACAAGAAAGGGAGATTTCCTATAAGACTGGTCAAATGTGAAGAAAGGGAAGAATCCAATCTAGAAATAAAGGGATGGGCTACTTTTTCCAAGCCTACCACTAGTGAGTAAGTAATTAAGAATAAGATACAAAGGGGATTCTGCACTTTTCTTTCTAGTGCTGAAGAGACAAATATCTTTTTGAGAAGACACAGGGTTCCTAGTGGTGCTGAGCTTCACTTAAGAAGTACAAGGAATCAAGCCTGTATTTTGGTTGCCTGTGGAACTTGAACTTTATCCTGTTTTAAGTTTTTGTACTCTTTTCTGTCTATTGATTTGTGTAAATATTGAGACTTTTTATTTATTTATTAAACTTTGCTTTTGTATGAAACACTCTACCTTGAGTGTGGACTAGTTATTTTTCAAGTATGATCCCCTATAGGTTACCTTTCCCCTGTAACAAAATCCTTGTCTCCCAACCCTCAATGAGTTGTTCAATGCTCAGCAGGACTGGGAAAAGTGACCCCCTTCCCAAGGAGGGTGGAGGGGATTATAAAGGTATGGCCTATACAGGAGTGGATAATATCCCAAGTTAGAAGGCTTGGGATATTACTAGGTTCTGAATTATCTTTCTCTGCTCATATCAACTCTGTTGTAAAATCCTCATTCTTTAAGCTAAGGATGAATAGGCATTTGTGACCTTTTCTGGAATTTGAGACCTTTCACATCATCACACAATCCCAAGTATTAAACAACTTAGATTACTGTAGCAATACAAGTTATCTTTGCAACTCATTCAGAACGCTGCAGCTCACATTATAAGCTCCTTATCAATGCGTGAACATATCTCCACTAGTCTCATATCCCTTCATTGGCTACCTCTGAAATGGCAGATAAAGTATAAGACTCTGAATTTAATATACAGAATGCTACATAATGATTCCAAATGCTGGACCAGCTGGATACTCAGAATTTACAGGCTTGCACATTCTCTTTGTTCAGAAGGAAAATGTCTCCATGAGATCCACACTGTCAAAATGGCAAAACCGGAGCCAGAACTCTCTACCTGATGATATCAGGACGATATGCAGCACTATTCAATTTAAAAAGACCCTAAAAACTCATTTATTCAAACAAGCATATGGTTTAGATTGCGTGCTCCATTTTCAGGCCCTCGCAGTCATGACTATTATTGCAGGTTTTTCTTTTCGTATTGTGCTTTGTATTTGTTGAATATGAATGCTGTTTGTAAGTCACCTTGAAATGGTTCCCTGAAAGTGTGACTGATACATTTTAATAACCTTGAAACTTAAACTATTTTTCTCCAACAGATGGCAGCAATTTTATCTTTGCTTCTAGGTATCCCCTCTGTACTCAGCATGACTGGGAAGTGTGATGCCTTCCCAAGGGGGGTTTTACAGCAGCAAAATTATTTACAGAAAATATAAAATGCTGACACTGATTTTAAACATTTTCACCAGCAGGGAAAAGGGAGTTATATTGCTTTTGCTTAGTTCACCAGAGAGATCCTACCTCAAGTACTGTGTTTATTTTTGGAGGTTATACTTCTGTAAGGACACTGAGTGGAAGATCTACTAGCAGAAGGACTACTAAAATGTCTCAAGGCTTGCAATACAAATGCTACACAAAGTCAGGGAGAGACTTAAAGACCTCAAAATGTACTTGGTGGAGGAAAAGAAGAAAAATGACAAATATGATAGAAAAATCCAAGTTTTTAGCAGGCTTCATTAAATTACAAGAAGGGGGCACTATCCTCAGAAAATGCAACTGAAGGCCAAAGGCTCATGATCTGAAATAGCCCACTAGCAGAGGTGGAAGGAAACAAAAGCCTTGACAAAATTTAAACATGCTTGGGACATGTTTGACCTCATAAACAGGCCGATACAGTACAGTGCGCACATTTTACTTTCAGAAATTAGCACCTACCCAAAGGTAGGCGTTAATTTCTCTGGGCACCGGGAAAGTGCACAGAAAAGCAGTAAAAACTGCTTTTCTGTGCACCCTCCGACTTAATATCATGGCGATATTGAGGTCCTAAAAGTTTAAAAAAGTAAAAAATTAAAAAAAAAAAATGTAAAATGGGCCTGCGGCTGGCGGGTCGAAAACCGGATGCTCAATTTTGCTGGCGTCCGGTTTCCGAACCCGTGGCTGTCAGCGGGCTCGAGAGCCGATGCCGGCAAAATTGAGTGTCGGCTGTCAAACCCGCTGACAGCTGCCGCTTCAGTCAAAAAAGAGGCGCTAATTAAAATAAATTAAAATACTGTATTGCGCACACAGGAGAGTGGCCTGTGCATGCGCCGGTGTTACGCTTGGGCTCCGGTCAGGAGGCGTGAACACCACCCAGCAGGGTGGCTCCAGGTGGAGAGAGACAGGAAGCTAGAAACAGTGTCTGGTTCCAGGCTGGGTCAAGGCAGGCAGCAATAAGCAGTGTCTAGTTCAGGCTGGGTCAGAGCAGGCGGCAAGGAGCAGAGTCTAAGTTCAGGCTGGGTCAGGGCACAGTAAGCAGGGCAAGGCAGGTCAGAAGGCCCGTAGGCCACACACACACAGAAGGCCCGTAGGCCACACACCATAAGCGGGGCAAGGCAGGTCAGAAGGCCCGTAGGCTCCACACACACAGACAGAAGGCCCGTAGGCCACACACCATAAGCAGAGCAGGGCAGGTCAGAAGGCCCGTAGGCCACACACACACAGAAGGCCCGTAGGCCACACACCATAAGCAGAGCAGGGCAGGTCAGAAGGCCCGTAGGCCACACACACACAGAAGGCCCGTAGGCCACACACCATAAGCAGAGCAGGCAGGTCAGAAGGCCCGTAGGCCACACATACACAGAAGGCCCGTAGGCCACACACCGTAGTCAGGGCAAGCAGGTCAGAAGGCCCATAGGCCACACATTCACAGAAGGCCCGTAGGCCACACACCGTAAGCAGAGCAGGCAGGTCAGAAGGCCCGTAGGCCACACATACACAGAAGGCCCGTAGGCCACACACCATAGTCAGGGCAAGCAGGTCAGAAGGCCCATAGGCCACACATACACAGAAGGCCCGTAGGCCACACACCGTAAGCAGAGCAGGCAGGTCAGAAGGCCCGTAGGCCAGGTGAGAACAGCGAGGAAGGAGGCCCGAAGGCCGCGCAAGGCAAGGAAAGGCCCGAAGGCCGCACAGGGCAAGGCAAGGAAAGGCCCGAAGGCCGCGCAAGGCTAGAGCAGGGAGCCCAGGTGAGCTCGATGCCGAAGCACCGAGGCAACTGTCAGGCAGGGTTATAAGGGCACACCCAGAGCATAGAGTGGACATAGGAGATGGACTGGGCCTGTCAGGAAAGCCAGCACTAGAGGGACCCCTGGTGGTGAGGCGGTAGCACAGCAGCCACAGCCGTAACAGCCGGGAGAGCGGGCGCTTGCCCGCTCTCCCGCAATTTTACTGTATCGGCCCATAAGTTACTGTACTTGTCAAGGTATAAAATGTGCATCATGTTGTAAACTGTAAACTTGGAACGACAGAATATAAAATGGCTAACTAAAATAAATAAATAAAATATACAAAGGGCAGTTGTAAGAGCAGGGCTGGGTGAGAAGTAGGGTAAAATAAATGGAGAGAGCATTGCTATAGTTATGAACTTACACATCCACCATGGTAGACGACCAACAAAGGGAGATAACAAAACTAACTTGCACACTGCAGTGACACAGTTGCCTTGAATTCCCAGGGGCAGGCAGCAGAGTCCAGTAGCATGGAGCAGTAGTACCTTGACCTAATCGGGGAGAGGGAGGATGGCAGGCATCCTAGAATGGGCAATAGGTTTCCTTGAATACAGTGCCTGGCTAAGGGTAAAAAGCATAAGGAGCAATGTCCTACAGGTACTCAGGTAAGCACATGTAGCACCTGTCTTTAGCTAGAGCAGGGTCGGCAGGAGCTACTGAATAGACAGGGGAGGTCAAATTGTTCTTATTTGCCTGCATCTAATGTACACCTTCTTTTATTTTTTTTTAGATTTTTTTTAAGTTCTTTTAATTCTAATTTTTATTTTATTTATTTATATTATAATTTTATATGATTATATGACTGTTTTTGTCTTGAACCATTACAATTGAATACAGAATGATGGTACAGAAGTTTAATAAATAAATAAATAAATAAATAAATAAATACTTGATAATATACGATTATTATTACTATTATTTTCAGATCCTTCTCTAGTAGTAAGAAATGATATCACTGGAAGATATTCTAATCGACAATTTACTTATGAACCAAACGACATGCAACTGCGTAAGACTTCAAACCTATTTAGTACTTCAGAACAGAATAGAATGGCAATGATTTTGTAATTTTTATTTTATAATATGAAGAGAGATGCATTGTTTTGTCCATGCACTTGTGGAGTTAAGATTTTTCTCTCTATTATCCAAATAATACTGACTAGTGTTGAGTGGGAAAGACTGAGGCTCTTTGTTCATGTCAGACTCAAGGAAAACTATGAGAGGTAGATATTCGGCAGTCCAGTAAACAGGAAGGATATCCGGGTAGTTACATCCAGAATATACCCAGATTAGTGTTCTGCTGAAGTTTCCCAGGTGGCTTTAGGACAACCACTATTCAGAACAGACTTCCTTGGCTCTCTCTAGCTGGGTAGCACTGAACATCAATACTTCCTGGCTAAAGTTTAGCACCATCTGCCCAGTGCCACCTCTTCTTACCCCAACTAAACTTTGTCAGGGTAATGAGTTACCCGGATCAAATGTAGCTGGGGGAATGTGGGAAAATATTTAAGTCTCAGGTTTTCTCCAGGTAACCTGAAAGTTACCCGGAAAAACCCTTTGAACATCGACCTCTGAATAGTTAAATCCCTTGAAAGGGCTTGGACAAAATATAGTAAAGCTTTAGCTTATTTGTATTCTGTTTAAAGAAGTTTCTTCTTTCTTTTTCGCTAGCGCCCATTATTTGTGCCTTTGCTCAGTTCAGTTTGTTATTGCTCACCTCAAAAGTGGGGGGTCATTACACTGATAGCTACACACGGTCCCTTCCAACTAAGCAAGCTCACAACCTGCTTCCATCTTACAAGTCAATGAGCTGGGGGAGCACATTTTGTTTTTAAGAAGAGATCTTTAAGTGACATTAGAAAAATAAAGCTAGTATTTTTTAAAATTGTGTACTTATGACAAAAAAAACATTTTGCTAGAAAACCAGAATTTATTTGCCTAGTTTATCTCACCATTGAGCATCAAAATGTTTGATCATTTTCCCAAGTGTTCTGTTAGAATTAGTAAGTGAACCATTTTTCTTATGGTAAATCCAATTCTTTAAAGAAAACACAGCAGTAAAAAGGTCTTTAGGAAGAAAACTTTGATTCTATAAAACATTATGTCTATAAAAAACAATGTACTTGACCATACTGACAAATGTTTCTATTGCAGATATCAATATAACAACTTCCCTTACTTTCTTGTTTCTTTCAGTGAAAGAGAACATGCAGAAGGCCAAACGACTCCTTCAGACTGAACTATAAATTGCAGTTCACCCATCTCCAAGAAGTTAAACGTTGCCAAGCACACAACAGTCATCAAAATATACTCTTCTGTACTGTGCACTGAGCCAATTATTGTCAGAGTACCATATTGCTTTTTTATCAGGTCAATGCAGAAGAGACAGTAATGTGACAGTGGATTTGACTATCTACCGCCGCCCATTTCTGTACAATTTGTATGACTTCTGTCCCTCCTGTTCAAACTCCACCTATGTCATATCCCTCACCCCTTCAAAGAACTTGCAAAATCCCTACCTGCCTTCAGATATCTAGCAATATCTACACATCTAATTGCACTGTATGTAGCAACAGTAGTTACATATAAACATAGAATATGTTGGTAGATAAGGACCACTGAGTCCATCCAGCCTGCCCATTGTGCCTTCCTATACTGTGCTATCACAAATCCTACTCAGCATAGCTCTTATCACTTGATGTCTTCTTCCTTTCTCCCATATTAGGTGTGATACATTATTTTAACTTACATGGACTATTGGTTAGGTATTCATAGCACTAGTAAGAAACAGTCTATGCTCTTTTGCAGACAAAATTATTTCTGTTTAATACAATTTAGTACCAAATGAACTGACAGTGTACATCTTTTCTTCAATAGGAGCACTTGTAGTTTGGCTTAGTGGGAGAAAATCTTTATTTCCTGACGTCACAAACCTTTTGTCCCACTAATATCTGTAGGACAGAGGGGAGCTTTGTGTACCCAAACTGAAATTTAAGAGATAGGTCTTAAATATTTCTTATACCAAGGCTCCTTCTGGCATATTGAAATAAGGAGCCATAAATCCTGCAGCTAGAGTGATCAGGGTTAGCCAGCTAAGTTATCCAGCTAACTCTGAATATTGGAGTTTCCTGGATAATTTAACTAGCTAATTTAACTTCTTTTAGATATGTCCACAGAATGTTCCTAAGTTATCCAGCTAAAGTTTAGCCAGGTGAGTGCACAAAATATTGAAAAGTTGGCATTTAGCTGGATAATTTATGAGTTATCCTGCTAAATGACTTTCAGTATTGACCCCTAGGTGTCACTCATGTGATAATGTCTCCAAATGGGTCTGTTTTGCTTGTGCCATTACAGGAATAAACCTCACTCGTAAGCCAGAATAAGTTGGGTATGATCTCAACCTCTCAAATTTACTAGCAGTGTTCTTTTTAATATTGGCATTGTGCCAGAGAGAGCTTCCTTCTGAACCTCATAGGGTGCAATATGTACAGGCCATCTATAAATTCAGCACTGGATGTTGCCTGACAGCTCTAGTGTGATAATGGAGGTTGTGAATGCTGCAGAAGAAGCTTCCCCAACCAGTGGCATCTCTAGACAGAAATATTTGGGGTGGTGACAGGTGGACAAGCCAAAATGACATTTACTCATATCACACCCCTGCCATTAAATTGGCAATAAAATATGTATAAAAAAATGTGCCAAGGTCCTTCTATGCAATAAAATAAAAAACCAACAGTTTCAATCTCCCAGAAAAACAACTATTAAAATGATTTTATAACCTTATTCAACCAATTCTTCTGTATGGATATGAGAGTGAAGTCTAGAGTCTGTAAAAGAAGGGACAGAATCTTGATAGAAATCCCACACCTCCAGTTCTGTAACACAGTCTGCAGCACAGAAAATCCCCACAATGGACCTAGGTTATTGACCCTTACAACTTACCACACAAAAATAAAACTTTCAAATTCTTCTGTCTCCTCAGTAAGAGCAACACAAATACCTTCCACTACCAGACACTTTGTGAAGTAACATAAAACTCTAACAAAACAAAACTTAGAACATGTATAGTAAACCAGTCACACAGTAAGAGCACTAACTCCAAGAACCCAAACAGTAACAATCCTACTTATGAAGAGGTCCTAAAACACCAATAAATCTATTAGAAAAATAGAACAACTCAGGCTGCTATAGATCCTTATACAGAAACTACACACTAGCAGAATACCTCACCTCAGTCACATATGAAGATCACAGATAAACCCCCACCAAATAGAATAAGCAGCATATAAAGTATAAATAGAATTGTGCAGTCAAAAACTGAACTGGAAAGCACAAGCCAGATTCTGTATGTAGTACAAAAATGGAAAAACAGAAACATCATTATTCCTCATAAAACAACAAAATCAAGAAATATATCAACCATACTAATAAAAAGAATAAATATTTTAAAATACCTGACAAATAGAATAACATCTAAAAATTAAAAACTCATTCAATTTTTTAAAAATTTACCAAACGCCAGTAAATTATTTCAAAAACACAGACATATCAAATAAAATTCAATAATTAAAACTAACAAGGATAAAAAAAAGTCTTGCTCTCCATACCTGGTAACTTTTTATTTCCAGTCTCCCTGAGATTAGTTTCAGAGTAGGAAGGTGCACAAACCTTATCCTCTCTCTCTCTCTCTCATGCATACACCATGTTCATTCTCTCTCACACACACATTCCCACACACGCTCACTTTCTGGCTTTTTCCTTCTCACTCATGTGCACAAGCCCTTTCACACTCAGTGGCTTTCTCTCCCTCACACACACACAGGCTCTCTCATACTCAGTGGCTCTCTATCTCACACACATACATACAGGCTCGCTCTCTCTTTTTCTCTCACATACACACAGGCACTCTCACAAACAAACACAGGTTCTCTCATACATACATACACACACAAATTCAAGCTTTTTTCTTTCTCATACACAGGCTCTCACACATAAACACACAGGGGTTTTTTCTCCTCTCATTCACATACTCATGCTCTCTCTCTCTCACACACACAGTCTTTCACACATACAGGCTTGCTCTGTCACTCACACAGGCTTTCTCTCACATTTACATAGGGCCTCTCATACACAATAGACTCACATTCTTTCTCATACACATACAGGCTCACATATTCACAGAGGCTCGTACACCCACAGGATCTCTCTTCCTCTCTCTCTCTCTCTCTCTCTCTAACACACACACACACACACAAATACTTATAGGCTCGCTCTCTCTTACACACACATACACACACACACACACACAGGGTCTCTCTCAAACAGGCTCTCACTTATATATATACATAGGCTCTCTCTTTTACATACATTTACATACACACAGGCTTGCTCTCTTTCTCTTTCATATATACACAGGTTCTCACTCTCTCTCACACACACATACAGGCTCACTCCCTCTCTCATAGATACGCAAGCTCTCACAAAAACATAGACTCACTGTCTCTCACTCTCATACACACACACACACACACACACAGGCTGGCTCTCTCATATACACACAGATTCTCACACATACAGGCTGGCTCTCTCTTTCATATACACAGGATCCCTCTCTCATACATACACTCTAATTGTACTGCATGTATAAGATAATTTTACAAGAGGTTTATGATTAATAAGTTTGATAAATGGAAGCTGTAGTTGATAATACTAATTACTGCCAGTCAATAAAAAGGATTTCCTATAGGTACCTATATTTAAAGAAAATACAACTTCAAGTCTTTTAGTCTGTTCACTTTTATTTATTTTATGTAAAGTATCTTGTCCCAGTCACATCTTGTACCTCAGTGAGTGCAGTACCTAGGAAGCTAGAAGACTTTGTAATCCTTTGCTGGGGTGTTTGCTGATTCCCTAGGGACAAAAAAGTTATTATTCTTTGGGGCTGCTTTTTCATACTATTCCCTCTTATTTCAGATGTCAAGGGGGAGAGTTATTGCTGTGATGGGGGAAGGAAATCCTTCTTCCAGGTGATGGAGTGTTTCTCCTTATGTGCGTGTATTTCCCTGGTGCTGTACTCTCCTCAGGAACAGACAGGCTGGACACAGACCGGGTATTCAAATAAAATTTACTGATTATGTCCAAAACATCGATCACTATCCCACATACGTTCCACAAATGAAACTGTGCATTTGAACTATTTACTAGGGATGTGAATCGTGTGATCGATCATCTTAACGATCGATTTTGGCTGGGGGGGGAGGGAAATCTGATCGTCATGGGTTTTTTTGTTAAAAAATCGTAAAAAATCATAAATCGGGGGAGGGCGGGAAAACCGGCACACCAAAACAACCCTAAAACCGACCCCAACCCTTTAAAACAAATCCCCCACCCTCCCGAACCCCCCCCAAAATGTTTTAAATTACCTGGGGTCCAGTGGGGGCGTCCCGGCGCGATCTCCCCACTGGACCCCCCCACTGGACCCCAGGTAATTTAAAACATTTTCGGGGGGTTCGGGAGGGTGGGGGATTTGTTTTAAAGGGTCGGGGTGGGTTTTAGGGTTGTTTTGGTGTGCCGGTTTTCCCACCCTCCCCCTCCCCCGATTTACGATTTTTTGACGATAAATCAGGGGAATTGCTATTGTATCGCGGCTCTAACGATTTTTGACGATTTAAAATATATCTGACAATTGTTTTAAATCGTCAAAAAATTATTCACATCCCTACTATTTACATAGTCTCTCTGCTGGGATGCTTGTGTCCATCTCTTTAGCTCCTGGGAGGGAACTTGCCTCTCTTTCCTCATCAGGGTACAAAAAGCCCAGTCAGATGGGAAATCCTAGGGGAGAACCCCAAATCATGAAAAGATCCTACCTGAGTCCAAGGTTCTGTCTTTTGCCCACTGCCTGTGTCCTTTGTGGTGGAGATCCAGTTGGGAGTCTCCAAATCTTGATGTTTCATTCTGCTCTATCTTCAATTGTGTGTGACTTCTCAGGGGGGCAAACTCAATTGTTTCCAGTCTTGTCCAAAGTTTTCACTCTCCTGACTCCAAATTGTGAGGTTAACAAAAAGGGGAAAATCCAAATTGCTCTCAAGTCCAAAAATCCCTCACTGGGAGGTGCTGTCACTGGTCTTGCTTCTTCTAGGGAGTCGAAGGATAACTCATAGGTCTCCAGCCCCTGCTGTCTGGATTGGGAGGGTTGCCCCTCTCCAAAGGGGTACAGGGTGTTCCCCAGAACAAGAAAAACTTATCAAAAACCTGACCAAAATCTCTCTCTCTTTTCAAAAATGATGCAGACCCTCTCAGACAAAGAGTGTACTGATGAGAAATCTCTACATGTAGGGAAATACACCAAGTAATGGTTAGTAAGCCCTGAGTAACTAGTTGCCCCTCCTACTCTCTCTCTCTCTGTCTCTCTCTCTCTCGCTCTCTCTCGCTCTCTCTCTCTCTCTCCCTCCCAAAATATCTATCTGGGCATTGCTTGCTTAGCTTGCAAAGTGAAAATATCAAAGGTGCAATAAATTTTATCACGGGCACTATTCATGCAAAATTTACAGAAAAATGATAAATCTAGGTCTAACCCCTACAGTCTTCATTCTGTTATATGTATAGCTATATTTATAGCAGAATGATGAGGCATGAAAAAAAGGGGGCAATAGTAGGATGCCAGCCACATCGTGACAGTGCAGTTTTGCCCATTGTTGTGCGGTCGCGCCACACACTATCGTCCCCATAGTGCCATGGGAAAAGGTGTAGTTATTTCCCGCAGTGCTGCCGGCGATTATGTGAAAAACATTATTGTCCACAGAGCTGCCAAGAGATGACTCCACCCAAACCCCAACCATACTCCTACCCTTCCCCTAATTAGAACAATATCACCATGAATAGGCCCGGTGAGTGTAACCCCCTCCCCCACCCTCCATGCATGTAAATCCTCTGAAAATCCAGCCATAAATACATAACTATTTTGTGAAATTTTTCAAAATGTGTGAAACTTTTCTTGCAATTCAAACAAGGTACAATGTCACAAAATCGAGAAAATATCACCATATTTCATAAACAAAGCGAAACATCACCTGTGACAAAAAAGGGTCCTAATTCAATACTATATCAAATAACTGATTTCTGAGGTACTCTTAAAGTACTGAAAAATCACAGCTAATCTACAGAGCCTACTGCTGATGCCAGTTGGTAGCAAATTTTAGGTGGAGTGATAAGATTATAATTTATTAGACTGTAATACAAGTCTTAAAAAGTGTAATTTCATAGCATCATATGTCAGGCTAAAGTTTGTGTGTAGCCGGAATTTTTGAATCAGACTTATGCACGTAAGTCTGCTTTGAAAATTAGTAGGTGTGCGTAGAACCCTGGTGTCCTACACGCAAGGACAAATGTATATGCATGTGAATAGATTTAAGCACATGCTTTCAAAAGTCAAAAGCATCTGCATAATTAGTTTCCCTTATCCAACTCCATCTCCCCAAATGCCTTTTTATAACATGTAAAAATAGCTTTTGTGCGTACTTTTATACATATAACTCCTGGGAAATCTTAAATAGCCCATTTATGCACATAAATCCCGAGTTTATGCACATCAGTCTTTTTGAAAATGCAGTGCAAAATGTATATTCTGCGGCTCACACATCTCCAGCACATTAGATCAATGAATTGTCATTTTTAGTTTTTGATATAGGCATATAATAGTATTAATTTTGGAATTTTACCAGTGGGTTTTATTGACAAAGTAAAAAAAAAAATAGCAACAATAAGAAGTTTCAAACAATTTGTATCAAAATTGTTTGAATAATTTAAAGCAGATCTGCAGTCCATTGAAACATGAATTGGATTTTTGAAAAAGTCAGAGTATTTCAAATTCACTTCAGATTTCTTTAAAATAGGTTATGGTGAACCAATCTGATGAGCCTTCAAATATTTCCAGGTTTGTTGATTTGCTCGGCAAACCTGTTCTGAAGAAGTTCACACATTCACAATTCTGTCATCTCTTTGAAAAGAATGGGAGTGTTACATTTCTTATCCATTTTTTTCTCCGTGATCAGCCAGCCTTTTGATTTTACAGTTGTGTTTCTATAATGCACAGCAATGAAGACCAAAAAATTATAAGGTGATAACTTTTATGACTGCTTTTTGGGAATTATCACTCCCTTTCCTCCAGTCTAAACAGACATTTGTAGCAAATTCCACAAAATAAAAACATTTCAGTTCAGACTCCTGAACATATCATGGCACCTTCCCCTTCAGATTTCTCCAAAATTTCAGTTTGTTGAGTAGACGCTGAGAGGTTCTTATTTTAAAAACTCACTATATTATCTACCTTCTAAATGGGCTGTGACCGACGGCCCGCAAATGCGCAGTAGAGAGCAGCTCTCCCGCGCATGTGTGAAAGCACGTCGGTCAGAGGGGAGCAACATGGTGCTGGGAGGAAATGGAGCAGCGGAAGGCTGCCTTGGAAGCGACGGGGAAGAGCAGCAGTGGCAGCGGCGGCACAGACACAGAAGGTCTCCGGGGTTCTCTCTCTCGCGCTGGGAGGAAATGCCTTGGAAGCGGCGGGGAGGAGCCGCAGCGGCACAGACACAGAGATGGGAAGTCTCCGGGGGTCTCTCTCTTGCGCGCGCACCTCACCACGAGCATCGGGCGGGCCAGCAACAAGCCCGGTGGTGAGGCACGCGTGAGAGAGAGAACCCCGGAGACCTCCCATCTCCGTGTCTGTGCCATCCAGCGGCCGCGCTTAACTGGACCTTGGGGTGGCAGGTGAGTGGCCGACATCTTGCAGCAACAATGAGGGACCTGAGCTGCTGCCGCCGTTGGTGCGAAAACATCCGGAGAAGGAAGGGGTTCTGGATGAGGTGAGAGAGGAAGGAAAGGGAAGATAAGAGGGGATGGAAGGAAAAAGAAGAGAATATGAGTGATGTTCTGGAGAACATAAAAAGAGGGAGTGGAGGAGGGCTGAGGGAGAGAGAAGGGGTTGTGGATGACGTGAGAGGGGAAGGAAAGGGAAGATGAGAGGGGATGGAAGGAAAAGAGAAGAGGATATGAGTGAGTAAGTGAGAAGGGTAAAGTTGTGGGAGAACATAAAAAGAGGGAGTGGAGGAGGGCTGAGGGAGAGAGAAGGGGTTGTGGATGAGGTGAGAGAGGAAGGAAAGGGGAGATAAGGGGATGGCAAGAAAAGGGAAGAGGATAGTATGGGGGGAGGAGGAAGTTGGGACGGGAGGAATATCGAGAGCTCTGACCGACGTAGGAGTGAGTCACATAGCATAGTGACTGAGAGGGGATGGGAGGGAATGCGAGTGAGGGATGGGATTGGGAGAAGGTGGGGAGTGGAGGAAATGGGAGTGAGAATGAGGGGGGGTTGAGAGTGAGGGAAGGGGGTTTTAGTGAGAGGGGAGGGAGGCAGTGGGAGAAAGAGGGTGAATAAGATTGAGGGAAGGGAGTTTGAGTGGGGGCAGGGGAGGGAAGGGAGGTGAGTGGAGGAAGGGGGTGAGTGACTGAGGGGGAGGAGGATGAGTGACTGAGGTGAATGGGAGAGGGGAAGGGGGAGTGAGGGAGAAGAAGTGTAGAAGAGTGCCGTTTCCGAAAACCGAACCGAAAAAAAGTTTTAATGTAGCCCGTTGTTACGGGCTTAACGGCTTGTTATGTATAATTGTATATTTAATAAAGATTAAATTTATTTAAAAAACCTCACTGAATGAGTAAGATAACTAGATATTTATCCTGTTGATTTTAATGTTAAAACTTTTTAATCATGCAATACAAAGTGACAAGCAACCGAATCCATATAATTGTTTCTTATGCACACCAAGCACCCTAGCAAGAACAACATTACTTTTTCAGTTTCACACAAACACACTCACACACCCATTACCCAGATAACATTTTACACAAAGTCCGACCTAGTCTATAATCTCCCCAACCCATTAACCCTCCCAACCTCCCCCTCCCACTTCCATATACTCTGTCTCTTCCAGGTGTTATCATCGTAGTATCCAGGAACAAGCGACTTGAACATCCTTAATTCTTCATTGTGGAAGGGCTGCTAATGTACAGTACAACTCCAGAATCACATTGCTCCTGGCCCTGGGGGAGGGCATGTGTATTTCATCATCCCATGATGCTAGGAAGGTGTGTGTGTTGGAGGGAGGGGGAATTAGCTTTAAAAGAGCATACTGAAGCCATCATCCCCATTTCCATTAAATTAGGCAGTGCATTCTCCATACCCAATAGGAAACATAGAAACATAGAAATGACGGCAGAAGAAGACCAAACAGTCCATCCAGTCTGCCCAGCAAGTTTTGCACTTTTTTTTTCTCATATTTATCTGTTACTCTTGGCCCTTAGTAACCTTTTGGTTCTATGTCCCTTCCACCCCCACCATTAATGAGAGAGCAGTGTTGGAACTGTATCTAAGTGAAATATCTAGCCCAATTAGCTAGGGTAGCAACCGCCACAATAAGCAAGCCACACCTTCGCCCACCCAGACTAAATAATTCAGTCCTTGTTGGTTGTTGTCTGTATATAGAACCACCTTTCTTCATTCCCCCTGCCGTTGAAGCAGAGAGCTATGCTGGATATGCGTGAAGTATCAGACTTTCACCCCTGCCATTGAAGCAGAGAACTATGCTGGATATGCATTGAAAGTGAGGTATCAGACTTTCTCCCCTGCTGTTGAAGCAGAGAGCTATGCTAGATATGCTTGAAGTATCAGGTTTTTCTCCCCTGCCGTTGAAGCAGAGAGCTATGCTGGATATGCATTGAAAGTGAAGTATCAGGCTTATTTGGTTTGGGTAGTAGCCACCGTAACAAGCAAGCTACTCCCTGCTTTTTTGTGAATGCAAATCCTTTTTTCCACATTTCCTCTTGCCGTTGAAGCTTAGAGCAATGTTGGAGTCACATTAACCGTGTGTATGTTTATTGAATAAGGGTATTATCTCCAGGTAGTAGCCGTCATTCCCACGAGCCACCCACTCTTCATTCACATCCTCTAGATTTTATGGATCCACAGTGTTTATCCCACACCCCTTTGAAGTCCTTCACAGTTCTGGTCTTCACCACTTCCTCCGGAAGGGCATTCCAGGCATCCACCACCCTCTCCATGAAGAAATACTTCCTGACATTGGTTCTGAGCCTTCCTCCCTGGAGCTTCAAATCGTGACCCCTGGTTCTGCTGATTTTTTTCCGACAGGAAAGGTTTGTGGTTGTCTTTGGATCATTAAAACCTTTTAAGTATCTGAAAGTCTGTATCATATCACCTCTGCTCCTCCTTTCCTCCAGGGTGTACATATTTAGATTCTTCAATCTCTCCTCATAAGTCATTCTATGAAGACCCCTCCACCTTTTTTGTCGCCCTTCTCTGGACCGCCTCCATCTTGTCTCTGTCTCTTTGCAGATACGGTCTCCAGAACTGAACACAATACTCCAGGTGAGACCTCACCAAGGACCTGTACAAGGGGATAATCACTTCCCTTTTCTAAGTCAATATTCCTCTCTCTATGCAGCCCAGCATTCTTCTGGCTTTAGCTATTGCCTTGTCACATTGTTTCGCCAACTTCAGATCATTAGACACTATCACCCCAAGGTCTCTGATTGATTTTAAGTTATCTATGATCTATCTATTCTCCTGTTACTAATCTCTGATGACATACTGCTAATCAAGAATGCTGAACCCTGCCTTAATGGATTTCTTATTCAAAAAAGTGGGTAATAAAAAAATGTTTCCAAGCACACTAAGGGTGAAGGCAAAAGCAGGGGTGGATCAATCAGGCACCACGTGGGGTGCCTTCATTAGGATGCTGAAATCTCACCATCCCCCATGGTCTGCGCTGGTTGCCCACTGCCATACTACCACCTGTGATTACAACTACTGCTGTCATCTTAAGCAGCCCAGCCCTGTCAGACTCTGCAGCATGGCCTTATGAGGAAGAACAGAGCCATGGCCCTGCCGCAATAACTGGGAGATCCTTAAGAGAAGGAGGAGGCGTATGCACGCAGTATTTTTGGATTTGCCATCGGAAACTTAGGAAGAGGAGGAGTGCAGCAGCCTTGCCAGAATTGCTGGAGGGGCCTTAGGAGTATAAGAAAGAGTGTGGCAGCCCTGCTAGAATCACCGGTGAGGCCTTAGGAAGAGGAGGAATGCCATGGCCTGCTCTGTAGGAAGAAGCACTAGGCCAGAGATGAGTCAGCCTTGCGGCCCCATGAAGAACTGCTCTCATTGGTTGCAGGGCTGACCCAACTCTGGCCTAGTGCTCCTTTTTACAAAGCAGGCTGCGGTACTCCTCCTCTTCCTAAGCCCCTTCCTTGAGGCTTCATTTGTTGCATT
This sequence comes from Rhinatrema bivittatum, assembly GCF_901001135.1. NCBI lineage: Eukaryota > Metazoa > Chordata > Amphibia > Gymnophiona > Rhinatrematidae > Rhinatrema > Rhinatrema bivittatum. The sequence continues at coordinate 198,386,154 of NC_042616.1, read as the reverse complement.
TTACTCATTTGTTTTAAAAGATTGCACATCCCCAAAGGTTAGCATTTCAAAAGCTTTTAAAATTATTCTACCAATTGAGGTAAAAAGATATCAAACAGGAACAAAATCTCCGCTAAGCAGCATTTTAGTCAAACTGTTAGTCACACAATTAAAATCAATGAATCTTTTTCTAATCTTAAAGCAGGCAGTTAAGTTCTGTGTTGATTCTCCAGTAGAGGCAGGGGTAAGATTTAAAGCAGTCTTAAAAGGTGTGTTTATGTCAGTTGTTCTCTCAACTCCGTCTTCGGGACACACCTAGCCATAGCCAGTCTGGTTTTCAGATATCCACAATGAATATGCAAGGTATATATCTGCATATAATAGAAGCAGCACAGGCAAAATTATCTCAAGAAATTTTCAATGTAGATAAACTGAAATCGTGCCTGGCCAGGTGTGTCCCAAGGACTGGGTTGAGAACCCCTGGTTTATATATCGGTCACAAAAGCCATAGGAATAGTGCAAGCACAATAAATTCTGCAATTTTCAGGCTTCTTCAGAACCAAATGATTTTTTTTTTATTTTTTTTTTTTATTTCCTTGTAGTTTTGTTTTTGTTTTGTTTTGATTTTTGGGGGGTGAAATTTGTTGACACTTCATTGGCAACTTTTGCAGTCAAGTATTGAATGAGATTCTAAACCAGGGGTCAGGAACCTTTTTGGCTGAGAGAGCCATAAACGCCACATATTTTAAAATGTAATTCCATGAGAGCCATACAATATGTTTAAAACTAAATACAAGTAAATGTGTGCATTTTATGTAAGATCACACTTTTAAAGTACAATAAGTCTCTGAAAATATTACACCAGGCCTTAAGACACCAATACATCTCCTATTAGGAAAACGGACCAAGTCAGGCTGCTATAGAGTCCTACACAGAAACTACACGCCAGCAGAAAACCTCACCTGAATCACGTGCTGTCCCTCACCTAACATAGAATAAAGAGACCAAAACGCATAACAAGAAGCATGCAGACAAAAACTGAATTGGAAACTGCAACAAGCCAGAGTCTCTGTATGCAGTGTAACAAAGGAAAAAAGAAACATCACACATCCTTATAAAACAAATCAAGAAATATAAAATCATCAGCAGTAAAACTGTACTAACAAAAAGAACATATTTCGAAACAGCTGATGAGTGGAATATCCAATAATTAAAAACTCATATAAAACATTTCCAGATACCAACAAAATATTTCAAAATAGCAGACACAAAGATCCAGTAATGAAAAATAATAAGGATACAAAAATTTTTTTGCTCTGCATACCTGGGAACGTTTGATATCCAGGTGTCCTGAGATTGTTCTGAATTAGCAGGAGGTGGGGGTGGTTTGCTTGGAACTTTCTCCTCTCTCAGTCACATACCAGCGCTCTCTCTCACACTGGCTCTCAATGACACACCTATACACACATGCTCTCAGTCACTCACATATACAAATGTTTTTTCTCTCTCACTTATATAGGCTCTTAATTACACATTTACACACATGCTGTCTATCTTTTCACGCTTACACACACACAGGCTTTCAATCACATAAATACATGCTGTCTTTTTCTCTCACACACAGACTCTCATTCACATGCTTACAAACATGTCCTCTCTTTCTCTCATTTACACACAGGCTCTCAATCACATACTCACATGCTCCCTCACCTAAATCAGCTCTCAATCACACACAGACACACATGGTCTCTCTCTCTCATTTAAACACAGGCTCTCAATCACATACTCACATGCTCCATCACCTAAACCAGCTGTCAATCAGACACAGACACACATGATCTCTCTCTTACTTATACACACAGGCTCTTAATCATACATACACATGATCTCTCTCACACACAAAGGATCTCAATCATACACACATACTCTTTCAAACAAACAGGTTTTCAATTACAAACTTACACATACAGGTTCCCAATGGTAAACTTACATTCATGCTCTCTCTCTCACAGGCAGGATCTCAATCACAGACATACTCTCTTTCACATATACAGGCTCTCAATCATTCACATACATGCAATCTCTCACTCACACACACAGGATCTCAAACACACATGCTTGCTCGCTCATTCACTCTCTCTCTCCCCCCCCCCCCCCCCCTCCCCCCCCCCCCGGGAACTCGCGGCAGCAGCAGCCACCTCCCAACGCTAACCTCCTTCATTTTCAGCCCTCGCGGAGGCGAAGGCGGAGTCCCATCGGCCGCGGTTGAAGATTTTCATTTTCCTCCGAGCCGCGCTGCAGTCTTCTTCCCGCGCAGGCACCCGATGCTCTCCACTTCCTCTTCCGGGCCGCGGGAAGAAGAGAGCACCGGCGTGCTCTCTTCTTCCCGCGGCCCGGAAGAGGAAGTGGAGAGCATCGGGTGCCTGCGCGGGAAGACCCGCGCAGGCACCCGATGACTCCAGCGCTGGCACCCGGATGACTCCAGTCGGCGTGCTCTCTTCTCCTCCCCCCCGCGGCCCGGAAGAGGAAGTGGTGAGCATCGGGTGCCTGCGCGGAAGAAGAGACCACGCTAGTGTGGTCTCTTCTTCCCGCGCAGGCACCCGATGCTCTCCACTTCCTCTTCCGGGCCGCGGGGGGGGGGGAGGAGAAGAGAGCACGCCGGTGCCGCTGACTCCAGCTGTCCTGCCGCGTTCCGCCCGGGCTGACAGCATTTTAAGCCCGGGCGGCGGAGGACCGGGGAGCAGCTGGGTCAGCGGGGAACCGCGAAGTATGGCGACACGTGTCTGCGAGCCAGATGCAGCCCTCAAAAGAGCCATATCTGGCTCGCGAGCCATGGGTTCCCGACCCCTGTTCTAAACCTTGCATGTTTCCCTCAGTTAAACTGAAAAGACAGCTGGAAAGGGGAAGGACGCCAGTTGGCATGCAATGGGGCAGAGCTGGTCCAGTTTCAAGTGGAAAAGGTGGAGTTTCTTCAATTGGCTCCAAAGAAACAAACCGGAAACTGATCCAATGTTGCAAGTAATGACCAGGCGAAGAAGAGGATTGGTAAACACCAAGGAATTTATTAATATATCTCGTAATAAAAAGCCCAACTCGGGCTGAGTTTCACTCTGTTTCGAGCTGCTTCAGGGGCTGTTTGAGCAGGTCTTAGAAAAAAGCCAGAGATTGTCCATTAACAGATGTCCATACGGATTTCTTGTTGTGACTTAATATTCCTGTGAACAAAGCGTCTTGTAACAACTACAAGGAATATAAGGGTCACAGCAAGAAATCCGTATGGACATCTGCTAATGGACAACCTCCGGCTTTTTTCTAAGACCTGCTCAAACAGCCCCTGAAGCAGCTCGAAATAGAGTGAAAATCGGCCTGAGTCGGGCTTTTTATTATGAGATATATTAATAAATTCCTTGGTGTTTACCGATCCTCTTCTTCGTCTGGTCACTTCTTTCAATTGGCTCCAGACAGGAACATTTAACAGTTTTACATTACTCTATGACAGGGGTGGGCAGTTCCGGTCCTCGAGGGCCACAAACCAGTCTGGTTTTCAGGATATCCCTAATGAATATGCATGAGAGAGATTTGCATGCACTCTGCCTCAGTTGTATGCAAATATATGTCATGCATATTCATTAGGATATCCTAAAACCTCGACAGGTTTGTGGCCCTCGAGGACTGGAATTGCCCACCCCTGCTCTATGAGTTATTGCACCAAGGGGCATACCATATTAGCTCTACAGGAAAATGAAGTACATTCCTTCTTTGACTTTCCTACCAAATGAGTTTGGAAGCCCAGGGCCTTTGCAAAACGTCCTCATCCCCAGGAGCATTGCTTTTCCTTCTCTCTGTCCCAGGAGCATTCGTCTTCCTCTTCCTCTCCCTCTCCACCCCAACCTCAGGAGCATTATTTTTCCTCTTTCACCTCTTTCACCTCCTTCCCCACCCACCGCAGGACCCAGGGTGTGCAAATCTTTCTCATGCATATTCATTGTAGATATCCTGAAAACCTGGCCTGTTTGTGGCACTCGAGGACTGGCGTTCATCCTCCCTGCCTAGCTAGTTACTATGGGAACCTGAAGAATCGATTTCTGAGGCTTCAAAATAACTTTAAAAATTATTTATTATACTAATTCTGAGAAAAAACATGGGTGTTAAAAATAAGTGTATTAATTAGCCATGGGGTAGATAATCACAGCAAACATTCTTTCAGATCTGACCAAAGCATGTAGTGAAATGGAGCTTTGGAAGATTTGTTGCCCCTTTCAAAAAAAAAAAAAAAGCTGTAAACTCATCAGCACAATAGCTTCAGGACCTGTTTTTTTGTACAGGCCTCCTATAATTCTAGTTAAATTGCTATTGTTTAAACAATTATGTAATGTTTCAGTCTAGGTATTCTTTTCACTATTAGGACCTGTGCCTCAGCCTGATGAATTTTTTTGGAGGGATATATAATTACTACATAAGGCATATCGTATACGATAGTCTTCAAGTGTATCTCCCTTACATTTTGGATAAGGGATTTGCCTACAAGTGCATCTTGGCATTAATGAATAATTTGGCAAACTGCATGTTAAACTGCTGCTTTCAAATAGAGAACAAACACAAAATGAAACATTTACTGCTGTCCCCCAACATGCCATTCTGGATTAATGTAAGTCTTACCATGGCAGTGTTAAGCAACCCTGCCCTTTTCCAACGTCATCAAACTCCAATCTAGGAATCAGGAAATTGACGGAACAGGACCCTCCCCATATCCGTCTCCTACCAACTGGGTGTTGGCTCATGGAGCAGATGGACGGTGTGAGATTTGCGAAGGTGTTTGATTTCCCCGTAAGACTATGCAAATATTTGCACTGAAACCAGAACAAAAGGGAAATGCTGTGCAGAGAGCTCAGGCTTTGGGACACCTCAGCATTTAAGCAGTAACAGGAACCACATGAGTAATCTGCAGGCCTCCTTAGGAGGGTTTGGCGCCGGTTTGTGTGCATACAGAATGTTTAAGGAAAACCTCCGAATGCTGAGGTGTCCTAGAAGCCAGCACAAACCTCACCTTTGGCCCGACGAAGCTGTAAAGTATCCTTACTGCAAACAATGTATGTAGGCCTTCCTTGGCTCACAGAGTAGACTAAATAACCAACCAATATTGTCTTGAAAGTTTCGGTGCCTAGTAAGTCATCTTTCCGGCCTGCTGGCTCATGCCAAAGGCCACATTTTTACATAGGCAAAACTGCCTGTGCATTAAGGAATGGAGGTCAGATATAAAGGCAAATGGAGGGGAGGGCACATTTTTGAAAGCCGGTTACCTGTCCAAACAGCAGTCTGCCCGGGTAAATTTGACCTGTGAGAAATTTGCCCTCCTTGCCCAAATAAAAGTACGTGGAGGCTTCCATTCTTTGCGAACTTTTAGCCGGGGGAGGCATTCCATATTCAAATATATGCCTGCTCGGTTACCCTCGCCCGGCACCTGCTGGCACAGCAGGTACAAAGTACTTTGCATTGACTCATTTTCAAAGAGAAACTGTCCAGTTCACATGCTGCTTCTCACACAAGGTTCTGGTTTGGCCTGAAGTATTGCCCACAGTGTATATTCCATTTAGCGAAGGGGCATCATTACCCCATAAATGCACACTTGCACAACACTTACTGATTGTCAAACAATTCTGATATGGAAAATTCTTGAACTAATGAGTGGCTGAGAGAGATTGACAGCAATGGTAGTTGTGAAGTTTATTATTCCTTTTCAAATAGCCCATAATTGTTTTTTTTGCTTCAAGACAAACGTAGAAGCCTGGTTTTGCTTCTTGCTCTGGTCAGAAAAATGCAGAGGATGGAAACACAGTCAGAGCGGCACACATGGACAGCTGCCTTCTTAAAGAGCTGTACATTGGCTCAGCCTGGTGGCTCAGTGGTAGCACCATGCCCTGCCATGTGACAGAGCTGGGTCCCTGGACCAAGCCTCTGGCAGCAAACCACACATAGTGATTTCTGAATGAAAAGTCATCACTCCTACTTTCTCTCTCTGCCACCAGCCCTTTTTCCTTACAGATCGAAATGCGTGCATTGTGAAACAATAAACATATTTTTACCCAGTGTGAGGTGTCAGTTTTCAAAACCCTTTTATACTTGGGTAAATGTGCTTTCCTGCATAATCAAAAAATGATCTTCCATTAGCCTGAAGTCAGGGGTAAGAAGCAAATGTTACTGTGTTAAAAGAATGCATGTATTATTCCTTGGCTTAGCCACACGTTGGCTTGTTGATCCAAACCACAAAAAATATACCTAGCACACTAAAATGACCTTGCTATTGGGATTAGTGTAAAAAACTGCAATCTTGATGATAGCTGATCTTTAAATAACGAATCCTTGTTTCATACAGAATTTCAGTGAAAAAAACACAGAAGCTATTAATCCTTCTATATTGACTTTTTAAAACCATAAATCCTCTAGTCTTAAATGTCATTTTCACTTACGCTAGAAGGGAGGAAGGGAGGAAGCACTGTAACTGACAGCCCACTGAGTAAACATTCAGGAAAGATTTCCACTGCCTGCGCAAGATAAATGCAAATGCTCCCTTGAAGGTTTCCACTTCTTTGAAGAACCAGAAGCATTTTCTCAGAAACTCAGGACAAAGGCTACCATAAAGTTACATTTTACCAGTGAGGCCCACTCTGAGAGACAGCATCAGCACCTGATCTCTTGAACTCCAAACCTCACCACCTTCTCCACATGATGCATCCTTCCCTGCAGCTCTTTTCTACTATGCTTGAAGTTCTCCTAAACTTTGTAGGAAACAGGGCCCAAAGAAACAATGCATTCTGTTCTTTGGACAGTGATGTGCTAGCAGTTCCTTATCGAGAGGATCTCACCAGCTCTGCTCCTCTGCATGAGATATTCTTTGTTTCATAAAATCATCTAACAAGAGGGACCAGAATTATTTTAATAAGCAGCCCCATCTAGCAAATTGCTCTATTTAGAATATTGTTACTGCATGTCATCAAATCTACAGGGTCATTCATCAAAATGTGCTATAGTATTAATGCATGTGATATTTATGTAACCACATGGCGTGAATGCAACTTTTTTGAAGGGGTAGGATTAATGAAAATGAGTTTTTCCTGGTGTTAAGCTGTGCAATATGACCATATTTCTAATATGTTCTCTCACCCTAACTTGATAGTACCCTGTTATAGAGTCCATCAAACTAGGTTGAGAGCAGGGCCGGTGCAAGGGGATTTGGCGCCCTAGGCGAGCCTTCTCCTTTGCGCCCCCCCTCCCCCCCGTTGCGCCGCTACCCCCCGATCTTGGCCCTGATTCCTACCTCATTCTCGATCACGCCCACTGACTGTGCGGTTTTCTGGGTTGAGAGCAGGTTGGACACTGCTTGCGGCCCGCCAAATCTCCACTCCACTTTGCCATTGTTTGCGGCCCCATATGACTTGCACCCAGTGGTGCACCAAGGGTCTCCAGTGCCCAGGGGCCAATGCATTTTTGTGCCTCTCCAGCACCCACCCACCCCCCCTTAATCCTTCTTGTACTAATGTTTAAGGTCACAGAAAATCAGTGGCATCTCTAAACAGAAGAATTTGGGGGGAAGCCAAAATGACATTTCTTCATCACACCCACCTCTATAGGTGGGTGTGATGAAGAAATGCTTTAAAATTGGTTATAAAAAAAAAGTGTTAATAAAGTCCAAAGGGTCTTCTGCATAATTTTAAAAAGCTGGCCAGTTTCACACTATATAATTATTTGATAGCCTCATTCAACTAATTCTATATGGCTATGAAAGTGAAGTCTGGAATACATAGGAAAGGACAGACTGTCAATATAAATCCTGCACCTCCAGTTCTGTAACTCTGTGCATCCACTGAAATTCCCCCAAACAATGGAGCTTGAATGTTTCTCTTACAGCTCATCATACTAAAAAATATTTTCAAATTCTGGTGTCACCTCACAGTAACAGCAGCACAAACACCTTCCACTGCCAGACACATTGTGAACTAACACAAAACCCCGCAAAAAAGACACTCAAAATCTATACTGCAATCCTATCATAACATAACAGTAATAACACCAAGGACTCAAACAACAATAACCCTACCTGTGAATAAGCAAGGATAAATATTACACTGGGTCCTAGAATACCAATACATCACCTACTGAGGAAACAAAACAAACCCGATTGCTATAGATCCCTATACAGACACTACATGCTAGCAGAATCTCTCATCATGGTCACACACACAGAGCAGAAACAAACCCTCACCAAATACAGAATACAAAATAAAGGAGCACAAATTAGAAAAAACTGAAATGGAAACCCCAAGAAGCCAGACTCTGTGTATTAATAATGGAAAAACAGAACCACCATTCCTCATAAAACAATAAAATCAAGAAACATAAGCATCAGTTATAATAGTAAAACCATACTAATAAAAGAATATTTTAAAACTACTCATAAATATAATTTCTATTAATTAAAATCATATACATTTTTTACAATTTCCCAAACACCAATAAAATATTTCAGAACAGCACATATATCAAATAACACCCAATAATTAAAACTAATAAGGATTTTAAAAAGCCCCTGCTGTCCATGCATGGAAGCTCTTGATTTCCAGTCACCCTGATATTGTCCAGGATTAGGAGGTTATCCTCTCTCTCTCACACATACTCACATGTCCATTCTCTCTCACACATACACTGTCACATACATACACATTCATGCTCTTATACCCACCATAACCTCTCGCTCTCACAGACACTGACACACTCTCAGGTGTAAGACACTCTCTCTCCAACACACACTCCCCCACACACACACTCTTACACCCCTGGATTTTCTCATACACACTCATGCTCTCACTCTCACTGGCTTCCTCACATAAACACAAACACACACACCCAGGCAAGCTCCCAATCAATCTCACACTGACCCCCGGGCAGGCTCCCATTCATTTTCACACCACTCCCTCCTCATCCCCCAGGCAGGCACCAATTCATTCTCATACACAGACACACCCTCAGGCAGGCACCCATGCATTCACACACATACACCCCCAGGCAGTCTCCCATTCATACACATGCACACATTAAAGGCAGACCCCCTCTCTTTCTTTTGCCAGCAACCTCAGAGCCTCTCTCATTCCTCTTCTGCCACTGTCACTGCTGCCGCGTGGCTATTGGGGAGGTGCTGATTGCTGCTACTGGCACTGAAGCCCATTCTGCTGCCTCCTCTCTGCAGGCCCCGTGGGCTTCCACTTCTTCCATGCTGATCTCCTACATTGTGCATAGAGAAAGTGCTACTCTTGCACATTCCCAAAGATTACATGTGCCAATCAGTAAAAAGTATTTTTTTTTTTTTTTACTTTGCTGTCTGATCTTAGTTTTCTAATCGGTTGGTCACAGGATTTTTTTTCCACCTTTCCTTTATTTTTTTTGCCAATTCCTTTTATATTGTCTTTTTTTCTATTTCTTTTCTTTTCATCTGTCTTCTTCCTTCAAAATCACAGTCAGGTTCTCATTCTCACATGCTTTCTCTCTCTCTCACACACACACACAGGCTCTCACTCTCACATTCTCTCTCTCATACAATCATTCATACACACAGTCTCTCACTGGCACATGCTGTCTGACTCTCACACACACAGACTCTCTCTCACTCCCACATGCTATCATGCTTAAGCACAGGCTCTCACTGTCACATGCTCTCTCTCATACAATCATTCATACACACAGTCTCTCACTGGCACATGCTGTCTGACTCACACACACAGGCGCTCTCTCACTTCCACAAGCTGTCTTGCTCAAGCATAGGCTCTCACTGTCACATGCTGTCTCTCTGTCACATACTCACACACACACACAGAGGCTCTCACATGCTGTCTCTGCAAACATTCAGGTCTTCACTCCCACACACAGTCTCTCAACTCACTCCCGTCACACAAACTCAACTCATCTCATACACGCGCACACACACACACCCTCAGCCGCTCTCTCACCTCTGGGCCTCTTCTTCGCGGGTCGCCGCAGGATGGGCTCTGCAGCGGCCCTGGTCTTTTCGGGCTGCCTGCAATGTGGGATTCGCGGCGGCCTGTAAGCGCTGCTCCTCTTCTGCACGTGGCTGATGCTCCTCCTCCTTCCGGCACGCGGCTGATGCTCCTCTTCCGGCACACGGCTGATGCTCCTCCCCCTTCCTGCCCGCGTGGCTCCGGCAACATTTTTCTTCCGGGGCCGCAGGGGCAGGAAGGAGGAGGAGTATTTGCAGGCTTAGAGCGACCTTTTTTTTCAGGCCGTGTTGACGTGAGGTCCTCCACGGCCATGCCGATCTTCGGCGGCCCTATGAGCCTTCTTATCGGCTACCAGCGGCTCGGCGCCCCCTAATGCTAGGCGCCCTAGGCGATCGCCTAGTTCGCCTAGTGCTTCCACTGGCCCTGGTTGAGAGAACATTGTAGAAATCTCATCTTTGTGAGACTTTCCTCACCCCAAATGATGTCAGATCTTCACTGAGGTGTACTGTGCTGCTCGTACATCTCACTCTGCATGTAAAACTGGCCCCTAAACCCTAAATCATGACCTAAACCTCACCTTGAGCTATTAGCTGACCCTCCTATAGTGATATAAATAGTTGACTACTAGGCAAGCTTTATAAAGAAGCTCTCTCTCTTTCTCTTTCTCTCTCTCTCCAAATAGTAATAGTCTGTCTGGGGTACTTCCTGGGGTGTGAAAACTTTACCACACCCCTCAAAACACTATCTATGCTAAGCACTATGTTAGTGCATGATGTGGTAATTCTAAAATTACCATAAACACACCCCTTTCTCTTACTGAGGGCGTTATCCATGCGATGTTATAGCATTTAGATGAATCTAGGGGATAATGCCTCATTTACTAAAGCTTTTTCCCCATTCAATGTCCATGAGAAAAAAGCTTAGTAAATAAGGCCCATAGTGATATAAAATAAGGTGAAAATTTTACAATGAACTCCTATTTCACATGAAAAATCTTAAACAAATAGAATCCATTTTTCAGAAATGTAGAATTGATAACCTAAGTTATTTGGATATTTGGTGGGATATATGTCCCGCTCAATAACCATGATTAAAATGTTATCTGGCTACTTTTAGCCAGATAAGTTTAAATCTAACCAACTATCTTGTGAATATCGCTGGTTAGGTTTAAAGTTATTTGACCTTGTATGGCCAAATCACTTTACCCTTAACTTTAGTCTTTTGAATATAGCCAGTGGTGCTGCTCAGTTTAAAAAAAAAATTTTAAACTTGGCAGGACTAGCAGCCCAATCACTGTCTCTCTATCCAAGCTGTAAATCATGGGCCCTTGCAAGGTTGAGTGGCCCTCATCCCCCAAATGCCTCTGACAGGATGTAAAGTCCACAAGTGGAAGGGGTGCAGCACTTAGCCTCGATCCATCCTCCTGCCCACTCCCAGGTTCACCATAATTTGGACAAAATTAGTCCCCACCCCACTCCTAACCCTTCCACCTTCCCAGTACTTTGAAAATCTCAATGTTTAGCCAGGATTGAGGTACACTGCTACTGCGACTCACCCCTGCGCTTTCAGATGTTGCTATGTGAAGGGGGTGCAATGCTGAAGTGCCAGGCTGGCATCACAGTAGTTTGAAGTGGACCAACTTAATACATTTCTTCAACAAGCTTTCAGTAGTTAAGTCTCCCTTGCTGTGGTCGGAATCAGAAGGCCAGATGTAATAAGGTGCCCTAGGCTGTACACACATGCTAGCGAGTTGCTGTGCGCGCATCTATTTTTGTGTGCAGAACTTTAAGAAGTCCCAATTTAACAGGGAGTTTTGTACACAAGAAATATACACACCGCCACACCCTAGCAAGTTACCGCCATTCAGAAATGTTACCACAGATTACACCAGTACTTCATTCCCTATTGCCACTAGATATCCTGTGTGTCAGTTGTTTTTCTTATCACCACAACATGGTGGCACCACATCGCTTTCCTTCATCCTAGCCAAGCTTTTGTCATCAAGCAATCGTAGTGGGGCAAATCAGCATGCCCAGTCCATGATCAGCAGGACCAACTCATACATGCAGTATTAGAACCACTGTGCACATCTTACCAGCAGGGCTGGATTTCCCATTAGGAAAAGTAGGCAGCATGTGCCTTTAAGGGGACAAGTCCAAGGGGAAAGGAGAGTTGCCCATAGAAAGGAGGAAGAGGAAGCGCATTGATCGCAGTTCATCTTTGGAGTGGACCACCCCTCCCACTGATGCACCCCTCTCACACACCAGCAACTTCAGAGGATGGGCCTCTCCCCCCTCTCCTCCTCTCCACCACCAGCTTCTGTGCTTAGGGGCACATGACATGTAAATCCAGCCCTGCTTACCAGAAAGGGTCTCCCTTTTATAAAGCCAAATTATGCCAATTAGTATTTTTTTCTCTCCATTCAGGCCTGCCCAATCACATTGTACAGGAACTCAGGTGGCATAAATAATCAACTGCATTGATTACCCAAAATAAAAATGAACAGGAAAATGGTGGAGCTCAGAGCACTAATTATTTTGCTTCATTACAGGCTTGTTTTATTGGCAAGATAGTAATCTTTCATTTTTTGGAAGGCAAGAGAACAAATAAGTAGCCAGACTAGAGACACCTTGGTAAGGTTCACAGGGGATATATATCCAGGAGTTAGGCATTTGCAGCATGGCTGATGCTGGCTGACACATTTTCCTTACCTTTGTAGTTTTATTGCGACTCTATAAGTGACCTTCATACAACTAGCGCACGGTATCACACTTCTCCACCTTATTTTGCTAATAGCAGTATAATAATCATTGGTCCCAAACAACATCACTTTTCTTTTTCTATTTTTTACATTTTGTTTTGGAAGTCCTTTTGTCTTCCCAGACCCTTGGGCTGAGGCCAGATTGTCTCTACCTGCGTCACTAGAGGTAGTGGAGACTTTCCTGCCACGGTCCCTTTAAATGGCTGGGAGTGGAGCATATTTTCACCTACTGAGAGGATGGTGCATTGCTGATGGCAGCATCCTGATGCGTGGTGAGCTAGCGGCATTTTTGCAGGGCTGAGGAACAGTGTGGCCAGCCTGGGCATAGAGGTAAGGGTGACATTTTATGGGGTTAGCCTGCTGACCACCAAATACAACAGGCCCCTTGTATGAAGATGCCTTATAGAGCCACAATAAAATTACAAGGGAAAGAAAATGACAAAAACAACAATAGTTTATGTAAATGCTGATTATGATTTTGTTCAAAGTATTGCATTCAATGAGACTTTTTGTGTATTATCATGCTAATACAACTCTTGGGTGTAAACTGATTTAATTTATTTTCTGCCTGGTCAGCTACCTCAAAACAGATAACATTCAAGTACTGTAGGTATTTTCCTGTCCCCAGAGGACTCAAAATCTAAGTTTGCACCTGAGGTAATAGAAGATGAAATAACTTTCTTAAAGTCACAACAGGGATAAGTGGGATTTGAGCACTGGATTCCCTAGTTTGCAGTCTTCTGCTCTAACCACTAGACTACTCTGCTCCAATGCCTGTAGTCAACTTCTTAGGAAAGTGAAGAACTGTCTGATCTAGGGCTAGGCATCTAGGGTCCTCAAGTGCTGCAACTTGGGTTTTCAAGCTATCCACACTAAATATTCATGAGATGCATTTGCATGTACTACCTCCATTGCAAGCAAAAGCATTTCATGCATATTCATTGTGAATATTCTGGAAAGCTGACCAGTTCACAGCCCTCAAAGACCAGAGCTGAGAATCCCTGGTCTGGTCTGTTTTAAAGGTTTCAAGTTAGAGTCCAAATTTTGTGTTGGATCCAGATTGTAACTGAAAACAGTTACCTATGATTTTGACAAAGCTAATAATTGGAACCCATTTTCCTGGAAGGGTCAAGTCTAAGGATTCTGAGTGGTGAAGTCTTATTACTACTAGTCGTCTGTGAAATGATTATGGATAGCTTTTGAGTATAGAATCAGGTTAGGGTATGAATAGAATCCTTTATAACTTGGGATGGAGGAGTAAGCCATTGCATCGTGTGATGGTGTCTCAGCTGTAACCACTTACTAGAGTTATCTGGAGAGGCTTTATTCAGCATTGGTTTTGTCATGGGAACAATGTGGTAGCCTGAGGTGGGTTCAAGGCCCAACTTAATCACAATATGAAACTGTTCATGTAGGCTTATTGTAGCTGTTAGGATAAAACACATACAAAAAGAAAAAAAAAACACAAGCAGAAAGGTAAGTACAGCTTCTTGGCAATGAAAAAAGAACAAAAATAAAACCTTTCCTCAGATAGGCAAAATCCAATCTAATAGGCTGATGTCAGAAGGTATATTGGGCAGACAGCACAATTGTGTGCACATTTTTTGCCTGCAAACTTTTCTCCCAATGTAGCAAGGAGTTTTCAAATGTGTGTACAAAACGGTGCGTACTGCTTAGCACCCTTGCAGGAAAATACAAATGCTATTTTTTAAATTCCAAACTGTTACATCCTTTGCATCTGAACTGAACCAAACCAAATTTTTTGCTTGCCTTGTTGTTACATTGAATTTGCAAGTGAAAACTCTGCTGTATGGTAACTTTCATGCTTCAGAAACAGAACTGTATGTGACGGGCTTTAAGCTAGGCCCTGTGTCACTTGAGAATGACCCTGGAGTGAAACTGGGTCGGTGAGTTCCATGACCTTTTTTCTGGGATTCTTGCAAATGATTGATAATATTACCTTGAACAATTGCAAGATAGCAGAGTATTTGGCAGAAGAATGTAGTATATGTCAACTATTGTTTGTGAATGGAACTTCTATTGGGTGTTCTAGTCTGTATCTTCTTTGAGTGCCTATAGGAAAAGGTGCCACTAAAGGGAGTATTCTATTCCTAGGCTATATTGGATTGTGTTCAAAGTTTGTCAGGAGTAGAATGGGGAGACCCACTAGAAGTTGAAGTGTCTGAAGTGCCTCTCCTCAAGAAGAGGGCTCCATAAGGGCTTTCCCTCTCAAGAGAGTGCTTCTCTCCAAAAGGAAACTACCATGGGATAATGGATTTGGTTTTGAGGATAAAGGAAAAGAGTTGGGGCTCCATAGTCCATGGAGAGCCTAGGAGTATTGCAGGTTCATTCTGTGTGAGTATGGTAAAACACAAAGACACAAAAAGCTGGTGTCCCCTCAGGCAGCCCCTGGTGAAATCTGCCACTTCAAGACACAAGGCCAGTATTCCCCCGGCTCCCTTTCTGATGGGATCTGCTACTT
The DNA here is from genome assembly GCF_901001135.1 of Rhinatrema bivittatum. Taxonomy (NCBI): domain Eukaryota; kingdom Metazoa; phylum Chordata; class Amphibia; order Gymnophiona; family Rhinatrematidae; genus Rhinatrema; species Rhinatrema bivittatum. The sequence goes on along the minus strand of NC_042616.1, from coordinate 198,370,925 downwards.
AAGAAAACCCAAAACCACACTCACACACTCACTCACACTTTGAATCAGCACACAATAGATACAGGGATAAGCAGTGTTTATTATTAATGCCAGGTTACTTTCCACAAAGCAATGCAGAATATACAGATTTAGCAAGGCAATGGTTGCAATGATAATAATGTAGTACAAATAAGTTTTCTATGATTAGGGCAGCTGAGTTGTTTCTGTCAGTAAGAATTATTTCTCACTGTCTGCCCCTATGCCATCTCCTTCCCCTGCCTCTACCCTTTTCATCTGTGCATCAAAAGGCATCTATAGAGAAATGTATACAGTTTCCCAAAAAACAGTTCAGAATGAGAACGCTCTCCCTATAGAGATCACATATCTGTTTACACCTTCTGTTCTCACACTTGTTATAGTCATATGATGTGTGTCAGTATGAGAACCCTGAGTCCACTAACAGCCTAGTTTCTGAATATATCCTTAGCCAAATTTGTCAGACTTAGGATAAGTAGTTCCATTATATCGAGGTGCAGTCCAGTTGAGGAATCTGGGGATCTCTCGATTATGGTTCCCAGAGTGATTCTATAATGTCCTGGGAAAAAATGAGCAGTTCCAAGGGGTAAAAGATCTAGGATGTCTGTAAGAGATGACACATTATGTGAGGAGTGGTTTGAAGAGAATCTTCAAAAGAATATGATATAATTTAGCTTACTGAAAGGAGAAAAGGAGAAGCCAATTTGATGTTCCTTGCTACGTGCTATCTGTGGTACACATGTGAGAGAAGAAATGTGTCATTATTGTGGTTTTTTTCATTGGCTGCTCATGCTGCTGCAGCCCTGCTGTGGAAACCTGTAAGCCCTGATCAAATAATTAACTTTTAATATTTTGCATACTCTGACAGCTGAAAACCCCAGAAATGTTTTTTTTGTTTTGATGATACCTTTTGTGTAAGACCCTCCTTTATCCCGAAGGTGTAGGTTTGTCAGAGGTTGGTATCAATGTTGAAGGAAGGTGGGGAGTAGCCAGAGGGAGCCATAGACGGGAGATTGTGTTTGAGTTTTCCTTTTCAGCTTGGTAAACTAACCTTGCTTCTGTGCCAGGACCAACTACACCAACAGTTTAACCATTTTTTAGTGAACCCACAAATAGTATCTGATACCTCTCACAATTTTATGTGCACTGTTAGAGGGTTACATATATCTTATTTGCCTGTTTGCACCCTAACTTTGTTGAAATAAAGCAATCACCCTGGGAAGCAGCTAGCTATTATACAGACATCAAGTTGATTGCTTTGGTTAGTGCTGCATTATCTCCTACTGCAGGTCCAATTTGTTACAGTCTTTGGAAAGAGTATCAGATTTATGGCAAGATCTCAGGCGTTGAACAAGCTTGGCAGAAATATGGCTACACCCATAATCTCCCTCCAAAATCTGGGTCAGGTGGCAGCACTTGTCTGTATGGTGAGCCACAGTTAAAGCATGTCTCCCCTTATGTGTTATGCAGTGGTGCCTCCAGGTCCATATCAATAAAGAATCCATGAAATAAGCGTGTATATATATGGCCTAAGAACTAAGATAATTTGCATAGTTTGGTTGCTCTAAAAAGCAGACTAGACTTGTTTGGGGGCTTGAGGGCCAGATTTGATAACAAACCTCGGCGTTGTCTGCTAAGTGAGCTCTTCTTCACAGTGAACTCTGTTTGTCAGTACTTTGCTGAGGGGTTTTCAGCAGCCTAGCCCTGAGCACTGAAGCCTGAAGGTTGCATTGATGGAGGTAGGATAAATGCCAAAGATCTTGTTCCCACTTCATGTAACCAACAAGAATTTCCATGCAAAGAGGTCATACAAACAATCCTGAGAAAAAGGTGACTCAGCACAGAAAACTAGCTCTTGTCAGTCTGTATTCTATTATAATTACACATTTTATTTAGTATCTGTAAAATTACATGTGGGATTTTTTTTCCTTTTGCGGTTTAATGTACTGTTTGAAATGTGCTGCACTGTTTGAAACTCACTGTAGCTATCTCCTAGAGCCTGTTTTACTAAAGTTTTCTTTTTCCCATTCTGTATCTCAGAAAGGAAACTTAGGAGTCCATATTCAGCAGCGTTTAATTGAATAACTTGTGAGTTATCTGACTAGATGCTGTCTTTTTTTATATTTCTGCCCCTTTTTTATATTTCTTCTAACTTTTTTATATTTCTAAGGGTTAGCTGGATAACTCATTATCAGGCTAAAATGTAACCAGATAATGCAGGAGCGTTCTGGGGGTGTGCTGGGGAGGTGTTAAGTTAGCTGGATAAATTATATGACTAACTCTGAAAATCCGAGTTAGTGCGATACTTATCGCGCGCTGCACTACCTCCCCTTACTTTACATTTATCCTGCCCAACTCCTCGCACTCGAATATCAGTTTTTCTATTTGCATATGCAATTTGCAATAGGCCGTTTTAGCACGCGGTGTAGTAGTATCAAACGCGATACCACTGTAAGGCCCACGATAACGGCCTATTGCAGTTTGATAAATGACCCTGTGCATGACAGTTGCGTACATTCAATAGTGCAGCTGTGCCTCTGAATATCCCACCAAAGTTAATCAGATAAGTTTATGAGGTTAGCTTAGTATGCCAGCCATGGCTGAATTTTACCCCCTTTTGGGCCGATACAGTAAAAATCACGGGAGAGCGGGTGAGCACCCACTCTCCCAGCACACGCACAGGACACTCTCCTGTGCGCGCGATACAGTAAATTAATTTATTTAAATTAGGGTCCGCAGCAAAAAGAGGCGCTAGGGACATTAGCGCGTCCCTAGCGCCTCTTTTTGGACAGGAGATGCGGCTGTCAGCGGGTTTGACAGCTGATGCTCAATTTTGCCGGCGTCGGTTCTCGAGCCACGAGTTCGGAAACCGGACGCCGGCAAAATGGTTTTCAACCCACGAGCCACGGGCCCATTTAAAAATTTTTTTTATTATTATTTTTTACTTTTTTTAACTTTTGGGGCAGTTTTTACTGCTTTTCTGTGCACATCCCCGGCGCCGGCAGAAATTAATGCCTACCTTTGGGTAGGCGCTAATTTCTTACTATATCGCGCGGGAATGACTAATAGGGCCATCAACGTGCATTTGCATGTTGCGGGCGTTATTAGTCTCGGGGGGATTGAACATGCGTTTTCGACGCGCTATTACCCCTTACTGAATAAAGGGTAAAGCTAGTGCGTCGAAAACGTGCATCCAAATGCCGGTTAACAGTGCGCTCCATTGGAGCGCACTGTACTGTATCGGCCTGATAGTAAATCAAGCTCCTAGTGCTTTTTCCATAACCTCCACTCTAATCACTAAAGTAAAACTTCGTCATAGCCAAAACTACAGTCAGCCGTGTTGACATACTTTTAAGCAAGATACTAGCACCAACACCCATAAGTATAAAAATAATATTAATTTAAATGTTGTTTTCTTGTGGTGGCATATATCAGCACCTTATCAGTCAGTCCCTAACTCCTGACATGAATTGAAAACTGATCATTTATAAGGCCAGTTAGAAATGCTGAACTTGGAATTTGCCCCAACAATAGGCAAATACATAATTTTTCAATTAAAAATATTCCAAATTCAAAAGTCATTTAGATGGACAGTTATCCATCTACATGGCTTACCAGCTATATTCAGCCTTTATCCAGCTAATTTCTAGTCAGCTAATAAGTTAGGTGGCTAGAATATAGCCAGATAAGTTAGGGGCAGTCCCGGGGCATAACTGGTAGGACTTAAGTTAGCCGGCTAAGTTAACCAGCTAATTCCAATATTCAGAGTTAGCCATATGACATAGCCAGCTAAGTTTGGTGGAGTTAAAGAGCTGTCCTAAAGTTTGCCATCTACAGTTATCCAGCTAACTAATTAAGATAGCCGGCTGTATTCAATATTGTGGCTGATTACAGCCCTCATATAAATCTTAGGGATGTTCAGATGTAAAATTTTTGTTTCAGTTTATTTATTCATGTCGTAGGTCACCTCCATTTATTTCATTAGTTTCAATTGAATACATTTTTTGGTTTAATCTGTTCATTCATTTTTTCTTCTCCCATTAAAGTCAGCCTATTTTCAGCTTCAAAATTGGAGTTTTCTAATCAGTTCAAATGAAACTTGTGGGTAGACGGCATCAGAAGGGGGAAGAGAAATCCAATGCATCAAGACTATGTCAACATGGTATTAAAAGTATAATGAATAATATCAAGGACCTGAAATGAGGGAAAATGCTATCAGCATTAGCAGGAATTCTCCAACGTTTTGTCAGAGGAGCAAAGCAGCAGCAAGTGTCAAGATCACCCTAAGGCTTCAAAAAAAGACACTGATAATAGTGGCATGAATCCAAGCATGGCAGGAGCATCTTAAGGCACCATGAAGAGGGAACAAAGCAGCAAAGGTCGCAGAAAAAAGTCCAGGCATTGATAGAGGGACAAAGAAGTATAGCGAGTGGCATGAAGACTCCAAGATACCATGAGAGGTGCAAAGCAGCCACCAACAGTGGCAAGAACACCCCAAAGCATAGATGCTGGGGTACGGCAGCAAGGCTGCGTAGCAGCAGGACCCCCAACGTATAGCATGAGGGGTAGAGCAGCAAGGCAGAGTGGCAGCAAGACGCCCAAAATGTAAAGTCTGGGGAAAGGCTGAGTGGCAGAAAGGTCCCCGATGGTGTAGAGTCTGGTGTACGGCAACCAGTGAGCAGCAGCAAGACCCCCGACATGGTTCATTATGAGAATGGCAAGACCCCCAAGGTGGTGCATCTGGGAAATGGCAGCTAAGCAAAGGAGTAGCAAGACCCCCAAGGTGTAGCATCATGGGCACGGTAGCTCGTCAGAGTGTCAGCAAGACCCCCCCAAGGTGGTGCTTCGAAGGGACATGGCGGCAAGACCCCCAATGTGGTGCATCTGGGGCATGACAGGCAGAATGTTAGCAAAACCCACAAGGTTTTGTGGTCTTTGGGCCCCAGCTCCAAGGCATCCCTCACTGCCAGGTGCAGCAAATGTACAAAGCAATGGATCCCTCAAAAGCCCCCATCTTCTATTGCCCTTAGCATTTATACCTTTGTCTGTTACAAAAAAAAAACCAGCATGAAGACTCCTTCTCCAGTCTAGCGGCCAATCCTCCAGCATCTTTCTCGTGGCTGATATAATATTGCATGAGCTTTGAAAGCTATCCATCACCTAAGTGTGCAGCACAGCCCCCTGCACCCTGATGCTCAATTCCCGCTAGACCTATCGTCCCCTGTCTCAACCAGCTCCCACCAGTGTGCCATCTGGAGAGGCAAACGTGTGCAGCATTTGTTCTGGTCCAGATGTTACTGGTAAAATTCATTTTATCCCCCCCTGCCTTAACCAGCTGTGCCTGTATGTGACTAAAGGATTGGTTGGGGAGAGTCTATCTATTAAAAGCAGTCCTGGAGGGCACTTTGTAATTGGGGGCTAACAGGTGCAGCAGAAGCTTAAAGCCCAGGTTCTCCACTATCTGCAGGGTCTGGTCATCCAGAGCTGTCATTTCCACAATCCGCCTTTTTTTACTACTTTCTATACTGCCTGCCTCGTGCCCTGAAAGAGTTATAAGGAAAATGACCCCATTTCTTGTATGGTGGGTTGCCACTGCAGACATATGGGCTGGAGGCTGCAGGCCTGCCACCTGACTGGTAGAAGGGGCTGTGGGATCAGCTTGGGGAAAAGTCTTCCTCTTTTCAATTCCTTTCCTATGTCTTTTGTTTTGAATGGTAGAGGGGGGTCTCCAGGCTAGTACTGCCATCGTCCCCTGATGCCAATGCTAATGGGTGCTAATGGGTGCTGCTTCTACCAGCATTTCTCAGATTCCCCAGTACTTTCCTTCAACTGATGGCCTTACTGTAATGAATACACTGAGCAAAAGGCAAGTCATCCCTCACATTAAAGTGATCCCAGATCAAGGATATTATGTGCAATCTCTTCTCTACATCCTTGGGGACTTATTCTGGCACTAGAGTTGAGGTTCAGGTGGACTGTGAGAAAAAGGCCAGGGGCATTACTCACACTCTCTATCTGCACTTCCTACTTTTACTGGGGGTTGCTCTCAACATTGTCAGTGTCATCTATCACCTCACTGAAGGCTAAGAGTCTACTTACTAGACCTCTCAAATTTTCTTCAGCTTTTAGCTCTTCAATAGCTTCTGATTCAAGACTCCCAGACAAGATTTTTTCCTCAGAACCAGTTGTTGAAAATATTCAGAATCAGAAAGCATGGAGTAGTGTGCTGCTGGCTTTAAGGATTGTACTTCTGCTGCCCCTGTCCTTTCCCCTACCCTGCTAATGCCAGCCTTGGATAGCTCTCTGCCTTTTGCCCCTGCTCCAAAGGGAAAGGGAAAGGAATAGAAGGCAGGGCACATGATCTCCAAATTTCGATTTCTTACATCTAGACCCGGCTTCCATGCCTGGCTTTCTACAGCTAAAAAAGTCTCTTTTAAATTTAAAAGCAGGACTCCCTTTTTTCTCACTGCTACTAGTACTGCTTGTACTTCTCACAGTCTGGGATAGTTATGTAGCGAAAACTCTGCCCCTGCCATTCCCTCTTCTGCTCTTTCCTAGCAGTGGCATGATGAAATTTGAAATACCTATTGGGGGGTTTGATATCGTAATAGAATTTATTGATAGTGTGCTAGCAGTCACAGTGCTGTCTAGTACTGGATGAGTGTATCTGTCAAACACAAGCAATCAAGTTCACAGACTGAGTTCACATCAATGCTTAGCAAACACAGATCCATCTTTGCAAGCAGAGTTTGCAACAGCTTGATAGTGGTGGCACATATTCAGTCTCTGTCTTTCTAGGGCTATCCTTCACAGTATGTGCAAAAATGTCTCTGTTTCATACATACTTACACACATGGGGCAGATTTTCAAAGGGTTACGTGGGTAAGATACACGCGTAACCCCCGAAAAGCTGCCCCTTCCCCCCCTGCATGCATCGAGCCTATCTTGCATAGGCTCGGCGGCGTGCACAAGCCCCAGGACGCGCGTACGTCCCGGGGCTTTCCTGGGGGGCGTGTCGGGGGGGGTGTTGGGGACGTGTCACGGCCGGTGGGGGTCACGGCCGGTGCGTCATTGGGTGGTGTTCCAGGAGTGGGGCTGCGGGCGTGGTTCCGGCCCAGGGGCGTTCTGGGGTGTGGCCGTGGCCTCCGGACCAGCCCCCGGACTGGAACATGGCGCGTCGACAGCCTGCCGGCGCGCACAAGTTACGCCTGCCTCAGGCAGGCGTAACTTGCAAAATAAAGGTGGGGGGGAATTAGTTAGGGCTTGGGGGGGGGGGGTTAGATAGGGGAAGGGAAGGGAAGGTGGGGGGGGCCAGAAGGAAAGTTCCCTCCGAGGCCGCTCCAATTTCGGAGCGGTCTCAGCGGGAACGGAGGATAGCTGCGCGGCTCAGCCGCGCAGGCTGCCGATTTTGCACAGCCTTGCGTGCACTGACCCTGTATTTTATAACATGCACGCGGCAGTGCGCGCATGTTATAAAATCGGAAGTAGATTTGTTCGCGCCGGGTTGCGCGAACAAATCTACTCCCGCGCGCACCTTTTAAAATCTACCCCATACAGTGTATGTATGTGTACTAGGGATGTGCAATCGTTTTTTCCGAATTGGAAAATTTCAAAGAAATAGTCCGATTCGGCATGGGTCGGAGGACTCAAATCCCGATACAGATTTTCCCCGAACTTCGGGGAAAATGTGTTATTCGGGTTAGCGTGGGGGAGGGGCAAATGTATTAAAAAAAAATCCACCCCAACTCTTCAAATTTAGTTATTTACAACCCCCCCCACCCTTCTGACCCCCCCAAAACTTGCCTGAAGTCCCTGGTGTTCCAGCGGGGATCCCAAGAGCAATCTCCCGCTCTCGGGCCGTCGGCTGCCAGTAAACAAAATGGCGCTGGTGGCCCTTTGCTCTTACCAAGTGACAGGGGCTACCGATGCCATTGGTCGGCCCCTGTCACATGGAAGGAACAATGGATGGCCTGCACCATTTTCTAATTTGGTGCCAGCTGTCCATTGCTACTTCCATGTAACAGGGGCTGACCAAAGGCACCGGTAGCCCCTGTCACATGGTAAGGGCAATGTGCCACCGGCGCCATTTTGTTTACTGGCAGCCGACGGCCCGAGAGCGGGAGATTGCTCCTGGGACCCCCGCTGGACCACCAGGGACTTCAGGCAAGTTTTGGGGGGGGGGGTCGGGAGGGTGGGGGGTTGTAAATAACTAAATTTGAAGGGTTGGGGTGGGTTGGGTTTCTTTTGGCAAAAATTGCCGCAAAAAAAAAAAAAAAAAAAAACATTGGAAAATGAAGTTTTCCACGGGTCACCTGACCCGTAGCCCGGCCCAGCATCAAAAAATGAAGCCCATCTCTAATGTGTACTGCTGATTAACTCCTTTTGCACAACAAAAAAACTGTTTTAATCCAGAAGACTGGTAAGGCTGTTCTTCTCCTCATTTCAGTCTGTCTACAGATAACCTCACCACACTGCATTGTACTGTACTGCACTACACTACACTGTGCTGTGTTAGACAGAGCCAAAAAATCACTGGCAACACTTCACTCCTACCCTGTCCTCACTGAACACAGAAAGCAGTCGTACTGCCTTTTTCTGTCACAGTGAGAGAGACCACTGACTGCTGCAGAGAAGATCAGAAAAAGTCCTTTGCCTACTTTTTTAACCTTTTCCTTAACTCTTGGAGAGCTTCTATAAAGAGATCTTCTGTAAAATCCAATAGAGCAAATAGAGTTTCTTTGCACATGCTCAGACCTTTCAGTGGGAGGATATCAGAGTCATTTGATCCAGATGGCAGCTATAGGCTATTTAAAAAGATGCTTCAGCATGATTTGTCCTCTGTCTGGTCTTCTTTTCAACTTCTTTTGCTTTGGCTCCGACAAGGTAAGAGTTAATTGCTATAGTTACCTGTTAGTCTCTTTCTGCACTTGCTGGTTGCTCAGCACTGCAATAGACTTGAATGTGAAATATAAACAAATGAAATGGATTTTTTTTTTTACATTTATGGGCACCCTTCATACATTATGGGGGTCCACAAATGAAACAAAAATGATCTCGTTTATTTCATTTTACCCATTTGTTTCACATCTCTATAAATCTAAATGATAACATTTTACATTCTACACCAGAGGTGGGCAAATTATGGTCTATGGTACAGAACAGGCCCATCTGAGTCAGACTGCATGAGGATGGCACTGGCATGGGCATTGTTGGCATCTTTGATTGGCACCTTTGATTTGTTGCAAGTGCCAATAGAAGGAAGAAGCTCCTGTGCCTGTGCTCCTGCTCATTACCCTCAGTGTTTTCATTGTCCTTATGCTCATTATCCCTCTCATTACCTGAGATAGAAACCCGGGGGTCAAGTTAAAAAGAGGACTCTGTGTTGAAGGAGCTGAATTTCAGCAGGCATTTTTCACGAAGATGAAGCAGTCCCTTTTGTTACAGTGAGACTTGGTGAGTATTTTTGCCATGGTTGTTGCTGTTTGGTCCTCTCACTGGGCCGGATTTTCAAAAGGTTACACACGCCGGGCCTATTTTCAAAAGGCTCGATGATGCACGTAAAGCCCCAGGACGTGTTTAAGTCCTGGGGCTTGCAAAAAGGGGCGGGGGTCAGAGACTCCCAGCACAGTGGCCATTTGCCGCTGTGCCGGGGGATCACACGCTGGCAGTTGGCCGGCGCGTGCATCTTGCGCCTTGCACCTGCCCAAGACAGGCACAACAGGATAGGAAATTTTTGGGGGGGTTAGCTTAGAGCTGGGGGGGCGGGGGAGTCAGGGGAAGAGAAGGGAAGGTGGGGCGGGGGGGGTAGGGAATGGGGGAAGGCAGCGCGGCTCAGCGCGGGGAAGGCGTGGGCAAGGCGCACAATTGTGCACCCCCTTGCACGCGCCAACCACTGATTTTATAACATGCATGCGCATGTTATAAAATCGCGTGTCCATGTTTGCATGCCAGGTAACGCGCACGCATGGTCGTGTGCACGCAGGTCTTAAAATCTACCCCACTGTGCCTTGGGGTATTTTTGCCCCCTACCTACCAGTGTCTTTAGGCTCGTGTGATTGTGTGGCCATTGGAGAAACCAAATAATTAGCTTGTTGCTGTATAATTGGCAACCTGTTGCCCAATCAACATTCCTAACTGAAGCTTCCCCACCCCTTTCATTTGAAGAAAGCAATAGGGTGACTACCTTTAGTTTGATTATCTCTCTGCCAGGGACAGGCATTTATTTGACATGAAAATGGAAAATGGGATAAATGAGTCCATTTTCATTTCATTTAAATTCAAACAAATTTGACCCCCAAAACAACAATTATGGATTTTATTCATTTTTGGCAAAGTACTACAAATATCATGCACTATTTGCAAATAGCACACGCTATCTGCAGTACTTTGTGGGAAACAAATAAAATGAAAAACAAAAACAAAAAAAATAAAGGACGTGAAAATGCAATATGAACAAAATATATAAAACCAAAAACATAAACAACATTTTTAGCCATGCACATCCCTACTCTCTGCTCTAGCCCCTTCCCTAACAGCCTGCACGCAAGGGGAGTGGGATGAAGCTGAGGCTGGAACAGATGAAAGAGGCACTCAGCTCACTAATCCAGCTCCTCTCCTCCTCCACCTGAAGGAAACAGGAGGGAAGGGGTGAAATTACAGTGGACAGAGAAAGTAGTCAGAATGTTTGATCCCTCAAAGATCTCTTAAATCAAACCAAAGCTGATTTTGATATAATTCTTGGATTTAGTGATGTCACTTTAGAAGAATTTCATTCTCATTATTTCATTCTTATGCTTGTACCTACAAATCTGGTCAACCGTATACCAGTCCTGGAGATGTTTTTTGGAAGTCTGCAACTGATGTTGTCTCACAGTTGACAGATAGGACACAAATTTCAATTCATAGAAATCTTATTGCCTGGTAAAATTTCAACATTTTAGTGTCTATTACCATGTGCCAAACATATGCACACATATTTTTTATGTATTTAACAGCATGACAAACTGCTGACGATCAGGACATTTTTAGAATACATAAGCTCATATGCTCTGAAAGACAACAAGGACTTTTTCAAGAAAATATAAACAGGATGATTGTGCTATTTAAGTTCAAAACAAAAATGACATCCACAGTTAAATGTTTGTAACATGTCCTTAATTTAATAAATTGTTGATTTATGTACTTGGTACATTGTTTTATTTGCATATAGTTTAACTACTAATGGTTTTTTTAATGACTTTTTTTGCATGGTCAAAGGAGTGAATCTTTGAGTAAAATTATGCAAATTACCACATACTGTAATTGCTACAGAACTTTGAAAAAGCTGCCACAGGAAACCAAGGGCTCTAGATATAAGTTGCTGGTTATACAGTTTTATGGTTTGTTGTATTACAGAATTTCTTCAGTCTTTATTTCAAAACTGTATTAATGTATGGTTATGTATCCTTCAGTACTGAAATAAAGATTGAAGCAATTTTGTTATACAGCTTTTGTTTGTACATCTTTCAGTATTAAAGACATTTTTAAAAAAGATCAGAAGCTTATGTGTATTTATTTTTAAAGTTTCCTTATTCCATTTTCCATGGATCTCCCCACTTGACAAGCTCAAGGGGAGGCCCCTTCTCTTGGCCTGTGGTGCAGGCACGAGCCAGTAAAGGGACCCCAGTTAAAGTTTGCCCATCCTTCCTCTACACCTATAAAACTATTTCAGTACAGTCAACTTTACATTTGGTTATGTTTAAGCACATTTCAAAAGTTAATTTTAGAAAGGTGATATCTGTTTTATAACACGGTTTATTACTTTATATTTCACTATTTGAAGGCTATTCTGTCTTTTGTTGGAGCACCCAGAGCTTAAGGTGTACTCTGTATGATGCCAATCCACACTGTTATTCCAAATTAGAAACCTGTGAGAACAGCTTACCCAATGTCTTCCCACTGTAGTAAAATAGTAATGAAAATTAATAAAATTCATCATTTAAAAATGTTATTTTAAGATCTCTCCTTTCATGTATTGCAATGTAGGCTACATAATAAAGGTAATGGAGAAAAAAATGAATATATCAGCAAAAATAAAGTAACTAGGCTAGGAAAGTGGTGCTTTACCCTCTGAGCCACTGAGTACGGTAAGTTGATACAAATGAGGAGGCCTTACACTGAGCCTGCTGACAGAACCAATATTCCTACCCTTAGGATCCTGATTGATCCTCAGGACTAGAAAAGGAGTTGTTGAGAATGAGGAAATAACTAGACAGCTATTAAGCTGTTGTAGATCAGTGAAATCTGAAATTGTAATTGGAGTGGACTGGTTTGTGAGGACCTTTTTGCTGAATGTGAATTACCTGGAGCTGCTAATGGACTTCTAGGTTTTATAACCCCCAATTTAGGAGAGCTTCCATCTGAGTTGAAGCCTTGTGGGTAACGAGAGCCTGTACACTTGTGTTGTTATTCCTATATTTAAATAAAGTCAAGTTTCAAACCCAAAAGGGACAGCATTCCAATATTTTCAGGCTCATAACCTGAAAGTTTTCTTAGAAACGTAATATTTTGCCTCAAGTTATTGCAACTGGCCAGAGGACCTGTGCTCCCGAAATAGGAACCCTGATTACAGGAAGCAACAAAACACAAAAGAAAAAAAAAAGGCATAGGCAACATAGAGGTCATTATTCAGCAGCACAGTGAGTGAGCAATTTCTCTGTCTAGATTGTCTGATGTTCAGTGGACTGCTGATGATTAGGTGCTCCACTGAATATAGCCAAATAAAGCCCTAGTTAGCTGGATAAACTTATTCAGCTAACTTTAAAGCTCTTCTCCAGCATGACCAGACTTAACTGAATAAAGTATCTGGCTATCCCTAAATATCTGAGTTAGCCAGATAAGTTTTCCAGCTGAATTAACTCCACCCTGAAATACTCCCAGCATGCCTACAACTTTTCTGGCTAACGTTTATCCAGCTAAACAGTAAGTCAGATAAGTCGGAGGTGTTCAGAGCGGCAGAAAATTTAAAACCTGAGGTTTGTCCCGCTAAATCCTGACCTTAATCGGACAAACCATCTGACTATTGACCCCCTCAAGGTCTGTGTTTAGTCTGCAATGGCTGAAGGGTTTTAAAGGGCTAACAGGCTTACCCTGGCCCTAAACTGTGAGGTAAATGTTACTATGTTTAGTTGGTGCTCAGGCTATTTTGTTTATGACTGTGTTTGCAGTGTGTGCCAATGTAAAAGGAAATTGCCACAGATGTGTATGCAGGCAGCTTCTAGGGTGCAGCCCAGGTGCTTGCCATGCTCTGAAGATCTCTTCAGTATTTTGTCTCCTTGAATCCTGTTTAGTCATGCTTCCAAAGATATTCTGCATTCTAGCACTATAGCTGGTGGGTTTTCTAAAATGAGATGAAATCCATTTTTTTGTGTTTAGCCAGAATGGCAGGTATAGAGGAAGCCGATTTCTCCCAAGTCCCTGAAATGTTACATGATCAGTTTTCAGCAGTCACATAGGACTTGCAGCAAAGCATTTTAAAAAACTGGAGAATGAAAGTGCAATCCTGCGGGCAACCTTTTGGGGCCCTGTGCTCCACCCTTGGAGCATTTTGACAGAGCCCAGGGTTTCTGTCATGGATTTGTTGACTAGTGTCTGCTTCCCATTTCGTTGTGCCCTAATGCATGCCCCTAGGAAAGCTTCAAAGGGGGATTTGTGTTCTGCCTGCTTTCAGACAGTTCAGTGACTTGGGACACTCCCCTGCCTGAATAAGCAGTCAGTTACTGAGAAACTGGGATGCCTTCCAGGGGGCCTTTTCCCAGACCTTTGACGAATCACATCATGTGCCTACAGCCAAGAAGGCACTACGGTGAGCTCATATGTCGCACGGTTCTTCCAATTAGTAGTGGATACTGCTTGAAATGAACCCGCTAGGTAACACCAATTGCACTTGAGACTCTTTAAGAGTTTGCATCTAAGCTGACTACTCATGGTGAAGAAAACCTTCATGCTTGTGTTATTATTCCTGTGTTTAAATAAAATCAAGCTTATGACAAGAAAGGAGCCATGGCCCAGTATCTTTAGACTTAACACCTGACAGTTTTTGATGCATAAAGATAATGTCACTCTCCCACAGTCTCGGTCCCTCTGTTACATTACATGCACCCATATGCAAATATAAAAATACATACAGCCTCAGGCACACACGGTCTCAGTCTCAATTGCACACATTCACACACAGCGTAAGACTTATATATATAGCTTGACACATGCAAAAAAACACACACAGCTTCAGCCTCATGTACCCAGCCTCATGTACCAGTGTGTACACAGAGCTTCGTACACATATACAAAAAACAAATTTGCTTTAGTTATATGCACGCATATATGCACAGCCTCAATTTTATGTGAGAATGCACGCAGAATGACTTAATCTCATTCATATACTTATACAATCTAAAGCTCTCACATATTCACACAAATACATATACACACTTCTTCATTCTAGCATGGCCACATTACGCCGATACTGATATCTCTTCATTGGCTTCCCATAAAATTTAGAATAGAATAGAATATCTTAACAATTCTTCATAAAATCATTTATGGAGAACAGTCTGACTAGCTTAAGACTGCAATCAAAATACATATACTCCAACAAAACTTGCAATTGGCTAACAAAGGTTTATTATCTATTACTGCAGTAAGATCCACGCAGCTCTCTCAAGTGAGAGACTGGGCAATTTCTCTCGCAAGCCCAAAAATATGGAACTCTCTTCCTACTGAAATTTTCCTACAGCCAAACTTAAAAACATTCAAAAAAGAGGTCAAAACATGGCTTTTTATGAAGGCTTTTAATGAGACCAAATGAAATACCCTCATGTTTTGTTCCTAATACTAATTTCTTAGTCTTATAACGTTTTCTTAAAATTCTTTTTATCTTATTTATCAATCATATTTGTATATACTTATTTTACCATTTGATATTGCTTTTACTCATGTATCTTAATCATTTTATGTTGGATTGTATTTATGTTTTTTTTATTCATTGTAATTTTATGTTTCTATTGTAAACCGTTATGATGGCTTACACCAAATGATGGTATATAAAATCAGCAAATTAATAAATAAATAAATACATTTATACACAGAACTACTTCATTTCCATCTCTTGTTGTCACTCCTCTCTCACCATCTCTACCCACCAACTCTGTTTCCTTCAAATTTGGCTCCTCTTCTCAGCTCATGTTTCCAAATTATTGCCCTCTTCCCCTTCTACAACCAGCTCCTCTCTGCAGTTACTTTCTCCAATTCTCCATTATTAATGACTTAAAGTTGTATTTTGTTAATTGTTGTTCCATGCCTTGGCACCTTGTGGAAAGATGTGTATGCAAATACCTTACTATTATTATTATCTCTAGCTAGGAGACAGGTACTCTGCCATTTTCACAGCCTTTACACCTCCATTTCTCCTGTCAGGGAGGCACTGGAAGTTCCAGAAGATAGAGGCAGTCGTTTCCCAAAGTGCTACTTGTAGATGGGGATTTTTTTTTTTACACAGAGCTGAGCATCACGTTCAGAGGCTACGTTAGCAATGATGCTTATTGCTTCCTGAACTGCCTTTGCCATCATGCTTCATGAGCTGCACTTGTTGGGAAGGTGGGATGACCTCATTTTTAGTCCTTCCCTAGTTGCTATGTACTTAACTGGACTCACAGCAACATAATAAGAAGCTGTATTCTAATCTCTGGTGGCTTCTCAACCAGCACAATGAAACCCACGTGACCGGAAAGGATTCAACGAATGCATGTAAAACTATGCTGCCAATTCACCTTGGAAATTCTCAGTGGTGCACAACCAAAATCGCTGAAGTGTACAATTAATTGTAAGGCAGAAGTAGTTTGTAAATTTGAAATCACAGCTGTGCAGTTCACAAATATTTGTTAGTATTGGACATAAAAGAAGTCGTCTGAACCCTGTAAATCTGTAGCAATGATATCAGCCAGATCGATCTTGATGGCAAGGAAATGCAAATGTTTTCATTGCAAGCCATCGTCTTGCTTCAGAAGGTAGCAGAAGACGGAAAGATTAGCTAAAGTCAGATTTGTATTTCTCAATGTAGGAATTAAAACAAAACAAAAATAAAGACCTTTTTTTGAACAAATTAATTAAAGGTTTACCTCAATGCAAACCTCCATGTCCTCCACAAGGGGTTCTGTAAGCAGAAAATGGCAAGACAGTTCATCATTGAAGAGATTGGTCGAAGATTTCACATAACTCAACTCTATCCATAACCCTGAAAAACAAACAAGAATTAATGGATCCATAAGCAAACATTGAACAGCAGCTCATATATGTATTTCATTTTATGTTACTATATGAAAATTGTTTTGTGTATGAATGTGGCAAATTAACATTTCAGTCTATGGAATATTCATTTTCTGTAGGTTTTCAGCATAGGTGTATTTGCCAGTGTGAGAAAATGAAAAGCCATTTATTTCCTTTGTTGTAAACTGGTGGGATTTCTTAGAATGGGGATTGATAGGTAGTGCTTCTCCTAAACATGACCTTAGGACAGAGCTTCCCAAGCCTGTACTGGGGACCCCACAGCCAGTTGGGATTTCAGGATAGCCACAATGAATATGCATGAGATAAAGTGGCATATACTGAGTCGCCATGATATGCAAATTATCTCATGCTTATTCCTTGTGAATATCTTGAAAACCCGACTGGCTGTGGGGTCCCTAGGATAGCTTTAGGAAGCCCTTCCTTAGGAACAGCTGGCCTAGGGGGTGGCAACTCCAGTCCTTGAGTAATGCATACAGGTCTGGTTTTCAGAATATCCAAAATGAATGTGCATGAGATATATTTGCTTACAATGTATATCCTGAAAACCAGATCTGTTTTTAGCATGTGAAGCCCAAAGCCTAGCCCTGAGCTGGCCCTAGTCATGAGTAGCCCAGAAAGAGGAAGAGGCAATATTTTCTCAGACAGTGCTGGACTGCCAATGATGCCGTGACACTTCCTATTATTAAAATACACCAGATACAATGATACTCTTCAGCAAATTAATGCACTGGGGTAGGAGGTTTTCAACCCAGTCCTCAGGACACACCTAGCCAGTCAGGTTTTCAGGATATCCACAACGAATATGCACTGCCTTCATTGTATGCAAATTGATCTCATGCTTATTCGTTGTAGATATCCTGAAAACCTGACTGGCTAGGTGATTCCTAATGACTGTGCTGAGACCCCTGCCCTAGGGGTATCCACATGTAAGACTATTCAGTGGAAAAAAAAAGACATGATGTGAGGAGGCAATTTAAAAAAAACCAACTTGATTGGCAGAGAAGGAAACTTTTCAAATTGATGAAGAAAGAGTGACCTTACTGAGTCTAATATCTGTAGAGCAGAAGTCCAAACCACTGACTTTCAGAAGGATTGATGATATTCTGGGAATTTTTAGTACTGCCAAGTACCAGTAAAATTACAAGCCACATCAGAAGAAGGGGTCTATATCATCTAGAAAGCTCAGAAACTATATTGTCTGTTTTGTTGGACCAATAAAAGGTATCACGACCTGAGAAGACTGCAATTATGTCCAAGACCAGTACAGCCACCAGAACTCTGCACTGAAGCACAAGTAAAGTCATTTCCCTTCCAATCAGTGTGTCCTGTACACTATGGAGGAAATGAATGCAGGTTTATCTCATGCGTATTCACTGTGGATATCCTGACAACCTGACTGGCTGGGGGATCCTGCAGGACAAGTTTGGGAATCTCTGCTGTATATTATACTACTTTTAGTGTGCTGCTTTTGCTACACAAGTGTAACAAGTCTGAATATACCTCATATCAGAGTAGCATCTTGCACTGACTAACAAATCAGGTCCTGCATCCATAAGTGTTGGAATGGGTGGGCGATCTGGGCCCTGGCCCCAGCTTTCAAGTGACGTTGTCCCAGAAGCTCTTCCGCAGATACTGCATGGCACTTTCCAAGTGTAACCCATGTGGGTGCTTGTATTCCTGAATTGAGTCTCACGAGAACAGTGCAAGAATACAGGTATTCATGCGGCTCAGGTTCACAGAGAGCTATGTGGTGCTTGTTGGAGTACAGTGGGTGTCGTGCTGGAGTAGAGGAAGAATGGGAGGAAAGAAGGAGGAGGAGGCGGCAGATTGACTAAGTGACTGATTTGCTGATGAAGGTTGGTCAGAGACTTGAGACTGGGGGGGGTCCCCAGGGCTGGAGGTTAGGATTTGAGGATGGAGAATCTGAGGCTGGAGGCTAGGGTCCAAGGCTGGCTGAAGGGAGGTCTGAGGCTGGGAGTCTGAGGCTGGCTGGAGGGGTTGGAGGTCCAAGGCTGGGGATCTGCTGGGGGTCCACGGCTAGAAGCTGACTGTGGGCTGGGGTGGAAGGGTCTGAGACTAGGGGTCCAAGGCTCGGGACTGGCTAGGGAAGAGGTTGGTGGGTGTTGATGCTGGCTGGGAGAAATTTGGAAGATCAAGACTGGCTGGCTGGGGTGGAGGATGAGGCTGTCTGGCTGTGGAAAGGGGTTGTTAAAGCTAGCTGTAGAGGGAGGATCAAGATTGGAGGCAGAGGTGGCAGGCATAACTTCACTGATTGTTTTGCCCCCCAACCAAAAAAGTATTCCACTGATCCTGCCTGTATCTCCTCTAATGCACATACCATACCATACATACCATGTACAGACTTTTTGTGGCTAAGAGGGCAGATGACAACTTTCAACATGATTATTTTATTTTCATTTTATTAAATCAAAATGCTTATCATTAGAACCTTTAAACTGTCCACCTGTCCTTGCTATACTTATGGGTCTCACTTTCTGACCATCCAGAACAACAGAATCAAGATGCTGCAAGAGTAACCAATAGCAATATTTTTTTAGTTAAGCCCAATATGGTGAGTTCATTCCAAAAGGGGTTTCTCCCATTTTTGTGGCTTTTCTTATTTCATGTAATGTAACATATTTCCTTGTCCAACATAAAGAGTTTTGTTTTTCATTTTCAGGAGTCCAATGTTTCTAATTTAAATGGTTCATTGAACCCATACAAAATACCCGCACTTTCCATTCCTCTTGTTTCACAATGGCTTTTTCTAATCTGTGATAAATTGGGTAAGAACATAAGAACATAAGAAAATGCCATACTGGGTCAGACCAAGGGTCCATCAAGCCCAGCATCCTGTTTCCAACAGTGGCCAATCCAGGCCATAAGAACCTGGCAAGTACCCAAAAACTAAGTCTATTCCATGTTACCATTGCTAATGGCAGTGGCTATTCTCTAAGTGAACTTAATAGCAGGTAATGGACTTCTCCTCCAAGAACTTATCCAATCCTTTTTTAAACACAGCTATACTAACTGCACTAAGCACATCCTCTGGCAACAAATATGCATAAAGCACACAAAAAATAATCCCTGTCATTCTAGATTATGACTTCAGGTCAAAATGGAAATCAGAAAGACAGCACCAATGGATGTTTCCAATTGGGACCAAAAAGGCTTGAGTTTAATGGCATTGTCCAATGTCAGAATGGAGGAGCATCGGGGGCCTTCTCTGGTTAAATGGCATTCATACTTAATATTAATCAACTTGCTCGTTCCTAGTCCAAATGGATATGCCCATCAGATTTTTAGCGCACATGACTCGTTTCGGGCGGGTGGGGGGGGGAACGTTTCCCATATGCCTTGACCGAGCAAGTATGACACAAAAAACAGGCAGACTGACAGATGTTTTGTTTCAGCAAACTGGCTGTGGATGGGTCACATGCACTTCTAACATGTTAAAGAGACACATATCAGCCTTGCTAACATACCACTCTGACATCCCAGAATTGCTACCGTAATTGCTAGTTTGCCATTTCAGCCAGATCATCCCAAAAAGGCAGATAAATCATGATTCTGCTAATTTGGTAGTTGTTTTTCCTAGGACAAAGTAGGACTTACATCTCCATGCATGCAATGTGACAAAAAAAAAACACCAGGACTTGAGCAGGTTCTATAGATGAGATGGCTATCTTACCACGAGCAGGACAGCGTAGGATATGATATCAGCACTGCTCTACCGTGCTTTGTGTCTGCTGAGACCTTTTCCTTACTGTGTATGAGGCACTTTGTCTTTAAGAACATAGAGGCAGTACAGAGCTATAAATCAAATTAATGGCATACCAAACTGCCCAGTACCTTCACACCAAAGTCAAGGGCTCTTTCTTTTGAAATGCAGCTGTTCAGAGACGTGTACTTTAAGGCGGATGTAGGAAAATCCAGCGCAATCGATATACCGAGTACTGTGTGAGCAGTTAAATGTAGTTCTCCGCATACCGAATCTAGTACGATTACTTTAAGCCAGGCCAGTTATCAGAACAAGATAGCTCGAGGCCACAGCCCTCCATTATTAAGGGAAAAAGGCAGGACCTTTATAAAATTATTGCAAACAAAGCCACACCTAAATCACCAGAGCACTAAGCACAACATTCGTTCCTGTTTCAACTGTAGACTTTCCATGCCCCAGCCCAGCTGAAAAGCAAAAGAATCAATGGGAGATTTTCTGTTGGGTCATGACAGGAGTCAGAGCCTTTCTGAACTGCAGCAAAGTTGATTTTCATGAATCTGTTACAGTTCCGAGCTCCAGAGAAAGGTGCCAGCAGCAAAGAAGTGCTGGAGCCCAGCCTGGGAGTTTCAAGGGTATTTGTAAGTTGGTGGAGCTCATCCCATCGGCTCCCAAAGACAGGAAGCTTCCGCTGATCTCTCCCCTGTGGGAAAGTAGGGAAGGAGTGGGAGGGGGAAGGAAGAGAAAGAAGGTCTCTGCTAGGAGAGTGAAGGTGGCAAAGAGGAGGCTGGCACAGGCACGCATACTCACCCTCCCCCAATCCTGTACCTTTATTCTTACAAAACAACCAATAAACAGAATATTAAATTCACTGACCCAAAGCAATGAGAAAATCATGTGAGATGCCAGGAAAGTATTTAAATGAAGAATAATAGAAAGTTTAGAATCTATTTAAAAGATTATTTTGCAAGGAAAATCATTCAAAATGCCTACAATCAATGAAGTATTTTTGTCCTTAAGCATGGAAGGATTTTTTTTTTTTAAGTGGGAGAAAAATACATCTTATTTTAGAGAGACTATGACTGAAGAATTGTAGAAAATTCATATAAAAATACCAACTATAAAGAGGACAATATTTAAACTCTATTTAGCTGGATTTGTCACTTATCCAGCTAAATAGATAGCTGGATAATCAATGGGTAGTGAATGGGCAGATTGGAGTGGTGCTACTTATATGGTTAACATAACTTAACCAGATAAGTGCCAATATTCAGACTTATCCAGTTACGTTAATAGGATAAGTTAGACCTGCTATAGACCAGCAGAAACTTAGACACAGATATTCAGCAGCGTAGCCGGTTGCTGAACAGGGGTGGTTCTATAATGAGGCAGGGTGAGGTGGCCATCTCAGGTAGCAAAATTTTGAAGGCAGCATAAAGTAGTCCATTAAATTCCCCTGTGGCAGCTACCTCACCCTGGCTAGCAAGAAGACCTGCATCTGATGATGTGCTGGTGGGTTTCCCATACACCGCCAATATATATATAAGTCCCCAGGCTATGGCATCCCTGATGACATGCTGGCACAGTCCCCAACCATGCCACCAAAATGAAACTCCATGAGGCAGTGCCTTATGATGATGCGCTGGTGGGACTCCCACCCCCCCTGCCAGTAAGATGAGGCCTTGTGCAGCAGCACTCTCTAAGGACATACTCCCAGGGTTCCCATTCCCCGCTAGCCAGATGAGGCCCAGTCCAGCAGCATCAAGAAAACAATAAGGACCTAGGAGGTAGAAGTTATATGGCAGATTGCAACTGAGATGGAAAGGCGGGGGTAGTTACTGGGAAGGAAAGGGAAGGGAAGGGGGTGAGCATGAGAGAAATGAGTGACTGAGAGGAGGGAAGGGAGTGGGAGAGTGGATGGGAGGGTGGGTATGGGTGAATGAGAAGGAAGGCAAGGAAGTGAGGGGTGAGAGAGAGTAAAGGAAGGGAGTGAATGGAGGTGAATGACTGAGAGAGGAGAAGAGGGGTGAGTGGAGGGGAGTGACAGAGAGAAGGGAAGAGGTGAGTTGAGCTGAGTGATGAGGAGAAGGTGAGTGGAGGGGCTAAATGGAGATGAGTGACTGAGTAGAGGGATGAGTGCAGTGACTGGGAGGGGAGGGGTGAATGTGAGTGACAGAGGGAAGAGAAGGTTGAGTGGGCATGAAGATGTGTGTGACAGAGGAAAGGGAAAGGTGAGAATGAGGGAAGGGAAGAGGAATGGGTAAGTAAAAGTGAGTGAGTGGGAGAGAAGGGGTGAGTGACAGAGGGGAGAGGTGAGAGTGAGTGACAGAGGGTAGAGAAGAGGCGACTGAGAGTGAAGGTGTGTGTGACAGAGGAAAAGGAGAAAAATGATGAAAATGAGAAAGAGGGAAGGGATGAGTAGGAAAGAGGGAGGGGTGAGTGGAGGTGAGTTCCTGGAAGGGGGTGAGTGGGAGTGTATGACAGAAGAAAAGGAAGAGAAGAGAGTGAGAAGGGGAGTGAAAAGGTGAGTGACTGGGAGGGAAGGGTGAGTGAGTGTAAGTGACAGGAAAGGGAAGGGATGAGAATGAGGGAAAGGAAGAGGATGAGGTGAGGTGAGTGACTGGGAGGGGTAGGAAGAGGGTGAGTGACAGAGGGAAGAAAAGGGGTGAGTGGGAGTGAAGGTGTGCATGAAAGAGGAAAAGAAAGGGTGAGAATGAGGAAGAGGGATGGAGGAGGCAAAGGGAGTGACTGGGAAGGGAGGGGGTGACTGAGGAGGAGTGATTGAGGGGGGAGGTGAATGGAGAGTCTCAGAGAGGAGTGAGTGAGAGGAAAGTGAGATTAGTAGGAAGGTAAGGAAAGGGA
Source organism: Rhinatrema bivittatum (assembly GCF_901001135.1). NCBI lineage: Eukaryota > Metazoa > Chordata > Amphibia > Gymnophiona > Rhinatrematidae > Rhinatrema > Rhinatrema bivittatum. Next base: position 198,348,007 of record NC_042616.1, on the reverse strand, counting down.
TGAAAAAGGTAAGTGAGAGAGAAGGGGTAAGAAGGGAGTGAGAAGAAAGAGTAAAAAGTTGTATGAGTGTGTGTGTGTGTGCGTGTGTGTGAATGACCTTTTGTGTATATGAGAGTGAGAGGAGAAAGTTTGAGTGTTCCTCCTCCCCTGCCACTCGTCCTCCCCTCCACTTATACACAACAATCTAGAAGTGATTGGAAATCAAAAGTTTCCCAGGTATGGAAAGTGGGAGATTTTTTATCCTTATTAATTTTTATTATTTGGTGTCATTTGATACATTTGCTGTTTTGAAATGTTTAATTTTTGAGAAACATTTAAAGGCTTTTTAAATTCTGTTTCTTAATTATTAGATGTTCTGTTTGTCATCTGTTTTGAAATATATTTTTTATTATGGTTTACCATTTATGATTGATTTATATATCTTGATTCTGTTTTATGAAGAATGGTGATGTTTCTGTTTTTGCATTATTGTACTGCATTTGAGTCTGGCTTGTAGTGGTTTCCAGTTCAGTTTTTGTTTGCATGTCTCTATGCATGGCCGGATTTAGGCATAGGCAATATAGGCTCCAAATTCTGAAGGCATCCAAAAACTAGGACTCCCCTCACTGTTCTCTGATTTCCAGGGGAAACTTCTCCTACCCTGAGTTCTCTACCTATGGATATCTTAATTTTAAATCCAGACCTGACTTTATAGCATTTTATTCTTATTTGGTGAGGGTCTATTTGTGTTCTGTATTTCTGATTGAGTTGAGTTATTCTGCTAGTGTTTAGTTTCTGTTTAGATATCTATAGCAACCTGGCTTACTCTGTTTATCTAAAAGGAGGTATATTGGTGTTCTAAGGCCTGAATAATATTTGCAGTCAGGAGTGGCTCAAGAGAATCTGCTGCCTGAGGCAAGGGATAAGATGGTGCTCCCCCAGCCCCACCTGACCTCACCCCGCCAGGGAACAGCCAGGTCAAATCATCAAGAGGGGAGTCTCTATACAGTCTGGCCCCTTTAGCGATTTGAAATGTTGCAGAAGGGGAAAGAAGGGGTCAGAGTTCCTAGAGGAGTGGCAGAGTGCTAATGTTTCTTGGAAGCTGGCAAACCCATCATACTCCCAGGAACCCTAAGACTTGCCTCCCACCTTTCCCAGCATTTTCCCCCTGGAGGAGTGGGAGATAGGTAAATAGTGGTGGTCTGTGTGTGGTGCATTCTCTCCGAGCCGTTGCAAAGGCATAAGGCAGACTAGGCCCTGTATAGCCTTGTGCCCACACACACCTCGGCCCTATACCTTCAATTACAAATTCTGCATTTATAATAACTAATTTTACATGAAAAAGAACATTCAAAAAACAGTCTTCTGAGGTAAAGATATCACAACAACATATATATTATTTTTACATGCATTGCTGTGCACCAAACAGAAATCCCTATAAAAAAGCAAAACTCACACTTGGGATGCATATGGTATTAGGTTATTGTGATGCATTTTGGGTGTGGGCACTAACTGCCAACACTCAAGCAGTAAAACCCCTACATAAGAAAAGGCAACACTGCAAATAATACTCAGATCCTAAACACCAATACACCAACTATTAGAAAAGCAAAATAAGACAGGCTGCCATGGATCCCTACATAGAAACTATATGCTAGTAAAATACCTCTCCTAGGTCATACATGCAGAATACAGACAGAAAAAAAGTGATCATAAAGTATAAACAGAAACATGCAGTTGGAAATTGCAACATCAGACAGTGTATATCATTCAAGAATGGAAAAACAGAAATATCGGAGATCACGTGATGTGGTGAGCTGGGAGGACGCGTCTCTCACCAGCTCCAGGGCCCACTCCACACATCACGCCCCATCACAACTTGCTCCAACAGGGCACAAACCTAACCAGGGGATAGCGCTTATGTCCATCATCACTTATATGCACAAGCTAACACCGACAATGACCACAAAGGGAGGAAAACGGGAGAAGGAAAAACCCAAAACCACCGATCCCAAAATGGCGGCTGCCAGAGACAGTGAGACTTCTCATCCCATACTTACGACTACTGTCATCAAGGAGGCTATACGCAAAGCCCTCGATGCTTAATTGAACCAAATCACAACGCAATTGGGGGAGGTAAAAGAGACATTACACGAATTGAGCCCCTGGATAGAAAACAACGAGCAGCGGATATCCTCCTTAGAGGATGATGCGACGAACACAGAGCACAAAATAGCCAAAAGGGACAAAAAACTACAAGCTCTTCAAAATAAGATCGACGAACTCGAAAACAGAGCACGCAGGGACAATTTACGATTTATCAGATTTCCAGAAGCCACAGAAGAAAGAACCCTTTGTGCCGTCTTAGAGGAATGGATCCTTACATCATTATCACTCCCACATTTAGAAGGCAAGCTCATCGTGGAACGCGCACACTGGCTGGGGACGAGGAGAGATAATAGCACCCGTCCATGACTCGTTATTGCGAAAATCCTAAACTCTGCACATAAGGCTGAGATATGGAGAGCTTCCAGAGCCAAAACGGAGTTGTTATTTCAACTAACACCTATCTGAGTATTCCAGGATTACTCTGCAGCAGTTTCTGAAGCTTGACAGGGATTTTCACCCATCTGCTCATCTTTACATTCCCGAGACATAAAGTTTACCTTGCTCTTTCCGGCGCGACTGAAAATCTGGCATGCCGATCAAGTGCGGGTGTTTGAGACACCGGCTTCCGCGCAGACATTCCTGGACAACTTGAACACTTGAAGCGGAGGCCACTCGGGGGCACATTACGTTCTATGTTTCAAGTAGGCGCTATGGGAGCCTCGTTCTCTCTGGATTTATGGGACACCTAAAGGTTTGGTTTTACCTTAGGGAGTAACGATTTTACAAGGTTGTGTTTTCCCTTCCTCGTTGAAAAAAAAAAAATAAGGTTAACAGTAACCCAGTTCCAAGTTTATGGGAGCAGGTCACAGAACATACTGGTTCTAACACAGAGGATGTTTCAAAAAAAAAAAATCAAAATCAAAATGGCTGGGCCAGAACACACGCTCCGCAGGGAGGGCACGGTAGCATCACCAAGCTGCATCGGCTCAGGAGCAGCGGAAGGATTGAGCACTAGGGTAGACCGGGTTTCCATAACCACAGCAGGGAGCACAGCCTATCTGAGGACCCTGAACTTTTCACCCCGTGGGAACCGTTGACTTGGCCTCCTACGATTGTTCGTAGTTTTGCCTCCTGACTCGGCCCAGCCCGCATACACTAGTTCATCTCACCCGCGCTTCCCCTGACACCACGGACTTTGGATTACCGCATTGTAACCTTCACACTGGACATGCAAATAGTAGTATTTGGATTACAGCATGCAGGATTTCATGAACATTTCAGACACTCTCACAATTTTCTCCATGTGGAGTGGGGACCCTGGACATATTAATCGGATCTCCTCACCTCCTTGTTTGGGGAGGATTCGAGTTTTTGGCAATTTCTGGTTATGGGGAGGGACGGGATGGGACGGGAGGGGGGGAGGGGGTCATGGGCTTTGGGGGGTTTGGGAGGGGGAAGGGGATACATGGTCATTTATCTATTTGTGTATTCTAATTTTGTATGGTGGTTCTATGTTGGGAGCTGGTAGTTCTACGCTGTCTCCTTACCTCAAGCATGCGAGGGTCCCTGTTCACAGCTGGGTTGGGGTAAATGGTGAGAGAATAGAGGGGTACCTAGGCTGGGGGTCCCCCTCTCAAATTCACTTGATACGCATACTATGATCCTCTCCCACACTCGTAATAGTTAATGCTGAATCTTATCTCTTGGAATGTAAATGGCTTGGGAACCCCAGTAAAAAGGAAAAAAGTTCTATCTCACCTTAAGCGTTTCCATGCAGATGTGGCATGTATACAGGAGACACACCTTACAGCACTCGAGAGTAAAAAGCACCAGAGGGAATGGATAAGCAAGTGTGAATATTCAGAGGCGAAACACCGAAAAGGAGGAATAGTGATTTTAATTAACAAAGCCACTAACTTACAAGTTTCTAAGACACTTCCAGATCCTGAGGGCCGCTATCTTATCCTATTGGGAGTTTGGAACGGCAAGCCAATAACCATCTGCTCAGTATATGCCCCCAGTGAATACACTCACGAGTTTTTTGTGCACCTATGTAACTTACTCCACCTGCACGCCCAGAGTATGGTCTATGTTTTAGGGGACTTTAACTGCGTTCATGACCTCTCATTAGATAAGAGCCCTCCACAATTGAAACCTCCTGGGAAGAATAAAAAAGGGGTGGCTTACCTATGCCAACATTTAGATCTTCTTGATGTATGGAGAACACTCCACTCTAACGAACGTGATTACATGCATATCTCGAGATCCCATAACACGCTCTCGCGTATTGATTATATCCTAGTCTCTCAGCATGCTTTCTTTGAAGTGCACAAGGCAAACATAGAAACACTAGCTATCTCAGACCATACCCCGATATCTATTCAAATACACTCTCAGTCCCCCGCACACCATGCACAACTGTGGCACTTCCCCGCATTTTTTAAAGATGATGCCAAATTTCAAAAGTTTCTAAAGGACAAATAGAAGAATTATGCAATAAATAACCAACAACATATTGAAACACCTCATCTCTTCTGGAAGGCCACGAAAGTGGTACTCAGGGGGGAAATCATTTCATATGTGCATTCTCGTAACAAGCAAATGAACAAATCCATCCTACACTTAGAATCCCTACTAAAGAGGGCAAAGGGGCCCTGCTGCAACACAACTCTGATGGCAATAGGGCTGAATTTTATGGTGTGTTGGGTCGTCTGAACACCCTTCTAGACGCTAAAGCTCAAGCTTACCTATGGAAGGGCCAACAATCCTTTTTCAAGTTCAGCAACAAACCCAGGCCGTTTGTTGGTGAATCTCACAAAGGCACAGCAGCCGAAGTCCTTCGTTGCAAATCTGACATCCCCCTCGGAGGGGGGGGGGGGGGGTCACTACTAGCAAAACTGAAATTAGCGAAGTTTTCCGACAATTTTATAGCACACTCTATACTACTGACACCTTGGGAGGAGAGGAGAAGAGGAGTCTTTCTTTTGGGACCTTGCTCTCCCTACCCTCTCAGCCTCCCAACTCGCTTTTCTGAATCGGCCCCTTCAGACCTATGAAATCTCACAGGTCATTTCAGCTTTCCAGTCGGGTAAATCCCCCGGCCCAGACGGGCTTTCTTACGAATTTTACAAAATCCTCTCACAATATATCAGCACGCCACTGACTAAATTTTATATGGAAGGGATTACACAAAAAAGCTTCCCTCCCGCCTTTAACACAGCTCACATTACAGTCCTTCCTAAACCTGGAAAGGACTTAATGAGCCCTTCCTCGTATCGGCCTATATCATTGCTTAACTGCGACTACAAAATATTGGCAAAGGTCCTGGCAGAACGACTAAACGTCCTCCTGCCTTACCTGATTTCCCGTAACCAAGCAGGGTTTGTTAGAGGTCGCAAGCCAAACGCAAACATCATAAAATTGCTTACTGCTATGCACCTTTGCCAACAGCAAGACATCCCAGCCCTTGTAATTGGATTCGATTCAGAGAAAGCCTTCGACCAAGTGAAGTGGCGCTACCTCTTTTCAGTCCTGCAATGCTTTGGCATACGGGGGGATTTTTTACACTACATATCCTTATTATATAATGACCCGCTCTCCCGTATTCTCACAAATGGGTGTCTATCAGGAGAGATAACTGTATAGAGAGGGGTCCAACAGGGATGCCCATTGTCCCCTTTACTATACATCTTATCCTTGGATCCTCTTCTCCGTAAAATCGCCATAAGTACAATGGTGTCAGGTGTTGGAGGCCCCTCACATATTTTCAAAATTGCTGCTTTTGCTGACGATTTGCTGGTTTTTCTTACTAAACCCCATTTCTCTTTGCGAGCCATGCTCGACCTCCAGCAACAGTTTGGCCATTTCGCTGGGCTTAAGATAAATTGTGATAAATTTGAAGCCCTTGATGTCACAGGAACTGTTCGTACCACCTGAGTAGGTGTTTTTCCCCTCCGATGGGCGACAGACACCCTCAAATACCTGGGGCTCCGAATTCCTAAATGCGGAGGGGATTTTTATTCCATTAACATTAAACCCCTAATGAAGTCCACCTTGGCCACGTTGCAGAGATGGATGCCATTCCCCCTGTCCCTGGTAGGCCGCATACAGCTTTACAAGATGGTTTTGATACCTAAATGGCTATACCTTTTGCAAATAGCGCCACTCTGGATTTCTAAACAAGACGATAGGCAATTGCAACAGGCTTTACACTCTTTTCTGTGGCGGGGAAAACGGGCTCGCTTACCCATGCAGGTCCTTATTAGTCCAAAGGAGAAAGGGGGGCTAGGGTGCCCGAACATTGTACTATATAATTTAGCGTGCTATCTCAGACATATAAAGGATTGGCTTTTTGCCACATCCTCGATTGAAGTGCCCTCCCTCAACCCCTTGTTACAACTTTCTACCCAGTTGCTCCCCACTCATCTCAGAACACAAGAATTAGTACGCTCGTTTAGGCAGGCCTGGCTATTGTTCTGCAAACTGGGAAACGTACCAAACACACTCACGTTGTTCCTTTCCATTACTGGCCATGACCTTTTTCCACCGGGGCGTGGGGGAGGAGCTTTTCAACGGTGGAGCAAGCTGGGTCTCACCTATATCTCTGATATCCTTGATAGGGAGACTGGGACTACCCTGCCCTTTCACACCCTCCAACAAAGGTATAACTTACCAATAGCAGATTATTACGCCTACCTTCAAATCACTCACTTCATTAAATCCTCCAAACCTTATCTTGTAGAGACACCACAAATCCAGAAACTAAGAGACATAGTACTAGTGGGGAAGAGGGGTAAACTCACAGTATCTCACTACTATAAAGCAGTGATGGGGTTATCCAAGTCACAGATCCTAAGCCCCCTGTACGCTAGATGGCAGGTTTGGCCTCTCTTTTCCCTAACATTTGCCGAGTTTACAAAATGTTTTGAAGACTTATCTATGGTAGCAGAAAATGTTCTTTTACAGGAAACGCATTACAAATTTCTTTGGCAAAGCTATATTACTCCTTCCTGAGCCCACCAAATGAAAATTACACAATCTCCGAATTGCCCTAAGTGTGCAGGTGCAGATGGTGGCTATTTTCATTGTTTTTGGGATTGTGGATTAATTTCTCATTTTTGGAGACAAGTCTGTCATGCCTGCTCTACCCTTTTGAAAAAAACCCTACCACCTGACCCAAACCTTTGGCTTTTTGGTGTACATGACTCACCTCATGTAACACTGCTCCTCCCGGAATGTTTATTTATTCTAAAGGCCGGCATGGTGGGGAAACAGACCATCCTAACCAATTGGCTAAGCCCCTGTAGACCTAGCTATGAACACTGGTTTAAAAAAATGGTACATCTTTGTTCCATGGGGTATGCAATTCTCATGCCTGCTATGCCAAAAAAAATCTATACTCACTTCCCAAATCTGCGCGGACTTTACAGCTTACCTTACTCCTCGCATGGAAAGTTCCAGAGACCCTTGGCACTGTGACCCGAGCCTCAATCCCAAGGATAGCACCTCTACTGATCCCACCGGCTGTTTGACAGGACCCACGCCAGACGCTGCATCCTGCTAATCTACCAGCTCCACCTATCATTATCATTATCGGCCTTCACTAGCTCAACCATCTATGGACCATGGGGGGGGGGGATGTTTCTTCTTGGGGAGGGAGGTAGAAACTATGGTTTGTTGTAAACTTACTGATTGATACGTGTACGTTCATTCAAACCTTAATAAATATAGTTTAAAAAAAAAACAAAACAGAAATATCACCATTCCTCACAAAACAAACAATAAAACCATGAAATAAAAAACATCATAATAGGAAAACCATACTAATAAGAATAAATATTTCAAAACAGGAGTCAAAAAGAATAACATCCAATAATTAACTCATATAAACATTTATTAAATTTACCAAACACCAATAAAATATTTCAAAACAGCAGATACATCAAATAAAGTCCAATATTTAAATCAAGGCTAAAAATTGACCTACGCTCTCAATACCTGGGAACTTTTGATTTCCATTCATCCTGAGATTGTCGTGGATTAGTTGGGGAGAGAGAAGATGTATACTTTATCCTCTCTATATATACACACACACTCCCTAACATACACATTTGTTTGTTCTCTCTCACACATGTTCACTCTCATGTACATACCCTCTCACACACATAAGCAAAGGCTCTCTCACACACAGGTTCTCGCTCCCTCTCTCAAACATAAGCTCTCTTCCATTCCCTGGCTTTCTCTCACTTTCCCAAGTACAGGTTCTCTCACACAAGCTCTGTCTTACCCATTGATGGTCAGTCTCACTCACTGGTGCTTTCTCTCTTCACTCTCTCACACACAAGATCTCTCTTGCTCGCTGGTGCTCTCTCCCTCACTGTCACATGCACAAAAGCTGTCTCACACTCACTCTCATACACAAGCTCTCTCTCACTCACTGGTACTCTCTGCCTCTTAAAAACACACACAATCTCCCTCTCACACACACACAAACACATACAAACTGTCTCTCACTTACTGGAATTCTCTCCGTCTCTAACACACATAAGCAGTCATCTATTTCTCATTCACATTCTCTCTCTCACACACACACACACACACACAGAGACAGATACACACAGCAATCTATCACACACTAGCTCTCATTCACTGGCACTCTCTCCCTCTGACACAAACAAGCTGTCTCAGATTTTCCCTCTCATGCACACAAACTGTCTTTCACTCACTGGTGCTCTCTCCCTCTCTCTCACTGGCACTCTCACACTGGAGCCTCTGCTTCGTATGATGTCCTGCTGGGCCTTTCCTTATGCATTGTGGACAGCAGGAGGAGGTGTCAACAGCTCCTCTGGGCCTTTCTTTATTCACAGCGGCAGGAGAGGCTGTGTGGACTCTAAATGACATAAAATTTTCACTGATGTCCACTGTGCTGTTCATACCTCTGACTGTGCATGTAAAACTGCCCCCCTAAACCCAGGCCACCACCCTGCCCCCAGGCCCTCACCCTGAGTTACTAGTTGCCCCTCTTACAGTGGTATAATTAGTTTACTTATATGAGCACCTTATAAAGAGTCTCAGTCTCTCTCTCTCTTTCTCTCTCTCTCTCTCTCTCTCCAGCAGCCTTTTTAGCTCATGGATGCAATAAATGTAACATGAGTTGCACTATCTGGAAAATTACCCTAACCATTGCAGGCGCTATTCTCACAAAATTTATAGTAAAACAATGAATCTAGGTCTAAGAAAAATAAAACACATACATAGCCTACAAACAACAAACCCACACAGAAAGCCTTGAAAGCCAGCAACCATGAAAAACAAAGAAAAGAAAAACTAACATTGATAAAGCTACACAACATCCAACTTAACTACAGACCAAGATACCCCAATATGCTCTTATCCATTCCTATAGTCCTGACTCCCAGATTTCCCCATGTGTAAAAAAAACAACATCACAGCTGAAAAGGTTCAAAAAGTTCATAATTAACATCCACCAGTCTAAATAACATTTACACAGCAATTTAACATCTCATCTATGTCGGCTGGACAATTCGGCCCTTGAGGAAGTGATTAATTGAGCATAAAAGCCAGCTTAACACTGAAAAAGTGACGGCACCGATGGTGGCTTATTTTTTGAACTTGAAACATACTTTTCAACAAATTTCCTGGACTATCATTGATCATGTCCCTATTAGGGGTGGTTATCGAAAAAAAACAAATAGCCATGAAAGAACAAATGTGGTTTTTTTAAATTAAATTCGAAAGCTCCAAATAGGTTGAATGAAGACATTGATTGGTATAACATTCTGTGACGTATAATGGGATACATTCTTCCCATTGGTTATTTAATATTTAGTGGTGTTGATTGACATCTTAAAAGATTGGTCATTGTGATTGATTGGGAAGAAGGTGCAACTAATGAATAAATTGACCACATTTTTGTCTTGCAGAAACAAAGATATGTTTGGTCAAGATGGAGAATTTCCCTGAGGCAGAGAGCAGTGGATTACGCTCTCGAAATGCTGTCAGCGTTAGGTGTTGGCTGTGTGTCTCGCTAAAAAATGAGCTAAGTATTTTCAACACAAAAAATGAAAGACATAAGTAATGAAAGTATTTTATTTGCAACAAAAATAATATAAAAATTAATGTATTTCATTTAACACAATTCCTAAGATGATTGTGTTTCCACACAGCATTGCCGGCTATTGAGGTGTAAAATTGAGATTACGTAAATCAGAACGCATCTGGAGAAAACAAAAATCCGCAAATTCAAAGAAATGCTATTTCATCTGCCTTAGAAAATATAGAAAAGAAATTTCATTGGCAAAAAAGAATTTCTACTCTTCAAAATTAAAAGTGGCTGATAGAAATAGTTCCTCACTATTTAATATAGTTAAGAAACTAACATCTCTTCCCTCACCCATCCCCTCAGTTTAAGAAACGATTTTTACAATGCAATTGCTTCTCACTTCAAGAACAATATATCTTCTGAGTTTTCAGATTTACCTTACCCCAAGGAGTCAAATCATAATACAGATTGCATCTAGATTACTTTCTCTCCCACAGACTCAGAAACAATATCCCGTGTATTGCATAAGACAAAGACTTCAATTTTCCCATTTAACCCCTTTCATAGTTCACTATTAAAGGAACTTCCTACTCCTGTTCTCAGTTTTCTTACCAACTTAATAAACCAATCTCTCACTTCTGGTATTTACCCTGACCACTTTAAATTGACGTCTATTTTACCAATTCAGAAAAAAAAATGAAGATTTCACAAATTTAAGTCATTTATGTCCCATTGCTTCGCTTACAACATTATCTAAAGTTACTGAATCTATGTTCTTTACCAACTAAAAAATTACTTGTATGACAACGAACTGTTACATCCGAATCAACACGGTTTCAGAAAAATCACAGTACTGAAACTCTACTATTATCATCCTTTGATATCTTGTTAAGAGGCTTTGACTCCAACATAGACTATATTTTAGTGTTATTAGACATCTCAGCAGCTTTTGACACCATTGATCACTCTATTTTGTCTCTAAGACTTCAGTCCATTCGTATATCAGATAAGGTTCTCAACTGGTTCAATTCTTTTCTCACCATCTGTCAATGCCAAATACACATAACAGTGGCAGCTTGCACCGCCGTGCTCTCTCCCCCCTCCCCACTTACCTTGTCACCATCCATTAACCACACATACTCCAATATTGGTGAAAATAGGCCGCAGCTTTTATTAATTATTAATATAAAACCAAACTTTCGGTACCCGAGTATTAGTGCGTTCGTCAAATATTACCATACCGGGCTTCGTACCGGCGTCCGCCATTTTAGCCAGTCCACCATACGCTCTGACCGGCCCCCCACCATGTCCAAGCCATGGGGCCATCCCCCGGGCAGCCCACGCCCACCTCTACGCACTTTCCTTAACCTGTGACCACGGTTTGTCCACCGTGTCCTCCGGGCCCCTCCTGGCCCCCCCCTAACTCGGGTACCCCCGCCACCAGACCGGGACAGTGTTACACTTGTCCCGGGCCCCCCAAACCCCATGGGTCCCCCAATTCCCCTACTGCGGCCCAACTTCATTCAGCGCATGCTCCAGCGCCTCTTGTATCGCATTGTTGAACAGGTCGTACCCGACATCCGATAGGTGTATCAGGTCCGGTCTATACAGACCCATGCATGGCTCATCTGCCCAGTCGTGCCGAATCGTTGCCATGCCCACCTTCGGGGCCCAGACCTCAATCTGCCTGTTCACCTTCTTGCGCCCTCTGCACCATAGCTTGTCGCCCTGCCATTTTAGCCTGGGTATGATCTCAGACCATACTATGGCTGCTCCCTGGGCCATCTCCCTTATTGCTTCCAAATCCCTTTTTATACCATCAATCAACTGCTTCGCTGTAATTTCCCCCAAGTCGTTGCCTCCCAAATGAATAACTATGACATCCGGCTTTTGCCTTGCGCGTAAGCTGCTCTGTAATTCCGGGATCAATCGACCCCATTTCATGCCTCGGATCCCCATCCAGGTCACACCGACTCCCCGTGGTGCCAATCCCAGGTGCGTGCCGTATGGTCTCTCCCGAGCCCGCCGAGCCGCCCAGTGCACGAAAGAGTGTCCTACCAACCATACTACCTTCCTCCGGGAGAATGGACCTGCGGGCGAGATATGAATTCCTTCGTTACTGACCATTCTCAACCCCTCCCTGCCTCACGTACCTATTTGCTGCTGCTGATCTCCACCTGCCTATCCTTCGGATCACCTCCATGGGCAGGCCCGCCTGTGCCGCACTGGTGGCGGCCCCAATTCTAAAGGAATGCGTACTGAATTCCTCCGGGTTCAAACCCACGCTTTCCACTACCCTCCGCAGTACTGCCGCAAACTGAAATTTGGTTAACGGCACCCCGTCCTTATGAATTAATAAGTGGGCGCCCCCCCCCGTGGTCTGATTTGTAAGTAATTTTCCATGTTTTGTGCCGGGCAGGTCACCTGTGATGGCACCCTTGCTAGCCTTATGTCCACCCCCTTTGCCCTCTGATCCGTTTTAGATTTATGCACCCTTATGGTAATGCCCTGTTCCTGGACTGTGACGTTGGCATGAAGTATACCATCGTTTCCTTCATCCGTTTTGGATGCCGCCACCAATTCACTGACCCTTAAGGCTGCAAAGAAAGCCGTGCAGAAAGCGGCTCCAAAAAGAATCACTTCGAATCCCTCTGACGCTACCTTAGCTACCGCGTGCCATAGACTCACCAATATCTCATGGGTTATTGGCCGCCTCTTGTCCCCCTTCCAGACAGTGCTTCTGGCCCAGCCGGCTAACAGCTTCTTAACCATGAAGTTATCCATGGGGTCACCTAAGCCCTGCGCTTTTGCAAAGAATGCAAAACCTGCCAGTTGATTCACTGTCGATCCTCTGGACATCCCTTCCTCCTTCGCCCATGCCACGAACCTCTCTATGAGCCTACCCTCTATACGCCCCCCTTGTCATCCCTGCCCTTGCAAGAATGTTTGTACGCTAGAAAACCCTTTGCAGTATGCTTTCCAAGTTGCTGGGGCCACCGATGACCTCAGCAACCCCCATTCCGTATCATTCCAATCTGCCATAATTGTTTTGGTATTGGAACTCCTTCCGCTTCCGCCTCCGGCACCTGTTGACGAAAGAGATCCCACTTAGCCCTAGATAAAGCATCTGCCACCTGATTATGGATGCCCGGTACATGTTTAGCTCTGATTGTCATGTTCGTTCGCAAGCCCTGTAGGACCACTTCCCTCAACAACGCGGCCACCTTAGAGCAACGGGCCGCCTGCCTGTTAATCACGGTCACCACGGCCATGTTATCCGACCAGAAAATGATCTTTTTGTTGCACAGCCTATGTGCCCAGACCGTAATGGCCAACAGGATCGGGAATAACTCTAAGAATGTTATGTTTTTTACTAGCCCGCTCTGCCTCCATTCCTCCGGCCACGGTGCTGCGCACCATGCGCCCTGGCAGTATGCCCCAAAGCCCCATCCGCCCGATGCATCCATGTATATATCTAGGTCCTGGCTTGACCTCGCCTCCTCCTGCCACATGGATACCCTGTTAAAATTGTCCAGGAATTCTAGCCACATAGCCACTTCCTTTCGAATTGGGCTCGTGATTCTGATACGGTGTTGTGGCCGCCTGACCCCTTTTGTTGCATCCGCCAGCCGCCGCAGAAAAGCCCTACCCATCGGGATGACCCTGCATGCGAAGTTCAAGCTCCCGATTATAGATTGTAAGCCGACCAAAGTCGTCTTCTTGCTGGCCAGTGCCTGCCTGAGCATACCCCGCAATTTGTTTAACTTCTCGAGAGGCAGCCGCAACGTCATGGCCTGCGTGTCTAGTTCGATCCCTAAGAATGATAGGGTCGTAGCTGGGCCCTCAGTTTTTTCCCTTGCTAGCGGGACCCCGAAATCAGCCGCCATCGCCTGGAATGTCGCCAGTGTTTTTTGGCATGTGTCCGTGCCGGCCGGGCCCACGAATAGAAAATCATCCAGATAATGTGCCACATTACCGGTCCCTGCCCTTTTTTGTAAGACCCATTGCAAAAAACTACTAAACATTTCAAAGTAAGCGCAGGAGACCGAACACCCCATAGGCATGCACTTGTCAAAAAAGTACGAACCCCGAAATTGGAAACCTAATATGGGAAAATTGTCAGGGTTTACGGGGAGCAGTCGAAAGGCCGACTTAATATCCGCCTTAGCCATTAGGGCCCCTTCCCCGCAGCGCCTGACCAACGCACGGCCTCGTCGAAGGACGTGTATTGAACGGTGCACGCCTCCGCTGGGAGGCCATCGTTCACCGAGGACCCCGTCGGGAAGGAGAGGTTTTGTATTAACCGAAACTCCCCCGGTTCCTTCTTGGGCACTATTGTCAACGGTGACAACATCATCTCCGCGAACTGGGGGTCCGCAAATGGTCCCGCCATCCTGCCCAATTCAATCTCCCTATCCACTTTCTGCTGCACTATGTCTGCCAGTCTTGTTGCCGATGAGGAATTCCCGTAACTTATGCCCTTAACCGTCCCTTGGAAAGGTATCCTAAAACCTTGCTCAAAGCCCTCCCTCAACTGTTCTGCTTCCCGTCTCCTGGGGTATATGGCTAACCACCCCAGCATGCCTGCCACGCACACCGGGGACGGTGCCTTCTGAAATACTTCCTTACCTCCCTTTCCCATTACTCCCCGCCGCCGTCCCCTGACCTTTCCTCGCACATTTCGACGCCGGATGCGGTGCCGCACATAATGAACATATGTGTTTGAACTTGCAGTCCTGGAAACTGCACCCCGCCTTATTGAAACGCCAACACACCCTGCTGTTACCGCTTTCCCCCCACGAATTGCTGCTCGCGCTCGTCGCACCGCTATGCGGCCGAACCGCTTTTCGCGAGGCCCCTGCCTCCATAACCTTACTGGTCATCTGGCGTAGCCACAATCCTACATCCTGTGCTGCCCATGACAAGTTCCCGTTCTCCTCCATTCTGTCCCTGAACTTCTCGTCATAATTCAGCCAGCACCACCCCTGATATTCCTTATAGGCCTCCAATATGGAATCAGCATAACTCGGCATCGGGGCGTACTGGGATGGATCCTCCCTCCCTATGACGCTTATCATTCTTAGGAATGCCCTGGTCCAATTAGTTATGTTCCTGGGCACCTTTACCTCCCCTTCTTTCTGGTCCTCCTTTTTCTTTCCCTTTTTCTTCTCGGCCGCCCCTTTCCTGCCCTCTAATATTGAGAAAATATCAATATATTCACGCTTCCTTATCTTATTACGTAACACCTTTGGCACGCTCTCCCACAGCTCTGCCAAATTGGGGAGGGCTACTGCGGCCGCAGCGGCTGACGCTATCTCCTGCGGTGTTTTGACCGGGGAGTCAGCCGCTGCCTCACTCTCATCGGATTCCTCCTCGGAGGATTCCTCACTGGAGTCACCGTTATTTCTCTTTCGTTTAGTCCTCTTGCCTTTTGCGTCTCCCGACGACGACGCTGCTTCGCGATGCCTTCCCGCCTCCTCGGCTCGCTCCTCCGCTGCCCGCGGTGTCGGGGGCCGGTTTCTACTCTCTGTGCCGGCCTCCCCGCCGGGTATGTCCTTCTCCGTCGCCACCTGCTCGGCGGCCCCCGCTCCCAGTGTGCGGGCTCCCGCTGTGGCGTTGCCGCCCGCTGGTGCTGTGTACCATGGAGGTGGGACCTGCCACCATGGAGGGTACATTGAGGCTTGCCATGCGCTATGGCTGTAGGGGTATGCTCCCTGTGCTGGCGTTGCTGATGACGCTGCCCCTGCTCCAGATGGCCCCGTTGGGGGCCAGACGGGCCAGCCCCATGGTGGGGCACTGTACGGTCCAGATGCGGGCAGTGTTCCAGTCGTGTCCTCGGCAACGCCGGTCGTCGCCCCACCTACGGTGTCCACCGCCGGTGCCCGCCCCTTCGCATTCTTCTCTGTCGCACTCTTGTCTCCGCTGCCGGTCTCCGCTTGCCCTTTTCTTTGTGTCTTGACTCTGTCTGTCCTAGGGCGTTTTCCCCGGCCTTGGCCTCCCTCTCCGGCCTCATCAGGCTTCCTTGCCCTCGCAGGTCGTGGTTCCGCCACCTTCGCCTGCCGGCTGCGCCCCCTTGTCTGCCTCGGTTCCGGGGCTGCCTTTGCTCCTTTACCAGCCATTTCCGTACGCACGCTAGGCGACGCCTTCCCTCGGCTCCCGCAAATCCGCAGCCCCCTCGACGTTCGGTCAATATCGCTTCCCAGACCCGTGAAAGGCAAGCCGGCCCGCAGTCGTGAGGGGGGGGGCGATCGAGGTTAGTACTCACAGTTCAGTATGCAGTCTCTGGAGTCCTGGCTGGAATGTGTTGCGATTCCCGGTAGCTAGGCCTGCAACTTGTATGGATCGGCCCTTGTGCCACCGGGGCTCCGTCTCCGGTCCTTCGGGGTTTTTGAGCAGGCGCAGGGCGTCTCCACCCGGTCTCCGCGTTCCTCTGGTCGTCCCCGGGTGCCTCTGGTAACTCCCGCTGCTTCCTTGCTCTCCGGACCCGGATCTCTGCGAAGCTTGACTAGTACTGACGTTCACCCTCCTTTCCCACTTGCCAAAGCAGGAATCGAAACGGCAGCAGCTCGACTTCCCAACCAGCAAGGCTTCCAGTGCAGAGCCACTAGGGAGTAACGGGTAGCTGGCAGTCACTGTATCTCCTCCCGGGCTGGGATTGCTCCCTTGGCCTCCCTGCTCGCTGGCCGCCACCGGACTCACCCCCACGTGACCGCCGACTCGCGTCCTGGGCTCCTCCTAAAACAGCTGGTGCCGGCCTCGGGTCCTATCCAGGGACGCCCGGAGTGCCTGTCCTGGCTGGTGCCTGCCTCCGCAAGTTTTCTTTTTTTTTTTTTTTGTAATCCGGCCGCGTGTCGCGGCTAAACTCCTCTGTCGGGCCCTTCTTCAAACGCGAGCGCCGGCCAGCGAAAAGGGCCTGGTCCGGCGCTCGCCCTGCCTTTAAGTCCCGAGGTCTCGCGAGATCCCGGGCCCGCATTCGCGCCCGAAATCCCGCTAGACCCCGGGCCAGGATTCGCGCGCCTGCGCGCGCCCACCCGATGACGTCACCGCGCCGCAGCGCGATGACGTCATCTCCCTCGATGCGCCGGTCCCCGAGGTCTCCGGCCGGCTTCGGCGCCCCGTCCCTCGCGGCGTTGCTCCCACCCAGCCCCCCTCCACCTGGCCGCCAAGGTAAGACGACTCGGCGGGTGGGGGGGGGTAGTGGGGGGGGGCAGTCACTCTGCCGGCAAGCGCCCTGTTAAGGGAGCCCTCCCCGCAGGCGCTTGTCGGTCCTTTATTAGCTCCTTTTCCTCATCTCAATATACTATTCCATCTGGTGTTTCTCAGGGTTCATCGCTATCCCCCATACACTTCAACATTTATCTCCTACCATTATGTTACTTATTAGATAGCCTAAACATCCAATTTAAAATATATGCTGACGATATACAGTTTTTCGTCCCATACTCAAACTCTTGGTCTAATACACTATCCTTAGTCTCCTTATACATCAATACAATAAAAGCCTGGCTTTTGCACAACCATCTGAAATTCAATACCACAAAAACTGAAATAATTCACTTATCTTCTATTCTACTATCTGACTGTAGTCCTCCTGATCACTTAGACTTCAATGGCACATTATTACCCATCATTTCAAAAGCCCGTAACCTTGGAGTCATAATTGATTCTAATTTGTCCATGACTCACCAAGTATCACTTATATTAAAAAAACTCTTTCTTTAAATTACATATGTTAAAATGTTTACAATTGTTACTACACATGGAAGATTTTAGAATAATTCTGCAATCTTTAATCTTTAGTAGTTTTGACTAGGGGTGTGCATTCATTTCCTACATATTGGCAATCCACAACGTATAGGGCCATATTCATTGTATTCATGGGGAAGCGAAACATATCGCAATTCCCCACGAATACAACGAATCTTCGCCGAATTATTTGGCCATCTAAAGGAGCGAATTTAAACAAATCCTCCTGCCCCCCCCAAAAAAAAAACTTACCAAAACTCCCTGGTTGTCCAGCGGGGGGTCCAGGAGCCATCTCCTGCACTCACTCCATCGGCTGCCGGTTTTCAAAATGGCACCGATAGCCTTTGACCTTACTATGTTACAGGGGCTACTGGTGCCATTAGTCAGCCCCTGTCACATGGTAGAAGCACAAGATGGCACCGGCCATCCATTGTGGGGGCCAGGAGGTCCCCCAAGACTTACAAGATGGTGCCGGTCATCCATTGCTCCTACCATGTGACGGGGCCGACCAATGGCACCAGTAGCCCCTGTGACATAGTAAGGTTAAAGGCTATCGGCACCATTTTGAATGCTGGCAGCCGAGGGTGTGAGTGCAGGAGATGGCTCCCGGACCCCCCGCTGGACCATCAGGGAGTTTTGGTAAGTCTTGGGGGCGTCAGGAGGGTGGGGGGTTGTAGTTAATTCAATTTTAGCCGGGAGACGAATAAGAATTAACGCATGACCGTATTGGGGGCCCCCTTGCCGAATGCAACGTATCTGCCCCCGACGAATACGAATCACGAATGCAACGTATGGTGTCCCTCTGCACATCCCTAGTCTTGAGTACTGCAACGCTCTTTACCTCGGTTTACATTACAGCACTATATGTGCCTTACAACTAATTCAAAATGCCACAGCTCGCATTCTCACAGGTACACCTCGCAGAGACCATATTTCACCAATACTTCATTCACTACACTGGTTACCCATAGAATACAGAATAAAATATGTAATTCTTCACATAATACATAATCTGTTAAATGATGACATCTCGACCTGGCTCAGCTCACAACTTCGAATGTACAGACCATCTACAATCCTACAATCATCTCATAAAAACTTATTACAAATACCTACTATAAAAATAGCCCAACTTGACATCACAAGATGATGTGCTTTTTCGATGGCCAGCCCGCAGCTTTGGAATTCTATCCCAGAACATATTAGACACATAGACAACAGGAAAGAATTTAAAAAGAGTATAAAAACTTACTTTTTTAAATGTGCTTTCAATATTGATGACTTCACTTAGTCTTTGTCCTGTCACCAGATTTTTATTATATTTTTACTTTTACTTTTAATTTTAATTTTTTATTTCTCTGTACTACTTTACTTTCTATGAATTGTATTTCCATTTCTTACCTATTTATGTGTGTGATTAATTATTATTTATGTTTACGATGTAAACCATTTTGATTACATTCATATAAAAGATGGTATATAAAAAAAAATTGTTAATTAATTAATTAATTGATTAATTGATTGATTTAATGTTTGCGGAATTGTGGTTTTGATTGTTTATTTGAAGGCTTTGGTGCTGTTGTTTTGTCAATTTCATTGAATAATTACAGCATGCCTTGAGTGTGTGTTGTGAGTAGTTTGTTCACAACTTTTAGTGTCAATATCCTATGCCAACTTTCACATGTTCTGAAAAAGGGAAACACGCCTTTGTGTCAAGCTTCTATCGTTCTCTATTCAGCTTGTATAATAAGCTTGCGAGGATCTTCAGTGAAGTATTCTGCAGTTCCAGGAATCCAGAGGCAATAAGGGACATGTCATTTGTGCATAGAGCTCAGCACCACAGTTCATGCTTACATCCCAGGAATAGCTCATCAAACATGTGACCTCACTATTCTTAAACTGATCATTCAATTCTTATCAGAAGTATTCAAATCAAGATAAAGAAACTTAAATGTCATGAAGAGAAAGTGTTTTTAAACATATTTGAAGTAGAAATTGTGAAAATTCTCCGAACAGTTATTGAAAAGCAGTTGTTCTGAAAATGAAAACCTACAAAAACAATGAGGGAGTCAAGTTAACCAGAAACAATAAATTAAAAATTCAGTTAGAATTTGCATAAGCAGCAAAGGTTAATTTATTTGAAACTTACTCTGAAAATATTCATTGGACAATATCAGACTGGAGCATCCCTGTAAGCTTTCTTTTAAGTGTAAAAGAAAACCTGTATGTGAATAGGTTAAAAAAGTTATTAAATAAAAGTTAACTGTGCTGCATAAAGCAAGGCTGAGCAGGGCTGAGAAGATACAGCATGCTGCCCTTTTGTTTTGGTACTGACTCTCCCCTGGTATCAGTTGTTAAAGCAGAGAGAAGAGCTGCTGCTGCTGCCTGCTTTACTAGCAGCACAGCAATGATTATGTCATAGCCTGGACTCTTAAAGGAGCCAGGTTATATGAGCACCGCAGGGGCAGGCACAAATGGAAAATAAAAGAAATCAAAGTAAAACAAGACAGCTCCATTGTAAGTAGAGATGTGAATCGTGTCCTCGATCGTCTTAACGATCGATTTCGGCTGGGAGGGGGAGGGAATCGTATTGTTGCCGTTTGGGGGGGTAAAATATCGTGAAAAATCGTGAAAAATCGAAAAAACGTAAAATCGCAAAACCGGCACATTAAAACTCCCCAAAACCCACCCCCGACCCTTTAAATTAAATCCCCCACCCTCCCGAACCCCCCCCCAAATGACTTAAATAACCTGCGGGTCCAGTGGCGGTCCGGAACGGCAGCGGTCCGGAACGGGCTCCTGCTACTGAATCTTGTTGTCTTCAGCCGGCGCCATTTTCCAAAATGGCGCCGAAAAATGGCGGCGGCCATAGACGAACACGATTGGACGGCAGGAGGTCCTTCCGGACCCCCGCTGGACTTTTGGCAAGTCTTGTGGGGGTCAGGAGGCCCCCCCCCAAGCTGGCCAAAAGTTCCTGGAGGTCCAGCGGGGGTCAGGGAGCGATTTCCCGCCGCGAATCGTTTTCGTACGGAAAATGGCGCCGGCAGGAGATCGACTGCAGGAGGTCGTTCAGCGAGGGTTCCGGCGCCTCGCTGAACGACCTCCTGCAGTCGATCTCCTGCCGGCGCCATTTTCCGTACGAAAACGATTCGCGGCGGGAAATCGCTCCCTGACCCCCGCTGGACCTCCAGGAACTTTTGGCCAGCTTGGGGGGGGGCTCCTGACCCCCACAAGACTTGCCAAAAGTCCAGCGGGGGTCCGGAAGGACCTCCTGCCGTCCAATCGTGTTCGTCTATGGCCGCCGCCATTTTTCGGCGCCATTTTGGAAAATGGCGCCGGCTGAAGACAACAAGATTCAGTAGCAGGAGCCTGTTCCGGACCGCTGCCATTCCGGACCGCCGCTGGACCCGCAGGTTATTTAAGTCATTTGGGGGGGGTTCGGGAGGGTGGGGGATTTAATTTAAAGGGTCGGGGGTGGGTTTTAGGGGGTTTTAGTGTGCCGGCTCACGATTCTAACGATTTATAACGATAAATCGTTAGAATCTCTATTGTATTGTGTTCCATAACGGTTTAAGACGATATTAAAATTATCGGACAATAATTTTAATCGTCCTAAAACGATTCACATCCCTAATTGTAAGTCTCTGCCTTATATATCCTTGGTCCACGTTCAGACACCATAGCGGAAGAGACTTCCCCTGGCAGAGAGGTTTACATGTAGAAGAAACTCAAAATATGCATTAATTTTCCATTTTGTCAAACATGAACTTACCTATGACAGGTCTTCACTCTTCCTTGCAGAATGTCTCATAAGGCATTCTTGAGAAAATAAAATATGTAAAAATGTCATATCTTGAGTCTCAGTGTCTGAAGCCTTGGAAGCTCATATTAATATATTTATTTATTTATTTATTTAAAGTCTTTTTTATACCGAAGTATAGCAAAAAATGCCTTCACTCCGGTTTACAGAATAACAACTTGATACATACAACGAGTTTGATACATATAACTAACAATATGAAAGAGAATCCAATTAAAAACAAACAATGAACAATATAAATGGGTAACATGTAAACAAGATGTTACGGGGACTATTAAGTAATTATTTTAGGTTGAACAAGTCTAACTATGTCTAAATATTGCTTATCAGGTTGAAAATAATAATAATAGTAAATATATATCTAACTATGTAAAATATTGCCTGAACCGGTTATAATAAAGTGCTGATGCATTAATTCTATGACAAGACAGGGTAATGTCAGAGAGTCATTTTGGGTGTGTGAGGTATGCTTAACCCATGTCATCTGTGAAAGACCGACTGAAAATTCATGTTTTGAGTTCTTTTTTGAAGGATTTTATATATACCAGAATTAATAATAATATATACCAGAATTAATAATTTAGATCCTTAGCTGTCTCCCCATCCCCTCCCAGCTTCCAAGGCATCTATTGTCGGTATGAGATTACCCATTTTATTTTAAGTAACAGCCTATCAGATGAATTTTTGGGGTGGTAGCCCTATGTAACCTCTATAGGGATCAGGAACCATGAGGTCCATATTAAAAAATATTTAGCTGGATAACTCAGATGTTATCCGGCTAAATGATGATTTGGACACTTATCCTCCTAAATTCTAGCCAAATAATAAGGTAGCCAGCTAGATTTTAACCAGATAAGTTGAGGAATTCTGGGGGTGCAAGTAGGAGGAGTTGAGTTAGCTGACTAAGGGGGTTATTTACTAAAGGCTTATCGCACGCGAAAAGGCCCTTTTCACTTGCGATGCTAATTCAAGTTAGGCGGAGTCGGGGCGCCAAGGGGGCGGACTCGGCGATGTCTTTGCTGGCAGTGATAAGGTTAGTAACCTTATCGTCGCCAGTAGCACAACGAATAGCACCACCTTTCACGGTGGCAATATTCGGTGCAAAAGCCAGCAGCGAAGACACCGCAGTGGTACGAAGGCTGCCAGCTTTCGTAGGCCCCCCCCACTCCCCGTTTTCACAGGATTCATCATTCTGTGAAAGAATGATGAATCCAGGCCTAAGTTATGCAGCTAACTCCGATTTTCAGCATTAGCCACATAACTTATCCAGCCATTTCTGGTTGGCCTTTAGACTTGTCCTAAAGTTATCCAGATAAACTTATCTGGCTAACTTTAAGATAATTTTCTATTGTTTTCTATTGTTCTATGTACAGCCCATGAGCAAAGTTAACGTTCACTGTAAACCGAGGTGATCTGTATCCCATACAGGAACCCCGGTATATAAAACCTAATAAATAAATAAATAAATAAATAAATAAATAAATATTCAGTGGTGCAGCTGTGCTGCTGAATATTTAAGCTAAATTAGGCAGATAAGTTTATCCAGCTGACCAGCCAAGCCTTTCAGTGGCTGAATATGGATCTCTATTTTATGTGAAGTATAGAGCTCCACTGGGTTTCTACTAAAATAACTACACCATCAGTATAAGTAGAGGAAAAGAATACCAAGCAGATTTCAGCTCTCCTATGTGGGTTGCTGTGTTGGTTGCTTCCTGTTTCTATTAAAGGGTGTGAAGTTTTAGTTCTGTTTTCCAAGAAGGAGATTTATTTGTGTTGTCCCATTTGCTCTTTCTTTTAGTAATTCCTTTTTGAAAGAAGATAGCAGCTTTATTGAAGGAAATTCCTTTCCACCCTTCCTTCTATTTTTTTGTTAGAGAAGAAAGTTGGATTTTCTAGTGGAATCTCTCTCCCTCAGAAAGACTCATTGACCCATCAGATGTTAAGGAAGAGGAATGGATATCCATTCATTCCTGAGAGGAAAAGAGGAATAGAAAGAAAGGGAGAGAGTGGCACCCCACCATTGCATATCATTCAGATATTCAAGGAGGAGGAGAAGAGAGGTATCCCATCAGTACCACATGGACTAACTCGTCAGAGGAGAGTGAAACTTTGTTTTCAAAACATCAGAGTTGAGGTATGGACAACTGGGAAGTAATTTTGGGACCAGCTACCCATCGGTATTACCACTCTTTACAGGAAGTTTCAAAATTGGCCCAAATTGAAAGGGACAAATCTGGTTGGGACTATTAAGTAAAAGAAAATCTTCAGAGTCACATATTTATCAAATTTAAATTTGTGCAAACAATTGATTTAAAAAAGGAACTCAAATTATTAGATTTATTTCCTGCCATCAGTTCAGTAAAAGTTATCTTGAACCTGTCTCTAGACCCCAGTGTGATTATTACCTTAGTAAAATGGACTATCATTAAATACCCAGGGTGTTGGAGATCATTCTCCCCTCCCACCCCCTAGAATCAACAATGGGGAAAAAAAGAGATATAGGCCCCAGGTCTCCTAATTGTATGCCTTTGGACTCTTTATTGAGGACTTCAGCAAATTTAATGGTCACTATGAGCACGAAAATTGGTACCTAAACTTACAGAGAGTTTGCTATACATTTGGATGCAATTTTGTGAAATAAAATCTGAAAAGTATATAGAAATTGTAGCTT
This sequence comes from Rhinatrema bivittatum, assembly GCF_901001135.1. Classification (NCBI taxonomy): domain Eukaryota; kingdom Metazoa; phylum Chordata; class Amphibia; order Gymnophiona; family Rhinatrematidae; genus Rhinatrema; species Rhinatrema bivittatum. The sequence continues at coordinate 198,323,620 of NC_042616.1, read as the reverse complement.
GTAATAATTGTCAATTAAGACAGTAACCAGTCTTGGGAAAAGTACATAAACCTGTATGGTAGTGTCATCATACTAAAACCTATCCTGTAAGACGATACTACATAGATGAAAGCAGCATTTTAGCTTAGCGTCCTATTGATCAATAGCAGCAACACTTTACTGCTTAACCTCTACCACAATTCTCTTTTTAAAGAAATAACTTTTTATTTATAGAAATTTCAAATAAGTTACAACTTCTAGAAAACATTGCATAATGTAACTTCTCATTTCTACTTATACGTTAATTGGTTTCCCCATGTTTTAATGTAAACCGGTACGATAAGACCTGGTCTTGAGTGTCAGTATAGTAAAAGAAGTTAAATAAATAAATAAATAAATAAGAAATCTAAATGTCTAATTAAGATACAGAAACCATTACCAAGAAATTATAAAACTGAATGACATAAATCAATTAGGTCAATTCATTAGTTCACAAACTAGAAGGGAGAACCCTGGAAATTAAGGAGCAATAAAGAAGAACAAAAAAGACTTGTAATAATGTTACATATAAATATGGGCGTATTACATGAACGGTGTGTTAAAAACAGGATCTCACACATCAACCATTGAACTCGATCCAGTAAGCTTCTTGGTATCCAGGAAGGATCTCAGCCTTCAGATGATAAAACATATCTTAGGTGATGTAATATTTGCAATTTATAAAACCCAGCAGGTAACAGCAGGTTTAAATGAAGGACATAGGCCAAGTTAGAGTCAATATAAAAGCCTAAGTTTCAAACTGTCTCAGAGAACAGACTTTTATTTATTTATTTATTTAACATTTTATATACCGACCTTCATGAAAAAATTCATATCAAACCGGCTTACATGGAACTTAGGGACTAACTAAATAACCATATAACAGGAAGGCCAAAGCACAGTTACATATAACAGGGAGATTGAACTTGGGGGCTAGAGTAGCCAGGAGGTAAAAGGAAAGCAAAAACTAGAGGTTAAATACATATGTATATACTGGGACTGGTCTGAGATTCTAGTCAATTGGGCTGAGTCTGGTTGAGAAGTATGTTTAGCATCAAAAGTCGAATCAGCACATATATTCGGAATAATCTGTTTTGATATCCACAAAGCTTCAGGGATTTTTTCTTTCAATACAAGTTGATTGTTAGTCATCCAGACTTTTATATTATAAAAGCATACATCTTTTTGGGACAACATATTAGTAAGATCTGTGTTCCAAGGGAAAAAGATCTATTTGTCATCAGCATATATTTTATAAAACAGAGCATACTGATCTAAAATGGCACATAAAGGACTTACCCCTAGATTTATCAAAATGCTATATTTATAGCTATATATTTATAGCAGAATTTATGATAAAATTATCACATCTTGTGATAATTTGCGGAGAGAGAGACTCTGTAGAGAATGTCATTCCTATTTATACCACTGAAGAAGGGAGCACTTTTAACTCGATGTGGGGTTTGGGGGGGGGGGGGATAGATTGGGGTGGTTACATACACAGTAGGAGATTGATTGATCTAACAGCTGCCTTCGACACTGTTGACCATATCCTGCTATGCCAACAGTTGAAAAACATCGAAATTGATGGAAATGTGCTAAAATGGTTCACTTCTTTCCTCACAGATAGATCATTCCAAATAAAACTCAACAATCACTTGTCCAACACCTTCCATAGCACAACTGGCATACCACAAGGATCAGCACTATCAGCAACATTATTTAATATCTACATGCTGCCCATATGCAAATTACTAACAGACCTGGGTTTAAACTTCTTCCTGTATGCGGATGATCTACAATTCTATTTCCCTCTAACAAAATCATTTGAAAATACAGCATCACTAATTTCTGAATATATGATTAAAAGAAAAGAAAAACTAGCTCAATGGAAACTCTTGATGAACCCCCAAAAAACTGAAATAATTTGGTTGAGCCGTAACCCACAAAAATCTATACCCCCAGGGACAAATCTCCGAAGTTGCCAAGTAACCCCAGCAATCCAAGAGAGAGATCTAGGGGTCCAAATCGAAAATTTAACAATGAAAGCCCACATAATTAGATCTGGTTTCCACAAGCTGCTGATTTTGAGCACTAAGCACAACAGATTTCAGAACAGTTTTACAATCTCTCATTTTCTCAAACCTGGATTACTGTAATCCATTACTTCTAGGTCTTCTGACTAGTCACTTAAAACCTCTGCAACTAATGGAAAATGCCGCACCTAGACTATTGTCTGGGGCAAGGAAATTTGACCACATTACCTCCATACTAATGGCTCTGCATTGACTTCCTATACAGTCAAGAAAACATTATAAAGTTCTAACAATAATATTCTATAACATTAACCTGAACAACAACAATCTGTTAGGAATAACATTTAAACCTCACAATCCCCCACGAACTCATCACAGAACAAAGGCCTCCTAGAAATCCCAACTTAAGAGGTTCTCATCTAATGCTAACTAGAGATAGAGTGATTTCAATTGCTGGCCCAAACCTATGGAATTCCATGCTAGAAGAATTTCGAACATTAACAGATAAAAAAAAATTCAAAAGCGACTTAAAAACTTGGTGATTCAAAACTGCCTTCTGTTTGACAGAAACACCCAGTTCCCCATGACTCAGATAACAAAATAAGTCTTGAACTGTTATGGCAGCCGGCCGCGAGGCCCCGCAGCCGGCTACACTTACCGCCCGCAGCCGACCTGGTCTCCTCCGCGGCTTCCCGTGCTGCTGCCATCTTCCTCTAACATGGCGGGAAGCCGACAAGGCCGTCGCCGCACCACCAACCCCAGCTCCACCCCTAACTTAAAGGGGCTGCAGCAGGAAACGCCTCCGGTGACCCGGACGCTCTCCAGGGCCACCAGCACTATTTAAGGCAGCCCCTGCTGCCCAACCCTTGCCGGAGCAAGGGTTGGGCAGCAGGGGCTCACTCCTTGGAGTTGCTAGTTGCTCTAAAGTTCCTGTCTCCGTGTCTTCAGCTCCATCCTCCGTGTCTTCAATTCCCATCTCGTTTCTCCCAGCTCCACCCTCGTGTGCTCGTCTTCCTCGGCTTGCTTCTCTGGTTCTGACTCGGCTCGTTCCTGGATTCCGCCCTGCCTGCTGCATGCCCCGACCTTTGGCCCGTCTTTGGATCTTCCTGCCCGCTGCCAGCCTCGACCCCTGGTACGTTTGACTCTGTCTTGCCTCTCGACTTCTGACCCGCTCCTAAGTCCTGCTGGCCCCGGCACCCAAGGGCTCAACCTGCTTGGAATGAGGGCTGGTAAAGGTGAAAGTCCTGTTGGGTCTCCATCTCCGGCGTCCGCCTCCCGACGATGAGGGCCTGTGGGGGATCCGCCTACAGGAAGCACCGACCTCGTCTCGGAGCAAGGGTCCACCGACTGCATGGCAGTGCAACATGAACAATAACCCCCTCCCTTGCAAACCCCTTTAATCTAGCTTTGTTTTCATGTTATATGTCTACCATTGTATTACTTCCGTTTTTTATGAATGTTTATCCACCTTGTAACTCTCATTATAATTATGAAAGTTTTACCTGTAAACCATTATGAACTAGTGATTCTCACATGGAATGACAGTATATAAAGCATTATATAAATACATTTATATAATATGAACAGCAAAGAAGTGATGATTTGTTCAATGCATTTTCTACCTAGCTTGTAGTTAGAGAGTGCATTGTACAAATCAACTTCTCTTGTACCTTTCATTGATTCAAACAGCAGAAAATCTTCAGTGATTTCAACTTTGCTGTCCATGCCTCTTACTGTTTCATTCCCTCTGAACCCTATCCAATTCAACGTCTTACCTGACCACATATGAGCCCAAGGTCAAAACCCCCAGCATCAGGACTCTTTCGGATGAATTTTCAAAGGCCTACATGGGTAAAAACTGGGGTTTACATGTATGGCTGGGCCTTGCGCACCCAGGGGCAGATTTTAAAATCTACGCGCATGGCCTACATTTGTGCGTGCTACATGGCACGCACAAATGTACACCCGATTTTATAACATGTGCGCGTGGCCTCCCCCCAACCTTCCCCTCCCTTCCCCTATCTAACCCGCCCCCAGCCCTACCTAAATCCCCCCTACCTTTATTTTGTAAGTTGCGCACGCCGGCCGGCTGACAGCACGCGATCCCCTGGCACAGCAGCAAATGGCTGGTGTGCTGGAGGCCTCGGTCCCGCCCCCGCTCCCAGACCAACACTAGGGATGTACAGAGGGACGCCATACGTTGCATTCGTGATTCGGATTCGTCGGGGAGCAAATACGTTGCATTCAGCCATATGGCGCCCCGATGCGTTAATACGGCGATTTCTATTCGTGTCCCAGCTAAAATTAAAATTAACTATAACCCCCCACCCTCCTGACCCCCCCCAAGACTTACCAAAACTCCCTTGTGGTCCAGCGGGGAGTCTGGGAGCCATCCACTACACTCACACCCTCGGCTGCCGGTTTCATCATGGCGCTGATAGCCTTTGTCACAGGGGCTACCGGTGCCATTGGTCAGCCCCTGTCACATGGTCATCGGCGCCATCTTGTGCTCCTATCATGTGACAGGGGCTGACCAATGGCACCGGTAGCCCCTGTGACATAGTATGGGCAAAGGCTATCGGCGCTATTTTGAGTACTGGCATCGGACGGCCGGAGTGCAGGAGGTCGCTCCGGGACCCCCATTGGACCCCCAGGGACTTTTGGCCAGCTTAGGGGGGCCTCCTGACCCCCACAAGACTTGCCAAAAGTCCAGCGGGAGTCCGGGAGCGACCTCCTGCACGTCGGCCGTCCGATGCCAATACTCAAAATGGCACCGATCGCCTTTGCCCTCACCATGTCACAGGGGCCGACCGTCGGTACCTGTGCCATGATGAAACTGGCACCGAGGGTGTTTGTGTAGGGGATGGTTCCCGGACCCCCCGCTGGACCACCAGGGAGTTTTGGCAAGTCTTGGGGGGGTTCAGGAAGGTGGGGGGTTTGTTTAAATTTTTATTTAGGTGGCCATATAATTCGGCGAATATTCGTGTATTCATGGGGGAAAGCGATACGTTTCGCTTCCCCACGAATACTACGAATAGTGCAATATACGTTGCGGATCGCCAATACGGCGAAAACGAATGCACACCCCTAACCAACACCCAGCCCCCATCCCACCCCTTTCACAAAGCCCCGGGACATATGCGCATCCTGCGGCTTTGCGCTCATCGCCGGGCCTATACAAAATAGGCTCGGCGCATGCAGAAGGATTTACACGCATAACCCTTTTAAAATCCGCCCCATAGCATGCATTTTATAACAGGCCCGGCCACGTGCATAAATTCCAGTATGTGCACAGGTGCCAGGCCTCTCAAAAGGGTCTGGGTGGGGAGGGGCGGGGCAAGATGGAGGCTGGCTGGGACAGTGGCCATTAGCCGCCGTTCTGGGGAAGCGCGCAGAGATTGCTGCTGATCCAGAGGAGCAGAAAGTATTTAAAAAAAAAACAATTTTGGGAAAGTTAAGTTAGGTTTAGGGGGTGAGGAGGAGAGCAGAAAGGGAAGGAAAGTTAGGCAGGGGGGTAGGAAAGTTCCTTCCCAGTCCACTCCTTAATTGGAGCAGACTGGGAGGGAACTGGGGGAGCCCGATTGCATCGCTGTGCATATTTAGCGAACATTTGCCCCCCCCCCCCCCCCCCCCCCCCCCCCCCGCGTGCGCCGCCCGCACATGCGCGTGTGGATTTTAAAATCCACACGCGCATGTGCGCGCGGCCATCAGATTTTTATAACATGCGTGCATCGGCACACGCATGTTATAAAATCAGCACGTCCATGTGTGTGCCGGGAACCGCACTCACATGGACGCATGTGCGCTCTTTTTAAAATTGACCCCTTTATTTTATGTACCCCTAGTAGGAGTTACACAAGTTATGTGATGAACCCCATTATTGTTAGTCTTAAAACATTATCAAACAGGGGGAAAAGTTTGGCTTCTCAGTGAAAATATGTAAACAGTGGAGTGACTGAGGGATCTGTACTTGGACCTGTGCTTTTTAATATATTTATAAATGATCTGGAAAGGAATATGACAGTGAGGTGATCAAATGTGCAGATGGCACAAAATTATTCAGAATAGTTAATTCACAAGCGGATTGTAATAAATTGCAGAAGGATCTTATGAGACTGGAAGATTGAGGGTCCAAATGGCAGATGAAATTTAATGTGGACAAGTGCAAGGTGATGCACATAGGGAAAAATAACCCTTGCTATAATTACACAATGTTGGGTTCCATATTAGGAGCTACCACCCAAGAAAGAGATCTAGGCATCATAGTGGATAACACATTGAAATCGTCGGTTCAGTGTGCTGCGGCAGTCAAAAAAGCAAACAGAATGTTGGGAATTATTAGAAAGGGAATGGTGAATAAAATGGAGAATGTGATAATGCCTCTGTATTGCTCCATGGTGAGACTGCACCTTGAATGTTGTGTGGACTGGCGGAGTGTAGGGCTTCAAAAAATTTTTAAAGTATTTTATTATAATTAGGGCTTCTGATTTTAGGTTTAAAAAAAAAAAAAAAACAATGCAAAGAAAAATATTTATTAGATAAACACCAGAAAAACACTTCCCCTAGTACTCTCTCACACCTCCTGTGCCTGGATCCTCCACTTTGTTTTTGTGCTTTTTCCACGCTAACAAGTCCTCAACTGCACAAATGTATGTATTTGATTCCTCCAGAAAAGATACCCAGCATAGTGCCTACACCATGAAAACCCCAATAAACACCAATTGTTGGTACCTCCAAAGATCCCTTAATTAGCTGGAAAATAATCATTTATATTTCCAATGTATAAACTCCTAAAATCAAAAACACTAATTTTAAACCAGCCCCCCGTAATCCACCCCCCCCCCGAAACCCCCCTAGCCACACCCCTGCAACCCTCCCCTGACCCACCCGACCCACCCTTACTCCCCCCCCCCCCCCACCCTACCTACCCTCTCCGCTCCCCAGGCTCTATACTCCAATGTAACTCAAGTTAGAATGTACAGCCCCTTTTAAATGCTAAGTTAAAATGTACCACCTATGTTAAATGCTAATTAAGCTAACTTTATAACCTGTTATAACCTTTGTAAATAAGCTTCTATATATATATCCTTCTATATACACTATATTTCCTCATTAATCGTTATAATTAAGCCACAATGTTTAACCCTCGCCAACTAGTCACTCTTGTAAATACTGTTACGTTCCTCTACTTTCTCAGCTGCTATCCTTCCTCCTTTACCTTCTCCCCTCTCTCCCCCCCCCCCTTTTTCGCTCCTGCTCCATTACCCACCCCCTGTGTTTTGTAACTTTCATCCTTTTCAAGTTTATTGTAAACCGGCGCGATGTGCTCGCACGAACACCGGTATATTAAAAGCTGTTAAATAAATAAATAAATAAATAGTGGAAAAACTTGAGAAATTAAAAATTGGATCAAATTGTTAAGAGACTTGTCTTTAGGATATTTGTTTAAAAAAAAAATCACTATTGTTAAAAATAAAGCAAAACAAACTTATACCTTGTAGAACAGAGGAGCACAACCCTGTTCCCAAAGAGCCACAAACAGGTCTGGTTTTTAGTATAATTACAATGAATGTTCATCAGTCATATTATTATTTGTATATTTGTGATCTCAGAATCAAGTCAATTTACATATTTATTTATTTATTCATTTGTTTGTTTATTTGTTGAGTTTTATATACCGTCATTCGGTAAATCCATCACAATGGTTTACAAAGTTCAAATAACAATACTTTGAGCAAAAGATATAACAGAGGGCATATTAAACAAAAAACGAGAGACATCTGATTACAAAGATATTAACTAGAACATGCACTACGGATTGCACAAAGGGGTGCACAAAGCCCCTATGTGCATCCCTTTGGTGCGCGACGCACGGCACGCAGTGCCTGCTGGTATGGCGCCGTTAAACGGTTGGCGCAGTTCTCAGTGATGTCGGGGGCGGGCCTTCTGATTGGGCCTCTTCCGCCGTGACTCCCCTCTCAGTTCCAGATGGTCTCTTTTTTTTTCTCTTTCTTTTTATTCCTCCCATGGTCAAGAGGAGCTACAGAATTCTTCTCAGTCGTAGTCCCATCAGTACAGTTCACTCATTTCTCATTGGATTTCCTCAAGGCTGCTGTGATCCATTCCCTCCTGGATTGCCACCAGTCACCACCCAGTAGCCCAGCAATGGGTGACTGGTCTGCCATGCCTGGTCCTCTGCTGGGCTGAATAGACCCGCTGCCCTCCAAGGAGCTACAAGAGTTCCCCACTCCCAATCAACCTCTTGAATAATCTGCAGAAAGAAGAACAAATCGCCCTCTGAACAGCACCTTATATTGACCCAATAAAGACTCCCCCCCCCCCTTACTAGATGCTCCTTACACCATTCCTTAAAGGAATATACTAAAACCCCTTATTAACCCTCTGCCACAATGACTCATCACCATAACCCTTGAACATTTCTGACAGGAACAAATTTCTAGGGACCAGGACCTGATTTAAGGTCCCCATCACACATAGCTTGCTTAGCCAGAAAATCAGACTCATTTCTTTCCCTCAAGGGCCAGGGATGTACTCCCTCTATTGTAGAGGAAATTCTCGCTCAATTAAATGTTAGTACTGTCTCCTTGAAGGGGCAATTCCTTGCGTTATCCACTGTTAAAATCTTCATTCCTTGAGTTTGATCCTATTCAGTTTCTCTGAATCAGAGTACTTAACATGTCCTTGATCCTTTGTACCACAAATCTTCACTAAATTATTTTCATTTTCGACCCTAAACACATGTAATTTCAAACATCACTATACGGAACAATAAGAAGATAAAAAAGTCCAGATAAAAGTCAATCACCCTTTGAGGTTCTGGCTTTTATTAGATGAATAGTGACTCAATAAGGGGATTTCCCTGTAGGGGCTATTTGGCTGCTATTTGATATGTTTTGAAACATTTTAGAACTTATTCAGAAGGGTTGAAATCTAGATGTTTGGAGCATACCAAAGGCAGAGCCCATCTATACTGCACATTACATGTCTTGTGGTTGGTTAATGTATGTTTGTGCATGATATACATGCATAAACATACATTAGTGAGTTAGTCTAACTGTTATTCGTATTTGATTTTCGGGCCAATACAGAAAAAACGCGGGAGAGCGGGCGAATGCCCACTCTCCTGTGCACGCGATTCTGTATTTAAATGAGGCCCGGCGGTAAAAACAGGCAAAAGGAGGCACTAGGGACACTAGCGCATCCCTAAGGCCTCCTTTTGGACCGGAGCGGCGGCTGTCAGCGGGTTTGACAGCCAGCACTCAATTTTGCCGGCGTCAGTTCTCGAGCCCGCTGACAGCCACGGGCTTGGAAACGGACGCCGGCAAAATTGAGCATCCGGTTTTCGACCCAACAGCCACGGGCCGACTTCAATTTTTTTTTTTTTTTTTTTTACTTTTTTTACCCTTCGGGACCTCTGACTTAATATCGCCATGATATTAAGTCCCGTGCCCGAAGAAATTAGCGCCTACCTTTGGGTTGGCGCTAATTTCTGAAAGCAAAATGTGTGGCTTGGCTGCATATTTTGTTTTCTGAATCGCGTGGGAATACCTAATAGGACTATCAACATGCATTTGCATGTTGCGGGCGCTATTAGGTTCGGGGATTGGACGCGCGTTTTCGGCCCCTTACTGAATAAGGGGTAACGCTAGAGCATCGAAAACGCGCATCCAATGGTGGGTTAATAGTGCGCTCTGTCGGAGCGCACTGTACTGTTTTGGCCCATTTGTGGGATATGTTGTTGTCCTAAAACTGCTGTGTAACTTACCTAAAGCATTAACTATGGGCATGAGGTGGGAGAAAAATGTGATTGATAAATAAATAATCAGGCTTTTTTTCTATATGTTTATGCTTCTGATTATTTTTATATGATAACCCACATACTTAGCAAATTTGCTTACATTACTAATAACAGCAAACAATATGTATGATAACAAAAATCATTATTATAAAACAATAAAAACAAACGTAAAATAAACATAAAAATACAATCATTGGAACTTAACTTATATCTCAAATCCAGATTGCAGTACAAAATTAAATGCAGAGAAATCTACCTTTCTTATTAAAAACCTGATTAAAAAGCCATGATTTAGCTGCTTTATGGAATTTTATATAATTACCTTCTATATCAATCTCCAGAGGTAAAGAATTCCACAATTTAGGACCTTTGTAACTGAAAACAAGGTGTTAAGGTTGTGAGCCCTTGGGCTGTGGCATGGTTGACACAGCCCAGTAGGCAAATCTACCTTGCCCATGCTGACAGCTGGTGGACATGCCCTTACAGGGACTGGAGCTGGGTTTTCACCTATACAGCCCCATTCCCCACAGGTTGTCTTTACAGGGGCCAGCAGGACTTAGGCAAGTGTCTCTAAAGGAGCAATCAGAGAAAGTCCAGGTACAAGAGTGCTCAGGGCCTGCGGCAAAGAAACAGGGTCTCAAAAGATGATCAGCAAGGGCTTAAAGTGACATCGTAATGCAATGCCAGCACTTTGGAGCACTTGAATATACTGCGACAGAGCTACACAATGTTGCAGGAGAAAAGAGATTTAATTGTTCAAGTGCGGAGGAAATCTCTGCAGACTCCCCAGAAAGAGTTAGATTGATACCAGCAAGACTAATTTATCTCTGCATGCCAATTAAGAGTTGAAAGCAGCCTCACCCACCATGCCCATACCAGCTTGTGCTGTGAGACTGCAGGAACAGAGTTAACATCAGAGAAGTAGCATTTGTAAGCAGCATGGTGCTTCTGATCCTCCTCTTACCCTTGCACATGATTTTGCTACAGTAACCTCAGTATAAGACGCTCCTATTTGCTTTCCTGCCTCATGAATGTGGACATATTGGGCTTTATGTTTGAAACAGATGGACTGGAGCTATCAGTGTTTTCTATAGTCAGTACAGGGTGGGCTTGCTTTATTTTTGTGTAACCCTTTTCTTTGACGAGCATAGTCTCCAAGGGCACACAAAAGTAATTTCTACTGGAATTGTCTTTTTTGTTAATTGTCCCCTCCTGCTTGTTACATCCCATGGGTAAGTCCTTTCTGTGAGGAGAAGCTGATGCTCATGGCCCTGGTGGTGGTATGAGTCCCTATTATCCTCTATGTAGTTCATTACATCTACTGGCATGAAGGGATATTTGAGGCCAAAGATGCATCTCTCCATGCAACACTTTGTACAAATTGAGGGGTCACAACAGTGTAGAATTCATGGGCCTACCGGGAACTGATAGCTAGGCACCACTCCCTTTTGGCCTGTAAGCGCTGTTGCTGTGGCCGTCTAGAGAACCCAGTTGAAAATGAACTAGTCAACTTCTCCTCCGATGGAGGTCACTAGCCTTGGCTGAACCACAAATGTGGTGTGGCTTGACTCTCTCCTTCTGCCATCCAGAGAGTACCTACAGGTCATGCGGCCTCATATCTTTCAGGGGCATGGCTCATCCTCTGTCCATGCTCTTTACCAAATTGTGGGATTCTTCCACTGGAGTGGGCTGGCCTTTGGCTTCTACATGGTCAGCCTACGATAATGGGATTGTGTCTCCAGTAGGCCTTACACTCACTGGGGCGGATTTTCAGAGCCCTGCTCGCGTAAATCCGCCCAAAACCGGGCGGATTTACGCGAGCAGGGCCCTGCGCGCCGGGAAGCCTATTTTACATAGGCCTCCCGGCGTGCGCAGAGCCCCGGGACTCGCGTAAGTCCCGGGGTTCGCCGAGGGGGGCGTGTCGAGGGCGTGTCGGGGGGCGGGCCCGGCCGTCGCGGCGTTTTGGGGGCGTGCCGGCAGCGTTTGGGGGGCGGGTACGGGGGCGTGGCTACGGCCCGGGGCGGTCTGGGGGCGTGGCCACGCCCTCCGTACCCGCCCCCAGGTCGCGGCCCGGCGCGCAGGAGGCCCGCTCGCGCGCGGGGATTTACTTCTCCCTCCGGGAGGCGTAAATCCCCGGAGAAAGGTAAGGGGGGGTGTAGACAGGGCCGGGGGGATGGGTTAGGTAGAGGAAGGGAGGGGAAGGTGAGGGGAGGGCGTTAGAGGATTCCCTCCAAGGCCGCTCCGATTTCGGAGCGGCCTTGGAGGGAACGGGGGTAGGCTGTGCGGCTCGGCGCGCGCCGGCTATACAAAATCGATAGCCTTGCGCGCGCCGATCCAGGTTTTTAGCAGATACGCGCGGCTCCGCGCGTATCTACTAAAATCCAGCGTACTTTTGTTTGCGCCTGGAGCGCAAACAAAAGTAGGCTATTCGCGCGCCTTTTAAAATCCGCCCCACTGGTTTGAGGTACACTGCCTCCATTCCTACATCAGGGCCAACCCCATATGTGAATTTTGGGGTCGCCCTGGTGACGCCTTTTACTCTGCCCTCACCTGTTGGGCTTGCAGGGTCTCCCGCAGAGTGTCTTTTCTTTGCCGCTCAATCTTTCTCACAGCCAGCATTGCAACTGCTGCCCTCGTTGTATCCCACTGGTAAGAACTGTTCTGCCCATCTCTGCTCCGCCATACGGTCAAATGCACTCATTAGGGATGGGCCTCCTCTCCATTGCACCATCACGCCAGACCCCCATCCCAATGTCCGTAAACAAGGCTGCATTACACAGGTAGCATCTGGTGTTGACTGGCTGGGGCTACTGGAATGCTCTGCAGACTGTGCATTCTACCTCTAGTATGGCATCACACCCCTGCATGGACATCCTCAAATCGCCACGATATTGAACAGGCCCAGCTAGGTCTGTTAATCCAAAAACAGGCCCTGGGCCTCTGATGGGTAACAGGGGGGTCACTCACCCACCGACCACCAGCCATTTGATTAGCCACTGCCCCGTCTTCAGACTAATGAGGCGAGCTGCCCTCGCTGGAGCTGGCCTTAGTTGCTGCTGGTCTCTGCCATGGAGCGGCTTTGCTGGTGTCCCTCAAGGATATCTCGCCTCACGCAGGGCACTTTATTATTTCAGTCTGCTCTCTGGATGTTACTTCGTCTGCTCGTTTTATACTCAACAATTCTTGGAACTAGGACTGTTCGCATTGTAGTTCGATTCGCTGGCATTGCAAATCACTGCCCACCATGTGCTGCTCCAATAGGTCCCCACACCCTGCACATGTAATTCCTCATGCTGAGGCTGACATCACAAATCTGCTGCTGGCTTTAAACAGTCTCATTGGTGATATGTCGCCTGCTTCATCGCTGGCATCTTACGCATGCCACACACATCCTCTCTGTCTTTGTACTCTCCTTTTCCCGCCAAACCTTGAATGTGGGAAAGAGCACCATTTTTGAAAGTTTCAATCTTTCTCTTTTAACTTCTTATTAATATAGTATGGTCACCAGACATCACAGTTAACTCTGCAAATACATAATTGTAATTCTTTACGGCCCTCAAATTCTACTCTGGGTGCCATTTTATGTAACCCTTTATGTAACATGTTGGGCTTTATGTTTGAAACAAGTGGACTGGAGTTATCAGTATTTTCTACAGTCAGTACATGGTGGGCTTGCATGACTTTTGTGTAACCCTTTGCTTTAATGTGGATTAGTCTCTAAAAGCACACAAAAATAATTTCTACTGGAACTGTCTTTATTGTTAATTGCACCCTCATAAGAACATAAGAACTTGCCATGCGGGGTCAGACCAAGGGTCCATCAAGCCCAGCATCCTGTTTCCAACAGAGGCCAAACCAGGCCACAAGAACCTGGCAATTACCCAAACACTAAGAAGATCCCATGCTACTGATGCAATTAATAGCAGTGGCTATTCCCTAAGTAAACTTGATTAATAGCCATTAATGGACTTCTCCTCCAAGAACTTATCCAAACCTTTTTTGAACCCAGCTACACTAACTGCATTAACCACATCCTCTGGCAACAAATTCCAGAGCTTTATTGTGCATTGAGTGGAAAAGAATTTTCTCCGATTAGTCTTAAATGTGCTACTTGCTAACTTCATGGAATGCCCCCTAGTCCTTCTATTATTCGAAAGTGTAAATAACCGAAAGTGTAAATAACCAATTCACATTGGGGCGGATTTTAAAAGCCCTGCTCGCGTAAATCCGCCCGGATTTACGCGAGCAGGGCCTTGCGCGCCGGCGCGCCTATTTTCCATAGGCCTGCCAGCGCGCGCAGAGCCCCGGGACTCGCGTAAGTCCTGGGGTTTTTTGTCGGGGGCATGTCGGGGGCGTGTCGGGGGGCGGGGCCGATCGACACGGTGTTTTGGGGGCGGGACGCGGCGTTTCAGGGGCGGGCCCGTGGGCATGGTTTCAGCCCAGGGCGGTCTGGGGGCGTGGCCGCGCCCTCCGGAACCGCCCCCCGGGTCGCGTCTCAGCGCGCTAGCGGCCCGCTGGCGCGCGGGGATTTACTTCTCCCTCCGGGAGGCGTAAATCCCCGGACAAAGGTAGGGGGGGTTAGATAGGGCCGGGGGGGTGGGTTAGATAGAGGAAGGGAGGGGAAGGTGAGGGGAGGGCGAAAGCGAGTTCCCTCCAAGGCCGCTCCGATTTCGGAGCGGCCTTGGAGGGAACGGAGGCAGGCTGCGCGGCTCGGCACGCACCGGCTGCCCAAAATCGGCAGCCTTGCGCGCGCCGATCCTGGATTTTAGCAGATACGCGCGTATCTACTAAAATCCAGCGTACTTTTGTTTGCGACTGGTGCGCCAACAAAAGTACGCGAACGCGCATTTTTTGAAAATCTACCCCATTTAGTTTAAGACCTCTCATGATCTTAAAGACCTCTATCATATCCCCCCTCAGCCATCTCTTCTCCAAGCCGAACAGCCCTAACCTCTTCAGCCTTTCCTCATAGGGGAGCTGATCCATCCCCTTTATCATTTTGGTTGCCCTTCTCTGTACTTTCTCCATCGCAACTATATTTTTTTTGAGATGCAGCGACCAGAATTGTACACAGTATTCAAGGTGCGGTCTCACCATGGAGCGATATAGAGGCATTATGACATTTTCCGTTTTATTAACCATTCCCTGCTTGTTACACCCCAGAGGGGAGTACTTTCCATTGGGAGAAGCTGATGCTTATGGCCTAGGCAGTGGTATGAATCCCTTAACAATATGTGTCTGTAAAACAGTTGATGGTCTGTGATGCTACAGAACTGGGACAGATGAAATGGACCCAAGACTGGGTATTCAAATTATAATAAAATAAAATTCAAATCAATGTGTACTGTTTGATAATTGAAAGTACAGATGAGTGTCCTCTTATATCTGAGTAGGTGTTTATGACTCAGGTTCTAGGGATGAGTCCTACCACTCCTGTGCTGAATAGGTAAAGTCCCAAAATTTGGGGGAAAACAATCCTATTCTGCACAGGATCCCCTTGAAAATAGAATAGTATTGAATCCACAGTTGGTTTCCTTTCACCCAGTCTGTACCTATATCCCGGGTGTTATGACCGTCCGTCGCAGATGGCTGCGACCGCGTTTACTTACCACTTGTACAGTCCTGCTTCCCTCTCTGGGTCTTCTCGTGGCGGCCTGGTTGCCACCGCCATCCACGCCAACTCCAGGCCTTGCGAGGCGCGCGCACATGCCACTGGGCCCTCTATTTGAAGTTGCTACGGCGGGAACCTCAGGGGCGTCCCTGACTAAGGACATCACTGGGTCAGGGATCTTAAGCACCGCCTTTGCCCCCTACTAGCTGACTTGGCAACAAGTTCCATCACTACTCTACTAGCTCCTGTCTCCTCGGACCTGTGATGACTGTCTCGGACCCTTCTTAGACACGACCCTGGCTCAGGTACCCGCTCCTCAGGGGCTTCTGTGCGCTATCTCCGGAGACCTGGTCTCCTGGCTTCCCCCACTCCTCGGGATAGCCCTGTGCCTCCCAGGAGTCCTATCGCCAGCTTCCCACTCCTCAGTTTGCCTCAAGGAATCCTCTCACCACTTGGGAGACTCATCTCTGTGCTTCCCCGCTCCTCGGAGCAGTGCCTACATGCTACAACAGAGACTGTCTGTGCTTCCCCGCTCCTCGGGGCAGTGCCTTTGTTCTATTCCAGATTCTATCGAGGCTTCCCCGCTTCTCGGGGTTGCCTACGTCATTACCTGAGGACCAGACTCAGGCTTCCCCGCTCTGCGGGTTAGTCTACGTCATCGCATCAGTACCCTCCTCGCTAAGCAGCTCTGCCCCTCGGGTTTGCCTCTGCAGTATATCTCCTGCTCTTCCTGCCTCGCACTTCCCGCTCCTCGGGCCTGCCTAGCGCCAACCTCTCGGAGGTCTCCGCCCAGGTACTGCTCTCCACTCCAACCTACTTACTGTGGGGTTCCTCACTGCTGTGTCTCTCAGACGCTCTTCGGGGCCTCACCACAGATTCTTTCCCAGAGCTCCAGCTGTTCCTGACCTCACCTCCCAATGGTGGAGACCTGTGGGGCTCCTCCCCACAGGTAGTAACAACTCTCACCTCGGGCCAAGAGTTCACAAAACCCACAAACTATAACACCAGGGAGGAGATCCAATGATGGGTCTCCAATATTATCCTCATTCTCCTCTCTCCAACCTTGATATCTTTATGGACCTCTGAGTGGGAAAGGTCTGTGGCTAATATAGATCAGGCACAAGGCCCAGTCTCCAAAGAAGAGGAGGAGGGGGTGACAAAAACCTATCAACCAAAATAGTAACCTTTCAATCAAAATGTCCAAAACTCTCTGGGGTGCTACTTTCACCACAGTCCTTCTCTGACCTAGAAGGGTACTAGTATATCTTCAGTGCCTTGGCCTCTGGATCTGCGGGATGGCTATGTCCAAGAGGAACCAAGGCTGCACTCCAGTAAAGCAACTCTCCAAAAAGAAGTGAAAAATCTTAACAAAGTCTCTTACTCTAAATAGAGGTATATATAACCTGGAAGGAAGTGCACAGAAGGAATAACCTACAAAAATGTACTTAGTGAGAGGATAGGCCTCACTCTGAAGCAAATCTATAAGTGTTCCTTACTCTCCAAACCCAAACTTTACCTCCTCCTAGTCTCCACTTGTAGGAAAAAGTCTGCTCACCTCAGACATCTTCTGTGGGAGGTGCTGATAAGATGGCAACACCATCGGGCTGTAAAATTCCTATCACAGGGACTTAAGGTCATCTAGTGTCCAACCAGGGGGTTTCCATATTTATCTTAATGGTACTTACAGATAGATGCCCATTGAGCCCTCATCAATAATGGGATTGGAGAGCCTAGAAGGTATGGAGGGATGAACTGGAGTATGGGTGGTTTCTTCAATCAACCTCCTAGTCTCCTGTAGGCCTTCACGGGCTTTGCAGTGAAGGGATGGCATCTAGAAGGCCATTTTCTTTCTTGCCCACGTAGATGGGAACTTTAAAATGAGTGCACGGGCACACATACATGCGCATATGGGCATGCAAATGCTCATATACCAGAATTTTAAATCATGCGTGCAGTTATGTATGTATGATTTAAAATACACTTACTGCATTTATGTGTGCTCCTAATTTTAAAAGGTTAATACCCTTATTCAATAAACATACACACGGTTAATGCGACTCCAACATTACTCTAAGCTTCAACGGCAAGAGGAAATGTGGAAAAAAGGATTTGCATTCACAAAAAAGCAGGGAGTAGCTTGCTTGTTATGGCGGTTACTACCCCAAACCAAATAAGCCTGATACTTCACTTTCAATGCATATCCAGCATAGCTCTCTGCTTCAATGGCAGGGGAGAAAGACTGATACTTCACGCATATCCAGCATAGCTCTCTGCTTCAACGGCAGGGGAGAAAGACTGATACTTCACGCATATCCAGCATAGCTCTCTGCTTCAACGGCAGGGGAGAAAGTCTAATACTTCACGCATATCAAGCATAGCTCTCTGCTTCAACGGCAGGGGAGAAAGTCTGATACTTCACTTTCAATGCATATCCAGCATAACTCTCTGCTTCAACGGCAGGGGGAATGAAGAAAAGTGGATCTATATACAGACAACAACCAACAAGGACTGAATTACATAGTCTGGGTAAACAAATAAGCATGGATGAAGCTTGCTTATTGCGGCGGTTACTACCCCTAACTAATTAAGCTAGATATTTCACTTAGATGCAATTCCAACACTGCTCTCTACATTAATGGTGGGGGTGGAAGGGAA
The DNA here is from genome assembly GCF_901001135.1 of Rhinatrema bivittatum. NCBI lineage: Eukaryota > Metazoa > Chordata > Amphibia > Gymnophiona > Rhinatrematidae > Rhinatrema > Rhinatrema bivittatum. The sequence continues at coordinate 198,305,481 of NC_042616.1, read as the reverse complement.
ATAGAACCAAAAGGTTACTAAGAGTCAAGAGTAACCGATAAGTATGAGAAAAAAAAAGTGCAAAACTTGCTGGGCAGACTGGATGGGCCGTTTGGTCTTCTTCTGCCGTCATTTCTATATTTCTATGTTACTATATTTGCCATTTGCAAGCCCAATTACGCAGCCCTAGTGCTCTCAGGTTTTCTTTGGGTGCTTATAGCAGTTTTTGTTTCACCTTAGTGGTGCCGTGATGAAGCCAATTGGATATTAAAAGTGGCACAAGAATGTCAGGCATGGAGCGGGCAGGCTTGTGCACTCAGCTCTTGCCTGATTGCCTCTCCTTCCTTATATAGCCAACAGGAACAATCTAGTACAAAAGGGCCTAGTGAGGGCCAACCCCCTTCTCACCTTGCATAAGTAAGTTGGGAAGGTGTATGCAACCTGTGAACTGCTTCCCTCCTCGCTCCCAAAGCAAAGTGTGTTGAAGGGAGGCCACACACCCCCACCCCCACCCCAGAGCCTTTGTGATGCAGATGCTGGGTATTGTCCTATTCTAGGACAGGTCAGTCACCATGGAAGTAGAAGGGGACAGGTCAGATCACACAGCTCACTACTCATCCCACCGCAAACCTTCATTTTGCTTCTGGAGGCAGAACAGTGAGTAATCTTTAAAATAGAAACAAAAAGCAGGTAAGCACCCAACTGTACAAACCCCTCCCCCCCCCCCCTTAATTATTTCACGTCACATGATCCCTTTTTTGCTGTGGGGCTCATTTCCATGATTCGCTCATCAGTCCAGTTGCTATTGTCAATAATGGTTAGGGCTGTAGACTATTCGGGTGGGGTAGTTCATTCAGTTAATTTACTTAAGCAAACACCTCCTCTCGCCAGGTTTTCAGTCATAGATGTGCTTCAGGTTGGTTAAAAAAGCTAAAAAATAAAAATTTAAGCAAAGATTTCAATAAATAGGAAAGGTTTAAAGATACAGCTTGCCAGACCCATAGCCAGGAAATTTGGTGCCTATGGCCAAGTGAAAAAGTGTGCCCTTACTCTATGTATAACATGACACCATGAGCTGGAAGACTCTTAAATGTTTTTTTATTTAAATCATAACACGATTACTATTAAGCAAACACAAAATTAGAACGGTGGCAGGATTAGTTTGAGAAACAGGCTAGAGCAGGGTGATCTGCATGGCACACTGCTTTCAGATTTTATTAGGTGGTGCCATGGAAAACTTACCAGTGTCTGATGCACATATTTAGATCAGTACCTGGGCTCTGCTCTCAGCACCTCACAACAAGTCACCAGCAATGGCTCTTATCACATAGCAGCTCATGCCTGAGAACATATGTAATAATACATGCCTCATCTTCCTATCTACATCATGATCTATAAGATACAGTAATTAATGAGCAATTAAAGTTGTGCATTAATAACATATTTTACATGAAAAAGGACAGTGAGGTAAAAATATTACTTACAACATGCATATTATATTTACATAAACTATTGTAATGATAAGCAGACACTCTGCAAAAAATATAAAAGACAGATACTTGGAACCCATATAGTATTAGGCCTACTGTAAAGTGCTGAGTGTGGGCTTGACCCTCAAAAGCTATAATTACGATACAGTAAACCTCAGCTCCCATACCAAAAGAGCTCTAACTGCCAGCTTTTAAAGAGTAACAACCCTACCAATGAAAAGGCAACACTGCACATCTTAAGACTCTAAAACACTAATACACCTCCTGTTAGAAAAATAGACATAAGCTGGGCTGCTTTAGATCCCTACACAAAAGCTATTGCGCTGGAGGTGGACTCTTGGCCTGGTGCAGGATTGGTACGGCCCTCTGGTCGGACCCAGAGAGCGCCTGCCACCAGGAGGTGGAGCACACGAGGAGACAGAGGCTAGCTGGAGCTTCGCAGTAACAGTCCGGGGTTTCCGCAGGTTGAGCCCTTGGGTACCCGGACCGCCTGGACTTAGGTGGGCCTCAGATGGTCTCTCAGAGAGATAGCGGAGGGGTGTGCCCACCACGAGTAAGGGTGCGCGGCTGATGCAGAGAAGGTGGACCAGACCTGAACTGGAGACTCCGGAGACCTCAGGGAATTAACAGTTCAGGAAGGCTCTCCGGGCGAGACAGGCAGCGCCTGCGGGTCTAGTCGGATGAAGGCCATGGGTGGAATCCCAGCAGGCCGGTCTGGTAGTCAGACCAGAAGAGAGAGTCCGAGTGAAGCGCAAGGGTCAAAGCCAGAGTATCCATTCAGAAGTGGTCAGCCAAAGCAGGGGTCAATACCAAGGTCAGTCCGAGCATAGTCAAGGCAAGCGAGGGTCAGTTCCAGGCAGCAGATGAAGAGGGTAGTCAGGCAGGCAGTGGTCAGTTCCAGACAGCAGATGAGAAAAGTAGTCAGACAAGCAGTGGTCACTTCCAGGCAGCAAACGAGAAGAGTAGTCAGACAGGTTGAGGTCAGTACCAGAGATCAGTCCGAGAAGGTACTACCTGAGGAAGGACACAGGAAGGAACACAGGAACACTGGAACATACGGAGACGCTGGAACAAGGAGACGCTGGAACAAGGAGACACTGGAATAAGGAAATGCTGGAACACAGGATTAGGAAAACTAGAACACCATGGTGTCGACCCGATTGCCAAAGCAAGGTCCTGAGGGCAATAAGTGATGTCCACTTCAGAGGACAGTGGTTGAGGCTCCGTTGGTTTTTTAGAGAAGCCGGACAGTACCAAGGGTTTTAGTAGTGAGATGTGGAAGGCGTTGTGGATTTTGAAAGAGGGAGACAGCTGGAGTCTCTAGGTGACTGGACCCAGACAGTGGAGCACCGGAAAGGGAACAATGTACTTGGGAGCGAAGCGAGCCGAGGGCAGCTTAAGTCAGATAAACCAGGTGCTGAGGCACACTTTATCACCTGGTTTAAACTGGGGTGCTTCACGATGGTGTGCAACAAAGAACTTTTTTGATCTTTGGGCAGCCTGCTGGAGCAGCTGCTTGGTGCTGTTCCAAAGTTGATGCAACTCCTGGGCGGTTCACTGTGCCGCTGGAGAGGGCACGGATAATGGAAGCGGAAGCAGTGGTAGAGGCTGATGTACATAGACCACCTGGAAGGGAGACGAACCAGTGGATGCGGACTGATGAGAGTTCAGGGCAAACTCCGCCCAAGGAAGGAGGTCGGCCCAATCATTCTGCCGTAGATCCACATAGGCCCGCAGAAATTGCTTCAAGGTCCTATTAGTCCTTTCTGTTTGCCCATTAGCTTGGGGATGGTAAGCCGAGGTGAAATCTAAAGAAATGTTGAATTTTTTGCAGAAAGACCTCCAAAAGTGTGCAGTGAATTGGTCTCCCTGGTCTGAGAGGATATGTTTAGGGAGGCTGTGGAGCCGGAACACATGTCGGATGAACAACTTAGCATGCTGCAGTACTGAAGGGAGACCAGGGAGAGCCATGAAGTGGACCATTTTTGAAAAACGGTCAATGGTGACCCAGATGGTGTTGGTGCCATTGGAGGCAGGCAGGTCCACTATGAAATGCGTCGCGATGTGGGTCCATGGCTCACTCGGGATAGGCAGTAGTTGCAAGAGTCCCACGGACGTCCCACCGGAGACTTCTGGCGGGCGCAAGTGGGACAGGACTCTACATAGGCCTGTATGTCCTTTCTCATGGTTGGCCACCAATAGAACCACTGGAGTGTGGAGAGTGTTCTAGATTGACCCGGGTGTTCTGCAGTCAAAGAGTCATGAGTTCACTGAAGAACCCTCCATCGTAATTGGCAAGGGACCTCCATCTTCCCAGGTGGCACCGGACATGTGGAGGACAGGATGACTTTAGCAGGGTCAATTATGTGTCGTGGGGTGTCGGGGACATCATCTGCGATGAAGAATCTGGAAGGCAAGCCTGAGGAGCAGGGAGGCTGGCAGGCAGGAACTCTGGAAGGCGCAGGGCTAGCCTGAGGAGCGGGGGAATCCTGGATACAAGGTCTCCAACTGGAGCGCAAGCAGGCCCCCCGAGGAGCGGGTACCCGAGCCAGAGTCCAGAGTTGCAGGTAGATCCAATACCGGAACCACGGGTCTGAAGAGACAGGAGCAATCACTAGTAGCGAAGGAACTCGTTGCCAAGTCAGCTAGCAAGGGGCGAAGGCCGTGAGTCAGCGTGGGTGGCGGCAGTGTTCCGGCCGCCATGAGAAATCTTGAGAAACCGGAGGCATGTGGTGGTAGCGGCTAGCCCAGCCGCGAGCCTGCCCGGATAGGAGAGAAGGGCAGCACATGACGTGAGTTGGATCCTTCGCAGCCGTCTGTGACCGACGGTCACAACATTCACTTTGAATGCTGCTGTAAAATCCTCGTGAAAAAGCAGCTGTGGACTTTGCAGCTATGTGGGCAGTATGAAAATCACCCACATTGACGTAGGCAGAGCAGGTAGGTAGGCTAATCCATTTTGCAAGCACTTCCCTGTGGAATGCTCCACAATAGTTTATTCCTGTGGTTTTATATAGAATCCCCTTAGAATTTCCCAAAACCGGAGGAAAAAGACAGAGAGCAATAAGGAGAGGAAGCAGTTCATCCCTTCTCCTCTGCAAAAGTCCTTTGTTTGATCTGAACAATTGCCCCTGAAGGAAATGACAGACCACCCACTCAAAAGAAGAGTCAGAGAGTTGGTTCCCTTAGTTTTTACTTTGACTACCACTCTAGGGGAAAGAGACTAACTCTTTCCACCTTGTGATTTGGGAGCCAAGAGTTATGAAATTGTATTTTTGATTAAGGAGTAAAGGTTTTCTAGGTTTTGGAAGAATGCCTATTTTTTTTTTTTTTTACCCCTAAGGGGGTTTTTTCCTCATAAGGGACACAAAGCTGCCTATTTTTTAGTCTTTTGAGAATTTTTGGTGCTGTTGGAAGTTTGCCAGCAAGAAAAACTTTAAGCCTGCTGCCACACCATGCTCAACCAGTCATTGCCCTGCCGCCCAGGCAAATATTTAGCAAAGAGGATCAAAGTGCTAATCCAGGGCCTCGGTTAAGGAATCCAAGGAGGAGTGTGCCCATCCATTACAGTAAGGAGAGAGAAGCAGTTAGAAGAAGAAACAGCTCTGAGTCGGTTCAAAGCACAACTCAGAGCTGGCAGCGCAGGAGGAGGAGGAGGTCACAGCCTGAGGCGTTACAAACAAGGCCAGTGTCCTCCTCCTCCTCCTCCTATTTCTGAATAAGCAGGGTGTGTGAAGGGATGGGGTGGGGCTGCAGGGAACAAACAAGGATGAGTGAGGGGATTGTGAGGTGGGGCAGGGAACAAAGGGGTATGAGTGAGCCAGGAGGAGTGAGGAGATTGGGGGGGGGGGTGAACAAGGGAGAATGAGGGGCGGGGTTAGGGAAGTGAATGAGGGGCGGGGTTAGGGAAGTGAACGAGGGAGAGTGAGGGAATCAGAGGATGGAGTGTGAATGAGGGGATCACTGTGGGTGCAAGTGGAGCCAGGAGACTGGAGGGAGTATAGGATGTGAGAGGATTGGAGGGGGTATTGGGGTATGAGGGGATTAAAAGGGGCTTTGGGGGAACAAGGGAAAGAAGGAAGGGGGTGAGATTGGGGAGACTGTAGCTTTCTTTCTTCTCCAATCTCATCCCAATCTTCTTTCCTTCTCCTGTAGCCCCCATCCTCAGTCTTCCCTCTGTCCTTTCTTCTTTCAAAGGGGTATGATTCCTCCCTTTTCCCTCTCTCTCTTCATTTCTGTCTTCCTTCCTTCTCTTCAGACCCCATCCCCCAATAGTCCTTTTCTTCCCACCTTCCCATTCCTGATCCTTCTTCCCTTCCTTTCTCTTCTCGCCCCTCCTCTCATTCCCTTTCCTTATTCTCTCTCAATCCCCCATCCTCTCCTCTTTCTCCGTCAGTGCCTCTATCCTTCTCTACCCCTTTTCGTTCTCCCCATCTTGCCTAAAATTCAGTCTTTGTTTCCCTCTTCTGAGTTCCCCTTTCCGTCTTCTGAAAAATGTTCTCTTTCTTTCCTAGATCCCTTCTGCTCCCCCCAGCCCCAATCTCTAAAATCCCCTTTCCTCTAAAGAACCAAAACAATTAACTGGACACAGAAATGTCAAAAAATTACTTTATTTTTATAACATAAAAATATTTATATTATAAAAATTGCAAATATAGGCAAAATTCTGAGAATCTGCCACAGAATTTAGAGAAGTCTGCAACATAATTTGCCAACTCTTGCTGCAGAATCTTGAAATATCTGCCACAGGAAACCAAGGGCTCTGGCTATAGCCAGTATGCAATGAGTAGGAGAGGACTCAGCCAACCACGAAGTAGGAGAAGACTCAGCCAGCCAATCCTCCCCCCCCCCCCCCCCCCCACACATACGTAGATGTAGATTTTAAAAGTGTTGCTCGCACAAGAATGGCCACAATCGCGTGTATGCAGGCCACGCACGAGCAACATGAATTTTAAGAAGCTGTGAAATACGTGCATACATATCCATGTGCGCATCAAGAACAAGGGGATGGAAAAGGGGCAGGGCGTGGGTGTTTTGGGGCAGGGCCAAGACATATGCAAGTGACTCCGAATTTTAAAAAGGTTGACCATAGCGCACACCTGCATGTTATCCACATAACTTTACTGCTGGTCCTGATGAGGAACAATTCTGGAGGTCTCCAATTTTAGGGCTTTCAGCACGGCGCGAGGGTTTGAGGTCAAGTGTGGGGGCTTACAGGGTGAAGAACCAGAGGGGTCTTGAAGACCTCAACATCAACATAGGAGACTAGATGATACAGAGCCGAAACCATAATGACCAGAAAACCATTCATATCATGCCGCAGATCAAAAATGAAATAAACAAGAGGTTGATTTTCAAGAGCTAGAAAATGGATAATTTATTTGGCTAAAGATAGCTAGATACGTTATCAGGGAAATTCAGAAGGCGCTGGATATCCTCAAATAAAGTTATCCAGGTAAATCTACCTGCATATCTTTGAAATCTAACAGGCTAGATGTTTGAACATCACTGGTCAGGCTTCAAATTCATCCAGGAATTGTTCCCAAACAACTTTAAGTTAACCGGTTGTATTGAAAGACTATAGCCAGTTAAGAAGCACTTGAATTTTTAAACAAAAAGGCCACCAAGCGGGCCTGCCAGCTTGATCCCCCACACCCCACTCCTGTGAAATAAATGTCAGTCCTGCCAGTCAATGGCTCCCTCTGCCCCCAAAGTTTGTGTCAAACATTGGGGGCCTATATACCTGAAAAGCCTTCCTCTTACTCTCCCCCCACCCTCCCAGCTATCTATGACTGGAGGAACCAACATCCTTCGTTTGGTCTGGTAAATTAAGAAAAATCCTAAAGATAGGAAAGTGGGAGGGGGTGCATGGGACTAGGAGGGTCTCCCAGCCATGCTGAAGATATGTTTTATGCGGGATGCAGGGGAGGGACCTCAGCCGTCCCCAGACACACACTGTGGCTTAAGGAAGGAAAGACACTTTCCAAGAGGACTAGTGAGGCAAGTGGGAGGTAATCCCTCTGGTAGAGAAGAGTGTGGGCCCGCCCCCTCTCTAACGGCTTCTTCAACCACCACTCAGGCCAGGCAGGTGATGGAGCAGAAGAAACCACAGCTCAGGCGCTAATGGCAAAGAGAGTAGTTGGCACTGCCCCCCCCCCCCCCTCACACACACACACACACCCACCCTTAATTGGCATTAGCACCACCTTAAAGTGCACTCTGCCTCCCAGGTCAAAACAAGGCACAGTAAATGAGAGTGGGTAAAACAGGATAGGCCTCAAATAGGATCAGGAGGAATGTCCATACAGGGTGGAGGTTCCAAGCTCTCCTAGGCAACAGCACTGAGTGGCACTCTGCTCCCCCCACCCCCACCCCCAATTACTCCCACCAGAGCCTTTGTCATAATAGATCAAGCATTGTCATCTGCTAGGGAGAATGATAATATGTTGTGCAAGCCATTCCAGGAGTCCTACTGTACATCTCAGCCCTGGTGTGGGTGATGGGGCCCTGCAATGTGGTTGCCACCAGCAAAATTTTTGACAGGTGGCAATCCACAAAGCAGATATTAGTGGCAATCCACAAAGCACAATTAGAGCCCCTCAAAAGGCTAGGCACAAGAGTCATTCTTTTTTTCCAAACTTCCTGCCTTTTCTCCTAGATGCCCTGCTGTGGTTCTTCCTCGGTGACTTGAAATCACCTATTACAGCACTCATGGTGGAGCACCAGGAAAAAGAGCTGCATCACATAACCCCCTTTAAGCGGCAGGCCTGGTCATTCTTCCAGGCCGGCAGTAGGAGGCTTGAGACTCCATGGCTGCTCCTTATGAGGGGTCAGTATATAGGCTCTATTACTTAACTAAGTTGACCAGATGCTACCTGTAACATGGGCTGGGGCATACCCAGAAGGGGTGCCTCAGGCCTTAAGCAAGTGCAATGCTGCGTCCACTGTACACCAGGTACCTGCCTGTTGCCCCTGGGGAAGATTCTGTTCCGATTGTCACTGGATTGGTAGCCAACCAGGCATCCGGAAATGGAATGATGCCAACCTGTGCCCAAAAGGGAGCTATAATTATCCTCTCTGTCAACATGGGCCATCCCCCCCATCTCCCTGGGAGGTGATAATGAATAAAAAAAATCCCTGGCATAACTGTGGGCAACCCATCCATGGCCTCAGCCTAAAGGAGCAAGACGGCAAAGAGATCAGCTGTCCATGCATCCCATGCTGTGGGATGTGTCTCAAGCAGATAGGAAAAAAACACGCATTGGATTTAACATACTGGAATCCCTCCATCAGTTAAGGTTGATATTTTGCTTCCTATTACATTAAAAGAAATGACTGCATTTTTCCCTGTCTTTTCCCTAAAGTGCCACATAAGACTCACAGTACTGGGCCAACAAGAATGAGAAGGGCAAATGCAGTAATTTGCTTTTGACATGATAAAACCATGACTGGAAGAATTTTTAGAGTGCGAACTTGACAGCTAATACAGGATTACTCGCATGTTAGCTAAGTGATCAGGCATTCTCACACATCTGCCTGGCAGCTAAGCTATTACGTATATCAATCAGCTCTACTCTTTAGTCAAAATTAGTATTTCCTCTGCCATTATCAAAAACCAGCTCAAACAAGGGGACTAGTATTATCAACACTAATTAATAATTATACTTATAGAGAATATTTCTTGGTAGCCATCAAAGTTCTGTAACATATATTTCAGGTACAAACTCCCTGTTGCATAGTTACAGCTGATGTCACAGTTCTGTGGCTCTGAATTGAACTAGTGATTCTGATCATTCTTACTATGAAAATTAAACTCTGCCAATGGAAACACAGTAATGACAAACCTATCTGAAGTTTCTATCTTAGACAAATTCCTTGTAATATCCTGTTGTAAGTTATTTGCTTTATGTGATTTGTAAAAGACTATTCTTGTGTGTAAATAAGCCTGATTAAAGTTACAATGGCATCAGTTTACTGCTTCTTTACGTTATCAGCTTTGATGAAAAATTCACGATGAAAGTAAGTCTGAAGAACTGACACATTCAGGTTACCCCAGGGAAGGCTGTTCAAAGCGCACGTCATATTTGTCCTGTTACCTTCTTAAGCATCTTTCTTTTTACGTATTACATACTGCACAGGAAAGCAGATGTTAGGCTGATGTGAAAGGGGCTGGTTTTGTTAGGGAATGCCCATCCTATTTATTGATAACGCTAAAATCATCCTCACCTCTTGCATGCCATCTTTTTCATCTGAAAGCTAGTTTGGGCAAGCTTATTTGAACGGACATTCTTTATAAGGGTAAACAATATCCTTTTTCTCTCTTTTAGATGGACTGCTAGTCCTACTGAAGGTCAAAGAACTGATCTCTGAGGCCACTATCGCGTGGATGATTGCACGAGCTGGCATTGTTTGAGACCCTCTCCTTTTTTTTTCCAGCCTCCCCCCTCCACTAGAGATGGCTGGAGATGATAGGGAGTGATTTAGTTCAATCACTTTGGGCTGTAAAAGGATTAGTAGTGCATTTGGTTAGTTAAAACAAAAAATTCTATTTCAGACCCCCCCCCCCCCCCCCAAAGTTTAGCAAAGATATTTTTTTGGCCTTGATTACATGATTCAGCATTTCTGAACTCATTAAACTGCAAAATCTAGGCCACAGATAAAATGGGTCCCAAAATGAGGGATGTTCTTGGTAAAAATATGGTTAAATTGTGAAAACACTTACTGGATCTCAGGGCAGTCAGAGTTGCTTGAATAGGTTCATTTGCAAAGCAGCACTATTATGGTTGCAAACATCTCCATTTTGGAATTTTTAGCTCTCTGCACTTTTCTCTGATTATTCAGTCAAGGAAATCAGTCACATTTATTTGACATGACTATTATTCCTTGGATCCTGTAATCCAGGGGGTTCATGATATTCTACAGTTATTTCCTTTAACAGTGATTCCATTAATTTTCTCCCATTTGAGGCGAATGAGCAACACGCCCGTATTTTAAGAGCAGAGGTATGCTGTAAGGTGCTCCCAAAGCTCTCGAGGGCCCTTTGCTAAATTACTTTATAAAGGCACAGTGTCTCCAGAAGTGGAGCAGGTCTGGTGAGAGCCACTGGTTAAGAAATTGGCAGTAGAGTTATTGAAAACGCATTGACAAGAGCATCAGTGTAAATACAAGTTTTTGGAACTGAAATATGTCACTCATGCCTTTTATTACACTAGCTGGGCCCTTTTTCTTTTCTTTCTTTGCTTTTAGTTCACACTGTTTGCAAATAGTGCACACTGTTTCTGAATAGCGTGCACTATTTGCAAATAATGCACGCTGTTCAGAAATAGTGCACAATATTTGCTACAGCAAAAACACAAGCAAAAAGCCCCCAGTGAAATGGAATAAAAGCCCCCTGTGAAATGAAATAAAATGAACGGACATTTTTTGGCTTGCACACCCCTAACGGCAAAAGTTATGTCACTTTTTGAAAGGAAAGTAGGCTTTCCCTTTTAAAAATTATCCCACCAAAACTACCCACTCACTATCATACCTGCTAAATTGTGTGCAGAAGGTTTTTGGATAATTCTATGCAGTAAATTTTCAAAGGGGTTTAGCACGTAAAAATAGTATATCCTTACATAAGTAGCATGTACTCGCCTACATGCTATTTTATAAATGTCAAGAGAATGTGCATATTTTACATTTCATGCGTACATTTTAATGGTGGAAAAAAAGGCTGGGCTGGGGTATTACTAGGCAGGATTCAGAAGTGCACACAGTGGATGCTATTTTGTAAGAGATATATGCATATACATTACTGAATTTATTTGTACGCTTTTACACTTGCTAATTGACTTGCTCACGTGAAATGAACTTGTCTGTTATCTGCAGATTTTGAGTGGGAGGCCTGTGTAAAATGATGGGGCTCAGGATGAACTGTTTGATGGTCCAAGTGAACTGGAGACAGACCGAGTGAAATGGAGGCGGTATCGGTGAACTGGTGAATCCTAGCATGTGTACAAGTATGTATTTTCAAAAAATACATACATATGCATAATTATTAAAATACTTGCCCCCTCATATAAATCGGTGTTATTGCAAATACATGTGTTGTTTTTTTTTACGAATCTAAAATATATGCATGTAGTTTTATAAAATAAGTAGAGAAAGTATATGTTTTCTTGCATTGGAAATATTTGAGCATTCGGAAACAAACATGTTTGCTTTGGGAGCAGATCTATCTGGTATTTTATAAACTGTGCAGCTCCCACAGCACAGTTTATAAAATACTAACATTAATCTTCATGCGTCTACTTACGCAAGTAAAGGCTGCATCGCGGATAAGTTTGAAAGTTAGGCTTACTGTGCATAATTTTGAAAATACAAAATTATGCACATAAATGCAATTCTCTCCTCAGCCTAACCCCTGGGAACACATCCTCTCAGTCCAAATAAACTTATACACAAACATGACCTATGCATGTAAGTTAATCCACATAGTAGCCAGGCAGTTTTTTAAAAGGCCATGTCTGTGTGTAAAATACTGCTTTACTTACAGACGTTCCTTTGAAAATGACCCTCTTTATGCACTCATAAGATAGGACTGATTTTCAATCTGTACTAGAGGCCTAAACAACCTCTGAATATCAAATTGTATTCATAACTGGAATGCCTAGTTAGACTCCTAAATCTTAGAGGTCATAACCTGTGGACCCTTTAGATTCCTAAAACACTGAAAATTACCTGAGTGTGTCCAACTGCAGTTCTGTAATCTGCCCATGTTTTTGGACATCTACCTTTAGCCTTCTAACTGAGGGCAATTTTCAAAATGGCTACTTACCCAATTTTCAAAATGTCTACTTACCCAAGTAAAAGAACTATTTGAAAACTGCACATCTTGCGGGTTATATTTATGCCCTTTGTGAGGGGTATTGAATTTATGCTGAAAATATACAGTTCTATATCCCGTTGACCACTTCATGGCCTGATACCACCATGATGATTTCACTATGCCTGGTCACGATTAAGCAATGGCATATACACAATAAGCTGGTGCTAAATCTATCAAAAACAGAAATTATAATAATTCAGCATAGTAGTAAAGTACCAATTCCACCAAGTGTAAGAATCGAAGATGCTGATATACATATCTGCTCACAGGCCTGAAGCCTAAGAATAATAACTGACTACAGCTTATCTTGTATTCCTCAGATAAAAGTAACTGTGAGAACAGGACTTTATAAACTTTGTTAACAGGCTTTTAAGCTGTTTTTACAACCGGGAAATTTCCGATCTGTGATACAGGTTTTCTTAATGTCAACAGTGCTACAACTGCTACAAAATGCCACAGTCTGTCTTATCGCTGGTTGTAACATAAGGGATCAAATCTCTCTGGTATTACTTGGCCTCCATTGGTTCCCTATCCAGTGAAAGGTCAAGTACAAGATCACTATATTAATACATAAGCACTTGGCCATCACATCACTTCCTTGGGCAAATACGATGCTGCAGATTTATAATCCCACTAGGTCACGTTCTCCTCTCAGAGGGGTTTGCTGGATGTTCCCTCTATCTGACAGGCAAGGCTGTGTGAGACAAGAGAGCGTGCATTTTCAATTGGAACACCCTCCCAAATGAACTTAGTGTGATGGAATGCTCAAAGACAAGGGTGACCAACTAATGTCTCGTGAGTCGCATGTGGATCCTTAGAGCACAAATTGCGGCTTGCAAGAGAAATCCACCTTGACCCGCCAAAATGTCCCCTCTTCCTGGTATATGATGCCTTCCTCCCCTTTCACAGCAGATGGCATGTGGGCAAAGGTTATAAGTTTACAATTTCCACCTGAGAATCGGCTACTGAGAAGGAGTAGGATTGCAGCGTGCAAGAGCTGCATGCCTTCACATGTGATGGTCAGTGGTAGGCCACTGCGAACCTCATCCTGTGGTGGCTGAAGATGGCTGCTGAGGAAACTATCCCACAGAGGCCGAAGATGAGGCCCTGTGAGAGTACCTGTGTGTGTATGAGAGTGCATGAGAGAGAGTGAGCCAGAGAGTGTATGTGAGAGCATGTGTGCGTGAGCAAGGAAGAGAGAGCCTGTTTATCATATCTATCATATTCACTTAAAGGTTTCATTCACTCATTCTTCATACCCCTTTCACGTTAGAAGCCTGTCGCCATAGCCCTTAATTCTCCTGTTTAGCTCTACTTTTCTGTTGTTTAGCTCTCCTTTACTTCAATCCGCACTCATGCTTATTAAGTCTGTTTTAATTCCGACTTAGTTGATTGTTATTTATTTATTTATTTGGTTTTTTGTAATAATTTTATAATTTATTTGTTATTTGTAATAATGTCATAATTTTATAATTTTAAATTTAATTTCTAAGTTGTCCTCAGCTCTATCGATAAGTTCTCAGCATTATCAATAAGTTCTCATGATGTTGACATGTTATTTGTACCCTCTTGTTTTGACAGAATGTTCGATGTAATTTCCAACTTTGGTTCTATGTAAACCAACGTGATATCTACCAGTACATGAACATCGGTATATAAAAGCTCTTAAATAAATAAAATAAATAAATATTTCCCTCTAAGGTGAGTGCATGAGCAATTGCTCATACAATTCAGAGCATTGCTCAGAGCTTTTACGTGATTGGTCATATAAATTTTTCTTTGAGCTATATACAGAAATGTAACACTAATTCTGGTGATCAAAAATTGTTGATTTAAAAATATTGCTGCTCACACACAAAAAAAGAATTTGCACACATCTAGTCACTCTTTGGTGGGAGCATTGCTGTCTATGTTTGTGAGACAGGGGGAGTATATATGAGAGCATGTAAGGAAATGTTTGAGAAAGTGTATATGCATGTGAGAGGGAATAAAGTTTGTGCAGCCTACCTTCCCCCAGTCTACAACAATCGCATGGTGACTGGAAATCAAAAGATCTCAGGGATTGAGAGCGGAAGATTTAATCCTTTTTAGTTTTAATTTTTGAGTGCTATTTGATGTGTCTGCTGTTTTGAAATATTTTATTGGTGTTTGGGGAAATATTAAAACAAATGTATATAAGTTTTTAATTATGGGATATTCATCAGCAGTTTTGAAATATTTATTCTTTCTATTAATATGGTTTTACTATTATGAATGTTTTATCCTTCTTGACTTTGTTTTACAAGAAATCATGGTGATTCTTGTTTTTCCATTGTTGCACCATGTAATATAGGTTTGTGGCAGTTTCCAGTTCAGTTTTTGTCTACACTTTTTCTATTTCTACTTTATGGTCTCTTCTTTTTGTTCTGTATTTGGTGAGGCTTTGTCTGTATTCTGTAATTGTGAGGTATTCTGCTAGCACAGATATGGCCAGTTGGTGTTGGGTCAGCTTTAAGCACTGCATGTAGCACCAGTGAGCCTCCTGGAAAGTATGGATGCCAAGGAGTGGGAATGGGGAAAGGAGGAGGCTGCTGCAGGCTGTGGGACAGCTGGTAGCAAGCAAGAACTTTTCATAATGCAACAGTTATGGCGCAGAGAAGAACTCACTGAGCACATGAGCAGCAGCATATCAGCAGAATGTGTATGTTGTGTCTTTGTCAGAGAGAGAGAGAGTGTGAGTGTATGCGTCAGAGAGTGAGTGTGCCTGTATGCCTTTGTGTCTGAGATTATGTGTGAATGTATGTCTTTGTGTTTGAAAGAGAGAGTATGTGTGTGTATATTTGTCTTTTGATTTCCAGTCATCTTGATTGTTATGGATTGGGGGGAAGATGGACCGCACAAAGTTTATCTCCCTTCAGACACACAAACTTAAACATGCTCTTTCTCTCAAATGTTCCCTCACATGCTCTCACGCACACTCCCCCCTCTCTCTCTCACACACACACACACACACACACACACACATATACAGAGAGAATATGTGTATTTGTGTCTGAGAAAGAGTGTCTGTGTGTCTTTGTGTCTGAGTGTGTATATGTCTTTGTGTCTGAGAGAGCATGTATGTGTGTGTGTGTCTGACAGAGAGAGTTGATCTTTTCTTTCACGTGTGTGTGTTTGGGGAGAAGAGAGTGTCATCTCTCGACTGCCCATGAAAGGCATGGCTGCTCTCTGCCTCTGTGAATTCAGGTTTTGTGGCTCCCAATGTGTGAAAGATTGGCTACTCCTGCTCAAAGGTACTCAAGAGTGCTCTGAAAACAGTCTTATTCAGGCAAGCATTTTTTAAATTTTAATTCTGACAGAACTTTGCAGTATTATAACTTTGTTTTATCTGACTATATTTTTGGTAATTAAATGTAAGCGATATTATGTATGTTTTATTGTAAGCCACAATGGGTAATAGCTGCATTTAAATGGAAATAAATAAATAAAAGTACCTGTATTTTCACAGAGGTGTTCTCAGGGCAGAATTAGGCTAGGGAAAGCAACAACATGTATAGCTTTGCGTTTTCAAAACTGAGCATATTTTTGCTGAAAAAATATATCCATTGAAAAAGCATGTGCAGATTTCTTTGGGTACTTTTTTCTTGGGCAATTTTTAGAGAGATTATGTGCATACTTTCCCTTTGAGAATTGGAGTGGAGTAGTAGCGCAGTGGTCAGAGCAAGGGCCCCTGAATCAGAGAAGCCAGGGTTCCATTCCCACTCAGGGACTGCTAAAGGCAAATTACCTCTCCCTATGGCAAAAATAAATGTGGTGAATAATCTTTCCATTAAGCCTTAAGCTCACCTTTGATACAACTCCAATATTACTCTCTGCTAGGGATGTGAATCATTTTTTAACTATTAAAATTATCATCAGATAATTTTAAAATCGTCCAAAATCGTTAGAGTGCACGATACAATACAAATGCCCACGATTTATCGTCAGGGGCATTTGTATTGTATCGTTAAATAGGGGGCGGGAAAACCGGCACACCAAAAAAACCCTAACACCCACCCCGAACCTTTAAGACAAACCCCCACCCTCCCGAACCCCCCCAAAATGTTTTAAATGACCTGGGGTCCAGTGGGAGGGTCCCGGCGCGATCCCAGTGCGATGTCCCGCTCTCTGCCCATGGCTGCTGTGAAGAGAAATGGCGCCGGTGGCCCTTTGTCCTTATCATGTGACAGGGCAAAGATAGCGCCGGCGCCATTTTGATTCCTAGCTCCTGACGTCACGCATCCAGGAGATCGCTCCTGGACCCCCGCTGGACCCCCAGGGACTTTTGGCCAGCTTGGGGGGGGCCTCCTGACCCCCACAAGACTTGCCAAAAGTCCAGCGGGGGTCTACCTTTGCCCTCACTATGTCATACGGGCGTCGTGAGGGCAAAGGTAGCGCCGGCGCCATTTTGAAGATTGGCAATACGGCCCGCGTGCA
The DNA here is from genome assembly GCF_901001135.1 of Rhinatrema bivittatum. Classification (NCBI taxonomy): domain Eukaryota; kingdom Metazoa; phylum Chordata; class Amphibia; order Gymnophiona; family Rhinatrematidae; genus Rhinatrema; species Rhinatrema bivittatum. The sequence continues at coordinate 198,288,687 of NC_042616.1, read as the reverse complement.
GGAGGTCGCTCCCGGACCCCCACTGGACTTTTGGCAAGTCTTGTGGGGGTCAGGAGGCCCCCCCCCAAGCTGGCCAAAAGTCCCTGGGGGTCCAGCGGGGGTCCAGGAGCGATCTCCTGGATGCGTGACGTCGGGAGCTAGGAATCAAAATGGCGCCGGTGCCACCTTTGCCCTGTCACATGATAAGGGCAAAGGGCCACCAGCGCCATTTCTCTTCACAGCAGCCATGGGCAGAGAGCGGGACATCACGCCGGGATCGCGCCGGGACCCTCCCACTGGACCCCAGGTCATTTAAAACATTTTGGGGGGGTTCGGGAGGGTGGGGGTTTGTTTTAAAGGTTCGGGGTGAGTTTTAGGGTTTTTTTGGTGTGCCGGTTTTCCCGCCCTCCCCCGATTTACGATTTTTAACGATTTCAAAGCAAAACAAAACACGACGATCCGATTTCCCTCCCCCCCAGCCAAAATCGATCGTTAAGACGATCGATCAACGATTCACACCTCTACTCTCTGCATTGGTGACAAGAAATTTGAATCAAACAGTTACCAAAAGAGCCCTGAACTTGGTGGTTAGTGAAACAGGTAAGTGTGGGAGCTTGCTGGGCAGACTGGATGGGCCAATTGGTCTTTTTCTATGATGCAAAATTTGTAGTTTCGAGTACCCGCAGACTGTCCACCAGCTTTGAATACTGACCCCTTAAACCTTTAACTTAGCTATGAATCTTTCCTATATATGTTGCTGACATGGACCCTTGGAACAAAGTGAAGTTGGCGCAACCTGCAAGAAGGAGCTCTGCAGGTCCCCACAATCGGCTGGCAGAGCTAGTTGTAGCAGAGGCCCAACTGGAGCTTCCCCTATACCAGTCCTCATTCCCCTTAAGTTGAGCTCTCGGGTGCCAGCAAGACTTAGGCGTAGGCCTCTGTTTTTAGAGGTGGAGTTCCATCAAATTAGTCAAGTCCCAGGCCAGTTCCGGGGCAGGTTAGATACAGACAGTGTCAAAGTCAGGTGGTGTATGATCAGAGTCGAGGATCAGGCAGTGGTCAGAGTCAGATGGAGCTCAGAGTCGATGATCAGGCAGTGGTAAGTGGCAGGCGGAATTCAAACAGGGTTGAGGGTTAAGCCAAAGTCAAAACCAGAGATCTATCCGAGGGAGCACAGTATGGAGAGGTAGGCAGGGAGGCAAAGAAGAGCACTGGTGGGCAGAAGAAGACACTGAAGACTGAAGGCTTGAAGAAGAGGAACAGAAGACTGACCACGGGATGAAGACAAGGAACTCATGAGCACAGACCAGCACTGATGAGACAAGGACCAGGAACACAGGAACAAAATCAGGAATGCAGGAACAAGAACAGGATATAAGGAACAGAAACTAGCAGAGGCAGAGGCAACTAGCACTACCTCGAGGTAGTTGATGTATTGGATAGATGGGAGCAGGACCTTTTTATGGACTAGAGGCTGTGTTGTCATCAGAAGGTGCCATGGGGGATTTCCCGCCACGGGCCCTTTAAATACAAATCAGGAGCGCAACTAGGGGCAGCATCCTGCGAGGCTGGCAACGACCTGCCACAGGCGGCATCGGGCCTGCTGAAGCGCAGCGGTCAGCTGTGTCGTCATTCAGGGGGCCTGCCCCAGCATTGGAACTGAAGGTAAGTGCAGCGGTCCATGGCCCTTCTGTGTGGATTGTCGGATTCAACATATATATTGGCTTTTGCCCTATTTTACACATCTAACACATAAGCTCTTTCACATGTAGTTCTATGTATATATGTATTTTATTTATTGTAATTTACAGCCTACCTTCTCATACAAATGGTTACTCAAAGCAGATAACATTGAGTCAACATTAAGGCATAAAATTACAAATCAAAACACCTTTTATTATATAAAACAATCACATAAAACCCATATGAAACACATACAATACACACATATAAAGGTACCATATTCATATGACTTGTTAGCATTAAGGTTATATCTAACATTCACTTATGTCATTCTGTATGCCAGTTTACCCTATGCTCTTTGATTTTTATGCTTTTTCCTGTATTTTATGGCTCGGAATTCCTCACTTGTGGACTTGGTTATGCTTTGAGCAGTGATTTCTCATTTAGTTTACTTTGATATGTATATTTCCTTTCTTTCCCAGCCCTTGTTTCATCTTGGACTCCTGCTGTTTCTGGGTCTTTAGACTCTGCACAGCTGAACAGAAACACTCCAAGCTGGCAGCAGAACCCTGGTCAGAGAAGGAACAAATTTCCTGGAAAGCACTAACAATCAAATAATAGATCGGGGTATATTATTGGTTGCTTTTGTGAATTTATTTGATCTTAATAAACTAATGAAACAGTATTTTGGTAAATACCCTATCTCTTTCCATGAAAGTTTGGTAAAACCTTTTCCAGATCTATCAATTACTACACAGTTAAGGAGAAAATAATTTTTGGTTTTTCATGAGGAAGTGATATCAATGGGATATATGTTTACCCTGCGTTTTCCCTGCAAATGTATTATAAAGAAACAGCAGGATACTTGTATTTTCTTTGTCCCTGATCATTTAAAAACATTTGTTGAATAAAGAAGAATAGCCGTAGTACCCCCACAGTCTAGTGAAAGATAGAGATATATATTGCAGAAATGTACAATGCCTAATTTCTTGTTCCTTTGAACTTTTCTCCCAGTACTTGACAAGCCTCTGTAATTTTAGATGTCAAGTAGAAACAGTTTCCATTGATTATATCATAATTACATCAAAATTTGATATTGGAGAAATGGTTATCTTGTTTGAAATGTTAACAACTGTGGTGTGATTATGCATCTATCTCTGTGTTTAACTTAAAAAATCAATAAATATATAAATTATTAAAAAAAAAAAAACCCACTCCAAGCTGATTGATCCAATGATAGGGTGAGCTATTGGTTGGCCTTTTGGTACTAGGGCAGGACCAATAAGAACATAAGAAGAACATGCGAACATGCCATACTGGGTCAGACCATAGATCCATCAAGTCCAGCATCCTGTTTCCAACAATGGCCAATCCAGGCTACAAGTACATGGCAAGTACCCAAAAACTAAGTCTATCTCAAGCTACTGATGCTAATAATAGCAGTGGCTATTTTCTAAGTCAACTTGATTAAAAGCAGGTAATGACCTTCTCCTCCAAAAACCTATCCAAACCTTTTCTAAACCAAGCTACACTAACTGCACTAACCACATCCCCTGGCAACAAATTCCAGACTTTCATTGTGCATTGAGTGAAAAAGAATTTTCTCCGATTAGTTTTAAATGTGCTACATGCTAACTTCATGGAGTGCCCCCTAGTCCTTCTATTATCCAAAAGAGTAAATAACCGATTCACATTTACCCATTATAGACCTCTTATGATTTTTAAAGACCTCTATCATATCCCCCCTCAGCCATCTCTTCTCCAAGTTGAACAGCCCTAATCTCTTTAGTCTTTCCTCATAAGGAAGTAGTTCCATCCCCTTTTCATTTTGGTCACCCTTCTCTGCACCTTCTGCATTGCAACTATATATTTCTTGAGATGCGGCAATCAGAAATATACACAATATTCAAGGTGCGGTCTCACCATGGAGCGATACAGAGGCATTATGACATCCTCCGTTTTATTCACTATTCCATTCCTAATAATTCCTAACATTCTGTTTGCTTTTTGACTGCCACAGCACACTGAGCTTACGTTTTCAAAGTATTATCCTCTAGGTCACCTAGATATCTTTCCTGGGTGGTAGCTCATAATAAGGAAATATAAGGAACCTAACATCATGTAACTACAGCAAGGGTTTTTTTTCCCCTATATGCATCACCTTGCACTTATCCACATTAAATTTCATCTGCCATTTGGATGCCCAATTTTCCAGTCTCACAAGAACCTCCTGCAATTTATCACAATCTATTTGTGATTTAACTACTCTGAATAATTTTGTATCATCTGCAAATTTGATTATCTCACTCGTCGTATTCCTTTCTAGATCATTTATAAATATATTGAAAAGCACAGTCCTAGTACAGATCCTTGAGTCACTCCACTGAGAAAATTGTCCATTTAATCCTACTCTCTGTTTCCTATCTTTTAACCAGTTTGTAATCCACGAAAGGACACCACCTCCTATCCCATGAGTTTTTACTTTTCTTAGAAGCCTCTCATGAGGAACTTTGCCAAATGCCTTCTGAAAATCGAAATACACTACATCCACCGGTTCACCTATATCTACCTGTTAATTAACCCCTTCAAAAAAGTGAAGCAGATTTGTGAGGCAAGACTTGCCATGGGTAAAGCCATGCTGACTTTGTTCCATTAAACCATGTCTTTCTATATGTTCTGTGATTTTGATCTTTAGAACGCTTTCCACTATTTTTCTTGGCACTGAAGTCAGGCTAACTGGTCAGTAGTTACTTGGATCGCCCCTGGAACCCTTTCTAAATATCGGGGTTATATTATCCACCCTTCAGTCTTCAGGTACAATGGATGGTTTTAATGATAGGTTACAAATTTTAACTAATAGATCTGGAATTTCATTTTTAAGTTCTTTCCCGATGCAATACAGTGCGCTCGGCTGAGCGCACTGTATTGCATCGGGCCTCTTTAATAGTTATTTTAATAACCATATAATTAATCTAAATTAGATTCATCAAGTATATTTGAAATGTCCCATTTAGAATACTACCCTAAGGTTCTAAAGTGTTTGCAGGCCTCTTCTTATTCCCCATGCCTGCAATATTTTTTCTATTCCTTTTGCAAATCCTCCCTAATCTTATTTCCTACTGCAAACCACAACTACTATCAAGTTCACCCGCCCCTATCCCTACATTCTCTTTCTCACCTGCCATTCTGACATCTGCACTGCTCTTGAAATTCAAAGTTTTCTTCTCCTCATCCTGTCATTTCCACTATCGCTGACACCATCTCATCGTTGTCGCTATCAGCATACCTCTATCTATCTTAAGACATGGTTGTTCAAGCAAGCTTTCCCGGACACAATCTAATGACTTCACTGTCTCCTACTCAAAACAATCAGCTCTCAACCATGCCTTTTGTATATAGCATTTAATTTGTATATTGTTTAACCGTTACTATTCTATCCTCTCTCTTCCTCCTTCTCCCAGTTCTGCTATCCCTGTTAAATGTAACTGCACCTTCTGTCACCACAGTTCCAGTTTGATGTATATACTGCACTCCTGTTTTATGTAAACCAGCAAGATATGTTTTCATGATTGCCGGTATATAAAAACCTTAAATAAATAAATAAATAAATAAATAAATAAATAAAAATCTATCTTCTCTGTATTCTCCTGCTCTTCCTTTTACTTTCAGTTGGGGATATCAGTCCTTGTCCTGGCCCTTCAAAGCAATTTTCACACCATCATCCTATATCAAGCAGTAACCCCTCCAATCTTATCACTATTTCCCTTCTCCCTCTCTCTTCTCTTCCTTTCTCTAGCTCCCTGTGGAATGCAAACTATCTCCAAGAAGCTTACCTTTATTCATGATCTTTTTACCTCTCATTCTCTTTACCTCCTTGCCTTAACAGAGACCTGACTTTCTCCTGAGGACTCTGCTTTAGTTGCTGCTTTGTGTCATGGAGGTTATCTTTTCTCCCATACACCTTGCCCAGTAGGCCATGGTGGTGGTGTTGGACTACTGCTCTCCCTCTCCTGCAGATTTCAACCCCTTTTCCCACCTCAATCCCACTCTTTTTCTTCTTTTGAAGCTCATTCCATTTGCCTATTCACTCCACTACCTCTCGGGGTAGCTGTCATTTATCGATCTCCTGATAAATCTCCCTCCTCCTTTCTCATTGACTTTAATTCCTAGCGTTCCTTCTTCATTGACCCATCTTTCCCTTCCCTTATCCTTGGTGACTTTAACCTCCATGTTGATGACCCCCTAACTCTTATGCCTCAAAACTCCTTTCTTTAACTTCTTCTTTTGATCTCTGACTCTGCTATATCACCTCTACTCACCAGCATGGCCACTGCCTAGACATAGTCTTTGATATGGCAAACCAAAGGGGCCAATATACTATACCTCTCCCCCACCACTGCCAACCCCACCATCACCAACACCAAGCTAAAATAGACCTTGAGATACAGGGGACTTGTTTTCATACATGTTGGCCAGATAAGGTAGTGACCAACACTTGGGATGAACTGTCTCTAGAGTGTTTGTGACAGCCTCCTGACCCCTGAGTTCCTAGTTTGGTTCAGTGTCAATGGCTGACTCAGTGAGGTTCTGGCTAGTGGATGTGCAAGGGGTAAAAGAGGAGCAGGCAAAGGAGCAGGAAGTGCTTTTTCAGCTCTAGAACTTCCAGTTGATGAAGTAGGATCTTGAGCTCCAGCAGTTCCTGGGACTCTTCAGCAAATGATAAATCAGTGGCTCCACCTGTAGTGACATTTAATCTGCCAGTGCATGAAGCAGGGCATGTAGAGAGCACAGGGATGTAGTAGAAAACATAAGGGTGGGAGGCAAACTTTAAGTCCTGAGTCCTCTAACAGTCAGGTCTTCTTCAGATTCATTATAGGCCTACTATACTATGGAAATGTTTACTATTGAGAACTTTCCAGTAATGGGAGATCCAAGGGAGATGTCAACTGGGATAGTGATAAAAGAAGGGTTCATCCCCAGAAGGGGATGGTTTGGGTATTGGTATCTAGGGTGCTTCTGTGAGCACTGGAGAAGAGTCCATAACAGGAGTTCTGAGGAGTTTACTTAAGGAATGGTGTTAAGAGGAGTTCCGCAGTCAGCCTGAGAAAAGTTAAGGGCTAGTGTTTGGAAAACATTTGGATTGCTGGAAGAGCAAAAGGAGCTCCCTTCGGTACAGACTGGTGAGCCCTCGAGGAGGATAACAACCCCCTTGGACCATGGGGACACCATTTTGCCTGGGGAAACCCACAGCCTGAGTGTTGGTAAAGGAGAAGTTTCCCGCTCTTCACTGGAGCCTGAAGGAAGGAAAAACTCTTAGAGGAGACTTAAGCAGGAAAAGGACTGGAGGAGTAGCCTAGTGGTTAGAGCAGTGGGCTACAAACCACGGAAGACAAGCGTCATAGTCCAGCTGCTGTTCCTTGTGATCTTGGGCAAGTCGGTCTTCCCTCCATTGCCTCAGGTACAAACTTAGGGCCTCCTTTCCAAAGCAGAAAAGCCTTAATAAATCAGGCCCTTTAGATTATGAGCCCTCTGGGGACAGGGAAATACCTACAGAATCAGAATGTATTCCACTTGGAAGTGCCAACAAGCAGAATATAAATAAATGTAAGTTTTCTGTACAACTATATTCAAGACATGAATAACCATCTTGAAATTGTGAACTGACTAAGAAGCTATATCTTCTGTGGTTTTTGCACCCTGTGGACTGTCTGATGATTTTTTTCTCTTGTTTTCTGGACTTTAATCTTTGGACTTCAATAAATTATTTTGTGGACAACAGAAAAAAATGCATATACATGTTTTTTACCTGCTGGTTGGGGAGCACTCATGCTCCTGAAGATGTCTCTCAAAAGTGCCCACCGGCATGGGCACAGGCTGTTTTGCATTTGTTTGCTGGCATGGTTTAAAGCTGGCTGAAGCAGGGCTGTCCAGGCCACTGGGCAGGTCAGTCAGGAGCAGGGCTAAGAGATCCTGACTTTTTTTTTTAAATGCTTTTTGTTTTGTTTTTTTCTTCTGTAGCCATAGCCTGCAGCAATGGGGCATGGGAAAGCCCTGATACTGTAAGCTTGGGAGAAAGTAAAAACCTGGACAGCAGCGCCCAGAGAAAATAAATTAAAAAGATGAGTTGGGACAATTGGAGTGATGGAGTGGCTCAGCATATGCTCCCATCACATGTTTAAGGGAGTTTGAGCACATTTTTGTGGTGAGGAAACGCCCCTCGGTTACTCTCTGCACGTAAATCCATGCCAGGTTTTACCTGAGCTCACTATTCTGCCTGCAGCCCATTTTTCTCCTCCCCTTCAGCACTCTGAATAAAGGGAGAGTTAATCCTATCAATCACAATAGCCCGATTGCACAGGGTCATGTTCCTTATGGGAGTGATATACTACCCAATGAAGGAATATCAGGGGAGTAAAACCAATAGCCGCCTGGGATTTTTGGGGTAGCACATCTATTTTAAAAAATGTAAAAAAATCAAATAGAAGTGGCCGGTGCCAGTGCCATGGAACGGAGAAAGCTATTACTGCAGCAATAAGGTCTGTTGAAAACTTCTGCAGTGGCACTATTGTTGTGATGCCATTAAAGCAGAGATCTGCTCCCTGAGGACAAAGAGTTTTGAAAAAATGATTAGAAGAAGAAACTGGGTGTAGCTTGACTAGGGCAGAAGTCCTGTACAGTAGAGATGTGAATCGTGTCCTCGATCGTCTTAACGATCGATTTCGGCTGGGAGGGGGAGGGAATCGTATTGTTGCCATTTGGGTGTGTAAAGTATCGTGAAAATCGTTAAAATCGTGAGCCGGCACATTAAAACCCCCTAAAACCCACCCCGACCCTTTAAATTAAATCCCCCCCCCCCCCCAACCCCCCCCCCCCCCCAAATGCCTTAAATTACCCTGGGGTAGAGCGGCGGTCCGAAACGGCCTCCTGCTATTGAATCGCGTCGTCTTCAGCCGGCGCCATTTTGCAAAATGGCTGCCGCAAAATGGCGGCGGCCATAGACCAACACGATTCGACTGCTGGAGGTCGTTCCGGACCCCCGCTGGACTTTTGGCAAGTCTTGTGGGGGTCAGGAGGCCCCCCCAAGCTGGCCAAAAGTTCCTGGGGGTCCAGCGGGGGTCCGTGAGCGATTTCCTGCCGCGAATCGTTTTCCGTACGGATAATGGCGCCGGCAGGAGATCGACTGCAGGAGGTCGTTCAGCGAGGGTTCCTGACCCCCGCTGAATGACCTCCTGCAGTCGATCTCCTGCCGGCGCCATTTTCCGTATGGAAAATGGCGCCGGCCATACGCATATGGCCGGCGCCATTATCCGTACGGAAAACGATTCGTGGCAGGAAATCGCTCACGGACCCCCACTGGACCCCCAGGAACTTTTGGCCAGCTTGGGGGGGCCTCCTGACCCCCACAAGACTTGCCAAAAGTCCAGCGGGGGTTCCTTGTAAGACAGAAGGGTGAAGATTTGTAAAACTGAATGTGTGTTGTACCCCTTTAAATAATGTCCAAGGTAAGGAATGTTTGCTTATTCTTTTTATGCTGCTTAGCTAACAAACCAGTTTGATTAGCTTGCTGAAGATTTTCAGACACAGAGAGTTTGTTTCTTTTATTGATTTGGTATAGGCAGATAGTGGGTAATCCTGACAGAAAGACCATCTCTCACTGTCTTAGGATCAATTGCCCAAAGATGCTGGCTACTACAGAGACCACCGCAGCCAAGCGTCTACTTGAATAAAAGACCAGAGATAAGTTTACACACCCTTAAGGACACACATACTGGATCTGGCCAGTCTAGTACACAGAAAGGTAACAAAAGCTAATGAAGATACTTATCTCCAGGGATGCTGTATGTGGAGAGCCTGTGTAGAAAAAAAAAAAGCAATACAAAGAATCATTTTCTTAAACATACCAGTTTGAGAGTATACACACAATTAGAGTAAAGCAAGAAATATTCAAAGGCAATACTTATCTGAATCTCTTGGAAATGGTATAAGATTCTATAAGAAAAATAATATAATATTAATAGTGGTTCAAGGTATTTTGCATTAAGGAAAAAGGTTTAAACTGCTTGACATTTCTAATGATTGTTTAAGTACATGTAGGAGTGTATAAATGTAATTTTTTTTCTGGAAGCATTGTTTAAAAAGAATATACTTGTTGAAAGAGTTCAAGGATCTGTTATATTTTTACTGCCAGACTGTTTAAAACATTTATTTATTTTATTTTTTTCCTGTTAAGATTTTTTGCCTCAAGGTTCATCCCCTCACAGAATGTTTTCCTAATTTTTTAATCCCTGCTTTCCCTCCCTACCTCCCCGAAGGCTGATTGGATGGGTCACATTTGGCCACACAAACAGGCTGATACAGTAAAGTCTGCGGGAGATTCATGGCGCGCGCACAGGCCAATCTCCTGTGCGCGCGATTCAGTATGCAAATTAGGCCTGGCGGTAAAAACAGGTAAAAGGAGGCGCTAGGGACACTAGCGCATCCCTAGCGCCTCCTTTTGGACCGTAGCAGCGGCTGTCAGCGGGTTTGACAGCCAACGCTCAATTTTGCCGGCGTCGGTTCTCGAGCCCGCTGACAGCCACGGGTTCGGATACCGGACGCCGGCAAAATTGAGCATTCGGTTTTCGACCCGCGAGCCGCAGGCCAACTTCAAATTTTATTTATTTTTTTTTTTTTACTTTTGGTAATTTTTGGGACCTCCAACTTAATATCGCCATGATATTAAGTTGGAGGGTGCCCAGAAAAGCAGTTATTACTGCTTTTCTGTGCACTTTCCCGGTGCCCGAAGAAATTAGCGCCTACCTTTGGGTAGGCGCTAACTTCTGAAAGTAAAATGTGCAGCTTGGCTGCACATTTTCCTTTCTAAATCGCACAGGAGTACTTAATAGGGCCATCAACATGCATTTGCATGTTGCGGGTGCTATTAGATTTGGGGGGGGGGGGGGTTGGACGCGCGTTTTCGGCCCCTTACTGAATAAGGGGTAATGCTAGCGCGTCGAAAACGTGCGTCCAATCAAGGGTTAACAGTGCGCTCCATCGGAGCGCACTGTTAACCCTTGATACAGTACAGTGCGCTCCATCGGAGCGCACTGTTAACCCTTGATACAGTACAGTGCGCTCCATCGGAGCGCACTGTACTGTATCAGCCCAAAAGCCTGGCAGGAATGAGAGCTTTTCGAAGGTGCCCCTTCAAGGGAGCATTGTGAGTCCCTACCTTCACCTCCACCCTCAGCCTAGATTTCTTTCTTGAAGCTGATTCTTGTGAAGGGTGCGGTGGGGGGGGGAGGTTCCATGTAATTCTGGAGAGCAATGCAGGGCTGATCGAAGTCCTCCCTGCCATAGGGGTGCATGGCCTCCCAGAACAGATCAGCGCAAATCTCATTGGCAGAGTATTTTTCAGGCACTGTAGCCCAGGGAAGGAGAGATGCCAGTTCACGTACATTGCTAATCTCTGGCTTATCCAGATGACAACCTGCTAGCCAGTCACACAAGCTCTGTTCCGGCAGGCATGTGTTTAATTTTTAACAGGCATGGTTATACTAAGCAAGCTGTGTTTAGGTAACAGCATTAGTACTCACTTTCCACTAATCATCTGCCTCAAAAGGGTCCCAAGCAAGGGATGAACATGAACGAGGATCAAGGTCATAAGGATCCCAGCCTTGGAGCAGCAGATGTGATGCCGTAACAGGGTTTTGGAAGCTGCTTTGCTGTCTGAATTCAGGAATTGCTCAGGATCCAGTATAGGATTCGCAGAGTTCATCCTCTCTATAGAACGCTGAGTCAAACATACACTTCATTGGGGAGGGGGGAGGAATGTTACTGGACCCACTCTGTGCTAAGCCATTTCCAAGGTAACCCTTGTTCCATCAACTAATAGGGCTTAGGGCTCACTTGGGAGTGCAGAGGACAAGTTTTGACCTATGATCCCAGGTTATTTCCTGACTGGGGAGGGAGAGATTTAAAGTCTTTCCAGCTGTTAGGAGAGTTAAAGTCTTTGAGCTGTTAGGAGGCTTCTTATACTTTCCAGTATGAATAACACACTGCCACATGGTCTAGTGGTGTCCCAAAAATAAATCCTTTACTGGAATGCAGATGAATAAAATCAATAGAGTGCATGCTGAAGAATAGTGCAATCCATACAGCAAAAACAAAAGGCAGTGCACAGTCCAAATTGTTACACTCACTGCAAATCTTCACTCAGTAGGGGTTTTCTTCCTCCAATACATACTAGCTGTGAGGTACTCCTAGGAGATGGGACCCTTCCTGGGCTCTCCCCTTCTTGGCATCTGTTTGCTGATGTGCACATCTCTGTAGTCCAGTAACATGAACTGGAACACTGCCCTGAACAGATGAACCTCTACTGACTCCTTCCAAGCGGCAACTCTGAAAGCAGATCTCCTAATCTGGCAGTCCTTCCTTACTCTGACTCCAATCAGAAATACACCCTTCATACTTTAATCAAATCTTCAGTGAAATGCATGGAGTATGGGACTAGCTCCTCTTTCACTACGCTTCATCTCTGTTAGTTCTAAAGCAATCTAAGGATCCATCCTGGACCCCCAAGAAATGTGGCATATAAAAGAAGGGATACTTTGTTGACAACCTTACACATAGTTATTCTGAGACAGTAGTGTTAAGAAAGGGTCAGGGCGAGCAGGTCCACAAACTGTCTTGCCTGTGAATGACTGCCTTCTGCTCAAGCTGCTTCTTGTCATATGCCCCCATTCACAGTACATTGAAATATTAAAGAATAAGAGGGCACTTATTGACCAGGGTGAACATCGAGCCAGCATTCTGACTGCTGCTTGGGCTGGTTTAGACCTCTATTTCAATCCATGTGAGTGACTTTGACCAGATTTGGGATTTGACCTAGGACTGGGATGCTCTGTGCCAGGGTGGTCATTCTCCTGTGCAATCCAGTGTTCATGGGGTATATGCCAAACCCTACTGAACAGCAGCTATCAAATCCTGCAAGGCCGTCACTTATTACAAGGGACAGAGAGATGCAGAAGCCTCGCCTGGCAGATATCCAGCACCTGGGGATTCAGGATCCTTATCAATTTCCGGTCCCTTAGAGTTGCAGGATTCCTGGCCGCTGTTAGGGCAACTAAGGATTCCTCAGATACAACTCTGGTCTGCTGGTCTCTGGGTGCCCATTTGGCCACAGTGAGCAGGCAGCCCTGCTTAGGCAAGATTAAGTCCAGGTCCCCTTTGCCCTCATGATTCTCATTATTTCAATCAGGAGGAAAATCATATTATTATTTTATTTCATTTTCCTCATGCAGAAAATCATAGGATACTGCCCGTGCAACCTCTTTCTTTATTATTTACTCTATACAGTCACATAGTGTTGCGCCCGTCGGTCGCAGATGGCTGCAACCTCGGTTGCTCACCTCCTATTTGCCTGCACCAGTAATTCTCGGACAATTGGCGACCTCTGCCTCTCCATGCCACTCTCCTCAGCAGTGTGGGCAATCCCGTCCACCATCTTGAATTGGGTATTACCTAAGGTGCGCTCACCGGGCCCCATCTTATTCACGTCATGGCAGGAACCTCGGGGGCATCCCCTCCGCATGATATCATCTGCCTGCGTGTATTTGAGCCAACCAGTCTGAGCTACCTACAAGTTAGCAAGGACTTCCTTCCTGCTGAATTCCACTCCTCAGAGATGCTTGCTTCGCTACGCTGAACTTGTTCCTGACCAGAGACTTGAATGCTTTAGGAACCCGTCCTCGGGGACCTTGTCACGTTCTGGCTATCTGCTCCTCGGAGGGCCTCTTGCCTGGAATCTCTCTACTCCTACTCCAGGCTTGTCTGGTTCAGCTTTGTGACTTCACTACCTTCTGCTGATGGAACCTCCGGTGTACTCTGTGCCTCGGGCCACTACCATGATCACCTCAGCAACCTTCCTTACACACTTCAGAGTGAGTACCATCAGCTCTACAGCTTTGCTGACCTCCTGCTCTACTCTCAACACCTCTCCTGTGATCCTCTGCATACCCCGCGCTGCAGGCCACTACTGGATCCTTCAGGAGACTCCAGCAAGGAGGGATTCCCCGGCGTACCCTGCTCCGCGGACCACTTCTGGGGATATCATCTATGAGCCATCCATATCTCAGGACTGTGTCATCTATCCCACTGGAGGGATCCTCTCTATTTCCAGTATAATAAAGTCTATTACTGTTGTGCCAGTCTCAGCTAAGGCCACGCCTATTGAGGTGAGTCCCCATAGGGCTCCTCCCTGTGGGTGGAGTCAGCTCTCACCCCGATCCAGGATCTACAAATATACCAGAACATAACAGATTGCTAACTCCATGGACCTGGCTCAGGTCTCAGCCCTTCAGGCCATCCCTGGTCTGACCCAAAGTATTGCTGAACAACAGAGGACTTTAGAAACCTTGACTAGTGCATTCCATCAGTTGAATTCACGACTGGATACACCGAGTACATCTGATAAAGATGCCTCATCATCAGTGATTTCTGGACGAACTGCAGTACCACTGCCAGCCCCTACTCACTTCTCAGGAGATTCCCTGGTATGTAGAGGCTTCCTCAATCAGTGCTGATTGCACTTTTCTTTACTACCAACCTACTTCCCTACTGCGGTATCCAAGACCACGTATATCCTGTCTCTTTTAGATGGGAGAGTTCTGGCTTTGGCTTCACCTCTCTGGGAATGCAATGATCTGATATTGAGCGACTTGCCAGGTTTTCTTGCTCTCTTTAAGTCAGTATTTGATGACCCTGCATGCAAGACAGTCGCTGGATCCACTCTGTTACATCTCCAACAAGGAACCAAGCCACTTCCGGACTACATAATTGAATTCAAGACTCTATTTCAGTGCTTCATTGGAATCTAGAGTGTCTACATGTGATTTTCCTTGAGGGCCTTAACTCCCGTATTAAAGATGAATTGGCAGCATGTGAATTACCTGACACCCTGGACTCACTTTTAGATCTTGCTGGAGAATTGATCGTCACCTACGGGAATGATCCCAAGAGGTTAAGAACCCTAAGAAACACCTCTCTGTGAGTACGCATCTACGAGCCACACCTGCAGCACAGACCCAGCCTACACCAATTCCCGAAGAAGATGAACCCATGCAATTAGGCCACAGCCATTTAACTGCCAAGGAATGGTGCTACCATAAGAGAATGGGCCTCTGTATGTACTGCGGTCAACCTGGCTATGCGGTTCAATCCTGCCCCATTTGTCCGGGAAACATGCAGACCTAGGATCTGCCAGATGACTCTTCCTAGGTCTTACTACACCAGCTCCTCCACTGACACTCCCAGTCTCAATCATCTCCAGGACCCTTGAATTCCAGACCCTTGCAATTGTTGATTGCAGAGCCGGTGGTAATTTTATACTTAAAAGGCTCGTGATACATCTACGAATTCCTGCCATTCTGATGCCTACTCTGCTGCTCCTCTCTTCTATACATGGTGAACCATTACCTGAAGAATGTATCCCAGGCTACCCAACCAATTTGCTTATGCACTGGTGCTCTTCATATGGCGACCATCTCATTTTTGATTCTTGACAAGGCCATTCACCCTATAGTACTTGGCCTCCCGTGGCTGCAAGATCACACACCCCAGTTTGACTGGAGCACCATGGAACTTTTGCATTGGGATATGGCTTGTCACGACAGGTGTCTGAAGAGTGTAACACCTATACCCTGCCTGTCTACCACCGCTTCTCTTCCAGGCTTGCCGCCACAATACGCATCCTTTCAGGATGTGTTTTCAAAGGAAGCAGCTGATGTACTACCACCACACCAGTCTTTCAACTGTACTATTAATCTGAAACCAGGCTCAGAGCCCCCTAGAGGAAGGGTATACCCACTTTCTCTGTCAGAAACTAAGGCTATGTCGGCCTATATCCAAGAAAACTTGCAAAAAGGATTCATCCGACTTTCCAAGTACCCGCTGGTGCAGGATTCTTTTTTATCGGCCAAAAGATGGATCCCTGTGTCCATGTATTGATTACAGAGGACTAAACTAAATTACCATCAAGGACCTTAATCCCCTACCTCTGATCTCAGAGTTATTCGGCAGGCTCCAGGGAGCCAAGATCTTTATAAAACTGGATCTAAAAGGGGCCTATAATCTGGTCCGTATTCATCAAGGAGAGAAGTAGAAAAATGGCCTTTAATACCCGAGATGGCCATTTTGAGTATATGATCATGCCCTTTGGCTTATGTAATGCTCCGGCCATATTCCAAAATATGATGAATGAGATTCTGCGAGATATGCTGTACCAATGAGTGGTTGTGTATTTAAATGGCATACTGATTTTTTCCCAAGATCTGCAAAGCCATCAAGTGGATGTCACCAAAGTTCTGCAGAGACTACGGGAGAACCATCTCTACGCTAAACTTGAAAAATGTGCCTTCCATCAAGATTCTGTTCCCTCCTTGGGTTACATGGTGTATAGCAGAGGATTCCAGATTGTCCCACAAAAAACCAAAAGCATACAGGAATGGCCTCAACCCACTGGCATAAAGGCACTTCGCCAATTCCTTGGCTTCACCAATTATTATCACTCATTCATTCCGCATTATTCCACCCTGACGTCACCACTCACTGCCATGACTAAGAAAGGAGCTAACCCTTCACAGTGGTCACCTGAAGCAGTTGCTGCCTTTCAGACCCTCAAAGAAGCCTTCCTCAAAAAGCCATGCTTTCGGCACCCGGACCCTCGACGGCTGTTTATTGTTGAGGTTGATGTCTCCAATGTCGAAACAGGAGCCGTGCTCAGCCAGAACAGCGATACTCAGACACTGCACCCTTGCTCTTTTTTTTCCCGGCGTTTCCAGCTGAGAGGAACTATGATATAGGAGATAAAGAGTTGTTGGCTATTAAGCTGGCTTTTGAAGAGTGGTGCCCGTGGCTTGAAGGGGCACAACATCAGATAACTGTATACACGGACCACAAAAATTTAGACTATCTGCATCATGTGCAGCAACTGATTCATTGACAAGCCAGATGGTCTTTATTTTTCAACCGGTTTGACTTCCTGCACAGACAAGAATATCCATGCAGATGCCCTCTCATGCTCTTTCACTCCAGATGACGAACCTCGCCATATCATCAGTCCAGAAAAGGTGATGTTGGCCGCTACTCATTCTGTACCAGCTGGAAAGACAGTGGTGCCCCAGAGCCAGAGAAAGAAACTTCTGAAATGGGCTCATGAGTCCCGCTTAGCCGGTCACTCTGGGCAATTCCTTACGCTATCCACCTTACAGCACTATTACTGGTGGCCTTCTATGAAGGAGGACATATGTGCATCCATGGAGTCTTGCACCACTTGTCTTGCACCACTTGTGCAAGACAAAAGCCTCCGGCAGGACACCCCTGGGGTCTCCTCCAGCCCTTACCAGCTCCAGAGGAACCTTGGACACACATCACGATGGATTTTGTTGTTGATCTACCCATCTCAAGCGGGAACAGCACCATATGGGTCACAGTTGATCGCTTCTCAAAAATGGCTCACTTTGTGGCCTTACCGGGGTTGCCATCTGCCCCAGAATAAGCCAAGCTATTTATACGACACATATTCTGCCTGCATGGCATGCTGAAGCACATCCTATCGGACAGAGGAGTACAGTTCACGGCTAAATTCTGGTGAGCCCTGTGTAAAAAATTCAACATTTCTTTAGATCTAATGTCAGCATACCACCCACAGTCTAATGGTCAAACCGAGAGAACCAATCGCATACTTAAGCATACTTAAGCAGTTCCTTCACTCCTATGTCAACTCTCAACAAAGCGACTGGGCAGAATTACTTCCTTGGGCAGAGTTTGCCTTGAACTCACATCCCTCAGCCGCTACTGGATCTACACCTTTTCAGATTGTGTATGGCCGTCAGCCATTACCTCCTTTACCTATACCTCTGTCGGTACCATCACCTGCAGCCCAGGCTTCATTCGGCTGAAGAACTCCATCGACTCTGGAATCAGACCAAGGGCCTCTTTCAAAAGGTGGGTCAATGGGCCAAGAGATGTTATGACGCTCACCACAGAGCAGCACCACAATTTCCACCAGGAGACAAAGTCTGGCTCAGCACCAAGCTCCTCCATCTCAAGCTGCCATCTGTGCATTTCACCCCATGCTATATCAGGCCCTTCTCCATATCACGTCGTCTGGGACCAGTAACTTACAGCTTGCACTTACCCGTATCCATGAGGATGCCTAATGCTTTCCACATATCTCTCTTGAAGCTGCTTGTCCTCTCCGAGTTCTCTACCAAGACTCCAGATCCTCAACCTCTTGATGCCGAGGAGAATATTAGATACCAAGTGGAGGACATTCTAGACATTCACAAATGTGGGAAGCACTGGGAGTACCTCATATCCTGGGAAGGATATGGGCCAGAAGAAAACACCTGGGAGCCTTCAAAAAATATCCTCGACAAAGATTTGTTACATCAATTTTATCTAACTCATCCTAGGAAGCCAACACCCCCTGGGAGGGGCCCTAAAAAGGGGGGTACTGTTGTGCCCATCGGACCAGATGGCTGTGATCTCTGGTGCTCACCTCCTTTTTGCCTGCACCAGTAATTATCGGACAATTGGAGACCTCTACCTCTCCATGGCGCTCTCCTCAGCATCCCTGGGATGGCGTGAGCTATCCCATCCACCATCTTGAATCAGGTATTACCTAAGACACGTGCTTGCGCCAGGCCCCATCTTATTCATGTCATGGCAGGAACCTCGGGGTCGTCCCCTCTGCATGATATCATCTGTCTGCGTGTATTTGAGCCAGCCGGTCTGAGCTACCTACGAGTTAGCAAGGACTTCCTTCCTGCTGAATTCCACTCCTCGGAGATGCTTGCTTCGCTACTCTGAACTCGTTCCTGACCAGAGAATCCTCCCTGTGGGTGGAGGCTCCTCCCTGTGGGTGGAGTCAGCTCTCATCCCGATCCAGGGTCTACAAATATACCAGAATATAACACATGGGAATGGGATTGAAAAAAAAGGAGCTGGAAAAAGACCTCTTTCAGCGTCTTTAATCAACACTTTAAAAAGACAGCACCTTGAGCACCTCAGCACATATGCCCATCTAGGAGGACCAGCTGGAGGAAAGAGCAGTCCCTTGGCACAACTGAAAGATGTCCTGTGCACATTAACAGTGGCCTGTATAAAATAAGTACAAAGAGGCTGATGAATGTGCATTTGAGTTAGATCTCGGTGACTCAGGGTGTTGCAGCCCCGGTCGCCGCCTTAACGACCGGGTCCTTACCTCCACCGGGGTTCCCTCCGCACTGCCATGAGCCGCGGGATCCGGGGCCGGCCTGGCCGCATGGCAGCGGCGTCTCCATGAGGGAGACGCCGCCGACGCTGCCAAGGCCCAATCACGACTCCTCCCCCTGCAAGGAACGCGCGCGCGCGCGCGAAGGCCGTCCTTTTACAGGTCCAGCACCCGGAAGTGCTGAACCGCCCTCTTCCTGACATCAGCGCCGGTGGGGGATTTAAGTCTGCAGTACTCCTTCCTGCTTTGCCTTGCAACGTGGTCGCAACGAATTCCACTGGCACATACTGGGCCTCTACTGCCGTCCCCGTATGCAGATTTTGCCGATGTATTTTCTAAGGAAAAGGCGGAATTATTACCCCAACATCGCCCCTTTGATTGTGCGATTGATTTGCTTCCTGGTTCTACTCCGCCTCGGGGAAGAGTGTACCCCTTGTCTCAACCCGAAACTCGAGCCATGTCGGATTACATTACCGAAAATCTTGCCAAGGGGTTCATCCGACCCTCGAAGTCTCCCGCAGGGGCGGGTTTTTTCTTTGTCGCCAAAAAAGACGGGTCCTTGAGGCCATGTATTGATTATCGAGGACTCAACACCATTACCAAGAAGAATCGCTACCCGTTACCTCTATTTCCTGAGCTATTAGACAAACTCCAGGGAGCACGAGTATTCACTAAGTTGGACCTACGGGGTGCCTACAATTTAGTCCGTATCCGTCCCGGGGATGAATGGAAGACCGCTTTCAATACCCGGGACGGGCACTATGAATACTTAGTTATGCCATTCGGACTCTGCAATGCCCCTGCCATGTTCCAACACTTAATGAATGAGATCCTTCGGGAACTACTGCAATCTTGTGTAATTGTGTACCTGGATGACGTCCTCATTTACTCCCCCGATTTGATCTCCCATCGGCGACATGTTCGACAGGTACTTCAGATTCTTCAGGATCATCATTTATATGCAAAGTTTGAGAAGTGTCTCTTTGAGCAGGAGTCACTGCCCTTTTTAGGGTACATTGTTTCAGCAACAGGGTTTCGCATGGATCCCAGCAAAGTATCTGCCATCAGAAATTGGCCCCGGCCGGTGGGTCTGAAGGCTTTGCAACGCTTTCTAGGATTCGCAAATTTCTACCGGCATTTCATTCCCCAGTATTCACGGTTGGTGGCACCGCTCACCACGCTAACCAGGAAGGGTGCAGACGCTCGAGTATGGCCTATCGAGGCGTGTAAAGCCTTTGAGGATTTAAAGGAGGCTTTTCTCCGTGACACCTGTTTACGTCACCCGGACCCGACACGGCCCTTCTTCGTGGAGGTGGATGCCTCCAACATAGCCGTCGGGGCAGTCCTGTCTCAGAACTCTAGTTCCGGACATCTACTACCTTGCTCCTATTTTTCCAAGAAGTTTACACCCGCCGAGGGCAACTATGGAATAGGAGACAAGGAGTTACTTGCAATTAAATTAGCTCTGGAAGAGTGGAGACAATGGCTGGAGGGGTCTCTTCATCCTGTTACAGTCTACACAGACCATAAAAATTTGGAATTTCTGAATCAGGCCCAACGACTCAATCCCAGACAGGCGCGCTGGTCGCTTTTCTTCAGCCGGTTTGACTTCGTCCTCAAGTATCGCCCGGCCTCAAAGAACGTCAGAGCAGATGCCTTGTCTCGTTATGACATTCAAGAGGGAAAAGAGGAACCCCTTCAATACATCATTGATCCCGCCAAGATTCAAGTAGCCAGTACCACTGTGTCCTCTCTTGGGAGAGTGGTTGTTCCCCGCAGAGATCGCAGGAGAGTCCTCGGGTGGGCTCATGACTCCCTCTCAGGGGGCCACGCCGGCAGAGAGAGGACGCTCGATCTGTTAAACCACTATTATTGGTGGCCCAAGGTGAGGCAAGATGTACGCCTGTAAGTGGATTCTTGTCCAGTCTGTGCCAGACAAAAGCCTCTTTGCGGCCGGCCGTGGGGCCTCTTACAGCCACTACCCATACCCACCGAACCGTGGACTCACATCACCACGGATTTTGTGGTGGATCTGCCACCATCAGAGGGACATTCAGTGATATGGGTCACCGTGGATCGGTTCTCCAAGATGGTGCATCTGGTACCCTTACCCAAGCTTCCTTCGGCGCCTGAACTGGCGCTCCTGTTCACGCAGCACATCTTCTGGGCCCACAGACTTCTGCAAAGTATAGTATCCGACAGGGGGCCCCAATTCACCGCTCGATTCTGGCGGGCTCTCTGCAAGAAATTCGGAGTACAGCTAAATCTATCCACTGCCTTCCATCCTCAGAGTAATGGACAGACTGAGCGGATGAACAGGTCTTTGAAGACTTTCCTTCGAAGTTTCATCTCCGAGAAGGGAAATAATTGGGTTTCTCTTCTTCCTTGGGCCGAGTTCGCCTATAATAATCATACTCACTCTGTCACTGGACAATCCCCCTTTCAGATAGTATTTGGTCGCCACCCAAGACCGCCAGTACCTGTTCCGATTACCGTCCCTTCACCAGCAGCACTAACAGTAGCCCATCAGATTCATCGCCGTTGGAAGACAATCCAGCAACGACTTATCACATCCGCAGAGAGAGCACGAAGATGTGCCAATCGCCACCGCCGTCCAGCACCAGTGTTCCTACCTGGTACCAAAGTCTGGTTGAGTACCAAAAATCTTCAGCTGCCAGGCCGATCTCGGAAGTTGGCATCTAGATACTGTGGTCCTTTCCAAGTAGCAGAACGAATAGGTCTAGTGTCCTACAGACTTCATCTCCCTTCATCTCTTTGCATACACAACGTGTTCCACGTATCACTTTTGAAGCCAGTGGTGCTTTCCCGCTTCCATCGTCCAACAACAGATGCAGTATCCACCTCTTCTACCGAGGAACCCACGTATCAGGTATGGGAAGTACTGGACGTAGGCTTCCATGCCCGCCGCTGGGAGTACCTTCTAGCATGGGAGGGATGCGGAACCCGAGGAGGATTCTTGGGAACCTGCCCGGAACATCCTGGACAAGTCACTGCTAGTTCAGTTTCATCAGGACAACCCTGGGAAGCCAGGACCCCTACGGAGGGGGCGTAGGAGAGGGGGTACTGTTGCAGCCCCGGTCGCCGCCTTAATGACCGGGTCCTTAATTTCCATACTGGGTCAGACCAAGGGTCCATCAAGCCCAGCATCCTGTTTCCAACAGTGGCCAATCCAGGCCATAAGAACCTGGCAAGTACCCAAAAACTAAGTCTATTCCATGTAACCATTGCTAATGGCAGTGGCTATTCTCTAAGTGAACTTAATAGCAGGTAATGGACTTCTCCTCCAAGAACTTATCCAATCCTTTTTTAAACACAGCTATACTAACTGCACGAACCACATTCTCTGGCAACAAATTCCAGAGTTTAATTGTGCGTTGAGTAAAAAAGAACTTTCTCCGATTAGTTTTAAATGTGCCCCATGCTAACTTCATGGAGTGTCCCCTAGTCCTTCTACTATCCGAAAGAGTAAATAACCGATTCACATCTACCTGTTCTAGACCTCTCATGATTTTAAACACCTCTATCATATCCCCCCCTCAGTCGTCTCTTCTCCAAGCTGAAAAGTCCTAACCTCTTTAGTCTTTCCTCATAGGGGAGTTGTTCCATTCCCCTTATCATTTTGGTAGCCCTTCTCTGTACCTTCTCCATCGCAATTATATCTTTTTTGAGATGCGGCGACCAGAATTGTACACAGTATTCAAGGTGCGGTCTCACCATGGAGCGATACAGAGGCATTATGACATTTTCCGTTTTATTCATCATTCCTTTTCTAATAATTCCCAACATTCTGTTTGCTTTTTTGACTGCCGCAGCACACTGAACCGACGATTTCAATGTGTTATCCACTATGACACCTAGATCTCTTTCTTGGGTTGTAGCACCTAATATGGAACCCAACATCGTGTAATTATAGCATGGGTTATTTTTCCCTATATGCATCACCTTGCACTTATCCACATTAAATTTCATCTGCCATTTGGATGCCCAATTTTCCAGTCTCACAAGGTCTTCCTGCAATTTATCACAATCTGCTTGTGATTTAACTACTCTGCACAATTTTGTGTCATCTGCAAATTGATTATCTCACTCGTCGTATTTCTTTCCAGATCATTTATAAATATATTGAACAGTAAGGGTCCCAACACAGAACCCTGAGGTACTCCACTGTCCACTCCCTTCCACTGAGAAAATTGCCCATTTAATCCTACTCTCTGTTTCCTGTCTTTTAGCCAGTTTGCAATCCACGAAAGGACATCGCCACCTATCCCATGACTTTTTACTTTTCCTAGAAGCCTCTCATGAGGAACTTTGTCAAACGCCTTCTGAAAATCCAAGTATACTATATCTACCGGTTCACCTTTATCCACCTTTATCCACCTTTATCCTTACCTCCACCGGGGTTCCCTCCGCACTACCACGAGCCGCGGGATCTGGGGCCGGCCTGGCCGCATGGCAGCGGCGTCTCCACGAGGGAGACGCCGCCGACGCTGCCAAGGCCCGATCACGACTCCTCCCCCTGCAAGGAACGCGCGCGCACGCGCGAAGGCCATCCTTTTACAGGTCCAGCACCCAGAAGTGCTGAACCGCCCTCTTCCTGACGTCAGCGCCGGCGGGGGATTTAAGTCTGCAGTGCTCCTTCCTGCTTTGCCTTGCAACGTGGTCGCTCCTGAGTGTTAGTTGCTGTTCCTGATCCTGCCTGCCAGTTTCAGCGTTCCTGTTCCTGTTTTTCTGACTTCTGCTGCCTGCCTTGACCTCGGTACGTCTCCACGCTTCTGACTTCTGCTGCCTGCCTTGACCCCGGTACGTCTCCACGCTTCTGACTTCTGCTGCCTGCCTTGACCTCGGTACGTCTCCATGCTTCTGTCTTCTGCTGCCTGCCTTGACCTCGGCTCGTATTCTCACCTAAGTCCCAGCAGTCCGGGTCCCTACGGGCTCCTCCTGGGGGGACCTCGGACTTCCAGGGCGAAGCCACCTAAGCCCTAGCGACCCGGGCGTCAACAGCTCCTCTGGGGGCGTCGCAGGTTTCCAGGTGAAGATCCATCTTCGGCTGTGCATGTTCTGCCTCCCGACCATCCCTCTTCGCCGGTCGGCCTAAGGATCCACTTCCGGGACTCAACACAGGGTACATCTACCCTTTTATTTACATTTCATGAGATGCTGAGCTTCCCAAAGCATAGTATTTATTTATTTGCTTTATATTCTGCCTTTCGATCATGCCGAGCAAATATAGAAGAGCTGACTGAGAGAATGTGCCTGAATTGATTTGGGCTGACCAGAGATTATATTTCACAGCTCTATGAGAAGTTATGTGGTAGTTTGGCCTATTGTGTAAGCCAACCTCATAGGTTGTCTATTGAGATGTAAGTGATAATGCAGAGTAATCAGATTACTAGCTCCTTCCAGAGGATGTCAGGAAACACAATTGTATTTAGTCAGTATTCTCTCTCCAGATGAGTCAGCTGCTCTGGAGACATGCTTGCTTACATGCCTATTTCCAGTATCCATGAATTGAGTGGGAGAGAAGAGACGTACAAAGAGAATGCTTTACTATAACTCCCTTCCCCAATGTCATTAGGTCTATTGAATGCATTCACATTGGTTTTGCTCCTCCAAGGAATCATCTATTGGAACCATAAACATTAGCACAATCCAAACATTCAAGTCAGAAATAAACATTACTGTTAAAGGTTTTCAAGGACCAGTAGACCCTTAGCTGAATTATTGCTTTTCTTCTATCAGCTCTACATTACAGTCAACAAGCTAAGCAAGAATTAATTAAAAAAAAAAAAAAAAAGTAGGTCAGAAAATGTAGTAGAAATGATTGTGCCTTCCAGAGGGGTCCAACTTCTGGTGCCTGGAAATGTTTTGTGGTTAGCTAAATACCATAAAGGTTCATACCACCTGCTACAAGTGCAAGTGATCATATTTTCATATTCCTGGAAAAATGTTATTTCTGTAGATAGCTCTCAGTCTGCTATTTCTGAAAATAGGAAGCAGGAGTCATGAAAAGTTCCCTGGCTTAGAGTCTGCAAATGGTGCTGATATTTAACCCTGTAGCCATATAACCTTTTCATGACCCTAGCCACCATCTGGCTAGTGGTTTAGTGATCATGTGCAACTGTGAGCTGGATTCCTGAGAAGTCTGGATCCTGTGGTTAGGAAGGTGCTTCACACCTTGGGCCCTGCTTAGCTTGTGTTTAATCACACCTGTGAGGTGGAATCTTTCCACCTGAGGTCTTTGTGACAGCTAATTACCATCACTGTTTTTAAAACGCTATAGTAACTGGGAATGAGAAGGAGATGGCACATTGATTTGGCAGTGATAGACTGTTGAAGTGCAAGAGAGATGATATGGAATAATAGTGGATGGGGGGACGATACTTAACTGTAGTAGACAGGTAATGATTGGAGGATGATATATTTCCATAGCAGATCATGAATAACATGGGAATAAGACATTGTGTAGTGGATTTTGAATACTCTGAACGTGATACATTGCCTCGATCATTAAGGATTGGGTACAATCAAAGTAGATTTGGGATCATAGGAGGATGATATACCTTGGTTGATAGGAGATAATACATTGGATAGGGAGATGATATAGGGATCATACATGGACACAGTGGTCTGAAAGTGATATAAGATACATCATTTCAGTAGATTGAAGATGGTATGGAGTGAAAAACTGTCCAGTGGATTGGAGCTAATAAAACACCAAGGATATTGGTTAGTGCACTGACAATTGTATGTGAATAACACATTATTGTGGTAGATCGGAGATTATGTCAGAATGATTTAACACCTTGCTACAGTGGATTGAGAGTAATTTTGCTGTAATTAAGCAGAGATAATATGGGGATCTAAAGCTTTCTGTAGTAGACTGGGAGATGGGAGAGGACAATTTTCAAAGGGATTTGCCAAATAATTGTGCAGTTACCTGGTTAAAATCCCTAGTCTAAAAACTGCCCTCCTCTCAACAGCTGAAAGTATGTATGCTGTGAAATTGCACTTTTAGCTACAATGGAAAGGGATGGAGTAACTGGGAGGGCAGAAGTGGAAAAGAATGTGTGAAGATTTCATTTTTTAATTTCCTGCATCTGCTTACAGCATGGGTACTTTGCAACTGCTGCATAACAGGTACTGGTCTCCAATGTTTGAAGAAAACCTCAGTGGGGTGAATCCTTTTGATATTGGTATGTAGTCTCAGAATTGTTCCAGATAGCATGACACATAGTCATTGGGGACTGGGGATGACGTTGGGATGGCATGTTGGTTAAACTGCTGCTGATGCATTGCCTTAGTGAAATGGAGATATGGGCATGACACATTGCCACACTGGAATGGAAATGATATGGGGATGGTGCACTGCAGTGGATTGGGGATAATAAACTGTCATAGTGCATTAAGGAAGGCATATGGGGAAAAAAAAAAGTAGCCACAACAGATTGAAAACAAAATATATGGATATTATATTGTTGAAGTTTGTTGCGAATGATATGACAATGATACATTGTTTTAGTAGAACAGAGGTGATGTTGTTACAGAAGTTTGGAGAGAAGGGGATTGTACATGGCTTGGCATCTCTGAAGGGGAGATGATACATTGTTATAGGAGATTAAGGGTATGGTCATGATACATTGTTGAGGTAGAATAAAGACAATACATTGTCACAATGGACTGGGAGTAATATGGAGATGATACAATGTACTAGAATGGGGAGCAATACAGTGTAGCAGTGAATTAATAATGATATTAGGAGTCTAGGGAATGTCATGAGAATGAAGCAGCAGTTCAGCAGAATGGGATAACACATTCCCTCAGTGGATTGTAGAAGGTAGAATGTGATCCATTTCACACACGTAACTATTTGTAGTGCTCAAGGTTTCTAGCCTATTTTTTAAATGAAAGAAAAAATAAAAACAAAATGAGATGGACTTTGTCTTGGTCTTCTGCTCTTGCAAGCAGTACATGAACCACTAGTGAAAGTCTCATCCTTTGAAACAAATTTTTTAGTAAATTCTGTCAGGTGAAAGAGAGGCCATCACCAAGTGCTGCAGTTGTCTGATATGCATCATCCTACCCTGTTCCACAGAAGGAAAACCAGCTGCTAAAGCTTTCCCAGTTCTCAAATAAAATAGTATTGATTTTATAAATTTTCTTTTCAGGCTATAGCATCACTGTTTTGTTATATTATAAGGAGGATGGTATTCAATTTTTTAAATAGTAAAAGACCAAAATAATTACATTTTATTTTATAAAATGATTAAATCAGACACAAACACCACCGACTTGGAAATATTTGAAATAGTGTAATGTGTTTCTAATTAGGAAGGCTGTAAACTAAAATGCACATATTAAAATAGACATAAAGATACTGTTTTTTTAACTTGTTCTCTCACCCACTTTGAGCAATTTGAATTGGAAAAGCAGGGTATAAGTTAATAATTCAAATCACATCAAACTCAAATTTAGGTAATAATCTCACATCTCACATTAAGGTAATACATTTAAAGATCAAAGAACTATTAATCAAAGTTATGCATCTGTAATTGTTTCATATTTGAACAAACAGAGACCCAAGCTCTGAATCATCAGTCTTCTTTTCACACAGAAATATAAGAAACTTGCCTTTGGCAAACGTTTCCTCCAATCACACAGAGACAAATCAGCCTTTGGGCAAATCAGAAACCTGCATTTAAGCTTACCTGTACTTGGATTCTTGCCATACCCCTTATACGTTTTATTAACACCATAAATAAAGGAAAACATATCTTTTTGGTAAACCTGAGAACTTGATTCTTTTGTTGGCATAATGGAAAGTTACTTTTTGTTTCAAGAATTTGCCTGTAAAACTGGACTAAAGAAAAGGGGGCTTTGTCAGCATCATTCAAATGCAGGGCTGGAGGGTGGGGATAAGGTGCGCCAAGGTGTATAAATAGAGGATCTTTTATCACACTGCTAAGCATTCAGACCTGAAACACTTCCCTAGCTCTGGAAGAAAAGGTAAGACTGGTGCTTCTCTGCCAGAAATGCACTTGCTAAGATGAAACTTTAAACTTGAGTCACTACGACTATTGGTATCTTTCAGCTCCTTAGCTTAGCCCATGGAAGTTAGTATCTGAAAGCGGAAGAGAATGGACTCTAGAAAAGAGGAATGAGGAAATGTGAAATTAAATGCTACTCAGTCTTCTTATGGAGGGGAGATAACAAGAGTAATTTATAACCTCTTCATAGTCTTTATGTTTTGTTTATTAACTTTTAAAGCCCACCAAGCAAGCAACACTTTTCCTAAGACCTTCTAGTAGTTCTTACATGGTTTGGGGGAAAGGGATATGTGTGAGGATTTGTCTACAGGACAATACATTTTGAATGAACATGTACAACAAAGGCTCCGTTTGCTTACTATTCAGCTCAGTTCATGATACTGACTTTTGTTTTAGATTTAACATTATGCTGGGACACATTTTCTTTTAATTGATTGATTTGTAGCATATAAAAATAAACTCATCCCAACGTTATTGATAGAAAAAACAAACAAACAAAAAAATCACTCTTCTGTATAACCTCCAGAAATGTACTATAATGAGCATTTTGTGAATATTTATGTCACAAACTTAAACCGTGCTTTGCTGTTTTTGAGCAAATAAGCTAAATGAAATACCAAGCAGAATATTCTGCAGTTAGTGAAATTGATAGCTGCTGTTACACAGGTAGGTAGTTCATGATTCATATACCAAAAAAAAATGACCCTTAGCAGTGAGCTTCCCTCCATCTGAGAACATGCTTGCATCCTCAGCAGCATATATAGTATATTCTACTTGTAAATCTCGCTCTGCTCAGTTTTTCAGTTTCTGTGTTTTGGAAATGGTTGTGACCAAGAAAGTATCTTGGGTCTCCTGGGGGGAAACAATGTATAAATTAAAGGTAGCTCAGGCAGCATGTCAAGTGTTTGGACTTCACAGGTTTTCAGAGTTGGCAAGACGTTACATTTTCTTTTTTTTTAATGGCACTTTCAGCACTTGCCCACCATGGAAAAGGGATATATGTCAGTGTTTCTGCTGCTTGTGGCTGTCTCCCATAGCCTGGCCAAAGACATCCTAGGCAAAGACAGTGCCAAAAAGCTGGTGCTCAAAAAACCTCAGACTCTCTCCAGGGGTAAGAACTTCTCTTAGTATTCTCGTTTGTTGCTCCGCCCCCTCCTGACCCTCTTTCACCTCCCCTTAGTTTACAATTTCTTTCTTTCTTTTTTTTTTTTTTTTGTTACTTACCAGACTGGATCTCACAACCTTTTGAACATGTCCTTTCTGAAGCTTCTTTCCTATCCCTGATGTTGTGTCAATCTGGAATATGTCTGTATTTCTTTCTCCAGTTTATAAATCGAGCAGTATCTCCAGTGCAGCACTCGGCTTTCATCCCACAGACGTGTTTTTAAAATGCATGACTGACATGTTCTATGAAACACTGCACTGATGGTGTGACTGCCTTTCTTTAGTAAAATTGCTCTTTTGTCATTTTCCTACAGGGTGGGGAGACGACCTGGAATGGGTTCAGACATATGAGGAAGCCTTGTACAAAGCCAGGAGCAGGTAAATATTATTTACATAGTAATCTGTTTCTTTGTAAAGAAGATGTTGTACACATAGTGCCATCTACTGTACCATTAAAATATGCCTGAAATCAAGGTAC
The DNA here is from genome assembly GCF_901001135.1 of Rhinatrema bivittatum. Lineage (NCBI taxonomy): Eukaryota > Metazoa > Chordata > Amphibia > Gymnophiona > Rhinatrematidae > Rhinatrema > Rhinatrema bivittatum. Next base: position 198,259,064 of record NC_042616.1, on the reverse strand, counting down.
AGGAACCTGAGCATGAAGCTCAACGATAATCATTGTGCTTTAAGATTGCAGCTCTGAAGTAACATCTCAGCATGCGTCCTAATCTGCTAACGCAAAGCATGCAGCACTGTATAGTCCCTGCTCTAAGGAGCTTATAGCCTAGTCAAGATAGACAGTCAGGCAAATCAGGACACTGATCTAAAGTCTCAAAGGTGGGATAACATCAGGGTCTTAACTGAGGACAGGAGCTCCTTTACATATTTCCAGCTGATGCATAAAATAATGCATCGTGTCCTTTTCTTTCCCTTCAAGCAATAAACCGCTGATGCTTATCAACCACCGTGAAGACTGCCCCCACTCTAAAGGTAAAATATTTAACTTATTGAATTTTGTTTATGATTTTAAAAAGAAATGGTCCTGATCTCCCTGGCACAATGCACAGTCTTGGCTATTTCCTAATGACAAACTCATTGAAATCCTCTTTTCTGCATGGTTTTTCATTTTTTAAAACAAAAGAGGTTATGCCACCATCAAATGTGTGCTCTGTTTGAGGGGGGACTGAAGCTTGGTCAATAGTGATTAGGGTGATAATTTTCATAACAGTACGCAGGCACACATGCGCACTTTCGTCAGCCCGCGTCCAGGGACACGGCTATTTTATAACATATGCGCGTGTTATAAAACAGGCTGGCTGCTTGCCCACATGCGCTGAATTTTAAGTGGGCATGCACATGTGCATGAAAATCCCATTTCTACTGCATAAGTGGGGTATTTTTTAAAAGGGACGCATACCGACACCATTGACAGTTTTGCAGGTTTGTTCCCAGTTTGCCCAGTTAAGGAATCGGTCTTCCAAACCCCCTTGGTTTAATAGCCATCCTTCCCCCTATTAACTCCAACCCTTAAAACCCCACTGATCTGCTATCCACAGCAGAAGTCAAGTTGCGCTGCAGGGCACCAGCGTGTACCAGTGCGCATAAGTATTTTCACACAAATTTCAGGTTCAAATCCTGGAATGCCCACAACCCCTTTTCAGAAGCTCTGAGATGTGTGTGTGCAGTAGCATTTGTGCACATATCTGGGTGACTTAAAATCCGCTCAGTGCACAGTGCATCTCTTGATTGAAGAATGCGTCGGGCTTTTAAAATTCACCTTATTACTGGGAGTTCTTGGCTTATTTAATTTGAATATTCTATACCCATGTGGCAAAGTAAGCCATGTGACATGTCTGCAGGAAGAAAAAAAGCTCATAGTGTTATCTTACTGTAGAATAAAAAGCTCAGCATGAAAAATGGTCTGAAATCCAAGTTTTGATTATAAAAATGCAATTTTAACAAGATTACGTATCTTGAATAAATTGAAGTACAAGATGAGTAGAACTGAATAAATAATTTTGTAGAGTCATGTATTCTCTTTCTTACAAGTAATTCATTCACTGCCATAAGTTATCCTTTGCCAGCATGTGAAGCTCTTGCACACAGATCATAAACAGAATTAGGGTCAATGTGAATGGCCACAATATATATATATATTAGAGATGTGCATTAGTTTATCACTAATTCGTTGTGATTTGGGGGGCTCGAACCCCGACACGGATTTTACCCAAACTTTGGGGAAAATTCATTTTTCGGGTTAGTACGGGGGAGAGGGGCACATTTATTAAAAAAAAAAACAAAAAAACACCCCAACCCTTCAATTTTACTTTGTTACAAACCACCCCCCCCCCCCCCCCCCCCACCACCACCATCCCAATCCCTCCCCAAGACTTACTAAAAGCCCTGGTGGTCCCGCGGGGTCTCACGAGCAATCTCTCCCTCCGGGCCATTGGTCTGTCGAGCCTGCTCCGAATCAAAATGGCGCCGATGGCCCTTTGCCCTTACGATGTCACAGGGGCTACCAGTGCCATTGATCAGCCCCGTCACATGGTAGAAGCAATGGAAGGCTGGTGCCATCTTGTGCTCCTACCATGTGACAGGAGCCGGCCAATGGCAACGGTAGCCCCTTTGACATAGTATGGGCAAAAGCTATCGGCGCCATTTTGAATACCCCCAAGACTTGCCAAAAGTCCCTGGTGGTCCAGCGTGGGTCCTAGAGCAATCTCCTGCACTTGGGCTGTCAACTGCCAGTATTCAAAATGGCGCCAATAGCCTTTGCCCTTACTATGTCACAGGGGCTACCGGTGCCATTGGTCGGCCCCTCTCACATGGTAGGAGCAATGGAAGGCCAGCGCCATCTTGTGTTCCTACCATGTGACAGGGGCCGACCAATGGCACCGGTAGCCCCTGTGACATAGTATGGGCAAAAGCAATCGGCGCCATTTTGAATACCCCCAAGACTTTCCAAAAGTCCCTGGTGGTCCAGCATCGGTCCTGGAGCGATCTCCTGCACTCAGGCTGTCGACTGCCAGTATTCAAAATGGTGCCGATAGCCTTTGCCCTTACTATGTCACAGGGGCTACCAGTGCCATTGGTTGGCCCCTCCTACATGGTAGGAGCACAAGATGGTACCGGCCATCCATTACTCCTACCATGTGACAGGGGCCGACCAATGGCACTGGTAGTCCCTGTGACATCGTAAGGGCAAAGGGCCATCGGCACCATTTTGATTTGTAGCAAGCCCGACAGCCCAGAGGGAGAGAATGCTCGCAGGACCCCGCTGGACTACCAGGGCTTTTAGTAAGTCTTGGGGAGGGATCAGGATGATGGGGGGGTTGTAACAAAGTAAAATTGAAGGGTTGGGGTGGGGGGGTTTTTTATTCGTTTTTCCGGGTTCGGGTTTCAGCTTCATTTTTGCAGAAAAACTATCCGTGGGAAAACGAGTTTTCCCACGAAGCACCCGAATTGAAACCTGACCCGACCCAGAAAAATGAAGCTCATCTCTAATACATATATATAGTGGGTTAGCCATGATCTTTTGACTGCTGCTTGTATATCTGAAGAAAGGCCTCATAAGCATACATGTAACAATGTTTTTACATAATTCTTATGCTGGACCACAAAAAGGTATAACAGTCTGCAAAGATTCTTGTTTCATATGAAGAAGAATTAATTGGCACATGAGTGGATAACTCTAGTCCTCCAGAGCTACAAACAGGCTTGGTTTTCAGGATAGCCACAATAAATATGAGATAGATATGCATGTACTACCTCCATTATATGCAAGCATCTTTTTTAAAAATTGGTGAAGCATTTTCTAGCTGCCTGAAAAATTATTATACATTTAGACAAACATAATTTAACAAAGAATCATAAGTGGCTTTATTATTATTATTTTAACACAATAAACATATTTCAAATGTGATGAGGTCAAAATATTTTTCCATTCAAGTTATGATCTGTGGCCATAAAGCAAGACAAAAAAGGACAACAGGATTAACTGAATATTTCTTTGCAGCTCTGAAGAAAGCTTTTGCTGAACACAAAGGCATTCAGAAATTAGCAACAGAATTTATTCTTCTAAATGTTATTGTAAGTTTCATTACAGTTTATTTACTTTCATTATTTACTTTATCCACTTTATTTATTTATATTTTTAATTTATTATTTTATATTTATTATTATAATATATAAAAAATAAATATATTTATGTACTTATTTACATTATTGCTTACATTATTTGCTTAAAGTTTTCCCTGTTTGCATACAAACTATTAATCTTAATACAAACTAGTTTACTAAATGGCTAGTCCAAAATTAGTTTCTGTCCCCTTCACATGCATTCATCATTAAAATTCAGCAACATTTACCTCAGGCTAACAATCAGACTGATACAGTACAGTGCACTGTTAGCCTGCCCTTGGACTCACGTTTTCCCTTACCCCTTATTCAGTAAGGGGAGGAAAACGCGCGTCCAACCCGCAGCACCTAATAGGGCCCTCAACATGCAAATGCATGTTGATGGCCCTATTAGGTATGCCCGCGCGATACAGAAAGTAAAATGTGCAGCCAAGCCGCACATTTTACTTTCAGAAATTAGCGCTGACCCAAAGGTAGGTGCTAATTTCTTCCAGCACCGGGAAAGTGCACAGAAAAGCAGTAAAAACTGCTTTTCTGTGTACCCTCGGACTTAATATCATGGCGATATTAAGTCCGAGGTCCTGAAGAGTAAAAAAAGTAAAAAAAAAAAATTTGAATTCGGCCTGCGGCTGTCGGACCGAAAACCGGACGCTCAATTTTGCCGGCGTCCGGTTTCCGAGCCCGTAGCTGTCAGCGGGCTCGAGAACCAACGCCGGCAAAATTGAGCGTCGGCTGTCAAACCCACTGACAGCCGATGGTGTTTGTCCGCTCTCCCGCGGACTTTACTGAATTGGCCTGAATGAGATTTGTACAATGTTCTCTCAACCTAGCTTGATGGACTTTCTACCTGGGTAACATCAAGCTAGGTTGAGAGAACATTGTACAAATCTCATCTTTGTGAAAGTTTCCTCACTCCGAAGGACATCAAATCTTCACAAGAGTGTACTGTTCAGTTCTTATGTCTCACGCTGTATGTAAAAGTGGCCCCTAACCCCCACACTACTACCTAAACCTCACCCCGAGTTACTAGGTGGGCCTCCTATAGTAGCATAAATAGCTGCTTAGTATAGTGCCACCACCATAGGTGTACTCTCTCTCTTTTTCGTTTGCTCTTTCCTTCCTCTTTCCCTCATCTCAGGCCCTTCCCCCCCCCCCCCCCCCCCCTCTCCTCCATATCACAGGCCCTTCCCCAGCCTAAAAATGCCCAAAACGGAATTTGTGAAAAAAATCGCAAATTGTGTTATGGGCATAATGCATGATATCGCACAGCTTAACGCTATCGAAAAAGGTGTCCTTATTTTCGGCGTTAAATCTGTGCGATATCATGCGTTATGGCTTCACACTTTGCAAAGCCAGCCCACTTTTGTGGAAATCCCCCCCCCCCCAACTCCTCCCCAATTCTTCCCCTTTAAAAAATTAGCATTGCGCCATGCGTTATGGTGCTGATTGCATGCGTTAAAGCCATATTGCATTTTGAAGAATGATGCAGCGTGTTTGCTCCAGCAGCTAATACTGTATATCTGGAAATAAAATTTAGGTTTCATTAATACAAAAAGTATCTTGCTTAAAAGTCAAGAGCTCATCATAGACTTCCCATATTAAATATTCCAAAAAGACAAAGGATCCAGTAAGGAAGGTCCTGTTGACTTCAGTGTCCTGTCTTGTTCATATAACTTTTTTTTTTTTTGCCTCTCTTCTCCTCATGTCTGTTGCCAAATATATGAACATATCTGAGCACATTCAAGCAACTAGCAAGAGAAGTATCCCTAATTAAATAAGGCATTTAGACAGTAACTTTGATACTGGTGCGTGGGCGCATATATACGCACAAATACCAGCTTGCACCATAGAACCTGGTGCTTTTATAACATACGTATATGTGCGTATAGGTATCCATGGTATAAAATAGGCTCAATGCGTGTACATGTGCACACAATTTTATATGGACACGCGCATGTGCGCGCAAATGCCACCTCTACCGCATAAGTGGGAGAATTTTATAAGGGACACATTCTAACATCATTACTAGTTTTCCCAGTTCATTTGTTGTTTGCTCAGTTAAGGGATAGGACTTCCAAACCCCCTTAGGTTATTAGCCTCCCTTCCCCTTGTTAGCTCCAACCCTTAAAACCCCACTGACTAGTCTAGCTTTTTTTTTTGGTCACTTACATGCCATCTATAGCAGTAGTAAAGTTACCCAGCAGGGGACCCCAGCGTGTGCTTTGTGTGCATGAATATTATTTACACGCACATTTCATGTTAAAGTATCAGAACACCCATATCCCACCCTTTGCTCATGCCCAGCCCCTTTTTTGGGCTCTCTCACTTGTGCACATACCAGGAGATATGCGCGTACACAAGTGACTTTTGAAATTCGCTCGGCATATTTCCCAGTTTTGGCGCGTGCCAGGCTTTTAAAATTCACCTTTTATAGCGCTTACCAATTTAATAAGAAAGTTAGAGTACAGGTAGCCAGGTGATTTGGGACCCACAGAACTTTAGTTGGTATGGCAACTGAATTAATTCTCCAGGCTCCAAAATATCCAAACAATTTATCTGTACAACAAATGTAAAAAAATAAATAAAAATACATTGCCCACATAGGATTTATTCTGATTTCCCCCATCTTTTATCTCTGGCTATATGGAGTTATTTAGTCAATCTAGCCATGGGCTAAAACATTTTCATATTTATTTCCTTTAACTAAAGCCACCTGATTGCTTTCTGTTATAAAGAGGAATGTGCAGATTCCACACACAAATGTTTGCACTGATAATTGTAGACTAGGTAATATACCATGCCTATTGTTAATGATGACTGGGTGATTTTATTTCAGACTCTTACTTATTTATTATTTTTATATACCAACATTTGATCTGAGATATCACACCGGTTTACATTCAGGTACTGTAGGTATTTCCCTTTCCCCAGAGGGCTTACAATCTAAGTTTTGTACCTGAGGCAATGGAGGGTAAAGTGACTTGCCCAAGGTCACAAGGAGCGACAGCAGGACTTGAATGCTGGTCTCCTGGTTTGTAGCCCACTGCTCTAACCACTAGACTATTCCTTCTCCCTTACTTGTTAGTTTAGTAATATAAATACAATTAAGGTTAAACAGAACTTTGTACTCATTTGGTTTACCAACATAATTTACAATCATTCTACATTTCTAATGTTACAATCATTTCTAATTTCAGCATGATCCAGTAGACAAGAACCTCGCACTTGATGGCCAGTATGTTCCTAAGGTCATCTTTGTGGGCAAGTATTTTATGTTTTCAAGATAATGTGACACACATATCAAAAGAAACCGGGCAATCCTAGTTGTAATTTCAAGTGAGATTATTCATAAAAAGAGAAAATTCACTTTTGAAGGATCCTTAATTTCCATAATCTGGTCAAATGGTGTAATGAACCCAAGATAATACTTGTAGATGAGGAAAGATAGCAGAGCTTCTACATCTCACTAAGTAGGAGGAAGTCCTTTTGGCTCAACTGTAGAGTTGCTGTGTCTAGACCAGAAGTGCTGTTCCTTGTCCAACTGAGACAGTTTAATTTGGGGAATTTTTAGGTTGTAGTTCAGTAATTTTGAATAATTAATACGCTCCTCCTCGGTTGAATCACTTCCTCACAGTGGGTCATTTGCAAATGCTTAGTGCTGTTGCTACAATTTGTCATCTCCTATAAAGGAAATTGAAGAGGATGCTGACTCTTTTTAATCCTCCCTCTCAGCTATGTGCCCCACACTAGAAGGAGGGTATTGACCATGAGCAGCTTCTTATATGGGTTCCTTCTTTCACAAGACAGCGACCCACGAGGCCTACCCTTATGTTCTATCAACTCAACATGTTGACTCATGGTTGATTTAGGCTCCTTGAGTCAGGTCTCTAGAGCTGAGATCTAATGAAAGTCTCCTTGAGTCAAAGTTAGAAGCAGCTCATATTACAAAAGTAAATACAATTCTCCCAACAACTCCCTTCCCATTCACAACCTCTGCCACAACTGCCACAACAACCAAACTGGATCTTTCATCCACAGTCACCATCACCATCACCTAGGGCCTAATTCACTAACGGGTAAATTTTCAGAACCCGGTGCGTGCAAATACCAGGAGATACGCGCGTGGCCGGGCCTTGCGTGCACCGAGCGCATTTTCAAAACAGCCCGGCTATGCGCCTGTCTTCTGTATGTGCAGAGGTGCTGGGCTCTGTGAAAGGGGTGGGGCGGGGGGACTGGCAGGGACAGCAGCCATTAGGCCCTGTAAGTTTTAAAACAAAAATAAATTCTAATAGTTAATTGGAGTGGGCTGGGAGGGAACTGGGAATGGTGCCATTGCATTGCTGCATGGTTGGTTTGGTTTGTTGTTTTTTTTTTTTTAAATGCCTCCCCCTTGCTTGCGTGAGTCGCAACCCGTCTGCACCGATATAAAATCGGGCACACACGTATTGTATTTTATAACATGCGTGCGGCGACACAACTTTGCTACAGCTCCTCGTTAGGTTCAGGAGCTCAGTGAACATCAGGGGGAGAGCGAGAGAGAGAACAAGAGACTCTTCATAGGGTTCAGTCTGATACTTTATATATGGACCATTGGAAGGGAGCACTTTGATTTGTGGTGACTTTTCGGGAGGTGGGTTGGGGTTAGCGGGGAGGTGTTACAGACACATTCAGAGGTATCCATTGAAAAACTGACATCGTTAAAGAATTTTAGACCTTATAAGTGATGAAAAGGAATTGATTTCTACAATGCAGCTGGCAGAGACTGCAGTGTACAAATCAATTCATTTTAGAATTGTCATCACTTATAAAGTAAAAAATCCTTTAACGATGTCAATTTTACAATGGATACCTCTGAATGTGTCTGTAACACCACCCCGCTAACCCCAACCCACCTCCCGAAAAGTCACCACAAATCAAAGTGCCCCCTTATAATGGTCCATATATTAAGTATCAGACTGAACTCTAAATGAAGGTGAATTTTTAAACTCGCGCGCGGATGTCCATGTGAGCACGGTTCCCGGTGTGCGCACCTGGACACGCCAATTTTATAACATGCATGCACCGATGCACATATGTTACAAATCCGCACCTGATTTTAGGTTGGCACGCACATGTGCATGTGAGTGACGACTCGCACTTGTAAGGGGGGGGGATTCTGTAACATCCGTGTGGTGACATAATCGGGCCTTTCCCCAGTTCCCTCCCAGTCTACTCCAATAAAGGAACGGACTGGGAGGGAACTTACTAAAACCCTCATCTACCCTACCTCCCTTTTCCCCTCTCCACCCCGACCCCTAAAACCCCTCCATGCGGCTATGTATTTTTTGTTGCAAAACCTACCTGCTCTCCTGAGCAGTAGTAAGTTGCGGGGCCAGCAGGCTGCTGGTGCGCGCCTCAGCAGGACAGCGCCTAATGGCACTGTCCCGGCCCACTCATGCCTGGCCCAGACCTTCCCCTGGCCCACCCCTTTTTTATTTTGCTGGCTCTTCCGCATGTTCTGGGAGTTACGCGCATGGCCAGGGACCTTTGAAAATGCCCGGGGCGTGCACGCAGCCCGGCCAAGCGTGTATCTCCCGGTAATGGCGCATGCTGGCTTTTGAAAACTCACCCGTAAGTCTCTCTCTCTCTTAATCTCTCTCAGTAAAGTGGTGCTGAGGGAAAGTTTGGAGTTACGTGCGTCAGTGCTGGCCCCGCCTCTGGAACACCCATGCCCTGCCCCTTTTTCTGGGCACATATACCTCAATGTTTGCATGTACTTCCCAGTTATTTAAAATTTGCGTACCTGCCACTTACACGTGTTTGTGGTCGTTTTTGCATGTGCAAGGCTTTTAAAATTGACCTTTTAGCTAATCAGTCTCTTATTCGACTTACGCCTGAATTTTTAAAAGGCCACACATGTAAAAATCGGGGGTTACGCGTGTGGCCGGGCCTTGTGTGCACCGCACATATTTTCAACAGGGCCCGACCACACGCGTAACCCCCGTTATGCGCCGAAGTGCCGGCCCAGAGAAAGGGGTGGTCTGGGGGGGGGGGGGGGCGGGGCTGGCCAGTACAGCAGTCATTTGCCGCTGTGCCAGGGAAGTGTGAGCTAGCAGGCTGCCGATGCGCGCAAGCGGGGTTTATATAGGATAGGGATAGGGGGTGGGGAGGAGAGGAGAAGGGAGGTTAGGTAGGTGGGTTAGAAAGTTCCCTCCCAGTGCGCTCCTTAATTGGAGCGCACTGGGAGGGAACTGGGAGAGGCCCGATCTCGTCGCCGCGCCTACTTTTTAAAAATTAGGGGCCCCCCCCCCTGCGCACGACACTGCAAATGTGCTTGCGGATTACAAAATCTGGTGCGCATATGCGCACATTTTATAAAGTCAATGTGTCCATGTGTGCGCGCTGGGAAGCGCGCACACATGGACACGCACGCGCCCACCTTTTAAAATCTACCCCTTAATTTCTCTGTTGTACATATTCTTACAGTTTACCTGACATTTTGGCATATAGAACCAAATTATAATCTTCAGTTTGGCTATCATAATTTTAGTTTATTTCGATTTACATTCCACATTTATTAAATTCACTCAAAATGAATTTGAGCAAAAATACTACAAGTTTAGATGGTAACTTTTAAACCGGCGCCCAGAGATGCAGCCATTTTATACCATATTTGTGCATGTTATAAAATATCCTGGCTGTGCGCCCATTTGCACTTAATTTTAAGTGGTGTGGACATGTGCACACAAATCCTGCTTCTACCTTGTAAGTCGGGGGATTTTAAAAGTGACGCAAACAGAAGCCAATACTAGTTAAATAAGTTCATCCAAGGGTCATTCAATTAAGGGAAAGGTTCTCCACCCCACCACACCCCACCCCCTCAGTTTAATAGCCTTCTCTCCTCCCAGTTAGCCAAGACCCTTAAAAAACCCCCCCGCAGATCTGCCTAATTTTCTGTGCTTTATAACTTACACCTCCTCCATAGCGGAAATAAACTTACACAGCAGGGGATCTGGATGCACGAGCAGGCGCATCTCTGGTTCACATCCCGAAACACCCATCCCCCATCCAGACTACACCCCACCCCTTTTTGAAAACTTTTGAGATGTGCATGCTGCGAGGGATATGCATATATTTTGGCAGCTTTTAAAATCCGCTCAGCGCTCGTAAGCCCAACTTGTGCACACATCTTCTAATTTATGCGCGCTCTGGGCTTTTAAAATTCACCTTTTAAAGCAAGCTAAATATGGGCTAGTCAACACAGGCACAATGATAGCTAATTTGGCTTTCTTGTCTAGCTGATTTAAGCTGTTATTGTGCCTGTATTATTTTATAGGGATGTGAATCGTGTCCAACGATCGATTTCGGCTGGGAGGGGGAGGGAATCGTATTGTTGCCGTTTGGGGGGGTAAAATATCGTGAAAAATCAAAAAAACGTAAAATCGCAAAACCGGCACATTAAAACCCCCTAAAACCCACCCCCGACCCTTTAAATTAAATCCCCCACCCTCCCGAACCCCCCCCCCCCCAATGACTTAAATAACCTGCGGGTCCAGCGGCGGTCCGGAACGGCAGCGGTCCGGAACGGGCTCCTGCTACTGAATCTTGTTGTCTTCAGCCGGCGCCATTTTCCAAAATGGCGCCGAAAAATGGCGGCGGCCATAGACGAACACGATTGGACGGCAGGAGGTCCTTCCGGACCCCCGCTGGACTTTTGGCAAGTCTTGTGGGGGTCAGGAGGCCCCCCCCCAAGCTGGCCAAAAGTTCCTGGAGGTCCAGCGGGGGTCAGGGAGCGATTTCCCGCCGCGAATCGTTTTCGTACGGAAAATGGCGCCGGCAGGAGATCGACTGCAGGAGGTCGTTCAGCGAGGCGCCGGAACCCTCGCTGAACGACCTCCTGCAGTCGATCTCCTGCCGGCGCCATTTTCCGTACGGAAAATGGCGCCGGCCATACGCGTATGGCCGGCGCCATTTTCCGTACGAAAACGATTCGCGGCGGGAAATCGCTCCCTGACCCCCGCTGGACCTCCAGGAACTTTTGGCCAGCTTGGGGGGGGGGCCTCCTGACCCCCACAAGACTTGCCAAAAGTCCAGCGGGGGTCCGGAAGGACCTCCTGCCGTCCAATCGTGTTCGTCTATGGCCGCCGCCATTTTCGGCGCCATTTGGAAAATGGCGCCGGCTGAAGACAACAAGATTCAGTAGCAGGAGCCCGTTCCGGACCGCTGCCGTTCCGGACCGCCGCTGGACCCGCAGGTTATTTAAGTCATTGGGGGGGGGGGGTTCGGGAGGGTGGGGGATTTAATTTAAAGGGTCGGGGGTGGGTTTTAGGGGGTTTTAGTGTGCCAGCTCACGATTCTAATGATTTATAACGATAAATCGTTAGAATCTCTATTGTATTGTGTTCCATAACGGTTTAAGACGATATTAAAATTATCGGACGATAATTTTAATCGTCCTAAAACGATTCACATCCCTATTATTTTATAGCTGGGACTGTATGTTCCCTATTTTGATTATTTAATGCAATGTACTATATTTTTATACCTTATTATGCTCTTTCAGGTACTTAGAAATATTCAATAGTAATTCTTTTTGGAAAATTTGTAAAAACAAAAAAAGGTCTTGATTCTCAGATCAAGACTGCTTATAAAAAAAAAATAGAACATTTTAAGGATGAGCAGAAGCAATGTTTTGTTGTACAGTGCATGCTTTTGTATTCTCAAGCATTTTTGGCTTTGGATATTCTTTAACGTTTTTAAAATACTGCCCAACATTTACTGGGGGGGGGGGGGGGGAGAAGAGGCCCAATTTCCTCCTATTTCCTCATGCTTCTACCACATTAAAAATCCACAAGCCTTCATTCACAACTTTCCAGGTTTTTTTCCCATTTAAAATTCTTTTACCCTCTCTTCTCCCCTCCCCCCCCTTCCCCCTTCCTCCTTCCTATCCCCAGCCATCACAGCAGCCCTTGGCAAGGGAGTAGAGAACACAGTTCCCTCCAGAATCCCTTACACACGCCCCTCAAGTCTGCAAGGAAAGGAACACCTTACCTTCCAGAGCTGTGAGCATTCTCCCTCCCCCCATCAGTACAGGAGCCAGGCACAGGATTTCAACAGAGGCTTCCCTGCTGCTGTCACTGATCTGACCCAACCTTGGCTTTTCATGTGGACATCTTCAGCAGTTATTGCCTAGTGCCCCCACGCAACTCGAGTTATTGTACAGCAGATGAGTTACCCCAAGCGCTGCTGCCACTTCCGTGCCAAATACATTGCAATAAAGGTCAACAAACAAAATGGTTTAAGGTGATTCCTTTTTGGCTTTTTGAACTAACTCCACTATATTTCTTGTGTAAGTTAGTCCATGAAAACCATATTGCCTTAAATATTTTGTCTGTTGACTTTTATTTCCATGAATTCAAGTAGATTGGCATGGCTACAACCCTACTTTACCCAAATACATTGGAAAACTGTGCATTGACCAGCTCTTGTGTTTTGTGTTTTTTATTTTTTTATTTCCTCACAGATCCATCTATGACAGTGAGAGCAGATATTGCTGGGAAGTACTCAAACCATCTCTACACCTATGAGCCTAATGATTGTGACCTGTGTAAGTATTTTATACTCAATATAGAAATATAAATTGATGTCTGTCTGGGAACTTTGGCAAGATACTTAGACATTTTTTGCATGTTAATTAGTTGCAATAAATATCCCTCCTCCCACCTGCCAAGAAAGAGAAACTGGATGAAACTTTTATTTTCCAGTATGTTATCTCTGATATAGAGTGAAACTTACAAAAATTGGATGGCCATCAAAATGCATTATGGTGTTAACATCTCCGATAATTTGTTAACACATGCATTATTTTTCATAACGCATCGTATGGATGCAAATTTTTTGGAGGGGTGGGATCAGGGAGGAGTTTGGGTGGGATTTAGTTAAATGAGGGATATTATCGCTGGAAATATCTACACCTTTCTTCCTGGCATTAGGCTGTACGATATGCATGAAATGGCCATAACGCAAATCACGATACCTTTTTGGAATTGTGTTTTGGCCATTGCTGGGCTTGGGGATGGAGAAGGGGAAGAGGGGAGAGGGAAGAGGGGAGAGGGGGGGAGTGGAGTGGAGTAGAGAGAGAGAGAGCCTCAGGAAGGGGCCTCACTGTGTGCACCTATTTATATCTCTATAGTAAGGCCATCTAATAGGTGGAGGTGAGATGTTGGTGGTGGTTTTGGGTTTAGGGGCCAGTTTCGCATGTAGAGTGAGATCTATGAAAAGCACGTACACCTTGGTGAAGATTTGACGTCATTTGGAGTGAGGAAGGTCTCACAAAGATGAAATTTTGTACTATGTTATCTCACTCTAGCTTGAACATACCCTGTCCATAATTTCATCTTTGTGAGACCTTCCTCACTCCAAATGACATCAAATCTTCACCTTGACCTATTAGGTGGCCCTCCTACAGAGATATAAAAACGTAACTACTATGAGGCCCTTGTAGATAGTCATTCAGTCTCTCTCTCTCAACACGTTTTGATGAATCTAGCTACAAGTTTGCATTATATAGATTTCTTCTCTGTTGAGCATGAAGTAACATTTAAATAGGACATGAAATGTGGTACCATTGTGACTACTAGTAAGGCTTCAGTCACTATGCTCAAATGTTACCTAGCGGATATTGTTCCAGCCACAGAGTCCCCATAGCCAATGTTATGTTGCTAACATTGTGATATGCTTATATGGCAAACTTTGTTAAAGACTCATTGTGACCATGAGAAATAAAAAGCATTTATTTTATTTACTTTTAAAACATTGGTCTTAGTATTTCATCCTTGTTAGATACTGGGAAAACTAGATGGCCATAGTACAAGAAAATACTAACGTCATAACATAGAAATGAAGAGAAAGTGGCCCACCAATAGTTTATGTAGCATTGAACCAGGATACAGTTGTGAAAAATCTCTTTACCACAGAGAGGCGAAAGTTAAGAACATAAGAACCACCATACTGGGTTAGACCAAGGGTCCATGAAGCCGGTACCTGCTTATGCCTTTTCCTACTTTCTTCATTTGGGTCCTCGTTCCAATTTGTGAAGGTTGTTCTTTTGGCTATAATAAGCCTCTTCAACCTCACCTTTTAACCACACCAGCAGTCATTGGGTCTTCCTTTCACCTTTTCTTTAATGTTTGGAATGCATCTGGTCTGGGCTCTCCGGATGGTATTTTTAAACAGTGTCTACACCTGAGGTAAACTCTTAACCTTTGCAGCTGCACCTTTTAGATTCTTCTGTTTTCCTTGTTTTATCATGGGATCCCTTTTGAAAGTTGAATGCTAGAACAGTACTTTACCTTTAGTGTCCTAACTCCAGTTCAATCAATTGCATTATGATCAATTATTGCCAAGTAGCTCCGCAACTGTTACCTATTGCACCGCATCCTGTGTTCCACTATTATTATTATTTTTTTTATTTATAGACCTTTGATATTCTGCCTTTTAACAAGAATGGCCTCAAGTTGGATTACAATCAAAATTTAGCAACAGACAAATTACAATCAAATTTAGGCACCAATTGCAATTAAAATAAATTTGCAGTTTTGAATTTACAGTAGGAAAAGCATTGAGAGTGCAGGTTTCCAGTCCACTAAGGATTAGGTCTAAGATACCCACTTCTCTCAGTTCCTTGGCCAGCTGCTCTATGAAGCAGTCACTTATTTCATTTAGAAATCTTTAAAACCCTAGAAATGACAATTAACCAGTCAATATTGAGGTAAGCAAAATCTCCCATTATTCTGTTGCCAAATCCACATCTCTAATTTCTGTTAGACTTCTGGCATTTGCAGGAAAACATTTCAAAAGTATGTTTTATGTTTTTATGTAATTAAATCACAAATGGATTGTGATACATTACAGGAGGACCTTGCAAGACTGGAAGATGGGGCATCCAAATGGCAGATGAAATTTAATGTGGACAAGTGCAAGGTGTTGCATATAGGGAAAAATAATTCTTGCTATAGTTACACGATGTTAGGTTCTATATTAGGAGCTACCACCCAGGAAAAAGATCTAGACAACATAGTGGATAATACTTTAAAATCATCGGCTCAGTGTGCTGCAGCAATCAAAAAAGCAAACAGAAAGTTAGGAATTATTAGGAAGGGAATGGTTAATAAAACGGAAAATGTCATAATGCCTCTATATCGCTCCATGGTGGGACCGCACCTTGAATTCTGTGTACAATTCTGGTCGCTGCATCTCAAAAAAGATAAAGTTGCAATGAAGAAGGTACAGAGAAGAGCAACCAAAATGAAAAGGAGAATGGAACAGCTCCCCTATGAGGAAAGACTAAAGAGGTTAGGACTTTTCAGCTTGGAGAAGAGATGACTGAGGGGGGATATGATAGTTCTTGGAGGAGAAGTCCATTACCTGCTATTAATTAAGTTGACTTAGAGAATAGCCACTGCTGCTATAACTAGCAACGGTAACATGGAATAGACTTAGTGTTTGGGTACTTGCCAGATTCTTATGGCCTGGATTGGCCACTGTTGGAAACAGGATGCTGGGCTTGATGGACCCTTGGTCTGACCCAGTATGGCACGTTCTTATTGGTACCTACATGTACAACAATAGGTGGCGCCTTTAAAATCCAATACGTGAGGATTTTACCTTTGCACCAGGCAGGGAAGTTACCAAGTGATCCTCATGTCCATCTGCCACCCAGCTCTCTACATTCCTATTGATTGAATTGCCAACTACGACAGCTGTCCTAACCCTTCCCTCCTGGGCACAAGTTTATTGTCCTCAAGTGGCTCACTATGCAATAAATATGACATGCAGTACATAGGCCAAAGTATTCACTATCTAAGCATACAAAAAAAAAAAAGGGATTGCTTGAAAAAGGTATATCACTGAATGTCAAGCTATCAGCAACCCTGCACAAACATTAGCTTGTCATTTCTTAGAAAACTTTTGTTAAATTTACGCTGACAGCTGTGCAGAATAGATCATCAGCTAACATATTTTACTTATGTGTTTCATTTCTAGTACAAAATAACATGGTTAAAGCCCTCAAACTACTGAAGACTGAATTATAAGAAAACGATGGCTATGATTTCTGACTTCACATTCCTGCTCCTCTCACTAGCAGTTCTATTGAAATTCATGCCACTGCTGTACATTTATATGTAATATTGTGATCTGTATTGCTATATTAACATTTTCAAACTTGGTGGTTTGGAGTATGCAATTTTTGTTTTTTTTTAATATTCTGTATGCTTCAGTGTAAGCAATCATTTTTTAAATAAATCCATTTTGGGGTATTTATATTCTGTATGTGTAGGTTATTGTGTCTGCTTTGCACAGCAACATAATAAAAACTGTGTCATTTTTAAAAATCTGTCTCTAATAAAACTGTCCTAGAGAGTATTGCTTTAATTCTTTCTGACATAAGTTTAGATATAGCTGAACATCGTAAGCCAGAGCAAACTTAATGTCGAATCAAATTTTGAAGGTTTCCCTTTAGTGCTGGCAGAGCGCACAACATTTCAAGCGGACTGAAACACTTCTCTTAAAGCACACACTGAAATCCTTGCTATCCTTCTCTTCCTTAGCTCAATATTTTATTTATTTCATTTATTTAAAGCTTTTATATACGGAAGTTCGTACGTACATCAGTTTACCAAGAACAGAGAGGAAGAAGGAGGAAAAGAAGGAGTAGAAGTTACATTAAACAAACTAACTGGTTACATAATATGGCATCAAGTAGATGGCTATAATATTCATTGAAAAGCACTAGATTTTCTTCCAGGTATTTTTTTAAACTTATAAAATATTAATTTGTTTTCCATCAAAGGGATCCTAGATAATCCCACTTTACATGTACACAGAGATTTCGTATTACAGATACAGTAAAACTTTCAAAGCCATTTCTACAGTCTGTCTGCCCAATATGCTCATAAACCTAGCCACAGTGAGCAGGGAGGGGTATTCTTGGGACAAGCTTTGCACTTTGTATTTTCAAAAGTTTGTGCATAAATCCCGTCCCCCTCCCCCCCAAAAAAATAAAAGTTGTACAAGTTAGCAGGTGTAATTGTATGCAGATCATTCTGGTGGGATAATGTACAAGTTAGCAGGTGTAATTGTATGCAGATCATTCTGGTGGGATAATGTACAAGTTAGCAGGTGTAATTATATGCAGATCATTCTGGTGGGATAATGTACAAGTTAGCAGGTGTAATTGTATGCAGATCATTCTGGTGGGATAATGTACAAGTTAGCAGGTGTAATTGTATGCAGATCATTCTGGTGGGATAATGTACAAGTTAGCAGGTGTAATTGTATGCAGATCATTCTGGTGGGATAATGTACAAGTTAGCAGGTGTAACTGTATGCAGATCATTCTGGTGGGATAATGTACAAGTTAGCAGGTGTAATTGTATGCAGATCATTCTGGTGGGATAATGTACAAGTTAGCAGGTGTAATTGTATGCAGATCATTCTGGTGGGATAATGTACAAGTTAGCAGGTGTAATTGTATGCAGATCATTCTGGTGGGATAATGTGCAAGTTAGCAGGTGTAATTGTATGCAGATCATTCTGGTGGGAGAATGTACAAGTTAGCAGGTGTAATTGTATGCAGATCATTCTGGTGGGAGAATGTACAAGTTAGCAGGTGTAATTGTATGCAGATCATTCTGGTGGGAGAATGTACAAGTTAGCAGGTGTAATTGTATGCAGATCATTCTGGTGGGATAATGTGCAAGTTAGCAGGTGTAATTGTATGCAGATCATTCTGGTGGGATAATGTACAAGTTAGCAGGTGTAATTGTATGCAGATCATTCTGGTGGGATAATGTATAAGTTAGCAGGTGTAATTGTATGCTAATCATTCTGGTGGGATAATTTTCAAAGGGGAAAGTAGGCACATACTTTCCCTTTGAAATTTGGTGTCAGGTTCACAGGTAATTGCCTTTAGATTCAAGCAGATATTACAAAATTACCCCCAAACATACATCATCCTTTTTCACGCAAATAGCAAGCTATTATTAGAGTTTTACTGCATACTTTTCCTGAATATTTCTTAGCCAGCTAAGGAAAATAACTAGCAAGAAGAAAAAGGTTTTAAAAAGTTTATAAATTTAGAAAAATAACTTATCAAGTCAAACATGTTATGTGTCATTTTAATCTGTACAGTCAAGGAAATTAATAGCATCACTTTACTGATCACTTGGTAAAGCCAGTTGCTTGGCTTCTTTGGTAACACAATCCAATAGTTGAAGCAGAGACATCAAACTTGGTAAGTGCTATATATAAAATTTGCCATCTCAGGTGATAGAACTGAATACTCCTGGGGGACTTCTGCACAAAAAAAATATAAAATTCAGTGCACAATATTAAACACCACAACATAATCATGGTCTTTCAGTAATGATTTATAATACAATACAGAAAAAGTTACTTTATTTATTAATTATTTATCATACATATCCACCTATATCAACAAAATGCTAAGCAGAGTGCAAACATATAAAACAACAGCTGTACAATAAAACATCATCATAAAACATCTTTAAAAATCAACCATAAAAGCGTCTTTAAACAGGATCCCTTTTAATTTTTTTCGGAAGATCCTAGGGTCAGAAATAACCCTAAGTTCCACAATATGGGACCAATTGATGAAATAGATCGATTACAAATTTCATGTAAATGTATATCGGTTACATGTGCCATCCACGGCAGACCCGCGGCGCGGCCCCCTCACCTTCTTAGACAGACTCCAGCTCCTGGTTCCTCCTCGCTGGCGGCAGTGGGCCGCCGGCTCCGACCTCAGGCCAACCCCGGTGCCTCCAGCTCTGCCATGGTCCCCAGTACTGCAGCTCAAGATGCCACTGCTCGTTGGGCTTCTCCACGTGGCCTGCAGAGAGACGCTGCTACCGGTGCTGTGCCCCTCCCTAGGCGCATGCGCGCGCATCGCTGAACCTTATGAAGGGCCCACGGCGGAAACTTGGCTGCGGCCCCGGATGATGTTAAGCGCTTAACAATGATGATGTCAAACTCTTCAATATATTTAGGCTCAGGCCTCGCTCCATAGTGTTGCCTCTGCAACAGATCTCCTCGTACTCCGGGTACTCGTTGCTGATCCTAGAATCATCTCTTTGTTGATTTCCTGCTTCCAGTGGTTCCTGGTTCCTGTTTCCTTCATTCCTGTTTTGTCTATGTGTTGGACTGATCCTTTGGATTTGACCACCGCTATGCCTGACTACTCTTCAGCTTCTCTCCAGCCCCGGACCTTTGCTACGCCTGACTACTCTTCAGCTCCTTTCCAGCCCCAGATCTCCGCTATGTCTGAATATTCTTCAGCTTCTCTCCAACCCCGGACCTCCGCTATGTCGGACTACTCTTCAGCTTCTCTCCAGCCTTCTTCACGCCCTGACCCCTGTTATGCCTGCCTTTCTTTGTTAGGAAAAAGGATGGTGGTCTACGCCCTTGTATTGATTACAGAGGGCTAATGCCATAATCTGCAAAGACCAATACCCCCTGCCCCTTATCAGCGAGCTTCGCGCCTTGACTTCTGCCTTGTCTGACTATGCCTGCCTTCTCCGTGCCCTGACCTTTGCCTTGATTGACTACGCTACAGACTCCTTCATGTCCAGAGTTCTACGTTGCTTGCCATGACCACTGCTTGCCGCCGGCTCTGATCCCAGCCTGTCAGAGATGCCTCCTCTCACCTATCCTCTGGACATGGACTTACAAGGCCTTGGCCTTTATTTAGGCACCTCCTGCTTTCTCCTGTTCCTTCGGCGCCTATGCTCCTGTACCGAATCCAGTCCAGGGTAGGACTACGCCACCTATTGACTGCTGTCTCTGTGTTGAACCACTTGTCTCCCTTAACTATACTCGAGGCCCACCTAAGTCCTACTGGCCCCAGCACTCAAAGGCTCAACCCAAGGGAAACGAGGGCTGGTATAGGTGAAGCTCCAGTGGCCTCTAACCTCAGCCCACTGCACCTGCCAATGGTGGGGACCCGTAGGTCCCTACCTATGGGTTGTGTCAACCCCACCTCGGCCCAAGGGTCCACCTCCGACACAACAATAGCATGCATACTGGGAATCTCAAGCAAGCACTGAGAGACAGATCTCGTCCCTTGTTAAAACAGAATTTCTTACTAATCCTGCCAAGTTGCTAGTGGAATTTTCCTTGACCACATTCATAATTAACAGCAATAACTTAAATTTTATTCTCTGAGATACTGGTAAACAGTGTACTCTCTGCAAAATCGATGTAATATGTTCATATTTTGAAACTTGTTATCAATCTAGCTGTAGAATTTTGTAAATACTGCAATGCATGCAGTCGTGTCTTTGGTAAGCCGCCATACGTAGGACTTAGGTTTATCACATCCCTCTGAAACCATTCCCACGAAACTCCTGCTTTCTATACCCAAGGTGATTGCAAAACCCCTATCGAATATTATCAACTGCTCTCTAGAGCATGGCACAGTCCCAAATTTCCTAAAACAAGCAGTAGTAAAACCACTGCTCAAAAAAGCCAATCTTGACCCCTCTGCCTTGTCCAATTACAGACCTGTCTCCAACCTCCCCTTCCTAGCCAAAATCATTGAAAAACTAGTCAACTCTCGTCTCTCTGATCACCTTGAACAAAACAATATCCTCCCACCCACTCAACACGGTTTCAGAAAGCATCTTAGCACTGAAACCTTACTGCTCTCCCTTCATGATACTCTCATAAGAGGTGCTGATTCAGGTTCCTCTTACCTGATCGCCATGCTTGACATATCTGCTGCGTTTGATAGAGTCAACCATGATGTCCTCCTCAAGATCCTCAGGAGTATTGGGATCTCTGGCACTGCCCTCGCTTGGATACAATCATACCTCCAAAATCGCTCTTTTACTGTCCGAGTTGATAATAACGAATCGGACCCCATCAGGCTGGTCCAGGGTGTTCCCCAAGGTTCGTCCCTCTCCTCTACCCTGTTCAATATATACATGCTTCCACTTACCACCTTGCTCTCTAACCTGCATATCAAGCATTTCATCTATGCTGACGATGTGCAACTCATTTTCCCCTTCTCTGACTCCCTCCAAACTGCTCTAGGAAATTGGGAATCCTGCTTTTCCTCCATCAACCAACTCCTTAATGACATGCACCTAGCTGTAAATCCTAACAAAACTGAACTATTAATAATTTCCAACAAATAATCGCTTCCAGACATTCCACTTTCGCACTCATCATTCACTTTCCCTGCCCATGTTCGCAATTTAGGTGTACTTATTGATAATCATCTTACGTTTAAATCATATAGTAACTCCATCATAAAGGAATGCTATTTCAAGCTACAAACAATAAAAAAACTTAAACCTCTCCTGCATTCCACGGATTTCCGTACAGTACTTCAGTCTATTATTCTATCCAAAATAGACTACTGTAACGCACTCCTCCTTGGCATCCCCGCCTCACACACAAAGCCGTTACAACTTTTACAAAAATGCTGCCGCTCGCATTCTGTCAAATTCCAAAAAAAGGGACCATATCACTCCCATACTTATTGAACTACACTGGCTCCCTATCCAATCACGAATTCTTTATAAAGCAATTTCCATCATCCACAAAAGTTTGCTAAACTCCAACCTCAATTGGATCAACCCCCCTCTCCTTCCTCGTTCTTCCAACAGACCCACACGCCCAGCTCTACAAGGAACACTACGGGCCCAATCCATCAAATCATTCAAACTTACCTCCACCATAAGCAGAGCTTTCTCCCTAGCCGGCCCTACTATTTGGAACTCCTTACCATATGATATTCGCCTGGAGACACACACACCCATTTTCAAGAAAAAACTGAAAATCTGGCTCTTTCAGCAAGCCTACACCATGACACCCCCCATTACATAAATATCCATTATATTGTAATTTTGCGATCTACGTCTATGAATGAGGTCTGAACACAGAATACGGATTACGTTATGTCCCTCATTTTGCACATTATTAAAGCTATGTTTTTTAGTAATTGTATATATCTTGTTTGCTATTGTATATAGCTGTATATAATTTATATTTTTTAACCCTTTGTTTTTGCCTTCTCTATCCTTGTCCCTGCTCCACCCTGACCCTCCCCTGGTTTTTGTTCTCCGCTTGATATATGTAAGGGCTCCTCCCTATAGTTACATGTATATCTCCTGTTTTATGTAAAGGCTCCGCTTAAAAGTTTTTGTTTATTGTGAACCGATACGATATGTGAACGGACATCGGTATAAAAGAGACTTTAAATAAATAAATAAATAAATAAATAAAGAATTACAGTAATCTACCATTGAAATAATAAAAATTTGAACATTTGTTCTAAAAGCATCAGACTCAATCAAAGATTTTAAATGAGGAAGCTATAGAAGCTTATAATAACCTTTTGCTACAATTATTTTCATCTGTGGAATAAAATCGTATTGTGAATCAATTTTCACTCCCAAGTTTCACACCTAATCAGCAAATTTTATCTCTGAACAAAATATCATCACTTTAGATATCTCAACGGGTCTTGGTTTTCTTGAAAACCACAAAATTTCAGTTTTCCCCAGATTTAATGCCCTGGTATTTTCTGACATCCAATTATCAATCACAGTGAGGCATTGTAAATTTACAGCTTGATTCTCAGAAAATTTACCGGTAACTGGAAAGTAAAGCTGTATGTCATCAGCATAAAACATAAAATATACATCAAGAGTATCAAGAAGTACACACAGCGGCTGAACAAAAATATTAAAAAGTAAAGCATATAAACTAGAGCCTGAGGAACACCAGTACCTGCTACATACCAATCTGAAACCTTGCTATTTACTTTCACCTGAAGATTTTGATTATTAAAATAGGATACAAACCATTGCAAACCTTTTCCACCGATTCCCAGATTCTTTAATCTAGTTATCAAAATATGATGGTTAATCATATCAAAGGCAGAGGCGACATCTAAATATATTCCAATCATTGGGTATCCCCAATTAAAATTTCTCAATACAAAATCATTAACAGTAACCAATAATGTATCTGTACTGTGTTTAGCTCTAAGACCACATTGTTTATCATGTAAAACAATGTTTATCATGTAAAACACACACTTTTCTGTGTGTTTTCTACTGCTCTCCAAGCCAGGATCCAGGGCTTGGATTGAGTCTCTCTGTGCTCAGCCCTCCGGTCGGACCCACTCCTCCCCTCCTCCTCGTGGTTGCTAACCCCTCCCCCAGCTGGAACACATCAGAGAAGAAGCTAACAGATTCTGCATTTAACTTCTCTCCTTCTCATGCAGGCATCGCTCACCTAAGGAGCGCGACCAAGGAGCTTGCCCCTTGCTGCGCCCTTTCGTACAACCCTCTCCGCAGAAGACTTTCAGACCTTTCTTGCATCTCCAACGATTGACTCCAAGACTTTGACCCTTCGCTGTGCAGTACCTGCAACCACAACCCATCGGACTCTTCTCTATCTGCCTCTGCCCACAGCAAGAACTGTTTCTCTCTTCCAACAAGTAACATACAATTGTCACCACTTTCTGAATGAACTCTCCACTGTACCCTTTGCTGCATTAATCACCGGTATTTATATTACTACTTTGACACTTTGGTTATTTCTTATCTGAGTATTTAGTTGCAGTCCTCTCACTTATACTCAGCCTAATAATAGCTCTGCCTTATGTATTTTAATAAGTTCTGTGATATGCTTATTTAGGCTCAGCCTCAATTATTTATAATCTCCCTGCACTGTTTTTCCTGTAGTATTGCCAATCCTGTTACTCGCTTATTTAATTGCTGCACCGCATTTTCTACAGATTTCTCGCACCCCACCCACCTTGTTAACTGAATTGTGTCGCTTGACCATACCTATCTGGCACCAGCATTGCAGCAACATTTGCTGTTAACTTCTATCTCTTCTCATCCCTCGCCAATTTGCACTATACTATAATGTACCCTCTCTCCATCCCACGTATACATCACCCCCCCATATCCCCGTGCCCCATATCACAGCAAACACCTCATACCTATCATGGTATCTCCCCGTGCACAATTCTTAGGCCTTTTTACCATAGCAATACTTCTCTTTAATGCTCAATCAATTTCAAAAAAAGCACCGATTTTATTTGACCTGCTTACAGACACCAACCCAGACATCTGTGCCATCACTGAGTCCTGGCTTAAGGATACTGACCAAGTCTTCATCAATCAGCTACCTACCCAGTCCTACAATATTTTCTCAATTCCGAGACCCAAAAAAAGAGGCGGAGGCCTCATCCTCACTGCAAAAAAACATCTCAACCTGAAACCTCAAAAGATCACTGCACCCCATAAACTTGAAATTGGCCTCTTCAAAGCCAAAGAACTACAAGTTTGCCTCATATATGCCCCCCCCCCCCAGGGCAGCTTGATCAGGATCCCTCCCCCCTCATCGAATATTTATCAGACAACATCACTATTGACACCCCTGCCATAATTCTAGGAGATTTCAACCTCCACGTAGATGCCCTCCCACTCTCCCCATCTTGTGACCTCCTCCTAAATACCCTTCAAGCTATAGGCTTCAGACAACTGATCACAACCCCCACACACAAAGCAGGTCATACTCTTGATCTTATATTCATTAATGCAATGGTGGGTATGGTGAGATTCAATCTCACCATACCCCTTCCACAATCCTGGTCCCATGGTCTGACCACTCCCTTATAAATGCTCTCCTCACCATAAACACCCCCACCCCTCAACCTTCCCTCCCCATAGCACTATCTCCTACCGTAAACCCTGCTCTACTGATACTCTCATTACAGCATTCGAAGAAAAATTACCGAGCATTGACCTTACTAACCCTGATATTTCACTATCTTCTTGGAACAATCTCACCGACACCATAGCCAATGAAGTCTGCCCTATAGCAAAAAAGAAAATTTCCCACAACAAGTCAGTAAAAAAACCTTGGTACACTACTGAATTAAAAAAGCTAAAAAATGAATTGAGAAATAAAGAAAGAGCCTGGCGAAAGACTCCATCCCCAGCTCACGCAGCTGCCTACAAATCTTCTCTTCACTCATACAGACAATCTACCCTAAAAGCAAAACGAGACTACCATTCCGCCAAAATACATGACTACCAATTCAATTCCAATGCTCTCTTTTCTTATGTCACGGAACTAACCACCCCCTCCCCCTCCCTCCACTGAAGAAAATGCCAGCACTAAATGTGAGGAACTTGCCATGTTTTTTAGAAACAAAATCACTAATATCCTCCAATGTTTCCCTGTTAATCCCTCCCCTGTCAACCCCCTTCCCAAAAATTCAAGCGCTAATCTCGAGTCCCTTGAACTCGCCTCTCCTAAACAGATCGAACGATTCCTCCAAAAGGCTAAACCCGCCACTCATTCATCAGATACAATCCCCACTAAGACTCTTCTTTCCACCCCTGCCACCATTTCAAAACTCCTGGCTGACATAATAAACTGCTCCCTCTCACATGGCAAAGTACCAGACCCCCTTAAACATGCAGTAGTCAAACCCATCCTAAAAAAAAACTAACCTTGACTCCAGTATCCCAGCTAATTATCGTCCTATTTCTAACTTGCCTTTCATAGCAAAAATAATGGAGAAAATAGTCAATATCCAGCTCACCGAATTCCTTGAAGAGCACAACACCCTTCACCCGGCTCAATTCGGCTTTCGTAAAGCCCGTAACACTGAAAGCCTTCCTCTTACCCTTTCTGACACTATACTCAAGGGATTGGACCATGGTCAGTCATACATACTGGCCCTACTTGACATATCTGCTGCCTTTGACACCAATCATACCATACTCCTCACCCGCCTTGCTGAAATCAGTGTCACTAGTTCTGCGTTGCAATGCTTCTCGTCCTATCTCAACAACAGAAATTACACCGTAAAAATAGCCAACTGCGAATCATCCCACATTCCCCTCACACAGGGCGTCCCCACAGGGTTCCTCCCTCTCTTCAATATCTATCTCCTTCCCCTCTGCTATCTCCTCTCTGATCTTGGCCTAAAGTTCTTCATGTATGCTGACTACATTCAAATTCTCATCCCGCTTCAAGAATCCCTCCCCAAAACATTACAATTTTGGGATTCTTGCCTTACTTCAATCAACACTCTCCTCTCAAACCTACACCTCACTTTAAATGTAACTAAAATGGAGCTCCTCACAATCTCCAATCCCCCAGCTCGCTCGCTCCCTGCCTTAAGCAACACCAACTCTTCTCCCGACGCATTCAGCTGCAATGTGAGAGATCTCTGTGTCTATCTTGACCAACATTTAAATTTCAAATCTCACATCCACAATACCATAAAAACAGGCTTTTTCAAATTGCACATCCTAAAGAAACTTAAACCCCTGCTATATACCCAAGACCTCCGCACAGTCCTACAGTCAACTATCTTAACTAAACTGGACTATTGCAATTCTTTATTTCTGGGCCTCCCTCTCTCTACTATCAAACCCCTCCAACTATTACAGAATGCCATGGCCAGAATTCTCACAAATACAAGTAAATCTGATCACATTACCCCTATCCTAAAAGACCTCCACTGGTTACCTATAGCCTCCTGCATAAAATACAAAACACTCACCATTCTCCACAATCTATTGTACAATCAAAATCACACTTGGCTCGAGAGTGCACCACTTTTCCGTTCATCAACCCGCCCCTCCAGATCCAACCTTGTTGGAACTCTATACACCCCCTCCCTAAAAACTGCTCATCACACCTCAACCAGAGAAAGGGCTTTCTCCATTGCCAGCCCTTTCCTATGGAACACCCTGCCCATGGCCCTCCGCCTAGAACCTAACCTTTCTAAATTTAAAAAAGGGCTCAAAACCTGGCTTTTCACACTAGCGTATCCAGATGTTGACCAAACCTAGCTTGCACTCTAACCCCTCAGCCCTCTCACCATCCCCTCCTATTATCTGCCTCTCCTCTTTCTCCCCTTCTCTTCCCCCCCAAGCAAAGTCTCCAAAATACAGTGTTTCTTCCCCCTAGCAAAGACTCCTAAATACTGTGTTATTAGTTCCCCTCCTTCACCCTTAGCTTATCCTTCCCTGTCCCTCCCGCCCCCCCCCCCCCCCACCTCCTTCTATCCCTTTCACTGACATCAATGGTCTGGTACCTACCAGCCCACCTGTACATATATTGTCTATTGTTAATTTATATTTCTTCAAATATCCACCTGTACATATTGTTTATTGTTAATTTATATTTCGAATGTTCCTATAAATTCTCTCTCTTTCTCTATCCTTCCTACTGCTGTCCTCTCTCCTCCTTCATTGCTGCTCCCCCTTCCCTGTTTATTGTATTTCACTCTTGTTAATTTGTTACAATGTAAACCGGCATGATGTTCCGATGAATGTCGGTATATAAAAGTCAACAAATAAATAAATAAATAAATAAATAAATAATGATATCAAACTGGCTATAGGCCTATAACTTGTTGGCAATTCATGTGGCAAATTTCTTTTCTTTTTTACTGGACACGCTTGAGATCTTTTCAATATATCTGGTAGGATGCCTTCTTGTAAGGAACTATTTAGAAAATCCATAAGGATAATTTAAAAGTTATCTTTTAGAATGGAAAAGATCCAAAAAGGACAATGATCCAGTGAATAATATGATTTTTTTTATTTTATTTAAGTAGATCTCAATATCTACTGTAGAAATAAAATCAAAATCACTCCAGATGGGATTAATATTAGTAGTTATGGAAGGGATAATATCAGTAGATTTTAACTCATTAACCCTCGTTACCGCAACTCTTTGAAAATATTGTAAGAAATCTTCAGGACCTGGCTCTATTTTAATTACTCCTTGAGGTTTTGGTTTTAAAAATTGATTAATCACTCAAAATAGATCATACGGGCGATTTAAGGAACACTTTAACCATGTTGTTGCTCTTGGAGGTGGACCCTTGTCCTGGAGCAGTGGAGAATGGCTCCCTGGTATGGACCAGGAAGCACTTGCCCCCAGGCGGCAGAGCACAGGAGGAGACAGAGGCTAGGATGAGCTTCACCACTGGAAGCTCGAGGTCCCCCCGGGTGGAGCCCATAGGAAACTGGGCCGCTTGGACTTAGGTGGGCCTCCTGGAGAGGTAGTAGAGAGGTGTGCCCACAAACAGCAAGGGAGCATGTTCGGACTTCACGCTGTCGGTCTGGAGGAACAAGGAAGGCCAGAACAGTGTAAGCGATGACAAGGCAAGGGACAGAGCCAAAATCAGTAGACGTGGTCAATGGCAGCCAAGGTCAGAATCCGAGGGTCAGTCCGAGGAGTAGTCAACAAGGCAGAGGTCAGGTTCCGGAAGTCAGACGAGGTCACAAGGCAGGCAGAGGTCAGGATGCAGGCAGCAGACAGGAAGGTCAAGGAACAGGCCGAGGTCAGTACCAGAGAGACAGGCCGAGGGTACTACCTGGGGAGATGGACAGACAGACGCAGGAACAGAAGGACGCTGGAACAGGACGCTGGAATAAGTCTGTGAACGTGGAGGCAAACTACTACACTTACAGTGCCGACCCGATTGCCAAGGCAAGGAAGTGCAGGCAGGAACTTCCTTATATCATTCCATCAATCAGGGTGTGCTGCGGAGCTAGGACCTGCCCCTGGCCCTACAAGAGGCTGGGCGGTCCATGCGCGTGCATGTAAGGGCGTGGCCAATGCCACTGGAGACGCTGAACTGCGGCGTGAGGCCCGCGACCGCCGCCACGAGATGCCAAGGCCTAGAGGAGCTCGTGGCTGCCGCTGGGGAGGCTGACCCGTGACATGCAGAGTAGCTAGCGAGGTGAGCAGGCCTGTGCATGGGCCGGGCACGGACGGGGCGCACAACACATGTTGAGACATATGTCTTCCTTGTGGCCATAAACAATTTCCTATACTTGGATCTCAAGATGCATAAATTTAAATTCTTTGCACAGAATTGGTTCCTGCATTGCAATAGGCAGTGGATTTAAGGACGGTGCTACTATGGAACAGATGGAATCTGGTGTTTGTAAATCTAAAAAAACCTTTCAGCTACCAGCCTTGGGGGTGTTAACCAAACCAATGGAGGAAGTAAGAGTACATTTACTCTTGCTCCTGCATATCTTGGATGGCTACAAAATTTTTGCATAGGTAATCCTCTTAGGTCCAAGGAAGGTGATGCAGAATCTCTGAGAGATGTAAAAGATCATGAGCTCCTTTTGGGCTGTGTGGTCGAAGACGGACCAGGGCATTGTGAAGTGCAATATGAGTAGAATGCATTGTGGCCTGCATTGGGTATACCAGGACATAATGTGGAGAAGACTGTCAAAGAAATTGTTAAGAAATTCAAGTTAAATGGAACTGCTGAGGTAAAAAAAAAATCTGCAAGATCAAGAAAAATCACTGATAGAACGCCTAAAACTGGTCAGATCTAAAAAACAGAACCCACATATTATTACAAATATAAGAGCACAAGATATGCCACACTGAGTCAGACCAAGAGTCCATCAAGCCCAGTATCCTTTTCCAACAGTGGCCAATCCAAGTCACAAATACTTGGCAAGTGCCCAAACATTAAATAAATCTCCAGCTACTATTGCTTATTAATTAATAGCAGTTTATGGATTTTCCCCCTAGGAACTTATCCAAACCATTTTTAAAACCCAGTTACACTAACTGTTGTAACCACATCCTCTGGCAATGAATTCCAGAGCTTAACTATGTGCTGGGTGAAAAAGAATTTTCTTTGATTTGTTTTAAATGAGCTACTTTCTAACTTCATGGAGTGCCCCCCTAGTCCTTCTATTATCTGAGAGAGTAAATAACTGATTTACAATAACTTGTTCAAGTCATTTCATGATTTTGTAGGCCTCTATCATATCCCCCCCTCAGTCATTTCTTTTCCAAACTGACCAGCCCTAACCTCTTTAGCCTTTCCTCATAGGGCAGCTGTTCCATGCCCCTTATCATTTTGGTCGCTCTTGTCGGTACCTTCTCCATTGCAACTATATCTATTTTGAGATGTGGTGACCAGAATTGCACACAGTATTCAAGATGCAGTCTCTCCATGGAGCGATACAGAGGCATTATGACATCCATCATTTTATTTGCCATTCCCTTCTTAATAATTATTAATGACCTCCTAAAATGTTTAGCTGCCACTGGAGTAGTTGCCCACATTATAGCACTGATCACATAATGATCTGCATGGGAGAATTGTCAGATGGAAATATTTTCTATGACCGCATCATAAAAGGCATCAAGTACAGTATGCAAAACAAAACTTTAATAATCCTGAATCTTTCTGAAACAAAGTGTTTTGGACTGATGAAACTAAACTTGAAGTATTTGACCATCACCCCACAAGAGAGATTT
Organism: Rhinatrema bivittatum; assembly: GCF_901001135.1. Taxonomy (NCBI): domain Eukaryota; kingdom Metazoa; phylum Chordata; class Amphibia; order Gymnophiona; family Rhinatrematidae; genus Rhinatrema; species Rhinatrema bivittatum. The sequence goes on along the minus strand of NC_042616.1, from coordinate 198,228,216 downwards.
GTAGAAAAAAAGGATGAAGCATTTGAAGAAAAGAACATCTTGCCAACTGGTAAGAATGTGGTGGACTGCTTATGCATTGGATTTGTGTGGCAGCCAGTGGAATAGGAAATAGTGTAGGTGGAAGGAAGAATGGACTCAATTAATTATCAATATATCCTGGAAACTAAAAGTCCCAGTCTTAGTGAAGAACTGAAAACAGGTTGGATATTTTAGCAAGACAATGATCTGAAACTTTCCTCAAAACAGACCATGAAATACTTACTGGAAAGAAAGACAGAATAGATTGGCCTTCATAGTCTCAGACTTGAATATTAATGAAAATGTTTGTAAAGATCTCAAGCATGCAGTGCATGTAAGGAGACCTGAGAATATTTCTGAGCCAGATGAGTCCTGCAAGGAAGAGTATGGAAAAAAAATTGAAAGCAAGAATAACAGCTAAAAATCTTTCTATTTCTGCCATAGGAGGTATCACAACATAACAACTGAAAGAGAACCTGTGCTTTTTGCATGTGCCAAATTCACCATTTTCTTATCGTGACTCTGTATTAAAATTGCAAATAAATAGTAATTATGCATTAAAATTTGCAGAAAGATGTGGTGTTTAACTTTACACCATATACAGGTTGTGTCAGCTTCTGTTCACTTAGGGGTAGATTTTATAATTTTGCGCGAGCGCGAACAAAAGTACGCTGGATTTTATAAGATACGCGCGTAGCTGCGCATATCTTACAAAATCCGGGGTCAGCGCGCACAAGAGGGTGCACATTTGTGCAACCGGCGCGTGCTGCCTGTTCCCTCCGAGGCCGCTCCGAAATCGGAGCGGCCTCGGAGGAAACTTTCTTTCCACCACCCCCCCCCCCCCGCACCTTCCCTTCCCTTCCCCTACCTAACCCACCCCCCCAGCCCTATCTAAACCCCCCCTACCTTTTGTTGGCAGATTTACGCCTGCTGAAAGCAGACTTAAATTTGCGCGTGCCAGCGGGCTGCTGGTGCGCCATCACCCAACCCGGGGACTAGTCCAGAGGCCTCGACCACGCCCCCAGGCCGGCACCACGCCCCCAGTCCCACCCCCTGACCCCAGACACGCCCCGGACACACCGCCTCCCCACCCCTTTTACGAAGCCCCGGGACTTACACGCGTCCCGGGGCTGTGCGCGCGCCGGCGGCCTATGCAAAATAGGCGCACGAGGGCCCTGCGCACGTAAGTCTGGCTGGATTTACGCGCGCAGAGCATTTAAAATCCGGCCCTTAGTGATTCATTGAAACATAGTTTGACCAGGATGCCTAAACATTTGCATACAACTATAGCCCCAAGCTCAGAGTAGGCAAACCCCTACAACTGCAGCTTCTTCTCTTCAGGCTGGTAGCCACAGCCTCTTATATTCTGGCCTACGCAGGCTGACAGATCCCTCACCATTACTCCTTTCAGTTGTACAAACTGGGGTTGATGCCAACACATGCACTTTCTCCTCCAGTTTGCATGGGTCGGGGTTGATGCTGGCAGTTCCTCCATCTGGTCTGTGGCCAGGGCAGATGCCACCTCTTTCTAGCCAGATCTGCTGGGGCTGATACTTCCTTCTTTTGGCCTATGCTGCTTGCTCCTGGCAAATGCAAAATTTTGCACAAGGGGAATTGTCTTCTGTGCAGTTGCGCAGAATTTCCCCAGGACTAAATGATGCTGACAACGTTGGTACAAATGTATTACCTGAAACGGTACTAAGCCAAGACCAGTTATAGTGTGGACAGGTCCACAAAAAGAAATTTAAAAAAAAAAAAGTTTACCTGCTTTATGAATGGTGGCAGTTCAAAAGATTCATCCATTGTTTTTATTTAGTAATTAGCAGCCAGCAGGAAGGAAGATAAGATTCCAGAGCAGCAGGAGGCTGCTAGCATTCAAGGACGGTTTTTGCTGGGTTGAAAGCTCCCTTTGATCATAACTCCCAGGGATGCATTAGGGCATGCATGGAATTCTGGGATGGCTTAGCAGTGCTGGGGGAGACATGGAAAACCTGCAATGAAGGAGCTCCTGGAAAAGTATTTTACTTGTTTTAGGCAGGAGTGATCGATAATGGGATGCCCTGCTTATATCCCATAACATGTACCAACCAGGGTGGTTATGTATGGTTTTGGTATCCAGAAAGTTCCTGAGACAGCACTCCAGATTAGGGATGTGCAGAGCAAAATTTTATGTTCATATTTTTTATGTCCGAAAGGGGGTCCCACTTGCGGCCAATATGGACATAAAAAAAATCCAATGAGTTGGGTATATGTACATATGTGCAAAAAAAAAAAATTAAACCCCCTCACCCTCCTTAATCCCCCCCCCCAGACTTACCACAACTCCCTGGTGATCGAGCGAGGAGTGAGGACGTCATTTCTGCAATCCTTGGCGAGAAGCATGTGACGTCGGTGGCACGTCGAGTGACGCGGCGTCACGTGATTCCCGGCTCGTTCGCGCCAGGAGGCCCCCCCAAGCTGGCCAAAAGTTCTTTTTGGGCCGAACGAGCCGGGAATCACGTGACGCCGGCGTCACTCGACGTGCCGCCGACGTCACATGCTTCTCGCCAAGGATTGCAGAAATGGCGTCCTCACTCCTCGCTCCATCACCAGGGAGTTGTGGTAAGTCGGGGGGGGGGGGGGGAATTAAGGAGGGTGAGGGGGTTTATATTTTTATTTTGGCTCAACAATCGCGATTTCCCACATATCGAACATATCTATGTTCGATATGTGGGAAATCCGATCGTTTATGTCGAATCAATTTTTTAAGTAAAAAAAAAATATGAGTTGCGTATTACTAATGCGGTCAATCCGAATGCACACCCCTACTCCAGATACAACAGGGATCCGGGCCTGATTTTGCCCTATAAAGTACTGTGATCTATTGCAGCCTTTCCACTTTCCTTGTGGGGTTTTTTTTTTTTTTTTTTTTTTTGAGGTGAGAAACCCAGGGGAAGGTTACCATAAGGAGGTAAAGTACCCAAACCTTGAGATTTCTGGTAGCACTGTTAAAGAGCAATGTGAATGTAATAGAGGTGTCTGGCACCTATGACATGCTATAGAGAAGCTTGACACTGATAACATTTGAGAGAATGAAGATTTAGATCTGGAACTCTTTGTTATGTCAGAGGTGTATTGATTTTTCTATGGGGGGGAAAAGAGTATGGAGAGGGGGCATAATGCAGAAAGATCAGCTGCAGCTGTGTTGAACTTGCTGCTGACTAGAAAGGCTGTTGTGTGTCAGGTAGGATTTGCAGCCACAGAGGGATCATTGTGGGACACCGATAGGTACTTGGGGAGAGTAGGACAAGAATGTTTAAACATTTGGAATAAGGTAAAGTTTAAAGACAGTTAAAATTTTATAACTAGTCTTGGCTAATGTTCTCTTATGAATCATTTCCAGAGATTTTCTCTCTGCTTTTAGACGCCTCTGACTGGTTATTGGTACATCAAATTATATTGGCTGCCAGGTGTGAGCTTGCCTTATTTTGGAAATTGAAAGACACTCCCACCAAGCTAAATGTTATAGAAAGGATTGAGAAGAACTTTTTATATAAACTAACAGCAATAAAAAAAAATCACCTTTCTAAATTTTACAGGGTATGGGATCCTTTTATGAATTGGAAAGCGAGGAACCATCATAATAAATAGCACGGCAAGGTTCGTGAATGTCCACTTCATTATCTCTTATTTGTGCTGTTGGTTATACGACTATTGATGGTGATTTGTATGACTGCTGGGTGGTGGGGAAGGGTGATTTGGCATATTGCTTATGATTGCATATTACTGCAATATGTAAAGATTGAATGATGGTTTTGCTAAAGACATTGTTATATATTTGATAGAAAATAAAAATTGCAATTAAAAAAAAAAAGACAGTTAAAAGTATAAGAACTGCTGGGAATGTGAATTTTTAGAACCATCTTAGTCAAGCAAGAGGAGACTGTCTATGAAAGTGACTGATATCTCTAAGCTATAAAGTTTGAAGTGAGAGCATCAACCTGATATTTCTCTGCTTCAAAGAGATTAACCAGATTGCTACATTGTCCTACCAGAGAACCAGGATCAAATGAAAGAGCGGAGGGATACCAGACTGTGTATCGAGTCCAGGTAAAGTGAAGATATTTCAGACACAGATCCAGTAACATTTCTCCTCAGTCACTACCATACACTGAGACATTACTACCCAGTGCTCTGAGTTTAAAACTATATTCAGTATGTATGCAGCGCTGCAAACAAAAATAAAGGAGAGAGAGAAGGTTTGGACTGCAGCTCTGGCTCTAAGAAACCTGGGGTAGTGTCCATTAGATTGGAGCTGGATTTGAAGGAATAAGACTTTGATTTGTTTTCTGCCCAAGATCCTCACTGCTCCAGTTTGCTAATCCCTCTCCACCAAGTAGATAGGGCTTGCTGCAATTATTTTTTTAATTTGCTCCTTAAGATAAGCAAGTTCAATAAGATGGCAAAGACACATACCAAGCAAGATACTAGCATTAGCAGAAGATGGCAGGGGTAGAGGAGCCTGTCACACTCTATTTTATTTAAAGCATAGGGAAGAATTGTCAGAAGAGGAACATCAGCTGAAGACAGTGTGCTAGGACTGAAGAGCGGAGGAAGAGGGGCCGAGTAGACGAAGGTCATCAATGGAGCTCAGCAGCAGCTGCACCTGCTAGCCAAAGGCATTCAAGTCACTAGAAGGAAAGGTTCACACTTCTGTCTCTAACAGATAGCTGGGTAAACGCACTGGGACAAAAAAACACAAAGCATAGATAAAGAGAGGAAAAGGACTGTAATTAACAGAGAAAGCAACCATATAATTAAACCACAGAAAGAAAGAAGGACAGAGAAGAAATTACTTACTCTTATTTGCAAATTGCAGGGAGTACTTTCTTTTCATTGGTTGAAATTTGATAACACCGATTCTGGTTGGAGGCAATGGAGAAGGGAAACTATAAAATTATCAACTCCTTGGGTTTACCCGATAGTTCACTTTTGCAACCACTGCAGTGAACTGTAAAGCACGGTTATTGGTTGAATAATAAGGATATCAGATACTTACCTGAAAGCTTATTGTACAGTTCTTGTCTGAGCAGTGAAGATCCTGAGATTGTACAATCTGTACTGACAAAAATTGCTACTGGTACAATTTTTTTGTTTTGTTTTAACCTCTTTCTTTTATTTTAAACAATAAATCTTGTTATGCACTAGAGGAAGCTATCAAACTATTTATTACTCCCTGCATCTCCTGCCATCCTCCAGGAGCATGACTGACTGGGTGGGATTTCCCAAACACACAAAATAAACTGGTTAGGAAGAGAGAAAATGTGGAACTTTTCTGGCTTGCAACCTTGACTCCAGTACCACCCACCCACCTACCCCAACAGGACTCAGAACACTTTCATCACCACAGCGGAGACATTACACCGGTTGCTTCTAGGTGTGTTAGAATAGCTAACACAATGCAGGTTAAAACACTTATCATCCTGGGTTGGCAGCTACTCCTATGGAAAGGAAAGCCATACGACTGCTGGCATGGTTAAATAGTGAGTTGAAAGAAGCAATTAAGGCCAAAAGGACATCTTTCACAAAATATGGAAAGCGCACACAAATGAGGACAAGAGAGACAAGCATAAACACTGGCAAGTTACATGTAGAAATGTTATTCAATATGCTAAGAGAATCTGAAAAGCAGCTCATCGTTGAGGTAAAAAAAAACAAAACAAAAATCCCCAAACATACATACAACTTTTTCAAATACATTTGAAACAAATATGAGGAAGTCAATTGGGCTCTGGGTGCTCAGCGGAGGAAATAGCAGAAAATCTAAATGAATTCTCTCTCTCCTTTCTTTACTAAGGAGGATGCTGGGGTCAACCCACATCGGAAACATTTTTTTGATGGTGATGACTCAGAGCAACTAAACAAAATCTCAGTGAAAACTGAGGCTGTAATAAATCAGATTGACAAAGAATTACAAATCACCGGGACCAGATGATATTTACCTGAGAGTTCTGAAGGAACTCAAACATGAAATAGATTACAAATCAGAAATAGTCTGCAATCATTTAAAACAGAAGACTGGAGAGTAGCCATTGTGACATTAATATTTTTAAAAGGGTTCCAGGGGTGATCTGGGAAACTGTAGAGCTTGATGTCAGTGCCGAGCAAAATGGCAGAAGCTATACTTAAGAAAAAATGTACTGACCCCAGACAGACATGGTTTAATGGAGGAGAGGCAACTTGATGCTTGCAAAGGAAAGTTATTTTCTTTTTTTTTTTTACCAATTTACTAGCTTATTTTGAGGGCATAAATAAGCATGTGGATAAAGGTGAGCAAGATGATAGTGTATTTGGAATTTCAGAAGGCATTTGAGAAAGTCCCTCACAAGAGGGACTCCTCAGGTAACTGGGAGGTCAGTGCCTATTTGTGAATTTTCTAACTGGATAAAAGAGAGGAAAACAGAGAGTAGGATTAAATGGGCAATTTTCCAAATGGAAAAAGATCATTAGTAAAGTGCCCAAGGGGTCTGTATTGGGACTTGTGCTATTTAGCATAATCATAAATGATATGGAGAAAAGAATATCGAATGAGGGGTGACCAATTTGCAGATGGCAAAAATTATTTCAAGTTGTTAAAACAGAGGCAGATTGTGAAGAACTGCAAAAAGGCCTTGCTAGACTAGGCAACTGGGCTTCTAAATGCAGATGCGATTAATATGGCAAGTGCAAAGTAATGTATATAAGAAAAAATCCCAAATACTGGTACACAATGCTGGGTTCTGGGTTAGGAGTCACTACCCAGAAAAAGGACTATGCATGCACTGCCTCCATAGTATGCACATTTTTTTCATGCATATGCTTTGCAGATAACCTGAAAACCTGCCTGTTTGTGCCCTTGAGGACAAAGTTGGCCACCCCTGTTTGAAGGGCTTTAGTCTGCTCCAAATAAAAAGCCAAAGCTCTCTTGCAATCCAAACTGTGCAACTCTTGCTCAACGTTGCAGACATGAGGCCTGAGAAAGAAAGTTGGAACAATTGGTTAAGATGGAATTCTGATACTACTTTAGGCAGAAGCTTAGAATGCTTGCACAGAACCAACCTATTGTTAAAAATGTAATACAAAGTTGGAGAAGTCTGTTGTGCCTGGAGCTCACTGACCCTCTGTGCTAAAGTGACTGCTCCCAAAAATATGACCTTCCAGGTCAGATTCTTCAGCTAAGATCTAGTGGCTCAAAAGGGAGCTTACATCAGTAGAGATAACCACAGTGAGGTTTTATGACACAGTGACAAGCTTGATGGGAGGTTTCAACTGAAGTGAGTACTGTATAAAACAAAAATCTAAAGGCTGTACAGAGAAGGGTTTATCCACTTCATGGGGATTATAAGTACCAATACACCAACTAAGATGTGCCCTAATTGAGATAGTCTTCAATTCAGATTCTGTAGAAATATTCAAGCAGACTGTGTGTGAAACAGGAGACAGGCTCCTCACACCAGAAGGCATACCTCCATTTAAAACCATAAGATTTCCATGTGGAATCCTTCCTAGAAACCAGAATTTGAGAGACATCCTCAGATTCTAGAAATGCAATGTTACCTACTCAACATCCAGATTGAGGGTTAGAGACCTGATGTTGGGATGATGCAATATTCCCTGTTTCTGAGTGATGGGGAATACCCCCAACCTGATTGGATTTCTGATTGCCATCTCCCACAAGAGCAGAAACCAAATCTGTCTTGGCCAATAGGGGATTATGAGGATTTTAGTACCCTAGTCTCTTCAGAGTTTTAACAGGGTTCTTGTCTCCAGAGAAATCAGAGGATAAGCATTCAGAAGACCTGTCCCCAGAATAGAAAGAAGCCATCCAAGGCCAGTTTTCCTTCTCTCTCTCTCTTCTGGAACAGAAGTTTGGAACCTTTCTGTTCAAAAGCAATGCAAACAAATGTACCTCAGCTGTCCTTTACTCATAGACTATCTGGTTTGCTACTTTTCTATCCAGGGACCATTTGTGATATTCCAGATGTGTGTCTCTGCTAGGATAGTCTCCTCACCCACCAGGTAGGTTACTTTCAGGACTATTCCCTGAGGAAAGGCACACTCCCACATCTGAACAATTTCCTGACACAACAGTATAAAACTGTTCTTCCCTGCTTGTTAATGTACAACACGCTACCCGATTTGTATTTCAGGATGAGGACAATTTTGTTGGCCAACTGATCTCTGAAAGCCCTTAAGAGCATATTGTATCACCCTTACATCTAGGACATTTATCTAATGAAGTCTTTCCTGAGCAGACCATAGGCCCTGAGTATGAAATTTCTCTAGATGAGCTTCTCAGCCCAGGTTTATTATTTAAAAATAAATATATTTCCCCTTATGCAAGATAGTTCAATGGCAGACCCATCTGTAATTGAGACAACTTGCACCAAAGGAATTTGTAAGGCTATTCCTTTGGCCAGATTTGTCTCTCTGGCACAGATACTGGGATCTTGGCTATGCCCTCCTCAATACAGTCAAAACCCTGTCCCAGGTTTCAGCTAGGATGCTGGCTGTGGCTTTGGGGCTTCTCTGCTGTTTGGAATGAAAGCGATCCCTGTTGTTGACAGGACAAGAGGACAGAGAATAACATTTCATCAGTGCCCCACTTGAATACCTTCTGGATGAGGAGGGCGAGTCTGGAGTGACAGTGGAGAGGATCTGAAGCATAGCACAGTAGTTTTCATTTGAGCCAAACCTTCCTAGACCTCATCTCCAAAGAGATTCTCCCCATTGCAAGGCATGTCAGCAAGCCTGTCTTTGACATCTCATCTTAGGTCTGAGGCTTGCAACCATACAAGTTTGTGGGTGCCAAAACCCACTGTAGAGACTCTTGATTCAATATCAAAAAACAAAACGGTCAACCTGGCCATGTGTTTTCCACATTTGCCCCAGGATATCATGCTGTTCCTTAGAGAGATGTTCTGATAAACCCTTTATATATTTCAAACTTTTTCATATATTGGTTTAAAGAGTTGGTAAGAAGCTATGCAGGCATTGGGGTAGATTTTAAAAGGAGCTCACACACACACATGTACGCCCGATTTTAGAACTTGCACATACAAGCAGCCCTACTCTAACCCCCACCAAAATTTTTATCTTACCTTTTGCGCCTGCCTCTGGGCAGGCACAAGTTGTGCTCGCTGGCAGCCTGCCGGCACACGATCCTTCAACACAGCGGCAATGGCCGATGTGTCTGAGGCCTCTGGCCCCGCCCCTTTAGTAAAAGCCCTGGGACTTACACGTGTCCCGGGGCTTTACACACATTGCTGGGCCTTTTTAAAATAGGCCCGGCGCACGTAAGGCCAGTTACGCACGTAACCTTTTAAAAATTTGGCCCTTTGAGTATAGCTCCCTGGTAAACCCTTCTACCAATAAGGTTAAGGGTATAAGAATCTTTCCCCAGTGACACAGAGGAGTGGATTCTAGATATCTTTCCCTTTTTGAGAATGTATTCAACCACTAATGAGGCAGTTCTTGTTTTTCAAATCTGGAAGCCTTCTGCACACGATTCATTTAGTCCACCTTCTTATCCACTGGCGGCTCAGAGGGAGTTCATCCCACACTCTCATCTGCATCTCTAGAAGGATCTTGTGGACAAGCACTGTCCCAATATTCTAGAGGGGAATGTCAAACATTTTGGCTTTTGACTCTTCCTCCTTCTGCAAATCAAATGGAATGGCCTCTGCCATTCTCTTCACAAAGTCAGTAAAGGAGAGATCCTCTGACCTTCTCCTTTCCTGTGCATTAGGGGAGATCTGTTGACTCCTCCTGATCAGCTTCCAGATCTATAGCTGTGCCCCCAGGAATACTCCAAATCTGAGCCAGAATATTAGGTTTATGGTATGAACTGAGCCTACATCCAGCTAGCAAACAAGGCGTCAGTGAAGATTGTATTTGTTTGTTGGGATCTAGACCCTGACAAACTTCTGCAATCTGAGAGACTTTTACTCCCACTGATACAATGAAAATTAGCATAAAAGTGGTGGTACCCAAAGCCCCTCTGCAAACTGGCATCAGAATCTCTCCATTGGATGCTTTGAGTCTCTTGCTGGGGTTGGATGTCCATCTGTAAGACAACTGATGCTTTCCATTTTTCAGTCCAGGGCCTCTGGATCCTTCTGTCCAGTTTCTCCTCAAAAAATGATGCCAATGCCACATGGGAAGCAGGAAGACAGGTCACATCTTCCTGGATCACTTGAAGATTGGGAACTGGCATCTGGACCCTTGAAGGCTATTGCAATTTTGAAGAATGATGTGAAAATAAGCTGTCCTCTACAGGAATGTTTTGGGGGATTGAAGGCAGCAGCCAAAACATCCTGATCTTGGCATCATGCAGTGAAGAGATTGTCAATACTTCTTGACCTTTACTCCATGCTTGTCTACAGATCTTCTCGATACTAATAATGAAGCAGCATATCCCTTCCTCTACTCCCTTTGGGTGGGAGGAGCTAACAATGGTCTATCTCCCAGGTTCTTATAGGTGCTCAATGTCAAGAATAAAGAGTTTTAAGAAACATTTCCTCCAAGAGAGAGAGAACCACAACCATGGGGCTCCACAGAAAAACAGACAGACTGAGATGAGGTAGCCCTTTGCAGTGATGCAGGTCATGTTGCACATGCTCAACTGAGCATCCCAAAAGCTTCCAAAACTTTATCCGTAAATCTTCTGCATTGGGCTCCCTCACATGACATCACCCACTAGTGAGAACTCAGCATTCTGCTCGTCTTCTGAGATAAAGTGAGTTTGTAGTGAAGCCTATTCTGTACGAGGCAGTTGGGTTCTACTCTCTCAAGAAAAAAAAAATAAGAGAATAAAGACCCAGACAAAGGAAAAGCAGAAGTTCCTCTGATAAAAGAAGAAAGAAGTAAATATGACCTTTCAAGGAGAAAAGAAGCCTCATCTGATTTTCCCTGGTTTCAAAAAGGAACTAAACCTTAAAGATAATCCATAGTACAGATAGACAGTTTTCTGGAGGGGGGGGGGGTGGAGAGAGAGGAAAAGTGGAGATAAGGTTCTGGAGCTTGTCCTGTCACAAAGTTTAATTCTTGCATTATACCATAGGAGAAAAGAAGAGATCCACCTCCAAGTTCTGGAATAAGTCCATCTATTTAACTTCTACCTAAAGATTGTCTGAGAAAGGATGAGTGAGGGCTGTCTTTGGAGTAAACTGCAACAAGTTAATAGACTTAGCCAATTCCAAATTGATAACTATCTTACTCTTTAAATGGCCATTAATGCTGGATCTAACATCCAGCATTAGCACCTGCAAGGCTTAATAGCCTTCTTAATGCTGCAATATTAACTGCACCTTTTGAGGTGTAATTAAACTTTAGCAGCCTTCATAAGATTATATTAACTCAGGTGTTCAGGGCCCAGGAACTCCCCCCACCACCAAAACAAAATGCAGGGCCCTCCAGGCCCCCACCTCTTAAAATCCACTCCCCACCCCCAAAAAAAAACAAAACAGTACAGACTACCAAACAATCCATACCTCCCCCCCCCCCCCCCCCCCCCAAGAAAAAGTCTCCGGTGCCTACTTCCTCCTAACTCCGTGCCTTTTCCATTGTTGGACCTAATCTGTGGAACTCCCTACCTGAAAAGCTACGACTGATTCCAGACAAAAAGAAATTCAAAAAAAGAGCTAAAAACATGGCTCTTCATAAACCTTACCTAACCTCAACTAGAAGAAAAGAGACCATAAACAAACTAAATAATGCTTGAGCTTAAATCCCATATGAACCTTCAAAGTTACAATCAAATCCCTACCAGAACCTCTCAACCTAAAGTGAAGAACGATTAATTATGCACAATCTACGACTTGAGCTTTGTCTTTTACTCACCTCGTTCTGCACGATTTCTTTAAGTATTAACTTGTTTTATTTTTAATGTATTGAATTGACTTATGAATGTATAAATATGAATTCATGTCTCAAACTATCATATAGCCACTGTATATCGATTATCTTCTGTGAACAGTTGTGATTATTTGGAATGACGGTATATAAAATACTCCTACACCTAACTTCACAACTGTTTTTTTTTTTTATTTTTGTTAGCTGGAGGGAGCCAGTTTCTCTTCTGCCTGAAGCAGTGTAAAAAAAAAAAAAACCAAAAAAAACCCCCAAAAAACGGTACTACTGACACGCTGACCTTAACACTAAAGCCGAATGTAACACCAGCATTAGAACTGGCGGGCAACGTGCTATCATGCTGGTTTTAATGCAGTTTAGTGAACAGAACCCCATAATATTCTTTACATTTTCAGGTACAGAAATCTGTTACTTTTCTCTTAATAAAGAAAAAGTCACAAACACATATGGGTCATAAGTTTTAATAGTTTTCAGTAGTACATTGTAAACACCACCATAACAATTTTCCAGTGTTAATGATCAGGTTCTATCACATCCAAACATATTGATTTAGATTTTTATTCCACCTTTCAGCCACTTCAAAGCGGATTACATTCAGGTATTTTCATTCAAGAATATTAGATATTACAATACTGAAAAATTGCTGGATAAGAGCAATCACACAAGTCATGAAAAATAAATCAGTATCACACTTGTAAAACAATCTTTTACTAACGAATCACTTATAAAGTACTGTTTTCTTTTTTTTTTTTTTAATAGTTTTTTGGGCAATAAATCTGATATCATTTACATCACCAAATTAAATATTACTCCAACAAGATAAGTTTCTGGCACAGTTTTAGTGCGCCCACTCATACAGTCTGCCCAGTGTGAATACCTTTTCCATTTATAAGGTCAGGAGCAAGGGCTTATGTACAGTTAGACATAATCGATTCCACCTGTCTAAAAATGGCAACACTGTCTCATTTGTGGTTTCTGAGACAGTCTTGTTGGACCTCAAGTAAGCAGTCCACAAAGAAAACACACCACCTATAGCCTTCACTCTTTTGCTCTTTAAACACAAAGCAATATAATGTTTTGCAAAAAAAAAAGAAAACAGTGCCTTTAATTGTAGTTTGATTCCTCCTGGAATCTGAGATTCTTTTCCACATTAGGGTTCTGAAGCAGCAGGAGTCTCACATACTTGTTCAAAAATCTCAACAGAAGGTTATACTGTTTTCTTAAGCTATGTCAGAGTAACTCATGTCCCTTTTCTCTTCCCACCATTAAAAAAAAAAAAAAAAAAGCTTTAAAAATAACCCTTGAAGGCTCCACCAGGAACATAAGTATCAATGAGTTACTCAAAATCATTCCCTCTGTAGGTAGAACTTTTTTTTTTTTTTTTTTTTAATTATTTTTATTATTTTTTTTAAGTCAGCTATCACTGCTGTTGGGGATAGTGGACATGCTGGTGGTATAATAGCTTAAAAAAGACAGCAGTAACTGCTGTTGGGGATAGTGGACATGCTGGTGGTATAATAGCTAAAAAAAAAAAAAAAAATACTAAGCGAGATGTGAATTGGAACCAGAATCGGTTCGGATTTCAGTTCAGATTCACATCTCTATAGATGTGAATCGGAACCAGAATCGGTTCGGATTTCAGTTCCGATTCACATCTCTACTAAGCAGTCTAAGTGCAAATTGGACCAAACTATACACAAAAGTTATACCAATTATTTATTAAGGAACCCTGCAGTTTTCATTTCGAGTTAGATCCATGGATTTGGAGTCTATAGTACTGAAAGAGAAAGGAAACCGAGGAGACTTGATGGGCCCTACAGTTCTCATCTGCCAAAGTCTGTTTCTATTTTCTGCGTTAACAAATACATGCAACTGCTGCTCTGCTAAGTACAGCAATCACTTCTGGCTCATTTATTTTTTTTTTATAGCATAACACACATATGCACCTGACTTCTAAAGTCAGGATGCTGCACATTACAAACCATTATTTTGGTGGCAAAAAGTGTGTTCCGGTTACACAAAGAACTCCTGTTTGCTCGTATTTTACAAATACAAGGAGGCACAAAAATGAAAGAAAATACTAGACACAGCAAAGTGCTGTAAAATTAATTGAATATAGTACACTGCAATGATTCATGTGATCTAGAAAAAAGCTGCTCAACCGAAGTAAGTTTTGAGATTGTTTCAGTCTGGAGTAGACAGCTGTTTACAGAAGGATAACCCAACTCCCTGGAAAAACCTGATTTTCTTTAATTCACATATGCATCCTTCAGTGATGAGGGCAAGTGCAGATTGGTTTGTAATTAAGTACGTTATCTGAAAGAACATCCAGTCTTTGAGAACTTTCCCCAGTCAAAGAAATGCACTGGGATTAGCACGAGGATCCTTCTGGTTCCTGTACCTGTATGTCAACCATACACCTAAAATCTGAAACACAAATAACACAAAATTAGAAATCTTGTCAATTTTAAATCTGGAATGCACATAAATGAATGCGGTTGATAGGATATGTAATCCATTTGCCTTTAAAGAGGTTAAGGAGAACACTATTGCTCTCTCCACGCATCACAAAGTTAATTCATTAACCTCCTTTTATCCATTTAATTTCCCTAAGATGACTAAATCACTCTCTCAAAATAATGGAGACAAAAACAAAAACAAAACACAAAAGAGTTGAGCTCTGTGCATTTCAGCTAGAATCACTTACTAGCTAAATGTAATGTGCAGTGAATGAAGAAAAATATTAAACCATACGTGCATTTATTACAGATGAACCTGCAAAACCTTTGCATGGCCGTCACACATAAGGAATGCAGTCAGACTGGATGCAACTGAGTGAAGTGGAACAACAGTGGGCCAAATTAAAATCGAACACATTTTTAGGTAAGAAACAAATGTAAGAAGAAAAGGAAAGCAATATGGGTCTCCAAAGAGGTGGCTGAAAGAATAAAAGCAATTATCTGATAATTTGCTTTCCAGTGGGTTGTGCACTCCAACCAGCAGATGAAGACGGAGAACAAAGACTTGCTGATAATACCCTCATATAGCTCTGCTCAGGCACTACCCACTAAACATTAACAATAACATTGCATCCAAACATTATTCAACTTAAAAATAAAAGAATCTACAAAGTTATTTATTTTAAACAAAGCAAACACTAGACTTAGCTCCGCTAATAGTCCCTTAGGACAATCAGAGAATCTTAGAAGAACAGAACTCACCTACCCAATTTGTGGGAGTTCAGCTGCATGAAAGATCTTGGATCCTCATTCTTTTCTGGACAAAGATCTAGCAACACAGAAGAAAGTTAGCCACCCTCAAGGCAGCCCAGGGTGGGAAGGTGGACTGGCTTGCCTTACTTCAAGGAAAGGAAACTATCAGGTGAGAAGTAATTTCACCTTCCTTTTCATCCTGGCAAGCCAGTCCACACCAGTAGGATGTACCAAAGCTACTCCCACAAAGGGCAGGAGGCTGCCTGAGGCCCAAGCAGCACTGCCCTAGCAAAAGGCAGAATACTCCACTGCCACCACATCAGTCAGTAATACCTGGCAAATGTATGCAAAGACCATGTCGCCACTCTACAGATCTTTGCCGGAGAAAGCAAATGCAATTCTGCCCAGGAAACCACCTGAGCCCGGGTCGAATGCACTCATGACTTGTCTCGGAAGAGGCTTCCCGGAATCTACATAAGCTGCTGACGCTACTTCATTAATTCATTGAGCCATGAAGCTGCCTCCCCCCTCTTCACCCCGCCTCCGCTGAAGAACAAAAAGCCTATCTGATTTCAAAATTCATTCGTACCCTCAAGATAACGCAATAAGTGCTGCCGCATGTCCAACGACCACAATTTCCTGTATTCCTGATCAGTCATATTATTATCCAAGAATGGTATCACAACAGACTGGTTTAAGTGAAACTCCAAAAACGGAAGATAGGCAGGTACGTCCAAATATGTGTGATAATCAAAAAAGGATCTCTGCATAACAAGGCTTGAAATTCCAAAATCCACTTTGCAGAAGAAATAGGGACCAAAAACACAGTCTTGAGTCAGTAATTGCAAGGAAATACCCCAAAGAGGATGAAAAGTAGAACTCGCCAGAAAGGAGAACCAAATTCAAATCCCACAAGGGTACTGGGAAGCACAAGGGAGGTCCAAGGTGTTTTACTCCCCTCAAGCACCTAGATACATCTGGGTGAGAAGAGAGCAGTCTCCCCTGCACATAGCCCTAATAAAATCACTATAGCAGCCATCTGCAACTTCAGCATGTTCAAGACTATATCCTTACTCAGACCTCTTGTAAAAATTCCAAGATTAAGGGAACAGGCACCGAAGTGAGCCAAGAAGCACAATTCTGGACACCAATGATCAAAAACTCGCCAAATGCAAATTAATTAATTAATTTATTTATTAAAGGCTTTTATATACCGAATTTCTTGATACAAATCAAACCAGCTCGGTTTACATCGAACAAGTAGAAACTATAACCAACCAAACAGTAAAGACAATTTGAAGGAGAATAAAGTTACATTATAACAAGGATATATAACTTGGAGGAGGAAATAAGAAGGGGGACGAACGGTTATAATATACATTGGAGTATGCGAGGGAGAAGAGGAGTAGTCCTCATAATAATTTGTAGACATTCTCTTAAAAGTTTATATACATGGATTAGCGCTTGTTAATGCCAAAGGAGGTGGAAAACTTGCATGCTCTCAAAAGTGATTCCACCACTCCCTAAGTAATCTCACTTTAATAGCCTAAACCTCTAAAGGGCCAAACCATAAGACAAAACAGACTTAGACTGTAGTGAAAAATTGGCTCCTGCCATTAACACTCCCCCCCCCCCCCCAAGAAGAGGGAGTTGCCAAGGGTCCCCCATCAGAAGATGATGCAGAGCCGTGTACCATGGCTTGCGCAGCCAATCCGGGGCCACCAGAAGCACCACGCCTGGATGTCATGCTATCTTCTGCAACAAAACGGCCGATCATGTGCCATGGTGGAAGAGCATAGATTAACTTCTCTTATGGCCATGCCTGAATTAGGACATCCACTCCTAGAGCTTGAACATCCCTTGTCAGATTGTAAAATCTCTTCCCTTTCACATGGAGTTGCCATTAGAACCAGAAAGGGACACCCCCAGCATTCCACGATAAGATGAAACTTTGGGATCCAGTTCCCATTCTCCCAGATCCAACTTGTGAAGACTGAGATAATGCACCTGCATGTTGTCTAACTCCTGCTATATGGGAGTCAGACAGGGCCTGTAAATGAAGTTCCACCCATGGCAGAAGGACATCCATTTCTAGAGAGACTTGTTGACTTTGATTCCTTCCTTGGTGATTAATGTACGCCACCATGGTCATGTTGTCTGACATATCTTTCAGCACTTTTCTTCTAACAGGTCCGCGAACTGAAGGTAAGCTAGTCAATTCTCTAATTGATGGACCAAGTCACTTCTTTGGGAGTTGTACCACCAACTCCTGGCAGTGTGTTCCCCAGCCCTAGAGACTTGCATCTGTGGTGACCATCAACCAGGTGGGAGTCTCCAAATCCAAACCTTTTTCTAGATGCTTCCTTCTCAACCATCAGAGAAGCTTCTGCCTAACCTCCTGTGGCAAGGCCAGTGTCATTTGTACTCCTGAGACTGGGGATTCCGTCAAGAAAGGAGAAACTGCCGCAGACCATGCATATGAGCATGCACCCAAGGTACAACATCTATCATTGTGGCCACAGATCCCAACATCTAGAGTTACAACTGGGCTGATGGGCTGATCACTGCACGCAGGGCCTGGACCTGACCCCAGATCTTCTGAATATGAGGCTCCAGGAGAAACACCTTGCCTTGCGCCATGTCAAACTGGACACCCAGATACTTCAGGATCTGAGATGACTACAAGTTGCTCTTGTCTAAGTTCACTATACACCGTAGGTGCTGCAAGAACTGAACCACCCTGGTGGACACCACTCTGCTCTCTTCCAATGACTTGGCTCTAATTAGCCAATTGTCCAAATATAGATGAACCTAATGCCTTCCCTTTCTGAGGGCTGCTGCCATAACTACCATCACCTTGGAAAAAGTCATGGGTGCCATGGCCAAACCGAAGGACAAACGCTTGGAACTGGTAGTGCTGAACTAACACTGCAAAGTGCAGATATCGCTGATGCTGATTGCGAATTGGAATATGAAGGTAAGCTTCCGATAGGTCCACAGAAGTGAAATATTCTCCCTTCTTCACCACCATGATTATTGATCTTAATGTTTCCATCCAAAAATGGGTAACTCGGAGGGCCTGATTGCCCTTCTTGATATCCAGAAAAGGTCAAAACAAACCCTCTTTCTTGGGAACCATGAAGTAAATGGACTAGTACCCTGTGCCCTCCAGATACTTTGGATTTGGAACTACTGCCTTTAGTACAAGCAACGGTTGCAACATGTACTGGACCACTGACTTTTCTACAGAGTTGCAGAGGGACACCATAAAAGCATCTGAGAGAGGACGGATAAGTTCCAAAGCGTATCCGTTGCACACCACTTTCAAAACCCACTGGTCAGAAACACCTCTGATAAAATTGAGGCAGGTGATCGCCTATCTCCGGCCCTGGAGGATGGACCCTCAAAACTTTACTGGGAGGAATGCAGGGTTCCAGAGCCAGAGGCACCATCTTTGCCTGGCTTCCTTGGTCGAAAGGATTGAGATCTCCCAAATGTCAGACACCTTTGACTCCTCGCACTTCTGGAGGAACAAAAACATCAAAAGCTCAAAAATCGCCCCTTGGCTTGAGAAAACCGGGGAGTTGACTACTTATCGTCCGGTAAACAAAGGAAATTTCAACTTTCCCCATCGATCCACCATCTTGTCTAACTTCCCCCAATAAACCCCTTAAAAGGTAACTTTGTATGGTTCGATTTTGAAATAGTATCAGCAGACCAGTTCCGTAGTCATAGGAGCCTTCAGGCTGTAATCACCAAAGTCACCCCTCAAGCTGCCGAGTGTGCCAAATCATGGCCAACATCCACCAGGACAAACCAAATATATCAAAAGAATCACCACAAGTTTCAGCAATCCTCAATAATTAGACAAAAATCAAGAGAAAACTCTATCGCTGACAAAATGTTATAGTTTTTTTTTTTTTTTATTATTTTATTTCTGTATTTTTCAACATTACATAATTCAATAATACAATTGAACTTTCACATAAGAAATAAGATATTCCATTGATTTATATCTTTACATTTAGATCATCAAACTTTTACTTTGCTTATTTCTTAAATACTAAACTAGATACTTGGAGAGAAGGATTAAGCAAGTTATAAACAGAAAAATATATATTCCTTTGAAAAATAAATCTAAGGGCTTAGCAGGCTTAAATATTTTCCCAATGTATCTGGACTAGGCTAGAACTTCCCTTTCTTGACTATGATACTCCTCCAGAAATTTCTCAAGATGTTCTGGCTCATAATATATGTATTTTTTCCCATCAACATACATTACAGTTTTACATGGAAATTTAACAGCAATGTTAATCCCGAATGTTCTTGCTTGGTTAGCTAATACTAAGAACTTTTTTCTTCTCTGCTGGGTTTCCCTAGCAACATCAGGGTATACCCATATCTTTTGGCCAAGATATAAGGAGGACCTTTTTTCCAAAAATATTTTCAAAACCTTTTCCTTTTCTGACGAAAGGGAAAATTTCACCAACAATGTGCCCCTCCTTTCAACTTGAGCACTAAAAGATGTCTCAATTAATGCAGTTAAATTCAACGTTGTTTCTTGTTGTTGTTGCACTACTTCCTCAGCATTTCTCCAATTTATAAAATAGGCATTCACTATTTTTGGTATTTTCTCAGGGGGTAGGAGTAAAATCTCCTGAAAATAATTTTTCAGTTGTTCTTTTGGGGAGGTCAACCTGCACTTAGGGAAGTTGACCATCCTCAAATTTGTTTGTCTAATGTTATTCTCTAGCATCTCGACTTTCCTAAAGAGCATTGTATCACCCTGAATAATACTAGTCTGAGTTTGTTTTATCTGAATTATTTCTTCTTGCATCTTTTTTATTGCTAGGTCACTATTAATAACCAAGGGGTTTAAATTTGATATTACTTTTTGCATTTCATTTACATTCAAATTTAATTTCCCAATATCTTGGTGAATTACATTCACTGTTTTCCATATCATTTCTAACGTTATATTTTTAATATCACCAGTACTTGGTTGCCCTTGAGTTAGTGAAAGCTGAACATTAGAGATCCCAGGGGAGTCACTGCCAACTAAAGGAGAAGATTTTTCCAGTCCAATAACCGGTGCAGTACTTTCGCCGGTTAACTCTCTATCAGTTGATAGACGGAGGCCCCTTTGATTAGCAAGAGGATCTTTGCCTCCTACTTTCTCTGGCAATACCGTCTCTCTGCCAAGAATCTCCTCGATCGGGCTTGATTCCAATAACGCCATCCGTGTTAGAATCAAGTCAGATTCATTGGCCGACGCTATGCCCTTTGGTGGGGTAGGTGTCTTGGGAGCCCCGGGACTTAGGCTTACATCTCCCAATAATGTGAGTGCTTGCTCCTCACTCTCGATTATAATGGGAGTCTCCGGGGTTTGTTTTCCTGCTTTAGCATAGAATCCTGGCATAGTAGTTTGAACGGGTATAGATCGGGCTGGGGTCGAGGCATCCTGCCTTATCTTCCCCTTCCGTTTAGTGTGCGGCATCCCGATGGGGTAGCAACTCACAACGGACACCAAAAATTTAAAATCCACAGTCTTAAGCAAGGTCTTCTCGCCCTTTTTTTTTTTTTTTTTAACCAATTATTCAGAGAGAAGCGAAGTGATTGATAACATACCTCCGTGAGATAGGAGATGGGCCAGGGATTTCCGCCTCCTCGCCTTCACCAGCCTAAGCCAGCCAAAGCCGCGCGCCCCTTACGGAGCGCACGGCTTAGGCAGCGCGCTGACGGCACGACGCGCCGTCTGCCGCTTGTTTAAATAGCGGCAGACGCAGTCCGATGACGTCACTTGAGGCACCGCCCTGGCAAAACCCTCAGGGCCGTAGTTTTCGATTTCAAAGTCCAAAAGTAGATGACCCGGGGACTCTCTCAAGATCAGGTAAGCTGGTAATCTCTCCGGTCTCTCCTCCTTCTCCCCCAAATGTTATAGTTTAAGATGACGTTTCTATGTGTATTTGTCCCTATTATTTAAAGCTTTCATGCACCTACACTCTATGGAACAAGTAATTTTCTATCAAACCCGACCCTAAATTCAGCAATTATATTTATGGAGTGGGAGGGAGGTTTCATATACAGTGTAGGTGTCCCCACACCAATACATGATTGGTTATAATCATCAACCAACCTCCTCCTCCGTAGTGATTTTTTTTTTAAACTAGAGAATTTTTTTTATAAAAGTCCCAATGGAACATCAGACTCTTCCGTGGTGCTATGAACATTGAAAATTATGTACGGAATAAACACTGTTCAAGCTGTCAAGCTTTGAAGTAGATTTTAAAGAGGGTCCACATTCGACTTCCCGATTATGTTGGTTAATAGTATCGAACCTTTAATGATGATCCCGACACGAACCGTCCATGTTTCAGACGTTAGTCTTTCCTCAGGGGAATGTGCTGGCAATATGTAACCAACCTAGTGGGGTCCCAACCTCTCCGCACAATGATTCTTCTTGTCTGTTGACTAGGGTTTACCACCTCATGTGGACTTTGCTCGATTGAATTTAGGGTCGGGTTTGATAGAAAATTACTTGTTCCACAGAGTGTAGGTGCATGAAAGCTTTAAATAATAGGGACAAAGACACATAGAAACGTCATCTTAAACTATAACATTTTGTCAGCGATAGAATTTTCTCTTGATTTTTGTCCAACATCCACCAGGAAAGCAGCTCCCAGCTCCTGGTATTGTCCATTCTCTCCCAGAACTTCCTGGGCCTCCTTGGCTAACATTAACCTGATCCTGGCCACAATACAACAGCAAGCAAAGAGTTGGAGATTCATGGCCATCACTTCAAAGGCCCATTTCAAAATAGTCTCAGTCTTCCGAACTTGAGCATCTTTTAAAGATGTACCTCCTTCCACCAGAATGGTGGTCCATTTTGTCATAGCACAAACTAATGCGTCCACCTTAGGAAACTGGAGTTGCTCCCTCACTTTAGGATCCATAGGATCCAATCCTGCTAAGGAGTAACCTCCTTTAAAATTAGCCTCAGGTGCACTCCATTCCAAATCTCAGCTTCTGGATGGCCTCGTGCAGAGGAAAAAACTAGGATGCCTTGTGCAAGCTGATCATTACAGAGTTCTGCTTCAGATCTTTGGCCGTTGCTGGCAAGATCTCACACCCAAGGGCTTTCAAGGTCTGTAAAATTAAATCGGACATCTTGTCCCTTTGAAAAAGCCACAGCATAGCTTTTTGAGGCTCAGCATCTGGGGGAATCTTCCCCCTTCCAATATTGGATCATCGGGATCCCCCCTCCCCCGAGGATTCTGACTCCCCATTCTGAGTCTCCTGAAGGATCCTTGACCTCGCCTTCTCCTTCCAACTGCCTCCTCTTCTTCCTCCAGGAAGGAAACAAGGACTCCCTGGAACACTTTCTATGTCCTAAGGAGGAAGACTTCTGAAGCGGGTGATCCCTATCCTCTTCCCGGGGAGCTCCTTGCCTGGAGACCCTTAAATTCCACCCATGAACTGGCAGAAAGATCCATCCCTGGGGTAGGCAAAACCCTCTCAGAGCCCACTCCCACAGGGATTGGCAAGAGAGGGGGCGGGGAAGACTCCTCAGCCGCTCTGGTAGGAGCTGTTGCCACAACCTCTGACAGTAAAGTGGGGGCCTCTGAGGTACCAGCAGGAACAAACTCCCCTGTAGAGACATCCCCCTGGGCCTCCACACACTTGATACACACTGAGGGAACTCCTGGGATTAAGGGCCCTCATATGACATGCTAAGCAGATGCAAAGCTTCTTCCCGCACTGCTCCCCCCGATGCCCTGTCACATTCTCTCCCTTTTCCTCTAAAAGCCGAGCAAACGCTTCCAACCGCATGCTTCAACAGTTCCTGCCAATCAGAATGATGCCTGCTGCATGTGGTATATTACTAAACGACGGTATAGAAAATTTTTTAAATAAATAAATAAATGTGGCTTTGCCCCTGAAACTTTGCCAATTTTAAAATTAGCCCTGTAGCACTCCTGAAATCGTGTAGCTTGTCGCAGATGCAAGCGCAGCTAGCTGCTGCCTGGCCTGCATATGATGGCGCCAGCACCCACTCCCAGCACTGCTCAATATACATGCTTAAAAAAATATTTTTTTAATAAACTTTTCACAGACAAAACCGGCAAAATAAGAAAGGCGGAGAGAAAGGGGAGAGAGAAGAAAGCAGGACCAGACAGAGAAGAGGATGATGCAGCAGCAGGGCTGAGCCCAAATCCTTCTTACCCTACTGGATCTCTTCTGCTGCCTGGAGGAGGGTTAGGGTCGCAGCCTTCACCTCACTCCCGTCCTATTTTTTCTTGTCTCCCACCTAAGGGAGGGGGGCTACTGTTTTTACCACAGGAGATCAAACCGGCCTGCTCAATCCAGGCAGGCCAAGATCCACAAGTACAGATGCATGTCCACCACCTGCTGGAGATGGAGAAAAGCTGGCTGGCTGGTGCCTGAGCAGAGCTATAATGAAGGTGACATCAGCGAGTCTTTATTCTCCTTCTCCAACTGCTGGTTGGAGTGCAGAACCCATTGGTGTGAACTGACTTGCATGGATGAAGAGGGAGATCAGCATTCAAAAAATACAAAGGAACTCAAAATGAAGAGAGAAGAATATCTGGTGAAATCGAAAGAGACAAGGAAAGAAATCAGGATAGCAAAAGCACCAATGGAAGAAAAGATAGCCAAAGAGGTAAAACAAAGTGACAAAATATGTTTCAGATATATCAGAGAAAGAGAAGAGTCTGTGGGGGTGAACCGTCTTTCGAAAAGATTCAGAGACCTCCAGATACTGCACAACAAGATGCTTAGCATATCCAAGGAGTGCAAAAGGCAAAACTCCTCCTCATAGCTGACCTTATCCAGAGATGGATGAATTCAAATGAAAGTCCAAGACTACTTTGCGCAAGAAGGATGGAACAGTATGAAGCTGTAGCGCCCCCAGAGTCACCTGATGGAACGGCTCCCAGCAAGACAAGGGCTGCAGCTCAAATCTGAAGCGCAGAACATACAGCCACCAGGAGCACAATGTTCAAAGTTAACAACTATAAGGAAAGGCTATGCAGTGGTTGGAACATAGGGCCCGCCAAAAAGTCCAGCACCAAATTAAGACTCCACAATGGAACCAGTAACCTCAAGAGAGGCCTAATCACTCCCTTCAAAAAATGGGCCACATCAGAATCCGACAAGGAAACATCATTCACCAGGCCTCAAACAGGCAAGAGCTGCAACCTGCACCTTCAAAGAATTAAGGGCCAAGCCTTTATTCAATCCATCCTGCAAAAAATTCAGAATGAGAGCGATCTTAACTGAATGAGGAAGAACACCCTGCTCCTCATACTAGGCCTCAAAAACTCTCCAAACCCGCACATAAGCCAAGGAAGTGGAGAATTTGCGAGCATGGAGTAAAATGGCAATCACCCCAGAGGAATAACCACACTAACAGGCGAGTCCTTGCAAGGGCCAAACCATAAGACAGAATAGAGTTGGATCCTCATGAAGAGCCAGTCCCTGCTGCAGCAGATCAATGTGCGATGGAAGACAAAAGGGGGGCCTCCACCAGGAGTCTTCGCAAATCCACATACCATGGACACCAGGGCCAGTCCGGCACCACCAGGGGTACTAGCCCACTGTGGCCTTTGATCTTGCAAATTGTCCTGCCTAGCAAGGGCCATGGAGGAAAGGCATAAAGCAATCTGTCTTCCGGCCAGATATGTACGACAGCATCTATTCCCAGGGACCACAGATCTCTCCTGCGACTGTAGAAGTGAGGAATCTTTGCATTCAGGACGTTGCCAGCAGGTTTAGGAATGGAAGACCTAGCGAGCCACAATGATCTAAAATGCCTCAGCTGACTACAACCAAATCAAAACTCATACCTCCATGTGACCTATCTTCCAGGTGTTTAGAAATATGTTGGCAGACCGGCTGTTAAGGGTTCAGACCATGGACCCTGGTATTCTGCCCAGGGGCTCCGACCTGGGGGGGGGGGGGGGGCTAACCTCACTGAGGTTTACACTGGGGCTACCTGAGGGGCTTATCCCATATAAACACATAATTACTGGGATTTTATCTGGGGGCTTGAACCCAGGAGTTTATGCCAAACACAAACTTTGATTCAGTACATCACAGTTCCAGGTAGTTAGGGAAGTGAGTTTATTTGAGCAATAAGAGGATAGAACAAATAAAATCAGATCATATAGAAGTAATAGTTTATAACAATTGCTACATATAGAAAGCTTACATATTTCTAAAGGATCACTGTTCTCTCATGTCCCGCGCTCTCTCTCGCTGTCTCTCCTTATACATTTATACTACTGATGCTTGTGGAAAACAGTGACATTTCCTCCTCCTGATTTCTTATCAAATTTCAGGCACAGCTGTGTGGCCTTCATTCTCTCTCTCAAGCTCTCTCATCATAGACTTAGTGGAATAACTAAGTAAACAGAATTTTGCTTGTTCCTAAACATTTCACAGTGCAAAACAGTAAATAGGAGTTCGTTCAGAGGTTTGCCTGTGGCATTCAAACTAGTCTGTTCCTGGGTGAAAACTCTGAATCCATGCAGCCAATCCTCTATATGCATCCTCAGCAAAAGTAACAAAAAATGTCTCAAACACTGGTCCAGTAGAGAGTTCTGCAGCCTCATGACTAGTCCCTAGATCAGATGGTCTTGGATGTCCCGTTTCTCCATTGGGGGAATGCCACTGATCAACCTGTTTGCATTAGGGACAACTGGAAGGTCAGTGGGTTCTATTCCATAAAACAGTGTTGCTATTGATCAGCTTCCAATGCTTTCATGTTAACTAGAGCATCGATCTTCTCCATGCATATCCTCCAATTGCACTCATTGCCAAGACTGTCCAGAAGATTCTACAGGACAGGGTGAGGGTTAATCTCATAGCCCTGGCTTGGCTATATCAGGTGTGGTACTTTCCCCTCTTACATGTGCCAGTACAGCCTCTGATCCAGTCGGTGGTATCTCTGACTCTTATCATCCAGGAGGACAGTAAATTCTGCCATCCATATCTTCCATTCTTGGCCCTCACAGCATCAATGTTGCCTGCACAATAGTATCCTTACCTATCCCTCTACCTAACCTTCCTCCCTTTTTCCCTCTCCAAGCCGACCCCTACATCTACCCTTTTTTTTTGCTGTTCTTTTTTTTGTTTTTAAACTTCCTCTTCGGAGGTGTAGTAAGTTCCACGCGCCAGCCGGAACATACTTCCCCAGGATAGGGCCCAATAGCCACTGACCTGGCCGGCCCTTGCCGCGCCCCCGCCCCTTTTGAACAACCTGGCACTTCCATGCGTGCCGGGAGATATGCACGTGGACAGGCTGGTTTTAAAATGCGCTCGGCCTGGCCACGCGAGTATCTCCCCAGTTTTCGCATGCGCCGGGCTTTAAAAATTTATCCGTAAATGTATAACCCAGATAAATATTCAGTCCTTGCGCATCTCATGTAGGAATTGAGCAGGTCTGACAAAGCTGCAGTGTCCTCACAATGCACTGCAGCCATATCTTAAGAGGGCGCATATATCCTTTGCTTCAAAGCCAATGTGCTTTCCTTCACTTACCTCGGTGAAACTAAAGAAGAAACCGATGCCGCCTACGAATCTTAGCACTTCCCCTGCATGACGCTCTATTATGGGCTCACATGGGGTGCAGCTGTTGTCTTCATTACATGGCTGTAGAAACAAAATGCTTGCTTAATCCACATTGTCCCACAGAATTATTATATGGTACAGCATTTGTACATTCCATTTTGAAACAGTATTTTTGGCTACTATGAGTAAGAGTAACCTGCGTATGATTTAGATTATCTGTAGGCAAGTATGTTTTCAGAAAAAAAGCCCTTTTATAATGTATTTACTGTACAAAAGGTCCAATGATTCGGAGTTTACGGTAACAATCACAGATTGCACAAAGGCTGCTTCCTGGACTT
Source organism: Rhinatrema bivittatum (assembly GCF_901001135.1). Classification (NCBI taxonomy): domain Eukaryota; kingdom Metazoa; phylum Chordata; class Amphibia; order Gymnophiona; family Rhinatrematidae; genus Rhinatrema; species Rhinatrema bivittatum. The sequence continues at coordinate 198,201,167 of NC_042616.1, read as the reverse complement.
GCAATGTAAAATTAGGTTGCTGATTCAGTAAGTTGAGCTATCATTAGCACATGCTCATTTTAATGTTTGCAGCTTTCATCAAAAGGTTTCTCAGTCCTCTCTGCACAGTAAGGGGGTACTTTTATTAACTGCTTGCACTGCTGCAAAATCAATCACCTGAGAAACTCCCACCAACTTTTCAAAGTGGACTTTCACACAAAAGTTTGCTTTGAAAATTTACACCACAAATATTCCTGCACACATTCATTAGGGATAGGGCAGGAAAAGTATTTTAGGTTTGGTTCGTTCTGTTTGTTCACGGCCCATTTTTTGGCCGAATTTTGTTTTGGGATTTTTTTTAATTTATTTATTTATTTAAGTTTTTTTATATACCAACATTCAAGACGATAGTCCCAACATGCAGGTTCACAAGAAACAGGGGTGCAATTAAAATAAACTTTACAATTTGAACAATAGTGCAGAAAAGCAGTTACATGTAAAATTTAGATTTTTTCATTTAAAGCAAATGGCATGCAATGTGTCAAAACAAAAAAAAGATCTGAATAATTGTTTTTTCAGAGGCATTTTTTGTTTCGTATTTAACATTTAAAACAAATGCACAATCCTAACATTTATACCTGCTAATTTGTGCTGGTAACTTGCTTCAGGAAAAAAAAAAAATCCATGCACACTTTTGAAAATTGAAAAGCATGCACAAAGTACAAATCCCTCCCACAGGAACATCTCTGCTCCCTGTTTGTAAGCTTGCACATAAGCTTACCCGCTTATCAGGCAGGCAATTTTGTAAACGGCCATTTCCGTGTGTAAAGCACCACTTTTAATACTTGGCACAATCATGGTAAATGTTTCTGCATTCAGATATTTAAATAAGTAAATGAACAAGCAAGTGAGGCATAAAATGGTAAGCAAAGCATTATTCACTTAATTACTAATGCATGTTACAAGTGATTTAATGCACCCCATGTCATTGCTAATTTTTTTTGCACTCTACCTTGTGGGTTTCATGTTAGCTGCTGGCAGCTGATGCTATAAAAAGAGTCAGAACTGAGAGAGAGGAGTTTTTTTTTTTGTTTTTTTTTTTTTTAATGGAGTAAATGTGGCTCCCACAAAAGAAGACATATATTAGAGGAAAAAAAAAAAAGACAGAATAAGGAGAGCAGAGAGAGTGAACAGAGCTGCTTAAATAGTAAGACTGGAAAAGATGAAGGCCTAGCCTGCAAGCCAGAAAACAGGAAGGCAGCTGAACCCTTGCATTTTTAGGCCCTGACCCCCCACTGATAGGCCTACTAGAGGGAGACATAATAAGCAGGTACTACTTGAGCTCAGTTGCCATAATGGAGTTGTAGAGAAACTTAATATCTTGATCTTCTGACAGGCAGGTCTCATGCCATACTTGGGCTTGTCTAGCTATTTTCATTTTCTAGCCTCTGGGTCTTTACAAACCACTATGGCTGTAGTTAGTGGAATGCAGCTTTTCCAGATTTGTAATACCTGGCAGATCATCATTAAAAAAAATCAATCATATTTCTTAATCAGAAGCCACAGTGGTAGTGTAGAGGAATCTACCATGAATTTTGAGCAGCTGGCCACCAGAGGGAACTCTAGAAAACAGAGAGCACGATATCATTCTGGAGAAAAGCCTGACCTGAGATGCAGTTTTAAGAGAATTTGGCCTGGAGAAACAGGTGGAAGTAATTAGGAAACAAAGTAAAAAATGGAAATGGAAATGCAGGCAGACGACCAACAGAGAAGCAAGCCGAAAGAAACTAGGCATTACGTTTGGCGACTCACGGGACTGCCCAGCAAGCTGCCACATTCACCCCAGCCGCTGCCAGAGGCCTCTTGTAGCCGCAGAACGACACCATCACTGCATACTGCTGACGCTGCCACCCCAGCCAGGCCGCTGTCTTCACTTAGGCGTGCGCATAATATAGACCCCGAAGCAAGAAACTCAGAGCGGCACACTTCCTAAAGACGTTAGCACTATTGGGCTATTTAAGAAAAAGTCCTGCAGCATTGCCTCACCTCAGCATCAGGTCTCCTGCCTTGCTCAGCCTGTCTTGCCCAGCCTTGTCCTACACCTTGCCTGCCTGTGTTGTCTTCGTCCACCCTTGGCCTGACTTCCTGATAACTAACCTCTTGCTTTGAACCTCACCACAACTGCCTGCCACCTGGACCTGGCCTCTTGCCTTGCACCTGACTACGCTTACTTGCCGCCTTACCCAACCCTTGGCCTGTCCTGGTATTTCTAGCCTGCTGCCTGCCCTGATCATCGTGGGCCCGTGGACTAGCCCGTGGGCTAGTATATGCAAAGCTCCAGCCTGTCCCGCATCAGGGCGCATTTGCCAGCTGTTGAGTAGGCCTCGCAGGCTCACCTACCCGGCTGCGTCAACCACGCAACAGCATAAAAGGCTCACATCCATACCAGTCATCACACGAGGTCTGGGGGAAAAGGCCCATATTCAGCCTCTAGCCAGCTAGCAAAATTAACCAGATAAACTTATCTGAACAACTTTACATGGATATTCAGCAGTTCAGGCACACCACTGAATATGCCTGGCGATGTTAAAAGTTAGCCAAATAACTTTATCCAGCTAACTTTAAAACTGCTCTTCGGCAGCTCCAAAATTATCCAAATATATTAGCTGGATTATGCTGAAAGCTGGAGTTTATCCAGCTAATTTAGCCAAATAGCAGACTACATCGTGGAATACCCCCACTCCCACGTTAGCCAAATAATTTTTTTTTAATCTGGCTAAAAAGTTATCTGGCTAACTCAAGGCCAGTCAGCGTGGTGAGATTTTCAAATTCCACCATTTATCTGGTTAAGCCCGAACTTAGCTGGACAAATGTTTCTAAATATCAGCCTCAACACAGGTAATTTATATTAGAATGACTTCAGCAGCTGAAAACTCCTTCCTTTAAATTTAATGCATATTTGAACAAAAACATGGACCCAGTCTCACAGCCAAGAATGGGAATCTGCTAGCCAGATAGTTGTACTGCAGTCCCTTCTTGAAAGAGTTTATTCCAAGTTCATTTTCCATTACTGTTATCCCAGAAATGTCTTCCATCACCATACCAAGATATTTATTCAATCCATTAATGAGGTTAATGTTGCAATTCCAACATGAGGATGAATTCTAATAAAATGTCTTCATAGGCAGCTTTAACTGCAGGTCCTAAAGATATAGGAGCTCCATAACATTATCAGGCTCAGGCCTATAGGGGTCTCTCTATATGTATTAATAGGGTCTCACCACTGATCTCATTGTGCTTAAAGTCACAAGGCACCAATTTCTTTAGGAAACAAAAAACTTCCCATCCTAATGACAGAGCTACAAATACTGGATATCATGTAAGGGAAAAAAGAAAGATTTGTTCACACTGTACTCTGGTGTGGAGGAAAATAATTAGTCCTCTGATCCAGCTGAAAGTGTGTGTGAGTGTGTGTGTAGGGGGAGGTTCTCTTTGCTCTGGAATGTCAGTACAAAGGAATAAGCAAACATTTTCCCAAATTACAGGGTTGCATGGATTTCAGTGATCAGATGTCAGCAAATCCAGCTCCCAAAGAGGGTCAATGTCACTACATAGATCAGCCTAAATGCAAGTCATACCAAAGCACTGTAGGCAGCTTGACAGAAGAAAACAGCAAAGACTTCCACCCCAGAACACGGAGTTAGAGATAGAGCAGGAAAAAAAAAACGACAATTCCTACTGTCCTGTATGAAAAAGGACTCAATCTGGTCTTTTCCCTAGGAAAGGCAGAATGAGTTTTGATCTCTGACAGGAATAGGTATTAATTTGATTTTTTATGATCACAACCTCTGTTAAGGTTTGTTGGCTTGTATCTCAGTACACTCTTACATAAGGCACCTATGGTGTGTTATACTTAATGTGCTCTCGCTTTTGCTTATTTATTTTTTTTTATTTTTTTTTGCTGTTTCCTATTACTGACGGGAGCAGGAAGGGATTAAGAGGGTTTGGGCTTTTTCCTTAGCACTTTCTGTAATGAGAGAAGGGGTGAGTTTGCCTTGGAAGTTTTTTGAATTAGCTTTGAGAATTTCTACAAAGGTAATAAATGTTTTATGCAGGTAGTACTTTCTATTGGGCTCTTAATAAGGAACTTTGGTTCTTAGGCAGACAAGTGGTTACTGGATTTCTCAACATTACTGTTTCTGGATACAAACGGAGAATACTTTTGAGTGCCCCATTTACCAAAAGACTGGCTGTATGGATAAGCGATGGGGGACAGGTGACATTTTGTGCATTTTTCTAAATGAAAAAGGCTTAAAATTCTCCTTCAAAGCCAGTCCAATTACTTAGGGAATTAACAAAATTGAAGTTGGTCTATTTCATTTAGGTCATCCATTTTTTAAAAAGTGATTTTTGTTTTAAATTTAAGAGTATATATAAAGTCATTCTTCATCAATGATAGTTTAAAAAAAAAAAAAAAAGAATGGATTTAAGTACTATTCTCTAATAGCAGAAAAAATTTGACTGGAAGATACACTATATAATTAGAAGAAAGCTGGAGGGTAAACAGATTAGTCTGGTTTCTATTTATGCTCCCAGAGCTAATCAGGTGAAATGTATTGTATAATGTGTTAACTGATCTTTTTCAGTGAGATCTGAATTCTTGGGAGGAGATTTTAATCTGGCTATCAATGTGCACTTTATTTAATTTCATTCATTACATGCGGAACAAAGGAATGCTCACAGCAAGTTACAATTAAAACACATTGGAAACATAATAAATTTAAATTTAAAACACACACAAAATTAAAAGCAAAAATAAAGTCAGTCAAATCCTCACAGAAAAGGGACAGTTTCTAGGACACACACACGAGTGAATATGGACTGATGAATGCGTGCTGAGATATGAACCCCAAGGTCAGAGTTTTGTTTTTTTAATATATGCTTCAACTACATAATTCCTATTTTAGAACTGATGTGTTTGTGGGAAAAGATATTCCCTTTGGGGTAGATTTTAAATACTTGCGCGATCGCGTACTTTTGTTCGCGCACCAGGCACGAACAAAAGTACGCTGGATTTTATAAGATACGCGCGTAGCCGCGCGTATCTTATAAAATCCGGAGTCGGTGCGCGCAAGGGGGTACACATTTGTGCAACCCGTGCGCGCGCTGAGCCCAGTGCGAGCTGCCTGTTCCCTCCGAGGCCGCTCCAATTTCGAAGCGGCCTCGGAGGGAACTTTCCTTCACCCTCCCCCCACCTTCCCCTCCCTAACCACCCCCCGCCCCTATCTAAACCCCCCCTACCTTTGTCGGCAAAGTTACGCCTGCTGAAAGCAGGCGTAACTTTGCGCGTGTCGGCCGGCAGCCCCACTCCATCCTCCGGTCCCGGGGGCTGGTCCGGAGGCCTCGACCACGCCCCTGGGCCGGCACCACGCACCCGGGCCCGCCCCCGAAATGCCGCATCGTTTTGGGAACACCCCTGGACACACCCCCTCCCGCCCCTTTTTGAAAGCCTTGGGACTTATGCGCGCCGGCGGCCTATGCAAAATAGGCGGGCCGGTGCGCGAGGGCCCTGCGCGCGTAAATCCGGAAGGATTTACGCGCGCGGGCCTTTTAAAATCCGCCCCTTTGTGCAATCTGCTGAGTGGGAAAAGATATTCCCTTTGTGCAATCTGCTGAAGGAACTATCACTTGGTCTAGTCACAGGCCAGTTGTTTGTCCTCGGGGATGCAGTCTGATCAGCAGCAGAAGTGGTACTTTAGTGACTGTTTGCTCAAGCAACATGTGTGGAAAGTAATAGAGCTACTGAAGATTTCTATTTCACGTTAATATTAAATATGTTTCTCCTGGAGTTTTGTGGGATGCTGCAAAATCTGTCTTTAGAGACTTTCTAACCAGCCTAATTTTCTTTTTTTTTTTTTTAATGTGTATTTCGCCTTTCGTGAAACTTCAAAACCAGAAAACTTACAATCTAAGGGCCTAATTTATCAAAGTTTTTCCCCATAGACAGAGAATGGGAGAAAAGCCTTGGTGAATCAGGCAGTAAGTTTGTACCAAAGGCAATGGTGGGTAAAGTGACTTACCCAAGGCCACAAGGCATGGCTGTGGGATTTGAAGCCTGGCTTCCCTGGTTCTCAGCCCGCAGTTTCAACTACTAGGCTATACCTCCCACCCCAGATTCCACTAAAAAGAAACACATTGGTAGACTGGAGTGCATGCTTAATTCCGAATGGATTAGAATTGATGCAGATTTTAAGACAATAAAATTCTAAGTTTTTGAAGAATGTAACTATATATAAACGAGCTTTGCTGAACTCCAAAATTAAAGTAGGAGATAATACCTCGTTTGCTACACCTAACACTATGATAAGAGTAACAAGACAGATAAGTTCTTGTCCCACAGACATTTTTTTTCTGTCTTTTATGTTTGTTAAATTTAAAGTTAACTTAAGTTTATTTTAATATCTTTAGGTATAAGGATATTAGTAATATTGATATGTTACTATGTAATTTTATTCATAATTTTATAATTTTATTTATTTTTACTATCACTTTATGAAAGTTTAGTATTTATTATTTTTATGCTCAATGTTGTAAACCGTTTTTGTTCAAATTTATTTGCTAAAGAAGGTATATAAAAAGTCTTAAATAAATTTTAAAAATATGCGAGCCTCCAGGGCTGGGGGGCTCACTCTCAGGAGTTAGTAGTACAAGGGTGAAGGAATACGGCAGAGCAGCAGTGGGACATCAACAGACTGGAGGCACAAGTGTTTCAGTTGGCGTGCCTGTGGTTCACAGAGTGGCTAAAGGCTTGGGCGATCCTAATAATGTCCGACAATGCGACGACAGAGGCTTACATCAATCAGTGTGAAACCAAAAGTCAACAGGTGTCAGAGGAGAGAGATGCACTCATGGTGTGACTGTTCTAAATATCAAAATCAAAGAACATATAAAAAGACATGGTTTAATGGAACAAAGTCAGCATGGCTTTACCCAAGGCAAGTCTTGCCTCACAAATCTGCTTCACTTTTTTGAAGGGGTTAATAAACATTTAGATAAAGGTGAACCGGTAGATGTAGTATACTTGGATTTTCTAGGAAAAGTAAAAAGTCATGGGATAGGTGGCGATGTCCTTTCGTGGATTGCAAACTAGCTAAAAGACAGGAAACAGAGAGTAGGATTAAATGGACAATTTTCTCAGTGGAAGGGAGTGGGCAGTGGAGTGCATCAGGGATCTGTATTGGGACCCTTACTTTTCAATATATTTATAAATGATCTGGAAAGAAATACGACAAGAGAGATAATCAAATTTGCAGATGACTCAAAATTGTTCAGAGTAGTTAAATCACAAGCAGATTGTGATAAACTGCAGGAAGACCTTGTGAGACTGCTAAATTGGGCATCAAAATGGCAGATGAAATTTAATGTGGATAAGTGCAAGGTGATGCATATAGGGAAAAATAACCCATGCTATAGTTACACAATGTTAGGTTCCATATTAGGTGCTACAACCCAAGAAAGATCTAGGCATCATAGTGGATAACACATTGAAGTCGGTTCAGTGTGCTGCGGCAGTCAAAAAAGCAAACAGAATGTTGGGAATTATTAGAAAGGGAATGGTGAATAAAACGGAAAATGTCATTGCCTCTGTATCGCTCCATGGTGAGACCGCACTTTGAATACTGTGTACAATTCTGGTCGCCGCATCTCAAAAAAGATATAATTCTGATGGAGAAGGTACAGAGAAGGGCTACCAAAATAATAAGGGGAATGGAACAGCTCCCCTATGAGGAAAGACTAAAGAGGTTAGGACTTTTCAGCTTGGAGAAGATGGCTGAGGGGGGATAGGATAGAGGTGTTTAAAATCATGAGAGGTCTAGAACGGGTAGATGTGAATCGGTTTTTTACTCTTTCGGATAATAGAAAGACTAGGGGGCACTCCATGAAGTTAGCATGTGGCACATTTAAAACTGATGGGAGAAAGTTCTTTTTTACTCAATGCACAATTAAACTCTGGAATTTGTTGCCAGAGGATGTGATTAGTGCAGTTAGTATAGCTGTGTTTAAAAAAGGATTGGATAAGTTCTTGGAGGAGAAGTCCATTACCTGCTATTAAGTTGACTTAGAAAATAGCCACTGCTATTACTAGCAACGGTAACATGGAATAGACTTAGCTTTTGGGTACTTGCCAGGTTCTTATGGCCTGGATTGGCCCACTGTTGGAAATAGGATGCTGGACTTGATGGACCTTGGTCTGACCCAGTATGGCATGTTCTTATGAATAAAAATCATTATAAGCACAGCATAATAAAACAAGGAAAACTGCCTGGTCTCTTAATCAGTGGTTCTGAATGCAACCAATCCGGCGTTATCAGGGAAATTCTCTTCCTGAGATGGTTCATCTGTAATCACAGTCCAACTGGGATCTCACCTCTAATGGGAGGAGCAGCCTTACCACATAGTTCAGCAACTGCGGACTCCATTGGGAGAGCAAAGCATGCTGAAGAGGGCACATATATGCCCTCACCCAGGGAACCACTTCTGATGCGGCAGCCATCAACCTCAGGACCTGCAGATAAGACCGCAGGGTTCCACAGGGATTGAACTCACAGCATCAACATGGGGATCCACGACTCCGGCAGGAAAACTCTGTCCTGCCTTGTACTGAATCAAACCCAGAGATACTCCAGGGTCTGAGACGGCTGCAAATTGCTCTTGGCCAGGTTCGCCACCCAGCCTAGTTCCTGTAGCAAGGAAATCGCCCTGCGGGAACCGTGCAGTCTCTCTTCCAAGGTCTTGGAAGAATCAACTAACCTCTTGTGGAGCATTCGCCGCTACCACCATCATGACTATAGGAAAGGTCCTGGGCACCGGGGCTAGCCCAAAAGGCAAGGCCTGAAACTGGTAATGACAATCCAGGATAGTAAATCAGAGGAATAGCTGATGCTCCCAACGGCTGGGAATATGCATACATGCCTTGGTCAGATCCAGAGACATGAGGTACCCCCCTGTTTGAACTGCCATGAGTGCACAGTTTCCAGCCTAAAATGCGAGACTGGTAAATAATCGGCCATTGCTCTTGAGATCCAATATGGGCCAAAACGACCCTTCCTACTTAGGCAAGACAAAATAAATGGAATAGCAGCCCACAGTTTGCTGCGATTCGGGAACGGGAATTACTGCTTTCAGGTCAACAGCAGTTATATTGTCGCTTTCACTTCTACCCTCTTCTGAGGGGAACTGCATGGAGAAACTATGAAAGCATCCAGAGCAATGTGAAAAAAGTCTAGAGCATACCCATCCCAAATCACTTTGAGAACTCATTGATCCGAAGTAATCTGGACCCACCTGTGATAAAAACGGGATAGCTGACCACCTATCTCCTGCACCAACAGGTGACCCCCGCAAACCTTCAATGGGTAGTCTGAGGGGTTCCACCTCCAGAGCCCACATCCTTTCGAGGTCCTTGGGGGCGAAAGGACTGAGGTCTGCAGAAAGGACAAGGCCTCTGGGAAGAACCTCCCCTATAAAGGCAGAAAATGTTGGTAGTCTTGAGAGTAGCCACTTGCCTGAAAAGATCGGGCAATGGTTTTCTTGTCCTCTGGCAATCGAGGGACCTGGGTCTCTCCCCATTTACTTGCCATTTTTTCCAATTCACTGCCAAAGAAAAGCGAGTCCTTGGAAGGTCAGCTTGGTAAGATTGGTCTTTGAAATAGTATCCACCAACCAGTTGCACAGCCACAGCTGCTACCTAGCCACAGTAACTGAAGCAGCTCCTCTGGTGGCTATGTGAACCAAGTCACAGCCCATATCAGCTAAGGCAGCGCCCCCTAGTTCTACCATAGGTCCAAGATCAGACCCGGCACCACTGGGTTCTTGACAAAGGCACAAGATATTCCAAGCTACAAAGGTGCAACAAGAAGCAATTTGCAAGTTCATTGTCACTGCCTCATAGTCTTGCTTTAGGATAGCCTCAGTGCTCCTATCCAGAGCATCCTTCAGTGCTGCATCTCTCTCTACCTGGATGGTAGTATGTTTCATGACAGACTCACCGAGGAATCCACCCTAGGGAAACACAGCTGCTCTCTGGCCTGCAGATCCAAGGAATATAAACCCAACAAGATGTGTCCTTCTTTAAAAGATGCCTCTGGCCCACTTCATTCCAGATCAATTAACTCCTGATAAGCAGCACAAATAGAAAGAACTTAAGCTTCTTCACCATGGGCACCTTGGTTGTAAGCATGCAGATCGGTAAAGGCTCACGCCTAGATTACCCATGCGTAGAAGCCACGCCCAAAATGGACGCATAAAAAATGTACATCCAAGTACATGTGCCTAGGCTGCTCATCCAACTGGATTCCCAAACTGGACGAACAGTACCAGCACTAAGAAAGGCACCTAAGCTGGATGAAGTGGCAAGAACGGACGTACAAATGGATGTGCAGTCTACCATGTGCCAAAATGGGAGAAGCCTGGAAGCGGAGCCTAGTCAAATGGCTGCTCAACCTGTGCCTGCATTATCTCCTCACCTCACAGAACTCCCCAGAGACATGAATGGGACAGCAGAACACTGAGGAAACAAAACCTCTCTCCTGCTTTCTTCCTCATTATCACTGTTTAATTAAAAAAAAAAAGTACAAAAAAAACCACAAAAAAAAAAAACACTTACCTGAGCTCAGCCCTCCCTGTCGAGCCTCTCTTGGTCTGCAACCTCTAATTAAAAATTAGGTCCATGCCACTCAAAGCTATCAGACCGAAGGTCCTCTGATTGAGGGACCACATGGTATCACCTCAGGAGGCAAGTGGTGCTATATAGACATCTCGTCTTTTCGATATCTGCTTTCCAACTTTTTTCTTCCTTTTTTTTTTTTTTTTTACCTCACAGGCAATACCCAAAAGAGAAATGCATGCCTATCATTTGCTGGAGATGGAGAATACTGGTGGGCTGATGTCGAGGAGGGACTGTATGACCATGACATCAGTTTTTACTCAGTCTCCATCTGCTGGCAAAGGTGCATAATTCACTCATGGGGATTAATCTGCCCGAACATTGAGGAATTCCTTTTTAAATTAATAAGTTTGCATTCCTTGATCCTTTGCATTTAGAGACATTTATAACTTTCAGAGTATAGAGCTGAGATTGGAGTCTTTATTTGGAAGGATTCATAGGCTTAATAGATTTGAAATTATGCTCTCTACCTCTTAAGGGCATTTTCTTTCAGTTATGTATTTCTTGAAGTAATATACTTCCCAATAGTGTTATGTGGACTAAGTATTCTTTGTTTCACTGTTACTAAATGAAAACTTGAAGATAATGGGGGTTTTTTTGTTTTGGTTTTTTATTGCAAGGTCAGTACCATGGAATTTGTTGCCTGAGCAGCTCAAACTCTAACTGTATAAAATCTTATTTTACTTCAATGCTCTTAACTCAGAGGCATGGCACAAGCTTTTAAATATAAGGTTCGGGTGATTACCTTTTCCTATTTCTAAGATTGAAATGTTTTATTTATAAGCAGGAGGCATCACATTGGTTTTGCAAAACAAGGTAACCAGAGATAGTTTTCTCCTATTACTACTGGAATAGCAACCAGCTCTTGTCATTTATTTTTATTTAATAAGTGTATGTCTCTTTGGATTGTTTTCTCTCTTAAATGCTTATAAATTTTATGAATGTTTCTTTTGTAAACCGCTTCGAACCGTGACTAGGTGGTAGAGACATTTTTTAAATAACGATTAAAACTTTGGGTTAGGTGACTTACCTTCACTTGTATGATTTTATAATGTCCCTGCACTTTAAAATGTGCTTTCCTTAAGCTTGGATATCACTGGTCTTGTTATACCTGCTTGTCTTTTCTTTTTTGCTTAAATTCAGTTAAATTTACATGATTTTAAAAGATACGGTGAATCATCTTAACATGCGGTGCATTAAACCCAACATGGCCATCCAGCATCAAAAGGTGAGAACTGATTCCTGAATAAATGAAAATAAAATTCATAGTGGTTATAGTGTTACATGAACAATCTACTTACAGCTCGGCAGGTTTGGTTTTCATGGGTCAGGAATCCACAACAGTTTAGACTTCGTTCAATATCCAGTTTAGCAGAATCGGTGTGATTCCATCCAACTTCTAGAAGATGACGCTAGAGTAGGCAAATACATATGTACCATAGATAAGAATAGTTAACTGACTACAACTTTCTGCACACAACTGAACTCCTTGAAAATCATGAATTGGAGAAATTACTTACCTGATAATTTCTTTTTCCTTACTGTAGAAAGATGGACTCAGGACTAGTGAGTTAATGCTCCCCTGCCAGTATATGGAGACTGAGCAAGCTGACGTCACAATACATATAAACCTGCAGGAACCCCAGTCTGCCAGTATTTTTCTTCAAAAGCAACTGTGGACAGACTAGCAAAAACTTGATTAAAAACAGATAACCAGAACTGTACTCAATCAACCATAAACACTGAACTCACATAAGAATCTAGGTACCCCAAGCTAGGGACTGGATGAACACTTACCAGTAATCGCTTGGGACCCAGAGCCCCACAGGAAAAGAAAGTTTGCTTACTGTAAACAGTGTTTTCCGTAGATATCAGGGTTAATTAGCCACGCTGCCTGGGAACGTCTCTGGTCCTCTAGGTGGCGGAGCTCCTCAAAGCATACAGATTTCAGCTCTGTGTACGTCTTCTCCCACGTGGCTCCCAGCTTGCCTCAGTCTGTTAGCCAAGCTTGTACTGCATGGTTAGGAGACTGTCCGGGGAGGCAGGCGGGTTAGCATGGCTAATTCACCCTGCTATCTATGGAAAACACTGTTTACGGAAAGCAAACTTGCTTTTTTCCCCTACAGATAAACAGGCTGAATTAGCCAAGCTGCTTGAGAGTCCCTAGCTGGAAGATTGAGCGCCGCATGGTTTCTGGAAGTGGTGCGCCATCCATTCCGGTTCTTGTAGGAGGTACGCTCAACATGGTATTCCGTTGTGGGCAGTCTCTTTAGTTGTTCCTGCCAGAAGGATGGCTCAACCCACCACAGTGTCTGCAGCTGCCTGCTGGTTGAGGTAGTAGCATGAAGTGAAAGTATGCAGCGATGACTACGTGGCGGCTTTGCACATGTCCTGGATAGGCACCTCACTTAGGTGGGTGATTGGAGGCTGCCATTTCTCTGACTTGGTGGGCCTTTGGTGAGGTAGACAGGGTTTCTGCTCTTTTGTTGTAACAGAACAGAATGCATTGGGAGATCCATGATGATAGGGTTCTCCTGGAGACAGGGAGTCCGGGGGCATTCGGGTTAAAAGGAGACAGAGTTGGGAGGCCCTGGACTCCCCATGCATGCACCATTTGTAGTATGCTAAGGCACGTTTCCAATCCAACGTGTGAAGCCATCTTTCCATTTTGGATTTGGGTGGCTTCAGTAAGAAGGTCAGTAAGATGATTGTCTAAGTTGGAATGCAGATACCACTTTGGGGAGGAAGGAGGAGCTCTTAATGTCACCTCATCATGGTGAAACTCCAGGTATGGTGAATAGTGGACCAACGCTTGTAGTTTACTGACCCTCCTTGCTGAGGTGAGGGCGATCAGGAAGAGGACTTTCCAGGAGAGGTACCTCATGTGACTGCTGTCCAGAGGTTCGAAAAGCGGGTGCATCAACAGTTCTAGGATTAAGTTGAGATCCCACAGATCTGGTGGCTTCTGAACTGGTGGGCGCAGCCGTAGAATGCCCCTCATAAATCTAGAGATGAGCGGGTGGCATGACACCGGGGAGCCATCATGAGGAAGATAGTAGGCTGCAATAGCACTAACATGTACTCTGACAGATGCCGTTGCCAGTCCCGCCTGATATATATAGATTGGAGGTATTCCAGCAGACTTTCTGGAGGGCAGGAAAACGGGTCCACTCTGTGCTCTCCACACCACTTTGAGTATCTGATCCACTTGGCTTGATAGTTTTTCCTGGTGGAGTACTTCCCTGAGGACACCAGTACATCTTGAATTAATAGTGGTAAGTTTAGGTATGTCAATACTGTCCCTTTCAATCTCCACACTGTTAGATGGAGAGAGGAGTGCATGGGGTGAAGTAGGGAACCTGAATCCTGAGATGATAGATTCTGAGCGTGCCCGAGGGGCACCGGTTGCCTGGTTGATAGGCAGAGTAGGCGGGCATACCACGGTTGCCAGGGCCACGAGAATGAAATTGGCTTTGTCTTTGATGCACTTCTGGATGGTCCTCAATATCAGCGGAATGAGGGGGAAGGCATATAGCAGTCCTTCCGTCCACAGGATAAGGAAAGCATTCTGTGCTAGGCGGTGCTTGCTTGGGTAGATGGAGCAGAACACAGGCACTTTCCTGTTGTTCTCTGTGGCAAAGAGATCTATGGAGGGGTGGCCCCACATTTGAAAGAGGCTGTCTGCCATCTCCTGAGTTCCCATTCGCGGGGATGGAAAATACTGCTGAGTCTGTCTGCTCTTGAGTTTCCTATCCTGGGGAGATAAGTCATTTGGAGTGGGTTGGACTCTCATTCCTCCCATTCCAAGGTGTGTACGGCTTCTCGGCAAAGCCTCCATGAACCGGATCCCCCTTCCTTGTTTATGTAAAACATCGCCACCTGGTTGTCTGTGTGGACCATGACTGTCCTTCCCCGTAGGATGTCCCTGAATGTGTGCAAGGTGTACCTGATCGCTCGCAGCTCCAACAGGTTTATTTGCTGTGTTCTCTCCCATTCTGACCATCAGCCTTAGGTTTGAAACTGATCTATGTAGGCACTCCAGCCTTTGCTCGAGGCGTCTGTGGTCAGGGTGACCCGATGAGCCGGTTGTCGAAAGGGCATTCCCATGAACAGTGTCGTAGGGTGCAGCCACCACCGGAGTTCCTTTTTCATGCTTGTGGTCACCTTGACTTGTGAGAGGAGGTGCAGATGCTGCGTCAACCATGTTTTCAGGCCCCACTGTAGTCGGCGCATATGTGACAACACATATACCGATGCTGCCATGTGTCCAAGGATGGTCAATACTTGCTGGGCCGGGGTATATATGGCCACCAGCAGTTGTGTAGCCAGGGTCCTCAAAACATGCCCCGTGGGCTCTGGTGGGGATGCCTTGCCTACTTTCTTATCTATTACTGTCCCAATAAATAGAAAAGTTTGGGTTGGTTGTAGGTTGGACTTTTCGTAGTTAACCAGCAACCCCAGTTCTTCTAGGCATCGGATGGTAATTTGTAGGCTGCGTTGCAGGGAGGATGGGTCCCGGGGAACTAGCAGCCAGTCGTTGAGGTAGCTGTATTCCCTGTTTCCTGAGGTGGGCTACCACCACTGCCAGGCACTTGGTAAAGACTCTCAGGGACAATGAAAGTACTTTGTACTGGAAATGGCATTTGTTGACCTGGAAACAAAGGCACTGACAAAAGGTACAGTGGATGGTGATATGGGCATGCATCTCCTTTAACTCTAGCGTGCTCATCCAGTTGTTGGACTGTAAAAAGGGTAGGATGGATTTGAGGGAGTCATCTTGAACTTCTCCTTGCAAATGAATCTGTTGAGTATCCATAGATCCAGGATGGGGCGAAGGCCTCCCAAGTTCTTGGGGATGAGGAAGTATGGGGAATAAAATTCCTGATTCTGCAAGGAGACAGGGAGCTGGCAGATGCAGAGCTGTTGAAGTAGTCTGGAGCCTTCCTCCTTGATGGCATTCCCGTTGTGCTCTCCGTCCCCCTGTAGCCGCTTGAGATGCAGGAGGATCGGTGTTTTGAAATTCAGGGTGTAGCCCTCCTTGATGATCTGAAATACCCAACAGTCAGTCATAATTTTCTCCCAGGACTGATGAAAATGGGAGAGAGTCTCCCTCCAACTGTTAACGGTGGAGATAGTTTGAGTATTCCCCTGCTGGGGTTTGGAGTTGGTTGGTTCTGCGGGTCCACACGGCTGGTGCGAGTTGCATTGTCGACCACGGCTTTGTGCTTGCTGTGGTTGCAGTCCCCTGGGTGGTTGGTAAGGCTGTGGGTGAAAGGAGGGGTAAGATCTGCCCGTGCACGATTGAGCATGTGTTCTACGGGGGGGCAGCACAATATCTTCTTACGGACGATTGTTCTCTCTGTGAAGTGAGGGACTGCACCACATTTTATTTTATTTAGTTCAGCCACTGTCTCCCATAGCTCATCTCCAAAAAGGTTGTCCGGGAGACAGGGGAGGTCGGCGAGTTTCTCATGAACATCTTCCCTGACAGTGCTCGCCTGCTGCAATAGCTCCCGCAGAGATTCTGGCTGAGGTATCAAACGCCTCATAAATGGTGCAGAGCAAATGGCATAGGCCTTCCTCCATTGCGTACAGCTGGGCCGGTGGGTTGCTAGCGCTAGCCACTATGGGCTTCAGGGATTGAAGACCCTCGTACAAGTACTTGGTCATATAAAACTAGTATTGCTGTATTTTGGTATCCAGCATCACAGCCTGGAAAGAACATCTTCCGAAGCTGCCCAAGTACTTGCTGTCCATTCCTGGAGGGGTATTGGAGTGCAGCTGTGATTTCTTCGCCCTCTTCATGGCCGATTCCACCACAATGGAAGCATGGGGGAAACAGACTGTGCTACAGAAGGGCGATGCACGCATCCGGAACTTCAAGTCTGTTTTGCGGGATGTTGCTGGTCCCAACAGGGGGAGCTGCCATGCTCTGGTTATTAAATCATCCAGGTCCGCATGCAAGGGCAATGCCTTTGATCTGCATGTGTCTCAAAAATTTTAAGTATCCCCAGGACGTTCACCATGGGTCCAGCACCTTCCTAGTTTCTACATTAAGGACATTCTCCACAAACTTGGAGTAAGATATGTCCTCTGGCAGGGAGATAGGTCAAGGCTGATCCTCCAGAGGGTCGGAGAGGTAACCCATCGAGGATCCAGGTGATGTAGAGGATGACTCATATACGGAAGCTTCCTGAGGTGCATCTCGAGAGGGGCTGTCCCTGCCTGTGCTGCTGTTCCAACAATGACAGAAACTGTGTCAGTATTTGCGAAATTTGAGTCATCGCCTGAGAGACCAGGGTTCCCTGTGGTCTAGGGGAGGGTTCCCTTGGAGGCCCTCTCAGAGGCAATGCCACCAATAGACACGCTGCTTCTCATACCAGGCCTCAAAAACTCTCCAAACCCACACATAAGCCAAGGAAGCGGAAAACTTGCGAGTGTGGAGAAAGGTGGCAATTACCGCAGAGGAATAGCCACGCTTTAACAGGCGAGCCCTCTCCAGGGCCAAACAGTAAGAAAGAAGAAAGAACAGAGTCGGATCCTCATGAAGAACCTTTCCTGCTGTAACAGTATTGTGCGGTGGAAGGCGAAGGGGGGGGGGGGGGGGTCTCCACCAGGAGTCTTCGCAAATCTGCATACTACGGATGCCTGGGCCAGTCCGGTGCCACCAGGACTATTAGCCCCATGTGGCCTTCGATCTTGCGAATTATCCTGCCCAGCAAGGGCCACGGAGGAAAGGCATAAAGCAATCTGTCTTCTGGCCAGACCTTATGAGAGCATCTATTCCCAGGGACCACGGATCTCTCTTGTGATGGTAGAAGTGAGGAACCTTTGCATTTTGAGAAGTTGCCAGCAGGTCTAGGAACGGAAGACCTAGCGATCCTCAATCAGCTGAAATGCCTCAGCTGACAACAACCACTCTCCTGGGTCCAGACCGTGCTAAGAAAGTCCACTCTTACGATGTCTTTTCATGAAATGTGAAAGGCCAAGATTATCTGCAGTCAGTTGTCCAAATATGGGTGCACCAGGATCCCTTTGTTTTTCGCAAGGTTGCTGCTACTACCATCATAACCTTGGAAAATATTCTGGGAGCGGTGGCTAGACCAAAGGGCAGCACCCGAAACTGATGATGCCCCCCAACAGCACAAAGCATAAAAGCGTTGGTGTTCCAATTAGATGAGAATATGAAGATAAGCCTCTGACAGATCCAAGGTCGTCAGAAATTCCCCCAGCTGCACCACCATTATCATAGAGCTTAATGTTTCCATGTGAAAATGAGTCACCTTCAAATGATGGTTGACTCTCTTGAAATCCAGGATGGGACGAAAGGAGCCCTCCTTCTTGGGCACAACAAAATAAATGGAATATCACCCCATACTTTGAGACATGGGCACCGGAACCACAGTGCTCAGCCTGAGGATACTTTGAAGTATGAACTCCACTGCCCCCTTCTTCTGTAGAGAGTGGCAAGGGGACATCATACACGTCCCGAGGAATACTGCGAAATTCTAGTGAATATTCATCTCATATGACCTCCAGGACCCATGGTCCAACGTGAACTTGACCCACCTCTGATAAAAAAAAAAAAAAAAAAAAAAAAAGACATCCCCCTTTCTCTTGTTCTGAAAGGTCTGGGAAACTCAGGAAGGTCTGCCACCCAAGCTCACTCCTCTCTTGGGCTTTTGGGAACGAAAGGCCTGAGACCTACCAAAAGGCAGAGTCCACTGAAAGGTTATCCCTCTGTATGGTCAAAACCACCTGGAACCCTGGAGATGATCCCTCATACCAAAGGGGCACCGTAACTGCTTCTTGTCCTCTGGCAACTGAGGAACGGAGACTCACCTACTTACTGGCCAGTGTCTCTAACTCGTTCCCAAACAAGAGCGAGCCTTGAAAGGGCATCTTGGTAAAATTAGCTTTGGAGGCTGCATCAGCTGACCAATTTCACAACCAGAGTTGACACCTGGCCATCACTAAAGCCACTCCACAGCCTGCATCTGCTAAAAAGGCGGCGGCAGCAGGTTCCATAACTGCTCTTGAATTCCCTCCAGACTCATCAACCTCCTGAGAGAGAAGCAGACAAGATCTCACCACTAGGGCACAACAGGAGGCAATCTGTAAATTCATCGCCACTGCCTCAAAGGCTAGCTTAAGAATAGCCTCAATCCTTCTATTATGTACATCCTTCAAGGCAGCTCCTCCCTCTACGGGGATAGTCGTCCGCTTAGACACAGCACATACCAGTACATCCACTTTGGGAAAACGCAAACGCTCTCTCTCATAACTGGATCCAGGTTCTATAGGCCTTCCAATATCTGACCCCCTTTAAAGTTTGCTCCTGGGGCATCCCTTTCCAGATCAATCAATTCTTGAATGTCATCCATCACAGGGAAAAAAAACAAGAGGTTTTACATAAGGAAACCAAAATGGGGTTCTTACTCTGTTCAGACATAGCATCCATACCAGGGACACCCAGCTGTTTCAAGATCTGGGAAATCAGGACCGGCGGTTCATCTCTATGAAAGAACCACAACATGATTCGATACAGTTCCAGTCATGGAGGAATTTCTCCATCTTCCAGGGAATCAGGATCAACCTAGTCATCTGTGCCATCCTGATTCTTGTCAGAAACACCCGCAGGGAGCAGAGGCGAGCTCTGGAGCTTAAGCATAGGACTGGAAGAGGGAGGAGCCACCGGATGAGTGTCAAACTGAACAGGAATGGGGGAAGCAGATTACTGCACCTGAAGAAAAGCTTGTAAGCCTTGAAAAAGTTCCACCCAAGAAAAATCAGGCAGGTCCATACCAAGCCCAGAAGGAACTGAAGCTGGTCCCACAAAACTGCCCTCACCTGAGGAGCCAGTCAAAAGAGAAACAAGATTTGTTGCCGCCCCCCCCCCCCCCCCGTCAAGGTCATAACCAACCCATCATCAGAATGGGAGGAGTCAGGCTTGGCAAAATGCAAGGAAGACAACTCTCCCTGAGCATCTGAGCAGCGCTGACAGGTTAGAAGCTAGGTGAGCCTGAGAAGCCTTAATATGACAGGTAACACAAATAGGAAGACACTTAGGCTTCTTACTTATGGACGCCATAGTGGTGGGTAAATGCGCATCTGAATGGTTTGCACTCATAAGGGGAATGTGCGGCAAGCATGAACAGTGTAAAATTTGTACACGTAAAAAGTGCACCCAAAAAACGAGCACACAACGCATGCACAGAGCCGATGCACTGCGCAAACAAATGGCCTGTAGAGGGCAGCAGAGCATGCACAGGAGCACATGAAAAACGATGCCAGGGCCTACCACAGGGCATGCAAGAAAAAAGCCTAAGCGTGGAGCTTAGCCCACCAGGGACCAGTCAACTCACCAGGCTGCCCAGTTCCCCAACAGGAGCAGGAACTAATGTCCATATGGCGCGCCGAACACTGAGACCTAAGGAAGTCTCCTGAAACCCCTCTGTCTCTGATTCAAAGATACATTTTTTTTAACCTTACCTGAGCTCAGCAATTACCAGCTGAGTATAGATACTGTCTCCGGTTGTGTGGGGAGAAGAGGGCATCTGCTGTTACCACCGCACTCAGTCTCCTGCACCCATTGCCTTTCAGCTGAACTAGCAGCTAAGTCCATGCTGGGAAACCTAGCTACCAGACCAAGGCGCACAGCTCTGAGGGACCACAGAAATCATCTCAGCAGTTCTCAACTAGGGGAGGGACCTTTAGGTATCACCGCAGGACAGCAGGGCTCTTTTTTCTTTAATTTAGAATTTCAAATGTCTCCTTCCAAAAAGCTTGAAGCAATCCCCATAGGGAGATGTAAGTCCACCATCTGCTGGAGACGGAGAATACTAGCAGGTTGGGGTCACTGCAGGTTTTATATACTGTGATGTCAGCTTGCTCCATCTCCATCTGCTGGCAGGTGAGCATAAGCCCACTGGTCCCCAGTCCATCTGTCTACACGCTAGGAAATACCAGGATTTTGTTTTGGGGTTGGGGAGCAGGAAGGAGGAGAGAATTTTTGTATAAGAGCATATAGATATACTTAATAGCTGCACTGCTTCATGGGAAAGAAAGCACATAAGGTTAAACCCATAGCATGACAACACAGTAGCTACTCTCATTGGAGTAGCACAGGTCTCATCCTCTCAGTGTAGTCTGTAAAGTTTCTCCATCTCCACTGTATCTATCCAGTAGAGGCAAACATTTGATATTTCACTTTTTTTTCTCCCAAAAAAGACCTCAAAGAAGATTTCAATCAAAAGGATAATCTAGCAGGTATATAATCAAGCACACCAGTGTTAATAGAGTATGTTCAAGGGCAGTGTGCAGTGTGTAGCTATCATACAGAAGGTTCCAGGCACAGCTGATATTTCTGCCTCATCTGAGGGAAGGCCTGCTGTACACATTTTCTATGCACAGACTCACTGCATAAAAGTGTGTGTACAGATTAGCACCATCATGCAAATCCCAATGCAGAGAGGTGCTCTGGAATTCAACTCAAAGGCGGAGTAAAGTTTCCAAGGCTGTTAGCTTGTGAAAAAAAGCAGGAGCTCTGGTGACAAGACCTGCAGTCAGGATTTTATGTGCAGAAAATATGATTTATGCACAAAAAATGTTCTGTGCTAAAAATGGGTATACATGCATAAATCATTTTCTGTGCAGAAAACACGATTTGTTCACATAAACCATGGTTTATGTGTACTTATTCACTTCTTTTGGGGTTGTTTGCATTTTTAACTTCCGATGCATTAGCATACTTACTGCATCAGAGGCAAAAAAAAAAAAATTATTTTGCATGTACATGAAACCATGTACTGAATTTCAGCACATACTTTAAACACCCAGCTTATTGCATCAGCCTCATAGCAATATGTGTAGGATCACACATGGTCTCCAGTAGCACTGCATGTAATACTGATTCCCAAGTTTAGTGCGTCAAGTTACAGGGAGTACATGTGGCATACACAGCAAATAGGGAAATCTGGGAGATGGTCCTAGTTTTTAACTCTTCTCATGCAGGGTTCTGGGACTAGTACTTTTGCTCTGTCACAAAATGCAAAACAAATCTTAAAATGCAGACAATTAAAAAGCCCTGATCACTTGAAGTAAATGGGTAATTCTGCACATCTTCCTAATCAAATACCATCAAGTCTTAAAGGCAATCAGGCCGATACAGTACGGTGCGCTCAGGCTGAGCGCACCATTAGCCCCCATCTGGATGCGCGTTTGACATGCTATTATTACCCCTCTATACAGTAAGGGGTAATAGCGCGAGGAAAACGCTGGTCCAACCCCCCAAACACTAATAGTGCCCGCAACATGCAAATGCACGTTGATGGGCCTATTAGTTATTCCCGCGCCATACAGAAAGTAAAATGTGCAGCCAAGCCGCACATTTTACTCTCAGAAATTAACACCTGCCCAAAGGCAGGAGTTAATTTCGGCTGGCACCAGGAAAGTGTACAGAAAAGCAGAAAAAACTGCTTTTCTGTACACCTTCCAACTTAATATCATAGCAATATTAAGTCAGAAGCCCCAAAAATTAAAAAAAAATAACTAAATAAAAATAAGCACGCGGCTCGCGGGTTGGAAGACGGATGCTCAATTTTGCCGGCGTCCGTTTTCCGAACCCATGGCTGTCAGCGGGTTCGACAACTGCCACCGGTAAAATTAAGTGTCGGCTGTCAAAACCACTGACAGCCGCCACTTGTCAATAAGGAGGCACTAGGGATGCATTAGTGTCCCTAGCACCTACTTATTACCACGGGCCCTCATTTGAATACAAAATTGCACGCCCAGGAGAGTGGCCTGGGTGCGCGTCGGGAGAGCGGGCGCTCGCCTTGGAACACCAGCTCTCCCGCGCATTTTACTGTATCGGCCCGAAAGTAGGAGAAATCCAGTGCCTACTGGCAACCATCTAAATGTGTTTATCCTTCAAACTCATGGTACCCTTCAGTCTGTCTGCGCTGTTTTGCCTCCGACCACAAGAGGGTGCTCTAATCTGTAGAATACATGTACTTTACAAAAAAAAGAAAGGGCTTGTGTGGCGGCAGGTTGCCACTAGCAACAAAATGATCTAGCTATCAGTTTTCATCGATAGGTGTCCAATCAATTAATCTTTGTAGATCAGTTTCTGCTTTGCAAGACAGAAAGAATGTATATGTATATGCTTTACCTGTTGATCCTTGTTCAATGCCAGGCAGGCACAAGAGACTGAAAATTGAACAACAAACACCAGGAAGAGAATAATCATGTACTGATGAGAAGTCAGTTAAGGATATGTAAGGGTTTTACACAAGATGCCTACAAAATCTCAAATCTGTTTTTTTTTTTATTATTATTTTATCAATGTGAAAACAGAAAACTAATGAGGGTGAACAATTCTTTAGATTCTACTGAAAGATTTTATTTGAAACATTTATAACATTTAAAAGAAGAATTGTGAATTCAGGGATTAATTGTTGGGGGAGGTAACCGCAACATAACTAATGAAGCTAAAGATATTTTCCAAAGATTATGAACACCCTGAATACACAGTTCTGTTAACACACAGTCAGATCAATACAGTAAAGTGCGGCCGCGGTTACCCTGCTCCTAACCCACTTTCTACCCACTTTTCGGCTGCGTTAGTCCAACCCGCGATACACTATCCCCTTTAACCTACTCTTACCGTGTCCTTAAATCACCGGGTAACCCCTTCCGCCCGCGGCATGTATATTACATGTAAACGATCGAATTAGCTATTCCCTCCCACACAGTAACGCGTGCCCCGACTATCGCTTTTTTACCCTGCCGTTTTGCCGCGCGTTTAACCTGCTAACTTACCGCCTACCCTTACCCCTGCGTTAGAGGCAGGGGTAAGGGTAGGCGGCAAACTTTCCCCCAGCCCCCGCTCACCTGCCCTGGCTGCGTCCATGGGTGCTGGTCTCCGGGGCAGCCCCAGTCCTCTCCCCTCCTCCCGAAGCAACGAAAGCGGAAAAAAGCGAAAAAGCGAAGAAAAAAAAGCGAAAAAGCAAAAAAAAAAAAGCAAAAAAGCAAAAAAAAAAAGTTGCAGGGGAGAGAGGACGGCAATCCTACGCTCGGGATTGCCAGTCCTCTCTCCCTTCCTCCCGAAGCAAGGCGCGAAAAGCAGCCTTGCTTCGGGAGGAGGGGAGAGAGGACTGGCAGTGTAAAGCAACGAAGCGACTTACTTTTTTTGCAGCAAATAAAAAAACAAAAAATTAGTGCATGCAGCCTTTCCAATTTTTCTGGTGTACACTGCTAATGATTATATCCCACCTACCCGGCACAGAAGCCTGACAGCTTCTTATCCAAATCTATTTCTGTTCTCTTCCTCTTTGCTTCACTATCCACCTGAGGAAATGAACATAAGAGTTCCTATACTTGAATCCAACAGCTAGGCCCTCTCACTAAAAAAAAAATTTACATGTTACTATCTCCTAAATTAAAGAAAAATAAGATTAACATATGCTTTAACCGCACTTACCTAAACTGCATTAAAATTTCTTATACTATTCCTACACTGGCTCAACCACACTTTCCACTAGTACTGCCAAATTATAGCATTAACATTTCAAAATCATCTTCCTTCATACCCTCTGTTACCAAATATGAAAAGAGGAACGTGTCAAGAATGACCTTTAAAATAAGGTTGCGCTGTGAGAGGTAGACAAATGCAGACCTGGCAAAAATCATCATTTTGACACCATTATGCGAGAGCGATCCCGCCTCCCTAGCTAAGCGAACAGCATGTTGTTTATCAGAAAAATTATGCAAGGAGCGTGGACGCGTACTTTTATCAGGCTGCAACGCTGAGACTCTGTGCGCTCGATCAATTTTAAAGGGCATTGTTCTTACATGCCAGACCAAGGATTTGGGGGAGCCAGCGAGAGACAAAGGCAGATGCATCATTCCCATCATTCCCATCGGCCTTCTCTGGAAGGCCAAGTATTTGGATATTATTTCAACGTGACTTATTTTCTAGGTCATCCAGCTTATTAGTAGTCACAATTTGTCGTCGTTCCAGACACACTGCCTTTGCCCTCATGGATGTCAAAGTGTCCTCAAGATCAGCAACACAGGTTTCCCCCTCCTCCAGGTGGCCGCCATGTTCTCGGACAGTCTCGAGCTGGGCAATCTTGTCCATCACGATGCCCAAACGTGAGTCAAGCCGCTTAGTTATTCGCGTGGTAAATTCCTCTAGCAAATCTGAGATATGATCATGGTCGCTGACCTCCTGTGCGGGTCCTCGTCTGAATCCTGGTTTGAGGCGGCCCTGATCTGGTGATTTCCCCCACGAGAGTTTCCGGAGTTTAGATCTCCTTTTTGACCAGAAATTAGACAGAGCTCTGGCTGGAATCCTTCTGGGAAGCCAGACGTAGACGAAAACGGGTAAAAAGCAGATTAGAGATGAGAAATCAAGGAGGCCCTGCGGAACTCAGCGAGATGCGTCCCTTCATCTCACAGCATGCCCGGAGGTCCTGTTAGCTTGCTTTTAAGAATTCGTTAGCTGCCATGCTCTGCTCACCAATACATTGACAGATGTATCCTCTATGTACTTTGCAATAAATCAGAAGCTACACAGCAAACATTACTTACCCTATCCCTGTATCAATTACAAGTGTAGAGTCAAGACATCTTTAACATTTTTAGCTACTCCTCTGCAAGTCCCCTAAAAGACAGGGAACAGCTATGTTGGAAGCAGCAACATAAATTTCTAATGCCAAATGAGCTCTGATTGGCTCCTATGCTGTATGATGTCATGTAATATCACATCACTGAAAGCAATAGAGACCAGACAGTATGAGGTAAGCTGTGATTAACACTGTCCTAAGGCTGGAACTGCTTAAAATAAAAATGCCCCAAAAGAAAATTCATATATTGTATTGCACCATACAGAAAGGCTACAAAGGTATATAGTGCAATATATGAATCTTACTGTCGGGGCATTTTTTTTAATATGTATCACCAAAAACACTGAATTGGAAGAATTGGTCAGTGCTGATTTCAAATTTGACTCCACTGGTAACTCAAGAAAGTTTCCTATTGAAATATAAAACTCCAGCTGCTCCTCCTCCCTGGCTCTCCTTGTCTGTCTAGAGGTAATTTGGCCAACCAGAGAAACAATGCAAAACACAATCTAAATCTTCCCTAGCTTGAGGAGGTGATTAATAATGAAAGAACTCCCTCAGACCTGCCAATGTGGGAGGTTGTTTCATCTTTCACAGGTTTAAGCAATTTAATTAAATGGAAGTAATAACATGACTATAAGATACCACCCCTTCTTGCCACACACAAACATCTTTTTTTCCCTTCCAAACACCAGCTCACAGCATGAGTGAAACATTTAACTGTAAATCAACCAGAGTGCTTATTTTCCCACATACACTTTCAGCTTTCACACCATTTATAAAAGTTAACCAAGCAGCAGATTTATTTAGCATCAGGCAGATCTAATGACTACATAAAAACAAAAAAAAAAAGTCCATGCACACAGAGATTATCTTGTAAATATAAAATATAATATGGTGCACAGTGACCTTACTATGCAGGCAGCACCCACTAAGCAAACAGTTGTTTCTTTAAAGAGGTGTGACTCACTGTCACATCTCTCCTGACCATGCAGCCCGCGCTTGCCTAGAGCTCAAACAAATGAAGCGAGGCTGTATTAAGCGACAATACAGGCTAAACTGGCCTCCAAATGACCGACATGCCCGTGTCTCAACACCATTAAAAGCAAAGAAGATTTAAGCAAATAAGCACTGTTTGGCTGCTCAGCAGACAGGTTCAAATGGGCGAAGCAGACTACTCCATCTCTGGTTTTCTTTTCCTCCCCTTCCCTCATCTTGCCAAAGATCCATTATGTCTCTCTCTCTTTGTCACATGCTTGAATTCTGTCTTCGTTCTGGCTCTTACAATCTCCAATGAAAGTCTGTTCCAGACTACCACCCTTTCAGTGAAAGAGTATTCTCTCACATTACCCATAAAAGGTGGAAGGAGGCAGACTCGGAGCACGACCCCCTACTTCTTAAGCTTTCTAGTATTTTATTAAAGGCTTCCAGATATTTGGAGGTTTCATCATGTCTCCACTTTCCCCTCCCTATTCATTTGGAGGGTACGTCTTTAGCTCCTTAATTTTCTCCATGGAAGGCTTACAGTACAGGCCATGCATGATTTTTATGGCTGTATTATATCCTTTATTGGGTTTTTGATAGATATATATTTTATGTTTTAACCCATTAGTAGTTAAGGAGCAATTTTCACAGAAATTTCCACAGGTAAAAGAGGTTTACGCATAGGGGGGAAAATCCTTTGAAAATTGCCTTCCCCATTTCCCCCAATGTGGGAAAAAGTATGCGTACAATCTGCAAAGTGTGTGTAATCTTCCATGCTCGGGGGGAAAAAAAAAAAAAAAAGAGGCAGAGCTGGCCGGCACAAATATGACTTGTTTAGCTATCTTACTTCACCATAATTTCACTTAATTTCCAGAATTTGTGTTTCACCTTTATAAAACAAATCTCCTAAAGGGAAGCATTTCTGCATTCAAGGCTACTCACCTAAGGAGAGACCAGCCCTTGTATCAAGGTCAGTATTTTAATTAAGTCATGATATATAAACTATTAGCTGTTCAAGACTCTGTACCAGATATATTGCTAAACTGTGGTTATAACAAAAGGATGTCCTGAAAGAGCTTGTAGGAGAAATCTACCAGGACTAAGTTTTTGAGGCAGATCGCCTTAACCAAGTGGAGTATGCATGGATATAACGAGGCCCACGCTAGATAGTTTATCAATAAGCAATATCTGTTGTAAATATACATATATATATATATATATATATATATATATATATATATATATATATATATATATATAAATAATCAAGGAGCAAGAGTTAAAAAGTGCAAACAATGTTCCCTCTAAGGATTGGGTTGCCATGTTCGAAATGTTTTGTTCATGAGCAAACAAATATTTTGGGTTTCATTACTCTGTGAGCACTACTTTCCTTGATGCAAAAGCCTATCAATTTATGCTCAAAGCAACCAAATCCTTAGAGAGAACATTGAGGGCAGCATGCACACAAATTTTCTCACATAGTTACGCACTAACACACTTGCATATATATTCACTCATATACTCTTTTACATGCATATTGGAGAAATTACTTACCTGATAATTCAGATGGACTCAGGACCAGTAGGGTATATGCTCCCCTGCCAGCAGATGGAGACAGAGCAAGCTGACGTCACAGTATATATAGCCCTGCAGTGACCCCAGCCTGCCAGTTTTCTCTTCAAAAGCAACCGTGGACAGCAAAAAACACAAGTAAAATATGATTAAAAACAGGTAACCAGAACTGTATTGAACCATAAACACTGAACTCACGTAAGATTCTAGGTACCCCAAGCTAAGGACTGGATTAACACTTACTTGTAATCCTTTGGGACCCAGAGCCCCACAGAAGGACTATTGACACTCTCAAGCGGCAGCCGAGGGTGGAAAGCTGAGTCCATCTGTCTACACTAAGGAAATTATCAGATAAGTAATTTCTCCATTTCCCAGCATGTAGACAGATGAACTCAAGACCATTGGGATGTACCAAAGCTACTCCCCAACAGGGTGGGAGGCTGCCCGCAGTCCAGTCAACAGCACACTTGCAAAGGTTGCATCCTCCCGAGTCTGCACATCTAGATGATAAAACCTGGAAAAAGTATGTAGGGAGGACCACATTGCAGCTCGGCAGATATAGACTGGAGAAAGACTAACCTCTGCCCATGACACTGCCTGAGCCCTAGTGGAATGAGCCCCAACCTGAGTAGGCAATGGCTTTCCAGCATCCACACACGTGGCCATGACTACCTCCTTAATCCAGCGAGCTATGGTAGTCCACGAAGCCAAAGCATCCTGCTTACTCCCGCCATGGACAACAAACAGTCTTTCAAAAAGGTTCAGAAAACCTCCAGATACTGCACAAGTCGATTGACTTCCAAGGGGCATAAGAGACCACATCCCTGACCTTATCCAGAGATGGTAAGGAAACAGACCCACAGACCTCAGTCTGAGGAGCTTTTAAAGCGTAAACTCCACTGCCTGCTTCTTCTGCGGTGAGTGGCAAGAGGACACCATGAATACATCCCGAGGAATACTATGAAAATCCAGTGCATACCCTTCTCGTATAACCTCCAGGACTCACTGGTCCAATGTGATCTCGATCTACCTCTGATTAAAGAGAGAAACGTAATCCCCCTATTTCCTGTTCCGGAAGATGGGTCAGCAAACATTCATTGGGAGGCTCAGGAAGGTCTGCCACCCGAGCCCGCCCCTCTCTTGGGCTGTCAGGGATGACAGGACTGAGATCTACCAAAAGGCCGAGTCCGCTGAAATGTTATCACTCTGTAGAGACGAAAATGCCTGGAGCCCCAGAGATGATCCCTCATATCAAAGGGGCACTGTAACTGCTTCTTAACCTCCGGCAACTGAGGAACCGGAGACTCGCCCCACTTACTGGCCATTCTCCAACTCACTCCCAAACAAGAGCGAGCCTTTAAAGGGCTTCTTGGTAAGATTGGCTTTGGAGGCTGTGTTAGTCAACCAATTTCGCAACCAGAGTTGACGCCTGGTCCCTATCACCGAAGCCACTCTGGCAGAGGTCTGGACCAAATCACAGCCTGCATCTGCTAAAAAGGTGGCAGCAGGTTCCATAACTGCTCTGGAATTCCCTCCAGACTCATCAACTTCCTGAGGGAGAAGCAGACAAGATCTCGCCACTGTGGCACAACAGGAGGCAATCTGTAATTTCATCGCCACCGCCTCAAAGGCTAGCTTAAGAATAGCCTCAATCCTTCTATCATGTACATCCTTCAAGGCTGCTCCTCCTTTGACGGGGATAGTCATCCACTTAGACACGGTACATACCAGAGCATCCACTCTGGGAAAACACGAACGCTATCTCACAGCCAGATCCAGGGGGTACAGAGGCCTTCCAATGTCAGACCCACTTTAAAATTTGCTTCTGGGACACCGCATTCCAGATCAATCAATTCCTGAATGGCATCCATCACAGGGAAAAAACAAGAGGCTTTATGTAAGGAAACCAAAATGGGATTCTTCCTCAACTCTGATATAGCATCCAAATCAGGGACACCCAGCTGTTGCAAGGTCTGGGAAATCAGGGCCAGCAGTAAGCCTTGAAAAAATTCCACCCAAGAAAAAGCAGCTGGGTCCAAACCAAGCCCACAAGGAACTGGAGCTAGTGCCACAGAACTGCCCTCGCCAGCGGAGTAGCCAGTTTAGGAAGAACAAGATCTGGCATCAAAGCCATGATCAACCCATCATCGGAATGGGAAAAGCCTGGCTTAGCAAAATCCAAGGAAGACAACTCTCTGAGCATTTGAGCAGCGCTGACACAGGTTAGAAGCCAGGTCAGACTGAGAAGCCTTAATATGACGGCAACACAAATAGGAAGACGCTTAGGCTTTTTGCTTACTGATGCCATCGCAGTAGTAAATGTGCGGCAGAATGGCTCGTGAAAAAAAATGAAATGCACCCAAAAATTAAGCATCTAGAAGAAAATGCAGCAAGGCGCACGCACAACCTGTGTTCCAAGTTAAGTGTGTAAAAAAGGTTTGTGCGCGAAAAAACCAAGCGCACAATGTGTGCATAGAGCCAACACACTGCGCACACTGACGGCCTATAGAGGGCAGCAGCACATGCACAAAATAGCGTGAAAATGGCCACCACGGCCTACCAAGTGGCATGTGAGAACAAAGCATATGTGCGGGCCTAGCCCACTGGGGTCCGCTCAACCCACCAGACTGCCCCATTTCCTGGCGTGGACTTAAAAGACTGTCTCCGGCTCTGGGGGGGGACATCTGCCGTCACCGCCGCGCTCGGCCTCCTGCACCTGCTACCTTTCATCTTAACTAGCAGCTAAGACCACACCAGGAAACCCAGCTACTGGACCAAGGCACAGCTCTGAGGGACCATGGAAATCACCTCAGGAATTCTCAACTGGGGGAGGGACCTTGAGGTATAACCACAGGAGAGCAGTGCTTTCTTTTCCTTAATTTAGAATTTCAAATGTCTCCTTCCAAAAAGCTCAAAGCAATCCCCATAGGGAGATGCACGTCCATCATCTGCTGAAGACAGAGAATACTAGCAGGCTGGGGTCACCCCCAGGGCTATATATACTGTGACATCAGCTTGCTCTGTCTCCATCTGCTGGCAGGGGAGCATAAATCCACTGGTCCTGAGTCCATCTGTCTACAAGCTAAGAAAATGCTCATTCTCACAAACACACTCTCATATCTTTCATTCACTCCCCAGACTCTCATGCACACTCACTCAATTCTCCTCCTCTTCCACCCAGACCTCAGAAATTGCAAACCCTTCACTGTCAAACACTTTGAGAAGTAACACAAACCCCTCAGGACTCAAACAGCAGAGGCCTTATCTATGACATGGTAGCAATGCAAATATTATACCATGCCCTATCAGATTAACACACCACCTACTGGGGTTAACAGAACAAAGCTCTATAGAAAAACATGCTAGAAGAAAAACTGCATCTCAGTTACATGTGCAGAACACAGATAGACCCTTATCTAATACAGAAAAGGATTACAAAATTAGAAAGATATAGGCAGACAAAAATAAAATGAAAAGCCCGAGAAACCAGACTATGAACAGTGGAATATAGAAGAAAGAACAAAATACAAATATGTAATGCACATTCCCAAAGAGAACATATGCCAATTACTAAAAATTCAATTTTTTTTTATTACCTTTGTTGTCTGCAGGGCCAGTGCGTCCCAGTAGACTAACTAGGTGGTTGCCTCGGGTGCGGCAAAGAGCAGCCGTGTGAGGCCACGAGCGGAGTCCATCCCACTCACAGCCAGGAGAAGCAGAGACTCGGGCCGCAGGCAGCATGTGTGTGTGTGTGTGTGTGTGTGATGGTGTTAGTGAAAGAAAGGGAGCCAGTGTAAGGGTGCATGTGTGAATGAGACAAGGAACCTGTTTGAGTGAATAAGGTCGGGGCCTGGTGCAAAGCACCTAGGGCACCTAATACCCTGACCACTGGTCCTGGTTGCCTGATCTTATTTTTCTAATCGGTTGATCCCAGACTCCCCCTCCCCCATAGTCCCTTTGGTTTTTTTCTTCTCCTCCTGTCTTATTCCCTTCTTCCCTCCATCCACACCCACAGACTCTCACCCACCCAGAGGCAGGAACTCACACATACACCCCCACATACAGGATCTCACCCAGCCACACAGACTGCCTCTCACCCACCTACTGCCATACACACATCATCTCTCTCACACACAGCCACAGCATTTCACTTACCCAGGTAGTCAACCATCCCCCCCCACATACACACACAGCCTGGCTCTCACACCCAGATATACAAACACACACACACAAAACCACCACCCCACCACACACCGGGCCTGGGCCTCATCTTCAGCTGCTAGCGGGATGGGGACTGCTGGCGGCCTCCACGTCTTCTTTCACTCTCTCTTCAGCTATGGGACAGGCTCCGCAGTAGCCTGCGGAGTTGTGGGGTGGGCAGCAGCAGAAGTTGCATTTATCCGAATCTCATCTGCTACTGCAAGACTGGTCCCCCCCCACCCCCAACAGCACATGATGCCGGATAAATGCAACTCCTGCTGCCCAGGAGGTGTAGGGAGGTACGATGTCACTGATCAGATTGGGCAGGGATTTGATTTAACCCTGCCTAATCTGATCCCTGCATGGGAGGCTAAAAGCTGTGTGCACAAGCACACGCATGCAGCTTAGAGAGAACAGTTAAGTGCAACCAACAATAACGATGCTTTCAGGGCTTCTGTGCCATCCTGTGTGGCCATGAAGATCTACTGCTATTGTAAAACAAGTTTCCCAGGGACAAAAAAGAATATTCTGTAACAGCACCACTTGGTAGTCTGGTACCACCACCCTCCATCCCCCCAGTCCTCCCTTTGATTGTTTGCATTAAATACCCATCACATGTATCAGAGAAATATCTACAATGGTTCTCTATCAAGCTGCAAAGCAGTGCCCCAGTTTCCTTAGATTCATATTGATAGGACTTGCTAAATTTACAAAGTTCTTGGGAGCCTTAAACAAGGTAGAGGACAGCAGATTAAAAAAAAAATAGTGCATGCAGTCTTTCCAATTTTTCTGGTGTATACTGCTAATGATTATTATATCCCACCTACCCGGCACAGAAGCCTGACAGCTTCTTATCCAAATCTAATTCTGTTCTCTTCCTCTTTGCTTCACTATCCACCTGAGGAAATGAACATAAGAGTTCCTATACTTGAATCCAACAGCTAGGCCCTCTCACTAAAAAAAAAATTAACACGTTACTATCTCCTAAATTAAAGAAAAATAAGATTAACATATGCTTTAACCGCAATTACCTAAACTGCATTAAAATTTCTTATACTATTCCTACACTGGCTCAACCACACTTTCCACTAGTACTGCCAAATTATAGCATTAACATTTCAAAATCATCTTCCTTCATACCCTCTGTTACCAAATATGAAAAGAGGAACGTGTCAAGAATGACCTTTAAAATAAGGTTGCGCTGTGAGAGGGAGACAAATACACCATTCAACAACCGCAAGAAGGAAAGGTGCAGTTGTAAACGGAGAGTACATATTGTGCTTTGGTTTGTTCATTTAAGAGAAGACAAAATCTCATAAAGCGTTACTATGCACAGTATGCTGACGATTTTCAAATAAAAGGATACAAAGAACAGCAACACCTGATGGTGCTTGATTGCTCCGATTAACCCAACCAATGCAATCAGGAACAAGAAGATTCCCACTGCAACTACCACACCAACGACCCGGAAACTGGAGATAAGGCCAAAGCCTATGCCCCACGCTGCGATCCCGATCAACAGGAGACTCACCATCTGGATAAAGAAGAAAAACCAAAGCAAAAAGTTAGACACAAGCAAGGCAGGCAGGGGCAAGAAAAAAAAAAAACTGACTGAAAGTCAGTCCTTCCACAAATAATTCTTGAAATGACACTGTACAAGGGGTCAGACTTAAAGACCTAAACATGTACACCCAGGGGCGGATTGGCCTATCGGGGGATTGGGTATCCCCCAATGGGCCAGTCGCTCTGGTCATGTGGTCTGCCAAGCGCAGCATCTTCTGGGCTGGTTTTGGGGAAAATCCCTGGGCTGATCTTTACCCGGAATCCGCCCATGTGTACACCTTAAACAAAATTATGACATTCATTTAAATATCTCAAAATTCCATGCACAGGAGGCAAGCATCTTTCAACAAAAAGGAGGCTCTAGAACGAGGGGTCATGGGATAAGGGTGAAAGGGGGTAGACTGAGGAATAATCTTAGAAAATATTCCTTTACAGAGAGGGTGGTGGATACATGGAACAGCCTCCCAGTGGAGGTGGTGGAGACAAAAGATGTGTCTGAATTCAAGAAAGCATGGGATAACTACAGGAGATCTCAGAGAGAGTGATGGAAATTATTTAGACAGATTTCATTTCATTTTTTCATTTTATTACAATTTATTAAACGCCCTACACAAACAAGGTCTAGATGAGCAGACTAGATAGGCCATACAGTCTTTTTCTGTCCTCATGTTTCTGTTTGTTGTGTAAAGTATCTAAACACGCAACTCCGCCCTCACACATCACAAAGACCCATCAGATACAATTACAAAGGATCTTTATATGCCCCCCAAGTAAATCCCTACTAAGAAACGAGCTCTCTCCAAGCTCTCTGCTTCAACGGCAGGGGAGAAGAAAAAAGGATTCGCACTCACAAAGCGGGGAGTAGCTGGCTTGTTACGGCGGTTACTACCCCAAACCAAATAAGCCTGATACTTCACTTTCAATGCATATCCTGCTTCAACCGCAGGGGAGAAGAAAAACTGATACTTCACGCATATCCAGCATAGCTCTCTACTTCAACGGCAGGGGAGAAGAAAAACTGATACTACACGCATATCCAGCATAGCTCCCTGCTTCAACGGCAGGGGAGAAGAAAAACAACCAATAAGGGCTGAATAACACAGTCTGGGTAAAACAAATAAACATGGGTGTAGCTTGCTTATTGCGGCGGTTACTACCCCTACTACCCCTAACTAATCAAGCTTGATATTTTACTTGGTTGCAGCTCCATCACTGCTCTCTACATTAATGGTGGGGGTGGAAGGGAAATAGAACCAAAGAGCTAAGAGAAACAGATAAGTATGAGAAAAAAATGTGAAGCTTGCTGGGCAGACTGGATGGGCCGTTTGGTCTTCTTCTGCCGTCATTTCTATGTTTCTATGTTTCTATAAGGCCCACCCTCTGGAACTCATTGCCTCCAGAACTTCGCCTAGAAACATGCCATCAAACTTTTAAGAAACACTTAAAAACATGGCTCTTCCGGCAAGCCTTCCCGGAACTGAAGCAACACTCAGACACTGGTCAACAGGCAACTTAGAACAACACAAACCTCATGAACTCATCACTCCCCAATGCCTGATTACACCTTATACGGACTGCCACGAAAGACACCACTGTAGATGCTCTAGTTCTTCAGCTAGTGTTATGCTCAAATCATATCACCCAATTTTGTACACTATTACCTGATACACTCAACTAGTTCATTATCTTGTAGACAATTATTTTCTACGACATTTAAAATCCGTTTTGACGTTATTGATATTTATTTAATAGTCACGTTCTTATGTTCAGAAACTTTGTTTGACATGTTCAGAAACTATGTTCGAGTTGCTTTAACATGTTATTGATATTTATCGAATAGTCACGTTCTAATGTTCAGAAACTTTGTTTATATCTACGTTCTCATGCTCTAAAAAAAAAAAACCCTGTTCAATGTAACGCCTTATCAGCGACTGTTTTGTTCTATGGAAACCGACCTGATTCGATATGTCTATCGAGAATGTCGGTATATAAAAATTCTAAATAAATAAAGTCACATAAAATGTATGTGGTCTAATACTGGATTTCAAATCACATATCAGGAAAGACCATTATCCACACTCAAGACCATCAGCAAGCCAGGGTAGATACAAAACCTTCTCCCACAGATTTTAAAGACACAATCAGGTTACCTGCTGCCCCCTCCCCCATTTGCTACAACTCTGCAACCATTGCTCCCACTAGTTCTACCTAAATGCTCTTCATAGCACTGCTGCTTTGTCCCTTCCTAATAAGCCTACTTTTCTTCTTCACCACACCTGGTAACCACTTCTGCTGCTTATTCCTTCTAATCCCACTCTCCTCACTCTTCCACTTACACACCCATCTCTCTCTTGCTACCACTTCCTCCTTTGTCTCTACTGCTGATCATATGCCTCCAAGCAACAGCTGTGAGGAGGAAAACAGAGGCTATAAAATGAAGATAGCAGTGCAGAGGGTGTCACAGGCGACGAAAGGAAAGGAGAAGCAGATTATGAAATGTGGAGAGAGACTGTAGATGACAACCAACTGGCCCATCCAGTCTGCCTTGCATTCCTGTCTACACTGCAAGGGTATATCTCAACTACAAACTATAAAAGCTTGACATCACTCCTTATCCAAATCAGTTTTGTTTCCTCAGTGGTTTTCTACCATCCAAGATAAATGGCCATACAAGCACTTCTACTCACTCACAAGTTTCCCCTTCCCACTGCACACTTACACATAGGATAGGGCGGAGCAAGGCCTGGCCCCCCCAATTCTTGCTATAATGCTGGAAAAAAGTATGGTAGTGGAGTTCCTTTCAAACACACGCTCACTTCTCACACTGCTCTCAGTCCTCTCCCTCTTATACGCAGACCCTACCCCATTCTCTTCCCCTCGCACATCATTTCAGCTCATAGAAACCAACAGAATAAAATGAGATTCCAAAGAATTGTACGGCTCTGTGGCACACTGGTCTCAGTCGCAGAGGACATTAATTTAGCAGTGTAGGGAGTCATGATGTGTCATACAGAAAGAATGAGGCACTCAAAGTCTAGAAATCAAAACGGCTTTTCAGGATAAAGCAATTTTCCCTACCTGTTAACAGGATACACCTGGACAGCAGCATGAATTAGCCATTAGGTGTGGGTGATGCCAACAATACCACAGACCCAGCTCTCAGAGTTTAATAAGACTTTACTGAGCATGTGCGAGTTCCTGCTTGCTCACGCTGCACGGTAAGCCCCTCAATCTTTTTCAGAGCTTAAGTTTTAATAAGGTATTAGACTCTATAGGGAAGGTAACAGGTATTAGGAATAGCTAATTCATCCTTATCTATGAAGAAGCCTGTTTACAGGTAAGCAAACTTAATATCTACTTATTAGTGGAGAAAGCAATTAGCAGAAGCACGTACTTAAACATAACCCAGCCCCACCAGGTAAAGAGAGTGACTACTGGGTTGTCAGGCTGCGCAGAACTGCTTGCCCAAAGTTACTGGGTCATAAAGATGTGAACAGATGACCAAATAGTAGCTTTTCTAATGTTTTCAAAAGAAGTGGCCCTAAGGTTCACAGGATCAAGGAGAAAGGGGGTAGACTCTTGAGTAATCTAAGGAAATTTTTTTTTAAAGAAGGGATAGTAGATACATGGAACAGCATGGAGGTGGAGGAAATAAGGCAATATCTGAATTCAAGTAGCGGTGAAGCATTTAAAGTCCCCCGACACGGTCCCGTGTTTCGCGGCGGCTGCATCGGGAGGGACCAGGAGAGTATTTTTTCAAATCTGCAATATAACATGAATAATCAGGAATAGGACAAAAGCTGCCATAAAAAGAATACAAATCTAGTGCACATACCTATTAAAGTGTCCTCAGGAGCGCAATCGCCCTCTGATTTTCACAAACATTTAAAGAACAAAAAAAGGCGCGAAGGCCAACTCTCGCGAGATGCTGAAATTAGCAGCAAGACACCTGTGGTCGTAACATGTTAACAGTGTTAATAAAACAAATACCACTCAATGTCTTTATTTAGACCATTAGGGACAACTGTGTTGAGGGTGTAGATCCATCGCTGCTCCCTCCGATCCAGCATGCCGGCAAAATCTCCTCCCCGCGAGGGGATCGAGACCACCTCTAATACTAGGAAGGACAGAGCAGCGATGGAATGTCCAGCTGCTAATTTCAGCATCTCGCGAGAGTTGGCCTTCGCGCCTTTTTTTGTTCTTTAAATGTTTGTGAAAATCAGAGGGCGATTGCGCTCCTGAGGACACTTTAATAGGTATGTGCACTAGATTTGTATTCTTTTTATGGCAGCTTTTGTCCTATTCCTGATTATTCATGTTATATTGCAGATTTGAAAAAATACTCTCCTGGTCCCTCCCAATGCAGCCGCCGCGAAACACGAGACCGTGTCGGGGGACTTTAAATGCTTCACCGCTACTTGCATGGAGTTGCCGTATTGAATGATTTATGAACTATTGACTAATAAATTTCTTATATTATTGAATGGGACTTTATCCTTTTACTTGCACCAGTGACTTTGGGTAATTGAAATCTCCCATTATTATTGCACTGCCAAATTGGTTTGCTTCCCTGATTTCTCTTAGCATTTCATCATCTGTCTGACCATTTTGTCCAGGTGGACGGTAGTATACTCCTATTACTATACTCTTACCCAACACACATGGGATTTCTACCCATATAGATTCTACTGAGCATTTAGTCTCTTGTATGATCTTTATCCTGTTGGACTCTATACCCTCCCGGACATAAAGTGCCACACCCCCACCAAGTTGATCCCCCCTATCATTGCGATATAATTTGTACCCTGATATAGCACTGTCCCATTGGTTATCCTCCTTCCACCAAGTCTCTGTGATGCCAATTATGTCAATCTCATCATTTGCTGCTAAACACTCTAACTCTCCCATCTTACTACTTAGACTTCTGGCATTGGCATACAGACATTTCAAAGTGTGTTTTTTGTTTGTTTTAACAACCTGCTTTTCAGTTGTTTGGGATAATTCGGAAATCATTAGCTTTGGTGATTTTTTACATATAGGTATATGAACTATGTTTGCATTTAATGGAACCTCTCTGTTGGGATGCCCTAACTCTCCTGTTTCATTAGTATCCTTCAAGGATACATTTCTCTGAACCATGCACTGCTGAGTGACTGTCGGCTTTCCCCCTTATTCTAGTTTAAAAGCTGCTCTATCTCCTTTTTGAAAGTTAGTGCCAGCAGCTTGGTTCCACTCTGGTTAAGGTGGAGCCCATCCTTTCGGAAAAGTCTCCCCTTTCCCCAAAAGTTTCCCCAGTTCCTTACAAAACTGAATCCCTCTTCCTTGCACCATCGTCTCATCCACGCATTGAAACTCTGGAGGTCTGCCTGCCTCTGGGGACCTGCACGTGGAACAGGAAGCAAACTGGGAATGCAAATTTCATTTGCATTCCCAGTTTCCCCAAGGTCCTCTTGCAATTTCTCATAATCCTCTTGTGATTTAACAACTTTGAAAAGTTTTGTTTCTTTGGCAAATTTGATCACCTCACTCATTGCCCCCATTTCCAGGTCATTTACAAATATATTATAGAGTAGTGATCCCAGAACAGATCTCTGAGGCACTCCACTATTCACTTTTCTCCACTGGGCAAATTTACCATTTAGCCCTACTCTCTGTTTTCTATCTTTTAACCATTTCCAAATCCATCTCATGACTTTTTAATTGCTTAAGAAGTCTATCATGAGGGACCTTGTCAAATTTTTTCTGTAAATCCAGATACATTATATCAACTGGCTCACCTTTATCCACGTTTATTTATGCCCTCAAACAAATGCTTATCTTTATACTCAGTAATTTTGTTCTTTATGATAGAAATTTATTTTGCCTGGCATAGATGTCAGACTCATTGATCTGTAGTTTCCTCGATCACCCCTTGAGCCCTTATTAAAAACTGGCATTACATTGGTAACCCTTCAGTCTTCAGGTACCATAGACAATTTTAGTGATAGCTTATAAATTACTAACAGGTCCGCAATTTCGTTCTCAGTTCTTTCAGCACTCTGGGCTGTATACTGGTCCAGGTGATTTGTTACTCTTTAGTTTGTCAATTTTCCCTCGTACATCTTCCAGGATCACTGACAGTTGTATCAGTTGTGCAGAATCCTCATCTTTGAATATCATTTCTCGCATGAGTCTCTTTTTTGCTTTGCTCTTCACTGGGCAAAATGAAAAGAATTCATTTAGTCTCTCTGCTATGGCTTTGTCAAGTGCCCCTTTTACCCCTCCATCATCTAATGGCCCAGCTGACTCCCTCACAGGCTTTTTACCTTGATTATGCCTGAAAGTTTTTATTATGAGTTTTTGCTTCCATGGCAAGTTTCTTTTCAAATTCTCTTTGCCTTCCTTATCAATGCTTTGCATCTAATTTGCCAGTGCTTATTCTGTTTCATTTATTAGGATCCCTTTTCCATTTCTTGAAAGATGTTTTTAGCTATTATAGCCTTTTTCACCTCTCTATCGGGCCGATACAGTAAGGACACGTAAGAAAAAGTGCGGCAGTGCCAGGTGCCCGCTAGTTTGACACGCGCACATTTTGGTTCACAAGCCACTCGATTCAGTATTCAAATTAGACGCAAATCCAAGCGGTGGTAAACGAGCGTCCAAAGCAAGTCAATAAAGCGGTAGGCGTTCACAGTCCATTTTACTGTATAGAGCGGTATTCAGTGCCTATACAGTATCCAGGGTGCGCTGGTACCTGTCATTTGAAATGTCATTCCACCAGGTAGGTGGATGGTTCTTTTCTACATGATCGGAGGCCCTGCTGCCTTGAGCGCCGTTCATGGACATCCAAGGTCGGGGCTTCCGTTCATGGACCTTCCCGCCTGTATCCGGGCGTCCATAATCGGAGGCCGGACGTCCAAAGTCAGGGCTTCCGTTCATGGACGTCCAAGGTCATAGGCCTCCCGATTATGGATGCCTAACAGACAGACGCCTAGCAGACGGATGAAGGCCTGGCAAGCCTCCCATCCCTCCGGCGTCTATAGAGGCGTCCATGTCCGGAGCCTCAGAGACACTCAGGGATGGATGGTACACTTGAACCCAAACAGAATACGTGCCTCCTCCAGTCTGGCTGCTGGGTTCTCTGGTTGGCTGGGTTCTACAATCTGCCAAGCATGTCGAGCATTTCTCATTCTGCTTCTCAACCGAATGAAAAATAGCGCCAGAGCCAATATATGCATGTTGTCCATGGCGCTGTCCGGTACAAAGCTGACTGAACACCACACTAACGCCAAGGTAGGCGGTAAATATGCAGGTTAAAGATGCGGTAAATAAATGGGTTAAAAAGGCGATAATTTGGGCGCACGTTACTGTATCTGAGGGAATAGCTAATCTGATCATTAACATATCATATACATGCGGCGGGCGGAAAGGGATACGCGTCTTTTTCTGCAAGCGATAAGGACGCGTAAAAGCCGATACTGAATCGCGGGTCCGCCTTACGCGCTCAAAACGCGCGTCCAAAGAGGGTTAAAAAACGGGCAAACGTGGCCGCGCTTTTCTGAATCGGCCAGTATGCTAGTAGCCGTTTAGCTTTTCTTCCACCTTTTCTAATGCATGGAATACATCTTGTCTGGGATTACAAAATGGAATTTTGAAAACATCCATGTCTGATGTAAACTCTAAACCTTTCAGCTTTTTTCCTATTTTCCTCATTTTATCAGTCACCTTTTTGAACGTTAAATGGTGTTGTCATAGATTTCTATAGTGTCCTCCCTCCACTTATTAAGTTAAATTTGATCATGGTGTGATCACTAATGCCAAGTGGCTCCAACACTGTTACCTCTCACACCAAATCCTGTGTTCAACTATGGACTAAGTCTAAAATAGTTTCCCCTCTTGTTGGTTCTTGTACAAACTGCTGCATGAAACAGTCATTTATTTCATCTAGGAACTTTGCCTCTCTAGCATGCTCAGATGTGACATTTACCCTGTCAATACTGGGGTAGTTTAAATCACCCATTATTTCTGTGCTGCTAATTCTGTTAGCTTCCCTAATTTCTTTGAGCATTTCATTATCTGTTCATTCTGGCCAGGTGGACTATCATATACCCCCCCCCCCCCCCCACTGCTAGTTTATTCCACTTTTCATAAGAAATGCCAAGACCTGCATCCTGCTAGCAGCCTATTCATGTCACAAGTATCAGGAGGGATCCCAAAGAACAGATCCACTCCTTACTCATAACCAGGGATAAGCAGTGGCTTTCCCAAATCTACACAGGCAATTGTTTATGGACTTTTCCACCAGGAACTCATCTAAACCCAGCTATGTTAACTTTCACCACATACTCTGGCAACAAATTAAACAGTTTAAATTGTGTATCAAATGAAAATACTTTCACTAGCTTTAAATGTGCTATTAGCTTCACAGAGTATCCCCTAATCCCAGCAGTATTTGAAAGGGTAAATAACTATTCCATTTACCTGTTCCATCCTACTCATTTTATAGACCTCTATCATATCTCCTCTCAACTGACTCTTTTGCAGGCTTTTTAATGCCATCTCATAGGGGAGCTTATCCAACCCCTTTATCATTTTGGTCACCTTTCTCTATATCATTTTTAGTTGCACTATATCTTTTTTGAGATGGGGTGACCAGAATT
This sequence comes from Rhinatrema bivittatum, assembly GCF_901001135.1. Lineage (NCBI taxonomy): Eukaryota > Metazoa > Chordata > Amphibia > Gymnophiona > Rhinatrematidae > Rhinatrema > Rhinatrema bivittatum. The sequence continues at coordinate 198,158,880 of NC_042616.1, read as the reverse complement.
GCACACAATACACATGGGTATGGTCGCACCATGGATCGATATAGAGGGATTGATATTCTCTGTTTATTTTCCATTCTTTTCCTAATACTGCCTAACATTCTGCCTTCTTTTTTAATCACTGCTCCATACTGGACTGATGATTCAAAGTATTATCCACAATGATTCCAACATCTTTATCTAGGTGGTGACACCTAAAACTAATTGTGTACCTATAGCTTGGTTTGTTCTTCCCCATATGCATCTCTTTGCACTTGTCCACATTAAATGTAGTCTGCCACTTAGATGCCCAATCCCCAGTCTTGCAAAAATCTTGCAATTTCACATTATCAGCTAATGATCTAGCAACTTTAAATAATTGTGATATCTGTGAATCTGATCACCCCATTCATCATTCCTTTTTCCAGGCCATTTTTAAATATTAAACACCAATCTCAGTACAGAACCCTGGGGCACTTCACTATTTACTTTTCCCCACTGAGAAAAACAGCCATTCAGGTCTACTCCGTTTCCAATATTTTAGCCAGTTACAAATCCACAATAGGATATTGCCTCCTTTCCCATGATTTTTTAAATTTCCTGATGAGTCTCTCATGAAGAACTTTAATAAACACTTTCAGAAAATCCAGAAACACAGTATCAACTGATTCACCTTTGTCCACATGTTTGTTAGCACCTTCAAAAGAATTCAATGTGTCAGGAGGGACCTAAATCAAGATTCTCTCTGTTACACAGTACACAACTGATGTGCCATTCAATTGTGTACTGTGTAACACAGAATCTTGATTGATGTCCTTCCAGTTGCATTGAATCGAAACATGGTGCGTGTCGGGGGACTGTGAAATTAATTACAAATGTACTACTATTTGACATCTGAGGCTTAAATAAACCCTCAATTTAATTTGCAAATGCTTCTGGACTTTCTACTCTTTGACCATTCCTTTGTACTGATTGCATTGTTCCGAAAGAGAACATAACATATTTGTCCCCAGTCTTGCAGCAATTGCACCGGCTTTCAGAGCAACAGCATATAGACTAAGATTCTTCGTTTACTTTGCAAAGCTCTTCAGAGTGAAAGTCCAAAACATTTGAGTGACTGTATTTTATTGTAACATTCCATCTTGTTTGTTGCATTCTGCTGCTCACCAGTTGCTTGTTGTTCCATCTTTAGGGAGCTGCAGTTTCATTCTACACAGAGCTGGGCATTTTGTGATATAGGCCCTCTGTTATGGAATGAGTTACTTCATGAGCTGTGTACAACTTCCGATTATAATTTTTTTCGCAAACAATTAAAATCACATTTGCTTAATCTAGCAATTGTTTGAGGGCTCCTGGTCATTTTATTTATTTTATTCTATATTGAGTTATTTTGTTTACCACAAATCCAAAGAAAGTCACTTGTCAATGCAATATTTCAAATATTTTTTGTGGGAATGCTGATGGTAATTATAACTAAGTTTCCTATTACTCACTGCGGCTCTGTAAGGACCTTCATACAAGCTAGCACCAGGTATAGCTTCCTTGCTGTGCTAGTATGAATATATAAATCATTGGTTCCACAGATATCGACAATTTGCTTTATGTTTTTAAAGGAAACTATTTGGGACAGATTATATATTCATACTAGCACAGCAAGGAAGCTATACCTGTACCTGATGCTAGCTGTATGAAGGTCCTTTCAGAGCCGCACTGTTAAATACAGTTAGGTTGTTTGTTATATCAATGTTACTTGAATATCGGTATATAAAAGTGCTAAATAAATAAATAAATGTCTGCTTTTCTGTACTCCCTTACAGCTGTATTTTAAGTAGATAAATGAGCAGCAAGGCAATGTAGCGTGCCCAAGCTCGGACAAAAAAAAGGGAGTGTGCTCATGCGGGAACTCCCAGGCATGCTCAGTAAAGTCTTTGAGCTCGGTCCGTGTTGGCACTGTTTGATAAATAAATTACGTATGGGTGATGTTGTTTTATTTTTATTTAGATTTATATTCCGCTTTTCGCACTTTTTCAGCACTTCAAAGTGGATTACATTCAGGTACTGTAGGTATTTCCCTATCCCCAGAGGTCTTACAATCTAACAGGCCCATTCAGTACAGTGCGCTCCAGCAGAGCACACTTTTAACCTGTAATTAGACGTGCGTTTGACGCACTAGCTTTACCTCTTATTCAGTAAGTGGTAATAGCGCGCCAAACGTGCGTCCAAAACCCTCCCCCCCAAACCTAATAGCGCCGGCAACATGCAAATGCACATTGATGGCCCTATTAGGTATTCCCGCGCGATTCAGTAAGTAAAATGTGCAGTCAAGTTGTACATTTTACTTTAAGAAATTAACGCCTACCCAAAGGTAGGCGTTAATTTCTGCAGGCGCCGGGGAAGTGCACAGAAAAGCAGTAAAATTGCTTTTCTGTGCACCCTCTGACTTAATATCATGGCGATATTAAGTAGGAGGTCCCGAAAGTTAAAAAAAGTAAAAAACAAAAAATAATTTGAAATAGGCCCGCGGATTGAAAACTGGATGCTCAATTTTGCCGGCGTCTGATTTCTGAACCCATGGCTGTCAGCGGCCTCGAGAACAGATGTCGGCAAAATTGAGCGTCGGCTGTCAAACCTGCTGACAGCCGCCACTCCTGTCTGAAAAGAGGCGCTAGGGACGCGCTAGTGTCCCTAGCGCCTCTTTTTACCGCCGGCCCTAATTTAAATAAATTAAATTACTATATCAAGCGCACAAGAAAGTGTCCTGTGCGCTCGCCTGCTCTCCCGCGATTTTTAATGTATCAGCCTGTAAGTTTGTACCTGAAGCAATGGAGGGTAACGTGACTTGCCCAAGGTCACAAGGAGTGACAGCAGGACTCAACAGCAGGACCAAATCATGCCTTACTTGTCAATGGACAGTCAAAATCTAAATTAACCATACATTGGAGAGACCACATACAGACAGTGTGTAGCACCTGTGGACTCAGAGCACACTATCCCAGTCATATAAAGTGGATGACTTATTTGTAGAGGCTGAGCCCAAGCAAGTACAGTCACAGAACAGAGTCCCAGGCTCTTCATTTACTTCAGTGAAGACCAAACCAGGAGTTATAATGAACTCTCATACGTCAGAAAATACTGTAGTCCCACTTCAAGATAAAAAGAGCCGTGTGTGAGCTGGGCATCCAGCCAGGACATGAAAAAGCAGCAGAAAGGGAAGAAGCAGAGTGCATTTACCCGATCATGTTAAAAGAATGCCCAGCTCATACACACTGTATTTTCCTTCCTTTTATAAGATAACACTTCTGACAACTGAAACAGGAATCAGTTTGTTCAAGATAAGGACTGTGAATGCAGGAAGCTCCATTCTTCAGGCTTTCCTGTTCCACCTTTAACAAAAGAAAATGTATTCTGTGTTTATGTCGCACATAGGAATTACTGACAAGGAAGACTGGGCCAGGGCAAGTTGGCCAGTAACTCTTATGCAAAATCACTCTCCCCCCAGATAAAATAAGACAGAATAACAGTATTCAAAGATGTTCTGCCATTTACATAATGCTAAGAGGTGGTCTTAAAAAAAAATAAAAAATAAAAAAGTAAATGTTCTCAAAAATCTGTATCTGGAACAGATAATTCTTAAACAGTTACCCTATAGCTATCCAATACACGTTATCAGTAGTGTAAAAAATGTAGCTAGTACACAAGGACAGTTGCCTAAATTGAGAACTAAACATAAAAATATATATTTGATTTTTCTCACTAAATCCTTGTGAAAAACTGCTCAATGCAGACAAATCAGCTCATGGAGGACTCCTTTAGGCCAATTTTCAAAGGGTTAAGGAGCCTAATGTTGATGTCAGGAATCTAAACTGGCCTCTACAAAAAGCAATTAGGGCCAAGTCTCTAAATTTAGGTACTGAATTTAACCAGGAGTTTAAAAAGTGGGGGCTGATTTAGGGCAGGGGAAAAGGTTAGGAGCTTAGCACTGATACTCAGCACTAGAGATGTGAATCGGAACCAGAATCGGTTCGGATTTCAGTTCCGATTCACATCTCTACTCAGCACTAGACACTTAACCTAGCCTCCTGAATCTAGGTAAGTTTTCAGCTGAAAATTAAGGCTCTTAAGTTCAGCTGAAAATAGGTTCCTAAATTTCGGAGCTCAGCTTTTTATTTTTGTTAGTTTTCTTTTAATATTCCTCCTTGCATAGTATCCCAGAATCAAACAGTTAATACATATGCAGAGCACCCTGAGCATCCTTATGTTTGTTTGGATCATGTTTTAACGATTTATTTTCCACTGCTCTTTTTTTTCCCCCCAAACTTTATTTTCAGATTTCTAACAACATACAATGTAACACCCCCCCCCCCCCCAAACCAGAAGGTTTCCCCACGAGCATCTCCCGAATTCCCTTCCTCCCAACCTTCCCATTTAGATTGTCCATGATAGATTCTTGGTAATCGACATGGACATAGAAAAACTAATATAAAGAGAGTCATTATCTTCCTTAGTTGACATTTTTGTTGAGTGAATGAAGAGTGCATCCCATTGCCATCTCTCCTCTGGTATAGAGTTGTGAAATATTACTACTATTAACCTAAATTATATTGTTATAGATGATACAAAGTTTCAAAGGGAGACGGACAAACGAACACAGGAACAAGACGAAGCAGGAACAGAACTGGAACAGAAGGATCCTGGAACGAGACTTGGAACAAGACAGGAGCAAGAACAAATGCAGAGGCAATCTAGCAAACACGCCGACCCGATTGCCAAGGCAAGGAAGCATAAGCAGGAACTTCCTTATAACGGGGAATCAATCAGGGAGCGCCGAAGAGCTAAGACCCACCCTTGGCCCTACAAGAGGCCGGGGTCCGCGCAGGGGCATGGCCAACACCGCCAAGGATGCCGAGCCTCGGCGTGAGGCCTGGTGCGCAGTGGAAGGCCCGGCGACCGCCGCTGTGGGACACTGGGGCCTGGAAGTGCTGGCAGCTACCGCTAGGCAGCCGACCCGAGACCTGCCGTGGAACCATGAAGGTGAGCAGGCCCGTGTGCGGGGCAGCTGCGGAGCATAACATTAGTTTCCTCCAGAAGTTATATACTTGAGTACAATTCGAAAAACCATGCCAGGACGTGCCCCTCTGATTCACATTTTAAACATATTTCAGATGCACAAATTTTTGCTTTAAGAGTCCAAACTTGAGTTCGGTATACTTGTCTTAAAAATTTAGACTGAGTTTCCCTCAGCGAATCATTCTCCATAGTCAAAGATGTGGGAAAAACAGTTCTGCAATTCTGTTGAACTTATATTTGCCTCTTCCTTATTCCAACACCGGTTTAATAGAGAAAAAAAAAAGTCACTGTTCCTTAGTTCCAAAAGAGCTTTCATAATAAAAAAATAAAAACACACCTCTTGTGCAAATTTTATCATCAGTTCAAAGAGCTTGAGAAAGATAGCTTTATAGTCCTTTCTAACTGGGGAAATACATTGACTGAGCCAATTATGTTCAACTTGGAGAAACGCATTCAATTCTTTAGTGTCCAATTCAAATTCAGACAATAGATCTTCAAACGCTTTATAATGGAAGAGGTCTTCACACTTAAAGTCCCTTCGTTCTCCATTTTTTGAAAATTAAATTCTGTGATCCTGGTAAGAACTGAGGATTTCCCCATACGGACAAGTAAGGCAATACCACTTTATCCACTTTCAAAATCTCACATAACTGTCTCCAAGCTTATCTACACAATACCACTATTTTGTTAGATTTTACATAATCCAGCAGGTCATTATTGGGAATGTGAAGTATGCTACATAGACTAAGCAGGGCGCACCATTCGCTTAAAAAAAAATAAATTGGGGGGGAACATACTGAGGTACCATAACCAATCCTTTATATAGCTCAACATACAAGCCAAATTGTATAACTGCAGATCTGAGCAGCTTAGACCCCCAACCTCTTGTCATCAAGGTTTTAAGGGTTATCTTAAACTTTTATTGACTAAAATGAAACTTAATATTCCTGTAATATACATCCTGAACATTTAGCGGTATATAAATTCCAAAATAATCATTTCCTGCTGAACCCATGGTAACGGAAAGGGGTCCTCCCATTTATTCTGCAAGTCTGACTACATCTACTGCCTCTGATTTATCCAAGTTTAATTTTTAACCCAGAAAAACTCCCAAACTCTTTCTGCAGTTGCATGACATTAAGGGACACCTTGGGATTTGTTAAAAATACTAAGACATCGTCAGCAAATGCTGCAATTTTTAATTCAGTATTTATCTCAAAACCCAAAATACTTGGACTACTTTCTATTTTCCTTAACAAGGGATCCATAACTCAGAAGATAAAGCAATGTGGACAGTGGACAACCTCGTCTCATGCCCCTCTGTAAATAAAATTCCTCAGATATATGGCCATTTACAATTATCACTGATTTGGGATTTTTATATAGTAATGAAATATACTGTAAGATCCTACCAGAAAAGCCATACCTAGGAAGTACAGAAATAAGTATGACCAACAGACAATAGGACATAGCCATCAGGAGTTGGCTAACATGTCTATCTGCAGATCTTCCTTTTACAAAGCCCACCTGATTGGGAGAAATCAGTTGAGGTAGTATTTTAAAGCCAAGTCTATTAGCTAGAACTAATGCAAATCATTTAAGATTTCAAAATCGAGCAGAGAGATGGGGCCTATAGGAAGCCAATTTCTGGGGGTCTTTACCTGGTTTAGGCAACATCGTGATGTGAACTCTCATGGAATTCTCTGGAAATGCTCCTCGTTGTAATGCTTCTTCTTAAAAAACAAACAAACCCAAGGGTAGTAGTTGATGTGCTAATACCTTATTATAATCAGCATTAAGCCCATCTGACCTTGGTGTTTTATGCAGTCAAGTATTTCCTGCAATACTATAGGTTTATTCAGCTCATCTACCTGAGTCTTGTGTAATGCAGGCAAATTTAAGTTGTTGAATAATCTATTTTCCCACTTGGGAGCCTCTGCTTGTGGTTCGGCTGAAGAGTGATGGGACAGTTTTAAAAGTTTTACGCAAATCTTGTTTCCCAGTTAACCTTATCATTTGTTAAACGTTCAATATATGCTTTCCCTCTCCATGTCCCTGCTTTGCTGCCGAACCTAACACACTTATGAGAAGATCTCAGCAACTGTTTTTGTATGCTCTGATGTAAAAATGTATTAAGGGAACACAATAGTTCTCTGTATGTTTTCTTATTCTCAGCATTAGGGGTAACAATTTTTCTTTAGCCACTTTTAATTCTCTTTCAAGATGTATAATAGTTTTAATTCCTTAGGCTTTTCTTGTAACATAAGCTGCTATTTCCCACCGCATTACGGCTTTGCTGGTTTCCCAAAATAATGTGGCTGCCCCTTTATGTTGACCATTCGTATATTCAGCAATGAACACAAGTGGTTGGATTGGTGTAAAACAGGACTTTATTGAATCTTGCCCGACTCTGGCCGAGTTTCGCTCAAAGAGCTGCCTCAGGGGCTTAGAAGCCACTTGAATTGGCTTAGATCACCTCAAAGCTATCACGTAGCAAAGTCGGAAAAGTATTTCACAGCAGGCATTTGAATCGGTTTTCAGATCAATAACTTTTAAAAGCAATGCTGAGCGGCGAGTGGAAATGCAATATCATTACTTTTAAAGCCTTGCTTTTAAAAGTTCTTGATCTGAAAACAGATTCAAATGCCTGCTGTGAAATACTTTTCCGACTTTGCTACGTGATAGCTTTGAGGTGATCTAAGCCAATTCAAGTGGCTTCTAAGCCCCTGAGGCAGCTCTTTGAGCGAAACTCGGCCAGAGTCGGGCAAGATTCAATAAAGTCCTGTTTTACATCGATCCAACCACTTGTGTTCATTGTTAATTCTATTAGCTGTTGAAGCAACTTTCGGCAAGAAATAACATTTGTTTATTGCAGGCAAATTTTCTTCTTCGAAGCCAAGAGCCTCTTTCATAAATCTTGTCAAGCAAACATAGGGAATTTCGCCCAAAACATGAAGAAAATTTAGGATCCTAATATTTAAATGCCTAGAGGCATTTTCAAGAGATTCTACTCTTCTAGCTAGAAACTCCTTATCTTTGACAACTGCAGCTTTAAATTTTAAGTTCTCTCGCTCTTTCTCCTCCAATATCACTACTTTTGATGTAATCTGTTCATTTTTCCTTTGAACATCATGTGAAGTGTGAGTGTTTTGGGAAGCCAAACTCTCCACTTTCATACTCAAATTGTTCACCGTGGTCGCTACCTCCACCATCAGGTCCCATAAAGCAGCCATAGTGATGACCTCAGGGCATTCAGGAATCATTAGGAGTTTTAATTCTGGGGTGGTCCCTTGTGGTATTTGCAGGCTAAAACCATTAGGACTTACCCCAGTTGCCCCTTCTTCCAGTCTGAGTCTTGGTGTTTCTGCGTTGGTCGTCTCATCCGAGAGAACTGCAATTGTTGGTAATGCCTGAGAAACTGCAGTCAGAGTTGGAATCGCTGCAAATGACCCAGAAGAGGTTCCTTCATTCAACGCGTCGGGTTGGAACAACGACCCTGCTCTCTGCGTCAGTGCTGGCCTTAGATCTGGGCTCAGGGTAGTCTCCTCCGGTGCAGGAACTTCTCTCTCCGTTCCCTGCACCAAGGGCTCCTCGACGCCTGGAGTTTCTAAAGCTGATGAGGTAAGGAAGCGGATAATTTCCTGCTGCATAGCCGATGATGGTGGGGGTGTAGAGGGATAAACCCTGATTTTCCCCTTCCTTTCTGGAGGCATTTAGAGGATAACACTGAATTTCGCACTAGTAGCAGGAGAACACACCGCTCCTATTCGCGACGTCCAACCATCTTGGATCTCCCGTAAATATATCATTAAGTCTGACATCTAGTGCATGAACCATTGCTTCTGTCACCTCATTGACTAAAGATGTCGATGTAGTTGCTGTTCGTGGGCTAGCCAATCCATCCGCCATTTTGAGCTCAGTTTGTTTTCCCACAACTTTTTCCTTCTTTTATGTTTTAGAAGCCATTTCACCACCTTCTTTTACCACAAAGTTGTCCATATACTGCCGGACTTACACAGTCAAGATAAAACACGTCGTCCAATCTCTTTTTAATAATGTAAAAATAGCGCTTCCAGGAGGGTCATCCAGAGCAAGAGCCACTCACATCTTACTCTTTCATCGCTCACGTGATCTCTTTCCACTGCTCTTAAGCAAAACACTTTTTATTGAATAGGCATGTAATGGGAGGTGTACAGATTTTATTCCTATAGGAAAAAGTTAAATATCTTTCATGCAGGCTTGAATATCTTTTAAACAGGGTACAAAATCATTATTTTATTGCATAAATATGTAGTAAATATATCTCTCTCTGCAGTATGCTTATAGGGGGTCAATAAAGATTACACTTATTTTTATTTACATTTTCCCAAGAATTCTGATTCCCAGCCATCACACAATGGCCAGATTTGAGATGCAAATACATCCGGTTTTGGAACAAGATACAACCTGTGGCTCCTGTCAGAGGGGCCGTGATGGCTAAGGTAGACCTGGGTAGGGGCAGTTAAAAACTAGGAGAAAAACAAAATCAAGAGAAGTGACTTCAAATGAAGGCTCATAGAGCAGAATCCTAGTACAGGCTGGGTTCTCTTTGTACTGGAAGCCCCAATGACCCGGAGGAAACTGTGGGTTTTCTATTTGGGTCCAGCAATTAAAATCTGTGGTGAAATACTGGAGACCTGCTTATGTTTCATTTCAGAAAATGTTGCAATATGAACAGCTGTAAGGTAAAACCTGCAATGTATTGTAAGGCCACTGGGAGGCACTGCTCAAGGGGATCAAATGACATGGGGAACATGTTCACTCCTATCGCCTGTCCTTTATATTCTGGTTTTAGTTACTCTTTTTACTGATCCTTCTGAGAGACTACTCACTCCCCATCTCAAGCAGTAGAGATGCGCTTCGGGAAAACATTTCGTGTCTGGCTTCGTTTTGGGACACACACCCCCCCCCCATGGGAATTTCATTTTTCCTGCGGTTCGGGCCCCGATTTTCGAGTTAGCGTGCACTAAACGGTAGTTAGCACGCACTAACTCAAAAATGAATTTTGTTCCAAAATTTTAGAAAAAATTAAATCTTATTTTGGTTCTCCTGAACCATTCCGAATTAGGCAATTTCATTGACATTTCCTAATTTGGGAAAAACGATTGCACATCCTTATCAAGCAGTGACGAAACAAGCCCTGTGTTACTACAGTCCTGTTTCAGAGTCCCCCTGCAGTTTGCTTGAATGTGTCAGAACAAGCTCACATACAATGGAAATAACGATTTCCCCCAATGCCATTTTCATAGTAAAGTCTTTTTAAAATCACCATCATCGTGCAACAAAAGCAGCTAATATTTGGGAGAAGTATTTTTTCTTCAGCCCAGGTATTTTAAGAAATAGGACAAGAAGAAATAAAAACTAAAGAAAAAAAATATTTGAGGTGAAGTCTACAAAAAGATACATATTATGTTTATGATTAAAACGGACACAGATCAATTCCCTAGTCTCCATTTCAAAAGCAATATTTCACCCCTCTCTCTTCCGTTATTAAGTATTTCTTCACTGTTGTTCTCCACCTCATCTGGCAAACATGAGAACAAATTATTTTGTTTATCTATACCAGTGATGGCTAACCTATGACACGCGTGTCAGAGGTGACACGCCGAGACGTTTTGGCTGACACGCGCAGCGTTTCAAGGACTATCAGGAATTTTTTTTTTTTTTTTTTTTTTTTTTTTTTTAAATCGGCTGTGCCGAGCCTTTTCTTTTTCAGCTGCGCCGACCCTTTAAAATGTGTTTTTTAGTTTCCCCCTACCCTCCACCAATGCACCCGGGCGCAGGGAGGCTCATGCGGCGCAGCGATGCTCATGCGGCGCAGCGATGAGGCTCAAGACAAAGATCGCGTTTAAACGCGCTGATGCTCCTCCTTCCTGCCTGTGCGGCCCCGGAAGTAAACGTTGCCGGAGCCGCGTGGGCAGGAAGGAGGAAGAGAATCAGCACGTGCAGAAGAGGAGGAGCCGCCGCGGGTCGCTGCGAATCCCAAGTCGCAGCGGCCCAAGAAGAGGAAGAGGCCCGGTAGCAGGGCTGCCGCGGCCCGAGAAGATCAGGGCTGCTGCAGAGCCCATCCTGCGGCAACCCGCGAAGAGGAGGCCCAGAGGTGAGAGAGAGGCTGAGGGCCCGTAGAGTGTGTGTATGAGGTGAGTTGAGAGATTGTGTGTGAGAGTGAGGACTTGAATGTTTGAAGAGACAGCATGTGAGAGCCTCTATGTGTGTGTGTGTGTGAGAGAGAGAGAGAGCATGCGCCAGTGAGAGCCTGTGTGTATGAATGATTGTATGAGAGAGAGCATGTGCCAGTGAGAGCCTGTGTGTATGAATGATTGTATGAGAGAGAGCATGTACCAGTGAGAACCTGTGTGTATGAATGATTGTATGAGAGAGAGCATGTGCCAGTGAGAGCCTGTGTGTATGAATGATTGTATGAGAGAGAGCATGTGCCAGTGAGAGCCTGTGTGTGTGAGAAAGAGAAATGCATGTGAGAATGAGAACCTGACTGTGTGTTTGAGGGAAGAAGATGAGAAAAAAGAAACAGAAAAAAAGACAATATAAAAGGAATTGGCAAAAAAATAAGAAAGGGAAGGTGAAAAAAAAGCCTGTGACCAACCAATTAGAAAACTAAGATCAGACAGCAAAGGCAAAAAAAAATAAATTTACTTTTTAGTGATTGGCACATGTAATCTTTGGGAATGTGCAAGAATAGCACTTTCTCTACGGATCTCACAATGTACGAGATCAGCATGGAGAAAGTGGAAGCCCATGGGGCCTGCACAGAGGAGGCAGCAGAATGGACTTCAGTGTCAGTAGCAGCAATCGGCACCTCCCCAATAGCCACGCGGCATCAGTGACAGTGGCAGCAGAGGAATGAGAGAGGTTCTGAGGTTGCTGGCAAAAGAAAGCGAGGGGGGGTCTGCCTTTAGTGTGTGAATGTGAATGAATGGGACTCTGCCGGGGGGTGTATGTGTGTGAATGCATGGGTGCCTGCCTGGGGGTCTGTGTGTGAGAATGAATGTGTGCATGCCTGGGAGATGGGGAGGGAGTGGTGTGAAAATGAATGGGAGCCAATAAAAGAAATCAACTGACAGATGAAGTTTGTAACACTTGCTTGGACTTGAAGTGTACAAAATACCAACCTTCAATTGAAGATTTAGCCAATGAAATTCAGCAACAAAAAAGTCACTAAGCAGGTAAGGTAAAGAATTATTTGTTTTTGCTTTATTAATAAATACAGTATATATATTAAAATTATAACTTTTTGTTATTGATTAGAGCTACAAATATCACAAAATTATGGAGTTTTCTAGAAGTGACACACTACCCGAGTTATGCTCGGTTTTTTTTATGAATTTTGACACACTGAGCTCAAAAGGTTGGCCATCACTGATCTATACTAATAAACGAAGCTTGACCGACGTGCCGCAAATGTGCAGTAGAGACCATGTGCGGGCGAGCACGTCAGTCTGAGCCAGCGTCAGAAAAAAAGAAAAAACAATGGCGGCGTCCAGTGGCAGCGGCAGCGGCGTTGGGTGGCGGCGTCCGGTGGTAGCGGCGGCGGGTGGCAGCGGCATGGCGGCATCCAGCGGCGGCGTTGGGTGGTGGCGGCGTCCGGTGGTAGCGGCGGCGGCGGGAGGCAGCGGCGGCGGCATTGGATGGCGGCGGCGGCGTCCGGTGGTAGCGGCGGCGGCGGGCAGCGGCATGGTGGCGTCCAGCAGCGGCGGCGTTGGGTGGCAGTGGCGTCCGGTGGCGGCGGGTGGCAGCGGCGGCGGCGGCAGCGAGGGAGGACAGAGAGAGGGAGGGACTGAGTGAGAGGGGAGGAGAGAGAGGGAGTGGGACTGAGTGAGAGGGAGAGAGGGAGTGGGACTGAGTGAGTGGGAGGGAGGGAGATAGAGAGGGAGTGGGACTGAGGGAGGGAGTGGGACATAGAGGGAGGGGAGGGGGACAGAGGGAAGGAGTGGGACAGAGTGAGAGGGAGGGAGACAGAGTGAGAGGAGGGGGGGAGAGGGAGAGTGAGAGGGAGGGAGAGAGGGGGGAGGGAGTGAGACTGAGTGGGAGGGAGGGACTGAGTGAGAGGAGAGGGAGGAGTGGGTGGGAGGTAGGGGGTGGAGGGGAGAGAGAATGAGGGGGAGGTGAGAGACAGAGGGATGTAGCCCTTTTTAACTGCGGTGGCAGCGAGGGAGGAGAGAGAGAGGGAGGGACTGACAGAGAGAGGGAGGGACTGAGTGAGAGGGGAGGAGAGAGAGGGAGTGGGACTGAGGGAGGGAGGGAGTGGGACTGAGGGAGAGTGAGAGGGAGGGAGAGAGGGGGGAGGGAGGGAGTGGGAGGGAGGGAGGGAGGGAGGGAGTGGGACTGAGGGAGAGTGAGAGGGAGGGAGAGAGGGGGGAGGGAGGGAGTGAGACTGAGTGGGAGGGAGGGACTGAGTGGGAGGAGAGGGAGGAGTGGGAGGAGTGGGTGAGAGGGAGGGAGGTAGGGGGTGGAGGGGAGAGAGAATGAGGGGGGAGGTGAGAGACAGAGGGATGTAGCCCGTTTTAACGGGCTTAACGGCTTGTTCTTTTATAAATGAAGCATTAAAAAACCCCATAAACAATTTTAACGACTACTTACTGTACACTGATGCTTCCTATCACCTCAGACATGTTAGTTTAATTTTCTTAAGCTACTCAAACTGCACAAGAAAATAAAAGTGATGCTGATATAATGCACTCTATGATCTTCAAGGAGATGAAATGGAGTAAACTTACATTCACCTGAATGCTGTCACTAAGTGACTTGATCACTGTGGTACAACAGCATACAGCTACAGGTGTTGCATTATAACCATCCACCCTTGCTGCCAAAGGTCGTGGGAGGTTCAGCAGGATGCAAGCAGAGCACAACCCACTCACGGCCAAAGATGCTGAAAAGAGATCTGGATAGCTGCAAGCGGAGCCCATCTCACCTGCAGCTCAAGAAGAGGCCTAGAATGACAGCAGGTTAGCCTATGTGAAAGAGCAAGGAAAGGAACATGCGTGTGTGAGAGAGAGAGCCTATGTGAGAGTGTGTGTATATAAGCAAGAGATCAGGAGCCTGTGTGTATGTGAGAGTGAATGTGTGGGTGTATATGAGAGAGAGAGAGAGAGAGTCTGTGTGAGAGGGTGCCTGCCTATGTAAAAGGGTATGTTTGTGCAAAAGAGAGTGTGTGTGAATATGCAAGAGAGCGAGTAAGAGCATGAACGAGACTGTGTGAGGAGTTTGAGAGGGACAGGGATCTTGTGTGAGGGTCGGTATGAGAAAGGGGTCAAACTCTAGGAGCGGAGGGCTGGGGGGGTAGCGATAGAGTGGAAGGAGTTGAGCCTGGAGGGGAGAGATAGTAAAAAGCAGAGAAGCTGAGGCCTGAAAGGACAGCATGAAAGGGGTCTGGCCAGGGAAGTAGGGAGAGAGGATAAAAGGGTCACTCTTGACCAATGACGACAGGAGTTGAGTGGCAACTTATAGATTAACCAATTTATTAAAGCATGAGCCATTAAGGACAAAGTCCACTTCGTCAGATGCATAAAGTGATGCACAAGAATTGGGTAAAATATATACAGAATAGAGAGAATGCATTGGATTAGGAAGAGCATGAGGAGGAGAGAGTATTAATAGCATTACAGAATAGTCTACTGACAACTGAGCTAAGTGTGAAAAGACAGAATGAGCTGATAACAAGTTCATAGATAGTTGTACTGAGTCATGGAGCCATTGCCTCTGTTCAGATCTAAGATAATAGTAAGTATTTTAATGAGTTCCAAATCATCAGTGCTCTTCTCAAGTTTCTCTGTAAGACTATGGCTACCTTAGGGTCAGATGGAGAATTTCCTAGAAGATTGAAATGTTCTCCTACTGATTTCTGAATATTGCCATTTCTAATGTCAGATTTATGTCCATTTATTATTTCCTTATATATTGGCCTGTTTGTCCTCTGTAGACAGCAGAGGGACATTGCTGGCCAGTGATGGCATATATTACATTGGAAGAGCAGCAGGTGAACGAGCCCCAAATGATGTAGCTGATGTTGGATCCTGTGATGGTGTTGTCTGGGTTAATATGTGGACAGAGTTGGCATCTAGGTTTCTGGCAAGGTCTGGTTCCTGAGTTGGTGTCATTGTACAACAATTTGTGGATGATGGCGAGTATGTTTGAGGTTGGAGGGATGCCAGTAAGCTAGGATAGACTTGCCACCCACGCGGGTTGAGTTGCAGATTCTTTCGATATGTTTCGGTGGTTTCAAGTGGGAACTATAAATAACAACTAGAGGTTTTTATTTTCTTTTTGGGGATGATCCTGTAGCAGTGTGTGCCTGGCTCGATGGATTTGGTTTTTTTTTTTACTTCATTGGGTGGGTACTGAAATTCCAATTTACCATGTCCTGCCTAATCCAATGTCTTCTTTCTGTTCTGTATATATTTTACCCATCTCTTGTACATCACTTCAGGCATCTGCGGTGGACTCTATCCTCGAAAGCTCATGCTTTAATAAACTGGTTAGTCTATAAAGGTGCCACTCCACTCCTGTCATTTTTACTACACCAGATTAACAAAGCTATCCTTCTGAAGATTTTTCTTGACCAATCAGGTGCTGAGTCCTCATGACAAGAAGAGATATTTAAGAAGCTCCCTGGGAACACAAGAGAAGGGGGTCCAGAGAAATCTCTTCCACTTGAAAAACTGTGGGAGTACCACATGTAAGATTTCTAGCTAAAATAGAATGTCCTCCACAGCCCTGGAAAGTAGTAAGGAGGATACTACTGTGCAGACAACATTGATGCTGTGAGGGCCAAGAATGGAAGATATGGATGGCAGAATTTACTGTCCTCCTGGATGATAAGAGTCAGAGATACCACCGACTGGATCAGAGGCTGTACTGGCACATGTAAGAAGGGAAAGTACCACACCTGATATAGCCAAGCCAGGGCTATGAGATTAACCTTCACCCTGTCCTGTAGAATCTTCTGGACAATCTTGGCAATGAGTGCAATTGGAGGATATGCATGGAGAAGATCGATGCTCTAGTTAACATGAAAGCATTGGAAGCTGATCAATAGCAACGCTGTTTTATGGAATAGAACCCACTGACCTTCCAGTTGTCCCTAATGCAAACAGGTTGATCAGTGGCATTCCCCCAATGGAGAAATGGGACATCCAAGACCATCTGATCTAGGGACTAGTCATGAGGCTGCAGAACTCTCTACTGGGCCAGTGTTTGAGACACTTTTTGTTACTTTTGCTGAGGATGCATATAGAGGATTGGCTGCATGGATTCAGAGTTTTCACCCAGGAACAGACTAGTTTGAATGCCACAGGCAAACCTCTGAACGAACTCCTATTTACTGTCTTGCACTGTGAAATGTTTAGGAACAAGCAAAAGTCTGTTTACTTAGTTATTCCACTAAGTCTATGATGAGAAAGCTTGAGAGAGAGAATGAAGGCCATACAGCTATGCCTGAAATTTGATAAGAAATCAGGAGGAGGAAATGTCACTGTTTTCCACAAGCAACAGTAGTGTAAATGTATAAGGAGAGACAGCAAGAGAGAGCGCTGGACATGAGAGAACAGTGATCCTTTAGAAACATGTAAGCTTTCTATATGTAGCAATTATTATGTACTATTACTTCTATATGATCTGATTTTATTTGTTCTATCCTCTTATTGCTCAAATAAACTCAATTCCCTAACTTCCTGGAACTGTGATGTACTGAATCAAAGTTTGTGTTTGGCATAAACTCCTGGGTTCAAGCCCTCAGATAAAATCCCAGTAATTATATGTTTATATAGGATAAGCCCCTCAGGTAGCCCCAGTGTAAACCTTAGTGAGGTGCATGTGTGGAGAAAAAGTACATCCACAAAAAGGAGCTGCAGTGTGTGGATTTTTATTTTTTTTTTATTTTGGTAGGCAATTTTCAAAGAAATAAGCATAGGTATACTTTTATTTTGAAAAGCAGTGCAAACTCCACAGATAAAAAGGCCACATTAAATGTATCAAGGTCACATGAAAGTGTGAGCTGGGTAGGGGGGGCACAGAGTGATCTGTAGCACAGATTTGAAAGACCTTAGGTGAATGGTTCAAAACATAATGGCAGGTAGCAGAAGGGATAGAAACATTATATATACAGTCAGTTTCCCCATAGGGAACTAGGCTACAAAAACTCATTTTAAATCAGAGATTCATTTTTGCACTAACAGAGAACAGAATGGTGTAAAATATTTGATGGAAAGCATGAAGGCAATGTCTGTCTCATTCAATGTTTGTGGGTTTTCCTCATTAAGAGCAGGCATGCAAGTGTGCACACACTTCTCTACTTTCAAAACATAGGCAAATGCCTCACCCACTGAGGTGCCTATATACTTGGATGCAATCATAACCTCAGGAAGTTCTAATGCATCAATAACGCATAAGAGAGAGACTATGGTATCAGGCAAGAGCTGGCTGGACTGTGGGCATGCAACGGTTGCCAAGTTCTATCTATTCACAGACTGAAGTGTGCCGACTCCTCAGCAAGGCATTCGACTGAGCTGGCGCACTCAAACAGAAACAGCACAACCCTACAGTCAGACTGGGCGTGACTTCAGCAGGGATCTATTTGCTTACATCTGGGATAGGAAGTACAGAAATAAGCAATTCAAATTTCGTTAGGGGACAGAGAAAGAATTGTTCCATGCATACTAAAACAGGATATTGGAGAGCACCTGTTCAGCAGGTGCCCATTTAAAGTGATACTGCAGTAAAGCTGGCACTGTATTATACAGCATGGAGAACAGACCTGCAAGCCTGCTGCACCTATTCACCACCCACTGTGTGACCTGAAGACCCAGGCAACTTGACCTCCCTGTGCTCAGAATGAAAAAATAAACTCTTTGCATCATGTTGTACGGTACTGTGTAAGTAGTAACTATCGTGGAAAAAAACATCTAGGATACACAAAGAATTTTTAGGCTGCACAAAGACTATTATTCCTATGAGTAAAATTAAGTTAAAACACATTTTCAAAATCTGTGTAGAGATCATAATTTTAAAGACTAATTAGTATATCTTCTCTATCAAATTACTTTGTTATTTTCAGTTTTAATTTGTAGATTGGCAATTATTCTCAGTGACAAAAAGATACAAAACAAATACAATAGAGGCAGGTGGCACCTAATAGACTAACCAATTTATTTAGGCATGAGTATTTAAGGATCAAGAGCACTTCATCAGATGCATCTGTCATTTTGGCTACACCAGAGTAAACACAGCTACCCCCTGAAGATTTTCAAAACAAATAGAAGATTACATGACAACTAAAAAAAAAAAAAAAAAGAGAGCATTTTATGCTCCCCCCTCCCCAATACATATCAGCCACTCTGCCATCTCCTTTGAACCACCCCCTCAGCTGCGCGTCCCACTGCTTTCAGACTACCCCTCCCTCCAACTCTGTGTGGGCTCCAGCTCGGATTCTTGTCACCAGCTTCACTCCATCAGCCTGGCCCCAAACTAAAAGGTACTGCTCACACTGTCCCTATCCATAATCACACCAGTAGTGGTTCCCCTCAGCTGAAACTGCAACAGGGGCAAGCTTTCCGCCTTCAGTCCAGAGCCCCCTTGGCAATAGGTTATTGGGCCTCCCCTTTCTGTCAGTGTAACAGCAAGGGATGGAAGCAGCTTGCCTTCCTTTTGTCAACATATGCTATCTAATCAAGTGATGTTCATCTAAGATGCTTTGAATTCTGGAGCAAGAATTTCAAGACATCCCTTTTAATCTATGGCAGCCTTCTTCAAAATATTTATACTTGCTCACTTAGAGGTAGATTTTCAAAGGGTTGCGCACATAAGATACGCATGCAACCCCCGAAAACCTACCCCTGCGCGCACCGAGCCTATCTTGCATAGGCTCGGTGGCACGCGCAAGCCCCGGGACGCGCGTAAGTCCCGGGGCTTTGAATAAGGGGCTGGCCGGGGGCGTGGCGGCGGTTCGTGGGCGGGGCAAGGTGCCAGCAGCGAGCTGGCACCTTGCTGTCATCAAATGATGCTTAACTCCACAAAATAAGGTGGGGGGGGGGGATTTAGTTAGGGCTGGGGGTGGGACCAAAAAAAAAAAAACTTCCCTCCGAGGCTGCTCCGATTTCAGAGCAGCCTCAGAGGGAACCGAGGAGGCTGCTCAGCGTGTGCAGGTTGCACAATTGTGCACCTCTCTGCACGTGCTGACCCTGAATTTTATAACATTCACACGGCAGCACACGCATGTTATAAAACCGGGCGTAGATTTGCTCACGCCGGGCTGCAAACAAATCTGCGCCCTGGCGTAAGTTTAAAGATTTGCCCCTTAGGGGCAGATTTTAAAAGCCCTGCATGCCGGCGCGTCAAAGCCCCGGGACGCGTGCAAGTCCCGGGGTTTTGCTTGGGGGGGGCGTGTCAGGGGCGTGGCCGAGGCCTCGGAACCAGCCCCCGGGCCGGAGAATGACGCACCAACAGCCTGGTGGCACGCGTAACTTTTTAACAAAGGTGGGGGTGGGGGGCGCAGAAAAAAAGTTCCCTCCGAGGCAGGCTGCTCGGCACACGCAGGTTGCACAATTGTGCACCCCCCGGCATGCGCCGACCCTGGATTTTATAACATGTGCGCGCAGGTTATAAAATCGGACGTAGATTTGTTCACGCCGGGTTGCACGAACAAATCTACGCTCACGCATAACTTTTCAAATCTACCCCATACTGAAAGTGAATATGCATCATTTGATGACAGCAAGAGCCCAAGCTTGCTATGCTTTGGAAAATCAAAATCTACAAAATCATAAACCCTCCTTATGATACAGCCCTTACAATTTACCAGCCCACGCGAAGCTGGAGATCAGAGTCTCAGGGCTTACTGTGTGTTCCTTCCTTTAGGCAGATAAGACTTGAGAAATCTCGGGAGCGCCTTTCCTGTGTTCAAGGTCCAATTTTAATTACCTGGAGTAATTAAGGGGAAGTTATTTACATTTTCAAAAGATGGTTAAAGCTTTTCTTTTTCAGCAGGCATTTGATGTACATCTTTTATGAAAGCAGGTGATGGTTTTATGATTTTAAAGGAATCTTGAGTTTTACTTGTTTTATGATCTACATATATTTTTTATTTTTTTTTTAATATTGATGTGATTTTAAGGGTTGAAATTGTTTTAGTTATTTATTCTAAATACATTTATAAACGTGTTTTATAACCCATCTGTAATGCTGATATGCAGTTTAGAAATTTTTAAATAAAGTAAAAATTGAGTCGTGGGTATTTAGAACCCAATCTTCCAGACTACTGTATAGTTCATGGTTTAATCTGAATTGTTTATTGAAACCTGCTAAAAATAGAATTTCCATTCAGATACAAGGCCGGATTGCTCAACATTTAGTGAACTATTTGAGAAGTTTTTAAAATTGTTTTTGTTTCTCCTTTAGCCCTCAAAATGCTTATGGGTATTCAGCTAAGACTGTTTAATAGCAAATACAAAAATAATAAAGGCAAAAACAGCCAACATCTCCCCTCCCAGGGAGACGAGGGCCGCAGTGCTGCTAGGACCCCATCGCCTAGGCAACGCCAACAGAGAAGAAAACTCCAGCTTTTCAAATGTGGGATTCTAGCGCTTGGCTCAGTCACGGACAGACTATCTCAGGACAAGAATAAAAAAAAAAGGAGGGGGAGGGAATAATTACTGTCAGTCATTACCAAGAGCTCTGAAAGGATGCCAGCACACACAGAACAAAGACAGTCACTCTCCAAAAGCCATCGTTAACAGTAAAAAAAAAATCAGAAAAGGATGCTGATCCCCAATATAACCTGCTGACCAATACACCTGACAAATACAAACTGCAAAAATAAAACATGAATTGCTTTCTAACTTTACTACCCCTTCTCCACCAAAAATTCTCAGACATATATACACCATGCAATTTTATATTTCACACCCCATCTTCGGTAGGGCGATATAGGTTTTTTTTTTGTTTTTTTTTGTGGGGAAGGGGTGGAGTTATTGGCTACAGACACAGTGTGTTTGCCTTCCACTGCATTACTGAGTTGTTTGGTAGTCAGAAGGTGGTTTGTGGGCTGGCTCCGGAGCACAGTTGTACACTGCAATGAGGAGGATCCGAGTTAAGATTCCTGGCTGAGGTCTTCTGCTCCCCAGGCTGGACGGAGTAAGGGGGATGCTTCAGAGGCAGCATTCACTGCCCTTTGGGGGAGGGATGCCCAACTGACCCACAACAGTGACACTTAGTGGCCACATTTAGGATTCATGATTACTGAGAAGCAGTCCAGGTGCAAGTTAAGAGCTGAGGACTGTCACTGTGATGACTGGGCTAGGTGAGCTGGGGGTGGGGGGTGGAAACCATGGTCAGTTGTGAATGAAGGCTCATGACCTGGTATCCCAGCCTCAGTTTCAATTGAGCTGGAAACCCAAAAGGACAGGAGAAAACTGCCAGACCCCCCAAAAAAATAACCTGTGTCTTGGATCTCCAACTACCTATCCAACTACTTATCTGCCACACAAATGTATTACGAAACATTCTGCTAACATGCAGAAAAGACCAAAATTCTATACATCAGGACATTTGAACAGATCAATATAAAAACCACACACAGGTGGGATAGAGTTAGTTTTGAGATGAGTTATGAAGTGAGGAAGACTGCTAATGAGCTGCAGAGAGTGTGATTGCAGGTGGGGGAATCTCTCTGCCTCGTGCTGTGGCTAGACTGTGCACTGGCCCAAAGAGATGAGTTAGAAGCACAGAGAATAAGGATCAGGACTAAAAAAGAAAACTCAGAGGGAGAGAGGGAAAAAAAACAACAACAAGTTCACAGAGTGTTCTGAAAGCAAGGACAGCAGTTCTAGCATGCACACTAAAAAAAATACAAATAGAGACCAGCTTATCCTCCCATTTTCTGGAATGAGCAATGAGAGCACTCAGGACAGATGTAAAAGATTTGGGACATTATGAAGCACTGCCAAAGAATCACAGTATTAATGAAAGAAAAAAAAAATGGCATGAAAACTGTCACAGTTTATATTTTTTTTTAAAAAAAAGGCACATTCCTATTTAGTTTTGTTTTTAGTGTGCATTGAATTGAAATAGTGTGCCCCAACAAAAAACAAAAATGATTTTAAAAAAATCAAACCGAATAAAAATAAAGACTAACCAAAAAAAAATAAACTTTTCTCTGCCTACAGATCCCCAACAAGTCTTTTAAAAAAAAACCATTTCCATTCTGTTTTACACACAATTTGCTGCTGTATGCAAAGAAAATGCACATGCTGCTTAATCTTATCTTTTGTTACACGGTCATTCAAATATAGAAAAGTTAACAGCAAGATGGAAAACACTGTGGTCTATGAAGTATTTCTTTAATGAACTAATTGATTGCCTGAGGAATTCTGTTTCTGGTCTAATTGTTTTTGCAAATCTCGGGGTATAGCTCAACTAGATCTTTGGAGTACACAGCAGCCCCTCACCCTGAAAGAAAAGAACAAACAAAGCAAATAGTCTGCAGGAGTTTTCAAGCCCCCCCATCAGCATCAGAAGCAAGGACTGGAGAAAGGTTGCTCTGTTCCCTCTATTATGAAAGTCACATTCCATTTAGATCAGTGCCAAACAACCAGTTTGAATCAGGCCATGTGTCTGACTGCGTGTTTTCTTACCTGGAGAATGACAAAGCCTAAATATCTGTCTGAAAGGAGCTTGGATTTCACTTCGATTATTGGGGGATGGGGGGCACAGGGTTTTGTATTAAATTTAAGAACCTGTATGCTCAAACACCTTGGATAGCAGAAAACCAGTGAGAAAGAAAACAAACCCTGACTTCATAAGCTGCGATATCCTACAGTCATGGATATAGTCCAGCTGCAGAAGCTAAACGGTGTGAAGCAGAATAATTGGACAGACTGAGTGGGCCAACTGGTCTTTTATCTGCCATCATCTACTACCAAGGACTCCCAAACTACAGCCATGGGAGGTGGGGACCCAGGCCGCAGAGCTCATTTGGCCAGCCTGCCATGCTTTTTCGTTTGCATGGCCTGGTTTAGCCAGAGGAATAATGTTTGGGGGTGTTTTTGTTTGTTTGTTTTGTTTTTTTGTAACTTGCAGGAGTGGCAGCAGAAAGGCTGGCAGGAAGAAGAGGCAGCAGAACCCACCCTGATTAATGATACCACATGTGGGAAGGCCAAGAGTAGTAAATGAGTGAAGGGAAGGAAGAGGAAAAGGAGAAGAGTGGGGTTGGGAGGGAAAAGAAGGGAGGGATGGGGGGGGGGGGTGCCACCCAAACACACATATGCTTCTCAAAGGGCAGATGCAGTGGGAAGGGGGAACTCAGGGAACCAAATTCCAGGGACTATGGTAGGGTTGCCCACTTCCAAGAAATCTAGAATTATTACTGGCACATTATCTGCCATATGCCTGGGAACCCTGTTCCCTCCTTTTCCCCAGTGTTTCAAATCATCTAAAAGGCCAGATATGCCCCAGTTCTCCCCTATTCAGGTCTTTTTGATTTGAAATTTCCTGTGTGGCCCTTCCCTTAAAAAGAGGAGGGACCCCTCCTGTGTCTTTAAAAGCAGCTTTTACCATAAGATGGTTCAGCCAGTTGGTTTTAAACAAAAACAACTTCTGTCACCTTTGCCTCTCACAGAATGTAATTCAGTACAATAGCACAGCTTGTTTGAGCTTCGTTTACCAATTTTGTCATGAGAAGGAAAGATTAAAAAAGTGATAACAATGTTCCCATAGATTAATAAAAGCTATAAAAGCTGTGTAGCTGTGGCAAGAGACCCTCCAGATATATTTCTGCTCTGAACAGAAGTAAATACATTTGGGTTCAGGGCAGCAAATAACAAAAGGGTATAAATATAAGTGAATGGAAGCAGAGGGCATTAATGAAAAGTCCATGGGGGCTCTGCCTTCTAAACTCCCTGAATTTTTTTTTTTAATCTGAACTGAGCATTCCTTCGAACTTGCTTCTCCTCCTTTAATATTCCTCCTCACAGCAGCCTCTCCCCATTTTCCTCTCAGTTACTTTCACATCCCCTCCGAGTCTCTTCTTCCCTCTTCCCTTAAGCCTCAAAAATGAGAAAACAAATCTGAAAAGACAACATAAATCTGAGAAGACACACCCATTAAAAAAAAACAAAAAAAACTAACTAAAAAGAGTACAATGAAAGACATTTTTGCCCTAGCTGACAACCAAGGACTTTTTCCATCCCTAGTCTGTCTTTCATCCTTCCTTCCCCATTTCTCTTCTCATATCACCCTTCTTTCATCCTAGTTTGTCTCCCTCACTCCCAGCACCCCATCATTATTGCTGCAATAGCCTCCCTACCATCACTGATGCCATGTAAATCTATTTACTCTAAATGGTAATTTCAGCAGAAGAGAGAGGCAAGATGACGAGAAAAGGAGAAGCAATCTATGGATCGAGTAAGTGAGCACATGAGGTTTCAGATATGGGAAGAGCAAGGCGTGGAGTAGCCTAGTGGTGAGAGCAGCACGCTGTGAAGCAGAGAAGCCAGGGCTCAAACGCCACTGCTGCTCCTTATGACCTTGGGCAAGTCGCATGCCCTCTGTTGCCTCAGGTATACATTCAGGACCTGGATTTGCTAAGGGTTTTCTCCTATCCTGCGTCTATGGGAAGTGTTCTTAATAAACGAGGCCCTTAGATTGTTATGTCCTCTGGGAACAGGGAAATCCCTACTGTACCTGAAAGGCAGAATACATATAAAAATACATAAAGCAGCATCACGTATAGCAGTGAGTGGAGGAGTACAACCCAGCCCAAAGCAGAAGATAGGCACCAGGCCTGAGCTCAAGTGGAAGCAAGCAGTGGCAGCTGGAAACGAGAAAGGTATAGGGATGGAGCAGTGAGAGGGCGAGAAGATAGCAACCTGAAAGCAGATGAAGTGGGGGCAGGAAAGGAATAGGGACCCAGAGCAGTAGCAGTGGTTAACGAGCAGTTTATTATAATTTCATATCAGGGGCAAATTCCACAGCATATGCCTTTATTACAGAACGGATTTGATAATGAGATATATTCCTGCTTTGCATTCTGTTCTAACATAACCACTATAAACAAGGGATAACAACCATACAGGGAGATGGCCATCATAAAAAAAAAACAAAAAACAAACACACACACACAAGAGGAAGAGCCCACAAAAAACAAAATTCTTTTTGGAGGGAGAAAGAGGATTGGTTCACAGGTTATACCAACACACCTAAAGTCTGATTCAGGTAGTGTGGAATCAAAAAATATTACAAAAGAAAGTGATCATTACAAAAAGAAGAGACATTATGCAAAATATACACATTATCCACAGCAAAAGTCATGTGGGAATTAATGCCACTTCAGGAATTCAATTCATATGTAAAAAAACAATACAATTTTTTTTTCCTTTTGGTCTGAGCTGCTGCAAGAAAAAACAAAAATAGCCATAGGAAACTTCCCCATCAAAAAGGTCTTCCTCCTAAGCTTTAATATTTGGGAGCATGATTAAATGCAGAAATGTGTGTGTCAATGTCAAAACTTATGAAAATAGCATTGATATGTCTGAAGGAAACTCACAGCGCCACACTGCCTACTGAAATAGCTGGCTAAAGTTAGACACGGGGACAGTAACTTTGAAACAGCCGTGCTGGCGCATATTTATGCATGTGTGCGGGCTCATACAAATTCTAACATATGTGTATATATTCACGCATGGTATAAAATAGGCTGCACGTGCATACATAAACATAGAAATGACGACAGAAGAGGACCAAACGGTCCATCCAGTCGGCCCAGCAAGCTTATGGTAGTATCAAGTCACCCCCATACTTACCAGTTTCCCACACCATCAAAGTCAGGGCCCTTGTTGGTTGCTCTTTGAGTCCAATTCCCCGTCACACAAGCCGATACATAGTACAGTGCGCTCCGGCGGAGTGCACTGTTAAACCCGCATTTGGAAGCGCATTTGACGCGCTAGCTTTACCCTTTATTCAGTAAGGGGTAATAGCGTGTCGAAAACGCGCGTCCAACCCCATCCCCCCCCCCCCCCGAAACTAATAGCGCCTGCAACATGCAAATGCACGTTGATGGCCCTATTAGTCATTCCCACGTGATATAGAAAGCAAAATGTGCAGCAAAGCCGCACATTTTACTTTCAGATATTAAGTCGGAGGTCCCAAAAGTTAAAAATAATTAAAAAAAAAAAAAAATTCGGCCCATGGCTTGAAAACCGGATGCCCAATTTTGCCGGCATCCAGTTTCCAAACCCGTGGTTGTCAGCGGGTTTGAGAACCGATACCGGCAAAATTGAGCATCGGCTGCCAAACTCGCCGACAGCCACCGCGCTCCTGTCAAAAAAAGGAGGTGCTAGGGACGCGCTAGTGTCCCTAGTGCCTCTTTTTTTCTGTGTGCCCTAATTTGAATAATTTTTTTTTTCTGAATCGCATGCACAGGAGAGTGGCCTGTGCATGCACCAGGAGAG
The DNA here is from genome assembly GCF_901001135.1 of Rhinatrema bivittatum. Taxonomy (NCBI): domain Eukaryota; kingdom Metazoa; phylum Chordata; class Amphibia; order Gymnophiona; family Rhinatrematidae; genus Rhinatrema; species Rhinatrema bivittatum. The sequence continues at coordinate 198,132,340 of NC_042616.1, read as the reverse complement.
CGGGCGCTCGCCCGATCTACTGCAATTTTTACTGTAATCGGCCTGACATTTTGCTGTTCAAGCAGACAGCAATGTTGGAGTTGCATCAAAAGTTTCAGTCTTATTGGTTAAGGGCAGTAACAGTTGCATCAGTTACCCCCATGCTTGTTTGTTTTCCCAAACCGTAAAATTCAATGTCCTGGTTGCTTACTGACTGACTAATTCCCTTTGTCCTCTTTTCGCTCTACCGATGAAGCTGAGAGCAATGATGGAATTGTATCAACAGTATGAAGGCTTATTGGTTAAGGGCAGTAACCACCACCCCAGCAAGTTACCCCATGCACTCTTTTCTTCATTTCCATCCTCTAGCCTTTAGGGATCCACAGTGTTTATCCCATGCCCCTTTGAAATGTTTCACTGTTATTGTCTTCACCTCCTCCTCCAGAAGGTCATTCCAAGCATCCACCACCCTCTCCGTCAAAAAATATTTCCTGATGTTGGCTTTTATGCCTTGAATTTCAGTATATTTTACGTCTTGTATTTCAGTATTTCTTACGGCTTGTATATTTTTGCCCCGTGTTTCAGTATTTCCTGTGCCTTGTTACCCCTCTACCATCTAGCCGTTATTTATTAGTTACGCCACTTTTTGTCCGAATCCTCTTCCCCTGTGTATTTTAGTACCCTTTTCCCCGTGTTACCTTCCTCTAGCTTCCTCATTCATATTAGTTTCTCCTATTATTCCATTTTACCCCTCCCTCACCCCCTTTGTTCTTTGGTTCCTCTATCGTTCCCTTATTTTCTGTAATACGTTATCTGTAAACCAATATGATGTACCCACGAATACTGGTATAGAAAAGTTCTTAAATAGAAAATAAATAAATAAGTCATCCTCCCTAGAGTCTCATGTCATGACCCCTAGTTCTACTGATTTCTTTCCAACAGAAAAAAAAAGTTTGTTGTTGATTGTGCATCATTAAAACCTTTCAGTTATCTGAAGGTCTGTATCATATCTCCCCTGCACCTCCTCTCCTCCATGATATATATATTTAGGTCCTTCAACCTCTCCTCATAAGTCATTTGATGGAGACACCCCCCAACCATTTGTTACCCTTCTCTGGACCGCCTCCATCCTGACTCTGTCCCTTTTGAGATATGGACTCCAGAACCTAACACAATACTCCAGGTGAGGCCTCATCAAGGATCTGTACAAGGGGATTATCAGCTCCTTTTTCTTACTGGTTATTCCTCTCTCTATGCAGCCCAGCATTCTTCTGACTTTAGCTTTCGCCTTGTCACATTGCTCCGCCATCTTCAGATTGCTAGACAATATCACCCCAAGGTCTCTCTCTCACTTGCTCCATGCACAACAGCCCTTCACTCCTCATCACATGCAGCTCTTTTGGATTGCAGGACTCTGCACTTCTTGGCATTAAATCCCAGCTGCCATAACTTCGACCACTGTTCAAGCTTCCTTAAATCACGTCTCATTCCCTCTACTCCTTCCGGCGTACAATTTTATGTAGACGCGCACATGTGCGTACAAATGCCGCTTCTACCACATAAGTTGGGAGATTTTAGTAGACACGCATGCCGACACACTTAGTTTCCTCACTTCATTCCCAGTTTGTCCAGGTAAAGGATAGGAGCTCCTAACTCCTCTAGTTAACTAGATACCTTTTACCCTGTTAGCCTCAACCCTTAAAACCTCTTTAGCAGGGGCAGATTGGGCGATCGGGGGATCGGGCATCCCCCGGTGGGCCGATCGCTCCAGTCACGTGGTCTGCCGTGACAGAGCCGCGCTCGGCAGACCACATGATGTGTCCTGGGCCGGCCTGGGCGGCGAATACCCAGGCCGGTCCGAGGTCATGAATCCGCCGCTGCTCTTTAGGTTTGTTTTTTTTTTTAATTTCAGGACTTACACGCCATCCATAGCAGAAGTAAAGTTACACGGTAGGGGATCCAGTTATACCCATGTGTGCATAAATAAATACTTATGCAAATGTTTCATTGAGAAGTCTAGGAATGTCCATGACCCGCCACCACTTTTCGCAAAAAAAAGTCTTTTGTGCGCGCACTGAGAGATATGTGTGTACTTGGGAGCTTTTTAAATCTGTGTGGCGTACACTGGCCAAACTTCTGTGCGCATATCCTGGCTTTGGTGCATGTAGAGCTTTTAAAATTTGCCTTCTGGGGGGGGGGGGGGTGGAATTTTGTAACTGCTCATATTAGTGTAAACCCTGCAAGTAGCTTTTACTGACAGACCTTCCACCAATTTTCAAATATGTATTTTCCCTTTGAAAATGTATCCCACAAAAACTACTTGCGCACATTTACACTGGCTAAAGTGTGCACATAGCTTTTTGGGAGAAAGAGGAGCATTGTTTTGAAAATTCAAAAAGGATGCACGCATGTACAAATCCTTTCCCCAACCCCCTAGGAAGACCTCTACTCACTGCAGGCAAACTTATGCACATACAGGCCCCAGGCACGCAACTTTATCTGCATATAGGTTAGGCTATTATTAAAAAGCCCATTTTCACAGGTTATTCCGAAGGGAATTCTGTGCAAAAATTTTTTTTTAATTCTGCATTCTTTATATTGGTTAAAATAACACATTATACATGACAGTCTTTAAGTAATTTAAAACCTAATACAGAAAAGAGTTCTTAAAGATGCAGAGTTTTAAATATTTTTAGAATTTCCCTAGCAGCACTGTAAGAGTGTCCCTTCCACCTTCTCTCCCTACTCACCTGGCCAGTCTCCTATCTCTTTGCCCTCTCAGGCCCCAAATTTTCCAATCTCCACTATCTCTCCCCTCTCCATCTAGGCTCAACCTCTTCCACTTTCTCCACTCCCAAAGTTTGACCCTCCTCTCAGTACTGCCCCTCATACGGACCCTCTGTCCCTCTCTCTCTTGTACACATACACAGCCCCTCACATAGGCTCCATCGCACGCACGCACGCGCACACACACACACACTCCTCCCCCCCAGGTTCCCAGTCTCTCTCACACACCCCACACACACACATAGGCTCCCTCTCTCACACACACACACACCTTCAAAATCTCCTCACTTAGGTTCTTCTCTCTGGCACACACACCAAGGCACCCTCACACATGTTTTCTATCACACACATCCTTGTACACAGCCTTGCAGTCTCTCTCACACAGAGACACACCTTTACACCAGGGCCTGCTCTATCTTTGCTGCGGGCCTCCTTCATTTTCACCACAGGCCTCTTCCATCTTTGTCATGAGTGGGATGGACTCTGCTCGCGGCATGTCAGGGTCTGCTTTATCTACACCATGAGCGGGATGGGCTCTGTTCACTGCACATCTGAACCTGTTTTAAATTCTGCACAGAAAATGGAAATTCTGCGCAAATTCTGCACTCCGCAGTAGTGCAGAATTCTCCCAGGAATAACGGGTACAGTACTGCTATCTGCAGAAATAGACATTGCAATTACCCTAAGACAGAAGTTATCATTGTCTAGACAAAATTCTAAAGCCGCACATCCAATGAATGAGATAATTCAGCCATACTGGGCTATAATTTGTCCTTTCTGAACAAAGATGGCAGAAAAAGGAGAGGAGGAGCTGTTTACATAAAGCATAATATCAAAACTACTCAAATGCAAGGGGTGTGGGGAAAGGAGGCATTATAGACCGTCCAAGGATGGGAAAATACTATAAAATGTAAGAAGTGCATAATTGAGATATGTAGTAGAAAAGAATCCAGGGTGAGCTTGGATGTACTGTGTGATAGAAAAGAGGGGACTGGACAAATCAGAGAGGGGGGTAGAGCTGGAGAGTACAATTTCCATATGTGGTAGTAAAGAGTGAAACTAGAAAATTAAAAATGGCAAAGTGGACAAGTTACACCCCAAGACAGGGGTGTTCAACTCCAGTCCTCAAGAGCCACAAACAGGCCTGGTTTTCAAGACATCTGCAATGAACATGCATTCGATAGATTTGCATACAGTGGAGGCAGTGCATGCAAATCGCAATCCTATTCATTGCGGAAGTCCTGAAAACCAGGTCTGTTTGTAGCTCTTGAGGGAGCTTAGATAGGGTCTAGCACGTCTGCTGAGGGGGCCTATTCAATAGATCTTTGGAGAGAGCTGTGGTTCCACAGGACCTGGAGTTATCTGGCAAACTCTAAGGCAGTGTTTCTCAAGCCAATCCTCGACAAACCCCTAGCCAGTCTGGTTTTCAGGATATCCACAATGAACATGCATGAGATATTCATGCTTGAGAAATGCAGTTATCAGGGTTATCAGATAGCACCAGATCATCCAGGACAGACTGAGCCACCCTTTGCTTTACCTCACGGCATGCCCTGGGGATAAAGCCAGCACGGACCAGGCTGACATTGCGTCATCTAGTAACCCCCCCCCCCCTGCCTCCGTGCAAGAGAGTCTACTGTTCAAGTCTCGAAGTTAGCAGCAACGCTGACCAGTGCTATGAGTGCATGGCGGGTGTCAGAAGTCCTGGGTGTTGCTGAACGGCATTGCAGAGTGTCTGGAAATATAGAGTACACTTGCATCAGGGTCTGAATGTTTTCGGTCCAGGAGTATTGTACCATGACTATCCACTCAGCAATGCCGTCGAGCAGCACCCAGGACTTCTGGTATCTGCTGTGTGCGCACCAGGGAGGGAACACACAGCCCTGGTCGGTGTCGCTACTAACTTTGGAAATTGAACAATGATCTCTTGCACAGTGGCAGGGGGTTACTAGATGGCTCCGTGTCAGACTGGTCAGTGCTGATTTTATATCCCCTGGGAATTTTGTGGGGTAAAGCCAGGAATGGCTCAGCCTGTCCTTGATGACCAGGAGCTATCTGGTAAACCAAGAGTTTCTCAAGACCGGGAGGATACATGCCAGGTTTTCCCTCTTACTTCCTGATTTTCAAGTTGCTTTTTGCTTTTTTTTTTAATAACTCCTCAGACAGCAGCCTTTGCCTTAATACAGGTTTGTTTTCTCTCTATACTTCAGAGGGTGACAGTCCATCTCTTACAAACATGAAAAATTTACAGCAAGCAGGTAGTGTCAGCTACTGGCTTACTTTAACTACAGCAGCAATTCCTACCACTTCTGGACTAGCCCCACTTAGGCTCTCCTTAGCCAGGCTTGCTTTCCTGGGGCCTGGGGCTATATTTAGCTTGGCCTTGCCTCAGGACGCCTGGGCTTCTTCCCATCTGCTCCACACCATCACACTCCCTGCTTCCTCCCACTCTTGTTTTAAACTGTAGAGCTCCACCCGGTGAGTCAGCAGGTTTCTGTTTAAGGTGGACCCATCCAGTTCCTGTTAAGGTATCTTTCTCTATCCCTTACAAACCCCCAGCCAGTCTGGTTTTCAGGATATGCACAATGAATATGCACGGGAGAGATTAGCATGCACTTTCCCCATTGTAAATCTCTCTTGTGCGTGTTCATTGTGCATATCCTGAAAACCAGGCTGACTAGAGGTTTCTCTAGGACTGGCTTGAGAAATTCTATCCTAATGCAGCACAGGGGTAACAGGGCTCCGAGTGCTGTCCCCCGTCTCACCCACTGCCCCAAGATCTTCACGGGAAAGCACAGAACATTTTTATTTCTTCAGCAGGGCCACCAAATTGTCCGGCTGTTCCTTTGTCTGTTTCAGGGGCTGTTTCTGGACTGACCGGGTGAAAAATGCAATAGAAGGGTGGGGTAATGAGTGCCACCGCTCCAGCCAAATTTCTGCCACATCCACCCAACAGATGGGCCCCTGATGTGTCAGGAGAGTGGGGTCCAGCTGTCATTTTGGAGAATCAGGGAAAGCAGAGCGAAAAGAAAGAGAAAGAAGCTGAATCTCACCTTCTGTGCGTTACACTAGGAAAAGTATACTTCTGTTAACTGTTATACCTTGCAAGAGCTCCAACATTCCTTCCAGATAAAGAGAAAAATCATTACAAAAAGAACAAACAGGGCCCGGTGGTGCTGGTCTGGATCATTTAAAAACAAGATACACAACAAAACTAAGCCTCACTTATTCCCATCCTGTTGCTACTGCACTTCCACTTCGCCCCAGAGAGGATTTAAAATATAAGACCACTACAAAGTCCAGAGGCCAACAGAGATCCTGCGCTAAGGAGTGCCAAGACAGCCTGTCCCTCTGTGTGCTTACTAATGGTGTTTGATCTTGCTTAACTTGCATATCCTGATCTGTACCAGAACCAGTTCTCATTTACTTGAGACGGGATAAAAATAATTTAGAACCTAACCAATGAGTGAGTTCTTTGCCAAAATGTCACAAACTGGCAAATGTTAATCACCACAGGTGCTGCCACAAAAACCTGGAAAGTCCCTTTAGGTCCGATTTACTAAGACACCCCCCCATGTCATGTCTCTGGAACTAAAGCTTAGTGAATTGGCCCTCTTCTTGTTCTAGGGAAAGCTATTTTAGGCCACTTAAATGCATGGAAATCAGAGTTAAACAAAACAGAACATAAATATGGAGATACCTTAACTGAATACGTCTCTTGACTGGCTTTTGCAAGCTAATGCTCTCTTCCTCAGGTCAGAACTGAAGTTTCATACAAATAGTGCAGGACACTTTAGTCACCTTTCCAGAAGGGATACAGCTTTACTAAAAGGGGACAGCTCGCAGGGTTTTCTGTTTGCTTTTCCTTCTCTTTTAAAGCCACTTCAGCAGAATTGGGAAAAACTGTTTGAAACCGATGCCAAGGAAAAATGTCTTCTCTTTCAATTCACTTTTTTGGGAGAAGGAGGGGCTTCCTTCATTGCCTCCCCCTCGTTTTTTGTTTCAGCTATTTTCTTTTTTTCATTTCAGTTCTATTTTTTGTTCCTTTTTTTTCTTTACTTTCTCTCCTCTCCGCCTCTTCCTTTGGCATTCTCTCCTCCCTCAATGCGTTTCAGTAGCAGGCGAGTGCCCCCGGGCCATGGTTCCAGCCCATTTGTCAGTGCGAATCAAGGGCATGGGCAGCAGCAAACCGCAGCTCCCACTACATGTGGCTTGGGGGCAGCTCTGGCTGGGAAACGGTCTGGGCCGGTGGCTCCTGGTAGGCATTTATTGGACAACATTTGAAGTATGGAGTTCTGTTTCGGGCAGCCATCCTCAAAAGGATTCAAACTTTAGAAAGAAAAAAAAAAAAGGCACCACCAGTGGTAAAGCAGACAGGGGGGGGCTAAAGACTGTCCAAACCAGAGCTATTTACACTGAAGAAAAAAAAAAAAGCCCTTTTGAATTTCTGCAACTCATAAAAGTAAAATTATGAATATTTTTTTTTAACAGATATAGTTCTAGCTACAAACATTTAAACCAAAAGTAAACTGAACAAGTTTCTAGAGAAAAAAACAAAAAAAATACTGGTGGAAAGTACATCAGGGAAACTGCAAATATAGCGATTCTGAGTGGACCACAACATTTGGGGAAAGGTATGGATTTTCTTACATTGAACTGGCTCTAGGTGCTATGGTTTGGGGGGGGTTTGCCTTCTCCTGGACCGCCACCAAAAGAAAGAGCATGCACACTGATGGACAAATGAGAAGGTTGAACTTATGGAACCTAAACCAAAAGGCAACTTCAAGTTCCATTGTAAGAGTCAATCCATATCCTAGTATCAATTCCACCTGAATTCTACTGCTAGACTTTACTGTCTCTGATAAATTGTTTACTACGGTGCAGACAGTAACCAGATGCCCCTTGATTCTTTTCTTTAATGCTGGCAAGAAACCTTAGATTCCAGACAAAACATCAAAACTGCCAGGGATGAAAATCAATAACTTCCAACCTTGGATGAATACCCACATCACTATGCCTAATATTTAAGCAATTATGCATGCTAAGCTTGCTAGGGAAAGTCTGATCGTGCATCTATCCATGAGAAATGCTATTTCACCTTTGCAAAATATTAAATGTCAAAACAAAAAAAAAAACACAAAACGAAACAAAAACAATCTACTTATTGTGTTGAGACATTACCCATATCATTAAGCTGGAACAACAGTATGAAATGTCTTCTATGGCAGTCAATCAAGGTAAAAGAAATTGATCCTACTATGTTATATAATGCAGTGTAAGACATGACATCTTGCTATACAATAAGGTATATCTTTAAAATCTGTACCTAAATTCTTAGAATATTACAACACACTGTCATGCTTTGTTAAAAGAATAAGACTTTATCCTATCCCAACAACAGGTTTTAGAACAAATTCACTTCATGCATAAATCCTCACATCCTTATTTAATATTTTATTCTAACAAGTGCCATAAACAAGCTGACATCTAAAACATTCTAAAAAAAACATTAAAAGCACAACTCTCACAATTTCTTTTTTTTTTTTTTCTTTAAACACAGGCCATAACAAGGAAGATTTCCAAGTCATACATTTTCTGCCCACTACTGTCTTGCTGACTTTAGCCTGGAAATGCCATGACCCTATTCCCAACATTACCCTAGAGATGATAAACAAATGTTACTACAAGGGTTTATACAGAGTAGCAACTGCATCTTTCTACCTACACAATATATGAAAGGAAGAACATGGGTTTAGCACATCAGCTTATAGGAAGCCAACAAATACAATAAATCTTCTTTGATATGGCAGCAATCATCCTAAATCACTTTGGGAAAAGTAGATCAGTTCCTAACAGAGATCAGTAGATCAGTTCTTAACAGAGAAAAGACTATGTACTTCTCTCTCTGAATGCAAGATTAACATAAGAACTTGCCATACTGGGTCAGACTGAGGATCCATCAAGCCCAGTATCCTGTTTCCAACAATGGCCAATCTAGATCACAAGCACCTGGCAAGATCCCAAACAGTGAATAGATCCCATTCTGCTATTGCATATTAATAAGTATTAGAGATGTGATTCAGCCGAACATTTTGGTTCGGCCTTCGTTATCGGGCCAATTTTATTTTGGCTGCCCCCCCCCCAAATGAAACCCAAAACCCAGGGGGGGGGCAAGACAGGGGGTTCAAAAAACAAAAAAGATGGGACTGGCCGTCCATTGCGCCCTCCATGTGACAGGGGCCGGCCAATGGCACTGATAGCTCCTGTCACACGGTAAGGGCAAAGGGCCATCAGCGCCATTTTGATTACTGGCAGCCGACGGCCCGAGAGTGGGAGATCGCTCCCGGGATGCCCGCTGGACCACCAGGGACTTTCGGTAAGTCTTAGGGGGTCAGGAGGGTGGGGGTGGGTTTGGGTTGTGTTTTTTTTTTTTAATATGCCCTTTCTCCCCCCTCCCCAGAAATACGATAAGAAAACCACACAAAATTTTATTGTTTCGGCGCCCTCCTGAAACATGACGAAAAAGGAAATATCGTCTCTATTTCCTATTTCGTCGCAAAACAAATGCACATCCCTAATAAGTATGACTTTTTTTTTTAAGTCGATTAACAGTTTATTTGTCCAAACCTTTTTTAAACCCAGCTATACTAACTGCCTTGATCACATCATCCGGCAATGAACTCCAGAGCTTAACTGTGACTGAGTGAAAAATGTTCTCCAGTTTGTTTTGAATGTGCTAGTTACTAACGACAAGGGGTGCCCCTTAGCCTTTGTATTTTTTGAAAGCGTAAATAACCAATTTACATTTACCTGTTCTTTTCCACTTCTGATTTTATAGAAGCTAAGAATATGGCTAATCACTTCACCAAGAAACGATATCATCAAGAAAGGCGAGTATGTAACTGAGAAAATCTTTAATTACGCATGACAAAAAACTGTGTGTGACCATTATTTGTGCGCTATTTTCTCATCAATCCAGTGATATGAGAATTGTTATAAAACTGGTCTATACTGAATGTATATGAACATCAGAAACCACTTTGCTTTGCCTCCAACAATGATGGAAGCTTAAGCTATCACCTTACCAGCAGATAATAACATAAGCAACCAGTGAGCAACGGGCACTGAAGTTCTGGAACTTTATTGTTTTGGGAACTGCAATGTTTATCCCCTTTTTGGTGGCGCTAAATTACATTTCTTCATTTCCATTTCATCTCCTTTTATAATTTCCATCAGATGTCCAAATAAACTTAGTCTTTCCAATGTAAGAGGTCCATATTCAAAGGAAATTAGCCCAATAAACATATCCCGCTAACTTAGCTGAAATATATCTGGATAATTTAAAGTTAGCCGAGTAAGTTTATCTAGCTCACTTTAGACCGGCTCAATAGCAGGTCTAACTTAGCCGGGTAAGTCTAAATATCACTGCTTGAGTAGCTCCTCCACCCGATCCTGCCCACCACTTAGCTAGAGAAGTAGTTAACCAGCTAAATGGCAGCTGCCGAATGCAGCCACTTAGCCAGATAAGTCTGAATTTAATCCACCTAATTGGCACTGAATATTGGGCCCTAAAAGGATAATCAAGAGTCTGGTCACTGAACATTGGAACAGCATTAAAATTTGCTGTTTAGAAGTGCCACTTGTCAGACATCGGTTGGGCCAGACCTTCTTTGTATGGTCTTCAGTTCCTCACATATGATAAAATAATTTCATAATGAGGAGGGGATAGTTCAGCCCTTCTTACAAGGAGCGAACAGTTTTGGTTTGCTCTTTGGAATACTTTAAATCTGGCCCAAATCAGGCAACGCAATGGCTGGCTTGTCTTCATTTCAAATTTCTGGTATCTGATTGGCACCTCACAATTATTAAATGAAGAGATTATTCACTAGAAACTAGTGCCCATGTAACATTTTCTGTGTGGCGAGTTTAAATCGTGATGGCATTTCATTACAAAATATCAGCTAAGTACCTGCAAGAGGGCCATTTTTTGTACTCCATTTCTTCACAGTATAATACTGGGGGAATTCTGTGCTACTGTGGAGCGCAGAACGTGCACAGAATTGCCAAGTTCTGCGCAGAAAATGTCAGAGGAGACCCCGGCATGCTGCGAACGAAGCACGCCGTTCGCAGCAAAGATGAAGGCCCCCGCGTGCCTTGGGACCCACTCCACTTGCGGTAAAGATGAAGGCCCTGATGAGAGAGAGAGAGAGAGAGAGAGAGCGGAGGGGGGGGAGGGGAAGGGGTGTGAGAGAGAAAGCAAGAGCAGGGGAGAGGGAGAGAGGCAGCAAGGGAGTGAGTAGGAGAGTGTAAGAGAGAGCAGGGGGAGTGTTTGAGTATGGGTGCCAGAGAGAGGGAGCCTATATGAGGAGATTGTGAAGGAATGTGTGAGAGATTGGGAGCTGGTTTGTATGAAAAAGGGATCCTGTGTGAAGGGGTGCATGATAAAGAGTGATAGGGAGCCTGTGAGAGGGTGTATGCTCGGAGAGAAAGGGAACTTGTGGGGGTGTGTATGCAAGAGAGAGAGATCCTGTATGAGGGTGTGTGCGTATGTGCACTAGAGAGAGGGAGCAACAGAGGGAGCCTGTGTGAGGGGCAGTACTGAGAACGGGGTCAAACTCTGGGACTGGGGATAGAGTGGAAGGGGTTGAGCCTACAGGTGGAGGGGAGAGATTCTGGCAGGTGGAGGAGTTGGGGCCTGAGAGGGCAAAGTGGCCAGGGGAGTAGGGAGAGCAAGTGGAAGGGACACTCAAATGAATTTCTAGGGAAATTCTGCATCTTTAAGTAAAAACTTTTTTCTGCATTAATTTAAAATGTAATTACTTTAAGACTCATGTAAATTGTGTTATTTTGACCCATATAAAGTTTGCATAATTGTAAGATTTTGTGCATTCTCCCAGGAGTAACAGTACATACATCAGGATTTTTGTGAATCTTTTAACATATTATCCAATTTGTGATATTCTGAATTCATTTTGTCTATCACCTTTGATTTTTTAGTTAGTTATGGTGACAGATTATAGAATCTGCACAAAAATGATTGACAGTTTACATTTTTTTCTGCCTTTTTTTTTTTTTTTTTTAATCATCCAGTCTCTAAAGAAACTCAAGTTTTTTGCTGTAACTTTGATGTGAGGTGAAATGGAGGCTGCCCTGAGATAGCCCATTTAAGGTGAAATTGGTCCCATGTCAGAACAATGAGCGTGTTTGGTCTACGTGATTCCTTCCAAACCTAAAGATGAACCAGTTTCTAAAATGACTTATGTAAAAAACTAAAATGCTTGTAACAATGGTTTCTTGATTATCATGTAACCCGGCCACAACTTACATGAAAGGGCGAGTATTAAGCTAAACCAAATAAGATTTTGGAGCTAACAGCTATATTTAAAACAGGGTTTATGTTAGAAGAGACAGATGGTTTTTGATGGCTAATGATTACACACAACTAGTCAGAAATGCATATTCAGCACCTTAAGTACAGAGCTGAGCCCAAAACCTTGTCAGTTCATTTACGAATACACTTTTTTTTGCTAATATTATTGTTTGGTAATCTATGATTTTGAATTTTTAACACCCTTTTGGCTTTAGTGTTTTCTAAACATATCTACGAAGTTCAGCTCAAGCCCCACTTGGTGCAGCCTTTTTTCCCTTCAGAAACATATACAATTTTATATGGCCTTTAGAACAAATTGATTCCATAGGGTGCCCCGTCCTCCCGATTTATTTATTTTTTTATATCCTTCATATCTTTGCACCATGAAAATGGTGCAAACAAATTGCATGAACATTTAACAAGCACATCCTAAGACCTTTCCATTAGCTAGTGAAAATGCAGCCTTCTACCTTGGTCTTTTAGATACAAGGGCAGCGAAGCAAGTAGCTCAGTCTTACTATGCAGACGTTTTGTATAATACTGCTCATGATTTTTGCTTAAAAAACAAAAAAAAACTGTCATTTATGGCATAAGAATAACCTCCACATACAGACATCAGATGAAAGTGTAATGCAGATTTCTTTATTGTTCATCAGTATTGATAAAAATTTACTTGAAAAATGCTAACACTTGAGCAGAAAAATAGTTATCCTCACAACTGACGATTCTGCAGCACAAGAGTTAACTTGGTTTGATTTCAGTGCAAGAAAGTGACAGCATTGCTGAGAATCACATTATGACTTATCGATTTTGCTACAGCAACATTGTTTCTTTGGTGCAAGATTATTTCAGTAGCAAGCTTCTAAAAAAATTCAGAAAGAAGAAAACGGCATACACTCCTGCAATGTAGCACACAGCAAACTACGAATCACAGGACCCCATAATCACTCATATGGGAAAAACATTCAGCATAAAAGGATCCTATGCAAGCTTGTTCTCCAATGTAGTATACATTATGCAGTGTAGAAAAGATGGAGCAGCATTCTATATTGCTGAGACAGGCCAGACATTAAAGGCAAGAGTCAATTTACGTAGGCATAATATATGCCACAAAAGACGACCAGGTCGACTGCTCTGCGAGTGTGCACTTTTCAGAATCAAGTCACTGCATCAATGACCTTCTGATTAGAATATGCAAAAGAACATTTAAAACTTTCCAGGAAGGCAAGACTTATGAAATCAAAATAATCAGATACTTTAAAACTGACAAAAAAAAAAAAGAACTCAGATCTTGGATTAGTATCACATCACTCGCCATAAATTTATACTGCTTGTCACCTTCTGATCACCCATCAAACCCCCACTGGAATGCCTTTTATGATTCACTATTTGGCAGCCATACTACTCTATTTCTGATGTCTTCTTTTGCTCATTTGAATTCTGACCCGAAGAGAATATGAGATCTCAAGTTAGTCAAGATATGTATTATATGTTAGTAGAATAAAAATGGTATCACCTTATATATTTTATTTTTATATTATCCTTTTATTGCTGTGCATTCCGTAATTCAAGTACTCAATTAGGTTCATTTCATTCCAAAACATCTTGTGAAATTGTAGGAGGAAGCAGGCATTACTTTACATTATGTCAGTGTGACTTTAGATCTGATCAGGTGTACCATGGAAAAGTCACCACTGCCTGACGCTCAGATCCAGACCAGCATCTGGGCTCTGCTCTCAGCATCTCAAATCAAGAAGCAACACTAGAGCAGTGGATCAGACTTCTAAGAACTTCTTCCTGAGAATGTGTGTGATCATGCATGCGTCTCTTCTTCCTAGCTCAGCATGAGCCTGGAGTGCGGTAATTAACGGGCAGCATGCAGGGTACGGATAGATAGGACCCACTGTGTGCAGCACACACAGTACCCTCCCCTTCTCTTCTCTGTGTTCGAATCCTTCCAGCCTGTGCCTTATCCCCCAGGCTGAGTGAGACGGGGATAGATGCAGTGAGCACTGGATACGAGTGTTCGGAGTAGGAGCAGCAGCAGCAATGGACAAGCCAAGATAACTCAGCTGACTGCCCACACCACACTAACTTCTCCCTTCTCCTGCACTTGTATAGGGGCTGATTCAGTAAAAGTCGCGTGAGAGCGGGCGAGTGCCCGCTCTCCTGCGCGCGCCATTCAGGGGGGAAGGAGATGCAAATTAGGGCCCGTGGTAAAAAAGAGGCGCTAGGGACACTAGCGCGTCCCTAGCGCCTCCTTTTTGACAGGAGGCTGTCAGCTGGTTTGACAGCCGACGCTCAATTTTTCCGGTGTCAGTTCTCGCTGACAGCCACAGGTTCGGAAAACGGATGCCAGCTAAATTGAGCATCCATCTTCCGACCCGCGGGCCGCCGGCCGATTTAAAAATGTTTTTTGTTTTTTTTAATTTTGGGGCCTCCGACTTAATATCGCTATGATATTAAGTCAGAGGGTGCATAGAAAAGCAGTTTTTACTGCTTTTCTGGGCACTTTCCCGGTGCCAGCAGGCATTACTTTCTGTATCGCACGGGAATAACTAATAGTGCCCGCAACATGCATTTGCATGTTGCGGGCACTATTAGTTGGTTTTTTTTTTTGGGGGGGGGGGTTTGGACGCGCGTTTTCGATGCTCTATTACCCCTTACTGTATGTGGGGTAAAGCTAGCCTGTCAAAAATGTGTGTCCAAATCGGGATTAATACTGCGCTGCACTGTATCGTCCTGTACTGTATCAGCCCGATAGTGAGGGAGCTGGTCCATCATGGCAGGTTTGTGTGCATCTTCACTCTTCTTTCCCTTTGTTTTTAAAATCTGGAAGAGACTGGTGGGACTTTTGGTGCTTTCTAGCTCTTCTCTTGGGTGTATATGAGACCTCTCCATGTCCACACTGCCTGCTCCATGGAGGATGGTGTACCACACAACAGTTTTGTTAATATAAGTGTGCCTTGGGTATGAAAAGGTTGGGAAACACTGCATTAACTTACACCACCAGTCTCTTAGATAAGGTTTCTCCATTTTGCTTCTTAGCAATTTGTCTAAGATATGCAGCTGCACCTCCAATGTCCAAACCCCCCACTGCACTTTTAAGAAAATAAAACTCCTGTTAACACTACCTAAAACGGTTTGGCTTCTTAGCACAGATTACCTCAGTGATCCTAAGAAATTACATCAGCTGTTCTAAGAAATTAAAAGGCATTCTTCCATTTTCAATAAATTACATGTGTTCTATACAAAGACAAGAAATACAAGCCTTATTTTATCATCCAGGGTAAAGGTTTATCAAAACTAAAAAAAAATTTGAAGGTGTTCAAAGTTTAGTGAAGCCAAAAATGGAGAAAATATGAGTACTTAATTAGATCTACTCAAATATTCTCACTCCTTTCCCAAGCACACAAATTACAAAAATTTATACAGCGCCTACAACATGGGTTAAAATCGTTATTTATTTCTAAAATACTTGACTTAGTCCCCAAGAAAATGGCATCCCCGGGCCTAATTGAGTCACTATGCAATAGGAAACTAAACCGGAATGGATCCTTACACATGCTCGAACACTATCCGGAGCGCAGCTCCGCATTTTAAGGTAGGGAGGGGGGATCACGAAAGGTGCCGCTTTGGGAAAATGTAAGGAAAGTCACACGCCTCCTCCTCCATCTTAATCCCTGAAGAACGAATGCAGATTTTAAGAGCGAGATGACACAAACCGACAAGAAGCAACACTCGGCACCGGTGAGCTGGGGGACGAGAACCAACCGGGATGAAAACCAGCAAAAAAAAATGAGGGGGAAGCAGGTGAGAAGGGGGCGAGCGAGGAGAGCGGGTTCCGTTCAGGCTGCTGGCAGCCTGAAGTGGCTTTTGATCCGAGACGTGACACGTCTCCCAACAGGGACCCTGGGGCGGCGGCGGCACCTGCTGCGAGGCGATCGCAGCCGTCGGGAGGCAAAGCAAGCAAGCAAGCGCGCCCGACCCTTGTCCGCCGATCCCCCCTCCACCCCAGCAAGAGATCCAAGCGAGCGGCAGGGCAGGTAGAGGCGATCCCCGGGAGAAGCAGCGCCCGCCTGCCTGCCCGCCCATCCAGTACTCACGATGTAAAGCAGATTGAGCGCGCAGAGCGAGTTCTTGGAGCAGGTGAAGCCCCCGCACACCATGGCGCAGGCTCTTCCCCGCCCGGGGGTGGGGGCGGCCGCCCGGACGCTAGGGAGAGAAAGAGGGAGCCTCGGAAACCGGGTGGAGGGGGGGGGGGGACACGGGAGAGCTCCGCCGTGTCCCGAGGCGCTGGGAGCTGAAAGTCTGCGGCAGCGCGGGGCGCGCATCCTGCGCCCCTCCCCCCTTCCTCTCAGCTCATTGGCCGCCGTCCGCACGCAGAAAGGTAAATATGCAAATCGGCGCGCTGAGGCCGCCGGGAGGAGCGAAGCTGAGTCTGCTGTAACCCTCACTTGAGGCAGAGGCGCCGAGGTAGCGCCTTCTCTCTCTCTATGATAAGCGCTTATATTTACTAATGGTTTTATCCCACTGTGGGGCTATGAGAAAACTGTTTAGTGCACACCCTGCATGCCAACAGGGACTGGCTAGCTCCTGTTACCTTAGGGGTGAGTAGTAGCATTCAGTACCTGTTCTTGGATTATACTGAATAATATGTTGCTAGGCTGTCTCAGCCTTGGCTAAAACCCAAGTAGATTTATAAGTAATTCCTGTACTAGTGTCTAGATCAGTGGTTCTTAACAGGTGTCTTGGGACACAGTAGTGTGTCACAGAGCCAGCAGAAGACTGATCTTTCCTCATCAGTCTGGGCAGGAGTTGGCTGACTTCTCTCATATTTGGGCATGACAGGAAACTGCTCTTGCTTCCTTCTTCTTTTCCCTGGCCAGTGGGAGGTTGTTCCCTCCTCCTTCACCCAGATCAGAGTATGATATCACCAGCTCCTGTTCATATGGGCCGGGCAAGACACCAGCTATCTTACTCTGCCCGACCTGGTAGTGAGGCTGCTGATGCTCTCTTCACCCCATGGAGCCTGGATGTGAAAGAAGGAGCATAAGGGAGAAATGTGCCTGCTCTATAGATCTGCTGCTGCCTCCTCATCTTCCTCTCCTCCATGCTTCTTGCCCTCATCTGCTGTTGATAAAGAGGGAGGGATACTCTGGATTGGACTGAAGTATTTTTTGCTGGCTGAGAGCCAGGAAGAGGGGGAAATGTACTGGGCAGTGTATATATTACCTGACTTTGTACAGTGGTGCTTGGCATGGGAAGATAAGAGTTCAAGAGTCTGCTGGGCAGGAAGGGGTGGGGGGAAAGGAAATTGGGACTGCTGGGTAGGGAGAGGTGGAGGAGGGAAGAGAGATGGAAGTGGAGAGAGAGATATGGAGGTGTGTGGGGCTGTTGGGCTGGGGGAGTGGAGGATGCTGAGCAGGAAAGGGTAGGAAAGAGGTGGTCAGAGGTATTCTGGATAGGGAAGGGGGGAGAGAAGGGCAGAAAGAGTTAAGCAGGAGAGAGAAGGAGCAAGGGGAAGAGGATGTGGGGTGGAGGTTGTCAGGAATGTTGGACAGGGATATGTTTTATGTGAAGGGATGGTTGAGTAGTTGGGAGAAGTGAGGGGTGATGGGGCCATGGAGGGGAGTGACAGTACAAGGGCCATATTATGTCAGTTTTGAGAATATGCATTTCTTCTCTCTTTGAATTTTGCTTAGTGAAGGAGGAAATATATTTTTGTTTCTAATCTCCAGTTTTGCACTGCATGCAGAAGGTGATCTTGGGATTTCCAGCCAGATTTTATTTGTAATTTGTGGTCTTTTGTTCTATATTTGGTGAAGACAGGTCTGCCTGTATTCTGTGTGTATGTGACTGAGATGAGGTACTTTACTAGAGGTTTGTATCAGCCTTATTTGTTATTTTCTCAATATGATATTGCGCTGGTGGTGAACTGCTGCCTTTTCATGGGTAACACTATTGCTGTTTCATTTCTTGGAGTTAGTGCTGCTGAGGTTTGGCAGGTTTGATAAACATGTACAGAGTGGGGTTTCTTTATATTATTTTACAATACACCTGATAATAGATGAAGTTTGTAATTTTGTTATTAAGATGACACCAAAATCAGAATATCTTTTTTTGTATGGTGAGTTGTACAGGGAATTGTCTTAGCTCTGCTCTGTACCCATTGTTAGGAAGCAGGGGACTCCTGTGGATGCAGAACATATGCTTATATCTAGTCCCATGATCGTCATGTGTTCAGTGTGTCAATCATGTGAGCATCATCTCTCAGGTGTGTCCTGATAGAAAAAAGGTTGAGAACCACTGGTCTAGATTAAATCATAGGCAATTGCTTCCGGTGCTGAATAATACTAGGTGATGGGAACATAAGAACATAAGAAATTGCCATGCTGGGTCAGACCAAGGGTCCATCAAGCCCAGCATCCTGTTTCCAACAGAGGCCAAACCAGGCCACAAGAACCTGGCAATTACCCAAACACTAAGAAGATCCCATGCTACTGATGCAATTAATACATCAACCAACCTCTTCCCTTCAGTAATAATTCTCCAACATACACCAATACAAGGGAATGCTTGTGCTATGGTGTTGCTTCTGTACGGTGGCTCTATTAAAGGACAACCAATTGGTGGGTGTCCTTTTCTTTCGCCCCGTCTATTATTCTTTATTCTTTATTATCCAGGTTTAGTAATAAATCAATTTTTCTTTATCAATTTTTTCTTAAGCTATTTTCATAAAAACCCCAATCTCCCCGTTCGCTGAGGCGACCCGTTGATTGTAAATAAATACTTATCGAGGCATCCGTCTCTATTTCTTCTCATGGGTTCGCGTCTGCTTGCCCGACATGGGCCATGTTTCGGCACGCTTGTGCCTGCTTCAGGGGCTACGGGAGGGGTAGTTACTGTGTCCTGACCAGGTACACAGTAGCTGTTATGTCTCCGAGTTTGTAGTGACCATACTTTTGTTCGTGGACGACGCCACGTATATTTTTGGGCATGAGCATAGAATTACATAAATAACCCCTTTTATTTCGCAGCCGGGAACCACAACATTCGAAATCAACTTAATAGCTGCTTGTTCTTGCTTAGATACATTAAAGCGTTTTACCAAAGGTCTTGAAGGTAAACGTTGGATATCAGACTGCATTCATTTTTCAAATGTTGCTACGACTGCCCAAAAATATACGTAGGCAAAACAATTTGTTCGGTCCATACTCTGTTCATAGAACATCATTCTAGAATCAGAAATGGTCGTGAATCTGCACCCCCGGTATCCCATTGGCTAACTTGTGATCACTCTGAATCTGATTTATAATTTTTTGTGATCGATGTGTTGCCTCCCCCGATTCGGGGTGGCAACTTTTCAGAGATGCTGATACGCAGAGAGCAGAAATGGATTTATAAATTAGACTGTCTGGTCCCTAAAGGTTTAAACATTGAAACAGAGTGGCAATATTTTGTTTAAATGTTTATTCCTTTATTTTGATTGCCTGTCACCTGTATTTTCTTGTTTCACACACCATTATTTCTTCATTATCTTGGATTGGCTGGTACAGTGATGATTTGGAGCCTTTTCATTGGTTTGAATTTTCGCACCATTTTTCAGGCTCTTTAAATGTTTGCTTCCGTCTCAGCCGCCCGCTCTCCTTGCTGTATGAAATGTTAGACTGAACTGTCATTTACAAGGTATGTTTATCACAAAATACGCTATGGTAAATGCCCATTTTTTTGGTCCCTGTTTGTATAATAACTTGAAGTTAATTTTTTATTTTATTGGGGGGATCCTACTTTGACAGATGAGCAATGGAGCTGCCGGTTTTGAAAAATTAAAATATAACTATAGAATTTCATGAATTGAATTGGACCTTATTTAATTTCTTGCATCTCCTTGGATATGTGGATATCGAATTGCTGGAGTGCAATCTCTTTTGCTCCAATTTTTCTGTATTTTGGAATCTAACTCATTTCAATACTGTTCAAAAGTTTGCATACCCTTAATTCTTAATATCGTGTATTGCCCCCTTTTTGCATACGGTTTGCAGTTTATTGTGATAGTTGTGAATGAGACCCTTTATTTTCTCATGTGGTAAAGCTGCCCATTCCTCTTGTCAAAAACCCTCCAGATCCTGTACATTCTTTGGTTGTCTAGCATGAACTGCATGTTTCTTATCTGGAACCCAGTCTTTTTGGAACTCTTTTTCCTTTGGCCTTGAAAAAAACTATGCCAAATTTAGGAAGTCCCTTAAAACTTTCCTATTCACAAAGGCCTTCCAAGTCAAACTGCTCCTCTGATTTTACAGATATCTATGTTCTAAGTACTTAGACAGATATTTAATGTTGCTTTCTATAGTTTATTATAGTTTGTATCTGGGGTTTTTTCTTATTTTATTTTAATTGTTTTTTAAGTTAATTTTGTTATTTTAAGTTTAGATTTAGATTTTTAATCTATAATTTGTATTCACTTTTATCTTTAATGTATGGTATGTTTATTTTTTAATTTATGTACATCACATTGATATTTTATGTAAGAATTGCAATTCATCAATCCTAATAAATAATTCTAATAATGTTTCAGTTCTCTCCAAAGTGGCTCAATGATGTTGAGTTCAGGAGACTGTGATGGCCACTCCAGAACCTTCACTTTCATCTGCTGCAGCTACTGAATGGTCGACTTCACCTTATGTTTTGGATCTTTGTCATGCTGAAAAGTCCAAGTGCACCCCATGCACAGCTTCCTGGCTGATAAATGCAAATTCTCCTCCAGTATTTTCTGATAAGGTGCTGCATTTATCCTGCCATCGATTTTGACTAAATTCCCTGTGCCGCTGTAGCTCACACACTCCCAAAACAGCAGAGATCCAACTCCATGCATCATGGTAGGGATGGTGTGCTTCTCTTCAGAGCATTTATGGTTGTGACCATAAAGTTCAATTTTGGTCTCATCACTTCAAATTATTTTGTTCCAGAAATTTTTAGGCTTCTCTGGGTGCTGTTTGGCATACTGTAAGTGGCTGTTTTGTAGCATTGGTGCAGCAATGGCTTTTTTCTAGCAATTCTACCATGCAGCCAATTTTTGTTCAAGTATCTCTTTATTGTGCATGCTGAAACTCCCACATTTTGTTTCAGAGAAGCCTGTATTTCAGTATAAGCTGCTTGTGGGGTGTTTTGGGTTGTTTTGCATTCCGACAAATTTTCCTGGCAGTTATATCGGAAATCTTTCTTGGTCTACCTTGGCATTAACAGAACCCATAATTTTCCACTTCTTGATCAGAATTTGAACAGCACTAATTGGCTTTTTAAAATCTTTGGATATCTTTTTATCCTTCTTCTGATTTATAAAGTTAAACTACTTTTGCTCGGATCCAAGATAGCGCCTGTAGAGCTGCTGGCATGAGCACAGCTTTTCCTTTCTCTAATTTTGGATTATTTTTGCTTCCTGAGATGCCACATTCAGCCCAGAAAGGGAGGGTGAAGGAACAGTCTTACCCTGCAGTTCCTCAGGAGCCCCCACCTTCGGGTATGATGGTTGCTCACATCCTGCAGGTGGTTAAATCGGATGAATCACCCTTGGAGAAAGAGGCAGCAATGCTTTTAGCTGCCACCTCTCCGGACTCTTCAACATCATTGCCTCCGATCGACAGAGACCAGCCGGCAAATCCTGCAGCCATAAGAGACCGTGCCTCCCTGTCGGCTGGGGCGCCTGCTGCCGCAAATTATGCCCTTACTGAAGCGGGGTCAGGAGACGCTGGACCCTCCGAAAGTGCTGCCGGTGGTGGCCCTACTAAGGTTTTGGCCAGTTCTCTTGCTGGAGAGTTTGGGATTCGTGAGGAACGCCCTCAAACCAGAACTTTTACCCCATTGAGAGAGATTGAAGTCCTGCTCCTGGTAAGGCCTCAAAACATTACTTTGGATAATATTTGGGCTGCTATAATTAGCCTGGGATCGTCTGATTCTCATCAGTAAAACCCTATTATTCAGAGGATAAATTTGGTTGAAAGTAAAGTTATTAATCTGGAATCATCTAAACCAAAATTCAGGAAGATATACTGAATTTACAGCAAGGTTCTCAACAAGTTACTCATGTTCAAGAATATTGGATTAAAGAAAATTCCTCTCCACAAATTAAAATTGAAAATCTTGAGAACATAACCCGGAGTAGGAACCTGCGCTTCATACATTTTCCTAAACTTCCACTGATGGGGCATAAAGATATGTTCAAGAAATATCTGATTGAACATGGTAAAATACCTGAGGAGGCCGTTCCCCCTACCTCTAAGATTTATTATCTGCCTTCATTTAGAAGACAAGAACAGGATAGGGAACAAGGCCTAGACATTCTATCTCCTAATTTGGATATTTCCACCATACTAGAAACATCGGATTCCACCTTAGTCCAACCTGCCGCTATGGTGGTTACTTTTGTTTTTGAATAAGGCCAGGAATGGGTTCTGCGTCTTTTCTTCAAGCACCAATTGCAGCCTTTTCTTCAATTGAATGTCAGAATTTACCCTGACGTTTCCCGTCAGACACAGAAGAAAAGACATCAATTTCTCTTGATGCGCCCGAGAGTATTGCAAATTGGAGCGACATTTACCTTGAAATTTCCATGTAAATGTGTAGTTAAATATAAAGGTTCGAGTTATATGTTTTTTTGTTCCATCTCAACTTTCTAATTTCCTGTGTGATAAATTACTGCTCCAATCTGGAGGTATTGAGGCTGCTCCTCCCGTCTCACCCTTAGTAGGATGATTATCTGTCAGTAATATGTTTCCCGCAATTACAATCACCTCCAAAACCTTACCTTGAGTTACTAGCTGACCCTCCTATAGAGATATAAATAGTTGACTAGTATGAAAGCGCCCCCCTCTCTCTCTGATTTTCTTTTCTGTATCAGCTCTTTCTATTCCTTTTTTATCTCTTTCTTCAGTGGATATTTTAATAGTTTCTTTTCCTCCCTCTATATAGCTTTATACCCCTTCTACTGTTTCTCTCCCCTTTTATTTATTTGTTTATTTATTTATTTAAGGTTTTTATATACCGACAATCATGAGCACATATCTTGCTGGTTTACATGAAACGGGAGTGCGTTAAATACAACAAACTAGAACTGTGGTGACCGAAAGTACAGTTACAATTAACAAGGGTAGCAGAACTTGGAAGAGAAGGAAGAGATAGGAAAGAATAAATGGTTAAACAATATACAAATTAACTTAAATTAAATGCTATGTACAAATGGCATGATTAATGGCTGAATGTTATGAGGAGTCCTTGGATCTCTTCTCTTTTTTTTTTTCCCTATCCTTCCTGCTTCCTTTTCTTACCATTCCTCCTCCTCCTCCTCTCCGTTCTACTTTTCATCCTCTCCCCCTGGCATTCTGTTCCCACATTCTCACCATTCTTCCTCCTTCGTGATCTATGGCCTCTTTGTTCTTCATAGCATCCAAGTGCTCTTGAATGGTGCAGCTCCTTCCATTTGCTAGGGAGAATGTAGAATTAAGTTGTACAGAGAATGTGGCCTTCCTTCTGCATTTCACACAAGAAAGCATATTCCTACTTCAGCTGCACTTGCGCTTCTTTGAAGTAGATGCCATTAGATGATGATTCTGGTTTTTATTGCCAGATGGTCCTAAAATGTCTGTTGTACTACCTGCCTCAACCAGCTTAATTCCTAGGCCTTTTTCAACCATCTCCTTGCATCCCACTCAACGCTCAGCCTCTCCCCATTTTCTCCTCACAAGCCCCAATTCTCTCTCCCTCGCTCTCTCCTAATCCACACATGGCATCTGTGGAAATTATAAAAAAAAAAACATGCCCATTATCAACTGATAAAGATGGAGCACCTACTGAGAACTTTTCTCATAATTCAGCAGGTCACCTACTGTAGTGTACGTTAAAGATATCACTTGGAGAAAATATTTCAAAATAGCTCATACTGAAAAAAAAATTGTATATTTGGGTCAATACAGTAATGTGGAAATGCCTTCATTTTATACTAACAATAATTATATGAGATTTGTTACAGAATAAAATTAAGGCACATTTCAATTTCAGAAATGTGCTGTTATATATATAATTTGGGCTTATGATTTTCAGTTAGAAGCAAAAAACACTAATAACACACCCCAATGAGGAAACCAAAAAAAACCAAAACAAATCAAAAATAGGCCTACCTTGAGGCTATATCATCGGACTGCTGTGAACATCGGCTGGATGATGTAATCGGAGCAGGCCAGCAGAGAACCCAAGCTCTGCTGGCCCATGAAGAAGTGCATGGGAGCATTGGGCCAGTAGGGAGGTCAAGCCCTGCCAGCCAGAGGAGTAGCACCAGCAGTATGGATGGGGGAGGGGGGGGATAGGAAAGTGAAAAGGAAGGGAATAGAATTTGGAGAAGAGGGAGCAGTGAAAGGAGAGGGACCCTTGCAGACACACTCACAGACTCCACTATTTCCATAGCCACACACATTCTTCCACCAGCCCTGAAGCCACCCCCACACCCTGCCACCCTCATTGGAAGGAGGGGGCCTTGCAGTTTCCACAGCCTGTGGGACCTTGGCTGCCTCTGCTCCTCTGGCTTCCAGTACAGCCAGGTCAGGAGGGAGGTGGGGAATGGGGCTCAGTCTTCGACTGTTCACCACTGCAGCCTTCCTCTCCCGCTCCTCACTGTGGGGGCACTGATCGTCTAGCTGCTGCTGTCTAACTCTCCTCCTCCTCTTCTCACTGCAGGGCCAGGCCGGGGCTAAAGCAGGGACCAGGCACTTTTTGCTGTCACAATCCCCTGCCGCCTTCTGCTTTTCTTTGGCTAAGTAAGGAGGGTGGGAGGGGCCTTTCCCTGGGCTGTCTGGACTTGGCTCATCCTGCACTTGAGCATTTGCTACTCTGTGGGGAACAGCATGGCAGAGAGAAAGCTCCTCTTTCTGCTGCAGTCCACTGCTAGCCTTCTTTTCTTGGGTCAGGGGCTTCTCCTGCTGCTCAGTAGGCCTTTTCTGTCTGAGGCAGCACAAGAAACAGAGGTTTTGTGCCAATACTGCTTCCTGGTGCTGTCACAAATGCATTGAGCATGTACAGGGTATTTTTCTGTTTCGGGGGACAATTGCAAATGACGGTGGACCAATCAGGAATAGGTATGGAAATGCAGGGACAATCCCCAAAAACCTGAGGACCTCTGGTAATCTTATTGATGGCGAATGGAAGCATGAGTTACAGAGTGACACCGTGACAGTGATCACACTAACCCAGTGATTTTTCATCAGCATTTCTACCTATGGAAAGTCATACTTTGGCGATAGGATCGGGCAGGGCAATAAAATAGCAAAACTCCTTTCATTCTTCTGTGTAGCATGTTGAAACAGGGCAAAAGAAAGCAGGCCCGCACACTTGTGGTTGGGAATCCATCGGGGCTTGGATGAGCCAGGGTGAAAGGGAGGAGAGCTGCTGCGGCACTGGCAACCCAGGCCAGTTACCATGTGGCACTGAGGGTGTGGATGCGGGGGGGCAGGAAAGCCGAAGCCCTCCAGTCCTCTGGCTAGCCAGGGTTGCTTCGGTCACCCAGTCATGCCTTCTGAGAAGGGAGGATCAAAAATGGAGGGCCACAGAGGAAGAAAAGAATTCCTAAGGAGCAGGACAGAGAAATGTTCTCTGAAGCTGTTCTTTCTGAAATCGGATATCCTGTTTGTTTCTGAATGTGCGGTGATGTTACTGGGGATTCCACAGCACATTTTTATCAATGTTGTCTTCTCCTCTGTCTCTTAGCATCAGGCTCTCAATTATTAAAGCCTAGGTCCGTGCACAAGGTGTCAGATTTAATGGTGTCTCAGTGACTCAGCTTACTGCAGCTTGATACAGTTCCTGCCCTGCCCTATATATATATATATATATACATAGCTCTGCCACCTCTGATGGTTAAAGACCACACACATGGTGTTATCCTATACGCATGGCAAATTAAATTGCGATTGCCTCATAAAGGTGACACATTCAGTAGAATGCCAGATTTGTATGTTGAGGTTAGGAGGAGTGCTCTGTCCATTTTACTGACAAGCAGCTGCAAGAGTTAAGAAACTGACCTTCATCCTGTTTCTCAGACGTTGTCCTCTAGATTCAGATACATTTTACTGGCATGATCATTTTTACGTTTGGTAAATTTGGTAAGATCTGGTGAGGCTGCTTTTGTTGTATAACAACCTGGGAACAAAAAAAAAAAAAGGAATTTGCCTGACACAATTAATATTGTCACACCATTGTACAGAAGAGCAAACAAAAGGACTGGCACTCCCTTATCAAATAAAAAATAGAAACTGGCATAAAAAAAATCAAGAAATCAGGGTGACCTGGTTTAAGTGGTGCATAATGATGCCTACCAAATTCACAAGGAAAAATAAAAAAGCAAAAGCAAATTCAGAACACTAAAAACAAAAAAGTACATCCTCGATCCCTGATGAAGGTTTGCTAGTAAAATCTAAATATTAGTAAGGGCCATGTGTATAAACTTATTATACCCATTACAATTTAATTGAGTGTTTGGGTTAATTTATTTTTTCCATATCACATCACTGTGTCCCATGGAAAAAGTTTCATTATTCACTGAAGGCCACAGCAAAAAAGTCAGGGGTTTTTTTTTTTGTTTTTAATTCTTTCTTTATTCATTTTTTCAAAAATATTACAAAGTAATAAAGAACTTTGCAAATGAAATATTAAAGTTTTGAACATTCATTCTGAATTCATATCCTTATACAATAATATAAATAAGAAATATACATATTGTTCAAAACTAAACATCATAGGGGTAATCCCAAGAGAACGAAATTTGTAAATGAGGAGATTTTATTTTTTATAAGAAACTTAATATAAAAAATAATTTGGATATTCATGGAAGTTTCAACAATACTAATTACTTACACCTCCATCTTTTGTAGATATCTGCCTCCTAGCATTCAGAAAATCTTGCAATTGATTTACCTCAAAGAAAATAAAAAACATTTCCCTGTTGTTTTATTACACTTTTACATGGGTACTTTACAACCATAGCTGCTCCAAGTGCTATGACGCTAGGCTTTAAGGAAAGAAAAGCCTTGCGTCTAATCTGAATACTTCTGTTTTTAAAATATGCCTGCATAACCAAATTCATTCCCTGTTGGGTCTGAAAAGATACTAATAAAGTGATCCGATCTAAAATCTCATCTTGCATTTCTTCCAAATATTGAGTTAAATTTTGGAAATCTATAGATTGCTTAGGTTCGGTATTCTTTACAACATTTTGCTTATATGGTAATTGAATTATTTTCTTTATTACTGGAATTTTTTCAGAGGAAATTTAAAAAAAATTTTCCAAGTATTTTTTAAAAGTTAACAGTAAATTTTCCTCTCTTAATTTAGGGAAATTTAATAATCTAATATTCAAATGTTTTACTGTATTTTCTAAGTATTCTATTTTCCTCAAGGTAGCGGATCTTTCATGGGTAAAAGTAGTGGTTAGATCTTTTAAACCTCTAACTTCCCCTTCTAAAGAAATAATCTGTATGCACTGATCCGAAAGGATCCGTTGATGATCTTGAGTAACAGAGTCAAGTTTATTAGAAACTTGCTGTAATAGCTTTGATTGTTCTTGAATGTTGTATGCCAATCTTTTCATTAGATCTGCAAGAGAATCTAATGTTACAGCTGATTTTTCTCCAATCCCCGCTAGGATGCTGTTCCCTTCATCCAGGTTTAAATTAAAATCTGGAGTCGAAGACCTAGCTTTCTCCAAACTACCTTCAATGTTCCCAGCAAGCTGGGGTGACGGGGCGAGTGTATTTCCCCCTACTCCAGCAACATTCAAGAGAGTTTGTGGGGAAGCTATAATCAGCTGGCAAGGTAAGGGTGGGCTTAGTGATATTTCCCCTGGTGAAACTTGTGTTCCTCCCACATTCCCACCTATGGGATTTGCCAAGCCCTGACTCAATGTTGAAATAGCATACTCGGGAATAAGTCTTTGTTGTAACAAAGGTGGTTGTTCTGCTGGGAATACTCTCACCTTAGCTTTACGTTTGTGAGGCATAATTACAACAAGAATTTAAATTATACAAAGAATATTTCCAGAGATACCCTTCCACGTTACCAATCCTGATTCGCCTCTTGGTGAAATTCAGGGTTTTTTAATGGAAAAGTCATTGCTCTAACTAGACAAGAGCCCCACCCAATTTCCTAGATATATTTGGAGGCTTATGCCTTTTTATATTATGTTATTTTTAGTAGATGAGTAACTGTGCTTCGAAAAATAACTTCTACAACTGAACATTCTCTCTGAACATGGGAAAAGAGAATTTGGGAGGTCAATTACTACAAGTACTAATCTCAGCGAAAGGCATTGATGCTGCTCTGTATTACCATTGGTGGTAACTGGAAGCAGATCGGCGCTCTATGCAGTAAAGAAAGGAAAGTTCCTAAAGGGACACTTTTCAAATAACCTGTGTAGTTGCCAACTTCACGGTACTTTTACCACACACCCTTGCAAGTATTTTTCTGAATTCCGTTCCAGTCCGTTTCCTCCCCTCTCATCTTGCTATTTCCTTCTGTCACAACCACATATTTCAGCTTTTTTTCCCCTTGTCCCCAAACTCTTACCCTTCCTCTCTCTCCATATCCATTCCTAACCCTCTCTCCCATCTTTTCCTTCCTTCATTTCCCACTTCTTTTTCCATCACCCTTCTTTCAACTGCCCCATTCCATATTCTCCCCCTCATCCAAATCCCTCCCTGTTTCTACATCTCTCCAGCCCCATCTCTATCTTTCTGACCCTATCCCTATTTTCTCATTTTCTATCCTCATTCCTCCCACCTGTCACCCCTTCTTTCGGTCTCTTCCTCCACCAAGTTTGAGCCACACTGCCCTTCCATCAGCTTGATCCATGGTCCTCTCACTACCTCACCGTCCTTTGATCCCACATCATACCTACCTCCTTGCACCCCCCTCCCCTTCCCCCAGGGCCCTCTTTGTTGTTCCCTCCTTATCCCACATCTTCCTTGCTCCTCTCCCACAACCCCACCTCAGGTCCTCTTTGCGCCACTCTACTCATCACCCACTCCAATCCCCAGTGACTCTGTTTTCCTCTTGCTCCCCCTGTCCCATCAGTCCTTGTCTCATAGTCTCACTACTGTTTCCCTCTGGACCCTCCTCCCTGATTCCAGGTTCTCCTCTCTAATTCTCATCCCCCTCTCTGGACCTCCTCCCTTTCGCCCCTTCCTGGCTGGCCTCCCACCCCCAGCTCCTGATCACAGGGTTGACAGGTGTGCAGTATTTTACTGCTTGTAGCCTCTGCTGCTTGCTCGATGATTCTATCAGCCTTGCAGCTTTTTAACAGTATGGGATTCCTTACATCTCATTAATCTAATACAAGAGGAGGAGGAAAGAGAAAAGAGGCTGGAGCTCGGGAGGGAAGGAAGACAGTCAATCCAGGATCCAGGTTTAGGAGGATTATGTCAGTTGTCTATGTCTGCACCACAAGCACCTGGCTGCTGATCTCATATGCAAACACAGTCAGCAGCCAGGAAGTGCTGGCTGGGCATGTTTTAAAAATGCTAGTGGTGCCTCAGAAGAGTGCCTGATTTTAAGTTGTGTACAACTACGCTGATGCACAATTTAGAGGGATCAGAGAGGTCCATCCATATTCAGTCACTGTCCGGATAGCAAAATTAGCTGGATAAACTTATCTGGCTAACTTTGGAGGTGTATTCAATAGTGCAACTGCACTATTAAATATAGCCAGCTATCTTAAAGTTAGCCAGCTAACTTTACCAGATAACTTAAGGTTCTGTGGCCTGACCAGCCTTAGCCAGCTAAGTTATATCTGAATATTGGAGTTAACTGAATCACTGAGCTGGCTGATGTAACTCCTCCCTGAAATGCCCCTAAGTTACCTGGCTGATTTCTAGCCAGATAAGATAGGAGGCTACGTGTCCAAATATTCATTTAGCCAAATAACTTCTGAGTTATCCGGCTAAATATTTCTGAATATGGACCTTAGAATGTCTAAAATGGTGGCAGGAAAGTTAAAGATACTGTTGGAGTGTCAGAATCTCCATTCCCTGTAATTCTGTGAGGGCTGTAATCCCAGTTTTTGCTTGATACAACGACGTTTTAGTCCAGGACAGGCCAAGAACAGTGTCCAGTCACTCAAGGTGACCATCTTACTTAGACTTCCATGATTCACATGTGGGAGAGAGTATTACTGGGCTTGACATTTCTGTAAACCCCTCTTCTGGCACCTCCCAGAATGCCAGGGCCCACAATAATTCCCAGAGCTACTTATCTCTCCAGATCTCTGCTTCTCTCCACTCTCTCATTCATCACAGTTCTCCATAGAGCACTAGAATGCCAGTGTCTGTTCTGGCAAGGAGGAGGATCTACCTCTGGGGCCCTAGGGTCTTGGAGGTGGGGACTCACTTTCTGTCTGGTTACTTGCTCACACTTTTTACTCACAATCCGATGACGCAGCTTGATAGCTCCTTCCTTTAGAAAGAAAGGCAGGGCACTTGGGTTGGAGTTCACAATAAACGTTTACTTCAATAAAAACAAACTTTAAAGTCCAATTAAAAAAATCAGAGCCCATGAATTTTCTTACAAGAGTCCACAAGTGCCTCTGTTTGCCTTAGGGTTTTCTGAGCCAGTATCCCTATAGGTTAGGAGCACTTGGAATACCCACACTCCAGGGTGACCAAAACGTGGGTCAGATTTCAGTCTGTCCAGTAGGATGCAATACCCTGGACTTTGGGTGGCAAAAGTCCCCAAAGCACCTGCAAAATAAAAAAAAATCCTCTTCTTCTGGGGGGCTAGAGATTGGTAACAAACATCTGCTCCCAACAAAATGGAAGAAAACACTATTCTTCTCAACTCAGATCTCTTCTCACCTCTAAGGCAGAAGCAGTCCCCATTTCAGTTAGTAGTAGAGCAGAGCAGCATCCTATCCTGATCCCTTTAGGCAGGAGGACTTCCCTCCTGATTGGAAACAGGTCCAAAAATTAAAACAAAAACAAAAAAAACCTCTCCTCTTTTCCCCAATGCCTATGCCAGGAGAGCTAAGGGTCTTCTCTAACTTCACTCCTCTCAATCATAAACCCAGCTCTAACTACCACCTGTCATTCCTCAGTTCTCTCTTTGCACATGCTTAAAGGGTAGAATTAACCAATCCCAACAATTTGGGTGAAGGAAATTTTAGGCATGGACTAAAATTTTAACTCATTTACTCCTAGATCTAGCCAAGGGCAAATTTATTAGTAAGAAATCAGAATATCCCTTACATCCTCCTCTGACAAACAAACACACACACACACACACACAAAAACTCTTGATGACAGGGAAACTGTCTCAGAGTTTTCTTTTCCCTATGTAGTTACCAATCCCCTGAGCAGGGCCAGTGGAACAACTAGGCCTGGGCCTAGGGTGCCGAACATTAGGGGGCACAAGTCTTGTGGGGCCGCCGGCCGCAAGCAGCGGCAAGGAGGAGGAATAGAGTTTCAGCTGCTCGCGGCCCAGTGCAATTGGGGCAAGACTGGTGTGGCGGGGTGGGGGGGGTGGCATGACCAGGGGGGGCGAGCGCAAGACAGAAGGTGCCTAGGTCACCTAATCCCCTTGCACAGGCCATGCCCCTGAGAATTAACCATAGAAACTTAACACACACAATAGACCACATACATAGAAAATGCAGATAGTACAATAACAAATGAATTTTAGAAGCCCAACACTGCATCAATTAAGGGATATGTGAATATGTTGGGCTCACGTGCATTTTAAAAGCAGGAGATATACATGCCTGGATTGGCCACTGTTGGAAACAGGATGCTGGGCTTGATGGACCCTTGGTCTGACCCGGTATGGCATGTTCCTATGTTCTTATGCATATCTACAGGAGTGCGCACGTCTCAAAGGTTTGAAAAAGGGGTGAAGTGTGGGTATGTGCCTGAGATGTGCACATAAATCTTACACGCCCCGGCACACACCAAGGTCCCTAGCTGTGTAGCTTTACTTCTGCTGTGGCTGATGTGTAAGCGAAAAAAAAAAAAAGCAAACCAGGCAGATCATCGGAGTTTTAAAGGTCGGGGCTAACTGGGGGAAGGAAGGCTATTAAACTAGGGGGGTTTGGAAGATCTCTCGTTTAACTAGACAAAATGGGAACGAACTGGTTTTAGTGGCAATGGTGTCAGCATGCCGCCCCTTTTAAGATCTCCCCACTTGCATGGTAGATGTGGCGTTTGTGCACACAGACATGCACCCACTTAAAATTGAGCATACATGTGCGTACAGCCAGCCTATTTTATAACACGTGTGCATACGCATGCATATGTTATAAAATGGCTGCATCCCAGGGCACGGGCTAACACATGCGTGCACATGTGGACCTGGGTGCTGCTTTTAAAATTTACCTTTAACTTAGCCACTTGGGGAGCTCAAACCCATAGCAGAGGTTGTGTCCAGTACACCTTTCAAATTAGAGCACTTTAAATACAAACGATTAACACAATACATAGACATTCCTACACTCAATATGACATGGAGTTTACTCCCTCACTTCTCCCATTCTGAAGTTCTCTGGGTAGAGACCTTGATTAGATACCCCTTACAATCACAGATAACCAGTTCTCCAGGGTGGAGAGCTGAAATAAAAAAACTATCTAATACTGTACACCAGCTTCACAGTAGCTCTCCTGGGTGGAGAACAATGGTACCTGGACAACATGGCGGGATGCAGCGCCCAAGCCTGTCCAGGGACATTGGAGAGGACGGCAGGCAGATGTCACGGCAGCCAGACGTCCATCAACCGCAGGAGGAGTCACAAAAAAGGTAAGGTGGGTGGAGTGGAGACGTTGGGCAGCGACAGTCTTAACAGTTAGATATGCTAATGGCTTTCGCCACTGTCAACCATGCACAATTAGACGGAAATTTTAAAAAGAACGCGAGGGCGCCTGTATAAACACATATGGGCGCACAAGCTCTCATATGCTAGAATTTTAAATTGTGCGTGCAAAATACACGTGTAGGATTTAAAATATGCCTACTGTGTCTATATGTGCTCCTAATTTTAAGCGGTTGCTCGAGCAAACATTTTCATATCTTCCTTTGGACTTTGACGGCTTTAATGCATGCAGATACGCAGATTTTAAAACATGCTCACAGAACATATAGAAAGACATGGTTTAATGGAATAAAATCAGCATGGCTTTACCCAAGGCAAGTCTTGCCTCACAAATCTGCTTCACTTTTTTGAAGGAGTTAATAAACGTGGATAAAGGTGAACTGGTAGATGTAGTGTACTTGGATTTTCAGAAGGCGTTTGATAAGGTTCCTCATGAGAGGCTTCTAGGAAAAGTAAAAAGTCATGGTATAGGTGGTGATGTCCTTTCATGGATTACAAACTGGCTAAAAGACAGGAAACAGAGAGTAGGATTAAATGAACAATTTTCTCAATGGAAGGGAGTGGGCAGTGGAGTGCCTCAGGGATCTGTATTGGGACCCTTACTATTCAATATATTTATAAATGATCTGGAAAGAAATACGAGTGAGGTAATCAAATTTGCAGATGATACAAAATTGTTCAGAGTAGTTAAATCACAAGAGTATTGTGATAAATTGCAGGAAGACCTTGTGAGACTGGAAAATTGGGCATCGAAATAGCAGATGAAATTTAATGTGGATAAGTGCAAGGTGATGCATATAAGGAAAAATAACGCATACTATAGTTACACATTCTTAGGTTCCATATTAGGAGCTACCATCCAAGAAAAAGATCTAGGCATCATAGTGGATAACACATTGAAATCGCCGATTAAGTTTGCTGCGGCAGTCAAAAAAGCAAACAGAATGTTGGGAATTATTAGGGAGGGAATGGTGAATAAAACGGAAAATGTCATAATGCCTCTGTATCGCTCCATGGTGAGACCCCACCTTGAATACTGTGTAAAATTCTGGTTGCCGCATCTCAAAAAAGATATAATTGTGATGGAGAAGGTACAGAGAAGGGCGACCAAAATGATAAGGGGAATGGAACAGCTCCCCTATGAGGAAAGACTAAAGAGGTTAGGACTTTTCAGCTTGGAGAAGAGATGGCTGAGATGGGATATGATAGAGGTGTTTAAAATCATGAGAGGTCTAGAACGGATAGATGTGAATCGGTTATTTAGTCTTTCAGATAATAGAAAGACTAGGGGGCACTCCATGAAGTTAGCATGTGGCACATTTAAAACTAATCGGAGAAAGTTCTTCTTCACTCAACGCACAATTAAACTCTGGAATTTGTTGCCAGAGGATGTGGTTAGTGCAGTTAGTATAGCTGTGTTTAAAAAACGATTGGATAAGTTCTAGGAGGAGAAGTCCATTACCTGCTATTAAGTTGATTTAGAAAATAGCCTCAGCTATAACTAGCAACGGTAACATGAAATAGACTTAGTTTTTGGGTACTTGCGAGGTTCTTATGGCCTGGATTGGCCACTGTTGGAAACAGGATTCTGGGCTTGATATACCCTTGGTCTGACCCAGTATGGCATGTTCTTATGTTCTTATTCCCGGTTTATCATTAATCCACCAGCTTGCCCAGGCTGTCTCGAGGACATCCAGACCCCCTGATTCTTCATCCTGCACTCCCTCTATTTGATCTAGACCCCTCATCTAGTTGTTTTAGGATTAAAAGAGATTTCTGCATACTTATACCTCATCAAGAGTAACAGTAAATATACACAGCTAACAGGCTGCTGTGTGCTGTGATCATCAGATTTAAAATGCGGATTTATGCACGTAAATGTTGGCCCCAGTCCAGAACACCAGTGACATGCCCCAAACTCCACCCCTTTTCCCCTCATGCATGCATATATACACTCATAATTTATGGCTTTTAAAGTACATCTTACTGGCAAATATAGGCCTTTTAATGGGAGTAACGCATTTAAAATTCACCCCTTATTGTATAGGCTATGTCAAATAGGTGTGAGAGGATCTGTCCTGCCTTGGTTCAGATCTTTGTTGGACAATAGATAATGTGTTCAACTTGGAGACAGTTACTAGAGTTGGAGAGTAGTACCTGTTGGGGTACCTCAAGGGTCCACTTTATCGTCTGCCACATATACTTTATTTATTTATTTAATCAGTTTTATATACCGATGTTTGGTGTTTACCTTCACAACGATTTACAAATTCATTACAAAATCAAGAGTTAAAAGAAAATAAAACCTTGATGTGACTAAAAGTTAGAATACAGTCATAAATTAAAGCTAACAAAGCATAGAATTAATAATAATAAAATCATAATTAAATAAAATCATTAGAAATAATTAAGAACTTAAAAACATAAAACAACAGTAAACAAAGTTCAATTAAAATTATCTAACCTAAAACAAAAGTTACTGGTTGACTTGCAGTCTTTATGTACTATTTTTATGTTAGGGGTATATTTTTTCTGTATGCTGATGATTCACAAATGTATATCCCTTGTGTGAAGGAAGACTTTCCGGAATTGCTTATTAAGCATTGTATGGATATTGTGAATACATGGATGAGTTCCTCCAGCAGGCAAGTGGGGGGGGAGAAGATCAACTTTCTGGACCCTTAGCAAAGACATGCCTGTGGTCTTCAAAGTCTGACCAAAAACACTCGTCAAAACTGCTGTGCTGGGAGACTTCAGGAGGGGTCAAGGAGACACCAAGAAAAAAAAATAAAGAAAAACATCAGCACACTGTCTATTCACTGTCTTTGCTACACCAGGAAATAAAAAAAAATTTCAGAGTCCAAAGTGGTATTCAAAATAAACTTTAGTTTAAAAATCAAAATCCAAGCAAAAATGAAAAAAAAAATATCAGGAACAACATTAGAGAAATTGATGTAAGAAAGAACAGCTATGGTCTCTTTATCTATACGTCTCCTCCTGGCAGTTCTTTTCACCCCTGCACCAGTATATATGTCCAATAAGCCTTCCCCTTGGAGAATAGGATATCCCCTTTGGAACTCCAACATTCAAAACCAGGAAAAGATGGGAAAAATCCCACAAATACAAAACTAGTCTCACAAAAATCAAGAGCCCTCTGGCCATTCATCTCTTGCTTTACTTCTTCACCAGAGGCAGGAGAAAATCCACATCTAGTCCATCCAGATACTGTGGGGAATCCTTTCTATAGGAACTAGGGATGTGAATCGTGTCCTCGATCGTCTTAACGATCGATTTCGGCTGGGAGGGGGGAGGGAATCGTATTGTTGCCGTTTGGGGGGGTAAAATATCGTGAAAAATCGTGAAAAATCGTGAAAAATCGAAAAATCGAAAAATCGCAAAACCGGCACATTAAAACCCCCTAAAACCCACCCCCGACCCTTTAAATTAAATCCCCCACCCTCCCGAACCCCCCCCAAATGACTTAAATAACCTGCGGGTCCAGCGGCGGTCCGGAACGGCAGCGGTCCGGAACGGGCTCCTGCTCCTGAATCTTGTTGTCTTCAGCCGGCGCCATTTTCCAAAATGGCGCCGAAAAATGGCGGCGGCCATAGACGAACACGATTGGACGGCAGGAGGTCCTTCCGGACCCCCGCTGGACTTTTGGCAAGTCTCGTGGGGGTCAGGAGGCCCCCCACAAGCTGGCCAAAAGTTCCTGGAGGTCCAGCGGGGGTCAGGGAGCGATTTCCCGCCGCGAATCGTTTTCGTACGGAAAATGGCGCCGGCAGGAGATCGACTGCAGGAGGTCGTTCAGCGAGGGTTCCGGCGCCTCGCTGAACAACCTCCTGCAGTCGATCTCCTGCCGGCGCCATTTTCCGTACGAAAACGATTTGCGGCGGGAAATCGCTCCCTGACCCCCGCTGGACCTCCAGGAACTTTTGGCCAGCTTGTGGGGGGCCTCCTGACCCCCACAAGACTTGCCAAAAGTCCAGCGGGGGTCCGGAAGGACCTCCTGCCGTCCAATCGTGTTCGTCTATGGCCGCCGCCATTTTTCGGCGCCATTTTGGAAAATGGCGCCGGCTGAAGACAACAAGATTCAGGAGCAGGAGCCCGTTCCGGACCGCTGCCGTTCCGGACCGCCGCTGGACCCGCAGGTTATTTAAGTCATTTGGGGGGGGTTCGGGAGGGTGGGGGATTTAATTTAAAGGGTCGGGGGTGGGTTTTAGGGGGTTTTAGTGTGCCGGCTCACGATTCTAACGATTTATAACGATAAATCGTTAGAATCTCTATTGTATTGTGTTCCATAACGGTTTAAGACGATATTAAAATTATCAGACGATAATTTTAATCGTCCTAAAACGATTCACATCCCTAATAGGAACTGATATCCTTAGAAATCTCCAAACAGTACAACATCTTCCAAAAAATTCAAAGCTTTTCCTTTGGTCTTCTCTACTAACAAGCAGAGAAACCCTCTCTCCTCCTGGTCAGTCCACCTGGGGGATGGCAAAGACCACCACAGAAGCTCCTTACTCATTCCAATACTGTCTGCCCTGTGATTTCTGAGCATGCTCCATGGATATTTATAGCTCAGAGAAGTCTCCAATAAAAAGGTGTGGATAAAGCCAGGTGAAAAACACAAAACCCCCATCCCATTACCCACAAAGGAAAAATATAAAAGGAAAACACTTAAGTAACAGGCAAGGCCAGGCCACATGTTATTCAAAGACAGTATTATCTGAATAAAGCCTGCAGAACTTTTCAGAATTTTAAAACAATGAGCCTGACATTAAAAAACAAAACAAAACTTAGCCGGATAAATCAGACTTAACCATCTTAATCAGGGGTGGGCACTTCTGGTCCTTGAGGGCCACAAACCAGTCTGGTTTTCAGGATATCCCTAATGAATATGCATGACATAGATTTGCATACAACTGAGGCAGAGTGCATGCAAATCTCTCTCATGCATATTCATTAGGGATATCCTGAAAACCAGACTGGTTTGTGGCCCTCGAGGACCGGAAGTGCCCACCCCCTGATCTAAATGATACCACGGAATATCTGACTACAGTCATCAGGTGACACTTAGCCAGGTAAGTCTCTTATCCAATTAAGTTTTTAGCTGGATAACTCAGGGGTGGAGAATGGGCAGATCACCAAGGAGTCTAGTTATCCGGCTAAGTCTGATATTCAGAGGTTTTGATACAGGTAGTAAATTCTTTTTAGTGTTATTAGAACTACTGTCAGCTTTTGAAACAAATTATTTGAGTTTGATTTCTCAACTTGGGAATCGCGTCATCTGTGTGTTGCTGACATTGTGGCATGTAAGTTTCCATTACATAGAGGGGTGCTGCAAGGCCTGGCCTTGTTGGTTATGCTATTTAATCTTAATTTATGACCTTACAGCATGATGCCAGATGGATTTGAAGTTGGCTGTAGTCTATATGCTGTTGATATACAGTTTTTCATGCTGGTATCGACCTACAGTTAACAATGCTTTGCTGCAAGTTGCCAATAATTAGTTCTTGGATGACAGCAAATGGTTTAGTTTGAAATATAGATAAAAAAGAATTGACACTTTTGACAGGGTTTCCTGTTGCTGATTTGGCTTCTTCTCTTATAGTTAATGGGGTTGTGAGCCCCATTTCAGTTCAAGTTAAGAATTTAGGTATGGTAATTGACTCCTCGTTGTCATTGCGACCTCATACTAAATCTGTGATTAAGTCCTCAAAGATCCTTATTCAGCACATTTAAGCCAGATAAGTTTCAACTTAGCCGACTAAATGGCAGCAGTTGAAGGCGTGCCAAGGATCAGTGGCTGCCACTTAGTCAGATAACTAATTATCCAGCTAAATAGCGGGCAGGGCGAGGGCATTACTGGGAGGAGCTGAGTTAACCAAATAAGTTATCTAGCTAACTCCAATATACACAATTAGCAGAAAAGCTTATCAAGCTAAGTCTGGTCATCTTATAGACCTGTCCTAAAATTAGCTGGAGGGATTTATCCAGCTAACTTTAGGATAGCCGGGTATATTCAGTGGCATGGGCACACTGCTGAATATACCTGCTAAATTAGCCTGATACCTTTATCCAGCTAACTAGCCGAATCGCACAGTGGCTGAATATGGACCTCTCAATTTTTAAGTTAAATTTACTATGCAGTTTAAGTCCATTTCTTGCAACTGAGTAATTTTATATGGTCCTTCAGGCGTATTTATTGAATGGTTTAGACTTAGTGATGGTGAACCTTTTAGGCTTGGCATGTCAAAAATACCTAATTTGACTCTGCTGGTGTCTCACCCCCCCCCCCCCCCCCCGAACCAAACAGAAACAATTCTTTACAAAATAACAAATTATTTGGGGGAATTACAGGGGTCCTTTAATTTTATTGGGAGTTAGTGTGTCACCCAAATCATCATGGTGTGTTACCTTTGATACATGTGTCATAGGTTCGCCATCACTGGTTTAGACTATTGTAATGCCTTTTATCTTGGCCTACCTGCCTCTACTTTAAAGGCATTGCAGGTGGTCCAAAATAATGTGACATGGATTTTGACTGGCAATTTGCTAAGAGATCATATCTCTTCTATTCTGCATCGACAACTAAGTTCAAAATTTTATCTTTAGTTCATAAAACATTAAGCAATGAGTTGGTTGTGCTCCTAAATACCATACTCAAATTGTATAACCTTCCCATGCTATGAGATCGGTAGGTTGAAATTTATTCAATGTGCCCTCTATGCAGTTGATCGGTTATCAGAGTTTCAAGAACAAATGCTCTCAGTAGTTGGCCTCATATACTGGAATTCCTTTCCTGATGATTTAAGAAATGAGCCGCTTTCTACAACCTTTATGAAGAAGTTTGCATTACTGTTCACTGAAGTTTTTGGTACATAATTTTTGTATTGTGTCTTTTGATTATGCCTTTATTAGAAAACAGCAGAGCGTACAAGGTTTTTTTTTCTTTTTAATTGTATATTTTTGTTTGTATCTGAGTTTTATTTATTATTTTATGGATGTAATGATGTCATCTGCTTAGATTAGTAGATAAGCTTAACATAAATATTTTAAAATAAATAAAAATAAATAGATCTGTAGGATGCTTATGCACACATCCCCTTTGTAAGTTCCTCAGTTTCATGGTGAAGGATGCACACAACCAAGGTTCTCCCCTTTGGCCTTTTTGCAGCCCAAAGGGTGTTTAGAAAGTGTCTTGCAGTACTGGCAACACAGCTTTTTCAGCAGTGTGCCTACATATTCCCATACCTCAATGATTGGTTGGTAACAACTCTCCATCAGGAGTTCTGGAATCCTTCAAGAAGACTATATGACTCCTCCAGTCCCTGGACTTCCTGTTCAATTTTGCCAAATCATACTTCATTTAATTTTAAAGAATTCAATTCATGGGTGCCTGGATAGATTCACTTCAAGAGTTTTTTTTTTCCCCTTAGAAAGAACCAAATTGCTAATGGGCCTAGTATGGTCTCTTCAACAGGTATGAGCACCAGCAAGGTCAATCCTGTTCCTTTTCAAACATGTGGCTGCTGTGCATGTGCTTCCTATGACTTATCTGCACATGCAGGAGTAGCCTCCAATGGGATCAACTCTATCAGTCATTATCCCACCAAATCTGTATGACCCCTGAATGAAAGCATCCCTGCAGAGATGGATAAATCTGGAAGTGATAAAGGTGGGTCTCTTGCTGCATCAAGCGACTTTGTCTACCAACATCTCCACTAAGGGGTGGGGGGTGGGGGTGCACACCAGAGAGGCGTAAACCTAAGGATCATGGTCCTCAGAGTCATTTACAAATCAACCACTTGAGCTATGAGACATTAGCTATGCTCCAAAGGTTCTTTCTCATCTTTTCGGAAAAAAAAAATCTTGATCCAGATGGACAAACAAATGGTCATATTCTACATATACAAGCAGACATGTATGGGTTCATACACCCTCTGCCAGGAAGGACCTCTGAATCTGGTCAAGGGCAGGTCATCACAATCCCCATTTCCAGGCAACCTACTTTCTGGGAACCCAAAACATGGTGGCAGAATGTAGTGTTACAACCACACAAGTGGTTCCTAGATCAAAGGATTGTAACTTGTTCAATCACTAGTAAAAGCCAGTGATTGATCTGTTCACCTCAAACGGCATCAGAGAGTTTAGCTGATCAGTAGCTGCTCAGTACATTCAAGCAGCTACTGATCAGCTCCCAATGCTTCTGTGGTAGATTGGAGCATTGATCTACAATGTACATACCCACCAATTCCTCTCATTGCCAGGACCATCCAAAGAGCCTTTGGGACAAGGCAAGGATAATCCTTGTGGTGCCAGCCTGGCCATGGCAAGTATTGTATCCATATCTGGTCTGGCTGTCAATTCACTCTCCCGTGCCATTGGAAATGTCTCCAACTCTCATTACACAGGAGGAAGGCAGGCTCTTCTATACAAATCTTCTAGCATTGGTCCTCACAGCTTGGATGTTGAATGTGTAGTAGTCTCCTCCTTCCCAAAGAAGTGGAGGGTGTTTTGTTTTCTGCCCAGAAACCTTCAACCAATCACTTTGATCAATTTTATAATCTGTAAAGCGATCCCTAAATACTTCTAAATAAAAATAAATAAGATCCTACAGATTGAAATGGAAGATGTTTTTGATTCAGTGTA
The DNA here is from genome assembly GCF_901001135.1 of Rhinatrema bivittatum. Classification (NCBI taxonomy): domain Eukaryota; kingdom Metazoa; phylum Chordata; class Amphibia; order Gymnophiona; family Rhinatrematidae; genus Rhinatrema; species Rhinatrema bivittatum. The sequence goes on along the minus strand of NC_042616.1, from coordinate 198,090,653 downwards.
AGGCCAAGCAACTGGACCCCTTCTCATGTGGCCTTAGAGACTTGCTTCAGTATCTATTCTCTTTCATCCTCAGGCCTTCGCGCCTCTTCCATCAAAGTTCATCTCATTGATATTGTGGCATATCACCAGCAGTTAGAAGGGGTTCCAATCTCTCTCTCTACCCCTTGGTATTAGGATTCATGAAATCACATGCAATTCTGAACTTCTGGTTAGTAAACTTCTAGTGCCTTGGGACATCAATGTGGTCCTATATCAACTCATGAAACCTTTTTCTGAGCCATTCGATTCAATGGAAATTGTGATTTCTTGTTGCTATTAACAGTAAGCAAAATACAGAATCTGGTTTCATATATTCACCATACCTGCAATTTTGTCACAATAGGATGGATCTATGAACTCATCCTAAGTTCCTTCTGAAAGTGATATCTGAGTTTTACATTAAATAAGCCATTGTGCTATCTACATTCTTTCCAAGACCACATGTGCACAAAGAAGAACAGGCTGTTCACTCCATGGACTTTGAGAGAGCCCTAGTATATTATCTAAAGAGGACTCAACCTCACCTTCCAGCTTTTCAGATGTTTATGTTCTTTGATACCAACAGAATGGGAATACCAGTTGACAAATGAACTCTGTCTAATTGGCTGCTAGAGGACTGTATATAGCACACTGGTATGTGCTAGCTGGCTTACAGATTACAGACTGTCAAGGCTCATCAATTGAGAGCCATGGTGACTTTAGTGGGTTATCTCAGGGCCACTTCCATTGAAGATATCTTCAAAACTGTTATTTGGTAATCTGTTCACACCTTCACATCCCACTATCTGGACAGCATGTCATGAGGTAGCAGTAAGTTTGGGCAAACAGTTCTGTGCAATCTCTTCTTCCAGAAGTCCACTCCCCATTTGGTGGGGGTCAGGTTGTCTTTAAGCAAGCACTTCCACTATTCAATCCTCACTTTGGGACCTCCCACTTAATATGGCTAATTCATGCCTGCTTGTTGAAAGAGAAAGCATGTTTACTTACTTGTAACAAGGGTTCTTTGCAGACAGCAGTATAAATCCCTGGAGAGTCAACGACTTCACTAAAACAAGCTCTGGAAGAGACTGAGGGTCTCACGAGGCAGTGTGCACATGTGCAGGAACTCCTGTGCATGTTCAGTACTTTTTTTTTTTTTTTTTTACTAAGTTCTGAGAGTCGAGCTTGTGTTGGCACCATCAGATGATGTCACCAATGCGTTATGATTATTTCATCCTGCTGTCTATGGAGAACCCTGTTTACCGGTAAGCAAATTTGCTTTCTCTCTTTCTCATTTATCAAGTTCCAGTGAGTGGGAAAGAGACTCAATCAGCATAGCCAGGGGAGGGAATTTGTAAAGGAGCAGCAACTCAAGTAGAGAGGACTCTGACTCTGGGCACACAGTCACACAGCATTTGGAACAACCAGAGACATGAACTTTGCTAACTATGTACAGAAATCTCTTCCAAACGTGTGCCGAGGTCACCTGCTGTGTAACTTTACTTCTGCTATGGATGATGTATAAGTTATGAAATAAAAGGATTGAGCCATTTCTGAGGAGATTAAATGGTCTGGGGTAACTGGGAGAAGTGTAGGTTATCAAACGGGGGGGGGGTTTGGAGGACTTAACTGTTAAATGGAAGAACTGGTGGATGAACTGGTAAACTGGGAATGATGTGCGCCCTTGTTAAAAATCCCTGACTTATGTGGTAGAAGCAGGATTTGTGCACCTATGCATGTGCCCACTTAAACTTTGGGGCACATGTGCATGCAGCCAGGCTATTTTATAACATGCGCGCATATACGCACACAAGTTACAAAATAGCTGTGTCCCTGGATGCAGGCCGACATACGTGAGCAAATGTGCACCTGCACACTGGTTTGAGAGTTACCGTTCCAGTCTTCAAAAATTTACCCCATTATGTACTATAGGAAAGATTTCAAAAAATAAAGATTGCATTTGGTTCGTATTTAGTGATATAAAACTTTTTATAAAAGACTGCAAATTTGCCACATAATTGATGCAGAATTTTGAAAGTCTACCTTTCTACAGAATAGACCCATACACTGTAACAGGCCACATTCTATACTCACTTGTGGTATCGAGTTTAGGGGTTTTTTTAGGAGGTTTTTCTAGAAGAAACGTTGGGGCAAATAATTACCTGGGTTAAAAAGTCATTTTGAACATATGATAACATATTTTATGTAAGGGATATACTATATTGTAAATGATCCCACATAGTCAGGCCAATGCAATCCCGTGGGAGCACTGAGAGGAGAGGATCACCTTGCTAGTAGATGAAAGGAGTATTGGGCAGAAGTAAACTATTGGGGTATATTAATTAGTGTGTTTATATGTTTTTGTTTTTTAAATAGTCAGTAAGACAGCTTATAAACAGAAGTTAATGTTTGTTTTGTAAATAGTGTTTATAAACAGGTTAGTGTTTTTTTTAAATAGTGTTTATTTTTTTAAACAGTCAGTAAAACAGCTAATAAACATGTTACTGTGTTTGTTTCCCAATCCTTCCACCCCTCTCCCACCCACCCCTAGCTCATCCTTTAATTTATAGGCAGGTGCCACTTTTACACACACACAAAAAAATAATCAGCCCTATAACTTCACAAATTCCCCACATCTTATTGACAGTTTGGCCATTCCCTTGTAGGCTACTACCAGATATATAGTGAATACACTAATACATTTAGAGGATCCTAATTAGACACATTCCTACTCCCATAGCAACCTAAAAACTAGGAACTGAACAAATTTGAGATGAAGGCAGCAGTCCAGCAGCAAGAGGGGGGCTTCCCAGTCTTTTGCATCGAGTGTCACATGTATGATTTTTTACCCACCGGTGAGAAGTTGTACATGTGCATGCGATGCAAAGAGCTCCTGGCTCTCAGAGAACGAGTCCGATCTCTGGAGGCTAGAGTGGCAGACCTGGAGGAGCTGAGGCAGGCAGAGAGGTATATACATGAGACCTTCAGGGACATAGTAGCCATGTCCTAACTTCAGACTGGCAGCCCTGGTGCTGCCTTGGAAGAAGAAGGTCTCATGATCAGAGAGCATCAACCTGGTGCAGCAGGAAAGGATCTTGTAGCAAGGACCTGCTCTCGCACTGAGGATGTGTCTCCCAGGGCTACTGCCCAGGAGGGAAGGATTAGGTCAGCTGTCATATTTGATGATTAGATTATTAGAAATATAGACAGCTGGGTGGGTGGTGGGCATGAGGATCGCCTGGTAACATGCCTACCTGGTGCAAAGGTGGCGGACCTCACGCATCACCTAGATAGGATTTTAGATAGTGCTGGTGAGGAGCCGGCTGTTGTGATACATGTGAGTACCAACGATATAGGAAAATGTGGGAGGGAGGTTATAGAAGCCAAATTTAGGCTCTTGGGTAGAAAGCTCAAATTCAGAACCTCCAGGATAGCATTCTCTGAAATGCTCCCTATTCCACGCGCAGGTCCACAGAGGCAGGCAGAGCTCTGGAATCGCAATGTGTGGATGAGAGGATGGTGCAAAAAAGAGGGATTCAGTTTTGTAAGGAACTGGGGAACCTTTTGGGGAAGGGGAAGTCTTTTCTGAATTGATGGGCTCCACCTTAACCAGGATGGAACCAAGCTGCTGGTGCTAACCTTTAAAAAAGAGATAGAGCAGCTTTTAAACTAGAACAACAGGGAAAGCCGACAGTCGCTCAGCAGTGCATGGCTCAGAGGGAGGTATCTTCAAGGATACTAATGATGCATTAGAATTAGGGCATCCCGACAGTGAGGTTCCAATAATAAGAAAAGTAGTCCAAGTGCCTGTAACTAAAAACTCACCTGAGCTAAAAGATTCTAATTTATCCCTATCAATTAGAAAGCAGAATGAAAATACAAACAAAAAACACACTTTGAAATGTTTGTATGCTAATGCCAGAAGTCTAAGAAGTAAGATGGGAGATTTAGAATGTATAGCAGTGAATGATGACATAGACTTAATTGGCATCTCAGAGACATGGAGGAAAGAGGATAACCAATGGGACAGTGCTATACCGGGGTACAAATTATATCACAGCGACAGAGAGGAGCATCTGGGAGGAGGGGTGGCGCTTTCTGGCTGGGATGGCATAGAGCCCAACAGGATAAAATCCTGCATGAGACTAAATGCAAAATCAAATCTTTATGGGTAGAAATCCCTTGTGTGTTGGGGAAAAGTATAGTGATAGGAGTATACTACCATCCACATCTCCAAGATGGTAAGACCGACAGTGAAATGCTAAGAGAAATTAGGGAAGCTAACTAAATTGGTAATGCAGTAATAATGGGAGATTTCAGTTACCCCATTATTGACTGGGTAAATGTAACATCAGGATATGCTAGAGAGATAAAGTTCCTGGATGGAATAAATGACAGTTTTATGGAGCAATTGGTTCTGGAACTGACAAGAGACGGAGTTATTTTATATCTAATTCTCAGTGGAGCATAGGATTTGGTGAGAGAGGTAATGGTGGTGGGGCCGCTTGGCAACAGTGATCATAATATGATCAAATTTGAATCCATGACTCTAGCGCTAAATTTTCAAAACGTAAACTTTGATAAAATGAGAAAAATAGTTAGAAAAAAACTGAAAGGAGCAGCTACAAAGGTAAAAAGTGTGCAAGAGGCGTGGACATTGTTAAAAAATACCATCCTAGAGGCACAGTCCAGATGTATTCCATGCATTAAGAAAGGTGGAAGGAAGGCAAAACAATTAACAGCATGGTTAAAAGGTGAGGTGAAAGAGGCTATTTTAGCCAAATGGTCTGGAGGGTGGCCAATGTAACCCCAATATTTAAAAAAGGCTCCAGGGGCGATCCAGGTAATTATAGACCAGTGAGCCTGACTTTGGTGCCGGGAAAAATAGTGGAAACTATTCTAAAGATCAAAATTGTAGAGCATATAGAAAGACATGGTTTAATGGAACACAGTCAGCATGGCTTTACCCAAGGGAAGTCTTGTCTAACAAACAGGCCAATACAGTACAGTGCACTCCGACGGAGCACACTGTTAGCCTGCTCTTGGACTCGTGTTTTCCCTTACCCATTATTCAGTAAGGGGAGGAAAACGCACGTCCAACCCGCGGCACCTAATAGCGCCCTCAACATGCAAATGCATGTTAACGGCCCTATTAGGTATGCACGCGGCATACAGAAAGTAAAATGTGCAGCCAAGCCAAAGGTAGGCGCTAATTTCTTCCAGCACCGGGGAAGTGCAAAGAAAAGCAGTAAAAACTGCTTTTCTGTGCACTCTCCAACTTAATATCATGGCAATATTAAGTCGGAGGTCCCGAAGGTTGTAAAAAGTTAAAAAAAAAAAAAAATGTAAATTGGGCCGGCAGCTGTCAGGCCAAAAACAGGACGCTCAATTTTGTCGGATTCCGGTTTCCGAGCCCATGGCTGTCAGCGGGCTCGAGAACCGACGCCGGCAAAATTGAGCATCGGCTGTCAAACCCGCTGACAGCCGCCGCTCCGGGTCAAAAGGAGGCGCTAGGGACATGCTAGTTTCCCTAGCTCCTCCTTTTCCCCGTTTCTACCGCACCACCTTATTTATTTATTTATTTATTTATTTATTTAACGGTTTTATATACCGACATTCATCAATGATATCACATCGGTTCACAGCGAAACAAGAAACTAGTGCCTGTGGCGGCGCTTTACATCGAACAAGTTTAACATAATACAATTAGAACATATTGAAACATAATAATTAGAGAGTAAGGAAAGGTAGGGGAAATAAAGCATTAATCTAAAATTAAAATAACATGAATACAAGAGGGTAAAAAGAGAAAAAAGGAGGAAAAGTGACAGAAGAATGAAATTAGATTAATAAATTAGTGTAGGCAAAGATTGCAGGTATATACAATATGTACAATTATAGGGAATAACATGAAATATCAAATGTGAAGGGAAGGGGTGAGGAGAGGGGGGGAGAAGAAGGGGTAGGGAGGGGGTAGGGTAATACAGAAGGGAGTGAGAGGAGGAATGATGTGTGCTTAGGGAGAAACCAGTTCGAGGGGGACTCATCCGCATTTAGTGAAAATCTGGGTCAAGGGGGACAGAGATGGGAGGGCATAGATGAGAGAAATGAGAATTTAAGTGTATGCTTTGAATACCGCTCTCCTGCAGACTTTACTGAATCGGCCTGAAATCTGCTTCATTTTTTTGAAGGGGTTAATAAACATGTGGATAAAGGTGAACTGGTAGATGTAGTGTATTTGGATTTTCAGAAGGCGTTTGACAAAGTCCCTCATGAGAGGCTTCTACGTAAACTAAAAAGTCATGGGATAGGAGGCGATGTACTTTCGTGGATTAAACTGGTTAAAAGATAGGAAACAGAGAGTAGGATTAAATGGTCAATTTTCTCAGTGGAAAAGGGTAAACAGTGGAGTGCCTCAGGGATCTGTACTTGGACCGGTGCTTTTCAATATATATATAAATGATCTGGAAAGGAATACTATGAGTGAGGTTATCAAATTTGCGGATGATACAAAATTATTCAGAGTAGTTAAATCACAAGCAGACTGTGATACATTACAGGAGGACCTTGCAAGACTGGAAGATTGGGCATCCAAATGGCAGATGAAATGTAATGTGGACAAGTGCAAGGTGTTGCATATAGGGAAAAATAACCCTTACTTTAGTTACACGATGTTAGGTTCCATATTAGGAGCTAGCACCCAGGAAAAAGATCTAGGCATCATAGTGGATAATACTTTAAAATCGTCGGATCAGTGTGCTGCAGCAGTCAAAAAAGCAAACAGAATGTTAGGAAATATTAGGAAGGGAATGGTTAATAAAAAGGAAAATGTCACAATGCCTCTATATCGCTCCATGGTGAGGCCGCACCTTGAATACTGTGCACAATTCTGGTTGTCACATCTCAAAAAAGATATAGTTGCGGTGGAGAAGGTACAGAGAAGGGCAACCAAAATGATAAAGGGGATGGAACAGCTCCCCTGTGAGGAAAGTCTGAAGAGGTTAGGGCTGTTCAGCTTGGAGAAGAGACGGCTGAGGGGGGATATGATAGAGGTCTTTAAGGTCATGAAAGGTCTTCAACAAGTAGATGTGACTCGGTTATTTACACTTTCCGATAATAGAAGGACTAGGGGGCATTCCATGAAGTTAGCAAGTAGCACATTTAAAACTAATTGGAGAAAATTCTTTTTCACTCAACGCACAATAAAACTCTGGAATTTGTTGCCAGAAGATGTGGTTAGTGCAATTAGTGTAGCTGGGTTCAAAAAAGGTTTGGATAAGTTCTTGGAGGAGAAGTCCATTAACTGCTATTAATCAGGTTGACTTAGGAAATAGCCACTGCTATTAATTGCATCAGTAGCATGGGATCTTCTTAGTGTTTGGGTAATTGCCAGGTTCTTGTGGCCTGGTTTGGCCTCTTTTGGAAACAGGATGCTGGGCTTGATGGACCCTTGGTCTGACCCAGCATGGCATGTTCTTATGTTCTTATCCAATCCTTTTTTAAACCCAGCTACACTAACTGCACTAACCACATCCTCTGGCAACAAATTACAGAGTTTAATTGTGCGCTGAGTGAAAAAGAACTTTCTCTGAATGTGCTACATGTTAACTTCAAGGAGTGTCCCCTAGTCTTTCTATTATCAGAAAGAGTAAATAACCGATTCACATTAACCCGTTCTAGACCTCTCATGATTTTAAACACCTCTCTCATATCCCTCCCCCCTCCATAGTTATGTATTATTTTTATGACTTTTACTGTAAACCGCTTTAATGCAGGATAAAAAAATTTAAATAAATATACTTAGCACAGCTTCAGTAAAACAAGATCAGCAGTGCAGTGCAAAGCCTGAACATATCTGGGTTTGCTGAGTGCAACAGGAACAAATGGACATTGCACAAATCAATCAATCAAATAGATTATCTGAATGTCAGAGACCAGAGGCTGCATCATATAAAGCACAGTGCAGGAGATGAGACCTTGCAGGTACTGAAGTCTGTGGTCCTGAATGATTGACCAGAAAAGGAGGAAGTATCAGCTACCATAAGGGAATACTGGTCATTCTCAGATGAAATCAACATACAAAGTGGCATTTTATACAATGGACAAAGGGTCGTATACCCACATTGTTGCAATATGATGTGCTAACATGTATACATTGGTGTGGAAGTACATTCAGGCAGGCATGCAGAACCCTATTCTGGCCTAACATGCAAGGTGAGATCAAAGACTTTCAGAAATTGTTCAACCTGCAATAAATATGTACACAAACAACTGAAGGAAAGTAGGTCACATTGGTATGTCAATGTGGCCTTGGCATATTGTCAGCAATGCTGGGAAACATTTCCTGTTGATAGTTGATCACTATTCCAACTTCTGGGAAACTGAATTGCACCCCCTCCCCTGACATGTCTGCAGAAGCCATGATCAAGAGTTACAAGGTACAGTGTGCATGTTATCATCAAACAGATTGAGTGATTTTGCATAATAAGCCCCAATATGCATGCATTTAATTTAAACAGCTTACTACTGATTGTGAGCTTGAGCATGTTACTGCATCACCACAGCACCCAGAAACTAATGGCAAAGCTGAATCAGCTATAAAGATTGTTAAAAACCTGTGCAAGGAGGCCAAAATGGATGACAAAGACCTGTGTGTCATGGGGTGCTTGGCTGGACTGAAAGTACACCACTCAAAGAGAGGTACAGGACAGCAGGGCTAGACATAAAAGCATAAGAAATTGCCATACTGGGTCAGACCAAGGGTCCATCATGCCCAGTATCCTGTTTCCAACAGTGACCAATCCAGGTTACAAATACCTGGCAAGTACCCAAACACTAAATAGATCCCATGCTACTGATGCAATTAATAGCAGTGGCCATTCCCCAAGTAAACTTGATTAATAGCAGTTAATGGTCCTCTCCAAGAACTTATCCAAACCTTTTTTGAATCCAGCTACTCTAACTGCACTAACCCCATCTTCTGGCAACAAATTCCAGAGCTTAATTGTGCATTGAGTGAAAGATAATTTTCTCAGATTAGTTTTAAATGTGTTACTTGCTAACTTCATGGAGTGCCCCCTAGTCCTTCTATTATCTAAAAGAGTAAATAACAGATTCACATTTACCCGTTCTAGACCTCTCATGATTTTAAAGACCTCTATCATATCCCCCCTCAGCCATCTCTTCTCCAAGCTGAACAGCTCTAACCTCTTTAGTCTTTCCTCATAGGGAAGCAGTTCCATCCCCTTTATAATTTTGGTCGCCCTTCTCTGTACCTTCTCCATCACAACTATACATTTTTGAAATGCGGTAACCAGAGTTTCCTTAGAAGCCTCTCATGAGGGACTTTGTCAAATGCCTTCTGAAAATCCAAATACACTACATCTACTGGCTCACATTTATCCACATGTTTATTAACCACTTCAAAAAAATGAAGCAGGTTTGTGAGGCAAGTCTTGCCTTGGGTAAATCCATGCTGACTGTGTTCCATTAAACCATGTCTTTCTATATGCTCTGTGATTTTGATCTTTAGAATAGTTTCCACTATTTTTCCCGGCACTGAAATCAGGCTCACTGGGCTATAGTTTCCTGGATTGCCTCTGGAGCCCTTTTTAAATATTCAGGTTACATTGGTCACCCTCCAGTCTTCTGATACATTGGATGATTTTAATGATAGGTTACAAATTTTAATTAATAGATCTGAAATTTCAGTTTTGAGTTCCTTCAGAACCCTGGGGTGCATACCATCTGGTGCAGGTGATTTCCTACTCTATAGTTTGTCAATCTGGCCTACTATATCTTCTAGGTTCATAGTGATGGGCTGGTCTTCTGCCTAGCCAGCCCCCTCCCTTGCAGGTTGAGCCCTTAGGTTCTGGGACCAGTAGGGCTTCGCTACGGTGACAGTACTTCATGGTAAGTCTCTTTAGGTGGAAGCTAATCTAGAGAGACTGGTCAGACTGGAGCAAGGCTAGACAGGCTTGGACAGGCTGGATAGTCTGGAGCAAGACTTGGATAGGCTGGATAGAGTGGGGAATGGATACACGGGTCAGACACAGAGCTGGGACTGAGACAGAACACAGACACAGAGCTGGGACTAAGGCACAGAACACAGGCAGGCTGGAACTGGATAAGAACTTGGACCAGGATAGGCTAGGGTGAGGCAATACAATGGCAAAGCAGGGAAAGGTTACCAGAGCCAGGACTGGGCAGCGTAGGACAAGACAAGGCAGAGACTGGAGAAGGACTAAATAAGACAACATAGAACAAAGAACACAAAGGCCCAAAAGCTACTAGGCATAAGGCCCGAAGGCCAGTAAGCAAGGAGAGCCTAGAGAGGCACAGAGCAAGAAGTAAGGTCAGGCCCAAAGAGCACAGGGTAAGGTAAGGCTTAGGGTAGGCGGCAAGGAGCAAGAAGGCACAAAGGCCACAAGGCAAGACAAAGAGCAAGAAGGCCCAGAGGCCACAAGGCAAGGAACAATGGTCAGGTCAAATAGCCAAGGGTGACTCCATGAGAAGGCAAAGTTACACTGGCAAGGCTAGGTTACATAGGGCTGGAGCTTGGGTGTGGTGCAGGCAGTGAGAAGGGGCTTAGGCTGGAAGCCAAGCTTTCTGAGGACTCCTGGTAGAGTGGAGGCTGCAAGACAGGCTGAGTCAGGAGACCATTGAGGAGATGGCTTGGATAGCTCTGAACAAAGCTCACTGAAGGCCTCTGTAGATGAGGAGGTGTCATGGTAGTCAGAATCAGTGTACAATGAAGAATGATATAGGTTTATATAAACATGAGAGGGCTAGAACAGGTAAATGTGAATCAGTTATTTTCTCTTTTTGATAATAGAAGGACTAGGGGACACTTCATGAAGTTAGCAAGTAGCACATTTAAAACAAATCAGAGGACATTCATTTTTCTCTCAATGCACAATTAAGTTCTAGAATTTGTTGCCGGAGGATGTGGTTAGTGCAGTTAGTGTAGGGGGTTTAAAATAGTTTTGTATAAATTCCTGGAAAAGTCTATTAACTGCTATTAATCAAGTCGACTTAGGGAACAGCCACTGCTATTACTGGCAGTAGTAGCATGGGATCTAGTTAATGTTTGGGTACTTGCCAGGTACTTGTAACCTGGATTGGCCACTTTTGGAAACAGGATGCTGGGCTTGATGGACCCTCGGTCTGACCCAGTATGGCAACTTCTTATGAGGCTGCATATCAGATGAAAATTTATATTCCATTGGAGAAACACACCAATGGAAGGCAACCCAGCAGGCAACATAGAAGATTAAAGTAACATCAGCACAGCGCCTGATGTTAAGGAGACTGAAGACATTATTGCCAGTAGCCAGTAAACTATTTTAGCCCTGAGCGATATAAGGTATCAGGCTGCCACACAAGAGGCAAGTTTTTAAGTTAAGCTATGATGTATCTGCTAGGAATTTGAATGAGTTGAATATTGGTGAGCCAATCTGCAGGAAACCATTACAAAGAATTTGAATAAGGTGCTGGACGCTGGATACCATTCATGCAAAAGATCACACTTTGCTCATAGCTGATGGACACTGAAGGAACTCTATCACTGTAATCATGTGGGTCTGTGAGTGGCTGAGCAGCTAGCTTCACAAGCCTGCTGTGGACAACACACATATGTTTCACCTGCAGGTTCAAACAATCCCTCCTGCATAAATACATACCCAAGCATGAAGAGTGAAGGATGTGCGGAGAACAGTATTGATAAGAACCCTGAGCAAATAGGCACACTTGTTAGAAGTTTCAGGCTAAACATGACAGCAAGTACAGATAGCCGACCGATGTTAGACAGACATCAGCAGCTGCATGCATGGAAAGCTTTTTTCACAGTAGTGAACTCTCAAAGCCTTCTAATAATAATAAGCCTTCCTTATACTTAAACATGCTATCATTACTCCAATGATAAAAAAATCTAACCTAGATTCATCTGATCCAGCAAACTTTCGACCAGTATCAAACCTACCCTTCCTTTCAAAAATTATGGAAAGAGTCATCAACCAACAACTAACTGATTATTTAGATGATCATCAAATACTCTTCCCATCCCAGTATGGGTTCAGAAAGTACCACAGCATGGAAATGCTTTTGATATCACTTTCTGAGGTGCTACTAAAAGCTTTAGATGCTGGCAAATCATACCTCATCGCCCTTCTTGATATATCAGCTGCTTTCGACACGGTAAACCACAACACTCTTATTATCCGTCTATCTGAAATAGGTATCTCGGGATTGGCTTTACTATGGTTTCAGTCATTCCTGAGCAACAGAACATACAGCATTAGATGTGGACGAAGTGAATCCAAGCCAAGAAACCTCTCTCAAGGAGTCCCCCAAGGATCCTCTCTCTCCTCTACATTATTCAATGTTTACCTTACACCGCTATGCCGGTTACTTTCAAAATTGGGTCTTCAACACTTCATCTATGCAGATGATGTTCAAATACTCATACCTATTACCAGCACAATCACAAATGCACTGAGTACCTGGAAGGTAGCTTTATTAGAAATTAAAACAATCCTCACAGACAACCAATTGGCTATCAATACCAATAAAACTGAGCTTATCATAATTTCACCTCCAAAAAATACAATACTGATCAACTCTGATATTTCACAAGACAACTCCACTATTTCACAGCAAGTACGCAGCCTTGGTATCATCATTGACAGCAATCTCACGTTTAAAAAATTCATCGCGGATACTGGTAAAAAATGGTTTCTTTAAGCTATACACGCTTAAACGTATTAAATCTCTTTTATACCAATATGATTTCCGCACAGTCTTACAAGCAACTATTTTATCAAAGATTGATTACTGCAATGCTCTGCTACTGGTCTACCTAAAGCCACCATTCAACCTTTGCAAATGCTGCAAAATGCAGCTGCCCGCATTATCACCGACACAAGCCGCCATGATCACATCACTCCAGCTCTTCAGTCTTTGCACTGGCTACCCGTGGCTTACAGGATAATTTATAAATCTATGATGCTGATACATAAAGCCATCCAAAATAGAGATATGCACTGGTTCACAGATCAACTACAATTCAAAACGTCTTCCCGCCCAACGAGATTCCAAAATTTAGCCAAACTAAAGATCCCAGCACCCAATCTGACTAAACTCTCTAGTACAAAAGAACGATCTTTCATCATTGCTGGATCAACAATATGGAACACCATGCCCTCTGAATTACGCCAGGAACTCTGTCACAAAAAATTTAAACAAAACCTTAAAACCTGGTTATTTAAAAAAGCCTACTATTAATGAATTGAATCCTCAACTACTCATCCTAATTTTCACAGTCTCTCATATATTGCTTATATTCTATTAATACAAAGTTATATATTGTATTGTATTCGTTCAGTTACTATATTATATTGTAAAGCGCAATGCTGAATTACTGTTTGAATGTAAACCGAGGTGATGTTATTTACGTACCCCGGTATAGAAAAATCTATAAATAAATAAATAAATAAATAAATAATAGACTTAATATGTAGGACATTTTACAATAGAAAGTTATGCACATACTAAAGAAAAGGGAGAAGTTACAGATGTTAACTTACAGGTTGATGCCATCTTGTGGTCAATTGTTATATTTCACTGTATTCCTACTGCCTCTCTCTTATTTATTTGTAACCCTTAGTGGGGGTTTTAATCCCAAGGGTATACAAACATATTTATTTTTCATCAGGACTGTTCTGACTAGCCAGTTTACTCCCATGCTTGACTCTTAATCCTGGGGGGATTCTATTTATGGGGGTAAGCTCTCACCATTGGCCCATACCATGGTGCCTGCTTCACAGTGTGTTTAAATAATGTAGATGCATCCCATGAGGTGAGAGGCTGTGATAAATCAGACAGGGCCAGGGTCTGGGTGTTAAAATACAAGTTTACTGATTGGCAATTATAAATTAAAGTCCATTTGTCAATAAAGTTGAAGTTACATCTGACTGCTGGTACAAGTGTATCTCTATGTTAGGTAGGTTGAAGCTTAGAGCAATGTTGCAACTCCAACATTGCTCTAAGCTTCAACGGCAAGAGGAAATGTGGAAAAAAGGATTTGCATTCATAAAAAAGCAGGGAGTAGCTTGCTTGTTATGGCGGTTACTACCCCAAACCAAATAAGCCTGATACTTCACTTTCAATGCATATCCAGCATAGCTCTCTGCTTCAACGGCAGGGGAGAAAGACCAATACTTCACACATATCCAGCATAGCTCTCTGCTTCAACGGCAGGGGGAATGAAGAAAAGTGGATCTATATACAGACAACAACCAACAAGGACTGAATAAAATAGTCTGGGTACACAAATAAGCATGGGTGTAGCTTACTTATTGCAGCGGTTACTACCCCTAACTAATTAAGCTAGATATTTCACTTAGATGCAGTTCCAACACTGCTCTCTACATTAATGGTGGGAGTGGAAGGGAAATAGAACCAAAAGGTTAATAAGAGCCAAGAGAAACAGATAAGTTTAAGCAAAAAAAAATTGCAAACCTTGCTGGGCAGACTGGATGGGCCATTTGGTCTTCTTCTGCCGTCATTTCTATGTTTCTATGTTAGGTATCCTTTTATTCAGGCATCTGGGTAGAGCCCCATGGTGATGTTTACTGTGCAAAGCTCACCCATCTGGCTATCCATGAATCCTGTTTGAGAGGTCCTCAACTTCACAGCAAAAATGTCCTACTTAAATCATCTTCTCCTCAGACACCCAGCCCGTCCTGGGTTCCATAGTGCGGAGATCTGGTTAGGGTCTCTGATCTTGTTCTTTCATCCTTAGGTGATATTTCTAGGGACTTCTCATAGAGAAAAGTCAAGTGGGATCAAGCTACCTCTTACTGCAATCCCAGTGGGGAGGGGGGATCCAAAACTTCCCCATGCTGTTCAGGTCCAAAAAATACTTCTAAAGTTAAACCTGGACTGTCTGTTGCAGCAGAATCCATCACTGGTGCTTACTCACATAGGGGTAGATTTTCAAAAAACGCGAATAGGCGTACTTTTGCTGGCGCATCAGGCGCCAGCAAAAGTACGCTGGATTTTAGTAGATTCGCGCGGAGCCGCGCGTATCCACTAAAATCCTGGATCGGCGCGCGCAAGGCTATGAATTCTGTATAGCCGGCGCGCGCCGAGCCGCGCAGCCTACCCCCGTTCCCTCCAAGGCCGCTCCGAAATCGGAGCAGCCTTGGAGGGAATCCTCTAACGCCCTCCCCTCACCTTCCCCTCCCTTCCTCTACCTAAGCCACCCGCCCGGCCCTGTCTACACCCCCCCCTTACCTTTCTCCGGGGATTTACGCCTCCCGGAGGGAGAAGTAAATCCCCGCGCGCCAGCGGGCCTGTTGCGCGCCGGGACGCGACCTGGGGGCGGGTACGGAGGGCGCAGCCACGCCCCCGGTCCGCCCCGGGCCATAGCCACGCCCCCGTACCCGCCCCAAAACACTGCCGACACGCCCCCTAAACGCCGCGACGACCGGGCCCGCCCCCGACACGCCCCCCTCGGAGAACCCCGGGACTTACGCGAGTCCCGGGGCTCTGCGCGCGCCGGTAGGCCTATGTAAAATAGGCTCACCGGCGCGCAGGGCCCTGCTCGCCTAAATCCACCCGGTTTTGGGCGGATTTAGGCTAGCAGGGCTCTGAAAATCCGCCCCATAGGGTTCAGAGCAGGCTAACAGGTCTTTGGCCTTCTGGTGAGAGCCCTTTTGCCCCAAAAGAGTATCAGGTGTAAAAATAAATCTCTTCTGTAAATTAGGAGGAGAAGAATCCTTTGGCAGGGAGTGCACAACAAGGTATCACTTGTAACTGAAACTCCATATGGGTAAAGCTGGGAGGCCTCACCAGAGTAGGAAACTTACCGACATCCTTACTCTTCCAGTGCTTTCTCAAATTGATCCCAAAGTGTCCTAAAATGGCTGAGCTAAATAGTATTGAGGCATCTGACCACAGCCCTCCAGGTGGAAGGTGTTATTAGCACACAGCGTCGTAGTGATCTCTCGAAAGCCTCGCTGTCTGAGGATGGTAGTCGGTGCTAAGCAGCAGCGGATTCATGATGTTGGACTGGTCCGGGTATTCGCCACCCAGGCCGGCCCAGGACACATCACGTGGTCTGCCGAGCACGGCTCTGTCACGGCCGCGCACGGCAGACCATGTGACTGGAGCGATCAGCCCACCGGGGGATGTCCGATCCCCCGATAGGCCAATCTGCCCCTGGTGCTAAGTCCTGAAAAATCTCCACCTTGTGATTCTCCCAGACTAGAGAGCTCATCTTACGGGCCCGGAATGCGATCTCTTCCTTTTGGGTGTAGCTGTCGAAACATGCTATAATATCCTTGGGTCTCTCCGAGTGAATAGCTCTCTATTTGATCATAGCTCTCTATTTTGATCATAGCTGCCTCTACAGGGTGCTCGGCTGTGCTGAGAATTTGAGCACAAATGTTACTCGTCACCACCTGTTTGCAATTGCTGAGGACTTGGGATTCAGGTAGACCTCTAAACCATAAATTCCCTCTCCTGGACCTATTTTCAAGGTCCTCAAGCCTATTAAGGAGGTTGTCCTGTGCTTTAGAGAGCTTATCTTGATCCAGCCTGCAGAGAGAGATTTTACCTTTATCCACATGTTTATTAACTTCTTCAAAAAAAGAAGCAGATTTGTTAGGCAAGACTTCCCTTGGGTAAATCCATGTTGACTGTGTTCCATTAAACCATGTCTTTCTATATGCTGTATGATTTTGATCTTTAGAACAGTTTGAGTTTACACTATTTTTCCCGGCACTGAAGTCAGGTTCACTGGTCTATAGTTTCCTGGATTGCCCCTGGAGCCCTTTTGAAATATTGGGGGTTACATTGGCCACCCTCCAATCTTGAGGTATGGATGATTTTAATGATTGACAAACTAAAGAGTAGCAAATCACCTGAAGACTGGAGGGTGGCCAATGTAACCCCAATATTTAAAAAAGGTTCCGGAGCAATCCGGGTAATTATAGACCAGTGAGCCTGACTTCAGTGCTGGGAAAAATAGTGGAAACTATTCTCAAGATCAAAAAAGAAATCAATACAGAGAAGAAAGATAAAAGACCTTGGTACACTCCCGATCTGAGAATTATGAAAACTGAACTCCGTAAAATGGAAAAGAAATGGTGTAGAAACCAAGCCCCAGTGCTACTTTTAAAGTTCCGCTCTCTTCTACATGAATACTGTAAAAATACAGATAAAGCCAAGAAAGGCTATTATGCATCAAGGATTCATCAATACCAATTCAACCCACATGCTCTCTTCCAATATGTATCTAGTATTACTATGCCGCCAACAAACGTTAACTTAGATAACGAAGACGAAAACAAATGTGAGAAACTAGCTTCTTACTTTCACGACAAAATCAATAATCTCATGGCATGCTTTACTACCTCCCCCCTACCTATCAATTCACAAACCACCAATACACATATCACCTCACCCATTCACAGCCCACTCACACACAATCCAAATCAAACCATGCCACACTCAGCCACCCTTACAGACTTTGAAACTACAACTGCACTAGAAATAGAAGCTACTCTCAAAAAGATTAAACCAGCAATGCACCCCTTTGATATCATGCCCACAAAAACTCTCCTCTCGTTTCCTGCAAGGATAGCCAAACCTATTTCCGAGATTCTAAACAAATCTATCACTTCCGGACTGGTACCCACACAACTCAAGCATGCCATAATAAAACCTACCCTTAAAAAAGTGGATTTGGACCCTATTGAACCATCTAACTATTGCCCAGTCTCGAACCTTCCTTTCCTGTCCAAAATAATGGAGAAAATCAACAACTTACAGAATTTCTAAATGAAAATCAGCTACTGCTACCATCCCAGTATGGATTCCGCAAGAACCATAGCACTGAAACCCTGCTCCTGTCACGCTCAGAATTCATTCTAAAAACCCTAGACACTGGACACTCTTACATTCTTGCGCTGCTTGACATTTCTTCTGCATTTGACACAGTCAACCACAATACACTCATCACCCGCCTATCTCAAATTGGCATCACTGGCTCTGCTCTATGCTGGCTCCAATCCTATCTCAACGATAGAAAATACAGTGTAAAAATTGGCCATCATGAATCCAAACATAGAAATCTGCTTCAAGGAGTACCTCAAGGATCCTCACTCTCTTCAATATCTACCTCATCCCCCTTTGTCAACTCTTGATGAAACTCTGATTCCCGCATTTCATTTACGCAGATGATGTGCAGATCTTCATCCCCATTAATGACACTCTACCTAACGCTCTGAAAATCTGGGATTCCGCCCTTGCAGAAATAAAGAATCTCCTCACAGAAAACTTTTTAGCAATAAATGCCAGCAAAACAGAGCTACTCATCATCATGCCACAAAACAATATCTCTCTCAACCCTACCCTTCATTCACAAGCTGGCACTCTCTCTGTACAACAGGTCCGCAGTCTCGGCATCATCATAGACAACCACTTCTCACTAAAAGAATTCATCGCGGCCACCGTCAAAAATGGCTTCTTTTAACTCCATACTCTAAAAAGAATTAGATCTCTCCTGCATCTGCATGACTTCCGGACTGTTCTACAAGCTACAATATTGTCAAAACTAGACTACTGCAATGCAATCCTACTAGGGCTGCCAAAAAACTTGCTACAACCGTTACAGATGCTACAAAACGCAGCTGCCCGCATACTCACCAACGCACACCGCCACGAACACATTACCCCCTTACTCCAACACCTTCACTGGCTACCAGTAGCATCTAGGATTATTTACAAAGTCCTCACCCTAATACACAAATCCATCTACAATCAAGATATGCAATGGTTCTCTGATCATTTCACATTCCAAAAATCAAATAGACCAATAAGAACAATACACCAAGCCAAACTCAAGACTCCCTCGTTCAAACATATCAAGCATGTGTCAACGAGAGAATGATCATTTACCATAGCAGGAACCAACATCTGGAACAAAATGCCCACAGACCCACGCCAGGAGCCGTGCCATAAAAAACTTAAAGACTTGGCTCTTCAGACAAGCCTATACATAATGGTCACCTCATCCTCAGAACTACCCATCACACACGATATCTCAACGGTTATTTCTTACTGGTAAAAATCAATTGTATACATTATAAACTGTTTACTGTATACATTATAAATTGTTATACATTATAACTGTTATACATTATAAACTGTATACATTATAAACTGTTACATGTAAAGCCTGTTGCTAATTTATTGTTTCACTGTAAACCGAGGTGATGTATGTCTATACGTACCGCGGTATAAAAGAATCTATAAATAAATAAATAAATAATGTATCCCCATACAATATATTACCCTATTCCAAGCTGATTTCAACCCATCACTCCTCTTGCTGCAATTGCTTGAAAGTTCTTAACTATACATAGTTTCTCTCAAGAGATGACATCCCCCTGATAGGCTAGACTCTTTTGTACTATATGCATATGCTATTGTTTTTGTTACTTACTTTATTAGATATTGGCTTGTTTGATTCCCAATTGATTGTAAAGCTTGTTGCTGAATTATGGTTCATTGTAAACCGAGGTGATGTTTGTAAAGTGCCGCGGTATATAAAAAAATCTCTAAATAAATAAATATAGAAAGACATGGTTTAATGGAACACAGTCAACATGGATTTACCCAAGGGAAGTCTTGCCTAACAAATCTGCTTCACTTTTTTGAAGAGGTTAATAAACATGTGGATATAGGTGAACCAGTAAATGTAGTGTATTTGGATTTTCAGAAGGCGTTTGACAAAGTCCCTCATGAGTGCTGAATTAGCAAACCTAACCTTTTGAATAAATACACCATGTTGTTTAATATCTGATTAGATTGCTCTGTTATGGGTCAATATAAGTACAGCTCCAAGCTACCATATGTAGATGCACTTATGGTTATTTCTTACAGGAAAAATCCTTTATTTTCATATCTGTGTAGGAGAGATGACAACTGTAAAAAGAAAACACAGAAAGATTGTGAAACTATGAAAAAATTGCACTATAAAGCACCTCATTGTTGGCTATGTTGTACTCTAGTTGGTGGTCTAGCCAGCCCTAGGAGCATCCTCCTCCAGTAGGAACCAGCCCAGATTGCCCAGGGTATTTTCTCCCCACCTCTGGCTATGCTTTCTGCTGGTTCATTGGTTCTCCTGCTGTTCTGGATCTCTGCTCCAGTCCTTGCCTGCCTCGAGTTTTTGCCAGTCTTGAATCTTGGAATTTATGATTCCTGACCTTTACATTACTTATTCTGTCTCCCATGGACTGTTTGCTTGCTGTAAAGTATAGTGAAGAATAATCTAGCCTTGTACAGTTCTCTAAACTTAATTCCCCACTTAGGGTGGCAGCCTTATGTAAGCAGCAAACCTAAAGGAGATCCCATTCCTGTTAGCTGCTCCCAACCCAGCCAGACTTCCCTAACACAGTTGTTGTGGAGGTGGACCCTTGGCCCGAGCTGGAGTTGACGCTACCTGTGGGGGAGGCGGAGCAGAACAGAAAGCGGAGGCCGACTAGAGCTTCGCCAATACCAGCCCTCGTTCCCCACAGTTTGAACCCTTGGGTGCTGGGGCCATCTGGTCTTAGGCGGGCCTCTGCGTGGTTGATCCCAATGAAGATGTTCAAGGCAGGGAGCCAGGAAGCAACAGAGACACAGGGTCTGAAGAAGCTGAGTTCAGGACAGGGCCTGGATCCAGAAGCCCGGACAGGCTGAGGCAGGCTAGAGAACAGGAACAGGTTAAGTCCGGGCTGGTAAGTAGGCAAAAGCCTAAGAAAGCCCAAGTCCAAACAGACAGCTGGAGGCAAAGTCAAGTTCAGGCTGAAGTCAGGGCAGGAGGCTGAAGACAAGGTCAAGTACGAGCACAGGTCAGAGCCAGGAATCCGTCCAAAGTGTGGTCAGGAACAAGTGAGGGTCAAAGCCAGGAATCCGTCCAAAGTGTGGTCAGGAACAAGTGAGGGTCAAAGCCAGGAATCCGTCCAAAGTGTGGTCAGGAACAAGTGAGGGTCAAAGCCAGGAATTTGTCCAAAGCGTGGTCAGGAACAAGCGAGGGTCAAAGTCAGAAATCCGTCCAAAGTGTGGTCAGGAATTAGCGAGGGTCAAAGCCAGGAATCCATCCAAAGTGTGGACAGGAGCAAGCAAGGGTCAAAGCCAGGAATCCGTTCAAAAGATAATCAGGAACAAGCGGAGGTCAGGAACAGGAAACAGGTACTGGAACTCGGGAACTGGAACAGGAACGCAGGAGTGGAACAAACGAGTACAGGAGCAGGAACAGGAACACCAAGGAGTAGCAACTAAGCACACAAGCGTGGAGACCTGTTGCCAAGGCAAAGACCGGATGGCGGGGCCTGCCTTAAATAGCAGGGCCCGGCAAAATCATCCGGGGCCGCGGGAAGGTTTCCCTCCGCGGCCCCTTTAAAGTTGGGGAAGGCGTGCGCACCTAAAGCAAGTAACTAGAACTATGTGGTGGCAGCGTCTCCCCTCCGCACATGTGGGGAGACTCAACTGGGACTGGAGGAAGCCATGGGGCAAAAGGAAGAATCTGGGGGCATGTTAGGCGGCTGCCTACTGCTGCCAAAAAGGAAGGGCCAGGTCTGGGAACTGGGTGTTGGGGGTGAGTAGGGCCGGCTGTCGGCCTGTCGCAGCCAAGGCACGCAACAACAATGTGAAGAAAATCCTTAACTTTCTTGAATATCCCTTGGGCTACAAGAGCATAGCACTAAATGCAAACATATGAAGAAATATGTTGAACTCTTTTTACTGTATCATAAACAAAACAAAAAACATGTCTTTGAGTCATCCAGTAGCTCAGGTGATAAGTGCTGTGCAGTGCCATAAAGAAGGCCTCCCCTAGGACAGCTGAGGCTGGGAATATTGTGATGGTAGCATTTACAGTACCTAGCAGGAGAAGGAGTCCTGGTTATTGCTCAAGGGTTCTTGAGGGAGCCCTGGTGCTTAGACCCTAGCCTAGGACTGTTGCTGCAATGACCAGAGTAAGAACACTGGGGTAGGAGTGAGACAATAGGGAAACACATCCCCAAGACAATGAAGGGTCATGGTATCAGGATCCCAGTCCTGGATCCAACTGAGCTCAAGGCTCAAGGAACAAAGAGAGCCTGCTGGATAAAAAAAAAAAAAAAAAAGTGTGTCCTTTGTTATTTTCCTGATCTGGTCCTGGGCACAGGGGCTGACAGAACAGGCCCCATGACCTGCCAGGGTTCCCGCATAGGGAAGCAAAGATTTAATACTTCAAAGCCCTTAGGATTTGTCCTCACTGGGTCTCTTCTGCTCATTAGCTTAGTACAGATAGCAAAAACACCACATTGACTCCAAAAGTGTTGTTCAAAATAAAAATTCTTTACTGGTATTGATGGCAGGAAAATCTAAGTTCAAAAGAATGATACCCCAAGGGTTAGTGCACCAAACAGCAACATAAAGGTGCATTGTGAGCACACTGAACAGTAGAGTAAATGAAATCCTAAAACACTATACAGAGCAGAGTTGCCATCTGGTCTCAGAAGCAATTCCTACTGTAGCACCGATGTTTGTTTTGACAAAATAAAACAAAGATCCAGTACATTTGTATTCATTTTCACAAGTATATTTTGGAAAATAATTGTCAAACAATTTGTCAAACATTTTATAGAATTAATGCAGTACATTTGTGACTAGCTTTTCAGAGCCATGCTTTTTAATGAAGCCAGATAAGAAACAGAACACTTACACTAACGGCCTAATTTTCAGAAGCCCGTTCACATAAATTTCAGGGGTTATACATGTGGCCAGGCCCTGAACGCACAGAGTGCGACCCAACAATGCAATGCTGGTCTCAGGGATAGCCATCCAGCCACTCGTTAGCGTTTTCGGACCTGCCGCTTGGGAATGGCTTGTGTGTCAGGAGAGACGAAGACCAAGGACAGGACACGGTATGACATGGAACTTGGATGACGACTCGGAAGACTCAGAAGACCTGGAACTTGACACGGAGATTTGGAACTAGAGACGGAGACTCTGGAGACTTGGAACTAGAGACGAAGACTCAGAGGACTTGGAACTTGAGATGAAGACTCGGGACTATAGTGGAGTCCAGCCTCCCAGGGCACTGTACCTCAGAGCGCCCTACACAAACCCCCCCCCCCCCCCCCCCCATAGGCTGATTGCGGACCATGCTTTCCCACTGCACACACTACACAACCTGCCACAGGTTGGTCGCGGACCATGCGGGGAGCGGGATAGGCTCAGGACTGAGACTCTGAAGAGGACAGGAATCAGGACATCACTTGGAACTTGGAACAAGGCTTGGAACAGGGAAGGTGATCCGCTAGCTGGACAAGCTCCACGAGCCCTGAACTAGGAACATGAACAGGAACTTGAGACTTGACTTGAAACTTGGACCTTGAAACTTGGAATTCTAAACAAGAATGGACTCCAAGGACTTGATCCAGTGAAGACAGACTTGGAAGCAGGCCCTGTGCCAGGAAGCGCCCTACACAGCCGCCCATGGCTGGTCACGGACTACGACGCTGGCACACCTAGAGGAAAGATGAGGGAAAATCCAGAAGACTGGAACATCAGGAGCTTGACTGAATAGTCGGATGAGATGAAGATTCAGAACACGGGACGAGGGACCAACAGGAGACTAGGAATACATAAGCAACATGACAGAGCTCTGAAGGGACAAGGAAGGGAGGAACCAGAATTGGAACTGGAACAGAAGGATCAGGAACATACAACAAAGAACATAGAACCATCTAGACAGAAGTAGACCATGGAGGACCTTGAAGGATGAAGAGATCATGGACAACCATGAAGATCCGATGCGAAGGCCCTGAGGAACTGACAAAGAGCCCTTTTGTATGGCTGCAGGCAGGGCGAGACAATGAGAGGGGTTATTCCCTTTTAAATGGGCTTCTATTAAAATTAAATACTTGAGTCTGGATACTCAGAGATATTTCACGGATTTTTGAGCTTAATATAAAGGATGCAGTAGGTGGGGGATGATATGGCAGCTGGAGACTTGGAAGGACCTGCCTGTCTCTATGTTAGAAAGAAATGCACTGTTTAAAATGGTAATGATGTTGTGAACCCTGGCCGCAGACCACCATGCTGGGTTCCCCTCATTTATCCGGAGGTCGCTGGTCTCCAACGTTCTCTGCGGTCCTGGTGGCTAGGCCACACCGAGCCTCCACCTCAGCGTTCTCCCCACGAGGGAGCCACAGCCGACTGCTGCTTGGGCTCTGCCCCCTAGGTGTGCGCATGCGGCCTAGCTCCACCTTTAAAGGGGCCGTGGCGGGAAACCTCGGCCCGGCCCCCAGCAATGACATCACAGTTTGGGGCTATTTAAGCCCACTTCCTGCTCCTTAGCCTTGCCTTGACAACAGGTCGTCTCTTGTGAGTAACTAGTTGCTGTTCCTGTGTGTTCCTGCTCCTGCTCCAGTGTCTTGCTTGTTCCTGCTCTAGCTCCAGTGTTCCTGCCTCCGCTCCTGAGTTCCTGTGGTCCCGTTCCTGCTTCTGCTCCAGCTTCTGCTTGATACTTTGGTTTGACTTCAGCTTGGTTCCTGGATTCTTCTGTCTGCTGCCTGCCCTAACCTCTGGCCTGCTTCTTCGTTTTGCACCTCTGCTGCCCGACTCAACCCCTGGACCATCTCCGTCTCTTCTAGTCTTCAGCCTGCCACGACCCGGACTGCTCTTAGGACCTCCTCCACCTGGAGACCTTCGCCTAAGTCCTGCCGGCCCCAGCACCCAAGGGCTCAACCTGCGAGGAACGAGGGTTGGTATAGTTGAAGGTCCTGTCAGGTCTCCTGGTCCTGTTCCGCCTCCCACCCTCGAGTACCGTTGTGAGGCCTTCTTCCAGTGGATCTTCCATCCTTGAGCCGGCTCAAGGGTCCATGTTTCCAACAAATGATGTCTAAATTGCTGTACAGAATGCAAATGCTTCCTTGTTGGTTGTGAAAAAAGGAACTGACTCTCATTAAATCATCCTTTACCAATTTCGTGTGGAGAGGTCGACAACCTAAAATAGCGTATGCCAAATTAATGCAGGTTAAAGCCGGGGGGGGGGAGGGGGAATCGATGCACCCAACTTTAAGTTGTATTATTGGGCATGCCATTTAAGATTTCTTAGGGAATGCATTACTGGTCAATATAAATATGACTCGCTACAGGTTCTGGTGGATCTTTACTCACCCTATGCGCATTTAGGATTACTACTCCTTGCTGATAAACAGATTTCTGGTGAGTTACAGGGAAACAATCTGGTGTTCTTTAACTCTAACTTGGAGAGCACTGAGGAAAAACCTTTATTCATCTGCTGGCTTTTCTCTTTTTTCCCCTACTCAGAATAACCTTGGCTTTCAGCCGGGCATGGATAGTGATATCTTTCAGAAATGGGCCTTTTGGGAGTGACTTTGCTGCGTCACTTCATAGATGATGATACTGGTCATATATTGAGCTTTGCACAATTGCAAGCTACATATCTGATCCTAAACAAACATTTTTCTGGGTATTTGCATGTCTGACATTACTTAGCCAGTTTTAAACTCACTGCAGAGGGAATAAAGAGGGAAGTGTATTTTGCTGTCGAGATGGAGCATATTCCTAGGGGGGAAAATGCCATCTCTCAGTGGTATAACTACTGTAAAGAAAAATTGGGACATGATGGACTACAGAATGTGGTGGATTACTTGTCCAAAGAATCCAGCAATACCTACAGGGTTGATCAGACTAGTGGGATATTTCAAGACATACATAGATTAGCAGTGGCTGTTCAGTACAAGGAAATGCAATATAAAAACCTGTATCACTATCAAGCAGACAGAGTACGTACGGTTATTTAAAATGAAGGTAATTGAAACCGACTTATGTCATAAATGTAAAACTGCCAAAGGAACTTACATACACTTGTTTTTACATTATCCTAATTTTGCTCTCTTCTGGACAGTAATACTGCAATGAATATTGGCTTGTACAGGGATACGCTTACCTCTACAAGGAGATATACTTATCATGGGGGATATTAGAAGGCTGAAAGTGCTGGTTAAACATATCTCATTTGGATATCTTAACTTTATTACAATGGCTTTACCGGCAGTATGCGAATGTATATTTCGAGAATGGATAACTGATGCACAACTTATTTTTACTATGTGGTGAGAAAATATGATTTTGTTAATGTAATTGGAAAGATTTGATGTACAATTTCTAGAGAGGAAAATCTCAGCCGAATATAAACAGGCATGGTTTCATTTCTACAACCGCTAAGCTATTCATGATCATACTGTATTAACTCAATTGGGGTATTCTACAGCTTGGAGAGTAACAAAATGTAATAAACGAGGTTCCTTCAAAATTTAAGCAGTGTAATGGAGAATAGAGTATGGACGAGTGTGGATGTGTATGTATGTATGTATGTGGGTGCGTGCGGCTGGCAGTGGTGGTGGGGTAAGGGACGGGTTTCATGGAGAGGATAGAATGAAAGAAAAATGAAATTGGATCTGGTAATGCTATATTCTGCTGTCATGATGCAGTTCTTTATTACTATTGTATTAGATGCACATTTTAAATGTTATTATCTGCCCTTTTTTTTTTTTTTATTGTACTCTACCAATAAATTTTGGAAACAAAAATAACAACACCTATTTATAATGCGGTAATGTGGGTCCTGAGGCTCCCGCCTCACATTTAAATCACTGGCCAACAAGAAATAAAAATTGCCATGGCTTGATAAAAGGTTGAGCGGGATCAGTGCTGACCCTCAGCTCAACCCGGAGCCGCCACTCGAGTTGGCTCGGACTGCCCAGGATAAAAAAAAATAGGTGCTTGCATAGCAACAGCCTCCTTCCCCATTTGCATCAAAATAAATAAGATGTCCCAGGTGGACCCCCCCTTGTATTCCCTCTACCACTCAAGTGCTCAAAATAAATTCTAAGGTGTGCCAAGCCCCCCCCCCCCCCCAATACATCCTCCTACCCCCAAGTGTACAAAATAAAATCTCAGATGGCCTGGAACCTCCTGTACCTCCTCACACCCCCAAGTAGTAAAAAAAAACCCATGTTCCAGGAACTCCCCTTCACCCCCCTTCACCCCCCCCCCCCCATCCCCAAACCACCTCCCACACCCCTTGAACCTTTAAAATCACAAACATGTCCCTCAGTGGGGCCAGGGCGCACACTCATACCCGGCCTGGGTGGCACCATTTTCCAAAATGGCACCAACCTTACCTTGCCCTGTGTGACTGCGGCAAGGTCCTGGGATCAGACCCAGACCACGTGGCCAATGTGAAAAATGATGTGGCTTATTTTTGAGGTCACGATATATAAATATTTAATGATGTATTAGGGCTGATGCTGATGAAATAAAGGAAGTTCAGAAATGTAATAGAAAGCTTGAAATTAGGGAAAAGAACAGGTCCTCCTAACTTTTTGAACTCTGTTATTCAATTAATGGATTTGCTAGCAAACATGATGGCAGGGCTGAATTATGGCAGGCTCTCATGGATATGGGCTTGGTTTCATCCATTACTCCAACTGGGCAAACTTCTTTGAGATTTGATGCACATTTAAGACTAATCGGAGAAAATTCTTTTTCATTCAACGCACAATTAAACTCTGGAATTTGTTGCCAGGGGATGTGGTTAGTGCAGTTATAGTGTAGCTGGGTTCAAAAAAGGTTTGGATAAGTTCTTGGAAGAGAAGTCCATTAACTGCTATTAATCAAGTTTACTTAGGGAATAGCCACTGCTATTAATTGCATCAGTAGCATGGGATCTTCTAGGTGTTTGGGTAATTGCCAGCTTCTTGTGGCCTGGTTTGGCCTCTGTTGGAAACAGGATGCTGGGCTTGATGGACCCTTGGTCTGACCCAGCATGGCAATTTCTTATGTTCTTATGTCCTGAACTGCCTAATCTGTTTTCAACTGTGTGCTGGAGTCAACTGTGCTTTGTATTTTGTATTGATCAGGTAAATCTAGGTGACTCTGTGAAAATATAGATGCTTGTGATCTGTAAAAAGTTACGTCATCATTGGATCTTTTATTTTTTGTTTTAATATCATCACAGATGGCAGCAATAAATGTATCCTCCTAACTAGCAGAGGGGGTATATCCATCTATGTAGACCTAATCCCAAAGGCAGAGGATAATTGTGAGATTGGTATGCTTCCCAGATGATGATTGTGTCAGACTGAGATCCTGTCAGTGATAGTCTCTGGTTATGATATCCTGTTGCAATGGACCTCTTGGAAACTCGGAGTGCTGCCCTGAGGCTGTTACATTCCCCTAAACTTAAGAACCATATTTAAGTGCCCAGGAGGCCAAATTTGCTCATAAACAGTGGCAACAAAGGGAATAAATGATAGGGAACAGAAAATATTATAAATAATGTTTTGGGGCAAAGAAGACCAAAATGCCACAAGCTTTACTTAACCAAGCTTGTTTTGAGGTATTAAATATGGATAGGAAATGCAGTGGTTGCATATTTCATATTACTCTTGTTTTCTATGGTTTCAGCAGCCTAGAAGTGTGACTTGCTAGAGCTTACCGAGCATTGCAGAGTACATTCTGGGGTTAAGGGGTGCTTCTTGTGTGAGTGAGGTTGATGTAGTGGTGGTGGTGGTGGTGGTGGTATGAACGAGCTTTAAAAGTGAAGGGGGTGATTGAGGACTATATATCGGGTAGAGCATAACCCTCATCTCTCTGGCAGGGCCTAGGAAGATATCTGTAGATTTCATGAAGAGAGATGGGAGTGAATGTGAAGCCCAAAGCTTTCATTTTAATTTAATTGAATGATTAATTTTGAGTGCTGATTCCCTGGTGTTCACGAGAAATTCTACTTATATAAACAATGGCATCAGGTGTGTGCCATGATAGCCCTTATCTGGATAATAAAGAACCTAACTAAATTGAAGAGAGCTTTACTTTAAGAAATCCTGTTACATAATTCCTATTACATTTTACCTTTTCCTGAGAAAAAAAAAGCAGCAATCAAGTTAACAGCTCATAAATCTGTAATATGACACACAATGGATTTGATCAAGGATTTAAATTGTGTGAAAGAGGTTAGTGGACAACTGAGAGGAGGAAATTGTAGAAGTAATGTATGAGAGTATGGGATGCTTTTTCTTTTCTTTCCCCATTGGTATGTATAATCTCAGAAAAATACCTTAGGATTAGAAGTTGAGCTGGGAGTGAGCATATAATTTATAAAGTAAGAATGTTTTCCAATTAGTTTCTTCAACTCTATTCTCTGTTTTAGATTCATAGATTTCAGTAAGCCACTCAGCAGCCAAATAGCAGACTCTTTTATAGCCAGCTAACTTTAGAAAAATGTTCAAATGCAAACTAGTTGGCTAGTTTATAATTAAAATTCATCTAAATTGAGCTGGCATTCTTTGGCTAGTCTCATATTTTTACTTAGGCCTAAGTTAGCCTTCTGTCTGTGTTGCGTCCGTCGGTCCCAGACGGCTTCGACCTCTGTACCTCACCTTTCTTCCTTCTCTCTCCTCAAGCCTTGGGAAGATGGCTGCTGCCACGTCTTCATGCCGCTCTCTCCGGTGTCCCTGGATTGTCAACGGCGATGGTATTCACCATGATTTTCTTGAGGGTCTCCTAGGGTGCACGCGCGCACGCCACCCACGTCTTTATCCACTTCATGGCGGGAACCTCGGGGGCGTCCCCTCCGAGTAACGTCAACACATCCTGGTATTTAGCCAGCCCTTCATTTGCTAACAATCTGAGTTAGCAAGGATTGAAGGATTGGATTGCCTCCGCTCTAAGCTGCTCTGCTGCTTCCCAGCTGCCGCAGGAAGCTCTCTCTGCCCTCCAGGGTATTTCTTCACTAACCTGGGTACCCACTCCTCGGGGGCCCTTCTGCTCTATTTCAAGTTCCTATCTTGGGATACCGGGTACTCGCTTCTCGAGGGCCTGCTCTCCCTAATCTGGTGCCTGCCACTGAACAACTTCTGCCTGCCAGGACCTTCAACAATACAGCTTCTACTTCAGTGAGTACAAACCCTTTCAGTCTGTCTCACCTTCAGCTTCAGCGCTCTGTGTCTACATCCGGGACCTGTCCCTGCTACGCCGCGCTGCCTATTACCTACTCGAGTGTGAGACTGGTCTCCTCTGCTGAGGACCCCTGGACTACTGCTGTTGGGTTACCTTCACTGCTGCCAGCTCCCTGGGCAGTACCATCGAGCTGGATAATAAATACAACTTCTCTGTGTCTGCGTGTATAGAGTCTAGCCTAGTACTGTAGTTCCTCATGGGGCTCCTCCCCGTGGGAGTGGCCATCACCGCAGTACCCAAGAATCCACTCCAACACCTCATAACCATAACAGTCTGTAGTTGGCAGCTCACATATTTAGAGTGAAGCTGCTAAAAGCACCAAAGAAATAGGTTTGCTCCTCATTCAGGTCAACTACTGGCGCTCAGTCAACAAAATAGTGTGCTGTGATAACTCTTACAGTGGCTAGTTAGTAAAGACAGTAAGTTGACTTGTTTACACAACTGTTTTGTTGATTTTCCTGTACATACCCAGATCAGTCCAAACCAGTGGGTTATGCATTCCCACCAGCAGATGGAGTCAGAGAGCAAAGCTTTGAGGCACTGATATCCCAAATGTGCCACCTGCAGCTCATCAGTATTTCTCTGACTCCAGCCTAGTGAGTGGAGGAGTAGCCTAGTGGTTAGAGCAGTGGGCTATGAACTAGGAGACCAGCGTTTGAGTTCTGCTGTTGCTCCTTGTGACATTGGGCAAGTCACTTTACCCTTCATTGCCTCAAGTACAAATTTAGATTGTAAGCCCCCTGGGGATAGGGAAATACCTACAGTACCTGAATGTAATCCACTTTGAAGTGCTGAAAAAAAGTGTGAAAAGTGGAATATAAAATAAAATATGGTGGTTGTATATACCTGCAGCTATGTGAGATAGATTGTTCTTGCTCCCTGAGGTGCTAGGTTCAGTGTCTGGGCTATCCCTCAGGTAGAGCCGGGTGGATGGGGGGTGGTTACCCCTGGTGGTGCTAGCCCGTGTGGTTCCAGGGCCCCTGATAGCCAGGGGACTGGCTTCCTCAGTGACCGGAAGGCTCCTCAGTGAAGTAGCCCCTTTGGGGATTTTTTTCTATTATTCTTAGCTTAGGCTTTATTTTTTTTCTGTTACTAGAAGTAACAAAAAAAGGTTTTTGTGTAAAAAAAAACCCCCAAAACCAAAAAACAGCTCCAAGTTCCCTGTTCACCGTGGCTCCCGGGGTAAATTTATTTATTTATTTATTTATTTATATATTTAACATTTTTATATACCGAACATTTGTTTTTCACTTCATGTCAGTTTACATTGTGACTAGGGCCAAGTTTTAATCCTGGTCCAACAAAACAAGTAAACTTAACTATATAAAAGCACTTGTAAATTATCAAAGTAATAAAATAAAATAATCATAAAATAAAAATAAAAATTGCCCAATAAAATACAGAAAAATGTATAAGTTATCCAAGTAAACAAACTACAAAATAATAAAATACAACATTTTGTATAAAAACCTACATAAAACAAAATCACTAAAATAAACATTTCTTGTCTAAAAAATAAAATAACGGGGGAGTCCATAACAAAACAAAGGATTAACCTGGTTGAGAATAATTCTGCTCAAACATCCATGTTTTTAACATTTTTTTTGAAAGATTGTAAGTTTGCTTCTTGTCGGATATCGAGCGGTAAAGAATTCCAGAGATTTGGCCCAGCCAACGGTGGTGCAGAGCCAGGCGGACCCCTGAAGAGGAGGGGAGAGTGTTTCAGCCCTGGTAAGAACCTTCGAGGACATTTTTAGGCTCCCTGTCTCATTTTTACCGCTGACCTGGAGCTATGTTTACCACAGTGGCCATTTGTTTCTTTTTTTATCTCCCACACGGCTCCCCAGCTTTCCTCGGGCCGATTTTCGCAGCATTTATGGTGGGAGTCACCAGGGCTGGGTGGCAGCACTTGTTTTCTTCCAGGGGAGGACTTATATGCCCCTTTTTGCAGGAGGAACATGGCAGAAACTCTTCTGGTGGAACCCTGTAAGGCTTGTGGGGTATGGTCAGCTTATTTAGACCCCCTGTCACTGCATGGACTGTGCACGGGGTAGGGAAGGGGCCTCAGACAAGAGAAGAAAACCTAAAACATCTGCACGCAGGTCAGGCTCGGCAGCTGGGTCTAATGGAAGGAGCCTAACCCCCACTGGCACCCTGTGGAAAAAGTCTCCCAGGTGACCCTCCCCCGCTGTCCCCCACTGTGCAGACTCAGAGACCGGAGGAATCGAGAGATACGGACACTGATTCTAGCAGTGAAGAGATGGGACATGGGGGATTTTCACCGGAATTTGTGCTGCTCATGCATGAAGCATTTCTGGCTCGGAAGCTCGCGAAGTGCAGAGCCCAGGATGGGAGCGTGGGAGTTCCCAAACGTCCCCATCTGCAAACTGATGGTTATCCGTCCCAGGCAACTTTGGCTCGGGAGGATCTAACGGGTACAGTCGACCAGCAAGGGAACAACTCCACTCCGCCCCCGAGGAACACCGCTGCAGATCAGGGTGAGGTTCCTCCAGACATAGATATGGGCGACGACAATCAGGATCTGGTAGAACCTAGTGTGAAGGGGGACAACCCCCGTGTAGTCCAGCTGTTTAAGAAGGAGGAATTGTGCTCCCTTATTCCCTAGGTGCTTGAGGAACTGGGGGTGAGACCCTCGCTGGAAGATTCCAACGGCAAGGGAATGAACCCAGTCCTGGACAGTCTCCGGGGTTCACCTAGTGCTTTCCCCATCCCGAAGAAGATTCAAAAGCTCATCAGCTGGGAATGGGAATCCCCAGAGGTGGGGCTTAAGGTCAGCTGGGCAATGCAAACACTCTACCTGCTAATGGAGGAACTTTTAGAATGTCTCAGGGTACCTAACGTGGATGTGGCTGTATTAGTGGTGACCAAAAAGACGACCATTCCAGTGGCGGGAGTGGCTGCTCTCAGAGATGTGCACGACTACAAGCTGGAGCTGTATCTGAAGCGAGTGTTCGAGGTCTCCTCCTTAGGACTTCGGGTGGCAGTGTGTGCCAGCATGATGCAAAGAGCGTGTTTGTTGGATTAAAAAACTTCAGGACCCATCATCTTCTGGGATTTTGTCAGCTTCTCAGGTGGCTCATCTGGAGGCGGCGGTAGCATATGTGGCGGATGCCTTATATGACTTGGTGCATCCGGTGGCCCATACTATGGTCTCCTTGGTGGCGACTCGGTGACTTCTATGGCTCTGTAATTGGGCAGCGGATGCTTCCTCCAAGTTGCAACTGTGCAGTCTGCCTTTTCGAGGGAAGTTGCTGTTTGGAGAGGATTTGGCTCAGCTGATGAAATCTCTGGGGGATTCCAAGGGCAATAAACTGCCAGAAGATAGAAAGCCCTACAGGAAATCATTCGGTCCTCGATCCTGTTTTCGGGATTTCTGAAAAAGCAGGTTGGGATGGAGTGTCCCACCTTCTGGTTCCAGACAGACCTCTTCCCATACACAGTCCTTTCGCTGCTCCAGTCGTCATGCCAGAGGTAGTTTCCTTCAGGGAACCGGACCTGGGAAGCCTGCCCAATGAAATCAGGCCCGCCCACTCCTCGAACAGGATGATTGGGGGCAGGTTGTCCCAATTTTACGAAGAATGGGCCAGGATCACCTCCGATCGCTGGGTGTTGGAGGTGATAAAAGAAGGTTACGCCTTAGAATTTTCTCGGCTTCTCATGCCGGCCTTTGTGGAATCGCAATGGGTTTCCCACAACAAGCAAGTCGTGGTAGAAGACACTCTACAAAGATTGCTGGCCCTGAAGGTGATCGTCCCTGTGCCATCCAAGGAACGGGGAAGGGGACGGTACTCCATTTAATCCGCAGTTCCCAAAAAAGGAGGGCACTTTCCGACCCATCCTGGACCTACAGAAGGTGATTTGCTGCTTGAAGGTGCCCTGTTTTCGAATGGAAACACTTTGAACAGTCATCGCAGTGGATCGAAAGGAAGAGTTCCTCGCCTCCTGGATCTCATCGAGGCTTATCTACACATCCTGATTCGCAGCACTCACCAGAGATTCCTACGATTCAAGATCCTGGGTCAGCATTTTCAGTTCCGGGTGCTGCTGTTCTGACTGGCGACGGCCCTGCGCACCTTTACCAAGGTGATGGTCATGGTGGCGGTGACCCACCGGAAGGAAGGGATAATGGTCCATCCTTACCTTGACGATTGGCTGATTCGAGCCAAGTCAGAAGAGGAAGATGAGCGGACGGTTCTTTGTGTGATCCATTGTCTCCAATCCCAAGGCTGGGTAATCAACGAAGTGAAAAGTCATCTGACTCCATCACAGTGTCTGTAGTATTTGGGAGCTCGTTTTGACACCTTCCAGGGCAGAGTGTTTCTCATGAATGACAGGATGTACAAATTGCAGCAATAAGTGCGTCTCTTGTTACAGCTTCCAATTCCCAGAGTGTGGGATTACCTAAAAATTCTGGGGTTCATGGCTTTGACATTGGAATTGGTGCCTTGGTCCTTTGCTCACCTGAGACCATTGCAGAAAGATCTACTGTCACGGTTGGACCCAGTGTCGGAGCAATACCAGTTGCCCCTGCCTTTTTCACAGTGAATCAGGTTCAACCTGCAATGGTGACTGTTGGAAGACAACTTACAGAAGGGGATGCCCCTCGAAGTCCCAGATTGGGTGATCATGACAACGGATGCAAGCCTTCAAGGCTGGGGAGCAGTGTGCCTCAGTCATGCGGCGCAGGGAACCTGGTCCTTACCCGAACGGTCGTGGTCTATCAATCGCCTAGAGACAAGGGCAGTCCGCAAAACATTGTTGGCATTCCAATCCCTGGTGCAGGGGAGAATGGTTCGAGTCTTCTCGGACAATGCCACCATGGTGGCATATCTCAATCGCCAGGGAGGTACCAGGAGTCCGGCCATGGCACAGGAAGTACACTTCCTCTTTGCTTGGGCCGAGCTTCATCTGGAAGGCATCACAGCCTCTCACATGGCAGGCATGGATAACATGCAGGTGGCCTTCCTCAGTCGTCAACAGCTGGATCCCGGGGAGTGGGAACTATCCCGGGAGGGTTGGAATTACATTTGTCCCCGATGGCGAGTTCCCCAAATGGGCTTCATGGTGACCCGTATCAACGCTAAGATGGACTGGTTCTTCAGCCGAAAGAAGGAAATCGGGGCAGTAGGAGTAGACACCCTAGTCTGCAAGTGGCCAACTGGAATCCTCCTGTATGCCTTTCCTCCATGGCCCCTGATCGGGCGCGTTCTCCGGCGCATAGAGGTCCATCCTGGTTCGGTAATTCTGGTGTCTTCAGAGTGGCTGCAGCGGCCGTGGTTTGCGGACTTGGTACAGTTCGTGACAGACAGCCCGCTATGCCTAGCTCATCTGCCGAACCTCCTGCGACAAGGGCCCATTTTTTCGGATCGGGAGGATAATTTCTCTCTCACAGCCCGGTGTTTGAGAGGCGGCGATTACGGATGAAAGGTTATTCAGAACAGGTGATTTCCACCCTGCTTCAGACCAGATGGCCTTCGACGTCTATGGCATACACTCGAGTGTGGAAGGTGTTTGAAGTCTGGTGTGACCAGCAGGGTGTTATGCCGTTGTCGGTGGCCATTCCTCGGGTCTTGGGGTTTTTGCAGCATGGCCTATGCTCGAAGCCAAGTCTCGTCTTGGTCCCTTACCCTGGAAATTGTCTCGGCCCTCGGATGTTCTGGTGGCTGCTCCATCCATGCTTAAGACTCTGACTGAACCTGTGCCATTCCAGCGTGGTCCACGACCAGCCACGGGTGCTGTGTAGCACGTGCCTTGGTACAGGCTTCTACTGAATCTTCGCCATGTTCCGGCTTTAACTACCATATATTCGTCTGGAGTCTGCTTCGCACTTAAGCGTGGTCCGCGACCAGCCCATGGGCTGTGGGCTGTGTAGGGCATGCTGCATTGCAGCCTCAACCCAGTACTTGACTTTCTTCCTGAACCTTGATCCTGAGTCTTCGTGCTCAAGCTTCTCATCTGAGTCTTCACGTCCTAAGTCTCCTGTCTGACTCTTCATGTTCCAGAGCCTTCGTCTGCCCTCCTTCTCCTGTCCAGCCTGCTGCCATTGCCGTTCCCAGTGACAGGTCTGAAAGGGCTTGGAGTAGTCAGAGGACCACTCAGAGACAAACCAAGGGTGGTTGGTCTCACTGAGGTATGCAGGTTGACAGGGGCCTGGGCTTGGCCTCGGCCCAGACACGGATCCGTCTCACCAGCCTCGGTGTTTCCCCAGAGCTCCTCTCTGGGTTCACCGAGGTCCAAGGGTACACATCTCCTATTCTCGCACAGCAGCTGCTCATGGCATCTCTTGCTACATCTAGCCAAAGCCTACATGCGCATAACAGTTTGCGAAGGCTTCTCAAGGCCTCCCTTCACATAACAGTTTGTGAAGGCCTCTCCAGGCCTCCCTGCACATAACAGTGCCTGGTCAACACCCATGCCCCTCTCCTTTTTGGGAACTTTTCATTTGTGCTCGTAGCGGCAAGGACACACATACTCGGGCGGGTTTTTAAATCCACTGATTTAAAAACGCATATCTCAAAATTTTGGCATGTGCTGGGCTTTTAAAATTCACTTTTAACTGTTTTCTCCCATTTTGTGTCTGTTGGATAAATGCTTAGTAAATAGGGCCCTGGACTATAATTGTTCTGGAGGCAAGAAAATACCTACAGTAGCTGAATGTAATCTGCATTGAAATATCTATGAGTCAAAAGAAGAAAATAAATTGTCTTTTCTAAATCATGATGATAAATCACTCTGAAGTATTTTATCCCCTCCTGTTTCCACTGAAATAAATAAGAATCACAAATATATTTTATACAATATTTGTTTCCCTTTTGTTTTTTCCCCACATGTGAATGCTTTGTTTATAATCTTGTCTGTTTACAGTCCATAAGTATGGCATGATTTGCTCAGCCATATTACATATTTCTCTTGTCATTGTTTTCATGTCTAATGCATGTTCTACTGTACCCCGCCCCTAACTCTGGTATGTGCAGGATACAAATCTTTTAAATAAAATAAAATAAATAACTATTAAAGGGGAGCGTTCTGATTTGGTCAAACTGATTTTGTAACCTGATAGATCCAAAAACAAGGAATAGTGTCTAACAGTATAGAAATGGAAACATGCAACGCTGATAGATTAATATATCATCTGAACAAATGGATGATTTACATTCAGTATCATTAACACTAATCCAGTGGATCTCTACCTGGCTTCTTCATTGTAGGAATCACAATCTCAGAAAAGGTACCATTAGTTTTACTCTAGATAATGACATTTTAGACCAGTGGTTCCCAATCCTGTCCTGAGGATCCCTCAGCCAGTCAGGTTTTCAGGATATCCACAATGAATATGCATAACATGCAAAATTTCCTCTATAACATGCAAATTTTCTCTCATGCATTGTTGCGCTCGGGGGTGGACCCTTGTTCTGGAGCAGTGAAGAACAGCTCCCTGGTTGGGACCAGGAAGCATCTGCTCCCAGGGGGTGGAGCACTGGAGGAGACAGAGGCTGGGAAGAGCTTCACCACTGGAAGCCTGAGGTCCCCCCGGGTGGAGCCCGTAGGGAACTTGGACTTAGGTGGGCCTCGCAGGGTCTCCTGGAGAGATGGTAGACTGGCGTGCCCACGGGCAGGGAAGGAGTGCAGTCGGGTTCAGAGCTGGAGGTCAGATGGAGCAAGGAAGACCAGAACAGTGTAGGCGATAAGGAAAGGGACAGAGCCAGAATCAGAAGACGTAATCAATCAGGCAAAGGTCAGATACCAGGAATCAGTCCGAGAGTGGTCAACGTAGCAAGGTCAGGTTCCGGAGGTCAGACGAGGTCACAGGCAGGCTGAGGTCAGAAGGCAGGCAGCAGGCAGAGTAGTCAAGTAGCAGGCCGAAGTCAGTACCAGAGAGACAGTCCAAAGGTACTACCTGGGGAGACGGACAGACGAACACTGGAACAGAAGGACGCTGGAACAGTAGGATGCAGGAACAGACGAATACAGGAATAAGGCTGGAACAAGACTGGAACAAAACTGGAACGAGACTAGAACAAGGCTTAGAACGCAGTGACAATCTAGCAGAACAAACCCGATTGCCAAGGCAAGGAAGTACAGGAAGGAACTTCCTTAAGTAGTTCCTTCAATCAGGGCGCGCCGCGGGGCTAGGACCCGCCCCTGGCCCTACAAGAGGCCGGGCGGACCGCGCACACGTAGGGGTGTGGCCAATGCCATTGGCGACGC
Organism: Rhinatrema bivittatum; assembly: GCF_901001135.1. Classification (NCBI taxonomy): domain Eukaryota; kingdom Metazoa; phylum Chordata; class Amphibia; order Gymnophiona; family Rhinatrematidae; genus Rhinatrema; species Rhinatrema bivittatum. The sequence goes on along the minus strand of NC_042616.1, from coordinate 198,052,316 downwards.
TGGACTCCAGCATGAGGCCTGGTGCGCAGTAGAAGGCCCAGGAACCACCGCCGCAGGACGCCGGGGCCTGGAGGAACTTGCGGCTGCAGCTGGGGAGGCCGACCTGGGACCTGCTAAGGAGCCAGAGAGGTGAGCAGGCCCATGCGCGGACAGGGCGCGCAACATGCATATTCATTGTGGATATCCTGAAAACACGACTGGCTGGGGGGTCCCCCAGGACAGGGTTGGGAACCATTGTTTTAGACAGAACTTTAAAAGATATACATGAGTGCCCGTATATGTGCATATATGCATGCAAATGCGTATGTACAATTTAAAATACACCATGCGCATGAATGTGTGCCCCTAATATTAAGCAAATGTAGTCTGTGTATTTCCCTTAGGACTCTGTTGGCTTTAACATACGCATGCATGCAGATTTTAAAGCATGCACCCATAAAGGACATTCACAGTTTTACCAATTAGTCCACCAGTTTGCCCAGTCTTTCTCTAGTTCACCAGACCCCTCTGGTTCTTCAGCTTGCACGCTTTCCAGTTTACACCCTGTCATTTTAAGCCTAAAATGAGATTTCTGCAGACTTACACTTTATCAAGAGCAGAAGTAAATATACATTGCTAATAGCCCACTACACACTATGGCCACTAGATTTAAAATACAGATTTATGCGCATAAAGGTTGGGCTCGCCCTGGAATGCACCCTTTTTCCCATGTGTTTGGCTTCTCATGCACACTCACATATGTGCGTAATTGGGCTGTTTTAAAATATAAGTTGCTTGCTCTCAGTTCAAATACCCTACCACTACTCCCTTCCTTCCAAGTTCACGCCCCCCTTGCGCCCCCTCTTTTCAATAAACTCTTCCCACCCCCCTTACCCCCTCCTATACACAGTAGTTCTATGTTCATTGTAAAGCCTGTTGCTACTTTTTGTTCCTTGTTAACCGATGAGATGATCCCAACGACCATCGGTATATAAAATCTGTTAAATAAATATATGGGCCTTTTAATGCGAGCAACTCTCAAAATTCACCCCTTAATAGTGCTTAAATTTGAAAGTCAACTTGCTAGACTTGATAAAATTCTACCATAAAACTATCCAGTTCTGTTGATTAAAAGTAGTCAAAGAAGGAAAGGGAGGGCAGAGCAAATCATAGTCCTTGCAAGTTCAAAGACACTTCACTTCTTTTCTTCCAACAAAAACTCCTTTGAAAAATGTTCAGATTGGTACATTTAATAGTTGCCCCCCTGACATGGACCCCGTGTTTCTCCACAAAGGCTGCGTCGGGAGAGACAGCAAATCAGGAATTTATACCCTAAAAATAAAAATCAAAGAACACATAATCAGGTAAGGACCAAATCCAGGAAGGTATAGAATACAAGTTACAATGATTACATGCCTCTTAAAATAACAATCTTCCATGTATAGGGGAGTTTGTGTTACAAACCCATCACTAGGTCATTTAAAGATGCCAGGTAAAGAAATACGAGCAGTGTACTCCAAAGAATGCACCAGACAGCCAATCAGAGTAGATGCCGTCATCAAGGTTCAAAGCACTCAACAGTAAATATTTCAAAAGGGAGCAGTCTGTTTCTGCGTTGACAGATTCCATGTACAAGAAAATGTTAGAGCAAAGGAAACAAAAGGTAATATGTCTGGCATTGTGATGAAACATAAAAAAGAAAGGACAGGCCATCATTCATGTGCATAGCCCACATAATGATGCATTAATGATACTGACCAATCCTAGAGAATGCCAAAAACTCAGTAACATTAAACCAGAGTTGCCAAAATCAGATGTTCTCATAATAAAGAGACTAATATATTATGTCATTAGAAGTACCCCCTGGTTTGTTTGTTTTTTTAGCTGAAACCAAAACCTATATATTCCATATACATAATCCTTTGCCCAAGGGAAGGGCAAGGGAGAGGGGAGGAAAGATTTCTGGCAACATTGCTTTTATTAGTTAAAAAGGTGCTCATTTTGTCTTGGAATGCTGAGGAGGTTCCTATGATTAAAACATGGTCTGACCATACACAGCACAGCACATGGACGGAATCCCTTACAGAAAAAAAGAGTTCACTCATGCTAAAAGAAAGCTGGTTTATAGGGGATATCTTCAGCTCTGGGCATTGGTGCGTAAACTGCTGTAATAAGTTTTGCTGACCCTTATACTCTTTTGGGGGAATTCTAAAAGCCCTGTGTGTGCCAAAGTCGGGAGATACGCGCAGAAGTTGGGCCAGCATGCGCCACTCAGACTTTAAAAGGTGGCCTTGTACCCGCGCATCTTCCGCTATGTGCACAAATTAGAAGTTTAGAAAAAGGGTTGGGGTGTGGGCATGATCTGGGGGCAGGGCATGGGCGTTTCGGGGAAAGGCCAAGAGACGTGCTTACGCACAGAGGTGCCCTTGCCACGTAACATTTCTACTGCTATGGATGGCGTGTAAATTAACAAAACAAAAAATTCCAGGCTAGTCAGTGGGGTTTTAAGGGTTGGGGCTAACAGGGGAAAGGGGAGGCTAATAAATTAGGGGGGTTGAAATAGCTGAAATTGATTAAAAGAATCCCTTCCATAGTGAATGCAAGTGGACAATGTTGATGATTTAAAGTTTCAAATAAGGCCCAAGAAACAGCGTGTGATTTGTTTCTTATAAGATAAGGATAGACAACTGTTTCATTGCTTCCCATCAGGTCGATACAGTAACGTGCGGTTGAAGATTCCCCGTCTGTAACGTGCTGGGAGCGCACAATACAGACGAGTAAGGTGATCCAGCAATACAGTCTCCAGTTTCACGCGTCCGTAGCGCTTCTTAAAATAGACGCATAACCCTTTCCGCACCCAGCATGTAAATGATGTGTAAATGAACGAATTAGCTGTATAATGAAGGAATTAGCTATTCCCCTCCGATACTGTAACGGGCGCTGATATTATCTCCTTAGTAACCCGCTGTTTTGCCGCGGCCTTAACGTGTTAGTTTACCGCCTCCCCCTAGTAGGAGTTAGGACTGTGAGTCTAGTAACAAATCCATCGACACCGCTTAAGATACTCAAAAACAATAAAACACAATAAAAAAAAAAAACGATACAGAGATGATCGAGAAAATGTAATGCTGTGGGACACATACAAACCTGTCAGAAAAAAAAATTTTTTTTTAAATACCTGTCACTTTCCGAATCGTGCGGTCATCCAGGCAGCAGCGGGAGCCGGAGGGCCGCGTGGGTCCAGGCGGCCGGTGGCGGGAGCCGGGTGTTCGATCGAGGCCGCGGGCGGGTGGGCGCGTGTTCGATCGAGGCCGCAGGCGGGTGGGCGCGCGTTGGTTTCAGGCGGGCGGCGGCAGTGGCGGCGGGATCCGGGGGGCGGGTGGGCGCGTGTTCAATCGAGGCCGCGGGCGGGTGGGCGCGTGTTCAATCGAGGCCGCGGGCGGGTGGGCGCCTGTTCATCCAGGCCACGGGGGCGGGTGGGCGCGCGTTGGTTTCAGGCGGGCGGCGGCAGCGGCGGCGGGATCCGGGGGGCGGGTGGGCGCGTGTTCAATCTAGGCCGCGGGCCGGGTCGCACAGGCGCGCATTCATTCAGGCGGAGGGAGCCGGCGGCGAAAGCGGCCTCCGGCAGCCCCCACCGGCAGTGAATGAATGCGCGCCTGTGCGACCCGTGCGATTCGGCGCTCAAGGCGTGACGTCACGGCATGTGACTGCCTTGAGCGCCGAATCGCACAGGCGCGCATTCATTCACTGCCGGTGGGGGCTGCCGGAGGCCGCTTTCGCCGCCGGCTCCCTCCGCCTGAATGAATGCGCGCCTGTGCGACCCGGCCCGCGGCCTAGATTGAACACGCGCCCACCCGCCCCCCGGATCCCCTGCCGCTGCGCCGCCCGCCTGAAACCAACGTGCGCCCACCCGCCCGCGGCCTCGATCGAACATGCGCCCACCTGCCCGCGGCCTCGATTGAACACCCGGCTCCCGCTGCCGGCCGCCTGGACCCACGCGGCCCTCCGGCTCCCGCCGCTGCCTGGATGACCGCACGATTCGGAAAGTGACAGGTATTTAAACATTTTTTTTTTTTTTTTATAACATTCAGGTTTTTACATATTTTTGGTTTTTTGTTTTTTACACTTCCTGGTGCCTGTCATTTGAAATGACAGGTACCAGCGCACCCAGGTTACTGTATAGGCGCTGTATTAAGCGCCTATACAGTAAAATGGGTTGCGCGGGCATAACCCTTCCCTAATGCTTCGCAGCCGCGGCATGCATTTGCATGCAATTAGAAGAGAGTATCAGGCGCTAGGTCAAGAGAACTGTGCGTGCGGGGAGGAAGGGTGCGCCTGGCAATGCCGCACTCTTTCTGCCGCGGTTTTAGAGTATCGATCTGCTTGTGATTAAAAAAGTAATCTTCCTCAGGATTTTCTCAAGGAAATTAGCTTTCACAGAGTAGTTAGAAATGCATATGTCTTCACATTTTCATCTGCAAACAAAAGGTGCTTATCCCCGCCCCACCCCACCCCCGCCCCTTTTTCTAAGCCCCAGGACTTAGACGTATCCCGGGGCTTTAGGCTCGGCGCATGTAGGTCTTTGAAAATCTGGCCCTTAATATACTCCTTTTTGTCTACAGCAGCTCAAGCTGTTAGAAAATAAATTTCTATGCGCCCTGAGACAGAAATCTAATAGTTTAACTTTTTAAAATTCCCTTCTAAATGTATTATTAAGAATAGAAGGGATATGGTAGTTTTCTGGAACCAGATTTGAAATAATTTCCACACATATCATTTCTGCCCCTGTTGTGTCAACCGCAGAAGCTGCAAGTGAAACAGTTGTGATAAGTCAAACTAATAGGCTACAACTGAATAGAATGCTTTGGCCAATAGTAAGATATGTATTTGTTTTATACTGTGAAACTACCTGTTTTTCACTTAATATGGATAACCCCTCTCCCCATTATGTGTGGATTTCAGCTGTTATAAGCCTTTTCTCTCTCTTTTCTTTCTACTGGTTTTGTATTGCTTAATGTCTCTACTTTAAACTTATTACAAGCTATAAAATTGTTTTCCTTATTTCTCTGTAATAGAAAATTGAAATGCACAATAAAAAAAAGGAATAGTGCTCAGCAAAATATTAGGCAATCTCATAAATAAACTTATGTGATGATTGCACAGCTTGAATTCTCTTTTTTTTTTCTTGCTCTTTAATGTTGCACTAAAATGATCACATTTATTACATTCTGAATAATACTTAGCTTTCTGTAAGTAAATTGATTTGGCCGCTTGAGGACTACAAATGGTGTTATATTTGTATTTCAGCTTCTGATGTTGCATTATCTTTCCTGCTCTGTTGATTCTCTTTGTGTTTGATTTCTCTTTGCAAACTATGCAGTTTCTGCTTCCTTAGCTTATTATTTTCAGTATGAAAGTTTATAATAATCACTCCCTTAACAACTACTTTAAGGGGGAAAAGATGGCATCTGGCTAAGCAGATGCTGAAGAAGTGAGAGCCTCTCGCTGGCCTTTCCTGTTTCATAGTTTTCCTTTAATTATTTGTGTGCTGGAAGAAGCGGAAAGGCGAAGCCAAGTCTTACCCTGCGGGATCTTCAGCAGTTGTGGCTGCGTCTGTGGACGTGCCAGTTGATAAACCCCTCTAGGAGGGACACCTGGTAAAGACCGGCATGGCATCTCCAGGAACGGATTCCACCACCCTTACCTGAGGGCTTCCTTTGTCTTGGTGGCATTCCAACAGTGCCCCTGGACCTAGATAATAGGAGGGCCACTGTAACTGGAGAGTCCGCTGTGGAGAAATGGTCCAGAAAGAAATGGACGCAGAGGAGAATTTTGCTGTGAGACACAGGAGAATTGCAGATCGATTTCTTTTTTTTTTTTTTTTTACATTGGCTCCAGTGACCCTCCACCCCACCTGATGCAATTTCTACCTACATTTTCTTGCTTCGGGCTTCCTGTGCTGCATTTACTAACAATAACTCTTTTCTGCACAGTAAACTGGACTCTCCGGAGAACAACTTTAAAAATGTACAAATATTAAATTTCTCCAGAATGAAATTGCTTTTTCCTTATGATATAAAAAAAATAGCTCTTGGATATATTGAAAATTTCTCCACAAGCGATTCACCTTATTTTGTGCCGCTAAGGAAATGGTTACCAGCTGCACAAAAAGGGGACTACAGCTTCTGGTATCCGTGGATAAGCTTGGATGTGTCTGCTCTTATCTTAAGTCATTGTAACTAGAGGGACCTTAATAGCTTCCTTTAGAGATAGATAGGAATTTGATTATGAGTCTTTATTTCAGAATTGGTCCTTCCTTGTTTTTTTGGTCAGAGAGTTAATATTTTTCCTGATTTGTCCTAAATCAATGCAGGTTAATATGAAGAACTTTTTGGAATGCAAGGCAGAGTTTGGGGATATGTGCTTTTTATTTATTTATTTTTTTTATTAACTCCCTTGTAAATGTATTGTTTTGTATCAGGGGAATACATTTTTTTATGAACCTGAATATTTAAATATTTTTTTGAGCAATAAGAATTCTGTATAATATTTTTTTCTTTCCAGTGATTTTGGGTTAGATGGGCTATGGTAATGGTGCAGGTTAGGAACTGTGATCTTATTTAGGAATTATGCTGCTTGGCCTTTCCTTATTTAGACTTGGGATCATGTCAGAGAAATAGAACCTTTAAGTTTGTTTCTTTTTCCTTCATTATAATTGAGTATTTTCTGTACATGATACATTTCTTATACATATACAATATCTTAGTGTATCTGTTAAAATTCTAAAGAAAAAATGTAAAAAGAAAAAAATAATTGCTTTAAAAGTATCCCATAATACTCAACAAAACCTCACATAAAGGAATAAATAAAATATATTCCACAATTGCCTTGTTAACTTGATCTATGAAATTTGGAACTTCCAGAAGCCTAGCATTAAAGCACCAAATCAGACTGGTCAGACATCTCTTCCCATTTCAAAGTTAGAGATTCCAGCATAATTAGATATTATACTATACATCTCTGCCTGAAGACAGACATTTTGGATATCAAGAAACAGTCTGTTGTATATATTTGATGACGAAGTATATTCTCCATCTGCAGGATATAAAATTCTACGTGGTTCTAAAAGCCCTCCCTCCCTCATCAGTGATTTAATCACCTTTAGAAATTTCATGTCTACCTTTAAATGTAAATTATCTTAACACCACATCTAGTGGTTGACTGACATCTCCTCCTACTAATAGGTGTATCAGCTGTAGGGGACATATGGTAAGCAAACTGAAAGAATTCCAGGCAACCTCTCTGGGGCATGTGTATAGTTACAAAAAGTATTCTTTCCTGTAGCCACACATGCGGCACCTGTAACCTGCCTCCCTTTTTTAGTATCTGATGTTTGAGAAATCAGTTTAAGGTTCAGGATTTTTTAAAATCACGATAGCCTCTACATTTTTCTTCCCCACTGCTGGTGAAAAGATAAAATCTCAATCCACCCTCCCCTTTTCAAATCTAAAGTTTTCTTATAAGAGAGGTGTGTGTTTTTTTTGTAATACTACTATATAGCAGGGATCTCCTCATTAACACAAGTTAAAGTCCTTTTAAATGGATGACTCATTCCATATAGATACCACTCTTAATTTAATCCCACATAAATTTAGGAAGCCCACCTTTCAAAACTGTCGGTGGTACACTATTTGCACAAACACCGGTGGGACCACGCAGATTTATGCTAGTGCTAATATTTTATAAACCGTGAGGCGGGAGCTGCACCATTTATAAAATGCCGCGTATTTCTGCCCTGAAAGTACGTGCGTGTGTTTCAGCACACGCGCATAGTTGCAATGCAGGAACACGCATACTTTCTCTCCCCATTTTGTAACATTTCATTCATATGTTTTTTTCCATGGATGAATTATAACAATGTGCGTGTTATAACCCAGAACTAAATGCAGAGGCAGGTATTTTATAAATTATGTACATACTCCGCTTCTGAAAATACTTACTTGAATGCTTACTTGGAATCACCAGTTCATCCAGACCCTCCAGCACCTCACCCAGAACCCCAACCAGTTCACCTAGACTTCCCACCCAAAAGACAAGTATGATTTCAAATGCACAAGTAGATAGCAGGTGTAAAAGTGTACAAACAAGTTCAGTAATGTATGTGCGTATACCACTTACAAAATAGCAACGTGTGTGTGTGTGTGTGTGTACTTCTGACCTCCACCCTGGAATGTCCCTAAATCACCCCCTTGTTTCCCTGTTAACATTTACGTGTGACACTGCAAATGCACGTGTCCTCTTGTGTTTTAAAACAGCATAAACACACATACATGCTACTAATATGCATATATGCTAATTTTACATGTGCAACCCTCACATAACTGTTTGAAAATTATCTCCATAGAAAATAATTTATCCTGGTAAAATGACTTTGCTGAAAATTGCCCTCCTCTGGCCAGCTACAAATGTAATCCAGCTTTCAAACCATGTGTACTTTTAGTAAGACTAAAAAGAGGTGTTCCTGTGTTGTTTACTGTAGTGGAATCTTAAGGCAATGGTAAAATTAACTTTATTGTGTATCTATAAATTCTTATTTCTGGGGAAGTCTTTAGGTCAGGGGAGTAAAACCACATGCAGGCAGGGGCACTATTCTATCCTGGCTTGGCCACTTGCACCAACAGGAAGCACAAACTACACAGGCAATTTTAGCATGCATGCTTTGGAGCTGCTAATTTTCAAAGGGAAACAACGTGTGTTCTTTCCCTTTGAGAATCTGTGCAATGAAAACATGGGATAAAAGTACTTGCACGTACTGCAAACAATATGGGCTATTCAAAATTACCCCCCACCCCCCCCATAGTTCACCATTTCCATGCCTTCATAGTTAATTAAAATTTTATTCCAGATGACTGAAACGCAAATTTATACATTGTTTAGAATTAGTGACCAGCATATGCCAAACCTTCTGTGATTTCTGCAACTGAATCCTTCCAGAACTATAAATTGTAAACTTGTCCTAGAAGAAACATATGGCCTCATGAGTTGCATTCAGAAAACCTGCAAGAGGAATCTGCTTTTCAACTTTTCCTTCCTATACCTTGTATTTCTAACAAAAAAACCTTATTTCTTCCCAATAAATCTAAAAACAGGGATCAAGCAATATATATTGGAAGTGCTGCTAAGAAATCTAACATCCTTCCATTACTCTTCCACTCATTCATTTTCCAGTCTCACTATCTCACTTATTTCAGACATAATTCTCCAACTGCCATGCTCAATCAGTTCCTTACCCAGTGAACACATTTCTGCTAGTTTGTTTACCATTCTTCTACAGAGAACAGTGTTAAAACCTTACTGAAATCTATAGGCCTCATCTACTGCTCCACCCTGATCCATGAGCTTAGTCATGTCATCAAAGAACTGAATTGAGTTTGTTCGACGAGATACACTCTTCAAAATCTCATGTTGTTTTCTGAGGTCTTGTCATCTATTTGCTTCAAGGTATGCGTGTTTTTAATCACATTTTTATTGTTTTGTCCACTATTGATATTAGACTTACAAGTCTGAAGTTGCCTGGTTCTCCTTGTTCCCATCTTTGTGAAACGGACCTACAATTACTGTGAGAGGTGTAGTGAGCACGTTCGAGCTCTTTCAGTATACAGGTCCCATTTCCTTATCTACTTTCATTTGTATACACACTTCCTCTGTAAAACTGGTTTGTGATCATCTTTTCTTACTTGTTTATGTCTCAATACCTGGCCTTGGCCACATTGCTTTCCTCTTCTTCTCTAAAAACTGAGCAAAATAACTTGTCCTTTATTAAGGTGAGCCTCAGAAGAGCAAGTTTACTTTCCCAAGATCTAGTCCATAAGACGCAGAACAGGAAAAAATCCTTTGGAAAAGAGCACTGTCCTTGAAGACTGTCACTGTCCACCCTGGGACAAAATGATGTACCTAATATGTGAAATAACTTTTTCTTTTTTTTTTTTTTTAAATGTAGGCCTAGGAAGTCTCCATCTATTAAGCTGCCCTACCTTTGTGCATTCTAAGTGTATTCTGCTATAGCAACACAGATAGAAAATACACGCTGGAATCTAAAATACCTGAAAACACTCAACTCAGATACAAAAGCCATTTATTCAAAAAAAGTAGGTGGTGTCAAATCACATACACAAGCAAATACTGAACTACAAACACAGACAAAAAACCCCCAGAACACTCTTGGGTGGAGGATGTGAGGAAGGGGGGGATTATTGTTCACATGGTACCTAAAAAGACAGCTAATAAAAAGGAGTCCATGGCCACTTCATGTCACTCCTCCTAAAGGGCTCCTGGCTGAATGGCTTTTGATTAGGTTTGTGTACAATGTGCCAGAGGCAGAGTCCCAAGGAAAGTACCTGGTGCTTCAAGGGGTCATTACAAATTCTTTCTTCTACACAAAGGGAAAGGCTAGCCTATGGTTTTCTGTATGACACTGAAGTTAAAGCTTCTTTTTCCTGAAGGCTACCATGTCCTCAGATGGCATTCCACAGCAGATTAGAAGCTGTACTCTGCTGAACGGTCTCAGTTCTCCTCACCTTCTGACTCAGACTCTAGGGGGGGAAGAAAGTAGACCAGCTTTAGTTACTGACACACAGCAAACATGATGCAGTATATACCATTAAAATAACACATCTTGTTACACCTGTGCTGAACCTTTAACAAACCTGACTAAACATATGCCTCTCTTTGACATGAAAGGTCTTTGTGTGAGCAGAATGGATGTATTTCATATTTTATTAGAGCTGTGGCCAACCAAACAGAGAGGAATTGACAGAGAGGAATTGTCAAACAGTGGACACTAGACACCCTCTTTATAGTCATTCAGTAGCAAAACAACATCTGAGGTTGTGCAGGAACTTCCCTATGGCAACAGGGATAATTAACAACACACCTGTGACAGCCCTTGAGGAAGTGCAGCAAGCACAACTAGAAGGTGATGCATATAGGGAAAAATAACCCATGCTATAATTACACAATGTTGGGTTCCATATTAGGTGCTACCACCCAAGAAAGAGATCTAGGTGTCATAGTGGATAACACATTGAAATCGTCGGTTCAGTGTGCTGCGGCAGTCAAAAAAGCAAACAGAATGTTGGGAGTTATTAGAAAGGGAATGGCGAATAAAACGGAAAATGTCATAATGCCTCTGTATCGCTCCATGGTGAGACCGCACCTTGAATACTGTGTACAATTCTGGTCGCCGCATCTCAAAAAAGATATAATTGCGATGGAGAAGGTACAGAGAAGGGCGACCAAAATGATAAGGGGAATGGAACAACTTCCCTACAAGGAAAGACTAAAGAGGTTAGGACTTTTCAGCTTGGAGAAGAGATGGCTGAGGGGGGATATGATAGAGGTGTTTAAAATCATGAGAGGTCTAGAACGGGTAAATGTGAATCGGTTATTTACTCTTTCGGATAATAGAAAGACTAGGGGGCATTCCATGAAGTTAGCATGGGGCACATTTAAAACTAATTGGAGAAAGTTCTTTTTTACTCAACGCACAATTAAACTCTGGAATTTGTTGCCAGAGGATGTGGTTAGTGCAGTTAGTGTAGCTGGGTTTAAAAAAGGATTGGATAAGTTCTTGGAGGAGAAGTCCATTACCTGCTATTAAGTTCACTTAGAAAATAGCCACTGCCATTAGCAACAGTAACATGGAATAGACTTAGTTTTTGGGTACTTGCCAGGTTCTTATGGCCTGGATTGGCCAGTGTTGGAAACAGGATGCTGGGCTTGATGGACCCTTGGTCTGACCCAGTATGGCATTTTCTTATGTTCTTATGTCCTGCTGCTGGGATTAGCATGAATATCTGAGTGACCGAATTGCCGGCTGCAGGGCTAAAGGAGGAATGGACCATCAGGAAGGATTTAAATCATCTCCATTCCCAAGTCAAGAGCTGAGAAGGCAAAATGTGAATCCTCTACCAGCCTCAGACCTGTAACACTGGTGAGAGGCAGATCATGCAATGCCTTTGTATCCTCCCATTGTTTGAGGAGGCCCCCGCACCGTGCAGGATCTTGTTACAGCCAGCTTACAAGTGCTGAAATGTGCTCATCGGTAGAAAGAAATATGACTTGTGGATGGACATGAGAAGATGAAGAAATGGTTTCCAAATCAAGGCCTCCTGATCACACACAGACCTGCCTCACAGAATAACCAAAATATGAAATCAATCCAGCCCTTACATATTTATCTTCAGAATAATCATTGTGGAAAGCCTGAAAATCATACTTGTTTGGGGGAGAAATCTCAAACATTGGATGTGGGAACTACTTTATTAAATGAACTTGGTGATAAGTGAAAAAAAATAAAACAATGGACAAGCCAAGAGTAAGCTAGCAAAAAAAAAAAAAAAAAGCTTTCAAAGCTCGCCATGCGAAACTAGAAAATGTAACTACACTGCCAAGAAAAATGAAGTGATCATGATCACCCCAAAGAGTTATAACATTGTGCTGATTATGGCAGAAGCAGGTTTAAAGGGTCAAACATCTGCAGTCTTCTTAATATGATTGCTACTATTACTTATCACTTCTATAGAATGCCTTGATGTAACCTGCACTGTCAAAAACAGATAAGAGACAGGCTGTACACAGCAGAGCTTACAAACCAATCAAGACAAACATACAGGTCATGAGAGACTTTGGGAATTTCATATATTAAGAAAATGGTTAAAATCAATAAGATTGTTAAGTGGGAAAGTCAAGAATTAAGATTTAAAAGCAGTCTTGAAAAGGTTGGTTTTTAGACTGGATCCGAATAAGGCAAGAGAAGGAGCATATCACACCAACTCAAGAAGTCTACTCCAAGCATATGGTACAGCCAGGTAGAAAAACCAGAGTCGGTAGTAGAGAAGGTCATAGACAGGAGTGACTTGCTTGATGAGTGGCATTCACAAGGAGGGGTGTCAGGAGAGATAGTAGAGGGGGTAGTGAAGAGCTATACAGTGAAGAGCTCTTGTGGAAATGGATAGGGAGCCTATGTAGGGACTTGAGAAAAGGGGTTATATGAGTGTAGAGACTTTGACAAAAGATAAGTTTCACAGCTGAGTTTTGAATACATTGTAGAGGAGAGGAATGGTTCACTGGGAAACCTATGAGGAGCAGATTGCAGTAGTCTAAACAGGAGGTCATGAGATAAGGCTTCTGATAGCATGTTCAGAAAGGAAGGGATGGATTTTGGTGATGTTACAGAGAAAGAAACGACACAACACATTTTATTGGTGTTTGGACATGTGTAGAGAAGGATAGAAAGGAGTTGAAGATGACCCCAAGGTTACTGGTTGAGGGGATTGGGAGGATGAGAGTGTTATCCACAGAAATAGAAAAAGGGGGAATAACGGAAATGAGTTTGGGGGAAAGATGAGGAGTTCTGTCTTGGCCATGTTGACTAAGGTGGACTGGAACATCAGCAATGTCAGACAAGCAAGTTGAGATTTGTGATAAAATTTATGGTGTAGAGAGGTGAACCTGGGAATCATCAACATAAAGATGAATTGAAAGTCATGAGAGATCAGAGCACGAAGAAATTAGTATATAGAGAGAAGAGAACCCAAGACAGAGCCCTGAGGCACACCAATTGATAATGGAATGGCAGTAGAGGAGGATCTACCAGAGGACACACTAAAAGTATAATGGGAATAGTTAAAAGAGAACCAAGACAGGATGATGTCCCAAAATCCATGTGAGGACAAGGTAACAAGAAGTAGGCGGTGATGAACAGTGTCAAAAGCAGCAGATAAGTCAGGGAGGATAAGGATTGTGTAAATGCCTTTGGCGAGAGTGGATTCTGTAGAATGCAGAAGGTAACAAGCACACTAGAGTGGATTGAGAATGGCTTGAGATGAAAGAAAGTCAAGACAGTGGTTGTTAACAGGATGTTCAAGTAATTTGGAAGCAAAAGGGAGGAGGGAGAAAGGACAATAGGTAGCAAGTAGTGTCCAGTGAGGTTTTCTGATGGGTGGTGTGATCACATCATATTTGAAAGCAGGGGAACAGTTGCAGTAGAAAGTGATAGACTGAGGATGTGACAGATGAAGGGATGATTGCAGGGGAAACAGAGCTGAGCAGTTGGATGGGAATGGGGTCATTGTAGAAGTAGCATGTTTGGAGAAAGAAAAGATGGGCAGTTTCCTCCACTGTGATTTCAGAAGGGGAGGAAAAGTGACAGGGGTCAGGGGAAGGGGACGGGGAATAGAGGTGACCTGATTGAGAAAAGACTAATTTTGTGAACCTTGTCATAAGTAGTCAGCCATAATCTGGGCAGAGAATAAAGGAAGCAGAGTGGGAGGCAAAAGCAGTTTGAGGAGGGAATTTAGTGTGACATGAGACAGTGAGGATTGGAAGCAAGAGAGTTTGTCAGACAGACAGACTTGCTTGGCAAGTACATTAGCAGACTGAAAGGAGATCAGCATGAATTTGAAAAGTATGAAGTTGACAAGAGCATGGGACTTTAGCCAGACATTCTGCAGAGCGGGCACAGGAATGCAGGATGTGAATTCTGTGGGTAAGCCAAGAATGAGTAAGGAAAGGGGCAAAAATGTCTAAAGCTGAAGACAGCATAATGTAGTAAGAAGCAAATGCCTCAATGTAGAGAGAGGACGGATGAGACACTAATGGAGAGAAGCATATGATTCCCGAAGGTATTGGTGGTGACTGGACAAAGATGTGAGGGAGGGTAGTTTAGTGTGAAGGTTATTAGATGATGGTTTGAGAGGGGAAGAACTGAGGTGGAGAATTCTGAGGACAGCAGTTGAAAGAAAGACTAGGTAAGTGTGAGTAGGAGCAATAGAACACAGATGGAAGTCAAATGACGTTAAGGCAAAGAATTTTGAGGCACAAGAGTCAGAGGGGTTGTCAGAATTGAGATTAAAGTCTCCAAGAATAAGGGAAAGGGAAGATGACTCAAGGAAGAAGGAAAGTAAGGAATCAAAGCCAGGAGGGGGAGGGTCAATAAACAACAGCTATCTGGAGAAGTAGTGAGGTGAATAAGCAGACGGAGTGGGCCTCAAGACAAAAAAAAAAAAAAGAGCGGGATTGAGGTGGAAGAAGACGTTGAAACCGACAGGAAGGGGAAAGTAGCAGTTCAACCGCACCACTACAGCCTATTTGCAAGGTGCATGGGAGAAAAGATAACCTCCATGATGGAGAGTGGCAACTGCTATGCTCTACTATGTTATCTGAGGCTTCCCATCAATTGTGGAACCCTGGCAAAATACTGTAATTCTAAGTCTGATTTAAATTTAATTGTAATCCGCCTTGAGTCCAATTCTTGGAAAAAGTTAGAATATGAAATGTTTAGAAATAAGTAAATAAATCAAAAGACTTGCTAAACCTCAGTTTTCAGTTAATTTGTCAATAGTTTACATTTCTCTAGCTATCTAAAGGTGGATTGACTGCTGAAATGGAGCAGCATATCTGATAGGGGTATGCACAGAAAAAATGTTCAGTTCAGTTCTTTCGTTTTTGGTGCATTTTGTGTTCAAATTTCATTACATTTTTTTCTTCAGATTTTTTTGTTTATTGATTTTCAGCAACCTTTTCTGCACAGAGTTTGCAATTTGAGCACACAAGTTGCCCACAAACAAATAAGCTGATAATGCTGTGAAGTTTTGGAATGAATTAAGGTGAGTTTCATTTAATTAGTAATGAACCAGAAACTGATTAATTTGTCGCATTTTACTCATTCATTTAAAATGAAATGAAAGGCATGTCAAAGGTAGGTATACACTGCTCCATTCAGTTCCTGGGTACACTCTGCAAGGTTCCATCATCACCACTTTTAATGTTCCCAAGAGGCAGCCCCAGCTTTTTCATTTAGCAAAAAAACCCAGATTTTTACCGAGATGCTATGGATACTGGGCACAGACCTTTACAATTTCAGCAAAATAAATTTGCATTCCTTAGTTTTATATAAAAATGGGACTCATTTTACACTATTTTCTTTAAAAAAAAAAGTATTCATATTGAGGTAGATCTTTAAAACATACGCGATCGCGTACTTTTGTTGGCGCACCAGGTGCAAACAAAAGTACGCTGGATTTTATAAGATACGCGTGTAGCCGCGCGTATCCTATAAAATCCGGGATCGGCACGCGCAAGGCTGCCGATTTTGGGCAGCCTGCGTGCGCCGAGCCGCGCAGCCTGCCTCCGTTCCCTCCGAGGCCTCTCCGAAATCGGAGCGGCCTCGGAGGGAACTTTCTTTTCGCCTGCCCTTCCCTTCCCCTGCCTAACCCACCCCCCCCCGGCCCTATCTAAAACCCCCCCCCTACCTTTATTTCGTGATTTACGCCTGCCCAAAGCAGACGTAAATCAGCGTGCGCCAGCGGACTGCTGGCGCGCCATCATCCGACCCGGGGGCTGGTCCGGAGGCCTCGACCATGCCCCCGGGCCGGCGCCTTGCCCCCGGGCCCGCCCCCCAAATGCCGATTCATTCTAGACGCGCCCCCGACACGCCCCTTTTCGAAATCCCCGGGACTTACGCGAGTCCCGGGGCTCTGCACGCGCCGGCGGCCTATGCAAAATAGGCGCGCCGGCGCAGGAGGACCCCGCGCGCGTAAATCTGGCCGGATTTACGCGCGCAGGGGTTTTAAAATCCGCCCCATTCTTTTCTCAATCAGTTTATTGGTACCTTACCCATTATGTAATTACAAAAATGCATTGCAGTATATGTAATACAGGATTTGAATACAGATATTGAGTGAATTTAGACTTACAACATAATGTATGCAGTCACATATAAAAATACAGATTATTCATCAAATTGTGCTAGGGCCTTATCGTGGGCATTAGGGCTCTAACGCCTGCAATAACGCCATGACGCATGCAATAAATAACACATAGCAAGATGCATATGCACATTTTAAAAATTTAGTCAAATGGGAGGAGTTTATGAAAATGAAGGGTGCTTAATGTTGCATGTGATAGCGTAAATGCACGCTGTAGCGGGATTTAACGCCGGAAATAACTACACCTTTTTTCCTGGCATTATGCCCAAAACAGGATTTGTGACATTTATCGCAAATCCCGTTGAGTGAGAGAGAAGAGACGGTGAGAGCCAGGGCCTCTGGGGAGGCACACATATTAGGCAATTTTTTATACCACTGTAAGAGGAGCCATTCTCAACTTGAAGTGAGGTTTTGGTGATCGGCTAGGTTTTGGGGGTAGTTTTACATGCACAGTCAGAGATACGAACAGCACAGTAGACATTAGAGATTTTATGTGATTTGGAGTCATGAAAGGTACAAAAAGATGAGATTTGTACAATGTACTCTTGACCTAGCTTGATGCATTCTCTACCTAGTCCCCCTTTTTTTTTTTTAATCATGGGCGCTATTTTTCACAATTTTATAGCAAAATGATGAATCTAGGGCTTAATGAGCTCAAGCTAAACTTGTATCATACTTACAATGAAAACCCAAATGTTATAAGATGTCCTTAAAACAGAAAAGAAAAAAATTCCACATTTTCCTATGAAAAGGGTAAGTTTGACAGTATGATTGGAACATTACCTTCTTCAGCATTTTGTAACCACTCCACAAATTTCTTCATTTGGTCGAGAAAGACACTTTTGCCTTTAGCGACATGTGCTTCTTTGTACCACTTCAGGATGGCTTCCTCACTCAGGACATCAGCTGTAATTCAGAGCAGTTATCAAATAGGTCAGCACACATCTATGAGGCAGAAAACATTTTGAGCTACTGCAGTGCTTTCAAATTGCGAGGCCACATGAAGAGCATCACCTTAATACCAGTTTGATACACAAAACTAAACACCCTTTCGTTGTGCAGTCAGAACTGATAGTACATGATAGGCTGTAACATAACACAGTACTGTAGAAGATAAGTGCAGAAAAAGGCTACCAGGCCCATCTAGTCTGCCCAATTATTCTGTCCACACTGCTAAGGATACATCCCAGCTGCCAGCCACAGAGTGTGACTACCTATAACAATTTCTCCTTCTCTAGAACAATCTTTTTCAGTCTTCCTTCTTTGTACCCCACCATCCTGCGTATTAAGAGCATACAAGATTGATTCCTTTCAGCACCCACCTCTTCATGCCTCTAAATACAAATCTCCACAAATAATTTCAAATAATCAGCAACACCAGTGTGCCTGCAGTTTGATCATCCAGCATCCTAGTTCTCCTGCATAGCATCCCAGACATATCCAACAACATGAGTGCCTGGGTTTCTATTAGGACTGCTAATTATAACAGAACTTGCAGCCTGCCACGCAGACCCAGTTACTGGTCCATTCTACTATCACAATCTGCCAGACAAATCCAGCCACATGGATGCCTGTGCTACCACTAGGACATATCATTTCATGTTAACTTCTTTGCCATACATTCTGACAGCCCCAATACCCATTGTTGAATAACGTGAATACTGTGCTATGAGCACTTTTCTGGCATTGCCTGTCAATCTTCTCCTTTGGAGCATTAAATTATGAGTTCCTTTACTTTAACACAGGTTTGCTTCCTATGCATTATTAATACTTCAGGTATTTAAATATTTACATCATATGTCTATTCTCACCTCTCCTCCAGGGTACCCATGTTTCTAAGTCTCATCTCATAAGGCTTCTGCTGGAGACCCCGCACCATTTTGGTAGCTCTTATCTGGATAGCCTCTGAATTTAACATAATAATCTAGGTAAGGTCTCACTAAGAACCTGTACAAAGGCATAATCACAGCATTCAAGACAAATCAGAGAAATATATTTTTCACTCAGTACATGATTAAGCTCTGGAATTCACTACCCAAGGTTGTGGTTAAGGCTGTTAATGTAACTGGGATTAAAAAAGGGTTGGACAAATTCCTGGAGAAGTCAATAAACTGTTATTAACCAAGTAGATTTAAGAAATAGCCACTATTTATCACTGTGCGAAAGCAGCATGGGATCTGTTTACCATTTGGGATCTTGACAGGTACTTATCTGGACTGGCATGTGAGGAAGTGTACAGAAAATCACCTTAAAGGCCAGAACACAGCTATCCAGCCCAGTCTTCATTAAGGATCAGTCCCACAAGGGATTATGGGTGAAGGAAGGCTCCCTTCACCATACTATAAGAAGCCAGGGCTGAGAAAGGTTAGACAGACCCTGGGAAGCAAACAGTAACCCAGTTTATGTGAAGACCTGCTATGTGTAATGTCTGACCGCTACCAATTCTGCAAGGTGACCTGTATTTGTTTTCTGTTTTGGTTTCTCCCTGTAAATAAGTTTGCACCTAAGAAAACAGCCAGAGTCTGCTTCCTTATTTTCTCCTGGCTGTTTCCTAAGCCATGATTGGCCACATTATCACATGGCCACTGTTGGAAACAGGATACTGGGCTTGATGGACCCTTGGTAAAACCCAGTATGGCAGTTCTTATGCCCCTCTTTAAGCAACCTTCTTCTGGCTACTGCCTTGTCACACTACTTGCCTACCTTGAAATCATTGCACATAATCAACCTGATGTTGCCTTCCTATTTTTTTTTTTTGTGGACATCAGTATCTCACCCCTTATTATTTGTGCCCTTGAATTTCGGTGCCCAGAATGCAGAAGTCTGCATTTTTCCATATTGAAACTTAGCTGTCAAACATTCAACCACTTTTCAAGCTTACTTAAATAACTCAGACTTCCGGTGACATCATGCAGCTGTGAAGTTGGGAATCTGAAGAGCTCCGCTTGGGCTGCCCCTTAACACCTCGATTTTGTCGTTATTTGTGAAAACTTTCATGCCACAGAACACAAATGGCAAGTGACCACCAGCGGTGTGACTAATGAGAGGTGTGGGAAGGAATGACGGCAAGACCGTAAATACAAACGCGGGATAAGATGAAAGCTGGAGATTTGCAAATGACGTCTGAGTTTGAAAAATCGATGCAAGAAGCTTAAAGCTGATTTAATCAAAGAAATTTCCAAAAATGGAAGACAAATTAATCAAATCACAATCATCAATAGACGAAATAAAAGAATCTATTGAGACACAGATTCGTAGAATCGAAGAACTCGAGTCCCAGATGGTGACACAGTAAACAAACACAGACCACGAGGAGATAGAAATGCAGGCCTTAAAGAAAGAAAATGCGATCTTGAAAGATCAAATCGAAGATGAAGAGAATAGAGGATGGCGAAATAATTTACGTATCATTGGCGTCCCAGAATCAGTGAAAGACCCCAATTTAGTACCACTAGTCCAGGTGCGGCTACTGGAAACTTTGGGCCTGTCGTTGACGACGGAACCGGTGGTAGTGGAAAGAGCCCACCGACTGGGGACAGTTAACCAAAATACTACTAAAACGAGGCCAGTGATAGCAAGGATATTGAATTTTGCCAAAAAACAAAACCTTCTCCTGACTTATAAAAAGAGGAGCAGCGCAACCCCTAAAATATGAAGATTCCCGTTTCTCTTGTTCAATGACTATTCAGCAAAAGTCTCAGAGGACTGACGGGCATTCTCAGGAATATGCGCAGAACTTTATAAAAAAGGAATCAGATTCACATTGCAATATCCCGCCAAACTAAAAATTACTCATGCTGGAAAAACGACTACATGTTTATCTAAAGAATCAGCACAAAAATTCATGGCATCTTTACATTCTGAGAACAATGACCAACAGGACTCCTAACCTTCCTGCGCCATTTGAATCTAAGAAAAAGAAACAGAAACACAGTGAACTGAGGCCTATTCGTGCCATTAAAGGCCTACGTTCCTGCCAATCAAAGTAGGCATTACAGAAATGCTTCCAAAAGAAAGAAGGAAGGTGCTATCGATCACGGTGAACCAAAGGCCGCATAAACTAATTGCGGGTTTTTTGGGAATGGTATCATGCACAGTATAAGTTTAAAGTCCCAGAATTAAAAACAGATATTGTGAGCCCCTGAAGCCCATAAATGTGTTACATAGTCAAAGAGCTGATCTCACTGCGCTTGCTAGAAATCATATTTTAATAAAACCGGTTAGACTGGCTTGGCAATATTTTTGCTGTGACTTTAAGATAAATCCTTTTAGTACCAAATTATAATTCTGACTGGAAATCCGGCATTTTTACCAGGACTGAACAACCAGATATTTACACAGTGGGAATCAAAGGACATAATATCTCTGGAGAACTTGTTTTGTGCAACTAGCCAAACAGTAATGTCTTTTGACCAATTGAGCTCTCAATTTCAAATACCACCAAGACAATTCTATATGTTCTTACAAGCGAGACACTATCTGATGTGCATACTGGCTTGTAACCCAAATCTTTTTGACCCAGAATCTGTACTTAATATATTTGCTAAGGTTAAAAAAGATTGTAACTCATTGTCATTCTGGTATAAATTGCGATTCAGCAAAGAGGCTGAACATCTTTGTACACTGATAGCCATCTCATGCTCGAACTTACTGGGACATTCGGTATCACAAAAGGACATGTTAAAGTATTTTGGATATGTCTTTTCCACATCGGTGGATGCCAAGATTCAGGAAATGCAATTTAAGCTGCTACATAAAATGTATATAGACAATGTATGTGCCTGCAAGATGCATATTTCCA
The DNA here is from genome assembly GCF_901001135.1 of Rhinatrema bivittatum. Classification (NCBI taxonomy): domain Eukaryota; kingdom Metazoa; phylum Chordata; class Amphibia; order Gymnophiona; family Rhinatrematidae; genus Rhinatrema; species Rhinatrema bivittatum. Next base: position 198,030,767 of record NC_042616.1, on the reverse strand, counting down.
CTACAGATACATGTCTGAAATGCCACAGAGACAGAGGCACAGTGCTACATAATTTTGTGTTTTGCCTTTCTCTATTTCCCTTTTGGAGTGTAGTGTTCCAAGTCATAGAAGGTTCCATCCAGCAGAAACCACCACTTACTGGAGATTTTATATAGCTGCGCTCCATACAATGGCTATCTGTCGTTAAGAAAGCCATCGTGAAATATGGGCATATTGTGACCTGTTTGGCCAAAGCGTGTATCCTAGTTAACTGGATTAAGACTCTCAGCCCCACACCCCTTATGTGGTTCCGGAAGCTAGCAGACTGGATGCAAGTAGAAAGATTGGATGTCAAATTTACTAATCGTAAGGTATCGTGGGAATATTTAAAGCTTTGGGAACTGACGTATGCCCAATTACAGAAACCATCCGCCAGTCACTTTTAATCAGTCACTACTCCAGCAATTGGTAATTTATGTATGCCTAAAGTGTATGCTCCAACCATAACTCTCCAATGTGACTTGTCATATTCACTAATGTACATCATGGCTCAGCTGGTTGAATGAAAGAATGACTGAAGTGTGGATGTGAGAATTAGGATATGAATGGTTAGTGTGAATGGTGTAAAAAAAAACTAAAATCTGTACGCAGGAGCGGTATATTCAAAGCATTTATTATAACCTGCCACCACAAATGCAACCAGTTGTTGTTAATTATGCTTATAGTTAATGTACAATCGATCATCATGTCATTATACTTTGAAAGCTATGCTTATCCTGTCCATCAAGCGTTTCTTTGTGAATGTACCTCTCTTGTGTTAAATAAAGATTTAAAAAAAAAAAAAAATCACTCATCATTACATCTAGTCCCTCAGTCATATCCACTACACTGTGGATATTCTACAGTCAGCATCACCTACAAAAAGACACATTTTCCTCCTAATCTCTCTGCAATATCGCTCACAAACATATTGAACTATACTTGACCCAAGACCCTCCTTGAGGCATTCCATTCTTTTCTTAGAGTGAATTCCACTTGCCACTACCTTCTGTTGTTTATCACTTGACCAGTTTCTAATCCAGTCTACCATCTTGGGATCCAATCCCAGGCTACTCAGCTTATTAGCCTCCTATATGGGACAGTATCAAAGCTATCATCAAAGGGCGCCAAGACTGGGTTCCCGCCTTGGACCCTTTATATGTATGAGCATCAGACACATGCATGCCTACGGAGGGCTGGAGGAGAGGCGAAGTGGTGGTGATTGAGGCGGCTCATGGGGCTGCCCCATGAGCCACCAAATGTAACAGGATTGGGAGTATTAACAACAACAAAAAATGTATTTTTAACTTCTTCAACACTTATAAGGAGCTAATAAATTCAAAACTAAAAAGCAGCCAAAAATAATAAAAAACAAACAAACCTGCAATCACGGAACAAAAGACAATGCACTACATTATTATGCTGTCCAAATTGTTGAAAGTAAAAATGTCAGTACAACTATTTTCCTTGCCTCCTAGAAATAGTACTGTGAAATAACAGGCCATTAGGACAACCCAAAATGTCAACGAGTGGCAGAACAATGGAAACCGCAAAATGGCAAGAGGCTGTGAGTCTACACCATTTTATCCAAGCCATTGCAAACTGCCTATCCTGACATTACTGCCATTTCAGAACCAAACACAGAACAAAAGTGTTGTTGGTTTTTTTTTTAATAACTGACATTGAGCACCCTGATTCCCATTTTTTTACACTTTTCTCTACCTTAGAAGCAGACAGTATAAGATACCATTTTTGCAAAGATCTAGCATAGCCTAGTATTTGATCTGAGAACTGACACATTGGAACATAGCATTTCTTACGAAGGACATATGTAATGTTCAGTGCTCATGTCGAATACAAATTCAAAGGGGCCAGCCCGCTGGCTCAGATGGAAAATGATAAGTACTGCCATGCAGAAGGTCCTGGTTCAATCGGGGTCTTGAGCTCCCTGGTTCAGCTGGGGCGGGGGTTGCGGTGCAGGGAGCATTCACAGCCCTCAGAGGGGGAAGGGAGGAGTCATGGTCACTGCTTACAGGGACATAAAATGATCAGAATCAGTGCCCATGATGTCAGGATCCAGAAGGATAGTTACTGCAATGACCAGATTAGGTGTGTTGGGGGTGGGAGGGATATAAAATAGGCAGAAAAATTCACAGGTAATTGTGAATGAAGGGCCATGCACTGGATCCCAGGCCTGGTTTGATTGAGGTAGAAGTACAAAGGAACAGGAAGAAACTGCCAGGTCAAAAAATATTTGCAAAATATTCTGCAAAATGTGCGAATTTGTGAATTCATTCACCAAGGCTTCAGTGGGAAAAATCCACATGAAGTGCAAAAACAGAAAAAAAAATAGTGAAATTCAGCAATTCCATAGTGAGTTGTTTTTTTTCAATGTTTTATTCAAATTAAAAATAAAAATTAAGATGTGCAAAAGCACCAAAACTGGTGAATTTCAACATTTCTCACCTGATTTAGCCCAGAAAAATTTTCCCATTACGACTTTATGGTGAATACATTTGCTAAAGTAGCTCTTTGTCCAGTTTTGGCCATTTTCACACATTTCAATTCTCTAGACTGTTCCGAGTACACCATGTTACAACTTGTGTGAGCAAAACGTACCTTTGTAAAAAAGCACCACAATCTTCTGGAAGGCCTTCATAAAGTGGATGTTGTCATAACAGTATTCCTGAACTTTCTGGAGAAGGATGAGTTCCGACTGTCCTTGTGTGCTGAACACAGCCAGGAGGGGAGCATATTGCTGAAAGACAAAAAGGGACATAAGCAAAACCATAAACTGTCTCTTCAAATGTTACCCAGCCTGCTGCTCAAGAGGCTCTTGGGTGACTATAGATTTTACACAGCAACAGAGAATACACTGCTTCTGTATAATATAACTTGTATTTTAAAGTCAGGAGAAAAGCAATAAAAATGACTAACTCTTCCCCAGCTGATTGCTTAGGTTGATGTCTGAAGGGTGAGTTTCTGGCAGAGCCTGCGTTTTCATGGTGTGATTTGGTCTTGCCCCTCACGCTTGCCCCGGCGCGAACAAATCTACACCCGATTTTATAACATGTGCGCGCTGCTGCGCGCATGTTCTAAAATCCAGGGTCGGCGCGCCAAGGGGGTGCACACATGTGCACCTTGCGCGTGCCGAGCCTGAGGGGAGCCCCGATGGCTTTCCCCATTCCCTTCGCTCCGAAATCGGAGCGGCCTTGAAGGGAACCTTTTTTTCCGCCCCCCCCCCCCCCCCCCCCCCCCGGCTTCCCCTCCCTTCCCCTATCTAACCCACCCCCATCCTGAACTAAATCACCCTCCATACCTTTGTCAAAAAAGTAACGCCTGCCCAAGGCAGGCGTAACTTGCGTGCGCCAACTGGCTACCGGCGCCATTCCACGGTCCAAGGGCTACTTCGGAGGCCTCGGCCACGCCCCCGGAACGCCCCCGAGCTGGCACCACGCCCACGGCCCCCACCCCCGGAATATCGTGCCACCCCTGACACGCCCCCAACACGCCCCCCCCAGGCAAAGCCCCGGGACTTGCGCGTGCCGGCGGCCTATCCAACATAGCGCCGGCGTGCAAGTCCCCTGTGCGCATAAATCCGGCTGAATTTACTCGCGCGGGGCTTTTAAAATTTAGCCCAATGCGCGCAAGGCCCGGCTATTCATGTAACCCTTTGAAAATCGACCCAATTGTGTTCTGCTCACATGTATGTTTAGCTTTTGTTTCCATTTTCACCTTCCATTAGTTGGTCCTTTTTTGGCTGTATCAAGGTGGTATACAGCAGTGAAATAGTACGTCAGACCTGGTCTTCCATGGTTAAATAAATATGTCAAGGGTTCCCTATTCTGGATTTTTAATTTCTTTTTATCTAATGAAGGATGTAATGTCTTAATTTTAAATATGTTTTTGATCTAAGCCAAACTGCTATCTAAGCTCTTGAAATGACAGAACTTAGGGCCTTATTTTCCAATATCGCATTGGTAACGCATTAGGGGGCGTTACCAATGCAAATGAGGCTTCTTTCGTGCAGTGGGGAAACATCGTGTGCGACGATGTTTTCGCCATTCGCGAAAACATTAGCGCCGCACGCGATGTTTTCCCACTGCACGATGATTCTTTCAGTCTTTTATCGCAGTGCACGATAATTGCCGGTTTCTTTGATCGCGGTGAACGATATTTCAATAGTCCCAGACAGCCTGTTTCAGGCTCCTGGGAGAGAGAGAGAGAGAGAGAGTGAGAGTGAGAGTGAGAGTGAGAGTGAGAGGAGAGAGAGAGAGAGAGAGAGAGAGAGAGAGAGAGAGAGAGAGAGAGAGAGAGAGAGAGACTTACTATAGTGCCTATGCCCTACATAGGTATTTTAACCCCTATAGGAGGGCCACCTACTAACTCGGGGTGGGGATTAGGTATGAGCGTCGGGGGTTGGGGGCCACTTTCGCATTCCACATGAGACCTACGGACAGAACAGTGGTCTCTAGTGCAGATTTGCTGGCTGTCGGAGTGAGGACGCTCACTCCAAGAAGTGGTTTGGGCAACGTTCTCTCTACCTAGCTTGATGGACACTCTACCTGGGCAACAACATGCTAGGTGGAGAGAATGTTCTCCAAATCTCCGCTTGGAGTGAGCGTCCTCACTCCGACGGCCAGCAAATCTGCACTAGAGACCACTGTTCAGTCCGTAGGTCTCATGTGGAATGCGAAAGTGGCCCCCAACCCCCGACGCTCATACCTAATCCCCACCCCGAGTTAGTAGGTGGCCCTCCCATAGGGGTTAAAATACCTATGTAGGGCATAGGCACTATAGTAAGGTTCTCTCTCTCTCTCTCTCTCTCTCTCCCTCCCCCCCCCCAGGAGCCTGAAACAGGCTGTCTGGGACTATCGTGGATGGCGGTAATCCTTTTCAGGCCTGTAACGCAGTCCATAACGCGAGGTTGGAGTTGTAGTTATTAGCAGCGATAGCAGCCGCGCTAACACTGCGGCTGTTTCGCCGCACACGATACACAGGTTCCCGCTTTACATATGCTCCGCCCCAACTCCGCCCCCTGAATACCAAATGACTAATTTGCGAATTTATCGCACGCGGTAAAGTGCTTGGAAAATGAGGCCCTTAGTCTCTCCATTTAAAATTTGAGAAATGATTTGGAGACCTTGATCTTTTGATTGCCTCCATGGTGAAAAATCTTGATTATCTTTAATTGGTAAATAATGAGATATTTTACAATTCAGCTGCATACTGAGTACACATCCACTTCCAGGTTTTCAATACTAGCACAATAAGAGGGCTTTCTCTACTATATAGGGGAAGCTTAGATGGAAAGGATCTCAATATTTATTGCAAATCTAGTGGTGCTGCTAAAGCAACCTCCAAGTCCAAGGGAGAATAGTATGTAGTGTTCAGTAACCATTCTTCAAAATGTTGCAAATTATAGGCAGGGATGGTAACTTTAAAACGGGCACGTGGATGCCCATATAAACGTGTATATGGATGTATATCCAGAAGCGCTGAAATTTTATATCATGCGTGCAAGTACACATGCATGTTATAAAACAGGCTGGGCATGCGTACACGTGCTCCTAATGTTAAGAGTATACGCACACAGCAGGGCAATGTCGGCTTTGAGATGTGCAAGTGAGGGAATTTTAAAACAGGTGTGCGTCCAGGCCACAATCAGTTTCACCAGTTCGTCCACTAGTTTGCCCAGTCTATAGCTATGCCCTCAAGACTCCCCTGGTTCTTTAGCCTGATATCCCTCCCAGTTAATCCATACTCCTCAAGCACTTCATATCTGGCTAGAAATTGTTTTATTCCGACTTTCACTTCATCTATAGCAAAAGTAAAGTTGCGCTGAAATGGACCTGCTTGTGCGCTCATATGCGTAAACACATATACGCATAGCTCTTGGCTTCTCCCACATTCCACCCCAGATTACCACTAATGTGCATCGGTACTTGTGCGAGTATGTGGGTGGCTTATAAAATAGGGTAGACACACACGTTTTAGATGCACGCCCATCTCCTGGTTTTGGCGCACAGCTTTCTTTTAAAATTCACCTTTTAATTATACAATTTTAAATTAGGAATATCTAGACCACTTAAGTTCCCAATTTTCATCAACACAGCAAGGGCTATTTGAGCTTTTTCCTTTTTCCACATGTATTTCCTCAGCAGCATCCCGATCACATCTAAATCTTTCTTTGATAGGTTTAAATGTAGAATCTGAAACAAATACACCCATTTGGAAGAATCATCATCTGACAAGGATTTACCATGCCTGCAAAAAAATTGGAAATGCCAACCAATTGTATAATGACTTTTTTGTAGCTGTAAATAATGACAAAAAGTAACTCTATGTAATTTGCAAAGATCTCTATGAAAAGTAATCGCCGGTTATTTAAAGGAATCCTCTGCCCATTTAAATAGGAAATGTTTGCCCCATTCTCCCTGAGTCAGAGCTGAAGTCTTTGCATTTATCTAGATTTAGCTGTAAAGCAGTCTTCTGAATCTAGAAAATTCATACAATAAAGTGTCTAAAAAATGTATTGTATTTGTAATATGAATTAAAGGTGCTGGTACCTTCAATATTTTTAACTCATTATATCCCATGAATATCCCAACTAGTTCTTCATTTTCTTTAATCCTCTTTAATCTTCTTCTGAGAAAGTTCCATTGACCATAACTGATGCTGTAAGGTTGTTATACCATTCCTTAAATCACTCTTATAAAAGTCTTCATAATACCAAACCCATCCAAGACTTCAAACAAAAAGGAACAGTCAAGCCAGTAAAATGTTTTCTCGGTGTTGAAGCTCATCAAGAGAGACTGGACCTGCCACCACTTATATTGTTCCACAGAAGCTAATATTCTATGAATTTTCAGAACTGAATATTTCTCCCTAACTTAATATGTTACTCTCTGCCTTACACACATTGTTAATTGTAAACTGGGTTGATGTGATGCTAGTCATGAAACTCGGTATAACAAAAATAATAAATAAATAAATAAATAAAACTTTTAAACACCTGCGCGGGTGCACATGTACATGCGTATGGCGGCTTGAGCAAATGGAAGCGCGAATGTTAAAAAAATAGTCAGTACATACATACTTGTGCACACAATTTTATATGAATGTGCGCAAATTCTGACTCTACCATATAAGTGGAGGGATTGTGCTAGGTACGTGCTCCAACACAAATACCCATTTCCCCATTTCATTCCCAGTTTGCCCCAGAACAGATTAGCCTCTATGTTCTGCCCATGGCTGTTAACTCTATTATCTTGGGTCTCCCCTGGCTCATGCAGCACCAGCCTAGCATTGATTGGGAGACCCTACAAATGACCCGATGTGGGTCAACCTGCCATGAACACTGTCTCGCTAAAGTCCTGCCTATGCTCCCTCTCGCCTGTGCGGTGACTCTGGCCTTGCCTGGCTTGCCACCCCAAGATGTCGCTTATGCTGATGTCTTCAGCAAGCAGAAACCCTTCCACCACACTGCTCCTATGACTGTCCTATTGATTTGCTATGGGGCAAGATAACCCCAGAGGTAAGGTCTACCCTCTTGCCACTCTCAGAACAGAGGCATTGTCAAAATACATGCAGGAGAACCCGGAAAGCTGGTTCATCTGTCCTTCATCTTCTCCTGCATGGGCCGGTTTCTTCTTTGTCAGAAAGAAAGATGACTCACTCTGCCCTTGTATTGAATATAAAGCGCTGAACGAAATCACAAAAAAAAAAAAATGTATTCCCCTGCCTCTTATCATGGAACTCTGACTGTCTGAAGGAAGCCCAGATATTCACAAAGCTCGATTGTTGCATCCGTTGGTCGCAGATGGCTGTGACCATTCTGCTTCACCTCTTTTTTGCCTTTCTCCTCCTCCATGGGTAAGATGGCTGCCTCCGGTGCCGAGTGCCGAAACCCTCGGCGTTTCCAACTCAGCATGGGTGTCCCTGTCCGCCATGCTCCTTCCCGTGTCCTCCTAGGGCGCGCGCGCGCACGCTGCCTACACTTATCTTCATGTCATGACGGGAATCTCGGGGGCGTCCCCACCGCATGACAATACCTCCGGGTATTTAAGCCTCCACTCTGCTCCTAACAAACGAGTTAGCAAGGACTTCGGTTTAGCTACTCTGAACACTTCTAAGTTGCACGCTTAGACTCCTCGCTACCCTCTGGGCACCTGCACCTTGGGGGCCTCTCGCTTCCAACTACCCTTCAGGGTTTCTACTAATTAGACAACCGCTCTTCGGGGGTCTCTCTTCTCTTTCAGGATTATCTGCGCTTCCAGATACTCGCTCCTTGAGGCCCTTTCCAGCTCAGTGTATCCTGCACCACGGACCTTGGGTCCCACCTTCATCATCTACCAGGAGGATTCCTGCACTACTCTTCAGTGAGTACCTCTATGATCCGGCTCTCCATTTCCACCCACCAGGTTCGGCTTATCCTGCTCCGCGGAACACTACCAACCTTGTACATCTGGGTGAGACTTCTACATCTGAGACTGTCTGAGCGTATTGGCACCTTGCTGGACTTCAGTGCCATCTCTTCCTGCACAATTACCATCTATCTACAGCAGTACAATAAAGCTTTTCATCTCCAGTGTCTGCTCTTTGAGTCTTGCCTATTATTGTGGTTCCCCACGGGGCCCCTCCCCGTGGGAGGAGTCATCGCCACTGCGACTAAGAGTCCACACTATGCCTCAAACCCAACATCAATCTCCATGGTGCATATAATCTGATTTGCATAACAGAAGATGTTGAATGGAAAACCGTTTTTAACACCAGAGACAGGCACTATAAGTACTTGGTGATGCCCTTCGGCTTGTTCAATGCCCCTGCTGCCTTTCAATTTATGGTCAATAAAATATTCCATGACCTCCTCTACTCCCATGTAGAGGTCTATCTTACAACATTCTTATCATTTCCAAATCTCTGGATCAGCATCATGAGCATGTAAAGCAAGTTCTCCAGAGACTGTGGGATCATCTCTATACAAAATTGGAGACGTGTACCTTCAAGCAAGAGGAACTACAATTCCTAGGCTATATCATTTCCTGGCATGATCTCCGGACGGATCCAGAAAAACTGAAAACCATCTTGGACTGGCTGTGACCCTTAGGTCTCAAGGCCTTGAAGCGCTTCTTTGGATTTGCAAACTATTATAGACAGTTCATACAGGGTTACTCCTCTCTGGCCACACCTCTCATGGGCACTGACACCAAAACTGGACTCTTAAATGCCTAAAGCAAGAATTCGAGACCCTTATCTTCATCATCCGGATCTTTCCAAGCCATTCATTATGGAGGTAGATGCTTCTACCCTAGGGGTAGAGGCTGCCTTCTCACAGCACAGCAACCAACGGATCCTCATGACGGCTCCTATGTCTCCAAAACGTTCACTCTGACTGAAAAGAACTATACCACTGGAGACCAAGAATTGCTGGCCATGGAGCTAATTCTGTAAGAGTGCAGCATCTGTTAGAAGGAGTCCAGATTCCTGTGACTACTTACACAGATCATAAAAATCTGAAATACTTATCACAAGCTCAGCGACTGAACCCTCAGTAGACCCATGGGTTGCTGTTTTTCAACCGATTCGACTTTGAATTGTGATACCGACCCGCAGAGAAAAATCAACAGGCCAATGCTCTCTCCAGATACTTTGACACAGATGATTCCTCAGAGGCCTCACGTTATATCACTGACCCGGCAACGATCATAGTTGCCGCTACTGTGCCAATCCCACTTGGGAAGATGATGGTTCCCCAGCGACTTTGTGAAAAGCTCTTGTGATAGACTCATGAATCTCGCCTGGCAGACCATCCAGGTATCACCAGAATCTTGGAATTAGTCACTCGCAATTATTGGTGGCCACAGATGAAGGATGACATGAAGCAGCATGTGGATTCTTGCCCCACTTGTGCTATGAATAAGAGCCCTCAAGCTTAGCCCTGAAGGCTGTTAAAAGCCATTGCCAGCCCACAGGGAACCCTGGACCCATTTGGCCAAAGACTGTGTCATGGACCTCTCTAGTGGCAACACCATGATCTGGGTGGTTGTGGATGTTTCTCTAAGATGGCTCATTTTATGGCTCTCCCTGGAATTTCCTCAGCAACTGAGTTGGCTAATCACTTCATTCAGCACATCTTCCGATTACATGGGCTACCATCTCATATTCTTAGACTGAGGGGTACAATTCACTGCCTATGTAGGAAGTTCAGTATTACCTTAGACTTCACTTTAGCCTACCACCCCCAGAATAACAGGCATACTGAAAGGGTTAATCAAACTCTTAAAGCCTTCCTGAGGGCCTACATGAATCAGTGTCAAGATGAATGGGCAGCCCTTTTCCCATGGGCAGAATTCTGCCTCAATAACCATGTGGGGAGTTCAACGGGTTCTTCCCCCTTCTACTTGAATTATGGCCATCACCCCAGCTACCCTTGCTGGTGCCAGTCTCCATTGCTTGCCCAGTCACCAATGTAATGGGACAGGGCCTCCAAAAATTGTGGCAGAAAACTCACTGTAACCTCAAACAGATGGCGGAGCATTTAAAGAAACAGGTGGATAAAAGATGCCATCCAGCACCTCAACTCCAGTCGGAAAGGTTAGTGTGTCTCAATACCAGGAATTTGCGCCTCAAGACACCTTCCCTGAAGTACGCTCAGAGGTTTGTGGGGCCATTTCATATAGTCTGACAGGTAGGGCCGGTGGTCTATAAATTGAAACTGCTCCCTACATTGTGAGTACATGATGTCTTTCATGTATCTTTGTTAAAACCAGCCATCCTTTCACAGCTATCAAGACCTTCACTCAGGCCTACACAGGTGATGACAGAGGAGGACACCATATATGAGGTTCAAGAAATCTTTGATTCCAGACGAAACAGAAACAAAGTGGAATATCTGATCTCTTGGAAAGGCTTTGGCCCTGAAGAAAATTCCTGGCAGCCTGTCTCAAACCTCCAGGCCTGTCAGCTGCTGAAAGTCTTCTAGAGACCCTTCCCCCAGAAGCCCAAACCTAGGAGGCTGGGGAGAGGGGGGGTACTGTCACATTTGGCCAGTTTTGGGGTAGGCCTATGACAGGCTGCATCAAACCCACCACGCCATTAAAGTATTTATGTAATCTACCATGAGTTTCACTAAAGTTATGAACATAGGTATGGGAAATATATATGTTATTGGTTGCCAATATAAACACCTTCAATCACTTTATATCTCCCATTGGGATCTCTTATTTTTTAAGCTCTTTAAAGTGAATCATCTTCCCTACCAGTATTACTACTCCTGCATTCCTTGTGCCAGATGATGTAGAAAATATCTGTTCCACTCACTGATGTTTTAATTTCTGATGTTTAGCTTCATCTAGGTATCTCTTGTAATATAGTTATTTGTATTTTAAATCTTTTCAGAGTTTGGAGGATGTTGTACCTTTTATCCAATGAACCAATACATTCCATGTGACACAGTGTATGTCATTAACAATCATCAATACCACAATCAATATTATTGTAGTTGTCATCTTTGTCAACACAGTAACCAGAATCTCCAAGTCTAGACTCTAGTCTTAAATTTCTACTAATGTTAGTCACTACACATCACTATATGTTTTAACCTGCCCTTTTGATGCCATCATCCACTTTCTTCCCTCATTTCCTATGCCCAATTCTTAATTCTACCCCAAACCCAATTCCCCCAGCTTCCCTTTCCCTTTCCCAGTTAAACTATATCAGTAGAAACCAACCAAACATGGATGCTAAACATTCTCTCGTCTAGGGGGCTCCCAGAATCCTCTATAGATATCTCCTAATATTTACTTGGATCTCCCTTTACCCACCAAGAAAGGTTTCTGCCCCTATAATCTACAGAACTATTTATTGCTAATATATTACTAAAATACTCAGAACATTTGAACTTAAAATCTCAACTTCTTTTCTATGTGCGTAAATACTGCTCACGTCTTTATTCCAGTCCAGTCCCATGCCAGTGACTGTTCCAGTGATTCTTTAATCAATTACTTTCATGTCTGTGCACTACTCCTGCCTTTAATCTAGACCCATCCAGTTCCAATGGTATTTCCTTAAAGTTTTTGGACCATTTCCTTTATGTCTAAAAATAGCTTCTTTTTTCAAGCTAGTCTAAACCAGTACGTGTGTATTTTCTTTTACAGTCCAGAAGGAAGCTCGTTAATAGTCATTCAAATCAATGCCACTGTCTTTAAAATTCTTGGAGGCTTACTAATTAATAAATTCATATTTCAATAAACAAGTTATAACTGTTCATGAATGTAGCAACAAACATGGATCCTGCCCCAAAGTTATTCTGAAATTAAATTGTGGAGAAAACAGCAAACTTCTTCAACTGTCTCCCAAATTACAGATTTGTTTTCATAATTCAGCGCTGGGCAGAAAATTTTACTTAAAAGTCTTTGGCCTGCTTCCTTTATGTCCAAGAACTGCTCCTTTCTTCAAGAATAGTCCAATCTTTTACAATTTCATTTACCCTTGGTTCACTTGCTGCAGGTAACGGATTCGCTCACTGACTTGCCCATCTTGTTTTCAGCAGGCGTCCCTTTCTCTTTGCGGGTGGTTGTAGAGCAGGGGTCGGGAACCTTTTTGGCTGAGAGAGCCATGAACGCCACATATTTTAAAATGTAATTCCGTGAGAGCCATACTAACTACAACCCCCCACCCTCCTGACTCCCCCAAGACCTACCAAATTAATTTACTACAACCCCCCATCCTCCTAACCCCCCCCCCCCAAGACCTGCCAAAAGTCCCTGGTGATCCAGCGGGGGTCCAGGGCTCGCAGACAAATCTTTAATAAAAAAGTAAAAATCTAACAAAACCCCCCACCCTCCTGACGCCCCCCAAGACCTCCAAAATTAATTTACTCAACCCCCACCCTCCTGACCCCCCCCCCCCAAGACCTGCTAAAAGTCCCTGATGGTCCAGGAGCGATCTCCTGGACTTGGGCTGTCGGCTGCCAGTAGTCAAAATGGCGCCGACGGCCCTTTACCCTCACTATGTCACTGGGGTCGACCAATGGCGGCGGTAGCCCCTGTGACATAGTAAGGGCAAAGGGCCGTCGACGCCATTTTGATTACTGGCAGCCGACGGCCCTTTGTCCTTACTATGTCACAGGGGCTACCGCCGCCATTGGTCGACCCCAGTGACATAGTGAGGGCAAAGGGAAGTCCAGGAGATCGCTCCCAGACCACTCCTGGACCCCCGCTGAACCACCAGGGACTTTTGGCAGGTCTTGGGGGGGTCAGGAGGGTGGGGGTTGTAGTAAATTAATTTTGGAGGTCTTGGGGGGCGTCAGGAGGGTGGGGGATTTTGTTAGATTTTTACTTTTTTATTAAAGATTTGTCTGCGAGCCAGATGCAGCCATCAAAAGAGCCATATCTGGCTCCCGAGCCATAGGTTCCTGACCCCTGTTGTAGAGGATATTTCACTGCAAACCATGGGAATATTTCCCTGCTTACAGTGCAGAGATATGTAAGTGTACTGGGAGGCATTGTTGTCCTTGCTGAAATTTGATTCCAGTCGCTGTTTCTTTTTAAAAGAGATGAGTCCATTGGACTGATTAAGGAACACGTCCTCACCCTCTTACCACATCATATGACTTATTTATTTGAGGTTCTTCTATTCTACCAACCACAAAACAAATTGTTCTAGGCAGATTATATCTAAAAACATAATTGCCTCTAAATGCACACATAAATTAAAAGCATAAGACAAGAAAATGTTATTACAAACAAAAACTAAATGAAGAACAAAATGAATAATTTACCAAGTGTTGTTATGATAATATAAAACTTATGTACATGTAAATCAACTTTGTACATTGAAATGTACAATTATTAAACCTAAATTGTTAAAAAGTCTATAGCACCAAAGCCTTAAAATCTTAAATGGAGCAGGGCAAACATTTTGTTCAAAATCATAGAGATTGTTGAAGGCGTGATTCACATCTAGATCTCCAGGTTTCATAGTTCTGCAAAGCAGACATTAGATTATATTGCTAGATCCAGAAAGAGAAATAATATTCAACAACAGAACATTACACTATGACAAATGTGCTTTCCCTAGATGCTACAATGCACCTTGAGAGTACATGCTCCAGCAGAATAGTTAAAATATCCATAAAAAGTTTGATCTGGAATATTATGCTACTATAATGAGGATAATTTTTTTTATTGAATTTTTTTTTTATTGTGCTCAATTTTAAACGCTTATAAGGTCACCCTGAGTTTTCATGACAAGTACCAGCATTATACAATCTCATCCATCTATAACAGTTCAAATTTCATTGACAGCTGACCACAGCAATATATAAGACATGGGATGAAAAGATACTTTTATTAATAAACATCAAGCTTTTTTGAAACTCTGCAGAAAGGTCACATTATATAAATGTTGATTAATAGTCCTTAACCTCTTTTGAAGCAGTCAGGGTGTCTGTTACTGCAGTAAAAATAAGACTTTGAACTGGTGGTGGTGCATGCGCTTTTTATTCAGCACGCTGTCTCTCTCATATTTTCTTACACTTGAGTTGTTTTTATTGTGCCACTCGGAGAGTTAAGAAGCATTCCTACCTTTAGATGCTTGAGGGCCTGTTCTGCAACCAGCTCTTCTTTCTTGTTCCATTCCACTGCATTCATTACACAGGTCCACAAAAGTCCGATCACTGCTGACTCCGGCAAATCGCTTCTCTTCATTTCTTCCTTTACATAAAGCACTATCTACGGCAGAGGAAAATCCCCAGCTCAAGCAATGTTGTCAATCAGATGCAAAACCGTTCCGCCGACATGCCACACCATTACAACTCCAGTCCTGTACTGGACTGCCAGGATATCCACAATGAATGTGCATCAGAATGACTTTCCTGAACAGTAGGCCTGTTTGTGGCCCTCGAGGCCTAGTGTTGAGAGCTCCTGCACTAAGGTTATTTTCTTTAAGCCTTCTAGTGCAAGCCATACTGAAGCAGAAGAAAAAGTACAGGATGGCAGAAAACCAAATTTTAGCCACTAAGGAGTGAACAACAACTCTCTCTTACAGGCTATAACATTTTTACCGATGTCTCTTAAGGGGACAATTTTCAAACCTGCCACACTGTGAAAATTTGCTGATGCTTTTATCATGCAAACTTTGCACCAATTTTCAAAGCAAAAGTACATGTGTACTTTTGCTTTGAAATTTGCTGCGGGTACAAAGTGCCTGTGGACATTGGCACCTTCTTTTCCACATTGGAAGACAGAAACATTCAGACAGGCAATTGCTTTACGATTTTCAGACCCATGTAAATTGCTTTGTAAACTGCCCTCTCTCTGGATAGGTCTAAATTTTCAAAAGTTGCACAGGAGTCAATTCTGCCCTTAGACAAATATCAACAAAAGTATATTTAACAGATTTTCAAACAACTTTGAATTTCTATTTAAGTATCTTGGATGTTTAACATTAAATAGTCATATAAATAATAGGAGGTCCATTAAGTAAGTCAGCAAGTGACTAAGGTATCCAGGTAAAGCTATTCAGATAACTGTAGCAGAATATACCCAGCTAAAGTTATCTGGTATCTTTAGCTAGATAGCTTTAAACCTAAATGGCTATGTTTAAATATAACCCATATTTTCCCACCCCACTAAATGAGTGAAACTAATGTTTTGTTTTGGAAACTTATCCTCTCCCTTCTCCCTCTAAGCTCCACCAAAAGATTGTAAAAAGTTGTGGGCCTGTCAGCTCAAGGAGTTACCCCCAACATCCCATCCGCGATTTCTCAAAAACTATAGGCCTCCAATAATGCGCCAACAGCAATGCTGGTAGCTTATGCTTCTAGCGCCGCTGTCATGGCAACGCTTGATGCTGCCAGGATCGGAATGATTCTACAGCGATCCCAAAAACCGGAAGGGTTTTCAGGGGTACTGGGGGGGAGCATTCAAATTGGGGGTTGTGGGGGAAGAGAGATGTGGAGGGGGCCCACAGGACAATATGTTTTGAGAAACTGAGGGTGGGGGGAGTGGTTCCTTAGGCTTGCAACATTTGGGGGAGTGGGAGGATCAGGTGTAATACTGAAATAGATTTACTTCTTTAGCGGGGTGGGACGAAGTAGGGGATTGAGCCAGCAGACCTGCTAACATTTAAAAACAATGTTTTTCTCACATGTAACATCTATATTTTGCATATAGCTGGTGAAGGCAAAGCTATCTGGGTACATGCCCGGTACGACCAGAGTTAGTTGAATAACTTATTTGACTTAACTGTGAGTATCAGACTTAGCTAAGTGAGTTATCTAAGTTAACTCTACCCTGGAAACAACCACAGAACACCTACAATTTATCCAGATAGACCTTAGCAGGTTAATGATTTTGCTAAAACTGACTTGATGACAGAGGCCACATATTAAAGCCTCAGGAGTTTTCAGGCTAACTCAAAAGTTATCCAGATTAATCCCTTTGACTATAGTCCTCTATGTTAATATGGATCAATAAGGTTGAATAGTATGTAGTTTTAAAATAAATTTGAATAATAAATCTGTTCCTGTTCAACTGTCTAATAGTAATAATGCTACTGTAAGGATATCTAAAATCATTATGGATCAATTTTTAAAGCCATTTAGCCAGATAAATCACAAGTCCAGCTAAATGACAACTTTTTGAATATTGGGCCACTTATCCAGCTAGATTTTAGCCATATAAATCATTATCCAGCCAAAATCTAGCCAGATAAAAAAAAGAGGTGCTCTAAGGTAGACCTAAGATACCCGGTTAACTTAGCCAGATACAACTGAAAATCAGCTAACTTAGCCAGATTAATTTAGGCCTGCCTCAGAGCAGATCTAAGTTTATCTGGCCTTGTGTGCCAGATAACTTAAGATTTTACCAGCTATATTCAAAAGAAAATACTCAGTTGTGTTACACTGTTTTGCTAAGAAAAAAAAAAAAAAGTACATTGAAGGTTTGTGGCCAGATTTGCACCTCCTCCTACCTGCTCAGTGTTTCACAAATAGCCCTCCTGGGCCAAGTACCCCACTCCCCAAATCCCTCTGAAAGTGAATAAAAAACGTGCTGGGGTCTATAGCCCCTGCTTTCAGTGTGGCTATGAGAGCGATGTCGGTAGCTTGAAAGTCTCCAGGACTGCTCTAGGGAGCTGGAATCCCAGCAGAAAGGCTCCATTTCTCAAGGTACCAGATGGGTGGGGTGAGGGAGAAAGGGAGAGAAGAGGCTCTTGGGGCTATTTTCTATGAAACTGGGGATAGGACAAAGGGAGGGGGTGCTCAACTAGGCAGGGGCATTTGTGAATTATTGGGAGGGGGAGGAGGAAAATCTGGCCATAGGCCCCCAATTAACTTTTTTTTTTTTTAGTAAAACTGTGTCACTTAACTGGCTTTTGAATATAGTTGGTAAAATTTTAAGTTATCTGGCCACACAGGGTCAGATAACTTTAAAATCTAACAGGTTATATTCAGACATAGCTGGTTAGGTTTTTAAGTTATCTGGCTACATGTGGCCGGATAACTTTAGGTAAATATATTCAGTGGAACATTTATTGCACTGAATATCCGGGATAAGTTATCTAGCTAACTTTAGCTAGCTAACTTACCTGCTCGCCAGCTTACGGAATATTGGCCTCTACTCGTTTAAATGGGGGAATATTAAGCACCAAGACTAGATGACTAGTGATCTTTAAAAATTCAGTTCAGCTTTTATACATCAGACATACAGTAACTTCAAATCTAGATGAAGCTGTATATTTTGAAAATTTAGATTATAAAGTACAAATTGCAAACTGTGATTACCAAATGGGTATGAAGCAGGAAAAAGTAAATACGGTAAACAGCAATTTGACACAATTTCATTTGTCAAATGTCTTGAAAGCCTTGTTAAAATGTTCATATCAAACCTTAAAAGACAAGGTTGAAATTATTTGAATGGCAAAGAAGAGGTCAGATTTCAGCTACCGCACATTGAAACTCATTGTAGACTAGGCTTAATTCAAGATTTTTAAAGGGCTTATTAACCAGCAAAACTGAACAGAAAATGTAAAGGAGACTTATTTACTAATGCATGGTAAGCTCTTAAAAGGTAATGAAAAAATGAAGGTACAACGAGAACACAATTCCCCAAAACTGTAAACCAAAAACAAAAGTGGAAGGAAATCAGTCAATCTAACAGCGTAGAATATCTTTTATTACATATCATTTTTCTTAAAATCCTTTCTATCACCAAAGACTTAAACACAATTCAGATAAATGCTACAACCCTCACAGCCCTAAATTGACAAGTTAATTAATAGCTGCACAATTAAAAGATATATAACATACATATCACACACATACCTACCATGCACTAGACTTCAACACACTTCAATCATACATACAAAAAGATAAAAAGACATTGCAACTACTTTATAGATTCAACTTATAAAGTTTCTCCCAATCTCATTTACAGATACAGCGGTCGAATGTAAAAGGAGCGCACGCGCATCCATGTACGCATAATTCCCGGCGGGCGCATATGGACGCGCTGATTTTATAACATGCGCGTGTCGGCGTGCACATGTTCTAAAATCTCATTGCTGCGTGCACATGTGCGCCGGATTTTAAAATTCACGTGCGCATGTGCGGGCGGCGCACGCAGGAGGGCTGAATTATCTGTAAATATGCACGGCGATGCAATCAGGCCTCCCCCTGTCCACTCCAAATAAGGAGCGGACTGAGAGGGAACTTCCCTACTCCCCTGCCTAACCCTCCTTCCCTTTCCCCTCTCCACCCTGACCCCTAACCCCTACCTATCTAGCCACATATTTTTTAGTTTTCTTCTTACTGCTCCTCTGGAGCAGAAGCAATTTATGTGCGCCGGCCAACTGCCGGTATGCGCTTTCCCGGGACAGCGGCTGATGGCCTCTGTCCCGGCCGGCCTCCGTCCTGCCCCTCCCCTCCCTGCCCAGACCAGGCCCCTGGTCTGCCCCTTTTTCAGGGCCTGGCCACTGTTTCACTGAAACAGCGTCATCAGGGGGATTTGTTTATGAATAACATATTTCAATATTGCTTTGAGGCATGTCCTGAGAAAGTTCACAAAAGGCTTAGATCAAGGGTTCTCTTAGTGATTTCACTTGCAGATCCACTCTTTCCCCTTTAAAAAGTCGGCGCATACACGGCGTTTTTGCCTTTTCCAGTGAAAGGCGCCATAGGAGCTCGATGTGGGCATCTCTCCCACGTTCAAGTAGTATTCTCATCAGGCAATTTTGGGGTATACTTTTTTTTTTTTTTTTTAATTTCTCAAATGTGAATTCAAGGGTGGTTTTCAGTTTTTGTATTGAGTTTCGCTATAGGTGCCCAGCGAGGACTTTCTTTTCAAGTATAAAAAATAGCTTGGCTCTCTCGTGGAACATAAAATATTTTGTAATGTTTGACACTGGGGTTTTGTTCTTGACATAAAAACATGTTATTTATGAATGAGTGGTTAAACTCTTTAAAGCAATATGTTGAGTTTTTCAAAGATACATGTTTGTAATCACTTCCAGACACTCTACAAGGGTAAAGATATGATTTAAAACAGTGGTTCTCAACCCTGTCCTGGGGACCCCCCCCCCCCAGCCAGTCGGGTTTTCAGGATATCCACAATGAATATGCATGAGAGAAAATTTGCATGTTATGGAGGCAGTGTATGCAAATTTTCTCTCATGCATATTCATTGTGGATATCCTGAAAACCCAACTGGCTGGGGGGGTCCCCAGGACAGGGTTGAGAACCACTGATTTAAAACATTCCAGCTAAAACGTGGTGTCTTGGAGGTTATCTTTGTTCACTTTCAAATTCATCAGGTAAGTTTATAAAAATATTTTTCAAACACTAATTGATGTTAGAATCTAACAGTTCCATTTAGATTCCTTTTGGATTTTCATTATGAGTCACTCTGTTTGTTACAGAGATCATATAAAAGGACGTCCTTGAATATAAGACTTTCTGAGTTTAAAACATGCATTTTAAAAAAACTGACACAATTTCATTTACTCCAATGTAACTCAATTTATAAAAGCATTCTATGTTTTGTTAAAATACTTTATATATATATATATATATATATATACTGATCATTTTTTCTTTTTCATTATTAGATTATAGTGATATTCTGGCATGAACTTGAAACAATTATTCCTTTAATCTATGAATGGATCTGCAAGTGAAATCACTAGAAGAACCTTTGATCTCAGCCTTTTGTGAACTTTCTCAAGACATGCCTCAAAGACAAGATTGAAACATATATATGTTATTCATAAACAAATCCTCCTGATGAAGCTGTTTGAAAGGGCTGGAGGTCGGAAGTCCATGATAATATGAGTCGGAAGTCCATGATAATATGAGTCGGAAGTCCATGATAATATGGGCGCCAGGCTGGCTCCTCCAGGTAGGCGACGTTTAGGTTAGGCCGTGGAAGGGGGGGGGGGCAGGGTGGTTAGGGTCTTTAGGGGGCAGAGAGATCCCCTTGTTTTATTTTGAATTGCTGCTTTGGGGTCATCCCTTCGGACCCCGTAGGGATGAATTAATTAGCGGCATGAGGGGGTATAAAAGGGGGCGGTAACTGGTCGTGCCGTACCCTTTTTGCTCTACATGGCCACCCTACTTGCTTCCTCCGTCTTCACCGGTGTCTTCCGATCCTCTGGGGCTGGGCCTAAAATGCCTAAATGCGGGAGGGCTCGTCCAGGAGCTGCTGCCCCAGCTCCTGCAGCTGTGCCTGATTCCTTTTCCTCTGCTCACGCTATTTCGGGTAGATTGGGCAGTGAGTCTTTAAATCTGGCAGTGAGGGTTTCTATGTCTGCAGTAGGGGGTGAGGCAGCTTCTGCTGGGAGGGCTTTTCCTTCTTCTTTGGCGGTTCCCCGAGCTCCCAGGTCTCTTTTGCCTATCGATCCGTTGGTCAACAGGCACGTGCAGCCTGGGCCGCGCGATCCTTCTGTCTTCTCAGGCTAATTTTAGTGCTGGTGCAGGGCTAGGGGTTCCTCCTTTCCCTCCAAGTGCGAGTTTGCAGGCTCCTGTGGTGGGCGGAAGACATTTTCCTCTGCCCTCAGTCTCTAATTTTGGGCGCAATATTTCTTTTGTTAGTGGGGCAAGGGCCCTTCCTGGGCAGTCCTTACTTATGCCTGAGTTGCAGAGTGTTCTGCAGGTGCTGCCTAATGTGCCAATTTCTGCAAGCTCAGTCCCTCCCCTGTGCACTGGTTTCACTTAGTTTTTCCCAAGTGATTGTTCCTTGACAGTGCCTCATTCCTTTGCTGACCCAGAATCGCGTTTGCTCGTTGCTGGGGGCTCTGGAGCTCCGGCTGTCCCATGTGCACCCTGTTTTAACTTCAGCAATGAGTGCAGTGTCCATGCCTTTTTCCTCTGGTTTTGCTTCTGGAGTTTGGGGTGCTGCTTCTGCTTTTTTTGGTTCATTTGGTGGTGCCAGGTCTGATCAGGCTTGGGTTGTGGGGTTCCCTGGGGGCATGGATAGGGTCCCTGGGGTGCTCAGATTTTGTTTTTAAACCTGGAGTGCAGAGAGCATCCGACATCGATACCTGTGATTGTCCTGGTCCTTCAAGCCTTGAGAGTTGACAAAACCAGCATGCTTCGGCGCTCATCCGGACTGGTGTTTCAGCTGATGATCAAGGTCTGAGGTCTTCAGTTGCTGATCCTTCTGTTTCGGGCTCTGCTGTAACTGCACATTCTGCTGAGCCTTCAGTCTCGCATGGCACTGATGTCCCTGGTAAGCTATTGGTAGTGCGTCACCCTATGTCTTTGACAGCCTGTACTATTGGATTGCTTCCCAACACCCTCCCTGTTAGTAACTTGTCTTTGCCCTCTAATGTGCCTTCGTTTTCTGGGTTGGCAGTTGGTACTGTTGGTCAGGGTGTTGTTTCTGGGGGAGTTTGTGGCCTGGCTCTTTCTGCGTCGGGTGCGGTGGATGGCTTGGACGCTGTGGCTCCTAGCATGTCTAGTGCAGTTGAAGGCGGAGGTACTTCTGAGTCTGTTCCAGTTGGTGACAAGGTTGAGGGTAAGGTAGGAGGTGGCAGGAAGAAACGTAAATGGCATGGTAGTAGTAGTTCCTCCGATTCCAGTTCTTCTTCTAGTTCGTCTTCATCCTTCTTATCTGATTATCAAGTGGGTTCTATAAGTCAGTCTACTCATGTAGGAGACAAGGGTGCTCCAGTGCTTGTGGCTCTTACCAAATTATGAGAGGAAGTTTCATATGCGCATAGAAAACAAATTAAGAAACATAAATACATTGATATTTTCCGTTTGTTATAGGGTAGATGGGGTAGGCACTCAGGAAAAAAGAGGAACAAATCAGATTGTCCCCCGGGAGTTGAGGTTAAGATTCCTAGGACCATAATTAATTGGGTTTGGTCTTTCCTCAGACTGGCTAGTGTGGTGGGTCATTATGAACGTCACAGTATGGTACTTTGTTAACTAACGCCGACACCATCATCAGAGCTCACAAGGATTACGAAGATTGGGCTTGGCTCAACTACGATGAGCATTTTAGAGATAGGATGGCCGGTAACAAATCTATCTGTTGGGGTACTCAGCACGTTAGTCTCTGGTTAAAACACATGACTAACAAGGCTCACCCCTCCGGCCCTTCTGCTTCGGCTCAACCTGGGCGTCCTGAGTCTGGAGCCACTTTGCAGCAGAGCCAGCCCTTTCGTGGACAGGGTGCCAGTGCTAGGCAAGGGAAATCGGCTGTCGGGTCTTCCGACATCTGTTAACGTTTTAACTGATCTGGATGTCTTTTTTACGATTGTAAATTTAAACACCTCTGTTCCATTTACGCTTCCAGTCACCCCGCCACTAAATGTCCCTGTAAAGCAGGTTCGGGTCCTTCCGCTGCTCCCAAGTAATTTTGCTTTGAATAGGGCTCCTACCCCTATTTTAGTTGCAGGAATGGCTCCCTGGCTAGACATTTATCCTAAGCGTCAGGCATCGGTGACTTTACGCGATGGCTTTGCCTTTGGTTTTCGTATCCCTTACGTTGGTGCTATTGAAGGTATGAGTTCTAATTCAGTTTCGGTCAATAGGCTAGAGTCAGTAGTATGTCAGAAGCTGTTGGAAGAGATTTCCTTAGGCAGGATTGTTGGACCTTTTATGGAACCACCTTTTCCAAGAATGATTATTTCTTCTTTGGCGGTGGTTCCAAAAAAGGATTACAGAAAGTATCGATTGATTCATGATTTGTCCTTTCCTGAGGGATCATCCATAAATGATTTCACCCCTTGTGAGTTTTGCTTGGTGCATTATTCCTCCTTTGATTCAGCTGTACAGTTAGTGCGTCGCTGTGGTGAGGAAGCTTTGATGGCCAAAGTGGACACTGAGTTGGCTTTTCGCCTTCTCCCAGTCCACCCTGACAATTTTCCTTTGCTTGGCTTTCAGTTCAGGAATCAATATTTGTTTTGACAACTGCATGCCCATGTTTCCTGTGCCTACTTTGAGCTGTTTAGTTCTTTCATGCACTGGGTTACTGAGTAGTCTGTGTGAGTGGGGTGGTACATTATTTGGACGATTTTCTTTTTGTAGGTCCGGCTGCCTCCAATGTCTGCGCTCATCTTATGAATACCTTTTTTTACAATTGCCAGTTGTTTCAGAATTCCAATTGCTGTGAATAAGACTGAGGGACCTACCACTTGTTTGGTGTTCTTAGGCATCAAATTAAATTTGGTGGCTATGGTATCTCACTTACGTACCGCGAAAGTGCAGCAGTTGAGATCTTTTGTGTCCAATGAGCTTCGGGCTAAGAAAATCACGCTTTGTCAGATGCAGTCCCAAGTAGGCAGTTTAAATTTTGCTTGTTGTGTTATTCCTATTGGTCGTGCTTTCTTACGGCATCTATCTAGGGCCATGTCTGGTGTTCAGAAGCGTCATCACTGCATTTGGATTACTTGATGGATCCGCAAGGATCTTAAGGTATGGGATGCCTTTTTGGATGGCTTTAATGGAGTTTCTGTTTGGCAGTCTGAATCGTGATCTGGAATTATTTTTGGATGTTGTGGGAGGTATCAATTTGGTATCTACTGTTAGGGAGCATGGTGTGCAGCTGCGTGGCCGGATAACTGGGTTTTAGCGGGTTCAACAAAGAATATCACTTTTTTGGAGCTCTTCCCCATCGTGGTCAATTTAGTCATTTGGGGGGATTGGTTACAAAATAAGAGGGTGGTATTCTGGTGCAAAAACTTGGGAGTTGTCCAGGTTATCAATAAATTTGTCAGCCAAATGTGTTCAGGTGGCCGATTTGCAGCAGAAATTTGTCTTACGCTGTTTACAGTTGAACATAATGGTTTCTGCGTGGAATGTTCCTGGAGTGAATAAAAAATTAGCTGACTCTTTCTCTTATTTTAAGTGGGAGCAGTTTCAGAAGATGGCACTGGACGCGGACTCTGAAGGCGCTGTCATCCCAGATTTCCTTTGGAACTACGGAGTACTGAAGCTTGGAATTTGTTGAGGTTATCGGTGACAGCGTCAACATGGACTTCTTCTCTGTGTGGGTGTTCCAAAGTTTTTCAGTTCCTAATTGCTCATGGTTGCTCTTGGGGACCGGTTTCTGACGAGCTGCTCTCTGATTATATCACGACCTCCAAGAAGGCGGACTTGTCAAAATCGTCTGTTGCCACTCACACTACAGGATTGTCCTTTTTTAAGGCACATGGCTGGGGTAATCCTTCCGATAATTTTTGGTCAGAGGTTTGACAGGGTGGTTGCGTCGCTTGCCCCAGTCTATCGATGGTAGGCTTCCCATTACCCACGCCTTGTTATTGCCTGCCAGATATTTGTTTTTCCTCATTCGAGTTTTGCCTATTCCAGACTGCCTTTGTGTTAGCTTTTTTTGGGGCATTTAGGGTGGGTGAACTGGTTGATCGTTCTGGATCCTGTTGTGATTGTAATGGTTTGAAAGCGGCAAATGTTTTCTTGGAGGGTAATAGGCTGCGTTTAAAAATCCACCGCTTTAAGACAGATCAGTCTGGGAGTGGTGCCTGGTTTGTCCTGTCTAGCATTCCTGGGCTTGCTACCTGTCCAGTTGCCAATGTGCGTGCATACTTATCTGTGTGACCTCCTGGCGGTATCCTCTTTTTTGTTCATGCCGATTGCTCCCTCCTCACTAGATACCAGTTTGGCATGGTTTTACAGAAAGTTTTGCTAGCTCTCCGTTTGGGAGGTGGCTGTTATGGTACTCACTCTTTCCGCGTTGGCGCGGCTACTTCAGCAGCTGATTCCGACTTGTCCAGTGGCGTTATTCACAGTATTGGCGTTGAAAGTCTGAAGCGTTTGCCACTTATGTGAGATTGGGCAAATAGTAGGTTGTCTACTGTTATATGGTCTGCTTGCTGTGTTAATTTTCTTTGTCTTTCAGATTTGCAACTGTCCGAGCAAAGAGTGTGGCTGATTGGACATTCTTACATTGTTTGGGTGCATCGTTGGGCAGAGAAACGACCTTATGGCCCTCATCTTGGTCTGGCTTGGCATGGAGTGAGGGTGAAGCAGCTAGGGCTTTGTGGGATGCGATGGAACCAGCTACTCCCTCTTTTGTAGTCCACGTTATCCAAGTGGATTCCTCCAGAGGTTCTGCTGGTTCATCTTGGCGGCAACGACTTGGGAGACTGGTCCTGTTGTCAACTACTGGATGCAGTTTGGAAGGATTTGGCTGTTTTATCGTCATGGCTGCCTGACACAAACTTTGATTTGGTCGGACATTATTCCAAGGCCTGTCTGCATAGATTTGAGGATTTGGGGTCGTAGCAGTGTCAAATTGAATAGACAGATAGGAACCTGGCTATTTGCGCACGGTGGGGTTCACGTTACACATATTTGGTCGTGGGATGCATGTCCTGGTCTTTATGGCAGGGATGGGGTTCACTTTTCGGGTGTAGGTAATGATTTATTCCTTAATACTATTCAGAGGCCTTGGAATATGTTTTTCAGCTTATTTAGGCCGCATCTTTATTGTGGTAGGTGAAGGGGTCACATGGATTTGACCACCGGCCCCTTCCCTTTGGCGGAGTTACGAGAGCCATGATTCTTTTGGGGCAGG
The DNA here is from genome assembly GCF_901001135.1 of Rhinatrema bivittatum. Lineage (NCBI taxonomy): Eukaryota > Metazoa > Chordata > Amphibia > Gymnophiona > Rhinatrematidae > Rhinatrema > Rhinatrema bivittatum. The sequence goes on along the minus strand of NC_042616.1, from coordinate 198,004,707 downwards.
TTTCAGAGCAAGGAATCCACTAGGTGGTGGGCTTTCTTGATTCTGGTAGTTTTAGTTGCTTGTGACTGGGTTCAGCCATATGGTTGGGACCCCTTGCTGGGCTGTGGTAGGGGTCCCGGTTAGTGGCGGGATGCTGCTGGTTACTACAGGTTTGGTGGCCTGGGAAGGGATCATCTTGCTGGAGCGAGGCAGATGATTCCTTGGGGTGGGTATTTGTGTTGACTGGTTGGCTCTGGTGATTCAATGACTAATAAAGCTGCGGCCTTATTTTGACTTCTAATTGCTGTGTCAGAGTATTACTTTTGGTGACTGTGTTATTGTAATGAGCCGAGGGAGAGGGGCCATTAGTCCTGGCTGCCCATATTATCAGTGAAACAGTGGCCTCTGTTGGAGCATATCTTGATACACATTGTATCAGTGATTACATCTCTAGAAAATTTGTATACATTGTATCTATACATGAGATTGGGAGAAACTTTATACATTGTATCTATAGGTAGTTGTAATGTCTTTTTTTCTTTTTGCATGTATGATTGAAGTGTGTAGTCTAGTGCATGGTAGATATGTGTGCTATATGTCTTTTAATTATGTAGCTGATACTTAAGTAACTTGTTAATTTAGGGCTGTGAGGGTTCTAGCATTTATCTAAATTGTGTTTATGTCTTTGGTGATAGAAAGGTTTTCAAGAAAACTGATATGCAATAAAAGATATTCTACACTGTTAGATTGTTTGAAGCTCTTTAAAGGGCCTATTTATTAAAATGCAATAAAATAGCACATTCCAATACTGAATTAACACGAGTTATTTCCCACAGGATTCACTAAACATACCACAGTTTATTGAATCCAGTGGTGGCACCAGGAAGCTTTGCTGCCGTGGCAGGAAAAGTTAATACTGCTGGGACACAGGAACATACGACTCTAGGCCTTACACCTTGATCTTAAAGGGCTACCAAGACCTGGGAGCCTGGCCCCTCCTTTCCTCCCTCCCCACCTGCAACCCCTACAGCTACATGTAGGGCCCAAAGTCAAAAGGTCCCCCGATTCCACCCCTTCCCTCTGGAACATTACCATATTTGCCCCCACCCTGAGGAAGCCCTGTCCCACAGCTGACAAACCAACCCCACACCCATTATACAAACATCTCCTTGCTGGGCCCCCCAGTCTCCTTACAACCACTCGGATCCAACCGTACCATCATGAGCCCTCAGGTCTTAATGCCAAGCAATCCCCAGTTGCTCCTGCTCCATAGACACCATAATCTGAAATGACATTGATTGACCAGTGGCTCCCTTTTGCCCTGAGGTCAATAGATGGCATTTTGGTTTACAGTGCCAGCGGGGCAGGAGCTACTGGGGATTTCTCCTACTCCATTAGAACCTGGGGCTCATTAAGATAAATGGGGAATGGGTGTTTGAAGGTGTGCCTGGTATATTCAATGAGGGATTGGGTTTTCAGTTGGGGGCAGAGCTTTTTTGGGATTGGGAGGAAGAAATGGGTGATGTGCTGGGGAAAAGGAAGAAAATTTCTCAGGGTTTCCTGGCCCTTCAAGATCTTGGTCTGGGGGTCCCCGAGAGCAACACCTGGCATATTAGCCTGCTAGTGCTCTTGAGTAAAAATGAAATATGCCTCATAAGATGTCGTTAACTTTCCACAGTTTAGTGTGGATTGTGAAGTTCACCGCATTAGTCTGGTTACATATTCGTGGGCTGCTTTTTATGAGTTTACATGTGACACAGCTCATGAATATTTTACTCCTGTTGGGTCAACTTTTATTTGTGCCATCAGCAACACTCCTGATATCGTTTGATAACCCGCATTACTGCTACTAATAGACCTCTAAATATGGTCAACAGGTAATAATGGTATTGAGTTCATCAACTGCTCTACTGTTGAGCTTTTTTTTTTAAGAACAAGCATGGCATGGCTTGTCACTTCTGTGTCACAGCGGGGTAGCAGGATAAACACAAGGCTGACATTTCATTAACCTGCCTCTTTTATTGGACACTCCTGAGAGAGACGCTCCTGCAGCTCCTTCTGAAGTTCTTTTCGAGTTCCCAGTGATTGCTGGACGCGCAGGAAGTCAGAGAGCTCTTTCAGGCCCGCATCAGTGAAATATTTAGCAAAATGCTCTACATTTTGCCGGTTTGCAGGAAATAGTTCCTAAAAAGAACGAGGCACATTTCAGTTTCATCACTTAACGAAAGCAAACAATACTCTCACTCAGAGGAACAGGAGATAGAAGACTCTCTTTTGTTTAACAATCTTAAAACAATTTATTCCTCAGTTTAAAGAAACTATTTTCTGGTGAAAACGCTTTAAAATAATTGATTGAAAATCAAGACACAAGACAGTCAATTGTAACCTGAAATAGAAAAATGTTGCAACGGTGACATTGTATCAATAGTAATGACAGCAGAAAAGCACCAAATACGTGACGTTTTAATTTAAAGCTAAAAATACATATTTAAACACATAATGGTTACACAGGTGGTCAGTTTTATATTACATTTACTGTACTGTCATGGATTATAACAGACTCAGTGTTGCAGCAGCCTCCCCTCTCTTTCCTGGTGATGCTATCAACATTATTTGTAGTTCCCTGAAGTAACCAAGAGTTTTCTGGCAGAGGCCCATTTATAAATTCTATCTTCCCCTTTTAAGCTGAATTAAGGAAGATTGAGATAACAAGACTGCCAGCAAGCCTCTCTTCCCCACAGAGGGACTTCTCCGCAATTTCCTGGCACCTGATAGGCATATGTATTTGCTCCAAATGATGAAAGAAATATTGTTATGTTGTTTTATGAAATGACAAAATGGCTAACAAAATTTAATTCTTTTTTTATTAGCAAACTGCACACATTAAAAAAAAAATGAGTTTCCACCTTCCTGCTCCACCCAAGTTTTAAACACCCTCCTCTCCAGCTTACCCGATCTAAAAGGGACAGCTATGATCTTCCAGTTGCTCCTGTACTTCAAAAATGGTGCTGGCTTCTGGCCAGAATGAACAGATGGATGATGAAATACTAATAGAAATTAGGGAAGCTAACTGGCAGCACAGTATTAATGGGAGATTTCAATTGCCCCACTGGATAAATGTCACATCAGGACGTTCTAGGGAGGTAAAGATTCTAGATAAAATAAATGATTGCTTCATGAAGCAGCTGGTCCAAAACTGACATGAGGGGGATCTATTTTAGAAATCAATCTTAGTGGAATACAGGATTTGGTGCGAATAGTAATGGTAGTGGGGCCACTTGGCAACAGTGATCATATTGCTATCAAATTTGACTTAATAACTAAAGGGAGGACAGTAAGGAAAACTACTGCTCTAGCATTTAACTTTAAAAAGGGAGACTTTGATAAAATTGGGAAAATAGAAAAAAAATCTTAAAGGCGCAGCTGTAAAGGTTAAGGGGCAGATTTTTAATTTTACGCGTGCATGTTATAAAAGCCAGGGTCGGCGAGCGCAAGGGGGTGCACGCTTGTGCACCTTGCGCGCACTGAGCCCTAGGGGAGGCCCTGATGGCTTTCCCCGTTCCCTCCGAGGCCGCTCCAAAATCGGAGCGGCCTCGAAGGGAACATTCCTTTCGATCCCCCCCACCTTCCCCTCCCTTCCCCTATCTAACCCACCTCCCAGCCCTACCTAAATCCTCCCCTACCTTTGCTGTCAAAGTTGCGCCTGCCTGAGGCAGGCGCAACTTGTGCGCACCGGCCGGCTGCCGGCACGCCATCCCCCGGCACAGCTGCTGTGCCGGAGGACTCGGGACCGCCCCTGGACCACCTCCCTGCCCCTTTTTCAAAGCCCCGGGACATACGCGCATCCTGGGGCTTGTGCGTGCAGCCGAGCCTATGCAAAATAGGCTCGGCGCGCACAGGGGTAGGTTTTAAAGGGTTACGCGCGTAACCCTTTGAAAATCTACCCCTGAGAGTTTACATCAGGCATGGATGTTGTTTAAAAATACCATTTTGGAAACCCAGACCAGATGCATTCCAAGCATTAAAAAGGTGGAAGGAAGGCCACACGACTGCCAACATGGTTAAAAGGTGAGGTGAAAAAGGTTATTATAGCCAAAAGAGCTTCTTTCAAAACAATGGGAAAGGGATCCAAATGAAAAAAAATAGGGAAAAGATGTTTGTCACAGAGGCAAAAACGTTTTTCAAATAAAGCAAAGCAGGAAGCCTGTGAGGGAGTCAGTTGGACCATTAGATGATTGAGAGGTAAAAGGGACATGTAGGAAGACAAGGCCAGAGCAGAAAGTCTAAATTAATTATTTGCTTCAGTGTTTATAGTGAAGGATTGTTGTTCCATGCTGGAGCTCCAAAACGTCCCTTCAGGATATCTGAGAAGCCGCAGAAAATGATGATGGGGAAGTTTGAAGAAGAAGGTAAAATCCATTGTAAAATGGAAAGGTCCAAGGCACCTATGGCATTCACTGTGCTTGTTGGCCTCTGACAGGATGTCAGAGCAATGTAAACATTTTTAAGAATACATCTAGGGCTTACTTAAAGATAATTAAATGATGGCTTTTTGCTGAATTCTAGGTAAAGGAGGGGGAGCCAGAATTCCCTCAGTTATTGCAAGGTATTTATTAGCAGCACTGAAGGAGGAGGGAAAAATAAAATAAGGGACGGAGGACACTGTGATTAAACCAATCTCATTTAGAAGAGCATATAAGGCTCTATAAATAGGGAGGGCATGACAACCATAGGACAGCCTACAAATTACCACAGTGTATAACAATGGGATAAATATTTTTTTGCCATAAACGGTAAAGCAAGACTTAGAGAAACTTGATGAGGAAAAATTATCCAAACAAACATGATATAGCAGAGCTGATTACCTGTAACATGTATTCTTCCTATTCTTGAGGCCAGCAGGATGTCCAGTCTTCACAAGTCCCTGCCCAGAACTTTTATGTCAACATTTCTTGGACTGTGCCTCAATGAGCATGCCTAGCATGCCAACACACTGCATACATCCACATGGGGGTGCCTTCAGTTTTGTACCGTACCATATACAACTGAAGCCAACTCCAAGGGGAGGCAGGCAGGTTTTGTGAGGACTGACATCCTACTGTCCTCAAAGAACACATTACAAGTAAGCAACTCTGCTTTCTACGAGGACGAGCAGGATGGCAGTTCTCACAAGAGGGGAGTTCCCAGCTATAGATTGCCCCGAATGAGAAAAAGGGAAACAAGAAGTGTCAATGGGCACAACAAAATATGTTTTTGTTAGCATTAAGCCTTTTTTCCATTTTATATTATCTATGGTGAACACCAAAACTGTGAAGGTTTTCAAAGAGGCGTGGGATAAACATTGTGGATCCATAAACTATAGAGGATGTGAATGAAGTGAAGAGGCATGGGGGCAGCTTGCGGGAATGACGGCTACTACCTGGAGATTAATATCCTAATTAAATAAACATACACACGGTTAATGCGACTCCAACATTGCTCTATGCTTCAACAGCAAGAGGAAATGGAAAAAAAAAAAAGGATTTGCATCCACAAAAAAGCAGGGGAGTAGCTTGCTTGATACAGTAGTTACTACCCCAAACCAAATTAGTCTGATACTTCACTTTCAATGATATCCAGCATAGTTCTCTGCTTCAACAGCAGGGGGAATGATGTAAAGATGATTTATATTCGGACAACAACCAACAAGGACTGAGTTGTACAGGCTGGATAAACATGTGTGGGAGTAGCTTGCTATGACGGCGGTTACTACCCCTAAACAATTAGCTAGATACTTCACTTAGATGCAGCTCCAGCACTGAACTTCACTTAGATGCAGCTCCAGCACTACTACTTACATCAATGGAGGGGTGGAAGGGAAATAGAACAAAAGTCACTTACAAGGGACAAGAGAAACAGATAAGTATGGGGAAAAATTTTTTTTTTTAAATTGAAAGCTTGCTGGGCAGATTGGATGGACTGTTTGGTCTCCTTCTGCCGTCATCTCTATGTTTCTATGTTTTAGGGGCAGCCTGGAACAAAAACACAAGCGTTAGGAGAAAGTAAAGATGGGTTCTATAACTAAAACAAATTGCTCAGGACAGACTGGCCAAATCTATTGTCACATCAGTCCCTGTCCAAACAGTAAAATGTAAATGTGTGGTGAGAACTCCATGTTGCAGCTTTGCAAATCTCCTCCATGTTGACCAATTGCAGGTGAGCCACCAACGTGATGTGCTCTTCACTTGCCAATCATCCAGATAGGGATATACATTCATTCCAGTTTGCATAGGTGCGCTGTCACCAAAGCAAGGCATTTAGTAAAGACACGCAGGGTTGACACTAGCCAAAGGGCAGCACATGGTTCTGATGTCCTTCCTGGACCTCTGGACAGAGGTCTGATGCCCACATCCAGGTGAATCTGAAGGCGCCAATCCCCAGAGCAGAGACTCTCAATGCAGTTTCAAAAACATCAAAGATTGAGCAGACTATGTGTTTTTCACACTGAATTCCCTTGTCTACTAGTGCTGGAGGACATCTTGCTGTTTTTGAGGAAGCTGCTCAGCTACCACTTGCATCTGCTTCAGCAGGTCCTGCAAATACTGGCCCATAAAGAATTGGTAGGAGGTGATGCAGGCATTCAGCAAGCTCTCTGAAACACTTTCCTCCCAAAAGTGTCCAGGGTCTGAGACCCTTTCTCCAGGGGCCCCAAGGAATGAGTCCTCTGCCTCTTGTTCCTCTTGAGAGCAGATTTGAACATAACAGATTAGTGTGATAGCTGACTCTTTTTGAACCCAGGAGCCTTCTGGACAATATAAATTGCATCTGCCTTTCTGTTAATGGAAGCCATAGAGAGGAGACTGTCCTACATTCTCATATGTACATCCAGAAGAATTTCACGGAGTGGGACTGCCATGACCTCCTTAGGGAGGCTCCATGAACTGGAGGTTATCCAGCATTTTGTTTCTGGTTTCGTTCTCCATCAGCAAAATAAATGGAATGACCTATATCATTCTCTGGACAAATCCAGTAAAGGAGAGATCCTCAGGAGGACTTTCTTCTCTATGAGGGAGGAAGCGACTCAGAGAGGAGATGCTGAAGATGCTCAATTCTCAAACAAGGACTCAGGGGTGCACTTGGCTGCTCTGGCCTGGATCCTGGGGTCTTCTGGCGCTCCGGGAAAGTTTCTTCCCCCAATGGACTAGACCATCATCGGGGCGATGGACATCAATCCTGAGTCCCCTCTGGGAATCAACATCAGCACTGATACAGACACCTATTCTGGTGCAAAGCCACTGGGCAGCTGAAGGGACTTGAGCAGCGGCTCTACTTCAGCCCATTGCAGCCCGATGCCCTTGATACTGGAGTACCAAGGCCTCACAGAGACTTGTCCAAGGCCTGCTGGATCTTCTTCTCTAACTCCTCCTCAAAAACAGCCAATGCCAATACTGACAGGGAGGAGTTGAAATGGCCATGTCTTACTGGGAATGAAAGGTATAACAGTGGCAGATGACCTCTTCTCTCCATGGGACCATTTCTGGGGGTTCTCAGTCACAGCTGGATCATCCCTGCTCCCAGTGTGGTGCATCGATGGAGACCGATGCCAGTGCTTCTAAGACTTTTATCGATGCTAGCATTGAAGAGGCAGGACTCTTTGCCTTCTTCAGTTGGGAAGACCCAGATGAAGGCCTGTCCCTCGGGGCTCTTTTGACACTCTAGGTGGTGGGAACTTCACACTCCTCCAATGTTGGATTATTTTCCTCAACCGGTGCAGTTCTGGAGTCCTTCGATGTTGATACCTCTGATGCCAATGGATCAGTGCTTTTCCATTAATTCTAGTCAAGACAGTCATCCCTTCAAGGTCATTCTTGCGCACAGATGAACACCTCTGGATGTCCTATAATGCGTCCAGCCACAGGATACATCCATCATAAGGATCATTAATATATCTATTGTTGGAACCTGCTAGACATGGTCAACTGGAAAATAAGGGCAGCAAAGTCAAACTAAATGGCCCATGGCGTAGGAATCAATGCTCATTGGGTACTGAAGGTGTGCTGGCCTGGCACTGAGATGGAAATAAAACTTACAAAAACTGATTGCAATACCCACTTAAGGACACTACTGGGAGATACATACAAGACTGCAGGGCCCTCGACAAACAAGCTGCAATCCAAAATCATGAAAACAGAGTCCTATGAACAGAAGAGTAAGGAATTGCAACCAGTGGGTACCGTGGAAAAGAAGAGACTGAAGGGGTCCCCGCATGGAATCACTGCATGTTGGCATGCTGGGCATGCTCAGTGAGGCACAGTCAAAGTTATAGAAATTTTGCCATAAAAATTCTGGGCCAGGCTCCAACGGATGATGCCACCCTACTTGTGAGAACTGACATCCTGCTTGACCTTGGAGAATCAAAGGTCCTCTTTTTCAAAACATATTGCAATAGATAGAACTCAAGAGAAAACCTTTTTGAAAATGGGTCTACATAGATTTTAGCTGATAGCAACAATATGCAATATAATTTCATACCTACATCATTTTAGGATGCCTAAGTAATCTGTGAGATGAATTTAACCTGCTTTAATGGGAAATTATTTGAATACATGTTCTTTATTTAATAATTACAATGCATTTACAAATAACATAGTAATAATTCTTAAATTGGAAAATGAAGAAAGCTTAGAGAAACATTGCAAGTATACCATTACAAGTAAGGTGAAAACAGCATGCTTTCTATTAAGCCCACAAAAGAAAGAGGATCCAATTCAAAAACAGGAGAGATGACATATTTCCATTAAAAAGAGAAAAAGGAAAAACAAAAGCACTAGTACAATAAGTATAGCATCTTAGTTCAAAAATATATGTAAGAGGTAAATTTTAACCACAATGGGTTTTATAAAATTGCCCACCTTATATGCGGGTAATCTTATGCATACATGTAATGTTCATACAGGGCGGGGCTGAGTCAGGGTTTTCACTGATACACATACTTTAAAAAACATGCATGTAAATTTACATGGGAAATTTACACACTTTGGATAAAAGGTGTAACTTATGCAAGTTCTTTCAGTGGGATAATTTTCAAAATTAATGTATATGCACATCCTCGCTTTGAAAACTGGTGCGACTTATGCAAATAATTATCGCATAAGTTAGAAATTTACCCATGATGTTAAAAATTACCTTCCCTGAGACTAAAACTACCTTTTTGTAATAACATGGTCATAAATTCAAGAGATAACAGTAGGGTCCACCATTAGCCTGGAGGGAAGGTGAAGGGTAAAAGAAAATGTAATTATTATTTTCATATTTTACAAAATACTTGCAGGGATACTGTAGGAAAATCTCCTCATCAAGAGTTATGATCCTTTGGTGCATCTTAGGAAATTGTTTCTCTTAGTCTGTGTAATCTTGAAAAATCAAAACTCTATGATCCAGAAATAAAAACTCTCTATACCAAAATATTGTCTGTCTGATTCCAAAATAAAACAAACCAGTAAGGGGACCACTGTGGATATTAGAAGGCCTAGAGTTTATTTATTTTAAAAATGTCTATACAGCTTATTTGCCTTACTAAGTGGTTTACAATAAAAAAAATTGTTTTGGTAATTGTAGTTTAAGTATCAGAGCAGGCCAAAAGTGAAGACTGTACAAGTAGATATTGACAGAGAAGCAGCTTATGAAAACAGCTAATGAAACAGAAAATGTTGCTTAAGGCAGCATCTTACAGAAGCAAATGACTTTAAGGTGAACTGAGAGTAATGTTCCAGGAAAAGGTGAAATGGTAATGAGAGAAAATGGAGAAGTGAGAGTTTTGAGACATAATCTCATGACAGACTTATGATAAAGTTGTTTACATCTAGATAAAGTTGCTTACTTCTGGGCTTTAAAATGCTATGCAGTTCATATTTCTAGCAGGAGGTAGTAAGATAATGAGCTAATAAAATATGTATGATTTATGGATGAAAGGAAATGCAACAAGAGTCTGATTGGTAGAAATTAGGCAACTGCAGTAAAGTTATTTTTCCCGTCGATAGCAGGATGAATTAGCCATGCTGTCATGGGATCTGTCAATCAGGCCCGGGAGGCGGAGCTTGTCAGAGCTTTGCTCTCTGCGGCTGCGCATGTGTTCCCGCACAGGAAAGTAACGGAATCTCCTCAGTCTGTTTTTCCGCGAGCGGGATCGCAAGCGGAGCTATTCTTCTCCTCAGCGTTACAGTATTAAACATGTCAAAATCGGGTTTTAAACCCTGTCATTGCGGCAAAGTAATGTCGGTCACGGACGGCCATGACCGATGTTACCGATGCCTAGGACCAGATCGCAATCAGGAAGATTGTGAATTTTGCTCCAGGATGTCACCTAGAGCACTAAAGCAAAGGGCCTACAGGTTTCAGGAACTTTTTGCCTCAACGGAACCATCGGAGGCTCATTCATCGCCTGGCCCACCGACTTCATTGGCTCCCTCATAGAAGAGAACATCTTCGTCGGATCCTCAATCCTCCACTCTTGGAGGTAAGGAGAGCTCAAAACGACAAAGGCCAATGGATTCTAGAAAATCCACAGAGCCAGAAGCGCCGCAACAGGACAGATTGGTGCCAGAAACCTTGGCGCCTAAGGCGCCGTATGCGCACAAAAAAGTATCGGCGCACAATACTTCGGCGCCAGGAGAGGGATCGGCGCACAAAATTTCTAAGCGCATGACGCCAACAACACTTCCGCGTACGACGCCGAAGAACCCGGTGCGCACGGCGCAGAAGCATGCTGTGCGCAGAGCAAATGCGCGCACGGTGCCGTTGACATCTGTGCGTACGGCACCGATAACCCTTGCGTGCACTGAAACAGAAAGATACGCGCGCAAGTCTACATCCGCGCATAAATCTCCATCCGCGCATAAATCTAAACCAGCGCATAAATCTAAATCTGCGCATAAGAGACATAATCACTCATCTCAGGTACTACAGAATGAGTTGAAATGACAACGTTACCCTTTAGGAAGCTCTTCTTCAGTTTCTTCACCAATAACTTCACCTCGTTCATGTATTTCCCTTTCTTCGAGAGCTGATACCAAAGAAGTTACAATAAAACATAGGAAATGATCACCTTCTTCACGCAGAAGTCATACAGACTCATCATCTCACTATTATCATAAGCACTCACGACACTCTCACCATAAAAAATTGGCAAAGAGGAGTGCTACATGGGAAATAAGCCCTTCAACTTTTAAATCATCTCATATACCGCCTTCCACTACCTTCTCACATAGAGAGGTAATACAGGTTGTTTCCTCTAACACTTCTACAGATTCAGAAGATTCGAGGAACATTAACGGGCAATAAAATACGAAACGACCAACCTCGCCAACTTATACAAAGGATACATCTTTTGATTCTCCTTCAATGCAAACATCCCCATCATCATCTATGGGATTCCCATCGGATCCGCAGGAACAAACTCAGGAACCATACTCCCCTCCGGAAGACCTTACATACCCAAAAGTCCTCGAAAAATTGGGCACAATACTGCATCTAGAGGTCCAAAATGAAGCAGACCCTAGAGCAGAAACCCTTGGTCTCCTAAAGATTTTTGATACTCCAGGGGAACCAACATCTCTTCCACCACAAGAACTCCTGCATTCAGTCTTACAGAAGTCCTGGGATGCGCCTTATGCAAATGCAGCCGTTTCCAGGAAAACAGACATAAAATTTCGTATGAGGAAAACATCACTGTACACTCTACCACAATTACCTCATACTTCAATTGTGCTGGAATTGGCGATGCAAAGATTTAAGAAAACAAAATCTCATTCCTCATTCCCACCAGGGAAAGACAACAAATATTTAGATGAGTTTGGCAGGAAAATATACCATAACTCAATATTGACTGCCCGAATTATGCACCATCAATTCTACATGGTACAATACCTATATGAGTGCATGCAGGCTATGAAGGGTATGCTTTCCTCAATGGCGGATCAGATACCTCCGCCTCTTCATGACATGGAAGAGTGTTCTCGACACCTTTTGAGGTCGATCTACGAAGCACATGAAACATCATCCAGGGCATCAGCAACAGCCATTGCAGCCCGCAGACTAGCATGGTTACGTTCAAATTCAATACGTGAAGATTGCACGAGAAACTAACAAACCTCCCATGTACAGGAGATAACCTGTTCGGAGAAAGATTCCAGGACACAGTAGGTAAATTGGAGGAAGAAGCTCTAGCAGTTCAATCATTAACATCACATCCTAATTATTCGACTACACGTCGTTATATTGGATCTACTCATAGGCAATCATATGCCAGGAGACCCTATAGATCTTATCAGTCTTTTCGTACACAACCATACCCTTCCTACCAGCATCCTGCTCCACAACAGAATACCTCAAACCAACATAGAGGTAAACCACGTAACCAGAGACAGCAGGCACAACAGCCGACTACTGCAGCAAAAGCGACTTCATCTTTTTAGTTGCTCAACCACCACCACAACATCAAGTACCACCCGGCAGAATTCGTTCTTGCCTGGAAGCCTAGGAAAGAATAACATCTGATCAATGAGTTTTGGAGATAGTACATCACGGTTACCAACTCCAATTTGCCACAAAACCCATAATGCCTCATCTTTCCACACTCAAGATTCACAACCCCCAACTGCTACTGGGGGAGGAAATTGCTTTGCTTCGCAAACAACAAGCAATTCGACAAATTCACCCAGGCTCCAAATCAGCAGCATTTTACTCCCCATACTTCCTCATACCCAAGAAGTCGGGGGGCCTTCGTCTCATACTAGACCTAAGGGAATTGAACAAATTTCTCACCAAGGAGAAATTCAAAATGGTATCGTTGAAGTCAATCCTTCCTCTCATTCAAACCAACAATTGGATGTGTTCCATCGACCTGAAGGATGCTTACACACACATTCCAATCCATCCATCCTCGTGGCATTACCTATGCTTTCGCTACAGGCATCAACACTACCAGTACAAAGTTCTCCTCTTTGGCCTTTCGGCTGCACCCAGGGTATTCACCAAATGCATGATAGTGGTGGTGGCTCATCTCAGACAACAAGGTATAACCATCTTTCCATATCTGGATGATTGGCTAATAATCGGCCCAACTCCCAACATACTACTAGATCACCTCCATCAGGAACTAGGATTAGTGATCAATTTTCAGAAATCATACCTACAACCAACACAGCAGTTACAGTTCATAGGAGCATGCCTGGACACTACTTGCAACAGGGCATACCTATCAGGCGACAGAATATCGCACTTCCGTCACCTTCTACACACATTGAACCATACTCAGAGACCGTCAGCGAGACAGGTGTTGGTAGTCCTGGGCCACATGGCGGCGGCGGCGATTTTCACGGTTCCCAACACCAGGCTACACATGAGATGCCTGCAATGGGGACTAAAATGTCAATGGAAACAACATTCACAACCATTGACACAGAAGATTTCACTGACTGCCGAAATGAAGAAGGACATAGCTTAGTGGCTCCTAGACTCCACTCTGTCCAAAGGAGCATTGTTCAGTTCCCCTCCTCACAACGCAGTCTTAACCACAGATGTGTCTCGCAAGGGATGGGGTGCACACCTAGAGATTTACGAAACACAAGGTTTATGGACAATCTCGGAACAGAACCTGCAAATAAATTTACTGGAGCTCAGAGCGATTCGCAATGCATTATGAGTATTCCAAGACCACCTGAAAGGACGCAGGGTCATGATCTACACGGACAACCAAGTCGCGATGTTTTACATCAACAAACAAGAAGGGTCCGGTTCATGGTCCCTTTGCAAGGAGACCCTGATAATTTTCGAACACGCTCACCGGAATTCCATCCATCTCCAAGCAACTTACCTACCAGGAGTTGAAAACACAAGAGTGGACAGACTAAGCCGCATCTTTCATCCTCACGAATGGGCACTCAATACAGAAATAGCCCAGGACATATTTATGCAGTGGGGGACACCTTCGATAGATCTCTTTGCAACAGAGATCAATGCTCAAGTTCCCAAATTCTGCTCGATAAGACCAAGCCAATTCAGGATCGCTCAAGATGCCTTCCTCATTCCATGGATGACAGGCCTCCTGTACGCCTTTCCTCCCATACCACTCATAACAAGAACAATTCAAAAGTGCATAGCGGACAAAGCTCAAATGATACTCATCACCCCGGCCTGGGCGAGGCAACCATGGTACAGTTTCCTTCTCCGACTATCCATCATGGATCCAATTCGATTACCGAATCGACAAGATCTTCTCTGCCAAGATCAAGGGACACTTCTACACCCGCTACACTCATCTCTACACTTGACAGCGTGGAGATTAAGAGGCTCCTTCTGACAGAACAGGGAGTTTCCACCTCGGCACAATTCATCTTGTTGGAATCCAGGAAACTCTCAACCAGGAAAAATTATAGGTATAAATGGAAACGTTACTCTACCTGGTGCACTTCCAAAGGTGTACCACCATTGGACTGCTCACCGGAGTTGCTCATTGATTATCTTCATACACTATATATAGCTGGTCTAGCAACATCATCCATCAGAGTTCACCTCAGCGCCATAGGCGCCTATCATAGACCAATCAATGATATTCCTATATCCAATCACCCATTACTGTCTCGTTTCATGAAGGGGTTAACTCACATTCGTCCTCCGGTATCTAAACCTCCAGTTCCATGGAACCTCAACATAGTTTTGGAACAGCTCATGCTGCTCCCATTTGAACCCATGGACTCGGCACACATTAAATACCTCACATGGAAAGTGGTATTCCTGGTTGCAGTAACATCAGCATGAAGAGTTAGTGAGTTGCAAGCCTTGGTCCATTATCCTCCATATTTGCAATTTCATCAGCAAAAGGTAGTTCTCAGAACTCACCCATCCTTCCTACCAAAAGTGGTTTCCCAATTCCATCTCAATCAGACCATGGAATTACTCACATTTTTCCCTACACCTCATGCAAATGATAGGGAAAAACTACTGCACACACTAGATTGTAAAAGAGCTTTAACACACTACAAAGAAAGAACGAACTCGGACTTCCGTGTTTCTCAACTCTTTGTCACCTTTGACCCGAAGGCACCTGGATTACCAGTGGCTAAACGCACCATCTCCAGTTGGATAGTACAGTGCATCAAATTCTGCTATGATAAACAAAATTTACAATTACATTCTACTCCTAAAGCTCACCAAGTCAGAGCAGTAGCAGCCTCCTTGGCACATCTTAAGAATGTACAACCCATAGACATTTGCAAGGCAGCTACATAGTCATCTCTTCATACCTTCATATCTCACTACTGCCTTGATCAACAAGCAGCCACTGATGCGAAGATAGGGCAAGCAATACTGCAATCTCTATCCTCCTGTCCACGGTGACTACCACACTGTCAAGGATCACGTACAACAGATATATCATGCACAACGTGATCGGGAGCTTGGGACTCCCATGACAGCATGGCTAATTCAGCCCTGCTATCGACGGGAAAAAGCAAGTTTGCTTACTGTAAACGATGTTTCTGTAGATAGCAGGATGAATTAGCCATGCTGACCCACCCTCCTCCCTGGCAGTCACCAAGTCTTCGATGACACTAAGGCTTAATCACAGATTGAAGAGATTCCGTTAATTCCCTGCGCGGGAACACACGTGCAGCCGCAGAGAGCAAAGCTCTGTTCTCTGCTTTGACAAGCTCCGCCTCCCGGGCCTGATTGACAGATCCCATGAGAGCATGGCTAATTCATCCTGCTATCTACGGAAACATCGTTTACGGTAAGCAAACTTCCTTATCTATGTATCATGATGAGGCTTGTAGGCTAGAAGTGATAGGCTGAAAATCATAATTATGTTTATTATTGAAATGAAATGGCTTTGCATAAGAAAAAGTATATATGCTTTACATGTGCCTGTTCTGAGCAGAACAGCTGTAAGTTTTTGATTAACAGTCCTTCTCTATGTCAATATATTAAAAAGGAAGTTAAAGTATACACTGAATGATTGTTTTGTCAGTGTAAAATCATTTTTTTTCCTTTCTGTGGATTTGTAGACCAGGGTATAATTTCTATTCATTATTACTAAACTGAATAGCAGCATCATATTAACCTTCACTTCTAAAGACCTTACAAAGATTCCAAAGCCTTGATGTGGGAAGCACAGATATTCAATGATTTGAAGCATTTTTATCTGGTAGAACACAGTTAGTGTATTTGAAGAAAGAAATATCATTGGTTAATAATTTGAATTGCAGGATGCCTTAAAGGGCAATTCTATCCCCACTTTGTTTAATATAGTATGTATATCCTTTGCTAGGTATTATTGAAACTTATAACTTTGGTCTGCAGTGTTACTCAAATGGCTTATAGATTTATTGTATTTTGGAATCAGACATTGCAATCTCTTTGGGCCCAGTTAATGACTGGTTTTCTATTATCTCTGGCTGGATGCGAGATAATAATTTGCCTCTTAATGAAACAAAAACTGAAACTCTCTGGATTGCAGAGTTTAGGTTTATATCTCAATTTAAATGAGGAATCCTTTGTGTTAAATCTCAAGTAAAGAATCTTGGTGGTGCCCAGGACCCTTATCTAGATTTGAATGAGCATATTACAGAAATCAGTAAAAAGGCATCGATTTAAGCTTTGTTTAATCTGCTTGTTGAAACCCTTTCTTATGATTCCAAAACTCAAGACAGTTCTTTTCGCATTATTTGTAAATTCTTTGGATTATTGTAATTCCCTATTTGTGCGGTTACCAAAAAGAGGGTTTATATGGTTTACAGATGATTCAAACTTCAGCAGCCAAACTGGTTTCTAGTACCATATTTAACCTGTTCTTGCACATTTGGCTCCCTACGTCTTTCAGGCACCAGTTCGAAAGTAATTCTTAACTTTTAAAGTTTTACATAATCAGGAGCCTAAGTATCTCTCAGATAAACTTAAGGGATACCTTCCTGGTCACAGTCTGAGATCAAAGTCTGATTATTCTCTCTGTATTCCTTCAGAGAAATCTTGCAGACGCCCCTTTGCCCTTACATATACATTCCTAGTTCTTTAGAATGCCCTTCCCCGGGAACTTTGCTCGGAAACTGAATTCCTTAGCTTCACAAAATAGTGAAGGTCACTCTTATTTATGCAAGGCTTTTATTATTCCCTAACCATGAATTTGTTAATTTTACTGTGGCATCATCTTTTCTATCTATGCTTGGGTCCATGTGGCCAATGTTTCTTGGACTCATTTATGGAAAGGTAGGAGGTAATTTTCAAAGGAGTTACTCTTGTAAATATAGCATACCATCATAAGCAATTTTCATAGCCCATTTACACACTTAAAAGCACTTATGCATGTAAAATATCTACAGTACCTGAATGTAATCCTCTTTGAAGTGCCAAAAAGCAGAATATAAATCAAATAAATTTATAAAAAATAAATACAAATCTGTTGACAATTCAATGGCAAATATTGTAATAATTTTCAAAAGCCCACTTGAGTAAAGTGCATTTAACTAGAGTAAAATCCAGTTTTAAGCATGCAAATCTTTTTGAAAATTACCCCCCAAATTTATCTTAGTAATTTTATTTATTTTTTGTCATTTTTATTTTGACTGCTTTTTATTATTTATTTGCCTTGTTGATGTAGTATTGTTTTTGTAAATTGTAGATTGCTTTAAGCCTACTGGTTAGGCAACTAAGTTTAAATAATTGAAATTAAATATGAACTGTCCATTCTGAGATGCCTCTCTCCTGGGTTCCAGTTTGCATCTACCCATGATTCTTAGAAGACAAATAAAACTTGAAGATGCTTAATAAGGCTTGAGATGACACTTTTAAAACTTCTGTAAGACATTTCCTGAACACATCTACTGGAGTCACATTAAGTGGTCTAGGAAAGTTAAGGAATCTTAAGGTTGAGTTACCTGGCTCAGATCTCTAGGACCTCTAAGAATGAATGACCACATTGTCCTCGGCTAAAAAATTATTAGAAGTTTGTTTAGTTGCTGATTGATGTAAGATCACTATTTTCGCCAAATGGTCTAACAGGGTTGCCTCTTGGGTTAAAACTCTAATCTGAAAATTAGATGAGAAGCCCACCAAATTATTAGCTTTTTAAATCAATAACCTCTCCATGGTCACAATGGCAGACCCAATCATCTCCAGAGTAATGACCTCTGATTTTGTCAAACTGGTGCACCATTCACAGAATGCACAAAGAATGCCACTGGTGAGAGAAATCAAGGCACCAATACAGTCCAGCACTAACCACAGTTCCTTCAGTTCCCTGGCAGACCCTGCACTTACAATTTCATTCAATACCGCAGCCCCACTGAAAGTTCCAGGGTTAGCAGTATATATCAGAGAACTTGCTTGGGGAGCAGAGAAGACAAGAGAGGCAGCCCTTTTTCTGAGTGCATAAACCCATGCAACTCCCATCTCTGCTAATGCCCAATGATTTGTTCATTAGGTTCAATCTCAGAGCTGGGGGGGGGGGTGCTCTAGTACCAGGGATCAACCTGGTCACCATCTCTAGCTAGTTGGGAGGGTACTACCTGGCCAATCCCAACAATGGAACCACCTAACATTTCAGGTCCAACACCCCAAAGAACAGACTGATCCACTGAGGTATATGCAGGGAATAGGGGTTCTGAGAGGAGAACCCTCACTTTCCCTTTACTTTTAGCCATTAAAAATCCAATAAAATAGGAAAAACAGAAATATTCAATATAACAGCACAGAACTACAGGGTAATGCTGTTAATGCCTTGGCGCCATCCTGAAGCCTTCTTAACTGGCAACAATTCTAATATTAAGTTGACATTTGTAGGATAACAGAAATTGGTAAAAAGTTAATAAAGACTGATTCATATCATTAACCATTGTTCTCCTCATTTTGCAAATCAAAGAAAAAGCAAACAAGCAGGTAATTCAGTGCAAAACATACCAGTAATCTCTTGTCCAAGTTGGCCTTCCTTAAAGAAGAGGTAACAGCATTGGCATCTTTTTCTGCCATCCAAGCTTTGAAAAGTTTTACAGCGAAAGATGCTGATATCCCTATTAAAACAAACAAAAAGATCCCTCCATATATACTGCTTAATATCACTTTTAGAAATAGGTGGCGACTTATAGGGCATGTCCATGTCCTCCAAATAAAGATAACATGTTTCTGAAAACAGTGATAGAAAATGAAGGGGGGAAAAGTACTCATTTCAGAATACCAATGGATGACATTTTCTACCCCAACCTGCCTTTTTGGTGATATGCTCAGTACTTTAAGAAGTATCCTGAAAGTCTGTATCACTTGTTTTCCATTTGATCTAAAAGAGAAGAGACTAAACAGGGACAGTAATAGTGTTTTCAAGATGAAAAAAGTTAACATCTCATGACCACCATTTACAAAACCAATCAACACTTAGTTGCACAATGCAAGCCAACATGATAAGAAATCAGGGATCTGAATTTCCAACAAAATAAGGGGAAGTGGAAGTACCATGTCACAAACTGCAGCACTACAGTTATACTCATATTAATTACTCCTCATAACCAGAAATCAATGAAAATAAAT
This sequence comes from Rhinatrema bivittatum, assembly GCF_901001135.1. Lineage (NCBI taxonomy): Eukaryota > Metazoa > Chordata > Amphibia > Gymnophiona > Rhinatrematidae > Rhinatrema > Rhinatrema bivittatum. The sequence continues at coordinate 197,985,180 of NC_042616.1, read as the reverse complement.
ACAACCTTGGAGTGCCATGCACTATCTATCTAGTCATAATGGAAAGTAGGTACCCCAAAAAGAAAACAGACCGAGCATCTCAGACAGCAAGATCAAAAACTACGGTCCCAGGGTAAATGAACAAGAACACATAAAGCTTTACAAAAGAAAGAAGATTTTAAAAAAAGGGTGAATCTAGAGCAGGAACTTTTTGGGAAGGAGGGCCAGAGTTCCACTTAAACATTTCACACCCTGCAAGGCTTAGAAAAGTAAAGAGGTGCCAAATTATAGGGCCACAGGCAGATCAAGCAGAAGGCTACTGTAAGGATGGCTGGACAACAGTGAGATAACTAACAAGAAATGAGTTATAAATAAAAGATGTGACCACAGACCAAAGAGAGTTTGGGGAAAGGCACAGGGTGCTAGTAATAACCAGCCACTTTGTCCCACTCAGAAATTTGGTCTTTTCTGGGTAAAACCAAGATATATGTAACCTCTGCAATCAGCCCTCAACCCTGAGGTCATTGTAGTGGGAGGAACAGAGCAACATGGAACTTATACCATGGAGGCACTGATGGAATCCTGAACCTGACCCCTGGATAGAGGATCAGATGAGGGCAGTGGGGGTAGCAAGGGGGCAGGAGGGGGCTACATTCACATATATATATATATATATATATATATATATATATATATATATATATATATATATAGATCAAAAAATAAAGGCAATGTATTAATTTAGACTGTGCTTTTGCTATGACATGCAAAAAAAAAAACCCCCAAAAGAACTTTGGGGAAAAAGAAAAAAGCACTATCACTTATACAATAATCATACAGAAAATATTATTTATCCTAAAATAATCATACTTTATTGAAAATACAATAAAATATTAATTTTTCAATTTTCAATCTAGGAGTGACATTGGTTTTATGTGAAAATTGAAAAATTAATATTTTATTGTATTTTCAATAAAGTATGATTATTTTAGGATAAATAATATTTTCTGTATGATTATTGTATAAGTGATAGTGCTTTTTTCTTTTTCCCCAAAGTTCTTTTGGGGGTTTTTTTTTTGTGTATATATATATATATATAATATATAATATATATATATATATATTTGTTTTAGCAGTGGGAACCTCCTGAAAACTCAGGGTCCTGCAGCAGAAGCAGGCCTGGATGAAACTGCACGTGACCAGATCTGGCACTACTGGGTATGCACACTGTGCAACTGCACAGGGCAGCACATCTGGGGACAGGCAGCAGCGACAGAAGAAGAGGAGTCCTGCGAGGCCACCGGTAGACCCCATCCCACTAGCGGCTGAGAAGCGTAAGCTCACAAGGTTGCTAGTAGACCCAATTCCATCGGCGATCGAGAAGAGAAGGAGGACCATTCTCCTGCTCTTTCACTGTGCCAGAATGTTGTACCCAAAACACGTGCAGCTAGAACGTGTTCTATGCGCTTGTGATGTATGAGATCAGCATAGTAGAAGTGCTAGATTTGAGTAGCTCAGGGGCCAGCACACAAGGAAGAACAGCAGAATTGGCTCTTCCATCTGCTCTCGATGGTATATGTGTGAATGTGAATGATTGAGAGCCTGACTGGGATGTGTGGTGTGTGTGTGTGTGAATGGGAGCCTGATTAGGGTGTGGGTGTGAATGGGAGCCTGACTGGGGTATGTGCCTGTATGTGTCCATGGGAAACTTACTGGTGTGTGTGTATGGGAATCTAACTGGTGTGTTTGTGTGAGAAGGAACCTGACTGGGGTATATGTGTGTATAGGAAACTGACTAGGGTGTGTGTGTGTATAGTATATATGAATGGGAACCTGTCTGGGGTGTCCGTGTGTATCTGTGCAGAAATGAGAACCTATCTTGGGTGTCTCTGTGAATCGGATTTGTATGGGGGTGTGTATGTGTATGAGAGAGAAGGAACTTATGTATATGTGACTGACAGTATGTGAGTGTGTGTGAGACAGAAAGCCTGTGTGTGTGTGAAAACATATGTGTATGAGAGGGGGAGCATGTGCATGAGCATGTGTTCTTTAGAGAGAGGGATTATGTGTGTGTGACAGCCTATACATATGAGAGAGAGGGAGCATTTATGCGCGAGTCTGTATGTATGAGAAAGAGGGAAGTTATGTGTATATGTAAGAACATGTATGTACAACAGAGAAGGAGCATATGTGTGTGGATGTGCATGTGTGTGTTTGAGAGCATATGTGTATGAGACAGAGGAAGCTAGGCACTAGAATCCTAGCAGTGGCCCACATGATGACCTGCTGTCAGGCATCCCACACCTGCCCAACAGGAAGACTAGAACTACCGGGAGACAGGTGAGTCATGTGGCAGGTTGAACCTGAGAGGGAGATGAAGGGGTATGAGTGAGGGAAAGAAAGGGTATGAGAGTGAGGAATGGGAGGGGGGGGGGGAAAGGATGGGAAGGGTGAGAGAAAGAGAAGGGAAAGGAAGGGGTGAGGGAAGGGGATACGTGACTGGGAGTAAAGGGAGATGAGAGTGAGGGAAAGGGTGGTGAGTGACAGGGGAGGGAAGGGAGAGAGGGGAGGGGATAAGTGACAGAGAGAAGGGATGTGAGAGTGAGGGAAAGGGGTTTGAGTGTCTGAGAGGTGAGTGAAAGGGAAGGAAAGGGAAGTAAGGAAGTAGAAGAGGGGAGTGAGAAGGAGAGGGTAGGAGGTGCATGTGTGTAAATGAAAGAAAGAGAGAGGAGAAAGTTTGTGTGTTCCCTCCTCTCCTGCCCCCCCCCCCCCCAATCCCACCTCCCCTCCACTAATCCAAGATAATCTCAGGGTGACTGGAAATCAAACGTTTCCAGAATCGGCGAGGGGAATATTTTTTTTTTATCCTTATTAGTTTTAAAAACAGAACCATAGAAATGATGGCAAAAAAGGACCAATGGTCCATCCAGTCTGCCCAGCAAGCTTATAGTAGCTTCTGCACTTATCAGTTTCCCAGACCGTCAAGGTCAGGGCCCTTGTTGGTTTCTGTTTGAGTTCAGTTCCCCGTTACCTCCTGCTGTTGGAGCAGAGATCAATGTTGGAGTTGCATCAAGAGTTTCATGTTTATTGGTTAAAGGTAGTAACAGCTGTATCAGCAAGTTACCCCTATGCTTATTTGCTTTCCCTGACCACAAAATTCCCCTTTTCCCTCTGCTGTTGATGCAGAGAGCAATAATGGAGTTGCATTAACAGCATGAAGGCTTATTGGTTAAGGGTAGTAACCGCCACACCAGCAAGTTACCCCCATGCACTCATTTCTTCATTTCCATCCTCTAGTTTTTAGGGATTCACAGTGTTTATCCCATGCTCCTTTGAATTCTTCCACTGTTTTTGTCTTCACCACCTGCTCCGGAAGGGCATTCCAGGCATCCACCATTTTCTCTGTGAAGAAATATTTCCAAATGTTGGTTCTAAGTTGTCCTCCCTGGAGTTTCTTTTCATGACCCCTAGTTCTACTGATTTCTTTCCAATGGAAAAGGTTTGTTGTTGATTGTGATTCATTAAAACTTTTCAAGTATCTGAAGGTCTGTATCATATCTCCCCTGCACTTCCTCTCCTCCAGGCTATTCATCTTTAGGTCCTTCAATCTTTCCTTATAAGTCATTTGATAGAGACTACCCACCAATTGGTCACCCTTCTCTGGGCAGCCTCCATCCTGTCAATGTCCCTTTAGAGATACTATCTCCAGAACTGAACATAGTACTCCAGGTGAGGTCTCACCAAAGACCTGTACAAGAGGAATATCACTTCCATTTTCTTACTAGTTATTCCTCTGTCTATACAGCCGAGTATTCTTCTGGCTTAGCTATCACCTTGTCACACTGCTTCACAGTCTTCAGATCGATAGACACTATCATCCCATGGTCCCTCTCTTGCTCTGTGCACAACAGCCCTTCACCTCCTATCACATACAGTTCTTTTGGATTACCGCACCCTAGATACATGACTCTGCACTTCTTGGCATTAAATCCCAGCTGCCATATCTTCGACCACCGTTCAAGCTTCCTTAAATCACGTCTCATTCTCTCTACTCCTTCTGGCGTTTCCACTTTGTTCCAGATCTTAGTATTATCCACAAATAGACAAACTTTACCTTCTATCCACTCCGCAATGTCGCTCACAAAGAAATTGAATAGAACCAGTCCCAACACGATTCCTGTGGCACTCCGCTTGACACCGCTCTCTCTTCAGAGTAGGTTCCATTTACCATCCCATGCTGTCTTCTGTCCATCAACCAGTTCGTAATCCACGCCACCACCTTGGCGCTGACTCCCAAGCTTCTCATTTTATTCACAAGTCTCTTATGTGGGATCGTGTCAAAAGCTTTGCTGAAATCCAAGTAGATCACATTCAAGCACTCTTCCTCGATCCAATTCTTTAGTCACCCAATCAAAAAAATCTATCAGATTTGTCTGACAGGACCTTCCCCTAGTGAATCCATGCTGCCTTGGGTCCAGCAATCCTCCTGACTGTAAATAGTTCACTATCCTTTCCTTCAGCAGAGTCTCCATTAATTTTCCCGCCATCAAAGTGAGGCTAACCGGCCTGAAGTCTTCAGCCTCCTCTCTGCTACCATTCTTGTGGAGCAGGACCACTACCGCTCTTCTCCAGTCTTTTGGCAACACTCCCGTTTCCAAGGATCTAGTAAACAGGTCATGCAGTGGACCCGCCAGCACATCTTTGTGCTCCCTCAGTATTCTGGGATGAAATTCATCCGGCCCCATGGTCTTGTGCACTTCCATTTTTCCTAGTTCTTCCCATACATTCTCTTCTGTAAACAGATTTTCATCTACCCCATCTCCACCTACAGTCTTGTCAATCAGCAAAGGTCTGTCTCCAGTGTCTTCTTTACTGAACACTGAACTGAAGTATTTGTTTAATATTTCTGTCATTTCTTCGTCTCTCTCCACATATTGATCATTGTCACCTTTCAATTTCATAATATCACTTTGGACCTTTCTCTGATATATCTGAAAAATGGTTTGTCACCTCTCTTTACCTCTTTGGCAATCTTGTCTTCCACCTGACTTTTAGCTTTCTTGATTTCCTTCTTTGTCTCCCTCAGTTTCACCAGATATTCTTCCCTGTGTTCCTCATTTTGGGATCAATTATATTTCTTGAACGCTGTTCTTTTTGCTTTTATTTTATCTACCACTTCCTTTGAGAACCAGATCGTTTCTTATTTCTCTTACTTTTGTTTACTTTTCTAATTGGTAGTTTGGCCCACTGTTGTTCCACCTCTACCATTTTCTCCATCTTCTAGTTCTTCCTCTAGGTAAGTCCCCATTTTGACAAAGTCCGTATTTTTGACATTCTAAATTCGGTTCTTCGTATGACTTCTCTGCATCTTATTTACAATATCAAACCATACTGTTTGATGATCACTGGTGCTGAGATGGTCTCCCACCCAGACATTAGAGACATTATCCCCGTTAGTGAGCACCAAGTCAAGTATCACATCTTCCCTCATGGGTTCCATTGCCATTTTGTTTTTTTAAGACAGCCTCTTGCAGGGCATCCACTATCTCTCTACTTCTGGTAGATTCTGCAGAAGGGATTCTCCAGTCTACGCCCAGCAGATTAATTAATTAATTATTGGGTGTTATTTGATATGTCTGCTGTTTTGAAATATTTAATGTATCTTTGTGAAATGTTTAAATTTGTTTTTATCATTATTTATTGCACTGTATATGAGTCTGGCTGGGAGGTTTGGGAGGGAAGAGAGGCTGGGGAGCACAACTGCTGGAAACTGGGAGGGGGCCTGGGGGAACAAGAGTGCCGGGGACTGGGAGAAGGAAGAGGTGGCTGGGGAGCAAGACTGCTGGGGCCTGGGAGGGTAGGAGACTGAGACTGCTATTGCTTCTGTTTCTCTGAGGTGAGAATTAGGGAATTTGATTTTATCTGTGTCATTTTGGGGAAATGTGTATCTGAATATTTCTATATTATTTCTCTGGTGTTATACTGCAGGCAGAGTCTGGCTTTTTGCGGTTTCCAGTTCAGATTTTGTTTCCATGTTTCTCTTTCTAATTTGTTGTCAGTTACTCTGTATTTGATGAGGGGACAGGCAGTGGGAGATTGTAGTGATGTGTGCAGGTCTGGAAAAAAGGACAAATTTGAAATGGTTTTTCCTTTTTTTTTTTTTCTCATGGTCAGAAGTGGAAAAATTGGAATTTATAAATTTTACAACATAGCCTTTGACTCTTGGTCTTATTCTTTATCAGAGAACATTTTTGTTTGCTTGCACTATCGCAGATGGAAGGGGCAAGGTTGGCAGCCTATCTGCAGGCAGGGAAGCTTTTGCCCCATAGACTGTTCACAATAGGCTGTCAGTTCATTTCTTTTCTGGGATTTCTATTAGTCTGACTTTCTTGCTCTTAAGCTTTTCTATAAGAAGGATTTGGGAGAGGGTGTGCTAGAGAGGCAACACAAATACATTGCGCCCTGGGCACCAGAGACCCTCACTAGGCCTATGGATGAGGGTTATTTGGAAAAGTTGTTTTCCTCTGGAGGAGGAGGGTATGTGGCAGAACGAAGTAATAAGGGGATTGATATGAGCAAACAGACTGAAATAGACAGGATTCTTCTTTCAGCTCAGCTCCTTGATTTCAATCATAGTTAGGAGCCAGAAAATTGCAAGTTTAAAAAATACAAAGATCTCCAACTGAAAAGAATGCACAGCAAGCGTGAAACTTTTACATCAATAAAAGTACAAATAGGTCCATATTCAGCTGATGATCACAGGATAAAGTCACCCAAAGGACACATTTTATCTGTTTAACTTTTTATCAGGATATTCAGCCCAAATACATCCTGACGGAATGCCTGGGTAATTTTAGGACAGATTTTTTTCTGGACAAAATTACTCGGGTAACTTCATCCAGCCAGTGCCAAATATCAGCGGACAAAATAAAACCTTGCCCCGATAACATGCCTGGTATCGATACTTGTCTGTGTACATTTTTTTCAGAGCAACAAATTTCCCAGACAGTATTTAGCCAGTGAGTGTGTGTGTGTGTCTGTGTGGGGAAGAGGATTAAAAATGTCAAGGTTTATTTGGCTAACTTGAAAAGTTAGCTGAACAAACCCTTTGATTATGAATCTCAATATTACAGAACACAAGCATTCTGAAGACAGGAAATAATCCTTGCCAGGAATAGTATTAACAAAATAATGCCTACTATAACCTGAACTAGCTCCTCCAGTTTTGTTGCATAGTGATCAACACAAGAAAGGACACAGTAATAATGAAAAAAATGGCTTACATCATTCACATTGGAATTTCCTTATTGCACAATGCCTTCTGTCAGGATGCAGCCTAGGCAGGGCTCAAACAAGTACCCTGAGAGTTTCTAAGTCTCCTTCTCAGGCGAGCTATCTGCCAGATAGTGCTGAATGCCTTTCAACTAATTCCCTTGTGTCAGCGTTTCTATGCATCTGTTTTCATTCTCTGGCCTGGTCCTTGAATGGTTCTAGGTGTGAGTATTCGTACTCTGTCCTTCCTCCTGTGTCCCAATTGCTCAAGTGAGAGACCAGCCTCAACCACTCAGTGTATTTCAGCCCTTCCCCTATCTGTATTCTTGCTTGGTTGAACACAGCTTTATAATTCTGTTCCCAATTGCTTCTCCAGCCTCTTTTCCTGAATAATCTCTCCTAGAATGACTTGTTCCTATGTTACCTGTCCTGGATTGTGCCTTGTTTGACCCTGTATACTGCCTTGTTTGGACTTCTTGTCTATCCTGGACTTTACTTTTGCATCATAGACTTGCCCTTTTTGCTAAAAGTTCTGTAATAGCTTGTTCAGCAGTAAATAGACCTTGCAAATGCCCTTCAATTTGTTTCCAGTTCCAGCTGGTTGTATAGATAATTTCAGAGTGACTCCTGTTTCCCAGTTTCATCCGCTTAGTCCAAAAGAATGTGATGATCTACTCTATCAAAGGCATTTGAGAGATATTTTTACATTAGGAACAGCAGTTCATCCACCATCAGTATGGCACCGTAGGTCATGTATAACAGAGAGCAAAGCGGAATCTGTACTAAAGCCAGTTCTGAATCCAAACTGGCAGCTATCTAAGCCTGACACCTCCTCTACAAAGGCTGTAAATTGTACTGTAACCACCTGCTCAATAATTCTGTCTAAAAAAGGCAGGTGTGGTGCTGGCTTGTAGTTGCCATAATTTATGGGATCCAGGGAGAGCTTTTTATGCTTTCCAACATACAGAATGTTGGCAAGAATTATATAAAAGGGACTGATGTCCATCAATTCTTCCATCTGTCCGTAGGCACAATAACTCTCCAAAAAGGGATTAAAATTCACAATATGGTAAGCAGGAAGAAAATGTGAGTATATTGTTCTTACTTGTTTAGTACTGAACAGAACATAGGAAGGCCAGTATTGAAACACTACTTAGCTGGATAAGTAGGACTTGTCTGGTTAAGTGGCAGCTGCTGAATATGTGGCTACATATTCAGCAGCCACGACATATCTGGACAAGTCACTTATCCGGCTAAAAAGATAACTGGACAGTCAATGGATGGATTGTGTGGTACTACTTATCCAGATAAGTGCCAATATTCCGCATTAACCAGTTAAATTACTCGGATACGTTAGACCTGCCATAGATCTGGTCCAACTTAGCCGAATTTAACTTATCCAGCTACGTAGAGACATCCCATTTAAGTTCACCGGATAAGTCTTAACTGGTGAGGTGAACTTAAATAAATGTTTATTTTTTTAATATTGGGTCCAGAATTTTTAAGATATGGATAAATTTACAATGTCCCACAGCCAGCTGAAGATTTGTTCATCTGCAGGTTTTATTAAACTTGAGGGGCAAGTGTTTAAAGGGCATTTTATTGTCTTCAGAAAAGGCGATCATTTGGCCATCATCTAAAACAATGCCTTCAAATCCATCTTGTGCTGTTCCTCTTAAAATCCAGAATATTTTATATCCTTTCTCTTATGCTTAATTTTTATTTTATTTTTTTTAATTTATTTTGGGATTTAGCTCATGCCTTTTCATTGTTAACTCAAGGCAAGTTTACATTCAGGTACAGTAGGTATTTCTCTGTCCCCAGCGGGCTTACAATTTTATGGAGCCTATTTCCTAAAACTTTTCAATGGAAGATGATGCCAAGAGCAGAAGGCATGGCAGTAGGATTTGAACTCTGGCTTCCCAAGTTCTCAGGCTGCTGCTCTAACCACGAGACTCCTCCTCCTCCTCCATAGTACAGGAGCATCCCTACACTATGAAATCAGCATTGCTGCCTACATAGTTTTATATTGTTCACTTCCCCGTTTAAATGGGGGGTTTTTTTTTGTTTTTTTTAAATGTCCCCTCCCTCTTGAAGACATTTGCACTGCAAGTCACATATTTCTTCATAATCTGCCTTGTGCCTTTCCTAGGAAAAGGCAGAATATCAAATGGAAATAAATATATAATATTGTGAAAAAACAAAGCAAATGTTTCACAGTCCTGTGTAAAATCTGGGTGTATAAAGAGTATCACAGATTATACCAGAAGACTCAATCTCTTTGTACAATTCCTGGAAACTGTTTTCCACCCTAATAATGATGTCAGAATAGAAATTCGTCTCTGCTGCCCACATCTTTTCCCTGTAATTGGCAAACTATGTTCTCCACTTGGCCTGGTTTGAAGGTAATAGTGACCTTCACCAGAACTTTTCCAACTGGCAAACCATTTATTTTTTCTTGTTTATCTCCTGTGTGAACACAAACATTTCCCTTCCTAGCCCTTGTTTTTGTCAATGGGGTGACCATATTCAGTGCTTTAGCCAATTCAGAGTTCCAAGATCTCACTCTATGGTAAGAAGGTCCCTTTGAAGGGGCAAGGGGGCCAGTTATAATTTTGAAAAAAAAAAACCCAAAACAACCCAAAATTGATTCTCATCAATTTTCCTCCAAATCATGAGCTACTAGCAAAGGTCAACTGCAAAAGTCGTTCCTAACTTCATATCTAAAGTCAAGTCAATTAAAAAAAATGATCTGACCAGGGAACCAACTGTGTTTTTACCTCCTTAACCCCTCCTTTCAGATTTAGGTCCTGGGGGCAAAGAAGCAGCTCTAGAGTCTGCCCATCTTTATGGGTTGGGCCCATCACAGTTTAAACTAGACCCCCTAACCTTACTGAACAGTAGCCTGACTGCATGTTTCTCCTCCCCCTCAACCTGTTACAGGAGCACTTAACAACCAAGAGTACTTAGGCTGCAAAGAGATAAATGTAAGCCAGGCAGAATACTCCGTTTGATTCCAACGTATCTGATTAATAATATACAGGGAAGTAATGCCCTTGAAATGGTTCTTCACTTTAAAACTGTTCATCTTTCATGTCTTTTGAAATAGCACAAACATGAAAGCTAGAAACCTACAGCATGCATATTTTAGCTTATAGAGGCAAAAAATAACCTCTGGATATGGAAGAAACTAGTTTTTTTGGTTTTTTTTTGTGTGTGTGTTTGCCTGCTTTGCCTTCCAGCCAAGTTGGAAACTGCTTCAATTCCAGTTACACAACCCCTGAATTCAGTTTGCACCAAGCTAGGGGCTTGGAGTTCTAGGGAACTCCAAGCCCCTAGCAGTCAGCTCGGGCAGGCCTCCGGCTTGGCAGCATGCAGAGGCAGGGCAATGCAGGCTGCTGCTCACGCGCCAGTGCTCAGGGCAGCCTTCTTCAGAGCCACAGAAATGCCAGTGGTGAAAGATGCCCAAAAGTGAAGGCAATAACAAAGAGGCCAGGAGAATTATTTGATGAAAACCATTGCCTTAGGATACTCTGACCATCATAAAATAAAAAAAGGTGGGGGTTACCCATGCAAGTTACATTACTTTTTAAAGAACCCCCTCCCCCTCCCAACCCTTTATATTTGTGAAAGCCTCATCACCATGGGGGTGTGTGTGTAGTCTTGCTGGCAGCTTTCTTAATAATCTGCTGGCAGCAGTGGAAGTCTGACATCTTGCACACAAGCACACCTCCTAATAAAAATCACCTAACAGCTCTGAGAAGCCATGCTCCTGACAGCAGATTGCTAAAAAATTCCATTGGTGGGTGGGCCTCAGGTGGTCAGAATTGACAAGGGTTTTATGTTTTGTCAATTCCCTAAGGAGGAATAGAGGGATGTTAAGAAGGCAGAATGTTTAAGCACTTTGATCCACTTTTGAAGGCATGGGTCATGTTTGGTTTCAGTTAGCATTCCTGTAACTCTCGCTGTGAGTTTGCAGTCTGAAGTGAAAGTCTGAGAGCCTGAACAGTGAGAGAAAGAAATAAGCTCCAAGGCTCAGATTTCTGAGCAGAAGCTGGAGGTTTTTTCGAAATTTGTCCACAGTGTGGCAGTATCAATCAAGGAATAAAAGCCAAAAGTGAGCAGAAAGCTGGCATTTAAAATTTGGCTAATGAGGGATAATAATCCTTACTGACCGGAAATCAGCAGTCTATCTACTATCTGACTATGCCAGCAACTCTAATCCAAACTAAAGACAATCAATTTATATTTCTGCAATCTGTTTTCTAAAGCATTTCAGATAGAAGGGATATAAAAGAATGCAAATATTCTTCTATTCTTAAACTGAAAAAAGGGAAAGAACAATTTTCATAGTCTTTACATTATTACATGAATTCAGAGGCAGAAGCAAGACCTCCAGTTTGCTGCAGTGTTGCTTGCCTGCTGTCACAGAATTATGGCAAACTGCGTCTTGTATGCTACTCACTGCCACAATTCACTGCGTATGATCTGTAGCGCTACAGAAATGATAAGTAGTAATTCAGATGTGTTCCCTGGCCAGTTGTGCCATGATCTTGAAAGGGACAACTAGCCCCCAAGTACAGTCCCCCCTCCCAGAACAAAATCTGCTGTCCCTTGCAAAAAAAGATCACTCCTTTGACCCCCTTTGCATGAGGCCCTCCCCCTCGCCCCCAACCCGAGAGATCTCCCCCTACGCTCTTCCTAACAGAGACTGGCCCCCTTCTGAATACTGCATTAAAAAAAAAAAAAAAAAGGCCACTCGCAAAACCTCCCAGGCCCCATTTCCTCAAACCCCTTCTCCTTACCCCAGGGCAGCTGAAGGGTCTTCCAGGAAGAAGCGAGCTCCTGCTCCGCTGGTACGGAAATGCAAAATGGTGCTAGCTAACCCACGACTCTCCTTTTCAACTCACACGCAGGGCAAAGAGGAGTCGGGGATCAATCGGTGACATTGTAAGACTTTTTTTTGGGGGGGGGGATGGTATTTTGTGCTGTGGGTGGGGGGTAGATTTCACTTAGTACTAGCTGATTCTTTAGAGATCTTGAATGGAGGACTGAAGAGCAAGAGCCAGGCACTTCACATCTCTTGAGATATAGTTAACTTTCCTCAACTTAGCATGGATCTTAAGGCCTCTCTCTATCCACGTTAAACCTTTCTAAAATTAATAAGCTGCTTTGCATGCAACACAGCTGATTAATATTTTCTGGGCATTGGGCTCAGTCTTTCATTGTTACCGGTAATGCTCGCATGAGCATGATCAATAACTCACATTAATGCATTATTAATGGGCGTTAGCATTGCTTATTAAGTGCTTCAGTCCTTTTATGTCAAATTTTGGCTGCTAGGCAGCCTCCCCGCCAGCAGGGGCCCTCACTGGGCCACACACTGCCCTGCTGCTGTTGCCACCTTGATGGTTGCATGACGCAGCAAGGCCACCCTTATTAAGAACCTCACTCACAGATTCCTCGGGCCTCAACATAGAGTCACCTGGGCTCCTTGCTTTGGCCAACCTTGTTTTGCTTTGTTTCCAAGTGCCCTTAGTGGCCTTTTTGCCTTGCCTTGTTTCTGTGTGGTCTGTTTCGGCCTTCTTGCCTGAACCTATCTTATCCCTATCTGGGCCTCCCAGTGGCCCTCCTTGTCTGTTGCCTGTCTTGTATTTATCTTGCCTTTCCATTGGTTCCTTTGCCTGTGTATACCTTGCTCTGTTCTTGTGTTCCTGTCCTGTCCTTGTCTTGTCCTGCTTGGGCCTCCCAGTGGCCCTCCTGCTCTATATATCTTTTCCTCGAATGTGTTCTAATGTGGCTTGTTTAGACCTTCTTATCTTGTTCTGTTTGTTCCTGTGTGTTTTGCCTGTTTTTCTGGTTCCCTGTGGGTCTCTCAGTGGCCCTCCTATTTCCTGGCAGTCTTCCACCGAGGCTCCTATTCTTGTAGACCTCCCAGTGACTCTCCTGTCTCTGTGTTCTCTGTCTGGTCCTTGTGTATGCCTCCCAGCAGCCTACCTAGCCTGTTTGAATCCTGCCTTGCAGCCCTATTACGGTTCAGCCCATGTTTTACCCTGTTCCTGCCTGTGTGTGCATTACCTTGTTCTTGCCTTTGTGTTTTACTTGGTTCTAACCTTGTCTCCCTGTGCTCCTGCCCCGCTCAGCCTTGCCTCTCTGTCTAGCCTTGTTCCCCTGTCCTGCTTTTGTCTTGCCTTCCCAGTCAGCCTTTCTTGGACTGTCTCTGGACCTGGCCTCTGTTTGATCTCTGCCTGAACTCTGACCAAGCCTGACCACTGCCAGCCATGACCCCAGCCCATCATGCTCCATGCCAGAGAACTCTTGCGATCCACCAGAACCTGTGGGCCCAACCCACAGGGGAGGTGGCTGGATAGGCAGAAGACCTTGCCCTGCTCTCCTGTAGAGCCCTGTACTGCTCTTGCTGGTGCAATACCAATATCCAACCTGCCTTCTATTTTTCCCTTGAATAATGCAGCTTCATCATCATCCCAGGCATCTAAACAAAAGACAGTGAGGTTGAAATCTAACAAATATACCTGTTGAGTTGAAACTCATTCCTTACCAGACAGAGAAAAGAAAGATAAGAGGAGAGGCATCTTACCTTCTTTAACTATGTTGTCAGTGAAAAGGCTGGTTAGAATGATGGCAGGAAGTGTTCCATTGGCTAGCAGGATCCCAGTCAGCATTGCCAACTTACTCTGCTCAGTTTCAGAGAAGGCTTTGAGAAACAGGAGAAGCTGTGGGTACAACCAAGACAACAATGACTGAAATGAAGTGGAATATAACACTGAAACCAGAAACTGAAGGTGGTGGGGCACTGTAGGTTGGTGTCAGTGCTATGGAAGGAGATTGGAATCAGGTGTCCTGGTGAACATGAGTAGCAGTGTCCAGAGATCAGTGGTTTTCTACAGAATCCTTGCCTGGACAGTCTTGTTTTCAGAACATTCATAGTGAATCTGCATGAAATATAGTGGCTTACAAAAATATTCGACCCCTAAAAAGTAAACAGATTTGTATGGATTACAAATGACACTTACACAGATTGTTCCAGACAGTATGTTTATTGCTGTTATTGTTTGTAAGGTTTTGGGTGGACCCTTGGACACTGTGGCAGATGACCTCGCCCACGGGGGGAAGTCCCGTGAGGGGCCACAGGTCAGGCTCAGCTTTAGGGCACACAACACAGAATTATCTTTTATTAAACAGAGTTGAGAAGCTACCAGAGGTGGCAGTAGTGAGTAGAGATGAAGCCTGGCTGGGCCTGTAGTCCCTCAGGACACTGGAACAGCGATCCCTCAATAGCTGTGCTGTAGTGGAGAGAAACTGAGATAGTGAGTACAGTGGAGCATACACAGGGTTCTGGTATAGAGCCTCATTGGTTGATTACTCACACAGTGGTTTCTCCCGGAAGGTAACACAGAAGCTGGAATAGAGGCAGACCCTCGAGGAGCGAGTTCCTGGTTCCAGGGAACAGCTCTGAGAGAGTATAGATGGTAACTCAATGATGGTGTAGGCAGCGGTTTCTTCCAAGCAGAAGAGAGCTCAGGCAGCGAGTCTGGGAACATGGGCCCTCGAGGAGCGAGTACCAGTTCCAGACAGAGACCTGAAAGAAAAGAGAGAGGCCCCTGAGGAGCGGGTACCCCGATAGTAAGTCCAATTAAGGAGAGGCAGAGTAGCTAGGTACGGAGAACGAATCCCATCCGTAAGGAGTTCCTTGCTAACTCGATTAGCTAGCAAACAGAGTAGGCTTTTGTATCCGGGATGCGTGACATCATCACAGGGGGACGCCCCTGAGGTTCGCACCAAAGAAGGAATAAAAAGTAGGGCAGTGCGGCGCGCGCACCCTATGGCAGCTGAACAACATGGCGGGATGCAGCGCCCAAGCTGGACCGGGGACGCCGGAGAGGATGGCAGGCAGATGCTGCGGCAGCCAGACGTCCATCAACCGCGGGAGGAGTCGCCAAAGAAGTAAGGAGGGCGGAGTGGAGACATCAAGCAGCAACAGTCGTAACAATTGCAAGCCAGTATGCTCTTAAAGTAATTTTTCAAAGTCACAATTCGTTATTTCTCTGCATTTTTTGTAAAATAAAATTAAAAACTTAAAAATAATGCTTGCATAAGTATTCAACCCCTTTAGATTAATACTCGGTAGAACCATCTTTTGCTGTAATAACAGCTTTACACCTGTTGTGATAAGTTTCTACTAGCATCGCACACTTTTTGGGAGTAATTTTTGCCCATTCTTCCTAGCAGATTTGCTCCAGGTTGTTTAGATTGGGTGGATGACGCTTATGGACTGCAATTTTCAAATAGTGCCACAGATTGGATTGCACTGAGATCTGGACTTTGACTTGGCCATTGTAGAACATTCACCTTTGTGTCGTTCAACCACTTCTGTGTTGTTTTGGTTTTGTGCTTGGGATCATTGACCTGCTGAAAGGTGAACTTTTTCCCCAGTTTTAGCTTTTTAGTAGACTGAAACAGGTTGTCTTGAAATATCTTCCTGGATGTTGCAACATCCATCCATCCTTCAATTTTAACAAGATGCAGTTGTTATGAGCACCGGCTGCGGCAAACCGCGACCGGGGACTGACCACTTACCCGGACGGCAGGGCCGGGCACAGGACGTAAGGGCCGGCATCAACAGCCGCGTCGGCGGCAGGGCTCTTGCCCTGCAAGATGGCCGCGGCGTCTCCGCGGAGCAGCCTAGGCCACGCCCCCTGAAGATTTCTAAGGCCGCGTGGGCGGCAAGAGCCCGGCCTTAAAGGAACCCCTACAGGAAGTAGGGGGTTCCTTCCTGCCTGTCTCCAGCGTCTGTCTACTACTTAAGGCAAGGTCTGAGCCTTCAGACCTTGCCCTGGTTTTGGCTCTAGTGGTGTTCCTGTTTTGGTTCCTGTATTGCTTCTCTGTTTGTGATCCCTGGACTGGCTGTCGTTCCTGCTTGGCTCCTGACTCGCGGACTGGCTCTTGGATTCTTCTGGCTCTCATCCCTCGGACTGGATTTGGATTCTTCTGGCTCTCAACCCTCGGACTGGCTTTGGATTCTTCTGGCGCTCGACCCTGGGACTGGCTGCGGATTCTTCTGGCTCTCGACCCCTGGACTGGTTGCGGAAGACACTGGCTCTTGATCCTTGCCCGGCGGTGGTGTACGTTGGTTCTGGCTTTCCGGACTGTCTCCGTTTCATCTTCTGCTTTTCACGACCTGCTGGAGGCGCCAGCTATCTGGATTAAACGACCCGCAGGAGGCGCCTGCATCCGGATTATCATCAATTACCTCCAGCAACCTTCGGATTAGCCTCGCCCACCGACGAGAGGACCTCACCCCCTCATCGGACCAAGGGTCCACCATCCAGGTCAGAACAGGTTTCCACTGAGGAAAAGTCTCCCCACAACAACATGATGCTGTCAATCCCATACTTTACTGTTGGGATAGTGTTTGCTGTTGAATGGGCAGTGTTAGGGTTTGCACCACACACAGCATTTTGAATTTTGCCAAAAAGCTCCATGTTTGTCTCATCTGACCACAAAATCTTAAACCACATTTTAGCTGGGTCACTCTGATGCTTTCTGGAAAATTCCAGACGTGCTTTGATTTGGTTTTTCTTCAGTACCGTCTTCTTGCTACTCACCCTCCCACACAGGCCAGTTGTATGCAGAGCTCTTGATGTGGTTGACTGATGCACTTCCATTCCAGTCTCAGCCACTGTACTCTGTAGCTCCTTCAAAGTGATTGTTGGCCTCTCTGTGGCTTCCCTCACAAGTCTCCTTCTTGCTCTGACACTGAGTTTTGAGGGACGGCCTTGTCTAGGCAGTGTCTGGGTGGTTTGATGCAGCTTCCATTTCCTCACAATTGATCTAATAGTGCTCACTGGGATATTCAAGCATTTGGAAATTTTGTAGCCTTTTCCTATCTTGTGCATGCCTATAACTTTATCTTTAATTTCCTTAGAATGCTCTTTGGTCCTCATTTTCACAGCTTTCCTTCAGATTCACAGTCTGACTAATGGTACTGACCTTTAGTAATGATTCACAGGTAGAGGCCAATTGTAATGATTCACAGGTAGAGGCCAATTGTAAGCTAATTGTCAGGGCAATATCTTTCATTTGTGTAAACTTGAAGCTTCCACAGCACAGGGGTTGAATACTTATGCAAGCAGCATTTTTGCAGTTTTTAATTGTATTTTACAAAAAAAATGCAGAGAAATTTCAAGAACAGTTCACAAATGGTTTACCTCTTTCCTGTCCAACAGAACCCAACAAGTCAGACTAGGGAACCTTTGCTATGACTGGAATGATGTGCCTTCTGGAGGATCGCAAAGATCCGCCTCAATGGCATCCCTATTAAATATTTACCTTTTTCCAATCTGTAAAATCTTTGCATGTTTCTATAGTTTATGGCAATGATATTCAGGTTTTGTACAGTATTTGTCTTCCTGGGCTGAAACTTTCAAAATGATCTCTCTTTTTCTACAATACATACAGCAATAGTTATTTCACAATAAACTCATGTTGAACCCTGCTAAGACTGAGATTAAAAAAGCCTTCAAAACCTGGTTGTTCAAGCAGGCATTTGAAGACCAATCAGACTCAGCTCTATACTCCTTTGTCCTATGTAGCTTTTTATTTTGTATTTTTAACTGTACATGTTGCTATTTTTTATTGACTGTATAGGTTTGTTTTTTTTTAATGTATGTACATTTTGTATACCACTACAATCTATATTTACTATGTTGTACCTGCTATGATTTTTATTCTATTTTTTTCTATCTTTCAAGTTTATTAAACTTAAAGTTAATTTTATTTTAATATCTTTTTGCACAAGGATATTAGTAATATTGATATTGATACGTTATGTAATTTTATTCATACTGTTATTATTTTATTTTACTTTTACTTTATGAAAGTTTAGTATTTATTATTTTATGCTCAATGTTGTAAACTGTTTTGTTCAAATTTATTTGCTAAAGACAGTATATAAAAAGTCTTAAATAAATAAAATAAATATAGAATAGGCAGTATAGAAATATTTTAAAATAGTAAATAAATAATGAATAATTGTTCTCAGCAAATTTCCTCTTCACAATATTCCTCCCTCATTCACGTTTGATAATTACAGCATCCAGTCAGCCAACAGATGCATAATCTAGAAGTATCTGCTAGCCAATCAGATATAGAGCTGGATTTGAAAACATATGCATGCACGCTACCTGGCGCGTGCATGTTATAAAATCAGGGGTCGGTGCGCGCAAGGGGAGCACAATTGTGCACCTTGCACGCGCTGAGCCCTATCCGAGTCACGCTGCCTTCCCCTGTTCCCTCCCTCCCAGGGGAACTTCCTTACCCCCCACCCCACCTTCCCTTTCCCTACTTCCTTTGCCCTTTCCCCCCTACCTTTGATGCTTTTTTTTTTTTTTTAATTTCAAAACTACCTTTGGCCCTGGGGCTGAAGTAAGTTGTGCATGCCGGCCGACTGCCGGCTTGCGATACCTGGCCCAGCGGCTATGCAGAGGCCTCTGGCCATGCCCCCTCCTCATCCCTTTTGTAAAGCCCCAGGACATTCGCATGTCGCCGGGCCCTTTGAAAATAGGCCTGGCGCACGTTAAGGCCATTTACGCATGTAACCTTTTGAAAATCCGGCCCATAGTCTGTTTGGCAAGACAATCTCCAGTCTGTTTCTGTCAAAAGAAACAAAATGTTTGGTGGACATTCTATAGACTTCTGTCTGCTCCAGGTAGAAGCCCAAACTCTTTTGCAGTCCAAGCTGTGCAATGCTTGTACATTTTGGTGGACATATGGCTGGGAAAAAGTTGGAAGGATGACTGCTGCTTAAAATGGAATTCCGACCACACCTTAGTCTACCTTAGGATAGATGTGTAAGACCATCCTGTCATGATAAAATTTGGTATAGGATGGATAAGTTGAGGGCAGAAACAGACAAATAATTTAGAAGGGGAGTGAAAACACAGCTCTTTTTGCAGGCTTACCTATAATTACTGTGTATCGTATGTTTTTAGATTTTATTGTAATACTACATAGATTATGTTACATGTAATTTGTCATTGTAGTGAGTTAATATGTTGTCTATGTATATTTGATGTACCTTTGTATGTTATTTGGGATCCACGTTGAATGCGAAGTCTAGAATTGCGGAATATAACTTTATAAATAAATAAATTAATTAAGTTACTAGAGCCTGGAGATCAGTGACTCTAAGTGCTGAAGTGACTGACTCAAAAAAACATAATATTCCAGGTCAGGTACATGCAGTCACGGGAGTGCAGGTCAGGTACGTGCAGTCACGGGAGTGCAGTAATTCAAAGGGAGCTTTATCAACTGGGAAAGAACCACACTGAGGTCCCAAGACACAGCAGCAGGCCTGATGGGAAGCTTCAAATAAAGCAGGCCCTGCAAAAAACGGACAACTAAATACTGCACAGATATGGGCTTACCTTCTACATGATGATGGTAGGCTTCAACTGTACTAAAGTGACCCCTTACGGAGTTGGTCTTAAGACCAGACTAGGACAAATGTACAAGATAATCAAACAGTTTTTGTGTGTGGAGCAGGAAAAGGGATCTATGGTCTTTTGCTCACACCGCACAGCAAACCTCCTTCACTTTAATCTGTAGGATTTTCTAGTGGAATCCTTTCTTGAAGCTAAAAGAACTTGATACACATCATCCAATAACTCAAAGAGTTGCAAAGTCAACCTCTCAACATCCAAACAATGAGCAATAGACACTTGGCTTTGGGATAACACAACCTTCCCTGATCTCAAGTCATGAGATCTGGGGGATGTCCCCAGTCTGATTGTTTTCCTAATAGACATCTCCTGGAGGAGTAGGAACCAGATCTGTCTCGGCCAAAAGGGGACTATGAGAATCATGGAACTCTGTCCTCTTTGAGCTTCAATATAGTTTTCACTATTAGTGGAATTGGAGAATATGTGTACAGCAGTCTCCTTGCCCCAATTCAAGGCAAAGTCATCCAAGGCTAGTTTGCTGCATGCCCTCTTTCTGGAAAAGAAGAGTGGGACATTCCTGTTCAGAGAGGACACAAACACATCAACCACCAGTGTGCCCCAGTGTCAGACTGTATCTGAATGCAGATAAGGGTGGACTGGAATAGCTGGAACAGACTGTATCTGAGTGCAGATAAGGGTGGACTGGAACAGCTGGAACAGACTGTATCTGAGTGCAGGTAAGGGTGGACTGGAACAGCTGGAACAGACTGGATCTGAGTACCGGTAAGGGTGGACTGGAACAGCTGGAACAGACTGGATCTGAGAGCAGGTAAGGGTGGACTGGAACAGCTGGAACAGACTGGATCTGAGAGCAGGTAAGGGTGGACTGGAACAGCTGGAACAGACTGGATCTGAGAGCAGGTAAGAGTGAACTGGAACCCACTGGAATTGAGTGGAGGTAGAAGTGAACTTAAGAACTCGGGGACAAACTGGAACACAGAACTCAGACAGGACAGAATCAGAGAAGTCAAACACAGAACATAAAACACAGAGCCAGAAGGCTACAATACAGGAAGGCCTTAAGGGGCTGGGCAGAGAAAGGCCTAACGACAGGGAAGAGATCTAGGAAGTCTCAGGGTAGGCCAGAAGCCAGAAAACAGAGGACAAATACATAAAAGAGACCTGGGAGTCTCAGGGCTACTAGGCCAGGAGCCAGCAAACAGAGAGGCCTAGTAACATAGAAGAGACCAGGGAGTCTCAGGGCTAGGCCAGGGGCCAGGAAACAGAGAGGGTTAGATTAGGCCATAAGACAAGGAAGAGTCAAAAGGCCCGTAGGCCACAGAGCAAGGTACAAGGCAGAAGGCCGGGTGGCCAGAAGACAACCAAAAGGATAGGCAGAATCAGAAGGCCCAAAGGCCACAGGAACTTGAAAGGCTGGACTGGGAACAGAAGGTCTGTAGGCCACAAAGAAATATCAGGAAAAGGCCTTGGAAGGCCACAAGAGTGGCTAGAGTTGGGAGCCAAGGAGGACTCGATGCTGAAGTATTGAGGCATGGAAGAGACAGAGTTAAATAGGGCTGGAGTCTGGGTGTGGTGCAGTCAGGAGAGAAGGACTTGGCCATCCAGGGGAAAGAGCTCATGGAGGTCCCCTGCTGGCATGGAGGCTGTAAAACTGGCCGAGGACAGGAACCAGGGACAATGCTGAAGAATGTAGTTTGGAGCCGGGCTCACGGGGGTCCTCTGGTGAAGGGGAGGCTGCACAGCAGCCGAAAATGCAACATTTTCCCTACAGACAAACCGGAAACCAGCAGAAGGGGAGGCAGAAGAGAGGGTGATCACCTCAGAGCACCGAGTCCAAATCTAGCATAGCAGGCCAGAGACTGGAAGGCTTTGCTGCAAGCCTCTTTTATTTATTTATTTTTTAAACTACCTCCCTGTTTCTATCCAAGAACAGAGGAAAAAATGTGCTGTCAGTAGTTCATGTTGCTGGACCCACCAAGTGAACAAATTCATTGGGGATCATCTGGTGCTTGAACCACTGGTGTGGGAACTCAGACTCCAACTGAATCAGTTCCCAAGGGGGAAGGAAGAATGAGTCTAATAGGACCATCGCCCACAGCACCCCCAGGACTTGGCTTAAGCTCCACCTGGAAACCTGGGCCTACAGTCTTCACAGGAGTGGTCTACTCCTAGCTGTAGCACCAGTCCACACATCTGTACCCATCTTCTGGAGACAGAGAAATACTGAAGAGCCAAAGAAAGCACTAGATCTTTATAGGGGGAGTGAAATCAGTTTTGAGCTTTTTTTTATGCATTCCCACCTACTGGCAGGAGGAGGACATAACCCACTTGTTTGGGCTGGTCTGGCATGGATGATAAGGAAGCATAGTTATTTTTAAGAACAAGACTGAGGCAGGCCCTAATTGCTCTAGGACTCCTTTTAAAATAGTAAAATACCTGCAACTCAAATCCAGCTCCCAGACTGGGTTGAGTAGTAACCTCCTCCCCCTGATAATTGTATGGATTGATTTAGATTTTTATATTCCGCTTTTCGCACTTTTTTTTTTCCCAGCACTTCAAAGCGGATTACACAGTCAGGTACTATAGGTACAAGTACTGAAAGTTTTTCAGATTATATTGCGCCTATCTTGTGGAATACATTTCTAAGAATTTAAGCTCTGCCAGTGACTACTTGCTGTTTAGGAAGCAGTGCAAAGCCTGGTTATTTACTGAAGCCTTTAGCTGACGTTGCAGAATACCACCATTGCCCGTTTTTCTGAAGACTTGTTTTGTTGATTGCTTTAGCACTTAGCACGTTTGTTATTATTTCTGCCTATTTTATTAAGTGCGTCGCCTGTTTACTTTTGTTTTATGCCACCTAGAACTTTAATGTGAATAGGCGACTAAGAAATTTAAGTAAATCAATAAACAGGTTATGTCTGTGATTAAAGCACTGTTTTACCTGGAGAAATGCCTTTAAAAATTACCCTCACTCTGCCTGTGGGAAAACTGCTGAGTGTATCTGGCTACTGTGTCAGAAGCATCCATCATGCAAATCAGTAAATCCATTTCTAGGGGAAAAAGGAAAAAAAGGCTTTAATGTAGATAACCAAGGTGCTGTTTTTCATTACTGTGTTATCAATCTTCAAAGCTAGGTGTCAAAATAAATGTACACCTACATCAGAACGCTGCTGAAATTAATTTTTGTCACGGGAGGGTTAATTTTGAAACAGCCCGCGTAGCGGTAAATTCTGTTTGTACCTGCATGCGCAAGTTCGCTTTGGAAATACTGAGGACGCGCACACATTTACTTGGGTAAAATTACACCTCCTCTCGGAGGCCAAAACATACGCTCTGTGCCTGCGTGCACACTTTTTAAAATCAGAAAGCATGCATGTTAAGTGCTGGCTCCCACCCAACTTCGTTCCTCATAACGCCTCTGCTCGCTTCACGAAATTGGGTTATGTGAATGCTTCTGCACACACTCAGCCCCAGGCAATCCTAGTGCATAAAACTGTTTTTTTTTTCTGTGTGAAAATAGCTTTGAAAATTACCCCTAATGCAATAAAAATAAAAATTAGCACGTTCTCCCAAAACTTGAAAACCTTGAAGAAGCTTCTCATTTGTATTTTCCTGATAAAAAAAAAGCAAAGCGTGGCTTGGTATCTTTGCAGGTTTGTCTCTTACTAGTTGTGCCTGTTGGCTGGCTAGCAGAGGATGCACAGCTCACGGGATGGAGATCAGCTGAAAAACTCTCCCTTTTTGATCAGTAGCCAAAGTCCGTTCCTTCCCTGCAACCTGCTCTGGTCCACAAGCAAAAGAGCCTTCCTGGATGCTGGCTGAGGTGCAAGGGGAGATAAATCGAACACTGAGCCTTTCAAGCGAAAAGCACTATATTTGATATTCAATAGGCTTTAATTTCGGCAGGTGCGCAACAGAAGAAACAACAAAAAATGAATTAGCATAGTTACAAATCCGAAGTGTCGGCATGTTATGTTGAACTTTCCTGCGAAGGCTTTGAGGTTCCTGCTGTAGACTCCAGGGAAGTTCCAGTGCTCTGTTCAAAACAACTGCTGCTTTTGTATAATTAATTCAGGGACCTGAGGAGGTCTCAGCAGCAGCTTGAATAACTCACTTTGCCTTGTCAGCCTTATCAAGTGGATGGTTCTGCTTAATCAAACATCACTTTTAATTTTAGCTCCTAGCAAAGTCACAGTAGTCTGCAACAGCAAGAGCTATGTGATGAAAGTGAATCAAATCATACGTTCAGTCTTCTCCTTTTCCTTAGAGTCTGGAGTGAGAGCTTTATTTTTCTGTCTGTAGGGACAGTAAAATGGAAAGTATTTTACCATGCGGCATTTTTTTCAAGAAAACGTTTCCATAGAAAACAGTTCTTTTCATTTCCTTATCTTCCCAAATCACTCAATCTATGTTTTTTCTGGCACATGCAGTGATTTGGACCCCTTGGTCTTTTTCATTCACATTTGTGTTGGTCCTGTGGGTCACCTAATGCTACACTTTCTCGCTTATTATATTATTGTCCTCATACGAAGTTGTTTTAGCATGATGTGTGTGAAATAATTTCCCAAATTTTGCATATTTCATACCCTTTGACATATGCAATTTTAGTACTTAAATCTATAGCTTTATATCCTCAATTGTTTTCCTCACGAAGGAAATTACTAGATTTTTTTCTCTCAATTGCTGTTAAAATAGCTTTGATTAACTGGAAGAAAGCTGATAATCTCAATGTTTATTTTTGGTGGAATTCCGTTTGTCTTTATTATAAGTTTATTATAAGGTAGCAGCAATTAGGTATGTTGCATAGCCAAGTGGGTGGCTATATGGAGTTCGGCAGACCAATATTTTCAATAAGTTTTATAATACCCTTGTGTTGACCACTGTATGTATCTCAAGCATATTTTATCCCTTCTACCCTTCACTTAATCACTGTTCTATTTAAGAGTGATGGACTAAACTGTTAATCTTTGCCTTCTGGTAGGCATTGTGTGATTATGTTTACTGGTCTGCTATGTCACTTGTATGTGCTTGCATTGTACTTGATGTTATTGCACCTTCGCCTACTTCACAATAAAAAAAGATTTGAACTAAAAAAAAAAAGGGAAATCAGTACTGCAATGAATATGCCACTTCTTTGTGTTAGATAAAATCAATAGATTAAAAACTCAATTCTCCACATGCCTGCCTACAAAAGAACCTGAAGAAAAACAAGTACAAACTACATGGAACTCATTCGACACAGTATCTAAATTGGAAATTAACCAAACCATTAAAAAATTAAGCCAGCCATCCACCCACTGGACCCAATCCCCACAAGTTCCCTGAAAATAGTACATAGCGTAATCACCCCAACAATCACAACTATAATCAACCACTCACTAACAGAAGGATTGGTCCCCGCTGGGGCAAAACAAGCTGTGATTAAACCAATCCTGAAAAATAAAACTGGCAGAATTGATGATTGGGATAATTACTGACCAATATCCAATCTACATTTCATTGTTAAAGTCCCTGAAAAAGCAGTTATCCCAATTAGAAAACTACCTACGGTAGAAGACAAGAATATCCTATACCCAAGTCAGTTCGGATTCAGAAAAGATCGCTCAACAGAAACCCTACTCATTTCCTTAACTGATCCTGTACTACAGGGGTTTGCCATCAATGAATCCTATATCCTGGTCCTAATTGATCTAACAGTAGCCTTCCACACCGTAGACCATACCCTGCTATGCCATCAGTTGAACAAAAACTGGAATAGATGGAAATGTTATCAAATGTTCACTTAGGGGCGGACTTTCAGAGCCCTGCTCGCTTAAATCCGCCCGGATTTAGGCGAGCAGGGCCCTGCGCGCCGGTGCGCCTATGTTCAATAGGCCTACCGGCGCGCGCAGACCCCGGGACTCGCGTAAGTCCCGGGGTTTTCCGAGGGGGGCGTGTCGGGGGGCAGGCCCGATCCGCACGGCGTTTTCAGGGCGGGATGTAGCGTTTCGGGGGCGGGCCCGGGGGCGTGGTTACAGCCCGGGGTGGTCCGGGGGCGTGGCTGCGCCCTCCGGACCCGCCCCCAGGTCACGTCCCGGCGCGCTAGCGGCCCGCTGGCGCGCGGGGATTTACGTCTCCCTCCGGGAGGCGTAAATCCCCCGACAAAGGTAAGGGGGGGTTTAGACAGGGCCGGGCGGGTGGGTTAGGTAGGGAAAGGGAGGGGAAGGTGAGGGGAGGGCAAAAGAAAGTTCCCTCCGAGGCCGCTCCGATTTCGGAGCGGCCTCGGAGGGAACGGAGGTAGGCTGCGCGGCTCGGCGCGCGCCGGCTATACGGAATCGATAGCCTTGCGCGCGCCGATCCCGGATTTTAGCGGATACGTGTGGCTACGCGCGTATCTACTAAAATCCAGCGTACTTTTGTTTGCGCCTGATGCGCCAACAAAAGTACGCCAAATCGCGCTATTTGAAAATCTACCCCTTACTTTTTAGCAGATAGGTCATTTCAAGTCAAACTGGACAATCACATATCTGATACCTTCCCAATAGATGCAGGTGTCCCTCAGGGTTCAACACTCTCTGCTACAATATTCAACATTTACATGCTGCCTCTGTGTACATTACTAGCTGAGCTAAGAATCAACATCTTTCTATATGCTGACGACATACAAGTCTACATTCCATTCGAAAAAGCAATTGAAAAAACTGCAGACATACTGTCAACTTACATGAAGGCAATACAACAAAAACTCTCTCTGCTGAAGCTAACACTAAACACAAAAAAAACTGAAATTGTGTGGTTAAGGAGAAATTCCTCAATAATCAAACCACCAACCCTAGACCTGGGCATTTTTAACATTACACCCTCAGATCAAGTACGGGACCTAGGAATACAGATCAAGAACTTCACAATGAAAAAGCATATAAGCAAATTAATCAAAACTGGATACTCTAAGCTGAGAATATTACATCAGCTGAAACCATTACTAATAATACAGGACTTCTGCACTGTTTTACAAACACTAATATTTTCAAGCATTGACTATTGCAGCTCCCTATTACTAGGCCTACCTTCAGGGCTATTAAAACCACTACAGTTACTACAAAATGCCTTGGCTAGATTCTTATTAGGGACAAGGAAATTTGAACACATCCCCCCCTCGCTGATAGTACTGAATTGGCTTCCTGACAATCCAGAATTAATTATAAAGTATTTTTAATATTATCAACAATATTAACCCATGCTTAATAGAAGTGACACTTCTCTTATGAATCCTGCCGCGGATTCTCCCGCGAGCAGGCTCCTCACCTTCTGCAGTTCCCGATGTGGCCCAGAGGTCGCCCATCATTTCCTGCTTCACCGCGGCTGGAGCCGCGGACTTCTTCTCCTTCTCCGCACCTGGAGCCACCGCCGAGCCCAGTGCCATCTTCGCGGCCAGAGGTCACAGTCCCCGGTCTTGCTTGGCGGCCAGGGCCGCCCTCGGATCCTCCTGCAGCAGCGGAAACCGCTGCTGACGTCGGGGCCTGCTCCTCAGCTCAGTCCTGCCCTGCTTCTCCACGCCAACATCGGTGCAGGGCTGCTGTCCACGGTCCTGCACAATTTCCTACTTCCGTACTTAGGCGCGTGGCATGGCCGCGCCTCTCTTCAAGATTTAAAGGGCCCACAGCCGGATATGTCCTGGACCCCACCTTAAGACTGTTTCCTGTGCCAGCCCTATATAAGGGCCTTGCATCGGAGTTACTTCACTCCTGGCAGTTCCCTCTTCCAGCGCTCCGTCAGGTCTTTCATGTTCTTCGTAGGAGCTCCATGTCTCTCAGTTCTTGTGCCATGTTTTCATCTCCTGAGGTCCTCGTCCAGGTCTCTGAAGTCTTGATGTTCCTAGCGTCCTCCGTCTCTGCTCTCTGGATGTTCCTGAAGTCCTGATGTCCTCGATGGCTAGAGGTCCTTGATGTACCTGATCTTCCTGATGTTTGTTCCTGCCATGTTCCAGCTCTCCAAGTTCTCCAGGTGGCCTCTCCGACGGTAAATCCATTCTGTCTGGTTCCTGTTTCCAGTCACTGGAGCCCCTGCCAGCTGGATTCCGTTCCTGAGCCTGCCCCGCTCCCGTGTGGTCTGTGACCAGCCTCCTTGGGCTTTGTAGGGCGTGTAGAAGACAGGGTGGTCCGTGACCAGCCCATTGGGTCCGCCCTTGAAGGTGGGCTGTGTAGGGCGCCCTGAGAAACAGTGCTCACCTGTCTTCGTCCAAGTATTCCAAGTCCTTCTCGTCTCGTCTGGATTTCCCAAGGTCCGTAAGAATTATCCTTGCCTCGGACATTACTATTGCCTGGAGACTTCATCTTCTCTAGTCCCAGATGTCTTCTATGACCGGAGCTTCCATCTGCCAAGCTTCAGCCCTTGTCTGCCCTCGTCTCGTGTTCGGCCTGCTACTCCATGCCGATCCTATGCGGCAGGTCCGAAAGGGCTGGGAACGGTCGGAGGACTGTTCATATACCAACATCTTCTTGTTGGCTCCGGGAGCATGCAGGCCGGCACAGGGTAAGACCTTGTCTCCGCCATGCTGGGACACGCCGCCAACCCTCGGTTCGGTCCTGGATTCGTCGGGGGTCGGGCCGAGGCCCAAGGGCACACGAAAACCCAAACATAACTTCAACCATACATACCGCAGAGAGCCCTAAGATCGCAAAACAAAGGACTTCTAAATGTGCTTACAACGCATAACACACACCTAACACAAATAAGAGACCAAATGTTTTCCACAGCGGGCCCAAGCTGTGGAACTCTCTTCCTGACTCAATACACCTGATAACAGAAAAAAAGAGAGTTTCAAATGTGAACTGAAAACATGGCTCTTTAGAAAAGCATACGATTTAATGTAAAACATCAATATGCCGATAATTTCACTGTCAATACCATAGATAATGTTAGAAGAACAAGCAATACGTTTTGAACAATGTAAAGTGTAGCATGACCACTTATGATTATCACGGGAAGGATAATGAAATGGAAATTATGGATTACAAACTCCTAGTTAACTTGGACTTGATGTTGAGGTGTTATCCTAAAATATTGATTCGATGTTGCATTGACATAGTATATAAATGTTGTCACAGAATATGAATGCTGATTTTGTAAACCATTGTGTTCTTCTTTTGGAACGACAGTATATAAAACAGCTAAAAATAAAATAAATAAATACTGTTCGAAACTTACAGGAATGATGCTGTTGGCTGTCAGCAATAATAGCCCCTAGTATCTTACCTCGGAAATTCAAGGCTCCTTTAATGTCCATATTTTGCTCCCCCTTGAACACTTGTTTTTTTTTTCAAACTGGTCTTCTCTTAATCTGCTCTCAGTCCCTTTTACAATCTCTTCTGCACTGTTTGTGTGTTCTGTGCACCCACTGTGAGTTTTTGGCAGGCATCCTGAGATAGAGTACCATTTAAATAAATAAGGTGCATTTGGCTAAGACTACATATGATGTCAGGAGCATCTTTAGCTCATCCTAATACCTTCTTTCTTTTCCACTATTTGCATTTGCTTCTCTTGTAAAACTCCACCTGCAAATTCACTACTTTAATTAAATAAGATTTGGGTAGAGGATTTTTCAAACTTTTGTTTCACAGCAAAAATTGTTCCAGTTTGCACTGCCATTTTTTATTCCTTGCTGAAAATATCAAGGGATTTTCATTGAAAAATCTGGAATGAGTTTTGCAATGTAACATAACAGGAAATTTTTTTTTTTTTTAATAAACCTACCCTTTACACTTTATTTGTTCTAACAACTTAGAAAATTATATAATAACAAAGCTGAGTACCAAGTTGCACTCTGAAGGTAAAGTAACATTTATGGTTCATTCAATTAGTTCTCCTACTCATTTCGCCTTTTTTCTGCACAAGAGCTTTTTGTTCACAAGGTCTCCTTTCATATTACTGCTTGGCACAGCATTATTATTTGAATTTGGAAGATGAAAAGGACAACCCAAGAGAAACTTATTTGCATTGCATTTCACTGTCGGCGGATAGAGTGCTTTTTTTTTTTTTTTAAATACAGTTGTGACATGCCATAAAAAAGAAACAGCACCATATATAATGAATTCACTTTGCAGCTATGAAAGAGAACAAGATGTTCAGTTGAAAGTAGTTATTGTTATACACTTTCCTAATGGAGTCCTTAAAAAGCCCTTTGTGAGGCCTCACTGTTCTGCGGGACTCTCACAAGCACCTTTGTCTGCTTCTGAGCCATATGTTGTAGGGCACTTGTAGACTGCTAATTTGTAACACTGCTCCATCTCCTCCAAGCATTCACTAGGTTCCAGTCAGGAGACAACACGAAATGCCGTTACAGAAGTCACCGGGCTCCATGTATTGAAGGTGCTCTTCCATTTGGTGTCTATGGGAATCTGCTTACTAGACTGGGCTCAGCATGCCAGGTTAATGATGCTTCTGATTGATATTATAGAAGTCTCATCTGCTCTCTGGTTGGCTTCACTGACTGGGGAATGAGGCCCAATTAACTCCCTGAAGTTAATTGGGCCTCATTTACTAAGCATTTTTCCCAAAGAAACAGAATGGGAGAAAAGCCTTGGAAAATCAAACCCAAAGTCAGTAGCTTCACAATGAAAATTACTGTTGAGTATTTTCTGAGAAGGTGTAACAAAGGCAAAAAAAACCCCTCCCAAACAACTATATCCAAATTTCAATAAGAACACAAAACAAGGAATATAGAAAAATTAATGTGAAAAATAATAAAACAAAAGGCTCAATCATTCCCAAAATGTATTCGGGTAACAATGGTTACCATAGTAACATAGTAATAATGGCCAAAAAAAAAAAGACCACCTGGTCCAGCCAGTCTGCCCAGCAAGTTTCTTATGGTGATAACTGCCACTCCATGCAGGTTACCTCCATGTTTCTGTTAAGGGTAGTAACTGCTGCTATGTGCAGGTTACTCCCAAGCCTTATGTTAAGGTAGTAATATTAACAACCAAAACCAAGCAACTGTCAAAACCATAACAAAATTTCTGCTAGCAACATTTTTACGGGGTGAGCAGCCTACTTGATAATTTAGAAATGATGTTTGAACCTGCTTTGCTTTTGAACTTGGCCGTAGAAGCAGTCCTGTACTTTTTTCCTTGATGTCTGTGTATCAGTACTCCGAACTGTAAAAGTCAGGGCCCAGCATTGGCTGTTGTCTGAATCCAATTCCTCTTCTCTTCTCTTCTCTTCCCTCCCCCCACCCCCCACCCCCTTCTCCCCACTCCATCATCGAAGCGGAGATGGCGCCGGCCATCCATTGCTCCTATCATGTGACAGGGGCCGACCAATGACACCGGTAGCCCCTATGACATAATAAGGGCAAAGGCTATCGGTGCCATTTTGAATACTGGCAGCCGACGGCCAGAGTGCAGGAGATCGCTACCGGACCCCCGCTGGACCACCAGGGACTTTTGGCAAGTCTTGGGGGGCTCAGGAGAGTGGGGGGTTGTAGTTAGTTTTTTTTTTTTAATATTCGTGTCATAAGACGCACAGACATTTTCCCCCAACTTTTGGGGAAAAAAAGTGCGTCTTATGGAGCAAAAAATACGGTATTTATTACTTGTTCCAAACTAAATATAGGAAAATTTAATAGTATCCTCTATCAGGAAACCACGAGCGAAATAGCTAGGTAATAAACATCAACATACTAAGCAAATGCCATGGGGTTCCCCTTCATATTTATTCTAACAGGATGTTTTCCCCCCAAGAAAATTTCTAAGCTGGTATGGGTCTAAAAATGAATAATTTCCCCCCCCACATTTGACAACACATCTGCAGGGGTTATTTTAATATGAAGAAACCTCCCTTATCTACTTCTTCTTGTCTTAAAGTAAAAAATCTCTTCCTACAGAGCTGAGAACTCCTTACAAAATCGGGGAACATCCATGTTTTCTGTCCAAAAAACATTTTAAATCTATTACGAAAAAATAATGTTATGATATTATCCTTGTCCGTAATAAAGGCAAACTGTATTAACAATGTACCTCTATTTTTAATTTCTAACTCTTCGTGGGATTTTTGTAATAAATCAGAAACATTAATCGATGGTTCTAATGGATGTTCCTGTTCTAACCCTACTAGTTCTCTCTCTGGTAATACTTGTATTTGTTCTAATTCCTCCTGTTCTTTTTTATTTACACTTACATAAAAGGCCCTGACAATAACCGGATAACTTGAGTCTGGAATTTCAAGAATTTGTGTGACATACGCTTTAAACAATTCCCTTGGTCCCAACTGTTTTCTTATAGGAAAGTTAGTAACCCTTAAATTTAAAGCTCTTGTACTATTTTCTAAGTTTTCAAATTTTTTATGAAATTCATCTTCTGTTTTAATTTGATGTTCTTGAATCTTTTCAATTTGCTCACATCTCTTATCTATCTCATTAATTTTCCTTTGATAGTCTTCTATTTTTTCTGTATTCTCCTTAAGGGAATTATTTATTTCTCTAACTTCTGTTAATTTAACAACTGAAGCATCCAATTTTGCAATAAAGTTCCATAAACTTTTCTAGGAGGTTTTAAGATCACAGTTCTCATAATATCCTGTTTTCCAGCTCCAACTGTCTTAACTTTAGGTGTACTGTCTTCTTTAGGGATTATCCGATAGGTACCAATATCAGTATCCTCCAAGGATTCAATTGAGACTTGTGAATCAGTCTCTGTAGATTTTATATCTTTAGGTATTTCATATTTTTCCTCCAGCAATTCTTGAGTCTTTGAAACATCTCGTATTAATCTTGGCTCTACAGAAGGGCATATCCCTTCACTGCCGGGTGGGGGACGTGTTTCCGGTGCCCCAGGACTTAAAGATGTTTCAATGACCATAGTCGGAGGGTTTCGCTCCACTCCTTCCTCTAAAGTGGTCAGTCCATCTGGGTTCACTAATGGGGTTCCAAGCCATTCTGATACACTCTGCTGCCCTGGGTCAATATTAGCGGCAGTTGAGGTTAGCCTTAATTTGGCTTTCCTCTTAGTATGAGGCATAATTTCTAGAAAGGTAATAATACTCTGGGCAGATAGATTCACTCGGAAGGCCCATAGCACATAAATCATAAAGGAGGATACTCTTATGGAGGATAGAGCTGGAAGGTGACTAAAGAAATTTTTAAGTCCTACCTGGGACGGATTTGAAAGTCTTTCAGGAAACGGAGGGGAGGAGGAACTGGAGGTGAGCTGTGTTGCCTGTGCAGCTGAGCCGGAGTCGGGACGGGAGAGCCCTCTAACCCCGACAGCTGATACGACGTTCTGCGTGAGAGGTGGAACCCGGAAACAGGCCCTATAAGACTGGGCCTATTTGTGGTACGCAGCCGACGCTGGCACGCTGCCAAAGCCGCGCATGCCTAAGGGACGCACGGTTAGGTCAGGCTTAGCCTGGCTTTGCTTGAACTTGAATATTTTGGTCAAAGTTACTCTCATAGGGGTGGATTTTAAAACCCCTGCGCGCCTATTTTGCATAGGCCGCCAGCGCGCGCAGAGCCCCGGGACGCTTGTAAGTCCCGGGGCTTCCTGTCGAGGGCGTGTCGGGGGGCGTGTCAGGATGACGCGGCGTTTAGGGGGCAGCGACGTGGGCGTGGTTTTGGCCTGGGGGCGTTCCGGGAGCGTGGCCGCGGCCTCCGGAACAGCCCCCGGGACCGGACCACGGAGCGGGGCAGCCGGCCGACGCGCGCAAAGGTAAGGGGGGGGTTTAGATAGGGCCGGGGGGATGGGTTAGGTAGGGGAAGGGAGGGGAAGGTGGGGGGAGGGCGAAGGAAAATTCCCTCCGAGGCCGCTCCGAAATCGGAGCGGCCTCGGAGGGAACAGGCAGCGCGCGCTGGGCTCGGCGCGCGCAGGTTGCACAAATGTGCACCCCCTTGCGCGCGCCGACCCCGGATTTTATAAGATTTGCACGGCTACGCACGTATCTTATAAAATCCAGCGTACTTTTGTTCGCGCCTGCTGCACGAACAAAAGTACGTGCTCGCGCAAGTATTTAAAATCTGCCCCATAGTGAATGGGAGCTGCATGTCATGTTGTGGTAGTGGACCCTTGGACAGAGGTGAGGTTGAGTCCTCACCGTGAGCAGGTGGAGCTGGCTGGAGCAGAGGCCCAACAGGAACTTCACTAATACCAGGGCTCGTTCCCCTCAGGTTGAGACCTTGGGTGCTGGGGCTGGCTGGACTTAGACACGGGCCTCTGTGAAGAGAAGAATCCATTGAAGAGGTTGAGGCCAGCAGGCAGAAAGCGAAGTCAGTCCAAGCAGAGGTCAGAGCAGGCAGCAGACAACAGAGATGACAGCAGGCCAAGGTCAGGGGCAGGTGGAATGTGGCAAGATGAGGAGTAAGCAGAAGTCA
This sequence comes from Rhinatrema bivittatum, assembly GCF_901001135.1. NCBI lineage: Eukaryota > Metazoa > Chordata > Amphibia > Gymnophiona > Rhinatrematidae > Rhinatrema > Rhinatrema bivittatum. Next base: position 197,951,106 of record NC_042616.1, on the reverse strand, counting down.
CAAGGCAGGCAGAAGGTAGCGTGGTCAAGAAGCAGTCCAAGGTCAAGCCAGGAATCCAAATGAAGATAATAAACCAGGGATCTGAACAGAGGTCAAGCTGAGAAGTCAATCCAAGGGGAAGGAGGCAATGTGGAACAGCAGGAAGACTCAGAGGAAGGACGAGGAATCACAAGACAGGAACACAGGAACTCCAAAGCCACAGGAAGGGATCAGGAACATGAAGACAAGGCACTGAATCAGGAAGCAGGAAAAGCGAGGCAAGCAGATACGCAGGAAAGTTCAACCTATTGCCGAGGTGCCTGAGAGGAATCCAGGGAGGCCTTATATACCCTGGGAGCTGTGATGTCATCAGAAGGCGCCTCTTGGGGAGTTCCCATCTCTGACCCTTTAAGGAACTCAGAACACGCATGCGTGCATCTAGGGGAGGTTTGAGAAGCAGAGCGGAGGAAAGCTGCCTACAGCAGCAGGGGCAGCTGCAACACTGGCAGCGCCTGGACTGGACACCCTGGATTGGGCCTTCCTCTGACTCTGGGAAGTGCTGCATCGGGCCTGGAGCCAACCATGCTTCCGATGTGGCATGCAGGAAGCAGCCCTCCTGAGCCGGGACGTGGCACACCTATGCTATTTGCCAGAGGGTGAGTATGGCGGTCCGCAGTCATAGCTCAAGGACCGCCGAGCATAACATGTCAGCGCAATACCCCACCCAAACTTACACCAAACTCAAGAAGGAGTAAATATGTTTTTGTCTGAATGTTCTAGTAGGTGAATAGGTGCTTGTGGAGATATCTGTGGGTGTAGTAGAGGTCATTAATGCACTGTCTATGGTCATTCCACCTCCTGCATGCTTCCCATCTTTCTATGTCAGGCCATGACATGTATCAAACTACTGCCAGATAGCTCTCAAATATCTGTTTTGTACTAATAGCCACTATTCCTCCGCTCCCCATCCCCACCCCATCGCTATTCACTCTTCAAAGGCCAAAAAGATTTTCAGTGTATCTGCAACTGGACCAAAGGATGTATGGGAATAAAAACCTGTGACAACAGCAATCTTTCACTATAGCAAGAGACACATCTACTATTGCAGAGTCAGAATCTTATCCATTGCAATCTATTGTAAGGAGGTAAGACCCAGGACACATTCACTCTGCAGAGGAAATGCATCCCTATAAAGTTCACTATCACAGGATTCAGTGTATTGCATGGTACAAATTGCATGGAATTTTATTTTAACATTAAAAATGTCATTTCAAAATGACTTCTTTATTTCATTCTGCCTTTTGTAATGGGCTATTTGCATCTAATTTCTGGTAAGGGAATAACACTGTAGTTTAGTATGTGCTGTTGGAGGTGTCTCTTATGAGGTCATCACGTATGCATATGATGCGTGGATTTTGACAGCCAAATGTGACAATGATTAATGTCTTTTTCTAAGAGACACTTTCAACAGCACCTATTAACTTGTTACAAAGCACCCATGAATCGTACTCTTGTAAGTGCTTTCTACTGGGTTAATATTTTACTTATATCTTTAAAATTGCTATGGCTAAGTGTTCTCCGACAGCCCACACTGGAACAGTCCAGCTCCTGCTCTGTTTATAGGGAAATAACAAAGAATGTTAGGCACTGTCATACTAATGTCAGAAAAACAAGCTGAATGCCCCCTGGTGTGCTCTAATAAGCTGAAAGGGGAATGCTCATAGCCATTGCATTTTTCTATCCAAGGAGAAGTATGCTCATGCATGGCCATATTTTCAAGAGCATTTTGTAGAGATACAGAATGGCTGATCATCTTTTATGACCCCTGCTATTTACTATCACTGCTTTTTGTTGGGTATGTCAAAAGGTCAAACCGAATAGGAAAAGAGTTTGTTCTCTTTTCCCTACGGCAGCCCCAGATTTAGCAAAGGATTTATAACTCGCTTCTTACCTCTTACAGTTAAACAATAAGATGTCTCAGAACACATACAATACACTAGCACCCACACCGACACCCCCTCCTATCTTTGAATGCTAAGGCAGCTTCCTCCTTCTCCTTTGACTTTCCATCTCAGTCAGAACCAGGCTCCACTTAGGCAACCGTCCCATGAGCCTTCACTTTTATATTCCCTTCCAAACTCAATTAGCCCAATCATAGCTTTGACAGCCCTTGGCTGTTGGAAGCCGGTGAGGGGAGGGAAAGCGGTCAAACACCAGGGTCACATGTTGTTGCTATTGCACGATGATTGGAACTCCCTCCCCACCCCCAGCAAGAGCCGTGAAAGCTGCCCCCAACAGTACCTCAGCCCCGACCAGCCTGTGGATCAAAACACCTGACCCAGAAATTGAAGCCAGCCCAAAGTACCTTTCATTCATGTGAAATTAATAGAAGGTAGGAATGGGGCTACAATGAACTTCTCCACACTGCACTAATCTGCTTTACAGCAGTGTGTTTTGGAGCTACAAGGATACAGTGCTTATTCAAACTGGATTCCTCATTATTCATCATATACTGAACCATTTGTAAAATCTGCACTTTAAATAACTGCTGAATCTCTCATTTTATGCTTATGCTTTCTTGTGTTCTAGTACATTTTAAGCCCGTGATTATAGCTATAAAGGGAAATGCTATTTCAGCTCATCAAGGATGCAATCAATAAAAGCAAGCAGTCATTACCTTTTTGATTTCATCTTCAAAGGCCTTTTCCAAATATTTATACCTCCTGATGAGCTTATTGAAGACCTAAAGATAAGAAGACGTAGAAATGTGAATTCATTTTAATTAGCTATGCAATGGGGGAGTCCACAATTAAAATTCATCACTGTGGCATGCTGTATTTAGCATTTTGTATGATGTCAAAGTTCTTTTCCCTGCTTCAGTCTGTGTAGCTGGCACACTACTCAAAGTGAAGGAAACACAAGTTCAAACAGGGTATAAAACCCTTAGGTTTGTTTTATTGGATTTGCTTTCACCCCGGTACAACTCAGCCAAGAAAATGAAAACCCCATGCAAAGAAACAGTTCCTGCTTCTTTAACTTCAGTTATGTGCTTCAGGGTATAGATGAGTCCCACTCTTCCCCACCCAAACCAGTGAATACCAAAAATGACTCCATTTTCTTCTTGCTAGTCTCTGACCTGCATTAGGATGTGCCATGACAGCTGCGATTGAGAAAGGCGCTCATATAGGATTCTATTAGGTTTGAGGGCAGTTGGGATGGGGGCAAAGAGAAAGCAGAGTTGCTTACCTGTAACAGGTGTTCTCCTAGGACTGCAGGATGTTATTCCTCAGGCAAGGTCCCCCTTCAGTCTCGTAACATAGCAAAATACGAGCGAAAAATAAAACAAAACAAAGGTGAATCCAACATCGTGGAGAGGCGGGCAGGATTCCAAAGGACTAACATCCTGCTGTCCTAGGAGAACACCTGTTACAACCCTGGAAACACCATCCGAGAGCTGCAGGGGCTGGAGGATCATGCGCTCAACATTCACACTGTGAGGGCCAGGGCCCAGAGGTTCGGGTGGCGCAGGATGCCCTGGTTCTGTGATAGGAGGTCGGGAGCCGTCCCTAGCAGAACCTGTGTGCTCATGGAAAGGTCCTGGAGTAGAGGGAACCATACCTGCCTTGGCCAGGAGGGTGCCACCAGGATCATGGTGCCCCCATCCTCTTGCAGCTTCATCAGAGTTCTTGACAGAAGCGGAATTGGGGGGGGGGGGGGAACGTGTACATGAGACCTTGTTCCCAGTGAAGGGAAAACGCGTCGCAGGTCAGACTGTCCTTCCCCCGAAATCAGGGAGCAGAACATGCTCACGTTGTGATTGAGGGGAGAGGCGAACAGGTCCATATCCGGAATGCCCCAGCGGCAGAACAGGTTGGCTGCCACTGCCGGGTTTAGAGAACACTTGTGTGGCTGGAAGGACCAGCTGAGGTGGTCTGCCAGCGTGTTCAGGTGGCCCAGCAGATATGTGGCCCATAGGTACATCCTCCTGGATTGGGTCCAATCCCACACCTGTATCGCTTCCTGATAGAGGAGGAAGGAGCCCGTGCTGCCCTGCTTGTGATGTACCACATCACCACATGGTTGTCTGTTCTGATGAGGACGACCTTGGAGGACAGCCTGACCTGGAAGGCCCACGAGGCGTACCGGATCGCCTGCAGCTCCAGAAAATGTATCTGGCAGCGGGACTTGGCCGCAGACCAGAGGCCCTGGGTATGTAGGCCATTCGTGTGGGCCCCCCATCCCTGAGGCGAGGCATCAGTGATGAAGGTCACCAGGGGTGGCACGGGCTAAAATGGGAGTCAGAGTTCCAGATTGGGCCAGGCCTCCCACCAGACGGAGAGGGTCCATGACCGTCATCAGTGCTTCCAGATTCTGGGATGCCTGCCGCCACTGGGACTGCAAGGCCCACTGCGGATCCCTCATGCAAAGGCGGGCCAAGGGAGTCACGTGGACCGACGCCGCCATATGGCCCAGCAGGAGGAGACGCAGACGGGCTGGTACCTTCTTCCTGTTGCGAATGAGGGTAGCTAGGGAGGAGAGGGCGACTTCTCGATCTTTGGGCAGGAAAGCTTCTGCTTGTGCCTTTTCCAACCTGGCACCGATGAAGTCCAGCCGTGGAGACAGATCGAGATGTGACTTGGGGAAGTTGATAATGAATCCCAAGGTCTGTAAGGTCTGAACCGTCAAGGCCAGTGCATTCAAGGCCCTGGAGTGTGAGTTGCTCCGGATCAGCCAATCATCCAGGTATGGAAAGATGTGGATCAAGCAACGCCTGAGGTAGGCAGCCACCACAGCCAAGCATTTCGTAAAGATGCGTAGGGCTGAAGCCAGCCCAAAGGGCAGCACTTTGTATTGAAAATGTGCCGTCCCCACCAGAAAGCGGAGGTTCTTCCTGTGGTTGGGGACAATTGCAATATGGGCGTAAGCCTCCTTCAAGTCGAGGGAGCAGAGCCAGTCTCCTCTTCAGAGAAGCGTGATCAGCGTGCCCAGAGAGACCATCTTGAATTTTTCTCTTACAAGAAAATGGTTCAACACACTGAGGTCGAGAATGGGACACAAGGCACCATTCCTCTTTGGAATGAGGAAATACCTTGAGTAGAAACCGTGGCCCCACTGCTCGCGGGGAACTGGTTCTACTGCATCCGCTGATAGAAGGGTGGAAAGTTCCGATTGAAGGGCGACCTGATGGGCGGACATGGAGGAGCAGTCTCTGGGTGCTTGCAGAAATTCACACGGTAGCCCTGGCAGACAATGGAGAGGACCCAACAGTCTGAAGTGATCACCTCCCAGCGGCGGGCGAAGCAGAGAAACCTGCCACCAACTGGGGGGGGGGGGGGGGGATCAGCTGCCATGGGAACCAGCGTTTGGCTCATGCCCCCTCACCGCCAGTCAAAATCTGGTAGACGGGGCCTTCGGGGGGGGGGGGCTGGTTGGGCCCTCGGAACTCGCTGCTGCCGGCCACGGCCACTAGGGCTGGGCCGAGACGGGTGAGTACAGGCAGCCGGAGGGAAGTATTTATTTGACCGATAGAAGGGCTTGTGAGAGCTCGGCCTGGAGAACTTCCTGGCCGCAGAAGGACCTTCTGAGGGGCAGGCGGAGAGTTGCTGAAGAGTATCATGCTGATCTTTCAGCTGTGCCATGACTTCTTTTACCTTATCCCCAAAGAGGTTCTCTCCTGAACAAGGGAGGACCACGAGCCTATCCTGAACCTCCGGACGAAGCCAAACTAGCCGAATGGCACCGACTCCACCAGCAGCTAGGCGGGCAGCGGTATCAATGACATCATAGGTAGACCTGACCTTGTGTCTACCCGCCTCGAGTCCCAGCGAAGCAATGGTTGCAAGGGACTCCTGCTGTTGCTGGGGGAGGCCCTCCGCAAACTCCTGGACTTGTTTCCATAGGTTACAGTCATATTGGATCATGTACAGCTGGTAGGCTGCAATATGGGCTACCAACATAGCCCTCTGGAGCAGAAGGCAGAAGCCCTCTGGAGCAGAGGCAGAAGCCCTCTGGAGCAGAGGCAGAAGGCCTGGGCCCCAAGGGCACCGAGGGCCATGGGGGCACTGTCATTATTGATGGAACCCCTGGCATCGAGGGGGGCAATGGCCACGGTACGCAGGGAGGAACCGGCGGCGGTCTGGGGAACCGCAGGCATGGGCGTCCAGTCCCTGAGGCCTCATCCTCCTCCTCCTCGGACCCGGGAATCAGGATCACTCCGGTGGAGGGCATAGATGGCTGAGGAGGCATCGGAGGCCTTTCGGGCACCGGTTGCATTGGTAGGATGCCTAGAAGAACGTCCAGACACTCCAGCAGAGGTGCGAACAACGAAGGCGGAGGCTCAGGAACTGGTATGGGGGCCGGTGATGACTGCAGCTCGACGCTCTGAAGCGCTTTGAGCACTGCCGATTGCACCCTGTGGTCCAGCTCCTCTTGAAAGTCCTGGGTAGTAAGGTCTGATGGAGGGGGACAAGGCGTCACCGGCACATCCTCAGAGTGAGGAGGCGCACCCAGTACCGTGGCCGGTGTGGAACACCTCGAGCTACCAGGGGGACCAGAGGATGGGGCTTCCGGTGGCTGGTGCCGCTTCAATGGCAGCTCGGCAGCTGCCAATGCCGTTCCGGAACTGGAACCGAGTCGGAATGGTGACCAGTGTCGCTGTTTCCTGGGTTTCCTGTGCTCATCTCGGTCTTTCCCCGGTGACGAGAACGAAGACGACACCGAGGTTAGGGGGAGGGGAGAGACCACAGAGGATCGATGGAGACGGTTCCCCGTGGTCCTTAGGCGTGGAGGACACCGACGCTGAAGTGGAGGGTTTTGGGAAGCGAAAGAGCTTCTCCATTTTGTCTAGGCGCACACGACGCCCTTTGGGGGTCATTTGATTGCACAAACGACACCCTTGAACGTCGTACAAGGCCCCCAGGCAGAGAATACACACCTCATGCGAATCCATGATGGACACAGTCCATGGACACTGGAGGCACCGTCGAAAACCTAACATTGCCATCGAAAAAAAGAGGCCGGCGCGTGGTCAGTGACTGATGGGAACCCAAGGTGGGAGTCGGGAATCGACCACAAAAAAATGACAGCAAAAGCCACAGGTACCAACCGAAGAAATCAAATGCGAAGGGGGACCTGACGCAGAAAAAACCCTGAAAATTCAGCAAAAACGCTTTTAAGGGTTTAGAGCTCCACAACTGCGAGGCTACTGCACTGTGGAAAAGAGACTGAAGGGGAACCTCGTGTGGATGCGCGGATAGTGGCAGGCTGGGCATGCTCAGTCAGCCAGTCAAAGTCTTTAGAAACGACAAAAGTTTTCCATGCCGAGTTCCATCTGATGATGTCACCCACATGGGAGGTCTACCATCTTACTTGTCCTAGGAGAAAAGTAATTTATATTAAATGGTTCCATAGATTTGCATAGATTTTCATTGGATTTGTCCTGAACCACTTCAAACATCCAGTGGGATCCAATTCATACTCTTAGCTGATATTAATAAATTTGTGTGTATGATAGCTCAAGAATTCCCCTCTTTCATCCAGTGACTGAGATCTTTTTGAGTGTAGATATCATCTATGTGATCAGTTGTATCAGGACATTTTGCACAGTGTTTAATAATACACACACAAACTGCTTCCTCCCCCAGTTTTCCAAAGCTAAATGAAAATAAAAAACAAATATTACATCTTGACATATTAACTACTTCCAACATCAGGGCTGTACACAGCAGCTGCAGAGGGAGGGAAGTGATTATAGCTTGATATCCCATAGCTCTGCTGCTCTCTTTGGCTCTGACTGCACACCCATCTTCTACTCAGGAGTCCAGTATGCATGGCCTCACTCCCAATTACATCATTAGCGGGCCCATCCTTCTCCCGGCCTGTTTTCAGTTTAGTCTAGGTGCTTTTCTGGGGCCCTAGCATACATATCAGTCTACCTAAGTTCGATCAGAGACTCCAAATCTTTCAAAAAAAGAACTTAAAACATGGTTATTTAAACAAACATTCACAGACGGAGTTGGTTAATCTAATCCCATCCGATCAGACTTACTTCCTCTGCTAACTATGTTTCACTTACTTACCTCCCCTTCTAACCATGCTCTATTTACTTCCTACCCCCCATACCTTTTCTCCTTTACCCCTCTATTCAAATTATGTCCTGCACATCTTTTCCTCCCATGGCCCCCTAGGACCCTTTCCTCCTTTCCCTCCCACTTCTCTTTTCCCTTTTGTATAAGTCTCCTTAACACACCCAAGCGTGTTTTCAGTTTAGTTATGTATTTAAATGCTTAATTATACATGCTCTACCACTGCAAGTCCAATTTGTAAGTCTTACTCTCTTATACCTATCCTCACACTTCTGACATATGCCGAATTGTTACCAGTTGTCTATACACGTTTCAATATGTTCGTTATGAATGCGTTTTATGTATGATGTTGGTTACATTGTAAACCGGAGTAAAGGCACCCTGCTATACTTCGGTATATAAAAGAATCTAAATAAATAAATATTGCTAATTAGTTAGGCACCTTTCTGGGCGCCCGATCGTCCAGATTCACGACGAGCTGAGCGCCTATGTCAGCACCTGAGTGGCCAGATACACAGCCAGAAGAGTGACTAACGCAGGTTTTTAGTGCAGATGCGGCCGCTTATTACATAGGGCCTTACCGTGCTCAGGTACGCGCATTTCTTCGAGTGTGCGCCGATTTCTGCACGCAAATCATATGCATAGTTTTTTTGGGGTTTTTTTTTTTTTATATATCCCGTGGAAGCAGCAGCTTTAGCCACGCGCGGTAATCAAAACCCGCGCTCATAACTAGCGCCTGTTTGACCGCGGGTCTTATTACATCGGCCCCCTAGTCATTTACAGGCCAATACAGTATAGTGCTCCGGTGCTACCCAAAGGTAGGCGATAATTTCTGCTGGCACAGGGGAAGTGCACAGAAAAGCAGTAAAAACTGCTTTTCTGTGCACCCTCCGACTTAATATCATGGCGATATTAAGTCGGAGGTCCCAAAAGTTACAAATAAAAATAAAAATAAAAATTTTAAATGGGCCCGCGGCTTGAAAACAGGATGCTCAATTTTGCCGGCGTCCGGTTTCCGAACCCGTGGCTGTCAGCGGGTTTGAGAACCGACGCCGGCAAAATTGAGCATCGGCTGTCAAACTCGCTGACAGCCGCCGCTCCTGTCAAACAAGAGGCGCTAGGGACGCGCCAGTGTCCCTAGCGCCTCTTTTTACCGCGGGCCCTAATTAAAATAAATTAACTTACTGAATCGCGCGCACAGGAGAGTGGCCTTTGCGCTCGCCCGCTCTCCCGTGATTTTTACTGTATCGGCCCGTTGGTAAGGGTACAGGATGTCTCCCCTTTTCACCCACCTCCGATTCCCAGTTTCCCCAGTCTTACCTGAGCATAGTTTCTGATGGTATCATAATCTTCATCCGCAGCAAATACACAGTGCTTGGTCACCTTGGCCTTGTCACCATCGTCTATTCGGGTCCCTCCAGGGGCTGAGAACAAAGAGGACGGCGTCATTCACACAAACGCGCCACAGAAAGCATCTTGCGAGTTTATTTCCAAAGCCAGAAAGTTATAGGACTGGGTTGGGGGGAGGATGATGAGTTAGGGAAGGCGAGAGAGAAAACAAACAGCAGAGTTGGCGGGTGAAAGACGGCTATGGGCCTGATTTACCAAAGCTTTCCCCCTCCTTCCCACACACAAACGTTATGGGCCTGATACACTAATGGGACTTTCCATTTTCTATGAGGAAACCAATATCTTTATTTATGATCCTCTGTATTTGTTTCAAAGCGTTTGATCATTTTAAGTTCAGCTGCTTTAGAGAAAGAAGGGGGGGCGTGTAAAGAAAGGAGGGGGGTGACACAAAAGAAGAGGTGGGGAGAGGATGGAAAAGGAAATCAGAGATGTGGGGGGGGGGGGGGGCGGGAGGAATATGGAGAGAGAGAAAGTAGTTTAGGAAAAAATTGTCAGTGCAGCAGCAAAGTGCAAGTGTTCCCGGAGCAGGGAGAGAAAAGGGGTGGTGCCGATGGGTGGAGGAAGGACAGGGGAGCGACTCGAAGACATTTTTTTCCACTTGTCTGGGGCCGCTAAGCAATAGTGATCATAATGCAATCAAATTTGATATAATCACTGGAGGGAGGACATGAAGTAAAACTATTACAGTAGCATACAACTTTTAAAAAGAAGAGAGAATGAGATAATTTGCAAGGATTAAAAATGTGCATGAGGTGTGGACATCGTCTAAAAATATCATATTGGAAGCCCAGAAAAATGTATTACTTGCATTAAAAACGTTTAAAGGAAGACCAAACTACTACCAGTGTGGTTTAATAGTGAGAAAGAAGCAGTTAAAGCTAACAGGGCATTGTTCAAAATTGGAAAGCAAACCCAAATGAAGAAAATAGGCAGCAGCATAAGGTCTGGTAAGTTAGATGTAAAACAGTAGTTAAACAAGCCAAAAGAGACTTTGAGAAAAACTTGCCAGTGAGGTAAAAACTAATATTAAAAACTTTTCAAGTACATTAGAAGCAAAAAGCCTGTGAGGGAGTCAGATGGGCTGCTAGATGACCGAAGGACAAAAGGGCTGCTCAGGGAGGTCAAGGAAATAGCAGAAAAACGGAATGAATTCTTTGCCTTGGTCTTTATGAAGAAGGATGTTGGGAAAATATCCACACTTGAAACATTTCTTAATGGTGGAGATTCTGAGTAACTGAAACGAACATCCTACATTGTCACAGATATAATGGATCACATTGCTATACTAAAGAGTAACAAATCACAAGGACCCAATTTCATCCACCCCAGAGTTCTGAAAGAACTAAAACATAAAATCGCTAACCTGTTACTAGTAATCCATAACCTATAATTTAAAACAGCCATGTTTCTTGAAGACTCTCTAGGTGTTCAACATGACACTGATTTTTAAAAGGACTCCAGGGGTGATGTGGGAAGCTATTGACTTGAACCTGACGTCGATACCTGGCAAAATCACTGCCCATATAGCTAGACTTGGCTTAGCAGAGAAGAGTCAACATGGTTTTAGCAAGAGGAAGTCTTGTCTAACCAATAGTTTAGAATTTTTTGAAGGTATAAATAAGAACATAAGAAGCTGCCATACTGGGTCAGACTGAAGGTCTATCAAGCCCAGCATCCTGTTTCCAACAGTGGCCAATCCAGGATACAAGTACCTGGCAAGTACCCAAACATTAAATAGATTCTATGCTACTAATGCTGATAATAAGCAGTGGCTATTTCCAAAGTCAACTTGACTAATAGCAGTTTATGGACTTCTCCTCAATGTAGATAAAGGTGAGTCAGTTGATATAGTGTTTTTGGATTTTCAGAAGGCATCTGACAAAGTCCCCCATAAGAGACTCCTCAGGAAATTACAATGTCATGGGGTAAGAGGCAGGGTTTTCCTGTGAATTGGCAACTGGTTAAAAGGCAGAAACAAAGGATAGGTCTAAATAATCAGTTTTCCAAATGGATAAAGGCTGTTAGTGGAGTACCACAAGGATTGGTACTGGGCCCTGTGCTGTTTAACTTATGCATAAACAATCTGGAAAAGGGGACAATAAGTGAGGTGATCAACTCTGTAGATGACACATAACTATTCAAATTTGTTAAAACAGCAGCGGATTGTGAGGAACTGCAGAAGGACTTTGTGAGCCTAGGAGACTGGGCAACTGAAGAGCAGATGAAATTTAATATGGAAAAGCACTGTAAACAGGGAAAAATAATTCCAACTACAGGTCTGGAGAGAATTAACCTATCAGGGGATTGGGCATCCCTCAGTGGGCCAGTTGCACTGGTCATGTGGTTTCCTCTCAGCTCCTACTCAGATCCCTGCCCCTACCCTTATCTAGGACAGCGGGATCAGAAGAAGGAATTGTCTGCAGTGAGGAGCAGTTGCCAGAAGCAATGACCTTCCTCCCATCTCCCCTCCAGCATTGAGGAGCAGTGCAGTCATCCCATGTGGGAGAAAACAGGACCAAGAAAAAAGGGGAGGCCCGAGAGTATGTGTGTGTTTGAGAGAGAGCCTGCATGTGTAAGAGAAAGCACCTGCATATATGTGTGAGAGCCTGCATGTGTATGTGAGAAAGAGATCCTGTATATCTGAGTGTGAGAGAGAGCCTGCATATGAGAGAGTCTGTGTAAGAGAGAGAGACAGCCTGCATATGTGTGAGAAAGAGAGCACTTGCATGTAGATGCGAGAGCCTGCATGTATATGAGACAGCTTACATGTGTGTGTGAGAGAACTCCTGTGTATATATGTGAGAAGTATGCATGAGAGAGAGGGCCTGCTTTTGCATAAGAGAGAGCAAGAGCCTGCTTATGTAAGACAGAGTGTGTACGGGAGATAGAGAGAGCAGGATGTGTATGAAAGAGACAGAGGGCTGGCATGTGTATGAGAGAGAGAGCCAGCATATGGGTATGAGGGAGTGCACCTGTGTGTGCGTGTAAGAGTGTGTGTGTATGAGAGAGCCTGCATGTGTATGAGAAAAGGAGAGCCTATGTATGTGTGTGTGAAAGTCTGCATGTGTGTGAGAGCAAGAGAGTCTGCATGTGTGTATGAGAGAGCAAAAGAGCCTATATGTGTACATGAGAGTCTGCATGTGTATGAGAGAGAAAGAGAACCTAAATGTGTGAAGGGGAGAGATAGGATAAACATTGTGCACCCCCTTTCCCCCAAATCCACAAAAATCTCTGGCTGATTGGAAATCAAAAAGATCCCAGCTATTTATTTATTTACTTTATGGTATGGAGAGTTGGAGATTTTTTAATCCTATTATTTTAAATTTTGGGGTGTTATTTCAATTACCTGCTGTTTTGAAATGTTTTATTGATGTCTGGGAAATATTAGAACAAATGTAAGTGACTTTTTAAATTATTGGTTGTTGGTCAGCAGTTTTGATAAATTTACTCTTTTTATTAGTATGGTTTTAATATTATGAACAATGTTTTATATTTTTTGATTGTGCTGCTTGATGTTTTGTGAGGAATGATGAGGTTTCTGTCTTTCCGTTGTTGCACTTCTTGTTGTGGTTTCCAGAGCATATTTGTAAGTGAGAGCAAGTGAGTCAGTGAGCAAATGTGTGAGCGAAAGAGAACAAGTAAGCCAATGAGCATATGCTTGAGTAAGAGGACTATTTAAGGTGGTGGGCCTGTGTGTGAGCATAAGAGAGTGAGTGAGCCAGAGAGCATGTGTGTGAGTGAGAGCATGAGAGAGTGTGTGATACAGTGAGAATGTCTGTGAGTTAGTGTGTGAGTCAGTACGCATGTTTGTGAGAAAGCGTGAGAGCCACTGAGCATGTGTGTGAGAGAGAATATAAGGGATTTGTGTGAGAATGAAGATATGTGTTAGAGAGTGTGTGTATATAATCAGAGAGGAAAAGGTTTGTGCATGCAACCTACCCCTGATTAATCCATGACAGTCTCAGGGTGACTGGAATCTAAAGTTTCTAGGTATGGAGAGCAGGGGATTTATTTTTGCCTTAGTTTTAATTATTTGGTGTTTGATGTGCCTGCTGTTTTGAAATATGTTATTGATGTTTGGGAAATTAAAAAACAATGTTATATGTTTATAATTATTGAATGTTCTATTCATCAGCTGTTTTGAAATATTATTTTCATGAGTTTGGTTTTACTATTATGATTGATGTTTTATATTTCTTGAATTTATTGTTTGATATTTAATAGGGAATGGTGATGCTTCTGTTTTTCCACTATTACACTGGCTATAGAGTCTGGCTTGCTGCAGTTTCCAATTCAGTTTTTGTCTGCATGTTTCTATTTATACTTTATTATCTCTTTATTCCGTATTTTGTGAGGCTCTGTCTGTTTTCAGCATGTGTGACTGACGTGAGATATTCTGCTAGCGTGTAGATTCTGTGTAGGGATCTATAACAGCTTAGCTTGTTCTGTTTTCCTAATAGCAGGCATATTGTTTTTTAGGGCTTGGTGTAATATTTGCAGTGTTGACTTTTTGTAGGCAGGATTGTTACTGTTTGGGTGCTGGCAGTTTTCATAAAGGAGGTTTACTATATTGCAATTTAGTTTACTCAAAGCTTTCTGAGGACTGAATCCACACTCAGCACACTTTATAAAAGACCTAATACCAAATGGTTGTCTTTTCTGCAGCGATTTCTAGTTGGTACCACAGCAGCGCACGTAAAAATGTTGGAAGAGATATTTTTACCTTAGAAGACTGTAACTTGAATGCTTTTTCATGTAAAATTGAGTGAGGGGAGGGTGGGTTCTGGGGTGTGCGCGAGGCTGTAAGATTCATCTATGGTGCCTAATATCCTTGCACCAGCCCTGGCTGTACTAGTTCCACAAGAAAAAGCAGGATTCCCATCTGAAGCTGTGCTGCTTTGGGTTAGTGGCTCTGCCCAGTCTCTGCCATGGCTTACTTTTCTCTTTTTATAAACTCGGGTAACAGTATGGATCACTTCTGTTCCCCTCTCCCTCAGAGTAGTTAGGCAGAGCAGAGTCTGGGGAACCATAAAAGCAGCAGACTGTTTAGTGCACATTGGAGTGGTGGGAGGATGGCAGAGAACTGGAGGCAAACTACAGGCACAGGAAATAAGGCAGGGGATGAGCCAGGAGGAAATGACATGCAGTGTTGGTGAGGCTTCTGTCTGAGGTGCTTGGACTGAGCTCTGACATGAGCAGTTGGCTGTAGAACTAGCAAGTCTCCAAGAGCGAGAGCGGACAAGGAGGAGGCTGCCGCAGGATGGGGGAAGGGCTGACAACAAGTAAGACCTTTACAATATGATGCGGCAGTCCTGGCGCGGGAGCACTCACTCTGTGTGAGTACATAAGCAGCAGCTCAACAATAGTGTGTCAGAGAGAGTGTTTGTGTGTGTATCAGAGAGAGACAAACCCATACACACTTTGTCTATGTCTGAGAGAAAGTGTGTGTGTGTAGGTGTCTCTCTCTCTGACACAGAAACAAACACACTCAACTGCTCTCAGTGTGTGGGGTTGTCTTTGTGGCTGAGAAAGAGAGTGTGTAGGTCAGTGTATATATGCCAATAAAGTTTCTGCAATCTAAAAAAGTGTGTGTGTGTGTGTGTCTGACACTGGTTGGCAGTGTGGTTGTCTCATTACTTGCACTAATTCAAGAGCTGCTCGATGGCCAGACCAAGGATCCAGGATATCTATATATCTATATATATTGTAATGTTTGGCAGACATTGCCTCAGTAA
Source organism: Rhinatrema bivittatum (assembly GCF_901001135.1). Lineage (NCBI taxonomy): Eukaryota > Metazoa > Chordata > Amphibia > Gymnophiona > Rhinatrematidae > Rhinatrema > Rhinatrema bivittatum. The sequence continues at coordinate 197,935,898 of NC_042616.1, read as the reverse complement.
CAGTGCATGTTGCTTCTCTTTGCTCCTGTGCTTGCCTCCTTGCCTCCCTGCTATGCTGCCCCACTGCCTGCTCTGCAGTTACTGGCCTCGTGATTTTTGATGTCGGCGCTTCTTCCTCTGCTCCGGAAGAGGTCATTACGTCGCACATATGCAGCTGCGATTACTCTGAGCACCTAGCATTTTTATAATATAAAGAGATATATCAATGAGAAATAAGCAGACTTATTGGGGGATGAAACAGGGCCTACAGCTCTGTTTCTCACCCCTGGGCTAGAGTGTGCTTTATTTTCTAGTTATTTAGGAAAAATGTGAAATTATTTTGGAGATATTTGGGCCCAATTCTGCCAGGCTCCAGGATAGATCTGATGTGCTTTTGGGAGCTGTTGATGCCTGTGCTGCAGGGAAAGTACACGAGGAAGTCAGATACCCCGTGGGCCGGTTCTGAAAAAAATCCCCCGGGCTGATATTTTCCCGCAGTCCCCCTTGCTACAGGTGCACAATGCTGGGTTATATATTGGAAGTTACTATTCAGGAAAAGGACCTTGGAGTCCTGGTGGACAATACGTGCGTGGGAGTGATCAAAAAAGCAAACAGAATGATCTGTAAGTGAATGCAGAATAAAATGGAAAATATCATATTGTCTCTGTATTGAGTCATACTGTGACGAGATCTTGAGTATTGTGTGCAGTTCTGGTCACCCCATTTCAAGGAAAGGTGCAGAGGAGGGCGACAAAAACGATAAAGGGGATGGAATATCTCTCCCATGATGACAGGCTATGCAGGCTAGGGCTCTGCAGCTTGAAAACGAGATCGATAAGAGAGGACATGAGAGAAGTTTATAAAATCATGAGTGGGGTGGATAGAGTAAATATAGGACGGTTATATATCCATTCAAATAATGCTAAAACAAGGAGATAATCTATGAAACTTAACAACCAGCAGATTCAAAACAGATCATAGAAAGTACTTTTTCACCCAGCGCACAGTCAAGCTGTGGAATCTGTTGCCAGAGGACGTGATCAGGGTGACTAGTGTATAGTGGGGTTTAAAAGAGGTTCTTGGAGGAAAGTCCATAACACATTATTTGCCAGGTAGACTAAAGAAAGCTATTTCTAACCCTGGGAGTGAGTATCAGGAATTAGATCTACTTCATGGATCTCCCAGGTACTTGCAATCTCCTGTTGGAGACAGGATGCTGGGCTTGATGGACCTTGGTCTGACCCAGTATGGCAAGTTTAATTTTCTTGTAGCACTGTTAGTATCTTGTTCATTTTTAAACTTTTAAAGTTTTGCATCAGACTATTTGATCTTGCCCCCTAGTCAACCTCACCCTAGCTGATTCTTTTTTCTTCTTTTATTACTTCTCAATTACACTTTGTATAATCAAATTCTAATACTCCCAGGTAGGGTAATATGGTATTTTGCCTAAGATCCAAATATAGGATCTTAGCCAGGGTTTCCTAATCTTCTGGAGGCACACCTAACTGATCTGGTTTTCAGGATATCTGTAAATAATATATATGAGATAGATTTGCATGAAAGTGTATGTAAATCTATCTCATAAATATTCATTGTGGCTATCCCAAAAACCCAACTGGTTAGGTGTGCCTCCAGGAAAGGGTTGGGAAACACTGCTCTGACCTATGAGCTGAAGACGGTCCCCTTTTTGGTCTTTAGGCTGAGATTGAGTCCTTGTACCACATGGGATGTTAATTCCCTGCTAGCTGACCCTGCCAGGGATAGGATGATGTTACAACCATTGCCAAAGCAGGAGAATTATTTCTCCTGTTAAAAAAAAACCAAACAAACAAAACAAAACCAACCGATAAATGAGAGCAAATCATTGCATTATAAAAAGCCTTTCAAGACCTCGACATGACGGCAGTGATATATCTTTTGTCTGCGAGTAGGAACAGACTTAAAGCAGCCTGGATTTACAAAAGAAAAGAAAACAAACTGCAGGATTACCTAGCATGCTGCCAGCTATTAGGATGTCAAAGAGCGTGTCGGCATAGCGACGGTAATCTAGTCTTGAGCCTGTCGTGTCCAGAAACTTGGCTATTGCCTCCAGGTCATTACCAGCATCATTGAGCCCTTGGATAATTGTGTCCCTGAAGACAGTGGGCTCAAATTTCTCTTTTTCATCTGCAAGAAAACAGCTTCGGTTATCCATCTGCATTCACAAATCATCCACTGCAGCTTCTAATGACAACCTCTGCTCAACAAAGGAAAAGTGCACCCCACCATCGTATGTGCCAAATATGAACTCGCCTACAGGACAAACTGACACAATGATTTAAGAAAAGCAGGATGAGAGAAGGAAACAATTATTTCACCACCCAAATCAAATGACTATAAAGTGTTTGGTCTTCTAACACTATGGTATTTTAGTTTGCATTGCTGGCTAATTTTCAAATAGTTCTTGCCACTCGTGCACACGCGCGGTTCCACACATCTTCTACGTTAGGCATATTTTGTTCATCTTTTGAGAGTCTTGTTATTTAGAGCAGTGGTCCCCCACCCTGTCCTGGGGGCCCACCAGCCAGTCGGGTTTTCAGGATATCCACAATGAATATGCATGAGAGAAAATTTGCATGCACTGCCTCCATAACATGCACATTTTCTCTCATGCACATTCATTGTGGATATCCTGGGGGGTCCCCAGGACAGGGTGGGGGACCACTGATTTAGAGGGCATTTTTCAAAGTGATTCACACAGGTAAAAAGCATCTGAAAACTCCCTCCCCAGCCCCACAATGCAGCTGAAGGCCAACATGTTTTCTTTAGACGTACATTGAGAGGAGGCATTCCCGGGGGCCCATTTTAGGCCAGGTGAGGAAAAGCACAAGCGCAGACAGCATTTTCAAATCTCTGCATGTACTTCTGCAGCAAACGTCTAGCCATAACCAAAGCAGCAAGTTTCAAAGCGAAAGCAGGAAGTATGCGCAGCCTTTGGCACAGTGTGAACCCTCTGAACATTGTCCCATCAAAATATGGAAATCTTCCTGCCACAAGAGACTGATGGGCTGAGAACCCCAGGTATGATTCTATAGACATCGCTCATCCAGGGCCACGCTAATGGTTCCCAATCAAATACAGAACTGGATCATTTCTTCTGAAGACACAACATCTCCTCTTTTCTTTTCTCTCAACAGATAACGTCTTAGTAACAATGCCACAGCTTCTATAAAGAGAAGTCTAATTGCTTGGACTCATCTTAGAAATATGGAAGGCCCACCTCCTCCAACCATCAGCACAGAGAATTAGATAAAAGAACAAGAAATAATTACAGGAAAAGGGCTGCCTGGCACGGACACATTTCATTTAAGTAGGAACCTAAAAAAAAACATTAACTAATCAAAAGCAGAAAAAGTGCAGGGGAAATTGTGAAAACAAGGAAAAGAAAGAGCGAAGCACAGGAAGCACCCTGCAAGCCTCGCTCATTTTACTGCTGCACTGGAAACAAGAGTATGACAGCAGATCAAAAGCCCTGTTCACCAAGTTGTAGGGCTGTGTGAAAGTGCTCATTATTTTTAATGGGGCCTATTTACTAATCATGCCCATTTTCTGCATTAACCCAGCTTTATCAATAGAGCTGAAAGACTTAAGGCCCATCCAGTCTAACCAATATACTTCCTATTTCAGTGCCATACAGCCAGTTGATCTCTGGCTTTCCCTTCATCTCTCTACCGCTCAGAACCTCTCTGGGCTTTCTTTAATTCTACCGCTTCCCAATGGGAGGCCATTCTATATAGCCATTGCCTCTTCTGTAAAGAAATAGTTTCTAATGTTATTCCCGAGTCCCCTTTGAGTCTCATATCTTGCTTACTACATGTCAGTGGACAGGCATATGTTAACTTCTGATAAATTTCATCAAAGAACCATGCTTACTTTAACATGGCTCTTTTCAATGCACACATGATCTGCATATAATTATCTTCAAATAGACTTTAAAGTGTTTGCAGGACAGCAGGTACTTTGTACTCATGGGCCTATTTTATTTATTTATTTATTGAGTTTTATATACCGTCATTCGGTGAAGCCATCACAATGGTTTACAAAGTTCAAAAGGTAGTATCTTAACATATGCAAATTAGGTGAATAGCAGGATACATATTATATTCGAAAATGAGCGGATTGGGGGGGGATCGGAGAGGGTAAGGATGAGAGGGGATAGGAAGGGGTAGGAGTGCTGCAAGGGGGGTGAGTAGAGAGGGGGGGGAAGGAGGGTTACATGAGGGTGGGGGGGATTAGTTAAACGTAAAGTTATTCTTTTTAAAGTCCAAGATAAGATCATTTTTGTATGAGAGGGGTTTGCTTGATGCTGGTTGGTGTCCTGTTTTTGCGAGGTTTCAGTTGGTAATTCTGTTGAGTGTTTGGCTGTTGAGATACTTGATTGTCAATGTATACTTTGTAAAACAGCCATGTTTTTAGATTCTTTTTGAATGTTTTGAGGTTAGGTTGGGTTCTCAAATCTTTTGGGAGGGTTGTGTGGTTGAAACACTCTGCTGAGATGATCCACCAGTATGCTGGGGATGACTGGCTGTTGCAACCGTCACTTCCCGACAGCTTCACTCTGCCTACCTTTCCTTTTTTGCGGCTCCTTCTGCTCTTCACGGATGCCTGGCCGTCGCGGCGTCCACCTGCTGTCCTCTCCAGTGTCCCCGGACCGGCTTGGGCGCTGCCTCCCGCCATGCTCTCCAGGTACCTTAGGGCGCGCGCGCCGCGCGGCCCTCATTCTTATTTCCTCATTGGCGCGTTCCTCAGGGGCATCCCCCTGTGATGATGTCACGCTGCCCGGATATTTAAGCCTACAGTTTATTGCTAGTCGTTGAGTTAGCAAGGGGAATTCTTATGGTTGGGATTTGCTCTCCATACCCAGCTACTCTGCCTTTCCAACTTCCATTGGACTCTTTCTGCTAATGGGGTACCCGCTCCTCGGGGGCCTCTTTTGCTTCTTTCAGGTCGCTATCAGGTAACCGGTACTTGCTCCTCGAGGGCCCATGTTCCCTGATCCGCTGCCTGCATCTATCCCCTCTTCTACTTGGAAGAATTCGCTACAGACACCATCAGTGAGTACTACTATCATCCACTCCTCAGAGCTGTCTCCCTGGAACCAGGTACTCGCTCCTTGAGGGCCTGCCCCCATTCCACACCAGTGCCATCTCCTACGTGGAACCGCTGTGTGAGTACTTTGCCAATGAGTATCTCTGCAACCAGGGATCTGGTTCTCGCTCCTCGAGGGCCAGCTCTCCCTATCTCGGGGCCTCTCCATATTTGGGACTCTGAATGTTCTATTGTATTCATTTCTCATTTCTCTCCAATACAGCACTGCTACTGGAGGAACCGCTGTTCCAGTGCCCTGGGGAATACTAGCCCAGCTGGGCTACATCTTCTACTCACTACTGCCACCTCTGGTGGTTTCTCAAACTGTCTAAATAAAGAAATATCTGTGTTTGTGTGTCCGGAGCTGAGCCTGACCTGTGGCCCCTCACGGGACTTTCCCCCGTGAGCATGGTCAGCTGCCACAATGACCAAGGGTTCACCCAAACCTCACTAATTATAACACTGGCAGATATGTGGCCTGTAGAAGAGCTCGATTTATTTCTGCCCAATTCAAGAATTTTAGAGCTTGCTAGCAGAAAGCCCATGATCCCGTTCCTCCTTGCTTGTGATGTAAAATATTGCAACCTGGCTGTTGGTTTGAATCAAGATGCTCTTTTTCCCGGAAATACACAAAGGTTGATGGAGCATATCAACTCTCAGCTCTAGTAGACCTTCTCTTCTTTTATTTATGAGAGAATTTTAAAGTTACAAATAGACCTAGTACATATCAGTAGGAACTCTATATTTACCATATTTCTAGACCAAGCGGTGTTTCCCAGGCTGGAGGCACAAAACCATACGGACTTCAGCCTTTTCAAATGCAATTTTCACTTTATTTAGCAAACACAGCACTTTAACAGAAGACTACCTACCTTAGCAGGATTCAAGTTACACACACAGGATTTGTAGACTGCCTTCCCTCTGGACAGTATACACTCCCTCCCTTCTGGTTTAGTCAGGATAGTTTACAGGAACTTCCTCTCCTGGAGGTGTGGGGACCTTTTAAACACAGCTGGACCTACACTCTTATGCTCCTCAACTGGTCCTGCCCTCAGGCCTTTCCCCTGCCCACAGAGCTCTCTTCCTCTGTGGGATTTAAGGTGGACCAGGAATGTAGCCTGGTCCTGCACATGCAGAGTCCAGATTCACTGCGTTCCAACAGTTCTGGTGTGTGCTCCCCATCCTTTGGTGGAGGTATCCGTTGCCACTACCTAATAAGGGAATGAGCTCCTTCCTTGAAAATTTGGGAATGCAGTCTCCATTGCAACTCCTGTTTCATAGTCACTATTATATGAACTGGAGACAAAAGCAGTTAAGTTAGCTGACCTAGTGGATACATAGATCCCACTGGAGCCAGTGGATATGAAGATAGGTTAGTGGGACCAGATGAATGGCCCCTACCATGTGACCGAGGACTACAAGAAGACTTCTGGCTGAAAAGCGTGGAGAAAAGAGTAGCTTGCAGAAGAGCAATGTAATGGTATTCCCTTGATCGGGAGGCAGGACTGCTCTTTCCTGCAATGAGTTTATCCAGGCTCTGATGAGCCTCTGGGGCTCCATGCTCAATTTTTCAAAATTGATCAAAAACCCTAAATGGTGCAAAAGATCTATTGTCAAGCTCATGGAGTGGATCATTTCAATTCGTGATTTTGCTGTGATGAGCCAATAGTCCAGGTATGGGAAGACTTATATTCCCTGGTGATGGAGATGAGCTGCCACTACCATAAGGCATTTTGAAAAGACCCTTGGGGCTGCTGAGAGGAGAAATGGAAGTACTTTGACTGGTTTGGAAAGAAAATGCCTGGAAGTGGAGGTAGTGCTAATGCGAAGGGTAGATGGGTATGTGAGAGTATGCATCCTTCAGCTCCAAGGCACATATTCATTCATCCTTCTGTATGTAAGAAAGGATTGTGCTGAGAGAGTTCATTTTGAATTTCTCCCTGAGTATGTTTGTTCAGACATCTCAAGTACAGAATGGGTCGCAGTCTCCTTCCTCCCCCACCCGTTTTCTTGGGGATAAGAAAATATCAGGAACAGAAACACCACAGATGTTGAGTTGCTAGGATTGATTCTATCGCTTGTTGGGAGAAGCAATTGGATTTCCAGGCGAAGCTGCAATGGATGAGATGGATCCGGATGGAGCATTGAACAATGTGGAAGGGAAGGTGCATGGAGAAATGCAACCGGTACCCAGACTGCACAAATTGGAGGACCCAAGTGTCCTTAGTAATCTGACATCATTCCTCTACAAAATGTTGGATTCTTCCTCCTACTGGGAAAGTCGGGTACAAATTGTGCAGAGAGATCAATAACTAGGCTATGTTTGGACTGGGCTTTTGTGTGATCTTTGACTGACAGCATTTCCTTTGTCACAGCCTGGCCAGAAGTGGTTACTGATACTGGGCCGGAAGGGGCAGCAGACGGAACTGTTGAAAAGAAAAAGTATGGACTTCTGTTGAAGTATGGTCATGCACGGGTAGAAGTGACAGGTATAAGTATTCAGGAGCTGTTGAGAGTATCTATATTGTTACATTTTGGTACTTTATCTAAGTGACTGTCTCCTTGTAATATAGTAAAATAGTGAATAACGACAGATACAGACCAAAATGGTCCATCCAGTCTGCCCAGCAATTTTGAATTTATCTTCTTTTTTTTAAGTTTAGGTTTAGCGTAGAAGCAACTGCTGCTCTATTCAGGCCACCTCAAAGCCTTCTGTTAAGGGTAGTAGCAACTGTCACTCAGTGCAAGCCACTCCCAAGCCTAAATATAAACTACAGGTGTAATAGAAAAGTTACCACATTTCATATCCATTAAGCCAGCAGGGATCCTCTTGTTTGTCCCATGCCCTTCTGAATTCCATTACCATTCTCAACCATCTCTTCTGGGAGGCATTCCATACATCCACTACTCTTTCCATGAAGAAATATTTCCTGGCATTGTTCCTGAGTCTTTCTCCTTGGAGTTCATATCATGACCTCTAGTTTTACAGCTTCCTTTCCATCAGAAAAGATTTGGATGTCCATATTCAACTACTGTGTGGTTCAGCAAGTTAGCTGGATACATCTTCTGGCTAACTTACCTGGGATATTCAGTGGCGTGCAATGTCACTAAATATACCCGGCTATCTTAAAGTTAGCCGGATACGTTTACCCAGCTAACTTTAGGACAGATCAGTGATACAACTAGAATTAACCAGATAAGTTATCCGGCTAACTCTGCTCCTCTCCAGAATGCCTCCTACCCATCCCCAACTTATCCTGCTAAAATTTAGCCAGACAAATTGCTGAAAATGCCGGTTTTGTCATTAACTTATCTGTCTAAATGGCTTTTGAATATGGACCTCCTGATTTTTGTGCAACATTAATTCCTTTCAGATATTGAAGGTCTGTTTCATATCTCCCCTGTCTCTTCTCTCTTCCAGGGTACACATATTAAGGCTGTTCAGTCTCATCTCATATGGCTTTCTGTACAGACCCCACACCATTTTGGATGCCTCTCTCTCTGACCCGCTTCCATCCTGTCCTGATCCTTTTTTGAGATGAGGTCTCCAGAACTGAATGCAGTATGCTAGGTGAGGCCTCACCAATATCTGTACAGTGGTTTTAACACTTCCTATTTTCTGCTAGTTATACATCTCTCTATGCGGTCCAGCATCCCTCTGGCCTTAGCCACTGCCTTGTCACATTTCTTTGCCACCTTGAGATCATCAGACACTATTACTCTGAGGTCTCCTTCCCAATGTGTGCATGTCAGTCTTTCGCCCACCAACAAGTATGGCTCATTCAGACTACCATGCCCCAAAAGCATGATTTTGTACTTTTTGGCATTGAATCCCAACTGCCAAAGCTTTAACCACTTTTCGAGCTTTCCTAGGTCACTTCTCATTCTCTCTATTACTTCAGGTGTGTCCACTCTGCTGCAGAATTTTGTGCCATCCACAAAAAGAAACATTTTACCTTCAAATCCCTCCCGCAATATCACTCACAAAGAACATAAGAAATTGCCATGCTGGGTCAGACCAAGAGTCTATCAAGCCCAGCATCCTGTTTTCAACAGAGGCCAAATCAGGCCACAAGAAACTGGCAAGTACCCAAACACCAAGAAGATCCCAAGTTACTGATATCAGTAATAGCAGAGGCCATTCCCTAAGTAAATTTGGTTAATAGCAGTTAATGAACTTCTCCTCTAAGAACCTAACCAAACCTTTTTAAACCCAGCTGCACTAACCACATCCTATGGCAACAAATTCCAGAGCATTGAGTGAAAAAGACTTTTCTCCAATTAGTCTTAAATGTGCTACTTGCTAACTTCATGGAGTGACCCTAGTCCTATTATCCGAAAGTGTAAATAACCAATTCGCATCTACTCATTCATGACCTCTCATGATTTAAAGACCTCTATCATATCCCCCCTCAGCCATCTCTTCTCCAAGCTGAACAGTCCTAACCTCTTCAGCCTTTCCTCATAGGGGAGCTGTTCCATCCCCTTTATCATTTTGGTTGCCCTTCTCTGTACCTCTGATACAACTGGTCTTGGAACAAATCCTTGAGGAACCCCACACATTTCTTCAGAAAAGGTTTCATTTACCACTAATCATTAGCATCTGTCAGTCAGCCAATTTGAAATCCATTCCATCAACTTGGGACCCACTCTCAGGTTTCTCATTATATTTACAAACTTTTTATGTGGGACCATATCAAAAGTGTAATGCCCCTTACCCACAAGCACTTCCAGCATAGTGTTCCACTCCTTGCTGCATTCAAGGACCGTCTATAGTACGTCTTTCAACCTGGAGCCCCTCCTATAGGCCCTGGCCAGGAATTCCTGGGGCACTGGCTGATGACATCACATCCTGTCTAGGTATATAAGGAAGTCCTCTGCAACCAGCCAGCATCTCAGCAACAAGTCCTCCTGTGCTAGTTGTTGCTGCTACAGTGCTATTGTTCCAGCCTTGCCTTCCCCTCTGATTGTTCTCTTACTGACCTAGACTGTCTTCTGACCTTGCTTGTTCTCTGCCTGCCTTGACCTCTGCCTGGACACCGACCTTGCCTGTTCTCTGCCTACCTTGACCTCTGCCTGGACACCGACCTTGCCTGTTCTCTGCCTGCCTTGATCTCTGCCTGGACACCGACCTTGCCTGTTCTCTGCCTGCCTTGATCTCTGCCTGGACACCGACCTGGACACAGACCTCACTAGTTCTCCGCCATCCTCGACCCTTGCCTATTCTTGACACGGTCTATACTCCACCGGTCCTGACCTCAGCCCACCTTGATCCTGTCTGACTCATAATTCCTTGAACCCTGCCAGAGAAGTCCTGCTGGCCATCAGACATGTGGGCTCAACCCAAGGGAGAGGGGGCTAGCCAGGTGGAAGATCTTGCCTCGTGGTGTGTTAGCTGTCACCTGCTAGGGTCTGGTCTGCATTCGCATGCTCCAGGCTATGCCAACTTAGCAGCGGCCTAAGAGCTTACATCCCGCAGAGTGTGACAAAAATCTTCCTGAAATCAAAGTAAACCATATCAATTGTTCTTCTTGGATCCAATTCTCTAGTCACCCAATCAAAAAAAAATCTGATTTGTTTGACAGGACCTTCCCCTGGTAAAATCATGCTGTCTCGTAACTGTAACCCATTGGATAGGAGATAGTTCATTATCCTTTCCTTAAGCTGTCTCTCCATTAGTTTTTCTACTACTGAGGGAAGGCTAACAAACCTGTAATTTCCAACCCTGCTGCCACATTTGTGAAATGGGACCATAACCATGCTTCTCCAGTTTGCAGTACTACTCCTGTCTCCAAGGATCTATAAGAACATAAGAACATAAGAAAATGCCATACTGGGTCAGACCAAGGGTCCATCAAGCCCAGCATCCTGTTTCCAACAGTGGCCAATCCAGGCCATAAGAACCTGGCAAGTACCCAAAAACTAAGTCTATTCCATGTAACCATTGCTAATGGCAGTGGCTATTCTCTAAGTGAACCTAATAGCAGGTAATGGACTTCTCCTCCAAGAACTTATCCAATCCTTTTTTAAACACAGCTATACTACCTGCACGAACCACATTCTCTGGCAACAAATTCCAGAGTTTAATTGTGCGTTGAGTAAAAAGAACTTTCTCCGATTAGTTTTAAATGTGCCCCATGCTAACTTCATGGAGTGTCCCCTAGTCCTTCTACTATCTGAAAGAGTAAATAACCGATTCACATCTACCCGTTCTAGACCTCTCATGATTTTAAACACCTCTATCATATCCCCCCTCAGTCGTCTCTTCTCCAAGCTGAAAAGTCCTAATCTCTTTAGTCTTTCCTCATAGGGGAGTTGTTCCATTCCCCTTATCATTTTGGTAGCCCTTCTCTGTACCTTCTCCATCGCAATTATATCTATTGAACAAGTCCTTCAGCAGAATCTCTAGCACTGCTCGGAGCTCCTTAAGTATCCTGGGATGTATCTCATCTGGCCCCATGTCCTCGGCCACATTCAGTTTGCTTAGTTCTTCCCAAACATTCTCTTCTGTATATGGGGATGTATCTACCCCACTCTTATATCTGCTCTTGCTAGCTAGCAATGATCCTTCTCCAATGTCTTCCTTAGTGAAAACCAAACTGAAGTAATTATTAAATATTTCTTCTATTTCTTCATCTTTCGCCATACCTTGCTCCTGATGTCCTTTCAATCTTGCAATGCCTCCTCTGGATTTCCTCCTTTCTCTGATATATCGATATATCTGAAAAATGTTATGCCGCCACATTTTACCTCTTTGGCAATCTTTTTTTCCACTTGAGCTTTCACCTTTCTGATTTTTTTTCTTGTTTTCTTCAGCTTCAAAAGATATTCTTGCCTATATTCCGCTTTTTGAGTTTCCCTTGTACTTTTTGAATGTAGATCTTTTTTGCCTTTTTTTTTTTTAATCAGCCACCGCCTTGGAGTACCAGATTGGTTTCCTTTTTTTCTTACCTTTATTTACTCTTTTTACATAAATGTCAGTTGCCTTTGTTATAGCTTCTTTTAATCTGGCATGCTGCTGAATAGACTGTCCCCAAGCATGGGAGGTCAGAGAGTTTTTCATGGGTATCCTCATGGATGCTACTTGCTTGAAGCTATGCTGAGCATCTAGCTCCAATGGGGGCTGAGGAAGTACATGAAACAGAAATCGAAAGAAACAGACTGGTCAAAGCAGGTGGTGAATGCCCTCTTCTGCATTCAGGAGAGGCTGTGGATAGTAGTTGCCTTGTTCAGCAGCAGGTAGGAAAGGTTTCAACTTTTGAATGCAGTCATCAATATATTGACTCTATATAATTGGTGGATAGTAATACAAGCAGATAGCATCGCACTTTGAAAAATCTTCTTGCCAAAGTTATCTATAAGTTTGTGGTCATTTTCTGGAGGAGAATTTGAGTGAATCCATGTTTTCTTCACTTTTTTTTTATAGCAAATTCAACCACTACAGACTGATGAGGAAGCTGGACTCTGTATTTGAGGTCTAACTTTCGAGTTGTAGGAAAGACCGAAATGGAAGTTCCCACATTCTCACCTGTAGAACATTGAGGATGTTGTGAACTGGAAGGGCTGCTGGTTCACCTGGAATATCCAATATTTGAAAAAGGCCAAGGAGTTCAGAGTGGAGGTTTTGTGGACATGGATACATAAGTACCCATCTTTTAAACAAACTTAGAATAGGTAAGATCCTCTGGTGGCAAGCTGTAGTTTGGAGGATCTGGGAATGAGTCAGAGGGTATGTCAGTAGAGTCTTCATTTGAGTCTAAAGGCACTGGCTCGCTTATCCAGGGCTCTAGTGATGAAGAGGGAAAACTGGAAGGAGCTTCTCGTTGACGCTGAGGAGAAGTGGCCTGGTATAAACCTCTGATCTACTAGAATGCACTGCGCTTCACAATGAATAACCACTAAGCAAGGGTTCTAATGATGTGCTCTATAGGTGAGATCGGGTCTCAGATCTGTAGCATTGCTGTAGCGATAGTGGAAAGGAGAAGCTGGAATGTTTCTTCCATCTGGTCAGAGAGGTAAAGAAACTTCACCAAATCAGTAATTTGGTGGAGCCACTGCGTCCTCTGGCCTGGCATAGGCGGTGGAGGCCTGGATAGGCTCCTGCATGAGTCTGTTAGAAGTAAGCAGTACTATAGAGGATACCAGTTTCTATAGTTTCCAGGCAAAGTCCTTTTGCCACAAGTCAAGATGGGGTAAGTTCCCTGGTTATTGAAGGGAGCAGGAGCAACCTGAACCCTTCTCCTGCAGATCTAAGATAGGCTATATAAAGCTGTATTGGTAAAGCAGCCTAATAAATCTAAGTCTGAGATGAATGCGCTGGTAGCTTCAATGGGGTAAAGTGTTTGGATGCCTTGGATGCCTTGGCATGCTTCGATGGGTCTTTGGAGATGCGTGTTGAGGAATCTGGCACAGGTCAATGATACTATGTTGGGTGCATCAGGGCTATGCTATGTGTTCTTGCACTGTGCATCACAAGATTATGTGGTATAGGATTCTGAGCACCATGTCACCAAAGTGTAGAGGCATCCGCACTTGTCCACAACTTGGAATCCTCCAAGATACTTTTGTTGTAACCCTCTTAACCGACCAGCCAATGTACCTCTTCATATGTTCTCTGGTTATACATCAATATGCTATATGTACTGTTGTTATGCTTGGAACCCTCCAAGATCCTATTTTTGTAACCCTCTTAACAGACCACACATTATACCCATAGGGCCGGATTTTAAAGGCCCTGTGCGCGTAAATCCGGCCGGATTTACACGTGCAGGGCACTCGCGCGCCGGCGCACCTATTTTGCATAGGCCGCCGGCGTGCTCACAACCCTGGGACGCGCGTAAGTCCTGGGGCTTCGTAAAAGGGGCGGGGGCGTGTCCGGGGTCAGGGGCGGGACCGGGGCGTGGTGCCGGCCCGGGGGCGTGGTCGAGGCCTCCGGACCAGCTGGCGCACCATCACCCGGGCCGGGTGATGGTGCGCCAGCAGCCCGCTGGTGCGTGCAGATTTACGCCTGCTTTCAGCAGGCGTAAATCTGCCAACAAAGGTAGGGGGGGGTTTAGATAGGGCCAGGGGGTGGGTTAGGTAGGGGAAGGGAGGGGAAGGGAGGGGAAGGTGCGGGGGGTGGAAAGAAAGTTCCCTCCGAGGCCGCTCCGATTTTGGAGCGGCCTTGGAGGGAACAGGCAGAATGCGCCGGGCTCGGCGCACCCAAGTTGCACAAATGTGCACCCCCTTGCGCGCGCCGACCCCGGATTTTATAAGATACGCGCAGCTATGCGCGTATCTTATAAAATCCAGCGTACTTTTGTTCGCGCCTGGTGTGCGAACAAAAGTACGCGTTAGAGCAAAATTTTAAAATTTACCCCATATGTTCTCTCGTTATACATAGATATGTTATATGTATTGTTGTTATGCTTGTAAACCATCGTGAAGGTCAGCTCCAAACAACAGTATATAAAAATATCCATATAAATAAAATAAATAAATCTGTATGCACTGAGGCCGCACACTTGAGTGGCATTGAGGCCTTGAGTGGCATCAAGACATTAAGTATTGAGCACGTCGTGGATTGAATACATCAATGCATCATGCACGATTGTCATAATGTGCCATATGTCAAATGCAATAGTTGAAGATGCAACGGGTGAGTCGATGCATTGTGCGTCAGGAATACAGATGTTGGTTGCGCAGATGATGATATTATTGACAGCGTCAGTGCTGATCCACCACACTTAGGATGTTTGTGCTTCTTTCATACGGGCTGTGATGGCTCCAGTGACTAATGCCGCTTATGTTGCGGTCCCGACCGCTTCCCTTCTGTTAGGGCTCAGGCCCGCTTACCTCCGCTTCAGGGAGCACCGCATTCCACCCGCTCCGGACCCCGGGGGCTTCTCTCACTCCACGTGGCGGTCGCCATTACGGGCCTGCTTCACTTCGGTCTCGTGCGCGCGCGCACGAGGACGTCCCTCTTGAGCGTCCTGCTCCCGGAAGCCCGGACCCACCCGCGCTGCTGACGTCATGCCTAAGTCCCGATATAACCGGCGTTCAGACTCTCTTCTCAACGCCTTGCAACGAGGTTCACAACTCCTTAGTTGTTCCCAGTTGCGCTCCTGATTGATCTCCACGTTGCCTGCTTCTGACTCCGCTTCAGCTCGCTGCCTGCCTCTGACTCCGGCTTGCTTCTGACTCCGCTTCAGCTCGCTGCCTGCCTCCGACTCCGGTTTGCTCCTGACTCCGCTTCAGCTCACTGCCTGCCTCCGACTCCGGTTTGCTTCCGACTCCGCTTCAGCCTGCAGCCAGCCCCTGACTCCAGTCTGCTTCCGACTCCGCTTCAGCCTGCAGCCAGCTTCTGACTCCGATTTACTTCTGACTCCGCTTCAGCCTACAGCCTGCTTCAGACTCCGGTTTGCTTCTGACCCTGCTTCTCCCACTGCCTGCCTCTGTCTCCGGTTGCTACAGTCTCCGCAGCCCCCCACTGTCCTGGCTTCAGCCGGCCCTCGGTCCTGTGCAGCCGGTCCTCTGCCTTCCGGGTACCTTGGACTTCCTAGTCATTCTGCTTGCTCTGGTCCCGGCCTACGCCCATCTCAAACTCTGGACATTCCGTACACAGCTCCCAGTCCCGAGGACCCGGGACCCTACGGGCTCCTCCCGGGGGGGTCCCTGGCTCCTGGGTGAACCCGTCCAGCTTGTGGCTCCGCCCCCCGGCCTACCCTGTCTTCCTAGGTAGGCCAGCCCAAGGGTCCACTATCTTCTCCAGCAGCATCAAACTGCAACAGCTTAGTCTTTAATTCAGGGTGGCTGGCAGAACTCAATCCCGCAGAAGTGGCCTGGGTGGACAGGGGAGTTTTAGAGGAGCTCCTGCTCAACAGTTTTCCCAGCGACACAGATGAGGCTGCACTGTGGGACAAGGACCTACTGAAATTCTGGAGATATTTACCAAGTTCCTTGATGCGAAGCCATCTTAGAATGTTGTGAGCAAGAGGACATCCATCCACAGGCATAGCAGGTCTTCTGTTCGTGTTCTAGACCAAGGCATCAATAATGGAGCTTGTGCCCATTGGCGATGGACATAATATTTCCATACACTGTATACAGCTTTTAAAGACACTCACCATTGTTGATTTCTTCTGGCTGGACATGGTGGAAAAGACGGTCACGTTTATTTTTAATAGCACTGAAAAGTGCTGTTGTGGGGCTGCAGAGGCAGTGAGGTAACTTAAGAAAATACTGAGAAAAATTAGCAAATTTAAAAGATTTTAAGGATTCTTACAGAAAAAATTAGGAGAGACAGAGTTCACATCTGTGCTTTGCTCGGACAAAAAAATGACTGAAGAGACTCATGGAGGAACTCCCGCATATGCTCAGTAGAGCTCAAAGTTCTACAAGCTTAAAGAGATGAGTCCAGTTGGTGCCGCCAGATGACATTACCCACATTGTAATGGCTAATTCATCTTACTTATCAGTGGAAAAAACCACACTAAGGAGAAACCATTGTAATTTTCTGATTGTGATAAAGTTTCTATTACCGAGCGCGCTCGCCTCCATAGCAGATGGTGAGCCCTTGGGCCACGGCAAGACTCAGCACGGCTGGACTGGTCACGGACCACCCTGTCCTACAATCGCGGGAGCGGACACGTGCAGGAAAGAGGAAGCGGTGGGTACTGCACTCCTGGCAGTCAAGGCAGGGTAGGTTGCTGCACTCCTGGCAGCCTAAAGCAGGATTTGCTGCACTCCTGGCAGCCGCCCCTTGCTGGCCCTATAACTGAGATGGAGAGCTGCGGGCCAGCCCCTAGGGAGAAGGGCGAGGCCGAACAGGAAGTCTAAACAGCCAAGCAAGCCACAGGCAGGCCTCAGGAACAGCTAGGCCTCCCAGGCCCTGGAGCAAATCCTGGATGGAACACAGGCGAGGCCCTGGCTTCGAAGCGGCCTCCAGTGGAAGGTGAGATACCACCTTTAGCACAGCAACAGGGGGGATCATAACAGTTTCAATCAAAAGTAAATTTCACAAGAAACCTAAAATTCCACCCACAAGCAATAAAATTCCACCCACATTCAAGTAGGGAATGAAATAAAAGCTCATGTCACAAAAATGATACTGAAGACAGATCATTCCCTTGTACTAAATCTGACAAGTGGCAAGTGCTTCTATAGAAATACAGACAACTTCAATGCCACTTTGCCTTGCTGCTATACCCCTTATTCTCCAACTTAGGAGTCTTTCTTTCACTCAGCATTGATACCATATCCATTTTTGTGCATCTGAAGGGTCTTGATGTCACTCTGCCTTGCTGTCATATACCAGACTCTACACCTTGGATTGTTATTGCCATTCTGGGGGCTGCTTTGCACCTCTAATGGTGCTTTGCTGCACTGATACCACTCTTTGTGCTGCTTTGTCCCTGTATTGATGCCTTGGGGTTTTTCCTGCCACCTTTTCTCCTTTGTTTTCCCTTCATGGTGCTTCAGGATGTTGATGCCTCTCTTGATGCTACTTTGCTTCTTGTACTGCCTTCAAGAGTTTATGCCATTATTTTGGTGCTCTCTTTTGAAGCCTTAGGGTATTCCTCCCACCCTTGCAGCTTTTTTGTTCCTCTGATAATGTCTTGAAGAGCTCCTGCCATTACTGGTACGCCTTTGACCCTTTACGGAGCTATTCATGCCACATTATTCAAAATGCGTTATGGTGTTAACGCACACAATAATGCATTGACACATGTGTTAACGCCATAATGCATGCGATAATAACGGTAGGGCACAACGTGAATACAAATTTTGGGATGGGGTGGGATTAGGGAGGTGTTTGGGCAAGATTACAAGAGAGAGCGCAAGAGCGAGAAAGAGAGAGTCCATCAAGCTAGGGTGAGAGAACATAGTAGAAATGTCATCTTTGTGAGACTTTCCTCTCTCCAAATGACGCCAAATCTTCACTGAGGTGTACTGTGCTGTATACATCTCACTCTGCATGAAAAACTGGCCCCTAAACCCTAAACCACCACCAACACCTCACCTCGAACTATTAGATGGCCCTCCTATAGAGATATAAATTCTTGACTACTATGAAAGCCTTATAGATAGGCTTTCTCTTTCAGCGCGCAACGCGAAATAGGACTTAACATGAGGTGCGAAACATTTACTGCACAACACGATACTACTGATGTGAAGCGCTATGTTACTGCATGGTGCGGTAATTCTAAAATTTCCATAAACACACCCTTTTTTCTTAGCGCGAACGTTATCCATGCATTATTAGAGCATTTTGATTAATCTAGGGTAAGTGAGTTCTTTCCCCCTTCTTATGATTTATTCCCACTTTTCATGAGAAAACCTCAAGTCTGAAGCCCAAAGCAACCTGCAGTGCTTCCCCCATTGATTTTAATGGAAAATGAATTAACAAATAAAACAAATATTTTTGTTTTGAAACTAATAAAATTAATTTAGGTGCCCCCCCAAATGAATGAACCAAAACAAGTATTTATTCTCTATACACCCCTATTAAGCAACTGCTTGACACAAGCTAAAATAGCATCCCAATAATAACAGTGAAAATTAAGGAAGGTTCATACTCCAAAATTTTTGAGCAGTTACATAAGGTTACTATGGGGGAGCTTGCTGTTCCAGCTAAAATTAGAGAGTTGTAGTGCTTTTACAGCAGTGAACTGCGTCATAAGAGATTTAACAGCTTGATAGAAGTTATCAATCACAGGAGGAGTAATGACTATTATTTATGACTAACAACATGTATATGTGACTGCATTCAGGTTGACAAAAATACTAAATATGACCAGAGCATGATGTGATTGCTAAAATATATTTTTTAGAAAAAGCTTTAAACAGATTACTAATTGAAAAAGCCAGAGCCAACAATCTGTAATGTTTTTCTCAGTAAGCTGTGAATAAGCATGACAGAAAACATTAGGTATTAAACACTGAACAGTATTCAAGGTACATAAAAATTTCAGCTCGGATGCAGATTGTGTACTTGGGCACATACCGATCCCATAGCTGGACAAGACTAGAAAAATGCCTATTCAGCCTTTATGCTGACTGACTTGGTGTTCTGGTGAACATCTCCATATGCAGCTGATACATGAGTATATATAAAGTTTAAAAACATACTGAAATCTAGTATAATCAATTTTATCTTATTGAAATGGCAATTACCCTAAATTATCCTCCTCTTATTATCCTCCATCCGTTCAAATGAACAAATATTGTATTAGAAGTTCAGCTTACCCCTCTTCCTGGTTTTGAACCTCTGGCCTGTTAGCACTGGCTTCGGATGCTTATTCATAAAATTTCTGAAAGAGAAAACAAAATAAACACACATTTTTTAGTTATTCTGTGATAAGGGATTTCCTTATTTCATATTCCATACATCTAGGCTTTTCGGTTTTCAGGGAATTTATTTGGCAGGCTGTGGACCTTTGTGCTATGAACAGTGCTGATTTTTCTTTAGCTGTCAGTACCTGAAATCTAAAAACTTCAGATACTGCTGTCATGCTGCAGTTACAAACAGCTGCAAGAAGTTACTATTGGCCGCAGCTGGTAGTTCCTATCAGGATCTGCAGCTTGCCAAATTAAAGGACTTCTATTTTGTGGAGATTTTACCTATCATTATTTCAGAATCACACAGATGACAATATTCAAACGGATCTAAGTGATAACAGGATTGGGATCCAGCTAGATTGGGCATTGTGAAAATTGCTTGGGGATGAGTACCTACATTTAGCCACTTAGATTCACTAGGCAGATAGATTTAGCCATGGCAAAAAATGCTCATCAACCCCTGAATGTATTCCAAGTTTGAAACTTTGGAGCTATAGCAATTTATCAGGGCTTCAACTTCTGCTGCTGTTCAAGTGAACTAAAATCCAAACTCCAAAGCTTTATCTAAACATCTGTACTCAGTAGCGTTACATATATTTTAATATCAGGACTGTTTTCTGCACAGGAAATATGATTTATATGCACAAACAATTGACAGAAAATATGATTTGTGAACATGGGCCATGATTTCTGTGCATAAAATATGATTTCTGTGCACAAAAAATGCTTCCAGTGCAGAAAACATTTTTGTGCAAATAAATCATATTTTATGCACAGAAAACATACTGTGTGTGCAAAAAGTATGTTTTATGAACAGAAAATTTTGAATACAGGTTTCACCACCGAAACTCGTGCTTCCGCCCACAGACTAACATCAGCCCTGGAAACTTTACCTCAGAGTAGGAGTTAAGTTTCAAGCAATAAGAAAAGATGAGGTATGCCAATGCACCTCACTACATTGAGGGTTATAGCTAACATAATCATTAGCAAGGGATTTGCATGAAAGAGTGTTCATGAACGCAAATTGTTGTGCATACATTTTTTGGGTACAAAACTCCTTGCTGAATTGGCAGTAACTTTTGAACACAACAGCGGGTTAAATAAACTGTCTGCTCTGCCAAGTGCTTCCTATAACATTAGCCCTTCAGCTCCTGCAGGAATAGTTTACGTTCAGAGAGAAACCATCTAAATGTTCTAAGTGTGTTTCAAGAAAAGAGAAAAACATTTCAATGTTCTGAATGCACTGCCATCTTCAATTAAGGAGAAACCTTTTAATGATCTGACTACACCTTCACTTCCATCAAAAGGAAACCATCTACATGTTCTAATTATGATAGGCTCGGAAGCAATGAAAAAGCATTTCAGTGCTCTGAATGCACTGCCACTTTGACCAAGATAAACCATTTAAATGTTCTCAATGTATTAAACCAAAGACTGAAATATCCCATCAACAACATGAATTTCGACCACTACCCAGCTTGCCATTCCTAAACCCCATGCTCTGAAAGAAAACCTTATCAACTAGCAATATGAAACTACCAATTAACTTTATGAGAATCCAATTCAATATAATATACATATTCCTTTATATATACTGAACGCATACTATATCCCCTCTACCACAACTAACTCTACTTCTTTGTGTACTACAATGAACTACAGACTCTCAAAACTATAACCCGAAGACTAGATACCAAGCCTATTATGACCATCCAATCCACACCTAACCAAATGAACATAACCATGGAGAAAGGACAATACTCAACAACTGCCACACCAAAAAAAACCTGACCCCCTACTGTCCCACGACCCAGGCAGTTTATCATCATCCAGCTTACACCCAACCTAATCAGCACAATCATGGTAAAAGGTGATACTCATGCACCATCCTACCACTACTAAAACCAACAACCCAAAGTGTACCGATCATGCTAAATATCAGACCAAACAGAACAGAATATAGAAAAACTATCACCTGTACTATATTATGGATAAAAGGAATCCAGTTACTGCAAACTACAATAGCAAAACTTCTGTTTAATGCAAAAAAGTGATCATGTGATTCCTTTATTGCGTAAGTTGCAATGGCTGCGCATAGCTTCTAGAACTATGTTTAAGATCCTGACTATTGCTTTTAAAATGTTTGCACAGATCTATTTGGCTGATTTATTCACTGGATACAATCCTACTCGAGTATCACAATCATCTCAGCAGGCACTCCTGATTATTGTGTCTTCCATAAAGATTAGACTGGAGCATACAGTCCAGTCTTCTGTTTATGTTAGAATGAAATTCCATTAGAGCTCCTATTAGAGCAAAATTTTCTAAAATTTTGAAAAGTTTAAAAACCTGTTTATTTAAATAGGATAATTATGGAGATTTGGCAAATGACTGCTCTTTATTGATCCTGATGTATGATTTTATTACTAGTAAGATATTGAATTTATTGGTTTTATTATTATTGTGTTAGGTTTTAGTGTTATAATGCTCCTGCGATATTGTAGACTATTTTAAAATGTTTGTGAATACATCAAAGCAGTGTACATACAAATTGTGGTGTATTAAATAAAAAAAATTATACTTGCAATATATATTTCAACATCAATCAGTAGTCAACAAGATGCTACTTAATCATGATCTCATTGAAAAATCCCCAGAGTCGGTCTTCATAGTAAAAACATAGCTAATTGAGAATAAAGGACCTACTCTAATACAGCACATTCCACCAGGATATAAAATCTGCCATCAACCCAGACTAGGCAAAAGGGGTGAGGGAGCAATCATACATAAAGACGCAATACCAGCTCTAAAAATAGGAACAGCACTCCCCGTAGACTGACAAGCAAGGCTGATGCTAGCATTTTTGTTGCCCTGTGTGAACAATTACTGTGTTGCACCCTCATTCTCTTTTTTTTTTTTTAAACAATTTGTATTGTTTTTGCAGTCAAGGTCACTGCAAGAGTATAAGGCACCCTAAGTGGAACTTACAGCTATTTTGCACCCTTCCCTCCATCCACAGCCTTCCCCACACACAATTAAAAACAATATTTATAGTAAAAAGATTTTATATGAAAAAGGATATTCAAAGTACAGTCTTCTGAAGTAAAAATATCACAACAGTATGTATATTACATTTAAAGGCACTGCAGGGGTGCCAACGAGAAAACCCTGCAAAAAAGCAAATGAAATGTGGAACCCATATGGCAGTAGGCATATTTTAACACATGTTGGGTGTAGGCTTGGTCCTCAGAAAGTCCTGAGTAAACCTAATTACAATTATAATATAGTAAACCTCTCATATCAAAACAGCACAAACTGCCAGCACTCAAACTAACAATTCTTCCTATGAAAAGGCAACACTACAAATATTGGGGCGGATTTTGAGAGCCCTGCTCCCGTAAATCCGCCCGGATTTATGGG
The DNA here is from genome assembly GCF_901001135.1 of Rhinatrema bivittatum. Lineage (NCBI taxonomy): Eukaryota > Metazoa > Chordata > Amphibia > Gymnophiona > Rhinatrematidae > Rhinatrema > Rhinatrema bivittatum. The sequence goes on along the minus strand of NC_042616.1, from coordinate 197,913,053 downwards.
AGCAGGGCCTTGCGCGCCAGCGCGCCTATTTTCCATAGGCCTGCCGGCGCGCGCAGAGCCCCGGGACTCGCGTACGTCCCGGGGTTTTTCGAGGGGGCGTGTCGGGGGCGGGGCCGATCGGCGCGGCGTTTTGGGGGCGGGACGCGGCGTTTCGGGGACGGGCCAGGGGCGTGGTTTTGGCCCGGGGCGGTCCGGGGGCATGGCCGCGCCCTCCGGAAACCGCCCCCAGGTCGCGTCTCGGCGCGCTAGCGGCCTGCTGGCGCGCGGGGATTTACTTCTCCCTCCGGGAGGCGTAAATCCCCCGACAAAGGTAGGGGGGGTTTAGATAGGGCCGGGGGGGTGGGTTAGATAGAGGAAGGGAGGGGAAGGTGAAGGGAGGGGAAGGTGAGGGGAAGGTGAAGGGAGGGGAAGGTGAAGGGCCGGGGGGGTGGGTTAGATAGAGGAAGGGAGGGGAAGGTGAAGGGAGGGGAAGGTGAGGGGAAGGTGAAGGGAGGGGAAGGTGAAGGGAGGGGAAGGTGAGGGGAGGGCGAAAGCGAGTTCCCTCCGAGGCCGCTCCAATTTCGGAGTGGCCTTGGAGGGAACGGAGGCAGGCTGCGCGGCTCGGCGCGCACCGGCTGCACAAAATCGGCAGCCTTGCGCGCGCCAATCCTGGATTTTAGCAGATACGCGCGGCTAAGCGTGTATCTGCTAAAATCCAGCGTACTTTTGTTGGCGCCTGGTGCGCCAACAAAAGTACGCGAAGGCGCACTTTTTAAAAATCTACCCCATTATACCAGGCCTTAAAACACAAATACACTGCCTATTAGGACAAGCCAGGCTGTTATAGATGCCCTACACAGAAACTACATTGTCCCAGAATACATAAGAACATAAGAAATTGCCATGCTGGGTCAGATCAAGGGTCCATCAAGCCCAGCATCCTGTTTCCAACAGAGGCCAAACCAGGCCACAAGAACCTGTAAATTACCCAAACACCAAGAAGATCCCATGCTACTGATTCAATTAATAGCAGTGGCTATTCCCTAAGTAAACTTGATTATAGCAGTTAATGGACTTCTCCAAGAACTTATCCAAACCTTTTTTGAACCCAGCTACACTAACTGCACTAACCACAACCTCTGGCAACAAATTCCTCACTCATCGTTTTCCTTTCCAGATGATTTATATATATATATTGAAAAGCACCGGTCCAAGTAAAGATCCCTGAGGCACTCCACTGTTACCCTTTTCCACTGAGAAAATTGACCATTTAATCCTACTCTCTGTTTCCTGTCTATTAACCAGTTTGTAATCCACGAAAGGACATCGCCTCCTATCCCATGACTTTTTAGTTTTCTTAAAAGACTCTCATGAGAGACTTTGTCAAACGCCTTCTAAAAATCCAAATACACTACATCTACCGGTTCACCTTTATCCACATTTTTATTAATCCCTTCAAAAGAAATGAAGCAGATTTGTTAGGCAAGATTTCCCTTGGGTAAATCCATGTTGACTGAGTTCCATTAAACTATGTCTTTCTATATGCTCTATGATTCTGATCTTTAGAATAGTTTCTACTATTTTTCCCGACACTGAAGTCAGGCTCACTGGTCTATAGTTACCCGGATCGCCCCTGGAGCCCTTTTTAAATACTGGGGTTACATTGGCCACCCTTCAATCTTCAGGTACAATGGATGATTTTAATGATAGGTTACAAATTTTAACTAATAGATTAGAAACAATTTTGAGTTCCTTCAGTACTCTAGGATGCATACCATCTGGTCCAGGTGATTTGCTACTCTTTAGTTTGTCAATATGGCCTGCTACATCTTCCCGGTTCACAGTGATTTGGTTCAGTTCGTCTGACTCATCATCCTTGAAAACCATCTCTGGAACTGGTATCTCCCCAACATCCTCATTAGTAAACACAGAAGCAAAGAATTCATTTAGTCTTTCTGCAATGCCCGTATCTTCCTTAAGAGCCCCTTTAACCCCTCGGTCATGTCTCACCTCCATCAGACATGTAAAACAAAGACAGACCCTTACCAAATACGGAATAAAGAGACCATAAAGTAGAAATATAAACAATCCATTGTGCCAGCCCATCTGAGAAAGTCTCTGTGTGAAATTGGAGCAAACCTGCATGAAGGCATCCTATTTCTATATCACTGATCAACATCACCAAGTAAAACAAAAATGAAGAACTTATTGACCTTATTGAACTTAGTGACCAAACTAGCACTAGAGACATCACATTTCCTGAAACTATGGGACTTTAACTGGCACCAAGACCCAAAACACGGTGCAGCTGTGAATTCCTAAGCACAACATAGGCACTGACACTACAGCAAATAAACTTCATGCCCCCACAATGCTGGACACCTCTCTGACCTACTACTCACTTCCAATACTAAGGAACAGAACAGCCCCATTCAGAAACTCAAAGCCAGCTCTTTAATCTGGTCAGACCATTTCATGTTCAAATTTAACCTCAACATATGGTTAGCAAATAAGAAAAAGTGTCACAAAAACAAACCTTGAAAACCAGAGGGAAAATAGATGTGCTGCAATTTGGCGAAGACCTAAGTATCAAAATGGAACCTTTCCCAAGAAGAACCAATTGACAACTTATTACACTACTGGAATGAATCCTGTATAATGGTCTTGGACCAAATGGCACCAGTGAGAATAAAAATGGTACGCCCCAACCTCTCCACATCAAAATTTATAGAACACATATGGCAATTTAAAAAGACCTACCAAAAACAAGAAAGAAAGCAAAAAAAAAAAAAATCAAGAAAACAAGAAGATAGTACCCATTCTATCCTATCTTTTAAAACCTACAGGAAGGCTTTAAATAACACCAAAAAGGCCTACAACTCAAATGCCATAAAGGAAGAAAAAACCCTACCAGAGAGATTTTCCACGTTGTTAAAGGCTTCCTAAACACCTCCACAACAATACATCGGAAACATCACTGACTGATCGACTCACTATTTTATTATAACAAAATAGCCAACATTCAGAAAAAGACTTGACACTGAATCTCAACCAGGCACCAAAGTTAAATCAACCACAATAACAGTCAGTAAACCCATCTTAGAGAGAGCAATGACAAAACAAACTAAAGATGTAATTCAGAGTAGCCCAGAAATGTACACAAACCGGGAAAGAAGACAGAAAAAAAACTAGTAAAAAAGAAAGTGCAAATCACATCACAGCACAAGAAATAAGAGGAAACAGATACAACCATCCTCAAACAGTTTTAAAATATAGGTCTTGATGATAAACTCACTGAACAATTAGGAAATGGTGGCTGGGCATCAGATCCACTGCCTTGCATGTCTTCTTAAAGACCTACCAAAACCAATCCTATGTTACCTAGAAAAAAATATAAACAGCAAGGACACTAACCTGACTCATTAAAATCAACCCATATCAGGCCTATGCTGAAAAACCCCATTCTGGATGCCTCAAAATGTACTAACTACCGGCCAATATCAAACCCACCTACACTGGCCAAACTCATGAAAGTCTATTGCTGCCAGTCAATAAAGAAACTATTTTCAAGAGACCAAAAGACTGGAACTGACCCAATCAGGTTTCCATACAGGATACAGTATGGAAACTGTTTAAAGTATCTCTACTAGATGACATGTGAATAATGATGAATCACTGTGGATCATGTCTCCTGATTCTTCTTGATCTTTCTGCTGCATTCGACACATGCTTACTAGACTGACAAACATAAATGTCCACGAAAAGTGAGAAGCTGGTTCGCATCCTTCCCTACCAGCCGAATCATATTAATACTACCACTACTTAATATTTCTATAGCGCTACATGACATATGCAGTGCTATACAAACACACAACAAAGACAGTCCCTGCTCAGGAAAACATACAGGACAAGAAACATACAGGACAAGAGGCTTGGGGCATTTCAAAGCAAGACAATGGTTAAAAAAGAAAAGAAAATAGTTAATGAGGCTAAAAACAGACAATCAGGCCTAAGATTTAAAAGCAGCTACAAAAAGGTGCTTCTTTAGATGGGATTTAAACAAGGCGAGAGAGGGAGCATGACGCATCAGTTCAGGAAGACAATTCCAAGCATACAGTGCAGCCAGGTGGAAAACACAGAGTCAGGAATTGGTGGAAGAGAAGGGCACAGATAGGAGTGACTTGTCTGATGAGCAGAGAACACAAAGAGGAGTGTAGAAAGAGATAAGAGGAGAAGTAGTGAGCTACTGCAAAGTGAAGGCATTTATAGGTGAGAAAGAGAAGCTTGAACTGTATGCAGGAGCGAATAGGGAGCCAATGCAGTGACTTCAGAAGAGGAGCTATGTGAATGTAGTGATTTTGGCGAAAGATAAGTCATGCAGATGAATTAGGACACATTGCAGTAAAGAGATGGCTTTCTGGGAGACCTGCGAGGAGCAGGTTGCAATAGTGTAAGCGGGAAGAGATGAGAGAGTAGATAAGGGTTCTTTCTGATAGCATGTTCAAAAAAGAAGAAATGGATTAAGGCAATAAGGAAAAGAAATGGCACTTTTTAGCGGAGTTTTGGATATGCGTAGAAAAGGAGAGAGAGGAGTCGAAGGTTATGGGCTGAGGTGACCGGGAGGATGTCCATGTTATCCACGAAATAGAGAAAAGAGAAAGAGAGGAGGTGGGCTTGGGGGGGAAAAATAAGGAGCTATGTCTTGACCATGTTGAGTTTAAGGTGGCGGCAACACATCCAGGCAGCAAATATCAGACAAGCAGGCTGAGATCCAGGACTGGATTCCTGGTGAAAGGTAGATCTGGGGGGAGTAATCATAAAAATGGTATTGAAAGCCATGAGAGGAAATCAGAGTACCACTATATACTGAGAAGAGAAGAGAAAAGGAACTAGGACAGAACCCTGAGGCACACCAATTGATAGTGGAATGACAGTTCAGAAGGAAGTGTAATGGAAAAGGTAAGATGAGAACCAAGACAGGACAGAATCCCAAAATTCAAGCAAGGACAGAGTATCAATGAGTAGGTAGTGATCAACAGTTTCAAAAGAAGCAGACAGTTCAAAGAGGATAAGGACAGAGTAAAGACCTTTGGCTTTATCCATAAACAGGTCACTGAAAACTTTAGCAAGGACTGTTTCAGTTGAATGTAGAGGGTGAAAACAAGACTGAGTGGATCAAGAATGACTTGAGATGTAATTAAGTCAAGTCAGCGGCAGTGAACATCACATTCAAGTAGTATGGGAGCAAAAGGGAGAATGGAGATGGGATGATAGTTGACAGAACAGGTAGGATCCAGTGAGGGCTTTTTAAGGAGTAGTATTATTACAACAGTTTGAAGGCAGCAGGAACAGTAGCAGTGGAGAGTGATAGATTGAATATGTGACAGATGGAAGAGATGACTGCAGTGGAGATGGAGTTGAAGAACTGGATGGGGAAAGAAATCCAAGAAATAACCTGGATGAACAACTTTCTGAACACTGGCCTCTGAAATGGGGTATTCCCCAAATCTCACTACTATCATCCATCTTCTTCAATATATACCTTTCGCCCTTCACAAACATTGTAAGGAGATTCAGACTTAAAGTATACATATGCATGGACAACATTTAAATCCTCATGCTGATATCAAATACCTAGGAAGAAACTACAGTAATCCTAAAAAAAATACTTAAATGAGATAATCTGGATGACTAACAATCGGATACTGATAAACAGGGACAAACAGAAGAACTTACGAGTGAACAGCTCACCGCAACCCATTAACACCCCCTCTACTGGTTCTGGATGATATCATTCTATACCATCAACAGGAGATGACGATTCTAGGAGTCATCCTAGACTCTACACGGAACATAAAGAGCCAAAGAACAGCAGTGACAAAGGAAGTGCTGTAGTGCTTCTGAACAATGAAGCAACTATGCCCTTTTCTACTTCCAACCAACCTCAGAACAGTCATGCAAGCTGTAGTACTTTCACACTTAGACTACTACAGTGTCATCTACACAAGATTACAAAAATAAATGAAGAAACTACAGTTACTCCAAAATGCCAATGCTAGAACAATCTACAAAAAAATGGGAACATGCTTGCTCCTTCTTAGTCTTCCTACACCAGCTTCCCATTTCTCTACATATTAAATTTAAGGTCCTATCACTTACATTCAAAGAACTGAAAATCATTGGTCCCATATGTGTGACTGAAAAAGTAAAAAAGTACTGCCTAGAAAAAAGATTTGTTCGTCAGAGGTCTATAAAATGCGAATTGGTTTTTTACTCTTTCAAATAATGAAAAGAAAAAGAGGGGAAACTCCAAGAAGTTAGTAAGCAGCACATTTAAAATAAATTGGAGAAAATTCTGTTCACTCAATGCACAATTAAACTCTGAAATTCATTGCTGGAGGATGTGGTAAAGGCAGCTAATATAACTGGGTTTAAAAAAGATGTTTGGACAAGTTCCTGGAGGAGAAGTCCATAAACTTAACCAGATAGCCTTGGGGAAAACCACTATTTATCCCTGGCTATTAGCAGCAGGGGATCTATCTATTTGGGATCCTGCCAGGTATTTGTGATCTGGATTGCCCACTGTTGGAAACAGGATACATGATACACCCTTTGTCTGACCCATAAAGTCATTCTTAAATTCTTAAGTTATGTTCAGCTAGCAACCCTGCCCCTCAAAACAAGGTCCAGAACCTTCAGACATGCAGAACTATATCTATGAAATCTACTTTTCTCTCTACTTACAAGTAGTTAATGACTACTTAGACCTCCAGAGCCAACTAAAAACATGGCTGCTTACTTAATAAATTAACATCCTCAGTAACTTATCACTGAGACCAGCATTGCAATACTTAAAAACTGTATCCATAATGTAATGCCTCTTTTACTCCTGACTCACTATAATTCACCTTGTAATGTAGTGCTTTTTCATGTAATGCCCCCATCTTCTAAACTAACCTCACCGTAGTCTGCCTTGCAATATAACACCTCCCTAACTTCTGTGCTTTCCTATCTCACTGTAATCTGCCTTGAAGTGGCTGACCAGACATGAAAGGTGGGATAGAAAAATGAATTTAATTTTAACCATCCTGAGGTTGAACTTTAAAGTACTGTGCTTTTATCAGTGTAATACAGTTAAAATTATTATATTTTCATTTTAAAGGCATTTAAACTGCATTACTGTATATTATTCTAAATAATACTATATTTCACCTGTTAATGAAGGAAGGCTCAGAGTTTACAAGTACACAAATCATGACATTTTTGGCTGAAAAACAATATATGAAAGTTGGCATTTATGGCTGCAACTAATCATTAGCAAAATCAATAAGTTTTAGCTTTGTCAGCAGCTGGAGTTAATCAAGAATACCTTCCTGGTAAAATAATGTCAGTTGCATCTCTGCAAGCTCAGAAGCACCACAGAAGGGACAGGATGAGAAGTGTAACCAGGCTGTCCGGAGATACTATCTACGTGCTTAAAAGTGTGAAAAAAAAACCCAGGAAAGTGGAAAGGTGCACAAGACTCAGAGCTTCAGATCACCTCATACTGGAATCTATTTAGTTCCAAAATCCGAATCACATCTCAGAGGGGATATCTGAGGGCCTAGTAGGGGACTGTAGAGTTGAACAGTTGGTGTGGCTGGGTAGACTAGATAGGCAGTATGGTCTTTCTCTGTTGTCATATTTCTATATAGGAAAACAATGTAGTTAGCGTCTAAAATCTGCAAACATTTGACATTCAAAGTTAATTTCTTTATCAAAAGAAAATCTTTAAGTTTGAGGTATGGAAAATAGAACGTTGCAAAGAAATGCAAGACAGCATGCAAAGATGGAAACTCTTAGAAAATCCTATGACACTGAAAAAGTATTGTAAGCTCCATCACGCTAAATGTTAACGCTAAACGTTATAAGGTATTTTTCAAAACCTCCATTTTTAGCTTCTTCTTGCTTAATAGAAAAATTCTAGTATCTATGAAAGAGTATTTTAATGAGGGTTTTGCCCTTATAATAAAAGCAATTTGCATGGTAAGATAACCTTATTATCCATTTATGTGTAGGCAGCATGAGATATTCTTCTTTTAGTCTGCCCATGATGTTCTGTCCTTATCGGCTGACTAAAACTGCTTATATAATAGATTATAGTTTCTAATTCTCACAATCCAATAGAAAATGTGGGACAACATACAGCAGACTGTGACCACAATAATATTATTTTTTTAAGCCAATTTACAAAGCTGCTAATTTAAAAAGTCGCACTAAACAGTACTCTGAACTTCCTGAGAAAGATCAGTCTTACAAAATAGCATGTAAAGCACTTACACAGATGTGGTTTCTGTCAAATGTCTGCACTTCTCCTCCCCAATGGCCTCGGACTTACAGCGCATCACCAAATAGTGCAAAGGCTTTGCCAAGCATTCCCTGCACTCCGCCCCCGCTCACCTCAAAGCATGCCAACCTGATTGGGGCTCTAAATCAGGGGTCAGCAAAGTAAAACGTAACTTAAATTCAGTGAGCTCCTACAGCTATTCTACCAGTAAAAGCAGCTAGGGAACAGGGCCAGTGCAAGAGTATTTGGCACCTTAGCCGAACCTTCAGTCACACACCCCCCATACCCAACTGATTTATTGGCAGCAGCTCCAGCACAGCGCTCCCTTCTTTGGCAGTATTGGCTCTCTCCCTCTGGGCCTTGTGCTGATGGGATTTTGCTACTCCCAAAATGTTGGCTATCTAGGCATCCATCTACTTTGTCTAATGGGAGCACTGGCCCTGCTAGGGAACCAAAGCTCTGGAACTCAGATTCTAGGTGGTATATTTGTGATTCCTTTATATAAGAACATAGAACATAAGGCTAGCAATTCTGGGTCAGACCAAGGGTCCATCAAGCCCAGTATCCTGTTTCCAACAGTGGTCAAGCCAGGTCACAAGTACCTGGCAGGATCCCAAGGGGTAGATAGATTCCAAGCTGCTTATCCCAAGAATAAGCAATGGATTTATACAACTCTACCTTAATAATTTCCTCCAGGAACTTGGCCAAACCTTTTTTAAACTTAGCTATACTAATAGCTTTTACCACATCTGGCAACAAATTCCAGAGCTTAATTATGCATTGAGTGAAAAAAAAATGTTCTCTTATTAGTTTTAAATTTATTACCCTGTAACTTAATTGTGTCCCCTGGTCTTTGTACTTTTCAAAAGAGTAAACAACTGATTAACGTTTATTTGTTCCCTTTCACTCATTATTTTATAGACCTCTATCAAATTTCTCCTCATTGTTTCTTCTCCAAGCTGAAGAATCCTAACCTCTTTAGTCATCTTTCTTCAAAAAGGAATTGTTCCATCCACTTTATCATCTTGGTCGCCCTTCTTTGTACCTTTTCTGATTTTGCTATGTTTCTTGAGATGTGGTGACCAGAACTGAACACAATACTCAAGATGAGGTTGCACCATGGAGTGATACAGAGGCATTATGATATCCTTTTTATTCTCCAGTCCTTTCCTAATAATCCCTAGCATTCTATTTACTTTCTTGGCTGCTACTGCATACTGAGCAGAAGAGTTCAACGTATTTTCGATGACACCTAGATCCTTTTCCTGAGTGGTGACTCCTAATGTGGAACCTTGCATTTTGTAGTTATAATTTGGGTTTCTCTTCCCTAAGTGCATCACTTTCCACTTGTCCAAATTAAATTTCATTTGCATGCCCAGTCTCCCAGTTTTGCACGGTCCTCTTGCAATTTCTCACAATCCTCTTTAAACTTGTCAACTATGAATAATTTTGTGTCATCAGCAAATTTGATTACTTCACTTGTTTCCATTTCCAGGTAATGCCCTCTTCTAGAACACACAACAGCATAAACTATCATAACATAAACAGCAAATGAGTAATTCTATTTAGATGCAGATAAACATCAGTAATTTTTATGAGAATGTTAATAAAAATCTTTCAGGTTATTCATAAAGTAGTTTCTCCCGTTTTGAACCTTTTATAAACCTAACATTTCCATTCCTTTGGGTAAAAAGGCAAGATCATTCAAAAGGCATTAAAAGTTTCAGAGCAAAAACAGTGTACGAAATTTATTTCCAAAGTAACTCTTACAGATATTTTTGGTACAAGAAACATCCTAACTGAGGTCTAAGCAACTGAATAACTGACTATTTCAGATAAGGTGGATTTAAGTACCTATTAATTTACATTCCTTGAGTCCTGACAGACCAGACCAGATGTATAGATAATGTACTTTCACCAGTATATGGAGGCAGGGAACAAAAATCTCTTTCCTGATGTCATCTCCTCTACATAACCTGGTGTAGCAAAACAGGATGTCAGTAGTCTCTTGCCCAAATTACCAACCCTTTAGGCTTAGCCTCTTCCCCCTTCCCTGAACCAAGTCTATGAACTAATAAAGTTAAAAAACAAAAATAAATAAGATGAATTTATATACTCATCTTGCTCCGCCTGACAGTTCTTCCTCCTCAGGAGTCCTAGTTGGTTATCCCGACACCACTTCTGCAGGATGTTCCTAGTGTTTTTTTTATTTTCCAATTATCCTGTAACCTCCTTACTCTTCTTCCAACACCCCCCAATACAGCCTCCTTGAACTGGCTTCCAGGTGGGTTCTAGACTTAAATTTCACTTTCCATATCATCCTGAAGACTGGTCCAGACTTTTGGGATGTACCCAAACGGGCAGAATGAAGCTAAGGAGAGCTTTCACGATCCTGGCCTCAAAGCCGCATCCTCCTTGGCCTGCTTGTTCAACCTATAATGCTTAAAGAAGGCATGTAAGGAGAACCATGTTGCTGCTTGCAGATTTCCAGCAGAGTAACATGTCTGTGCTCTTCCAAGGACAAGGCTTGCACTTTCAAAGAGTGGGCACTTATCCATCTGTGATCTCTCTAGCAATGGATGCTTTTCAAAGCTGCCTCTCCCTTACACCAATCTCCTAGAAGCACAAACTAATATATCTCCAGAATGTGTTCATGACCTGTAAGTAACAAAGTAGTACCCACTACACAACCCGGTAGTGAAGCCTTCTCTTGCGCTCTATATATCACCAGAAGTGATATATACAGTATACATTTTTTTCCCATTCAGGTGCAACTCTGATGCCACCTTAGGCAAAAAAGAAGGTACTGGACGTATCATAACCTCTGTTCTTAGCACTGAATAGGGATTCCTACATGACAGTACCTGGAGTTCCAAAATTCTCCTTGTTGAACAGCTAGCTACTAGGAACACTGCTCTCTGTACTAAATCCCTATGTGAATCCTTCTTCAAGGGCTCCAAGTAGGTATTTGACAGGGTACTAAGTAACTGATGATAGAAGTAAGAAATTGAATGATGAACAGGGTCTTCTATGTCAAACATATCAGACATGGAAGTGAATTACCCTGACCATACTGCTGAGATCCATGCTATGGAGATTTGAAAAAAAATGCTCTGATAAGAGTTTAGATTTTACAATTTGTGTTATAACCTCTGAGAAAACTTGAATCTGGCCTGGAGGAGCACATGAGCCTGCAGTTCGTTGGTCTGAATGGGATGGTTTGCTGATCTGCTCAGCCTGAGAGTCTTTATGACACCAGCTGCATGATATGACCAGTGCATTTGTTGAATCCTGGGGTGATTAGATACTTCATATTTACAAGATTAAGATTGACAGTACAAAGGAAAAGATCTAACACTGTTGCGGATCAGACAGATACATATACAATTTATAGACAAGTCTATTACTTTTTCTAAATCAAGAGTCCATGATTGTAGATTTAAGCCCCTGAGGCAGCCGTTATAAGCGGTGAAACTCAGCCAGAGTCGGGCAATATCACATTTTTTATGTCTCCGTTTCAATAAAGGAATTGGAAAAGACTTAAGGCATCTATCCTTTTTTGTATTTCCTAACGGCTTTCATAGATCGCCTACCTTTGTGCTTTTTGGGATTAGCCACAAAGAGGCTCCCCATTCAGGCAAAGTAGGAACAACTGCTCCATTTGAAAGCACAATACTAGTCCCAGAAGCAAAAATAGGAAAGGGAGGTGACATCATTTATGTTGGGACGCCAAACAAGGAAGGCATCTTTCTGTCAGGGCTGGATCTGAAACATGTCAAGAAGACATTGAGGGTATTTCATTTACAAAATGTTTTTTTGTCTTCTAGCAGCCTGCCAGCCACAGCCAATTGTTAATTAATTCTATCATCATCATCATAGTCTGAAAATAGACCAGATTAAATGAGCACCTGCATTTCCACAAGGATATCTAGTTCTAGTTATTATCATACTTGGCAGCCTGTCAAATAAACACAACTGTTATTTAATTTTTCCACTTCACTGTCTCCACAGTGTATTTATATGTTTCTTTATTGCACTGCCACCCTGTGTCATGGGATATTGCATAGCTTTGATTTTCTTCAAGGTTTATTTCCCTTGCCCTGATTTGTTTTTGTTTGAATGTTTCTAAGATCCCTATTGCATCTGTTCCTGCTTTGCCCTTTCTCTGTTCCTGCTTTGCCCTTTCTCTCTCACACAAACACACACACTCTATGCCCTTCTCCTCTTCCTATTGGTCCCTTGACCACAAGCAGCCTGGGACAGTTTACTTCCTGAAGAGCTTTCAGTTGGAAGAAAGCTCTTGGCAACCTATCAGCTTTTTCTGAACTCGGCTTCAAGCTTTTCATCATTCATACTCTACAGCTTCTACTATAGCTCCAGTTGTTTCCTTTAGACTACTGGGTTTCCAGGCAGAACTTATCACGCTGTAACAGTCTCTTCTATCTGAGAGGTTACTTTCGATGTCTTCTCATTCCCAGAGTGTTGAATTGAACCTTAACGAGTTCCTTAGACATTTCCGTAGAGTTTGAGGAACCTGGCCACTCCTCCCTTACGGTTGATCTTCTGCATTTCCACTAGGGTTCACAAACAGTAGGCCAGTATGCAATTCACTTCCAGACTCTGGTGGCAGAAGTTCACTAGAATGATGAGAGTGAAACAGCAGCATTTTGGCAAGGCTTAGCCGTCCAGATCAAAGACAAGCTTGCTGGGTGGGAGATTCCCACATCTCTGGATGTACTGCTTACCCATTGCACTCAGATCGACTTCCGTTTGCAGGAAAGGTCTCGGAGCGAAACCAATCCCACATGGTACCATGCTTACACCCTCTATTGATCCCAACTAAAGAATCTAATCCTTTAGCTACCCTGGAAGAATCTTAGGAAATGTGTCATTCCCGCTTGACATAGGATAAAAGACGACAATGCCAGCTTCAGAACTTATGACTCTATTGCACCGGGACCGGGCATCACAACAGCACATGTCCCTTGAGGCCAGAAAACTCGTGTGCCTAGGGCTGCCTGTGGAAGCAGCCCTAGGTCCCTCAACTAATGGTCCCCTTTCGTAGATAATTCTGTCAGTGTATTTCCACACTGATACCTAGAAGATTCTGACCAAAGTCTTCCTCAATTCAGGTGCAGCGGGCAATTTCATTGAGGAGACTCTGGTCCACCACCAAGCTAGTCCAGTGGACCCGCTGCCCTGTCCACTTCTAATCTTCTTGATTTATGGATAGAAGCTGTCTGCTAATTTTGTGGCCATGACTGACTCATTACCTGCATCATGAACAGATCTCATTTTATGTTTTCAGATGCTCTGTCAACCCACTGGGTCCTGAGCCTACCCTGGCTCCAGGAACATAGCCCTACCATGGACTGGTCTACAAGGGGCAGCCAGTCGTGAAACCCATCCTGCTTTCAGCATTGCCTCAATCCAGTTGCCCCACCTACCGTCATCGCTCTCTCAGATCTTGCAATACCCTCCTGGTCTTCCACAAGCTTATGAGGTCTACTTGGATATATTTAGTAAGTAGCAAACGGAGACCCTTCCGCCTCACTGGACCTATGATTGCCCCATAGATCTTTAGCCAGAGAAAATGCCATCTCATGAGAGTGCCTATACGCTGTCTGGGCCTGGAACTTAGACCATGTCACAGTATATTAAAGTGCACCTAAATGCCATTACCATAAAGAACAAATATCTGCTACCCTTATCTCTGAGCTCTTCAACTGGCTCCAGAGGGCTAGGATTTTCTCTAAACTGAATCTTCAAGGGGACTATAACCTGGTAAGAATCAGACAGGGGGATGAGTGGAAGACCGCATTTAACACAAGAGACTGACATTACGAGTATCTTATCATGCCCTTTGGGCTGTCCAATGCTTCAGTGGTGTTCCAAAATTTCATAAACAATATTTTCAGGGATCTCCTACAGATCTATGTAATAGCATATCTTGACAATATTCTAATTTTCTCCTGGACACTTGCCCAACACCGTTCACAAGTCAGAACGATCCTCCAACGAGTTAGTGAAAACCGCCTATATGTAAAATTGGAAAAATGTTCCTTTGAACAGTCAGAGTTACTCTTTTTAGGCTTATCATCTGCATAAAAGGATTGAAGATGGATCCTACCAAACTCTCGGCCTTCAGACTATGATCCTGTCCAGTAGGACTCAAAGCCCTGCCAAGCTTCTTGGGATTCACAAACTAACTACTACCACAAATTTATACCCCACTATTCTACACCATTTACAGCCTTAATCCGCAATGGGGCTAACTCTAAAAATTGGCCTGAGGATGCCATTCAAGCCTTTGGACAACTCAAAGAGTCTTCTCACCTGCACCCTTCCTACGACATCTGGACCTTGAACAAGCTTTCTTTCTCGAGGTGGATGGTTCCTCAATCAGAGTGGAAGCAGTCCTTTCTCAAGCAGCCCCAGATGGCCAAATTCATCCTTGTCTCTTCATTTCCACTAAATTCTCCCCAGCGGAGAAGAACCACACTATTGGTGACTGGGAACTATTGGCCATTAAGCTCGGTCTCGAGGAATGGCGACATCTCCTAAAGGGAGCTAAACATCCCTTTATCATCACAATGGATTATAAAAATCTTTTTTACCTCCAGGAGGCCAAGAGACTCAATCCCCACCAAGCTCACCAAGAGACTCAATCCCCACCAAGCTTGCCAGTCCTTATTCTTAAACAGATTTGATTTTCACCTAAACTTTCGTCCTGCTGATAAGAATGCCAGTGTTCATTTGATTCCGCTGATGCTACCACTAAACCACATTTCACCTTAGATCCTGCCAAGATTCTCGCCATCATTTCCTTCTCCATTCCAGTTGGCAAAACAATAGTATCTACACACCTAAGAGAGAAGGGCCTTACATGGGGTCATGACTCTAAACTGAGCAGACATCAAGGCTTCTGAAAAACATTAGAATTTATTTCTCACCAGTACTGGTGGCTCTGGATGGTTCAATAAATTCAAATGTACGTAGACTCATGACCTAACTGTGCCCACAATAGGCCATTTCACCAATGCCCTTGGGGTCTTCAACCTCTGCTGGCCCTGGACAAGTCATGAACCCATATATCAACCAAGTTCATTACAGACCTTCCCTTATCAGGAGACAGCACAGTCATATGGGTGGTCATGGGTTGCTTCTCAAAGATGACACATTTTATTCCCCTGCCTTCTGTGTTTTCAGCAGCCAACCTTGCACATTACTTTTTCAAGGAGATCTTCTGGTTGCATGGCTTACTGGAACAATCCCACCTTTACCCTGCTTCCTTTCACAGACATCTGAAAGTCTTGTCACTTCACTTTACTTCTTTCTTTGCTTCCATTCACACTTTTCCCACCCTGACTACTTTCCCTGGTCCTTTCAGTTTTCAGTACATTGTGAATGCTGACTTTGATGTCTTACTTTTTTGGCTATCTCTTTTGAATCCATATTGGTCACTATTTCTTTTTTATTTTATTTACTTTCTTAACAAAAAGATAGGAATCCATGATGGAAGAGCAATAGCGAACCTCGTATTTATGAATGGAGGAAGTGTTTCTAATGTCCAGGTAGGTAGTAGATGATTATTATTTTGAGATAACGGCCAAGGCAAAGAAAAATCATATGAAAGTTTGAGTCCTGGATTTCAAAAATACCAAATTTGGTAAAATGGAGAAGTAACTCAAAGAGATACTGGCAAGGTGGGAGTTTGTATATGAATTACAAGAACAGTGGGCTAAACTATAAGGAACCATAGAAAAAACAGCAATTATAATTTGTCTGAGGAAAGTCCTTGAAGTGAATCCAAGCTCTCTCTATTCAAACTGATTCCACGGATGGGATATTCCAATTCACATCTGACAGGTTAAATTCTTCCACCACCACCTCCCCCCAGCTCTACTTTTTGGATGTCTTCAACCATCTGTCCAAATGTTCTGCCTATATTAGAGATCTGTTGATGACACCGGTGTAGACAGAGGAGCCATTTCCCCTTTCCAAGAGAACCCAGAGTACCTCCTCCTTTCCTCATGCTCCCTGCATTTCAGTTGCTTTGTTCAATTTTATATAAAGAGCTCTCTCTACTTCTTTTCTGCCATCCCTAGCCTTCTTGAACAGGTTACAACTCATTATGGCAATATCCCATTCACAAGCGTTATTAATCCACGTTTCTATGATAGCAACAATATCAAATCTCCCTTTGCCATTAGAGTTTACAGATCTAGAATTTTATTACCTAGATTATGAGCATTTGTGCTCACAGCCTTCCAGCCTCATCTCTTGCCTTGTTCTTACTGATTCATATCTGCTCCACTTATCTAACCTGTTGCTCAAAAGTAGCCTTAAGAAAGCTTGGCCTAGTGGTTAGAATAATAGGTTGAGAACTAGAAAAACCAAGGTTCAAATCCCATTTCCCCTATTGACACTCCTTGTAGCCTTGGAAATGTCACATTATCTCTGTTGCTTCAGCTATCAATTTAGATTTTCAGCTTTTTTTAGGCAGGGACATATTGCTCCTTAATTACTAATAATGCTGAAAGCCACCTTGGGTATTTATTTGGAAAGGCATGCTAAAAATCCAAATTATTATTGTTTTACTTCACTATCTTCATTCGTCAGGGGTGACAGGCCAAAGCAATTGGTTTTCATTTCCTACCCCTCTCCTCTTTTGTCAATATGTGATCTGAATCTCCTACCCAGGATCTTTTTTCCTTTATAGTATAGTCTTTTGGTCCATATATGGCCACAGCCCTCAATATATCTATCTAAAAACCCTCTTCTTTTCACGAGGTTTTGAGCCATGTATTGAAGCTGGTGATATAACAAATTTTCCAGCCCCTTACCATGAACATGTAGTACTCCAAAAAAATGTTATAATCTTTGCCAGATGCCAAAGCCCCTCCCCTAAATTCTTGAATGCCCCCTGAACTACACCAATTCAATTTCAGTCAAATCATTGGTCTTCAAGTGGACTAAGACTTCCTCTTCAGACCTATTCTATGAGATCTTGGAATGCCACTGGGAAGAGAACAAAGTACACCAAGCCATCAACTTAAAAGTTATGTTATTTTTATGAAGGTGTACCATGCTATGGTTTATCATTAAACATCTAGTGGTGACAAATCACAGACTGACATGCCTTTTAAAAGTACAGACCGGTGCTGCAGAGAGGATGGCCTGGTAATATATATCCCTTTAGGGCTGCCAAGAAGCATGAGTCCTCTCAGCTGTATTTTTTAACCCAACAGAGGAGATGATTATCTTTATTCGTCTGTGGCGAAGACAAATCCTCTTTTGGTCCAAACATTTTTCTAAGCCATGATCAGGGTGAATCAATGTCCAAAGGGATTATTTATAAATCCTCTTTTTTTTTTCTGATTCTCTTCTGGTGCCAAAATCATTTAAACCCATATTTCAAACAACTTGCTAATAACTTCCAGTCACAAATCAGAGCTAGAATCTGTTTAGCTACTTTACTATATTATTCCTCATGGCCTCAAAGTATAGGAGAGAAATTTCCCACTATAAGCATTCATTTTTATACCACGCCATTCAGCTTCTGAAAGACGTACTGAAAGAAAGATCTTAGCACCTTCACAGCACAGCAACAATTTACATATCTGGAATACTTGTCTAAAAGAGGCTCTCCTTTCTGCAAAGAGCAGTTAATTTCTCTTTTCAAAGCAACTCCCTACTGTGAACCATCTTTCTATGGCTTCTTTTGTACAATAAATCACAAAACTCCAGGTGTCTAAAAGGAACTAAGGTTTCCCAAAATACATTCTGATTGAAAAGATTTCAAACACAGGCAAATCAAGATGCCTGGAAAACAAGCAAGACTCACCAGATGCAGCCAATTTAAGAGCGGTGGTTCTGTGATGACGTGCAGGTTTCTCCTCCAGCAGTTAGTATTTTGGGCACACAGAAGGATCTGCAGTCTTCTATATTTAGCTCAATATTCACTGCACTCTAATCTGCTCCAGTGAGGCAGCAGGGTCAGGCTTTATAAGGTATTCGCTATGGCAGTGGCCTAAGCAGAGCAAAACCACTTCCAATAAGAACTGAATCAGCATATGTCTAAGCAAAGAAAGGGCTCCAGAACTCAGAAGAGATAAACAGATTAAGAAACTCAGCTTAAGGAGTTTTAACATTTCAAAAAGTAGAATAATTCTGTCTCAAAAAAATCACGAACTTGTGATCTGGATTGGGCACTGTTGGAAACAGGATACCAAGTTTGATGGACCTTTGGTCTGACCCAGTAAGACAAATCTTATGTAATGTCCTTATGGTTATGGACTTTTTCCTTCTAGGAACTTGTCCAAACCTTTTTGTAAACCCAGCTACAGTAACAGCTTTTACCACATCTTCCAGCAATGAATTCCAGAGTTTATTTGTTGAGTAAAAAAATATTTTCTCCTATTTGTCTCAAATGTATTACCTGGTAACTTCATTGCCTGTCCCTTAGCCTTTCTACTTTTTGAAAGAGTAAACAACCAATTTGTTTTAACCTAGAATTTTCATCTGGGATGGGTTGATACATTAGATTCTTGCATAAATCTCATTCTCTCATTTTGTTGGTGTACCTGCTATGTTTATCATACTTATGACTATGTTAGATTTGTATCCCTAGTAGTTGGGGCACTACCTCTGAAAATAAGTTTTATATGCATTCTTTGAGGCCACTTTTAAAATATGAACCTAATTATTCCTATGCATTGCCTCCTGCCCACAGGCCATTTCCTCATACAGACTCTCAAGAGGCCCCCATTCCTTGCAGCCGTTCCTGCTCTTTTAACTCAACCCACCTCCTGATGAATGTCTGCGTTTTTGAGTCCATCTGCCTTTATTAGCAAGGACTCTCTATTATGTGTCTGTAAAGCACTGCATACACTGGTAGCACTATACAAACAGTAATAATAAATTACTAGCAGCACAATTTTCTGATTATTTGGGTTGCAACACCCCTGCTCGCTTGCTGTGTAGCTTTTATTTCCACATATTTTTTTTACATTTGAGTGCCAGTTCACTTATTTTTGATGGATTCTTCATAAACAATGCCCATGGCTTTCTTTGCACAAAGAATCAATGTGACGAATTTAATACACTAGCTGGCAGCTAAAACAGCATTTTTATTACTTTTCTCTTACAATCATCCTTTTACAGAGACAATGAGTCACACAGAGGACTCTGAATCTAACTGCAGTGTAATAAACGCGAGAGCTACTTTTTATTATTTTTTATTAGCCTCTAATCTTACAGCATGTGCTGTACTAATATCTGTCCTTGCAGCGTCTATTGCTTATGAAAGTTCTAGTGGCAACTTACAACAGTATTTCAGTAAACTGACCCACAAAATGCGCGTCACTGAGGGACAATGGAAAGAGTTTAAAAATAGGCTACAATAATTATCCATCATTATTTGGAAGATTTCTGAAACCATTTGGTAGAATGGCATAAATTGAGTAGTCTTAATCTTAATAGTGGGCTACAGTCAGATTAACACATGTAACATATTCTACTTGCAGTAATGCATTCTATTTACCGTGTTTCCCCGATAGTAAGACACCCCTGATAGTAAGACGTAGTGGGAATTTTAGGGGGGTCGGCTAATGTAAGACATCCCCCGAAAGTAAGACGTAGTGTTAAAAAAAAAATTATTTTTAAATACCTGTCGGAGGGCCGCGTGGGTCCAGGCGGCTGGCGGCGGGAGCCGGGTGGTCGCGTGTTAAATCTAGGCCGCGGGCGGGTGGGCGCTTGTTCCCGGGGGGGGGGGGGGGCGGGTGGACACGCGTTAGTTCGAGACGGCCGGCGGGCGGCGGGTGGTCGCGTGTTAAATCTAGGCCGGGTCGCACAGGCGCACATTCATTCACTGCCGGTGGGGGCAGCCCCGGCAGCCCCCACCGGCAGTGAATGAATGCGCGCACAGGCCCACAGCGCCTGTGCGACCCCTGCGATTCGGCGCTGGGGGCTGCCGGTGGGGGCTGCTTTCGGCGCTCAAGGCAGGCCCCCACCGGCAGTGAATGAATGCGCGCCTGTGCGACCCGGCCTAGATTTAACACGCGACCACCCGCCGCCCGCCGGCCGTCTCGAACTAACGTGTGTCCACCCGCCCCCCCCCCCCCCGGGAACAAGCGCCCACCCGCCCGCGGCCTAGATTTAACACGCGACCACCCGGCTCCCGCCGCCAGCCGCCTGGACCCACGCGGCCCTCCGACAGGTATTTAAAAATTTTTATTTTTTTTTGAACACTACGTCTTACTTTCGGGGGATGTCTTACAGGTTTTTTCCAATATAAGACATACCCTGAAAGTAAGACATAGTGGGACTTTTTGGGGTAAAAAGAAAGTAAGACGCTGTCTTACTTTCGGGGAAACACGGTAGTAGCTAAACATCTGATGACTAAACATGTGTTAGGTGGGCTATATGAGGCACAGAGTCAAAGGCCAAATAACTTAATACAGATCAGGAACTGTTCCAATGGCCGCTTAACTATTACCTGTTACGAGTCAGTTAGTTGAACTGTTGCACTATAATAATTAACACACACAGAGACATTAATGATGGGCAAACTTACCAGGACCAGGCTTGAATGGTGGTTTGAACTAGAACTGTTTTGTTTATGGTTTTGTCTAGTTTTTAAAACTGACTTTATTTGGACTGCATTAAATGCACATTTTCCGGTTTTAGCTTATGTTTACCTTTTTTTTAGTCAGTTTGGGGTTTTGCTTCAATTTTTTTTTTTTTATATTTGATGGCTCAGATTGGCTTGGCTCATGGGGAAAGGATGGGCAGGAAGCTCTCTTTTGATCTGAGTACTCTTCCGCTCAATCTAACATAAAGTGTATCTGACTCTTTGGTCATGCTCTCTGCACCTGCGAGTAGGGTCAAATAGAGGACTCAGAATCGCTCCATCCAGACAGAAATGGTGCAAACAAATTCCTGCTATTCACGTTCTGACTGTCCCTGGTGCCCGAGCGGCATGGAATTCTGTTATCTGTGAAGGAACAGAGAGCGAAAGATTGTAAAGCCAATGCTTGCAGCAAGTTCTTGGCCAAGCTATTTTGTTTTCACATAATGCAGCAGGAGTTCAGAGCAGGTCGCAAGTGGTGACTTGTCACATATAGTGGCACAGGTGGGATCTACTGGAACAGTTCAGATAGATGAGAGAAGACATAGAGAGTTCAAAGAGCCTGATACAATGCTCTAGTAAATGTAGCTGCAGGCAGCTAAACTCATCTGTGCATAAAATGGATGTGAATGGCTCTGAAAGGAGAATATTTTTTCTGCTTTTGGTAAAATACCTGGGGAAGCAGTAAGTGCAATAATCTGCACTTGGATTTTGTATTCATATCTCCTCCAGGGTTGTACACTTGAAAGAATAGTACAGAAAAGGTATAGAAGACCAAAAGGAAGCAAGCATGCAAAGGACTGTAGCAGAAATCCAAGTAATGACCTGGGCTCAGGTCAGAGGAAGACCTCAAACCCAGAGAGAGGTTAAGCAAATATGGATATAAATAGTTCTCATAAAAGAGGATTTAAAAGAGGATTTAAGGCCAGAGATGGGGCGGGGGGATGATTCCTCAGTCGGAAAACTGGGGCAAGCAGAAAATATGAGAGATTAGCTGGAGGAGGCTTGGAAGAAAAATAAATAATTGTTTATTGTTTAAACCTTGCTTATCCAGCTTTTCACAAAAGCTGCACAAAGCAGGTTATTTATTTAGGTTTATAAGCAAGGAAGAGCAATTAAAACAGTATCACAATTGATGCATACATACAAAACAGACACAAGTATAATAAAAGGCTCAATAAAAAAATACATATGTTAATATAACACACCATCAACAAAATCTAAAATCTAAATAATTAATATAAGAACATCAACTACACAAATATATCAATATATCCGTAAAAGCATGCATCATAAGATCATCCTTTACAATAAAAAAAAGACTCAAAACAAAGAATAGTAAAACTACAATGAATAAAAATAAAATTAAACTTAAAAAATGTGTGACTAAACAAACAAACTGTTACGTAACGGGGTTTTTTCGTGTGCCCATGGGCCTCAGCCCGATCCCAAAAGGATCCAGGACCGAACCAAGGGTTGACGGCGTGTTCCACTATGGCAGACGGTCTTACCCTCCACCAGGCCTGCAAGCTCCCAAGGCCAACAACAGGATGATGTTGGAATGTGAATGGTCCTCCGACCATTCCGAGCCCTTTCGGACCTGCTGCTTGGATCGGCATGGAGCAGCAGGCCTGGCCTGAGGATGAGGGCAGACGGACCTTGACACGAAGACATGGCAGACTAGGATTGATGCGACAGCATCACAGACGAAGACTTGGGTTGATGCAACGGCATCACAGACGAAGACGGGTTGATGCCACGGCATCACCGACGAAGACTTGGGTTGATGCAACGGCATCACAGACTAGACGAGGAACTAGGCAAAAGCTGGGAGGATAGACTTTGGCACTGTCTCTCAGGGCGCCCTACTCAGCCCACCTTCACGGGCAGACCCAATGGGCTGGTTGCGGACCACCCTGTCCCACTGCGTGCCCTACACAGCCCGAGGAGGCTGGTCACGGACCACACTGAGAACGGGACAAGCGCAGGAAGGATCCAGTCGAAGCAGAACTCCAACGATGGAGCTGATGTCGTCCGAAGTTCCACCAACGGCTGGCAGGACATGAAGCTCAGGAGCGCAGGGACCGGAGTCCACTGCCAGCATCTCCAACGACGAAGCAGCGTCACCTGGAGATCCACGGCCGGCAGTACGGAAGGCTCAAGAGCACAGGGACACAGGAGCAGGACACCAAGGAACCTGGAACATCAGGAAGCAGAAGATCTATGACGAGACATCAGGTCACCTGGACAAGGACCTCAGGCAACAAAGACATGGCATGACGAGAAGACAAGATGAGACGAGGAGCTCCACAAGAAGACAGAAGACCTAACGGAGCTCTGGCAGGCAGGAGCCTCCAGAGGGAAGTAACTGCGATGCAAGGCCATGTGCCCGATGGTGGTGCTTCGCCGATCCAAGCGGGAGGTCCGAAAGGGCTCGGAATGGTCGGAGGACCATTCACATTCCAACATCATCCTGTTGTTGGCCTTGGGAGCTTGCAGGCCTGGCGGAGGGTAAGACCGTCTGCCATGGTGGAACACGCCGTCAACCCTCGGTTCGGTCCTGGATCCGTCTGGGGTCGGGCTGAGGCCCAAGGGCACACTAAAACACCCCCTTACGTTACAGAATGCAAGGCCTTTCAAGGCCATCTATGTAACAGAATGCAAGGCGAAGACTGACTGACGGAGCAGCCCTTTTATAGGGCTGAAGCAGGAAGTCCAATCAGAGGTGGCACCAGCACACTTCCTGTGTCTGGCTCTTTAAATCTTGTAGAGAGACGTGCGCCGGCGCCTAGGAGGAGCAGGAAGAGCTGTGCAGGACCGCGGACAGCAGCCTGCACCGACGTACAGCGTCAGAGGCGCAGGGCTGGGCCTAAGGAGCAGGCCCGATGATGGCAGCAGCTCCAGCCACTGCAGGAGACCCCGGGGGCGGCTCCAGCCGCCATTCCATCACGTGGGTGCGGCCTCCAGGCTGTGAAGAGGTAGCCAATGTCGGCGACGGTTCCATGCCGCGAAGATGGACAAGAAGGGCCGCGCTCCGGCCGTGGTGAAGGCAGGACACAGGGGCAGCCTCCGGAACGCGAGAAAGCAACAAAGTCCATGGCTCCGGCTGCATGGTGAAGGCCGACGGCGGCGTCCGTGCCGCGTCGGGGAAGATGCAGCATGGGTGAGTGCCTGCTTACAGGGGGGACCCGCGGGCAGAGATTCATAACACAAACTAATCAGAAAGGCTGATCAAATAGTCAGATTTTAATAAACTTCCTGAAAACCTGGCTTTCTGTGGGACTGAATTCCAGGTTATTGGGAGCAACATAAGAGAATGCATGTTCATTTATTTCACAGATTTATAGTCCCTAATTCGCAGAGCACCAATGCAGATTACAACCAACATACACAGTTAATAAATACATACAGTTCAAACAAACATACAACAATCATTAATTAAAAGCATCTAAGAAAAAATGGTTTTCAATGCCTTTTGAAATTTCATATAATCAGTTATGATACTAAGTTCATTAGGTATAGCATTATATTTATTTATTTCACAATTTATAGTACCTCGAACTAGAAAGTTTAATCTCAGACGATGAAGGGGTACATAAAAGCAAACAATGAGCAGATCAGAGAGGTGTAAAAGGATCATATGGATTTAATAAACTCTTCAAATTACTTGGCTCCAAATTCTTCAAAGCTTTAAAAACAAGAGCTAAAACCTTGAATTTGATTCTATAAAAAACTGGCAGCCAAGGGAAACCTTTTAAAATGGGAGTGTTGTGATCCCTCCTTTGAAGGTGGAAAGCATGAAAAAGGATATCAGAAAAATCCCTGGAATAAACTAGGCAAACAAGGGTGGCCAGGGGAAAGTGTAAAAGTCTAGCAGCCAGAAACCTGGATCCCAACATTCTGGTTAGGAAACCAGGGAAGTTCCTGTTAAGAAAGGAAAAGGAACAGTATCCCAATGGAAAGAGATCTATGTGTTTCCTGGATAGTGAAGTTAACCATGTTAAAGAATCCTACTTTCCTGCCTCTATGTAGGCGGCCTTGATTACTTCTTTGATCCAGCGGGCTATGGTCGCCCATGATGCCGCTTCCCCTTGTTTCTTCTCGCTGTGAAGAACGAACAGGTGATCTGTTTTACGTAAGGGTTCCGATCTTTTCAGGTATTGGACTAGGATTCTGCTGACATTCAGGTGGCGAAGGAGGCGTGAGTCTTCCGAGTCCTTGTGCTCCTCTGGAGATGGTAAGGATATGGTTTGGTTCATGTGGAACTGGGAAACCACTTTCAGTAGGAAGGATAGTACAATACGCAGCTGTATGGTGCCCGGGGTGAACCTGAGGAACGGTTCCTGACAGGATAGTGCTTGAAGTTCGGAGATGCGCCGAGCTGAGCATATTGCGACCAAAAAGGCTTTATTTAAGGTCAGGAGACGTAGGGACAGACCGCGTGTTGGTCTGAAGGAGTCCCCTGCTAGGAAGTCTAGTACTAGGTGGAGGTTCCATAGCAGCACTGGCCACTTTAGGGGTGGTCGGAGTTGTTTAACTCCTTTCAGAAAGCGAGACAAATCAGGATGAGTTGATAGTCTGGGGCCGTCCACTTCGGACCTGAAGCAGGCCAGTGCTGCAACTTGGACCTTGAGGGATTTGAGAAACAACCCCTTCTTCATGCCATCCTGTAGGAATTCCAGGATTGTGGGAATCTTAGCTGTCCTCGGGAGGAGACAGCGGTCTTCACACCAGGCTTCGAGTACTCTCCAGATCCGTATGCAAGACAGAGATGTGGATAACTTGCGTGCTCGGAGAAGGGTGTCAATCACGGCATTTGAGTAACCGCGCCTCTTCA
Organism: Rhinatrema bivittatum; assembly: GCF_901001135.1. NCBI lineage: Eukaryota > Metazoa > Chordata > Amphibia > Gymnophiona > Rhinatrematidae > Rhinatrema > Rhinatrema bivittatum. Next base: position 197,887,280 of record NC_042616.1, on the reverse strand, counting down.
GGCTAGTCCTCTCAAGGGCCATTCCATAAGAGAGAATCAAGCCGGGTCTTCATGGGAGATCAGTCCCTTCTGAAGAAGGTCCCTGTGTGGGGGAAGACGCAGAGGGTTCCCCGCAAGTAGCCTCTGCAAGTCCGCGTACCATTGCTGTCTTGGCCAGTCCTGGGCAACTAGTAGAACTAGTCCCCTGTGGTGCTCTATCTTGTGGACAGTAGTGGCCAGGGTGGGAAGGCATACAGGAGCTCTTCTTCTGGCCAGTTCTGGACAAGAGCGTCGATTCCCTGAGATTGTGGTTCTCTTCTGCGGCTGAAAAACCTGGGGACCTGGGCATTGAGATGGAGATAGATCTCTGCTGATCTGGGAGGGGTGTAAGCTACAGCAGCACAGGAAATTTAGTCAAAATTGGTGGTAGGATGAATGCAGCATCTTATACTGAAGAAGAATTGCATTCATGAGCCAGAAAGCTGTGCATGGGGTGCACTTGGACTTTCCAACATGACAATGATCTGAAACATAAGGCCAAGTCGACCCTTCACTGGCTGCAGCAGAAGAAAGTGAAGGTTCTGGAGTGACCATCACAGTCACAGTCTCAACATCATTGAGTCATTTTGGAGAGAACTCAAACGTGCAATTTATGCTAGACAACAAAAGAATTTACAGTATCTGGAGGCTTTTTGCCAAGAGGAATGGACAACTTTATCGCATGAGAAAATAAAGGGCCTCATTCACAACTATCACAAAAGTCCGCAAGCCATGACTGATACAAAAGGGGACCTTAAGAACTAAGGGTATGCAAACTTTTGAACAAGACCATTTTATTATTTCCCTTATTGCTATGGTTTGTTTAATGATTGTGCTATTCTGTGATGCATAAATAGTTACATTTGAAACACACTAAAAATAACAGACATGTTTTGTCTCATCACTCATGTTTTCTTAAAATGCTATACATCTTACAAACTTATGAGCACCACTGTGTTTATAAATATAGATAGATATAGATATCTATATATTAGGACAAAATGTGTGATAGCTGGTCTTGAACCAGGGTTTGTTTGGTTCAGGGCTAATGTATAATGTGTGGAGCCACAGAATGGCTCTGAGAAATCCAGATTCAGACTTCTGATAGCCTGGTGCATGGACCTGCCTTGATGATCCAAATTGATCTCAAGGGAATCAAACGGTTTGCTGGGACACCTGGAAGGTGTTCCCAGCATTTGGACAGCTAGGAGACCAAGTGACGGTATGGGATCCTGGAAGAAGACCCTTAAGCTCTTCTGAATCCTCTGTAAACTGATGTTATGTCACGTGAAGGTACTGAAGATCTGTGCTAAGTCTGAAAGTAGAAGTGGTGTTTCAGGTATTACCTGCATTTGTCCATAAGAGGAATTACTGTGGAAACTGACCTGGCCTGGATTTAAGCTGTGTCCTAACAATGAGTGTTTGCAACCTTGATTGAAATTACCTGTTCACTTATGCCTGCAGCGCATCGTAAATTAGAGAATGTTTATGTTATTGCCTTATTTAATAGCAAACTAGCATTGGGACACCATTCCCAGCATGATTTATACTGCAGGAGCTTCCTACCTGACACTATAATAATACATAGATAATTATAGATATTTATATATCTCAGGGATAGCTCTAGGAACACCCCCCCCCCTCAGGGATAAGTAACCAGAGCAAGAGATGGTAGAGTCCCAGTGAGGAGCAGGATATGAAGCCAGAAGGAACAGATAGGCCTTGCTAGTGCAATGGCACACTTCCTGACTCCAGTCTTCTGGACTGCCTTGCCTAGTTCCTGGATTGCCACGACTAGTTCCAGACTTCATACCCAGTATTTCCGGGCTGTCAGTGACCGCACCACACTGTCCCATCTTTCCAGCCACCACCAGCTTCCACTTGATCTGAGACCAGAGACTTATTCTTGGTAGCAAGGTGTGTGAAAACGTCACCACCAAGGCTACCTGTGGCTTGGTCGAACCCTGACAAAGGCAGGAAAATGGAAGAAAGGGTGCAACAAGGAAGTGAAAACCCTAAAAATGAAGCTAGAGGATACCTTACAATCTAAAATTAAACAGCAGGAACACAGGATTCAACAGGAACAAGATGGTTGTGGATAAGCATGAATCTGTAAGGTGGATCAGAAGTGTTCACAAAGAATGAGAAGAGTGTTCAAGCAGCTGGAGCAAAGTTAACAAATGTTAGATTCGTGGGCCCTTGTGCTGTGGTGGAGTTGGCTCAACTTACAGGGAGGGCCCTGTAGGGCCCCACCAACAGCTGGTGGAACTGTACAAGGGAGAGACTGATTAGGAAGCTTCACCTATACCAGCCCCTTCCCCTTAGTTTGAGCCCTTGGGTTCCAGGGGCCAGTAGGTTTTACGTGAGTCTCTTACAGAACTGGCTACAGCAAAGGTCCAGAATCAAGCTAGGGTCAAAGTCAGGCAGCAGAAAAGGGTGGTCAACATTCAGGCAGACAGAAGACTAGAATGGTCAAGGTCCAAGCAGGGTTCAAGCCCAGGAGTCAGTCCGAAAATAGGCGAGGAAGTCAGTACAGGGACTGGCTGGGACTGAAGGAGAAACTGTAGGCTGGGCTGAAGAGATGACACAGGCAAGAACTGGAACGACAAGGCAGGCAGGGACTGGAATGACAAGGCAGGCAGGAACTGGAACACAGATGCAGCTCGTCTACAAGGTATTCGAGCCATTGCTGAGGCGAAGGTAAGGAGTCCTGGAAGGCCCTTTATAGGGCTAAGGACATGAGTTCATATGCAGGCGCTGTGAGCAGTTTCCCGCCATGGGCCCTTTAAGTTGCACGGTCTGGCATGTGTGCCTAGAGGAGATTCAGAGTGGAGCGGCAATGGCGCCACATCCTGCCACGAAGAGAGGGGTCAGCTGCCTGGCATCGGGCGAGTGGTAGAACTCATGGTACCTTCCTGTGAGCCGCAAATAGCATCACAAATGAAAGAAGATCTACAGAAGGACAGGCAAATCCATGCAAGTGAGTGTCAAAAACTGGTTAAGGGGTAGAAAGTGCTCGAACACAAAAGAGTCCAGATGTAAACATAAGGAGCTGCGGGGGGAGAGGGCAAATACCTTCACCGCCATGCTCGAGGTTGCACCCGCTGCCTCTCAGCCACACCCGAAATCGGGGGCTAGGTCCCCGCCGAAGGTCGGCCACAAGACCGAGGTTTAACTCCGAGGGATCGCGGAAATCACCTCGGGAATTCTCAACTGGGGGAGGGACCCGAGGGTGTCACCGCAGGAGAGCGGGGCTCGTCTGTAAAGGTAAGAGTTCTTCTTGTTTCGGGTTTTCTCCGTTAAATTTACTCTAACGCTGTGAGAGCGTGCAGGTAGTCCCTAACTGCTATGGAGACGGAAAATACTGAAGAGCTGCACTTCCTGCAGGGGTATATGTACTAGGGATGTGCAGCCAAAAAGTTTTCGTTGCATTCGTGATACGTATTCGTGGGGAGTCAATTCCGTTTCATGCAGAAGTATGGAGAATTCCATAAGTTGTCGATCTGTCAATACGTTACTACGGCGAGTTAAATTCCTGTCCCAGCTAAAATTAAAATTAACTACAACCCCCCACCCTCCTGACCCCCCCAAGACTTACCAAAACTCCCTGGTGGTCCAGCGGGGGGTCCGGGAACTCACTCACACCCTCGGTGCTGGTTTTTCATCATGGTGCCGATAGCCTTTGTCACAGGGGCTACCGGTGCCATTGGTCAGCCCATGTCACATGGTCACCGGTGCCATCTTGTGCTCCTTCCATGTGACAGGAGCTGACCAATGGCACCGGTAGCCCCTGTGACATAGTATGGGCAAAGGCTATCGGCGCCATTTTGAGTCCTGGCATCGGACGGCAGGTCGCTCCGGGACCCCCGTTGGACCCACAGGGACTTTTGGCCAGCTTGGGGGGGGCCTCCTGACCCCCACAAGACTTGTCAAAAGTCCAGCGGGGGTCCGGGAGCAACCTCGTGCACGCCGGCCGTCAGATGCCAATACTCAAAATGGCGCCGATCGCCTTTGCCCTCACTATGTCACACATAGTGAGGGCAAAGGCGATCGGCGCCATTTTGAGACTCAAAAGCGCCGTCCGATGCCAATACTCAAAATGGCGCCGATCGCCTTTGCCCATACTATGTCACAGGGGCTACCGGTGCCATTTGTCAGCCCCTGTCACATGGTAGGAGCACAAGATGGCGCCGGTGACCATGTGACAGGGACTGACAAATGGCACCGGTAGCCCCTGTGACACAGGCTATCGGCGTCATGATGAAACCGGCAAACGTGGATGTGAGAATGCAGGGATGGCTTTTGGACTCGCCGCTGGACCACCAGGGAGTTTTGGTAAGTCTTGGGGGGGTCAGGAGGGTGGGGGGTTTAAATTTTTATTTAGGAGGCCGAATAAAACAGAAATCTGTTTAATACGTGGGGAGTCGCGATGCGTTTCGCCTCCCCACGTATTTAACAGATAGGACAAAATAAGTTGCGGATTACAAATACGTGGAAAACGGATGCACACCTCTAATATGTACTAGGGCTGACATCAGATTGAAATCTGATCCGTCTCCAACTGCTATCAGGAGTACACTATACCCATTGGTCCTTAATCCACCTGCTACATGCTAGGAAATTGATTTTACTGAATTTATTACTGTTTTATTGTATGTTTATTTTACTGTATTTACTGATGAATTTTAGATTTGTACACTGCTTTGATATTTGAATAAAGAATAGTGATATATTAAATCAATAAGTTAAACTAAAGTGAGATCAACTGTGGCCTATGGCACTGCACCAGGAAAATAAACTGGGTAGATTAGATGTGTGACAAACTATCACTGTGTGTTTATAGGACATTTGACTCAACCTGTCAATTCAGTTGCTTAATGATGCCAGTTTTATATATATTTATCAGACTCTCTGCAAAAAACACATGGAAAATGACATTATATGGAATACATCTCCATCTATTGTATGGGTGACAGTCAGAACAGTCTGCATACTTTAGTATTCAAAGTGCAAGCTGTATTCTAGAAAAGCTCAATTTATTAGTAGGAGTCTTCTAGAATTCATTTTCTTTTAAATGAAAATTGAGACTGGCAAAAAAATCAATCAGTGTCAACATCTATTCTTCTGTTAGACATGCCTGATTAGTGTAATGGCCTTGTTGTTGAGACTATTCTTTTTTTTCTACTGCAATGCCCTGCAGCACAGTCCTTCAGTTTATAAATGTAGGAAGTGCACAGAATTGCATCGCCAGTGTAGAAGTAGCTGCAAAGAGCTCTTTCCGTAAGTGGAATGTCAGTCGTTTGTTCGCTCTATTTTAAATTCATGTGGGAGTTCTTTCAAGGTCCTTCCTACTCTTCTCTATATCATCCAACCTGCTACAAATGTACAAGAGGAAACCTCACACATTCACCAACTTCATGGACTAGGGTAATATGTCAATGGGCATCTTTAGAATCCCCTAGGAGGATTATGCAGTACACGTTGAACAATCTCCATCTTTTCCAAGAGCTATTTCTCGGTTTAACATCTCCTGTGAGTGACTAGTTTTTCCGCTCTTCCTAAAAAAGGGTCAGGATCCACAAGTTTAAAAGGCCTAAGCACTTAAAAGAAATCTCCAGTAAAGAGGGATAAGGATGCATCAGCCCATGGAGGCAGGAACCTCACCTAATACTGCTGAATTCATCCCTGACTGACTGACGGCCTGCATTCTATCTTCAGCCTGGTACATCTGAATGTGTACCCGCTGAGAAGAAATGACTGTTGCTGCTGCTGCTATTTATTAATGGAAGTTACCAATCTTCAGTGTGACAATGCCTGTGGATGAGATCTGTAAATATCTTCTATTTCTGTAAAGAAACACTGCACTGTTTGGGAAGGTAACTGTGGCTGTAATTTATAAGGTGTCAGCCTAGGGAACGAGAACTGCTGCAGGTTGCTCTTAGCCGGTTTCCCAAGCAAGGTAGCAGAGGAGAGCTAACCCCTTATACAGAAAGGTCTGAGAGAATTCACTCCCAAACCCACTATGTCATCTGAATGACCACTGGAAAAAGAACCCTCACCCTGAACTGGATGATCCCCCAAATATATGTGTCATATTTGAATGTCTTACATTCATGGATATTTCTGAATTTCTTCTTTAGTATCTTGATCATAAGGTCATTGGACCAGACCACCGCATCAATGACTTTATGATCAGGATACTAAAAAGGAAATCTACCAGAATGCAAAAGCAAAATTTGCTTACCGTACATGGTGTTTTCCGTAGATAGCAAAATAGTTTAGCCATGCTGTCTGGGCGACATAGCCATGTGTCCCCTCCTACCTCCCTGGACAGCCATAGACTACTGTTGCATATCTGCTTAATAATCAACTGAGGGGAACGCTCGATACGCGTGGGAAGTAGCCACGCAGCCGCAGATGAAAAGACTTCTCGAGCTTAGAGAGAAAGCTTCGCCCCGTGACAACCGGATGACTTCTCCCAGAAAGCATGGCTAAATAAGCCTGCTTATGGACAGAAAATAGAATATATATTCCTCAGGAAAGGAAAAAGGGAGATGACAGGGGAAATGTAGGCAGGGCTCACTTATAATGACTGAGAGAGGGCTCTGAGGGAGGAGCCCCAGGTGAGGGAGGGCAGGGACCTTCGGCACACAGTATAATTGAAGAGTGGGGGTGCCGGCTCAGAGGAGAAGGAGGGGGCTCACAGCAGCCTAGGAGAGTGCTGCAGACTCCTCAAAGAGACTGGATAATTATGACTGTCCTAAGAATTCACATAATGTGATTAGCACGCTGTGCTAAAGAAACTTAGAGACGAGTAACAAGGGGATAAGAGATCCACAAGCTGTAAGTGACTCTGTTTGGGCATTGAGCAGATATCAGAATCAATTACAGAGGTGACCTTGCAGTCGGTGAGAGCGTTAAGCAGAACTCTGAAAGCTGTCTGGACTTTACAGGGGCAGCAGAGACTGGGTGAGGGGTAAACGTGTTTCTTCCGGGAATCTTTACTGAATGTATTCAGAAATAAAGATGAGAATACGGATCTCTGTCTAAACAAGCAAGTTTTTGGGATAAGAGATTTTGGACTTCAGGAGAAGCTCAAGGGCATGAGTCTACTTGTGAAAATCTTGAGTCTTCAAGGAGTTTCCAGAGGAGACAGGATTCAGTTCAGGAGTCTAAAGTGTGGAAGTGTTCAAGCCATAGACTTGATTACAACAAGTTATGTCTCAGTAGGGTAGTCTGAAAGCAAGGAATAAAAAAAGAGTCCTGCAGAGTGGAACTGGCAGGGGAAGTCAAGCCTATGTTTGAGGATCAAAGTGAGGACAACACCTCGCTACACAGAAACATAAGATGTTCATAATTAAAATGCTCAGACATTTCAAGATCAGGAGTAAAGATAGCCTTTGGCAGATCTGCAGTTTTTCACCTCCAGAGGTTTTGCTCTCTCTTCTCGGCCATTTTTTCTGTGGACTTCTTTGTTTTCCTTATCTCTAATATACTGAAGCATAAGAAGAGATTATGATTTTTCCCCTCCTGGATAAGTTCAACCTATCGGTGGCATCTGCAGGGATGAAAGGCGAGTTTTCCTCTGATGCTAGGGTATCGTGTGAGGTGTGAATCAGAGAAATGCCAAGAGAAACCCCACCGAGATTATAGCGCATACTCCCGCTGCTGTGGGAATCCCGCCAAGCTATCTTTGAGCTTGTGATCGGAGGGTTTCACTTCCCCACTAAAGCCCTGAGCCTGTCTGGCTCTCTATAGCCTGTAACTGGGAGTAAGAGAGCAGGGGAAAAAAAATCAACATTGCCAGTGTCTTGTCGCGAACCAATACTGGCTTGGCTCCAACAATAATGAATGCTAACTTGACAGACGGAGGATCAACAGCTAAGGCTGGTGGGGTGCCTGAGAATATTACTATGTGAACGCTGTGGCAGTCAATTGCTGACCTAAAGGGAGAAATTTACTTCCCAACACTACAGTGTTTAAAAAGAAGGTTTGAAGGACTAGCAGAATACATGGATTTGCCCAAGTCAAATATTCATACATTGATTCAAACGATGATAGTGGAAAAAAAAATAGGAAGAATTGGATGACTTTAAAATTTTGGTAGCCAAAATGCCAGGAGAATGGGGACTTTGTAGAACTTTATGTGCCAGAGAAATATTGGTGTTATTGACTTTCTCCAGGAGCCAAATATCTCTGAAATGGAGTTATTTAAAAAAAAATACTTTGTTGTTGATAATTTACAAAAATTATGTTGCCTCCTATGACCAAGACTGATTATAGTGGTACACAAATTTTTAGAAGTTGTCTGCTTCTGCAATAAAAAGTACCATTTATTACTGATATTGATGTGCTAAATTCAAATATGACAAATCAGCTGACCAGCTACTGTTTCCATGATATTTAAGTTTTTACATTTTATATCTATGTCTATTGCATAAACGTAGATCTTTTCATGTATTTATGGTTACATAATATTTCACCTGTCCTGTTTATGTAACACTTTAAAAATTAAATCAGCAATAGGATTATAGAAATAAAATTTACTATAAAGCAAAAGGCCAAAAACTATTATGTATATATAGCAAATGACGATAGATGATTATATATCACTCTGCTTTGTAAGCTGATTAAGGCTTGCGGCCCATTGCGAGGCGGGAGGCCGCGGATTGAAATTTCAAAGCAAAGATCGTTTATGATATTGTCATTTGCCTTTATTTAGTTGAAGGTTTGTGGATTGGACTGTTGATCCTTTTCCCTCTCTTTTTGTTTCTGGGGTATATATATATATGTACATAGTTTAGAACTTATTCAGTGGCTACTCGGTTCTTCTTGGCTTGTCTCCTGTAATCATTAAACGGAACATCTCTCGTCACTGCCCAGCAATAGTCTGCAAGCATTGATGGGCTCCATTTGCCCTGATACCGATTTTCCATTGCTGCAATGTCCTGGTGTAATTGCTCACCATGCTCATCGCTCACTTTTCTACAGTTTGGTGGGAAAAAAATCTAGATGAAAGTGCAAAAAATATATCTTTAGTAATATGTTGCAGCCAAGGCTTTTGTATGCCTTGAGGAGGTTTTCCCATCAACTTCAAGTTGTCTGCCTTGTTGTTTCCAAGAAAATTTGGTACTAAGTGAAAGGCTTTCTACGCCATCTTTTCCTTGCCATGCAATGCAAAGTTAAATGCATTATCTCGAAGACATTCACAAATCTGAGGGACAACAAAGACACCTTTACCTTAGTGTCACTTAACCGAGGTACTTGAAGGCTACTTCAGTTTGGTCCATTGGCTTTGACAAAGTTCTTCATCACACCCAGCTTGACGTGTAAGGGGGGGGTAGGGGTAACAAAATCTTCCTTGATTCAACAAGTACTAGATGCTGAACACTTTTCCTCCATGACTTCTAGGAATAATATAATGCAATCCATATCATGTATGATGCAATAGGAGCTTCAGATTGTATCATTCATTGTTGTGCCCAAAAAGCAAGTACTGTCCAAACCCAGTCAGATTTATTTATAGATTCTGTCAAAGATGTATATTAGTCATTTCTGGTTTAATTTGAAATTCTTTCCCTTCTTAACTCACTTGTCCTCTGCAATTCCCAAGTCAAGGATTGTATATACCTACCCAGTAGCCTACCTTGAAAACTAAAGCCAATCAACAATTTCAAGTATAATTTTCATTCTCAGTGACCTAGATTTAGTAAAGTTTGACTACATTCATTTCAGAAGCATTTTGGCTGTAAACCATTGTTATCTTTTTGTTGAATTTACACCTCCTTAAACTGTTTTGTCTCTCCTAAAAAATGGCCCAGCCCAAGGTGGGGACCCAAGATGGCGATGTAGCAGCACCACAGAAGCGTCGCTCTTCAATTGTGGTTTTGAAACTCTGTTTTCCTCTTGAAAAATGCCGCATTCGGCCCGGAAAAGAAGGACTAAGGAGAGGGACTCGGTAGGGAACCCCCAAAACCGGACCGATGGACGCCCGCGTAGTGCCTGGACTTACCATGCCGGGAGGACACCCGCAGGAGTCGCTTCAGGAGAGCCCTATTTCGGCAGAACTGCTCCGGGACTTAGAGACCTCAATGTCCCCGGTGATTAGAACGCCGCCAGCGAACCCCGCGGAGGTCAGGGAGGCTCATCGGGAGTCGACCCCGACGCGACCCGATGAGGTCACCAGCCCCGGAAGCACGGGGGGAGAGCTAACAGCAGACGCCGCGGTGGAGCCCGAGGCTATCGGAGGAGCTGAGCGGATTACAGCGCGAGGAGAAAAGACGACATCAGGGGATAATAATATGGAGAAAGAATTGAAACTACGAAGAAATCTTATTCCATTGGTGAGACCTCCTGATATAACTTTAAGTACAATTTGGGAAACGTTAGTAGTTTTGAATGAAAATATTTTTCTTCAGTTAAATCCTGTAGTAACTAAAGTGGAAGATCTGGGTTTGCAAGTTAAAGTCCTACAAGAAGAAAAAGTTAAACAACAACGTGTAATGGACTCGGTGCAACAAAACATAGGGAATTTAAAAGATTTGTATTCAAATTTGATTAAAGAAAACCAACTCCTAGACAAAAGGCTTGAGAATGTGGAGAACCAAACACGGGGGAAAACTCTGAGACTGATTAATTTTCCAAAAGTTCCTTTGGTCTCAGCAAGAGATATGTGGGTGAAATATGCACAAGAAATATTGAAATTCTCAGATCAGACAATGCCACCATTAACAAAAATTCATTATGTGATACCATGGAAAGAAAAACGTGTTCAAGGCCAAGAATTTCGAGTTCTTTCCCCCTTAAATATTTCAGAGTTGCTTGAGACGTCAGACACAAATTTGGCCCAACCTGCAACATTAATTGTTTCTTTCCTGTTGGATTCAGATAGGGATCTTGTGATGAAAATGTATTTTAGAAATATAAAAGAATTATTTCTTCAGTTGAAAGTACAAATTTTTCCTGACGTTGCGAAGAAAACACAGGAAAGAAGGAAACAATTTTTGTTAATGAGACCGCAGGTTTTAAATATGGGTGCAAAATTTAAGTTAAAATTCCCATGTAATATAAGGTATCAGGAAGTTAATTTCACATTTTATACTCCATCTCAATTGTTAAAATTTATATCAGATAGAGTGACTCCCAATACAGAAACAACTGCCCCTGATGTCTCTATACCTTACGGATCGATACTGTAAAACCGCGGGAGAGCGGACGAACACCCGCTCTCCCGGCGCACGCACCGGCCCTTCGCCAGTGCGAGCTATACAGTATTCAAATGAGGTGACGCGGTGCAAACGAGGGAAAGGAGGCGCTAGGGACACTAGCGCGTCCCTAGCGCCTCCTTTTGGCCTGGAGCGGCGGCTGTCAGCGGGTTTGACAGCCGCCGCTCAATTTTGCCGGCGTCGGTTCTCGAGCCCGCTGACAGCCACGGGCTCGGAAACCGGACGCCGGCAAAATTGAGTGTCCGGTTTTCGGCCCGACAGCCGCAGGCCGAATTCAAATTTTTTTTTTTTTACCTTTTGGGGACCTCCGACTTAATATCGCCATGATATTAAGTCGGAGGGTGCACAGAAAAGCAGTTTTTACTGCTTTTCTGTGCACTTTCCTGGCGCCGGAAGAAATTAGCACCGACCTTTGGGTCGGCGCTAATTTCTTAGAGTAAAATGTGCGGCTTGGCTGCACATTTTACTTACTGGATCCCGCGCGCATACCTAATAGGGCCATCAACATGCATTTGCATGTTGAGGGCGCTATTAGGTGCCGCGGGTGGGCCGCGTGGTTTCCTCCCCTTACTGAATAAGGGGTAAGGGAAAACACGCGTCCAGAGCAGGCTGACAGTGCGCTCCGACGGAGCACACTTTACTGTATCGACCTGTTAGTAAGCTACTGTTCTATTTAATTAAGTAGTAAGCCCAACTACTATTTCTTCTGTAATGTTATAGTATGATTTTGCTCTCACGAGAATTGGATCCCCTCATCTTGAGAACTATGATGTTAGTCATTAATTTGGATGGAATATATTTGTGTTTAGTTATAATATTGATATATGGAGGAAGGCTAACTTTTTGTTTCCTGTTCAGTCATGTTTATCCTGATTGTTAAATGTAATAATATCATAAATAAAAAATTAAAAAAAAAAATGGCCCAGCCCAAGAGAACTTTTTTAGCTCCCTTTGCCCTGAATGTCAGTAAGAATTTGGGTATGCGCCTTTATCATTTTAAATATTGTTAAAACTTTTTCAGGCTTGTGCATGGATCAGATTGCTTCAAGATGCATTTCACCCTGATTAAAGGGTTGTATTTCTTAGCCTTCAGCCAGACATTAAGTTTGGGCTACATTTTTCCAAGTGGTACACTATGAATTGTTCCATTTCTTATGTATCTAAATGCATCCAAATGCAAAATGGCGGACAAAATCACAAGCTCACACTCTGTAATACATAGAGAAGCAGTGTGAGAAAAATACTAAAACAAAAAAACAAAACTCAGATATAGGTCCAAAATCATGTAAAAAATCAAAAGCTGAAATCCTTTTTTAAACATCCAAAAAGTCCAACTTCTCACATTTCATAACCATAGTAGGTCCCCTGCGTTTTGTAAATGTGCTGCATCAGGAGGGGCAAACCTAAAGAGAAGGAAGTCTTCGTATACAGTACAAGTCCAATATTATAGGTTAAACTTCAAACATCATTCTTTGACGCATACTTTTGCTTTGAAATTTTGGGCCAAGTCTGTGGGGAAAAAGTACCCGTGGACTTTGTCCCAAAACACAGTTTGAAAATTGTCCCCATTATGTTTTGTTGGCAACTTTACATATGTGAAATGTAATAAACAGAATGCTAAAAAATGATTGGATATTTCAAAGCAAACATAAAAGGACTTAATAGGGACATAGGTTTCCTCACTCTTTATCAGAAATAATCCTAGCTCTCCGTGTCACCTAGTACCTCGCTGATAACACATCACCCCTCCCGTATCCCATCTTCGTATCTGAAAACAAGAAGAGAGAGAGCAGAGCCCCCGAGGAGCGAGTACCCCTAGGTAAGCTGGTGAAGGCAGAGTCGCGGAGAACGAATTCCCCGAGTGCAAGTATTCTTGGACAGCGAAGCTAGTCCAATGGAGTCCCTTGCTAACTCGTTTAGGAGTAGCAAAGACCTTTTAAAGTGGAAGCAGATGACGTCACTACGGGGGACGACCCCGAGGTTCGCGCCCTTGCCAGTACATCTCTGGAACGCGCGCGCCCTTACGTAATCAGGAACATGGTGGATCCGCAGCGTCAGGCCAGCTCGGGGATGCCAGGAAGTACGGCGAAGAGAAGCCACGGCAGCATCTGTCCGTCAGACCCGAAGAAGGAGTTGCCTCTAAGGTAAGAGGGTGGAGCGAGGGCGAGAACAGGCACGAACGCAACAATTCGTGAGCACATGCGAACATGTACACACGGCTAGCCGATTTTATAACATGTGCACATAAAAACTTATCCATGTTATAAAATCGGCGCATCCATGTGCGTGCGCCGGCAAATGTGTGCACATTTGCGCCCATGTTGGGCTCTTAAAATCTATCTGTTAGATTATAAACCCTCTATGTCAGGCAAATACTGAATCTTGTGCTTGGGTTTGGAAAGGCAAATAATTTAATCGAAATAATTTACACCTGTTCTGTATAGTGATTATCTGTTTCTGGAAGGATAGCTACTCCACAGATTCACAAGAAAACTGAAATAAATATTGTAATTATATAAAAGAGAAATTCATTTGTTTGCTTTGTTCCACTTACATTTTTATGAGTGAAAAAAATAATCTTTTTATTTCAGTTTTGGAAAATAAAATAGTTTTGATTACCTCTTCCCTGTAATCGCTGCTAGAAACATATTCTCCCTTTGTGGCTTGTGTCTGCAGCAGATATTCAAAGGGCAGAAAATAAATGACTCTGCTCGCAGAGATAAATACAACCAGACCACCTTATAATACAAATGCTGAATATGTTTCCATAGTAACTCTTGCTACGCTATAAGGTCTTGATTCACCAAAATTTGTGACCCTGGAAAAATTTCCAGCAAAAGATATCCACAGAATCCCTTAATGTAGGTTCAGATTATTTTTATTAAAAGAAAAAGATGCAGCTCTGGGGCCTTGCGCAAGGGAAAAATTGATCCTCTCCTCCATTGCTGGGTTTTTTGTCTGGTCCCTGCTGTGACTGGTTTAACACACTGTCAGAGATGAGCCAGCCAGCAAATCTGCTGGATGAGGCAAACCACAGCCAAGGCCAGAAATCTGGCTTCATTTCAAAAGCCAAAATGAGCCAACATGAATTAATTAACACACACAAACTACCTCCCTCACCATTAGTACACTAAACAAAAATAAAATTAACTGTTTTCCAACCTTCCTGTGTGGCTGTGCTTTCATTTATTTTCAGTTTCTACTTGTGCCTTTATTTTTTTCTTGGCCTATTTTCTAATCTCACTCTTTATTCAAATTTTTCTTTCCTGCCAAACTCTCATTTTGCTCCTTCCTTCAGTTTCTTTTTTTTTTTTGTCCCCGTTTTCTTTCCTCCATCTCCGTGTATACACAGCAAGTTTGCTAACCGTAAACAGTGTTCTCTGTAGACAGCAGGACAAATTAGCCATGACACATGGGTGACATCATCCGCAGGCACCAAATGGACCCTTTTCTCTAAGCTCATAGAACTTGCACTACTATGCATGCATGGTAGTTTCTCCACAGGCGTTGTCTCGTCAGCCCCTAAGTTGATTTTAGTACTAAGTCTAGCTGGGTAGTCGGCTCAGTGTGCTGCAGCAGTCAAAAAAGCAAACAGAATGTAGGAATTATTAAGAAGGGAATGGTTAATAAAATGGAAAATGTCATAATGCCTCTAAATCGCTCCATGGTGAGACCGCACCTTGAATACTGTGTACAATTCTGGTCGCCGCATCTCAAAAAAGATATAGTTGCAATGGAGAAGGTACAGAGAAGGGCAACCAAAATGATAAAGGGGATGGAACAGCTCCCCTATGAGGAAAGGCTGAAGAGGTTAGGGCTGTTCAGTTTGGAGAAGAGACGGCTGAGGGGGGATATGATAGAGGTCTTTAAGATCATGATTGTTTGTGAACAAGTAGATGTGACTCGGTTATTTACACTTTCGAATAATAGAAGGACTAGGGGGCATTCCATGAAGTTAGCAAGAAGCACATTTAAGACTAATCAGAGAAAATTCTTTTTCACTCAACACACAATAAAGCTCTGGAATTTGTTGCCAGAGGATGGGGTTAGTGCAGTTAGTGTAGCTGGGTTCAAAAAAGGTTTGGATAAGTTCTTGGAGGAGAAGTCCGTTAATGGCTATTAATCAAGTTTACTTAGGGAATAGTCACTGCTATTAATTGCATCAGTAGCATGGGAACTTCTTAGTGTTTGGGTACTTGCCAGGTTCTTGTGGCCTGGTTTGGCCACTGTTGGAAACAGGATGCTGGGCTTGATGGACCCTGGTCTGACCCAGCATGGCAATTTCTTATGTTCTTATGTTCTAATAATGAGCTTCATGCATTAGTGCATTAACAAAGTGGCATGAGATAAACACTGTGGATCCCTAAAGGCTAGAGGATAGAAATGAAGAAAAGGGTGCATGGGGGTAACTTGCTAGAGCTAGAAGACATAGGGCTTACTTCCCTTAATCAATAAGCCTTGATGCAACTGCAACATTGCTCTCCACTTCAATGGCAAAGGAAAAAGAGAAAATGAATTCAGACAACAACCAATCAGGGCACCAACTTTTACGGTCTAGGGAACTGATAAGCATGGGGGTAACCTGACAGAGCAGCAGTTACTACCTTTAACCAATAAGCCTTGATGCTTTTAACTTAACATCGCTCTCCGCTTTGACAGTTGGGGAGGGGCAGAGAAGATGAATTGGATTCAGACGACAATTCACATGGTCTGGAGTACTGATACACAAACATAAGAGAAAAAGCACAGGACTGCTTCTATGGCCAAGTACATAAGCAAAGCACATCAAGCAACACTGTCTGAATTTTCAAGAAGGCTGCCCACCCAGTAAAAGTGTTGCTTACAGTAATTTTTTATGGGTTATCATAAGACTTGAGGATAACTGTACGGAGTGGCAGTAGCTACCCTTAAAAGAAACATGAGGTGACCTGCATGGCATGGCAGATACTACTATAGAGAGCTTGCTGGGCAGACTGAAAGGACCATAGTAACATATGTTACTATGTATATTATAGGACTATTCTGGCCAACATGGAATAACACTTTCCAAGTGAGAAATTTCAGAGAAGCTAACTCCAATGGCTCAAAGGATGGCTTCATAAGTTGCATTAGAACTACATTCAGGTTACATGGAACAGGTGGCTTGACCACGGGAGGTTTAGTATGCCAGAAGCCTTTCATAATTTTGATACCTTTTGGAAGAGTGGAGATCAGTTTATCTTTATCTGAATATGGAGATTGCTATGGCACTAAGATGGACCCTCACCGACGAGGTTCCAAGATATGAGGAAGAAAGAAATACCAAGTATTGAAGCAGTTAACACACAAATGGCCCAGAGAGCTTTATTGACACCAGGACAAGAATTTTTTCCATTTGAAACCATATGCTCTTCTACTTGAAGCCTTGCTGTTGGACACTAGCATATACTCAACCTCCTTAGTAAAGAAGTGGAGTGTTCAGCGAGCATTCAACATCTAGACTGTTAGGTTGAGTGAGAAAAGTTTCACATGATATGAACTACTTCCTTCTTGAGTCAGTAAGGATGGATCGGCCCCCTAGAGGGATCAAGAGACTAATGACATTTGCCCTAGGTATACAAACTGCACTTGTCTGGGCCATGCTAGTGCAAGAAGTCACAGGCAGGTCCCGATCCTTGACCGCTTTTGCACTGTTTTGGCTATCAGCAGAATTAGTGGAAAAGAATACATGACACCTGCATTCCAGGTGAGCATTCTGAGAGGAATGGAACTTTCCATTTTTTTTGTTTTCCTCTGATGCATGTCCCAAAGGTGTGTCCCAAATGTTGAACAGCCTGTCAGCTGTTTACTGGTGTAGGGACTGTTTATGAGGGTGAAACACTGCTGAGGCAGTCTGCTAATCTTTGGCGACTCTTGAAAGGTGGATCACTTGTAAAACAGCATGGTTTCTGTATGCCCATTTTCATATCCTTACTGCCTCCTAGCGGAGAGTCCATGAACTTGTACTTCCTTGCTTGTTGACATAAAACATGGAGACGTGGGTGTCGATTTGAATGAGAATTCTTTTTCCCTCAAGGAGATATGAGCATGCACTTAAGGCACGTTCGATTGCTCAAAGTTTCAGCAGGTTGATTTGAAACTGCCTTTCTAATAACTACAAAGTCCCTTGGGATTTTGTAAGATGTGGGCGTCTAGCCACCAGTGCAACTCCTGTTCATTTCCTGTGAGACATCCACTAAAGTCACCAAGGGCTGAGTCAAATGGTCCCATTAAGAGCAGAGGCCCCATTGTAGGAGTTGAATGTGGAGGCAGGTTAGAGATGCCACATGAACCGCCACGGTCATGTTGTCTAGAACAACCAGCAGTTCTCTGGCTATAGTTTGGTTCATGTTCATCAACTGATGAGACAAGGAATTGAGAACGTTCGCTCAATCTGTCGTAAGAAATGCTCTCCCTTATAGAGAGTCCATCTATGCAACAATGAATTTGATTTTCTGAGAGAGGATCAGGGCTGATTTTTTTAATTCACTAGGAATCCTAGGGATTGCAGGTGATGAAGTGTCTTCTGTAGAGACATCAATATTCCTTCTCTCCATCCCAAACATTATTTCTAAATCTATAGCAGATATCATTAACCGCTCCTTGACACAAGGACGGGTACCAGAACAACTAAAACCAGCCATTCTTAAACCACTTCTAAAAAACCCAACCTTCCGACCACTGACCCTGCAAATTTCCGCCCCATAGCTAATCTACCTCTGATCTCCAAAATTATGGAACGAATAGTAAACAAACAATTTTCAGAATACCTGGAGGAGAACAATATTCTTTCCCCATACCAATTTGGATTCCGAAAAACTCAAAGTACTGAAGCCCTTCTAACCTCGCTATCGGACTCCATCCTCCTAAACTTGGGAAAAAAACAGTCTTACCTCCTTGCACTACTCGACCTATCCACGGCGTTTGACACCGTGAATCATTCCATTCTTCTAGAGCGGCTATCAGACATTGGTATTCAAGGAGTGGCATTCAGCTGGTTTAAATCGTTCCTAGATAATAGATTTTACAAGGTTAGGATCAACAACAAGGAATCACACCCCATCAAATCAAACCTGGGAGTCCCACAAGGATCATCTCTCTCTCCTACCCTCTTTAATAGTTACATGCTCCCACTTTGCCAACTACTTTCCAATCTAAAATTAACATATTACCTATACGCTGACGATGTCCAAATTCTTCTCCCAATCACAGATTCCCTGCAAAAAACCTGGTCTTACTGGAATAGTTGTCTGCAATTGATCAATAATCTTCTTGCTAGCCTCAACCTGATCCTCAATACAAATAAGACCGAGTTCCTCATCATTTCACCGGATGAAAACCAAGCTCTCCTCAACTCCCCAAGCGCTTCTCAATTCGCTAAAACAGCTATCAACCTCTCCCCTTCTGTCAGAGATTTAGGGGTTCGGCTCGACAACAAATTCAATTTTAAATCTTTTGTCCATAACACCACCAAAGAATGCTTCTTTAAATTACAAGTACTCAAAAAACTAAAACCTCTCCTGCATTTTCGAGACTTCCGTCTGGTGCTTCAATCTATCATCCTCTCTAAATTAGACTACTGCAATTCCCTCTTGCTAGGTTTCCCTGCAATAACTATCAAACCCCTGCAGATGGTCCAGAATGCCGCCGCCAGGATACTCACCAACTCAAATAAAAGAGACCATATCACTCCCATACTTTGGGCTACCCGTCAAATTTAGGATTTCCTTCAAAGTTCTCATGATGATCCACAAGGACATCCACAATATCGCCCCTCTCAAGCTCAGTAATCAATTCCGTCCACACACTTCAGACAGACCGGTCAGGAGAACGTACAAAGGCTCCCTGTATGCCCCCCCTGCCAAATCCTCGCTAAGAAAACGAGCATTTTCAACAGCAGGGCCTACTCTATGGAATACTCTTCCACCAGATCTACGGCAAGAACCTAGTCACCAAACCTTCAAGAAAAATCTAAAGACGTGGCTCTTCATGCAAGCCTTCCCGGAAACTCAAGCTCACTCTGACGCTTTTCAAAAGACATGGACTAAGGCGCAAGGATAAATTGGTCACACCCCACTCTCGACTCAGTCCCCGAGGCCTCATCGGGGAGCCTTTTTCCTCTGCTTCTTCCACCCGACCTACCCCTCCCTCCAATTTCTCCTCCCTTTTACTCCCCCTTTACTCCACTGAATCCTAGCTTCAAGTCTTAAGTCTTTTACAATATTACGGCATTAATGTCTTATAGTTATCTCGCATTCAGTTTATAAGGTTTCCATTTGTTCCTTGCATTCTCCAAATGTTCCCAATGTTCTGATGCTATAATATTTTATATTCAAAGTGTTCCGATGTTCTAACGTTTTATGTTCTATGTAATCGCCACTCGCGACAGTTCTGTTACACTGTAAACCGGTATGATCTGTATACTTTACAGGAATGTCGGTATATAAGAATTCAAAATAAATAAATAAATAAACACACACATTCTTTGGCATGGACAGGTTTATTTTTATGTACTTCTGAACCTCTTAATACCCCTGCAGGTGAACTCCTGCCTCCAACTCACAGAGCCCCTGTCCCCAACTTACACAGACTGGGTCACTGCTCTGCAAGATTGGGAAGTGTGGCCTCCCTCCCAAGGAGAGGTTACATTTAGAATTCTTTTTCACCTTGTTCTATATATTTGGATTCTTTAGTAGTAGTAGTGTGCAGACTTTGAAAATGCTAAAGAACACATCCTAGCCCATGCTCTCACTTATTTTCACTTCACTGCTTATTCAGTTTCTGTTTACGCAACATGTGTTACAATAGGCCTAGTCACCTATACAAAGAATAGTACAAATCACCAAAATACATCAAAACAACAGCCATCCCAACAAAATATAATCATGAAACTCCTTATTTCAGCATCACCCTCCTCCTACTCTCATAAGAAAGATGGAACAGACTGCATTTACAAGCTTAAGCAATAATTATTACACTCCCTACCAAACCTACACAAAATATCTTCCTAGCCCTCCCCTACTAAGCATAGATCTAAATACAACCTACGACAATATAATTAACAGGAGGGGAAAAACCCCAAGGCCCAGCTAAGAAAAACAAACACTACATGCAGAGAAGTACAATAAATCTTCCCCAGAAGTATCTAATCCAATCAGAGATGACTTGATAAACAGAAAAAAAACCAAAACATTAAAAAAACATCCTCAAACCCTTCCTGGTCGCTCCCGAACAAGCTCCCAAAAGGGACAACCCACCTTTGGCCTGTTCCTTCAGGAGTGACCCCCTTTGGCCTCTTCTTATAGTGGAGCAGGATCAAGATGATAATTAGGAAAAGGATGTTAGAGAACTGTGGCATTTGACACCATTGGAGGTGAGAGTGGAAACGAATTACCTCAGTTTTAGGAAAAGGATAAAAGGCCTGGCTTTTTCCATCATATTTTAGGTCTCTGTAAGTTTCTCTTAAAGAGATAGTGGGCATTTCCGATTAGGAGTTGATTTCAAAACCTTTTAACTGCTGTTTTTAATTGTAAACCGCTCTGGCCAGATCTGGAATGTGTTGTGTGGTACATAAGAAACAATCAATCGTGTCCCTCCAATAAAATATTTCCAGCAGTCCTTTCCTAGGGAGAATGGAGGGGGGTCCAAACGGCAGAGCTTCTCGCCAATGGCAAAGCAAGTCCCCTGATGTTCCTGTTGTCCCTCCTGTGGCAGTCACCTCATGTGAAGGACCCATGGTAATGTCAGCAGGTGGGGGGAGGGGTGGGAGCAAAGGGTTGAGGCTAAGGTTCACCTAAGAGGAGAGAGTGTCCCTTCAAAAACAAACATCTTCAGCAGCCTTTTCTTTAGGGAAACGCAGATGGCAGAGCTTCCCCCAGAAGGACACTTCTGCAGTACACTCAGTTTCCTGAGCTTTCATGAGATGATGTCATTGCTGGGCACAAGGCCCATTGCCTTTGGGGTAAAGCAATATATGCCATGGTCCTTGGGGCTTGTACTCTTTCTTCATGGGTAATGTGTGCTTCTCATTATTGCAACATAAGACTTTATTCATGGAAAAACTCAGTTCAACAGGACAATCTAACGTATCTGAATTGCAGATTCAGATACATGAAACTTTATTGGCATGACAAACATCCATTGTTGCCTAAGGAAAACTCCACAAGAAGCTTCCCTTTGAAATGAGCCTTACTGCAAGCCCTGCAGGAAGTGGCCCTGAAAGTGATGAGGAAATAATTACAAAGTACAGGTGAGAAATAACTTTGTATTTTGCATAGTACATGGAGGAAATGCCTTACTGTTTCTACTTCTCCAGTGCTACACTGTATGCAGAGTATATCTTCAGGTTTCCATTTCAGTTATCGGCTGCACATTTTTTTTTTCTCATTTGTGGTCACTTATTCTATATTTGATGAAGCTCTGTCTGTGTTTTGTGTATGTGAGCAAGGTGAGGTTTTCTGCTACTGTGTAGCTCATATGTAAAGACTTACAGTGGTCTAACTTGCTTTGTTTTTCAATTCTGCACCTCTCAGCAGGAGCTATATTGGTGTTATAGCACCTGTTGTAATATCTGCAATGTTGCCTTCCCATTTTTAGTGCTGTCACAGTATGGTAGATTTCCTACCTAGGAGCGCAGGGGCATTTTGCAGGGTTTTGTGTTATTTCAAAAGTGCCTGGTAGTGCAAGGATTTTTGGAAGCAACATAAAAAAAACATTGGGTCTATTTACTAAACTGATTTAGTATTATCACAGGCTTTAATATATGTTAAAAGCACTAACATGGCTCCCTAAACCAAATTTTGCATTAATGCAGACTAATCACCGCTTTCCATGCGAACATGCAAATGAGTACATTATCATGCAAAATCATGATAATGAGTTCATTGCCATGCTAATACCACTTACTCAAGCTATATTAATGATGCTCATGAGTGGAAGTTAACTGCAGCTCAAGAGCTGTGGCTAATTCTCTTGGGCACAGCACTGCATGCTAACGTGCATGCTGATGTTTTGCCTTGCCTTGCCCCAGAAATGCATAATGCCAATTGAAGTCCTGAATTAACCTCCCTAACATTGAACTCCTCCACCCTGGTACCAAAATCCTTTTGTCAACTATTCCCTCCCTGTGGGCCCCCCTAAAATTAATAGATTTCTAAACCCCACTCCTCTACCCAAAATGCCACCCCCCCTGCTGGGTCTTTAACTGAGCAGGAGCAATCCCTGGTTGCTCCTGTCCTATTAGCGCCAACATCCAAAATGGTGCTGGCTGACCTGAGACCATGTGGGGCAAGGGGGAGCCTTGGGTCAGTGCGCCACAAAACACAACGGTCAAAAATGCACATTCTTGTGGTCCCCTTGGCCTCTGTTGCCTCCATGACTTCTCTAGGAATGGAGATGAGATTTTCTGGTGTTCCCGCAGACTTTCCATTGTACCTGCATCCTTTGCAGTGCTTTCACAACAACTCTCCTCTCCTAAGCACAGAAAGGCATCAGTCCTTGGGGGGGGGGGGGGGGGGCGACTGCTTCACTCTGTGGCACATCTGGACACAAACAGCACAGTTCTGGATTACTGGAACAGTAAACCCTTGATCCTTATCCTCAAGGAGCAGGAGGATTAACCTTCTTTCCTCTCCAACTCCCTCCGGCCAGCAGACCAGACTGCAGCTGCCACTCTCCAGCTATTCTCCACAGGACTCCCTGTTTCAACCTCTTTAAACCTCTAGGGTCAAACTTTAAATACCAAGGGAACCTGCAAAAACATCTCCCATGAGGGGTGGCCCATGTGACACTCCTACATACTATTTCTCTAAGGAAACTGAGGGTCCTTACAGGAGAAGAGTTTAAGTCATTCTATCAGCTCAGTGTAACTGGTAGATTTAATTGCAGTGGAAGGGGTAGGGTGGGCTTGTAACCGGCCAATGGTTTTTATTTTTTACATAGAGGGCTCTCAGAGCTTTTTCTTGCAGGGTCTTTATAGTCAACTTAAAGTTCTCAGATGCACTTTATTGCTGGGCCAAGACATGATGTGCTCTACCTCTTAGATACTTAGGTAGAATCTGAATTTGTGTTGACAGAATTTTGGGCTTTTTCTAGAAAATCACAATTTTTATGGTTTCCAGATGAATTTTGTACATTGTAGTGGGTTTTCAGCATGTGACTGGGGAGGCAATTACATTTCTTAAATAAATAAATGTACCTACAGTTCTCATGATTGCAGGTTGAGGGTTTTTTGTAGACCTTCTGCAGTAGGGGATAAAATGACCAGACCATCTGCATATATTGGGCATTTGATTTCTGAGTTAACTCTGTTTTAGTCCTGGAAGATCCCCAGTAGTATTGTGTATGTGTGTGTGTGTTGGGTGGGGGAGAGAATCATTGATTATAGATGTTAAAGAGGGTACAACAGAGTGCATTCTTGTGTAACTTCTCGCTCCTAAATGAGGCTGCCTGCATGTTTACCTTTATCTTACAGCTGATTTCAATCTGCAATAGTTTGAAGTTGAGGCATGAATGTCAAATAAGAGTCAAATGCTTTTATAAAGTCAAGAAAAATTGCAAATACTTTCCCCAAGGAACAGTTTTTTTATTTGCTTGCTCATCAGAGATTGTGTCAGGACCTGTAAGTGGTGGGGTTTAAACGGGGCACTGTTTGAGAAGCAGGATTCTGGCCACTAAGCTTAAACGTCAGCAGAGGGAATGAGGTTTAAAGAGAATTAAGCCTGATGCTAGGACCCATAACCGTGCCCACAAGGAACCTGCTTGGGCCTCTGGCCTTAAAACGAGGTTGCTGGGAACCAGGAAGCTGTTCATGGCAACTTGAAGACTACCTAGCCCCACAGCTGAAACTAAGACTACCTCTGCACTAAGGCACAGACGTATTCTACTCTGAAACTGGAACAATTGGATTTGTTTGCCGATACTGTGACTGGGCTTATTACTAACAAATTTCCTACCTGCTACCACTTGCTACTGTAAGACCAGCCCTGGGCTGGTTCTGAAACCTTCAAACCTCAAATAAGAATGGGCTCTGGTGTGCTCTGGCACTTAAGGTAAACCTGGGCTGGGAACCTGACAGTTTGTGAGATAAAGATGCAGCATGGTAAACAGCACTAGTGGCAGAGTGCTTTTGAATTTCAGTGAATCTCACTGTTTTTCTTAACAGAACGGAAAAAGGTGCTTTGGGTTGCTATGACAACATGACTAGGGCTGTGCACAAAGAATTTCAGGAAATATATTCCCCTAGTCCCCCTTCTGATCTCACCCTCTCTCTATCTTCACTTTCTCTGTCTCCCTTTTCCCTTTCCCCAAACCCCATACCCACAGTTTGCTCTTCAGAGCTCTCCAAATCCTCCTGACCCCTTTTGCCTAGATTCTCTTTCCATGATCATTCCTGTCTTGTTCTTAACTTGCTTCCTGCCCCTTTGCATAATCTTCCTTATCCCTGGTCCTCCAGTCACTGCTTTTCTTTCATTTTTTTTTCTTCTTGCTCTCCCTTCCAAGCTCCTTACCCTCCTGCTGGCACAGCAATCGCACGGGCCGCAGGAGCAGGAGGGCAGCTCAAGGCACAGGACCAATACCATTACATCATTGTGACCTTGCTGGTGGCAACCACGTACACCTCCTCCTTACATCGTGGTCCCCCCAAAGAAAGCTAGATCCTCTCAAGGCAACCCCACAAATTCCAGAATCCTCCCCCGTCCTCCCCCCTCTACTTCTCTTTAATGAAGCTTTACTATTTCAGTGGATCACTGTCTTCATTGGCAGGAGGGTTGCGAGAGCCCTCCTGCCAGCATCACTGTAATCTCCAGAATAGTGCCACCCAGTAGTGCTTAATTATGCGATAGTGGTAAAGTGCTGCTAGGCGGCATCATACAGTAAGCTGCAATAGTGCCATCAGAAGGGCTTTCATGTCCTTTCTGCCTTTGAAGACTGGGACCCTCCAGAATGGTGAGAGGGTCCAGTCTTTATTGTGGAGGGTGGTTGCAACAATAGACCGGGGTCCTTGGCGCCACCAAGCCCCTGTTGTGATGACTGTGTGCTGAAAGAGGGGATCGGGACAGAATTGGGGCTGCAGAGCCTCTTTACTACTTGCGCTGGAATGGGAGGGGGAGGGGATGGAGGGAAGGGGATGACATTCTCTGTGCTAAAAGTCCCTTCCTTTGGACCGGCTGGCACAGGGTATTTTGACTTGCAATGTGCATACTAAAAAAAAGGTTAACACTGGTTTCTCAGCTGGCATACACATAATAGCACATAGAGAACAGTACACACAAGTGAGGCATAATGCACATCAATGATAAACTCTCTACTGAATAAAATATTCCCCCTATAGGAAGCCATACACAAAGACAGTTATGTCTGGGGATACATTACTGTTCCTTACCCAACCTCATAATTTTCTCTCAATAGCATCATCAAGCTCATCACTAATTTTGGAGCCTTTTCTGGTTTTAAAGTAAACTTTGAGAACTCCATGGAGCTTCTATGCAGAAAGAAAAACAATTAAAAGCTGAATGGACGG
This sequence comes from Rhinatrema bivittatum, assembly GCF_901001135.1. Lineage (NCBI taxonomy): Eukaryota > Metazoa > Chordata > Amphibia > Gymnophiona > Rhinatrematidae > Rhinatrema > Rhinatrema bivittatum. The sequence goes on along the minus strand of NC_042616.1, from coordinate 197,861,498 downwards.
GTCTCTCTTAAATGAGCAATGGAGAATATAAAAATGCAATATGTTTAGAGACTTTAGTTTGCAGTTTTTATTTCATTTTATTTGCCTGGGAATTTCAATACTATAACAAAAAAAAAAATTGGAGGTAAAATGACTGACTGATTTTTCTCCAATTTATTTTATAACAGCCTTTTTTTTTTTTAACTGATTATCATGACACTGAAATTCCCATGAAAAATAAAATAAAAGCTGAAAACGAAGGTGCCTAAATATGCTGTATTTTTTGAATATATGACTAGTTACTGCTAAAATTACATGAGACTTGACAATATAGAACCATAACAACCTATCAAGCTGATGCACTAAACTGTTTGCAAAAGCGTTAAAGCATGTTACCTCAATTATGGATATTATCGGTGCTGTTAACATACATTATTTAGCTATCATGAACATTACTGTGAAAAACATAACTACATCCTGGGAAGATGCAGGATTTTTGGGGGATGCTTTGCATTAACATGCTAACTTCAATACAAAAAGCAGAGTTCCTTATCTGTAACAGGTATTCTCTGAGGAGAGCAGGTCCTCACACATGGGTGACATCATCAGATGGAGCCCTGACATGGAAGACTTATGTCAAAGTTTCTAGAACTTTAACTTGCATCCACATACGGGCCCTCTTCAGTCTTATAACATAGAGTTAGACATAACTCAAAAAATAGGAGAAACCCAACTGCAAGAGATGGTAGGCGGGTTTCATGAGGACTAACATCCTGCTGTCCTCGGAAAATACCTCTTATAGATAAGCAATTCTGCTTTCTCGGAGGACAAGCAGGATGGTAGTACTCACACATGGGTGAGGTCCCTAGCTACAGGCTGTCTCCCAACATAAAACAGGAACCAACAAATACTCAACCTGGTGCCATCAGGCACAACAACAATGGTGTTGTTGGTAACAAGAGGGGGAGGCAGCCTGAACCCAAACAACAGGTCCTAAGCGGAGAGAACTGGGTTCTAAACCTCAGATTCTGAAGAACAGATTAGCCAAACCTACTATCGCATTGGCCATCCCTATCCAAGCAATAGTGAGATGTGAATGTGTGGAGAGAATTCCACGTCACAGCTTTGCAGATATCCTTCATGGAAACTGCTCACATGCAAACCACTGACACTACCATGGCTCAGACAGAATGAGCCTTGACATGACCTCCAAGATGCAGTCCCGCCTGGGCATAACAGAAAGCGATGCAATCTGCTAGCCAATTTGATAGTGTCTGTTTGGCAATGCCCAACCCATTTCTATCAAAAGAAACAAAAAGTTGTGTGGACTGTCTTTGGATTTCTATCTGCTCCAGACAGAAGGCTAAGGCTTGCTTGCAGTCCAAACTGCACAGGGCTCATTTGCCTTGGTGTGAATGGGGCCTGGGAAAGAATGTTGACAGAACAATGGACTGGTTAAGATGGAAGTTCATCACCACCTTAGGCAGGAACATAGGGTGTCTACGAAAGACCATCCCGTCATAATAAAGGTGGATAAGTCATTAAGGCCTGGAGCTCACTGACCCTGCGTGCTGATGTGACCACCAGCGAAAATATGACCTTCCAGGTCAAGTACTTCAGGTCAAATGCACACAGTGGCTCAAAAGGATCTTTCTTCAGCTGAGCTAATCCCACACTGAGATCCCAAGACACAGCAGAAGGCTTTAGGGGAGGCTTCAGTTGAAGTAGGCCCCACATGAAACATACAACTATAGGCTGTACAGAGATGGGCGAACTATCTACACCATGGAGTCATGCACCAATTGCATTCAGATGAACTCTAACAGAGTTGGTTTTCAAGCCAGCTTCTGATAGGTGTAGAAGGTAATCACACAGCTTTTGTGTGAGGCAGGAGAACGGATCTACACGGAAAGTCTCCTCCACTTCAGTCCATAAGACTTTTTAATGGAAGGCTTTCTAGAAGCCACCAGGATCCAAGACACATCATCTGAAAGATCAAGTGGTTGCAAAACTAACCTCTCAACATCCAGACTGTGAGTGACAGAGCCTAAAGGTTGGGAATTCTCAACCTGCCTCAATCTTGCATGATGAGCTCTGGGGAAGTCTCCAGACTGATTGGCCTTGAAATGAACAAGTCCCGCAGGAGTGGAAACCAGACCTGTCTTGGCCAATAAGGGGATATAAGGATCATAGTGCCCTTGTCCTTGCGAAGCTTCCAGAGAATCTTCACTACTACGGGAATCTGAGGATACGCATACAGAAGACCTTTGTACCAATGCTGGCGAGGGCGTCTAAGGCTGGCTTGCCATTTGTCCTGTACAGGGAGCATAACCTAGATACCTTTCTAATGCAAGCTGACGCGAAGAGATCCCACTCCAGGCTCCCCCAGTGGCAGACTATCCGATCCGCAACTCTTTGGTCCAGAGACCACTCATGGGGTCTGAAGGCACAACTCAGTCTGTCCGCTAACATGTTCTCCACTCCGGCCAGGTACATAGCCTTGAGCACCATCCCATGAGATAGAGCCCATGACCAGATGTGAACTGCTTCCTAATGCAGGAGGCATAACCCTGTTCTTCCCTGCTTGTTGACATACCACATTGCCACTTGGTTGTCAGTTTAAACTAGGACAACTTTGTTGGACAACTGATCTCTGATTGCCCAGAGTTCCAGGAAATTGATTCGGCAACAGTGTTCCTGGGCAGACCAGGGCCCCTGGGTGCTGAGCCCATTTACATGAGCTCCTCAGCCCAGGGTGGATGCATTTGTGGTTAGGACAATTTGGGTAGGAGGACCTTGGAAAGAGATTCCCCTTTCCAGATTCGAAAGTACCCACCACCAGGAAAAGGAATCCCGGAGGAGTAAGGTGACTTGGAAGCGATCCTGGAGGTTCTGCATGGACTTCAGAGTCCACTGGGCTTTGTGCATGTACAATCCTGCCAAGGGAGTGATGTGAATGGTTGTGGTCATATAGCCCAACAACTTCAACATGTGCCAGGCTAACTCCTGCTGAATCTCTGCCACGATGGCCATCAGGGTGATGGCCCTTTCACAAGGCAGGAAAACCTTGGCCTGAGCCATGTCTAGCAGGGCCCCTATGAAATCCAATAGAAATGACAGACTGAGATGGGATTTCAGATAGTAGATGATGAACCCTAGAGACTCCAATACCCAGATGGTCAAGCGCATGGACTTGACAGCCCCTGCCTATGTGCTTTTGACCAGCCAATAGTCCACATATGGGAAAACATGCACCCCCAGTTGGGCCAGGCATTTTGTAAAGACCCGTGGAGCTGACGTGAGCCCAAATGTCAACACCTGATACTGGAAGTGCTGTTTTCCCATCACAAATTAGAGATACTTCCAGTAACTTGGAAAGATCGCAATGTGGGTGTACACGTCCTTCAGATAGAGGGAGCATAGCCAGTCCCCTTTTTGTAAAAGGGGGCTCAAGGTGCCCAGGGAAATCATCTTGAACTTTTCCTTTCTGATAAATCTGTTCAAGGGCCTTAGGTCTAGGATGGGACGGAATCCTCCTGTTTTCTTTGGAATCAGGAAGTACCTAGAGTAAAATCCCTGCCCTCTTTGCCCTGGTGGAACAGGCTCGACATCTCCGGATGTTAAGAGGGAGGAGAGCTCCATTAGTAGTACCTCCTCATGAGCTACTGGCCCCCAAAAAAGGCTCAGAGGGCAATTTGGCAGGGCACCCAGTAGATTCAATCAGTACCCTTGATGGACGATGGAAAGAACCCACTGGTCTGAGGTTATACTGGGCCACTATTTCACAAAGAACCGCAGCTTGCCCCTCACCAGCGGATCCATTGCCTCCATTGCACTCCCTATGACCCAGTCAAAACCCCATCCCTGGAGTTGACTGAGGCACTGGGTGGGCCTTGGGAGCTCTCTCACAGCTGCGGGAGCCCTGATGCTGCTGATGGGAGTGAGAGGGCAGAGGATAGTACTTCCTCTGGTGAAAGAAAGACTTATTCTGCCCCAATCTTGAAGACCTTCTAGCTAGCAGAGAGTTGTTGGAGGGGTTCATAGTGGACCCGGAGCTGGGCCACTACATCCCTCACCCTATCTCCGAAGAGATTCTCCCCAGTAAACAGCACATCAGCAAGTCTTTCCTGTACCTCTGGTCGAAGATCTGAGGCCCACAGCCATGCCATTCTGTGGGCTTGATGGGACAAAATAAACGGGAGGAAAGATCAAAATAGATGGTGATGGGCATCGATGGCACCAAAGCACCGCTGCTGCGGGGAATCAACCATGAAAAGAAACTTAGCAATAAATGTCGAAAACCCTTACCAGGAACACTATGGGAAGGACCGAGAGGGACCCGGTGGCGAATGTAGGTGAAGAAATTTACATTAAGTGAAAAATGAGAAAATTTTCCAAAAGAAGCCCAAAAAAGCTAAAAGTGAGCTCACAAACCGAGATGCTGCAGCTCTGAGGAAAAAGAGACTGAAGACAGACTCCGCATGGAATGGGGCATGCTGGGCATCCTCAGGTGTGGCAAGTCAGTTCTAGAAACTTTTGACATAGTTTTCCGTGTCAGGGCTCCATCTGATGAGGTCACCCATGGGTGAGGACTACCATAATACTTGCCCTCAGAAAATTTTACTTACCAACTGATTTTCATAATTAACATGCATTAGTACCTTTGCTTTTATTGAGATAGGGTCATCTTATGAAAACAGAAGAGATGCTACCTATATTGATTAGGAGGAAGGGCAGCATGTTATCTCATATACCGCCTAGTCCCAGCCAGCTCCTAGGCAGTCAGCTATATAAAATTTGCAACTTAATACAATATTCTCAGACTTTGAGGTGTGGAAAAGAAGAAGCAGCAGCAAAAGAATGACTCTTTTGGTTCTCTGGCTATGCCCGATATAAAAAATATGCAATACTACTAATTTAAGACACATAGTGAATTGGGTGAAAGAATGCTCCAGTTCTTAAATCTTGCAGACATAAAAGAAGAACCTAATACCTAGTCTGACACATACCACAAGAATAGGGAATGTAACAAAGGCACAGAGGAAGGCCTGAAAGATATGAAAGAGACACTCAGAAATCACAGTCCTCCTGACACTTAGGAGCAATGTAGACTACAGTGCAAGCCTAGAAAACTATTTAAAAAACAGTATCACACAGAGAAAAAGGCAATAGTGGGCTTCCGGGGAAAAGAGGAGATCAATTTTGTCTTTCCAGCAGATCAGCGACAAGGTTACAGACTTTCCTGGGTATTGGCAGGTTAAGTGTCCTGTAGCCATCGCCACCATGGTGGCGGTGGCTACAGAAAATTGTTTATATAATGTATGCAATATGAATGTGAGAGTGAGTGTATTGATGTTAAATATATATATATGTTTTACATCGTATTGTATTGTAGTGAATCTGAGAACTTTTTAAATGTTTGATACAAAATTTGATACAAATAAACCTTATTAATGTTTGGATATACAGGTATGTGATATATGTTATTCAGTATTGTAAGCATGCCATGGTCTAGCCATGTGCTAGGAAGAGGAGCTGCTTGTGCAGTGATGGGCCAAGGACAGAACTGGACACTGAGGCAGCCAGTGTGGTATTCCACAATCAAGGAACACCTGACATACTCAGGCCTCAGCCCAGAAGGAGTTCCTGATGCTGCCAGGACCCTACCCAGAAAATAAAATCACAGCTGTTGCCCACTGTGGTGTGTCTGTTTGTCTGTCTTGTGTCTGGAGGTGGTGTCTCTGTTTTTCCATCCAGATGTGCTATGTTAGTGCGACTGTGCCTGTCTGTGTGTCAGGTTTCTGTCTCTCTGTGTCTGTCTTGCTATGGAGTAATTATGTCTGTGTATGGGGGTCTCTGTTTTGCTCTCTGTCGGTCTGGATATGGGTGTCTCTGTCTCTCTAGGTATGATGTATCTGCTTCTCTCTATGTGTCAGTCTGGGCACTAGGTATCTGCTTCTATGTGCCCCGTGTGTGTATATGTGTCAGTTTATTCCTTTCAGCAGCTTGAAGAGAAACAGCATGGGTGCTTTGAGCCACTGGCTGGCAGCGTGGCTGTCTGGTGATTACCCTTCATATGTGTGTGTGTGTATGTAAATGTTAATGGCCTTCTCCATTGATCAGTACCTCGACATAGCACTAACTGCATGAGTGGAAGGAGCGGGCTGCAGCTCAAAATATGTGCTCCCTCCTGGTTTATATGATCTTATTTTCCCTGTTCCCTTCCCTTGTCTCTATCTCATCATGCCTCATGCATCGAACTGGGTGCTTCAAAAGTGGCTAGAAATCAGCCTGATACTCAATGTATCTTGCTTAATATTTATTGCATTTCGTTAATAAAATTAACATATTCTTTCATCCAACAAAGTGGCATGTGCCAAAGTCATATCCTTAAAATTTAAAATACAGAAGTCAATATTTAAAAATTGCCCGGGCACTTAACTGGTTAGATTTTCAGCTAAAAGTCACCCTAAGTCTAGCCAGCTACAAGTTCACCAGCTAGATTTAGAGCGCTCAACCACGGCTGCCTGAACTCAAACGGCTAGTGCTAAAAATCAGTTCTGATCAGCTAAGTCTCCAGGAATCCTTCCCTCATCGCAGCCCCAATTTCCTTATCACTCGCTACCTCTGATGACCCAATGTTGAAAATATTACCCCACTAGCTCTATCTCATTGCACCACTCCCATCAAGTACTGATGTTGAAAAAATGTTCCCTGTACCTGACATCTCCCTTCCCTTCCCCTCTGGATGCATGATCATCTCCTCCCTGTTGCAATGCAGGCTTTCTAGCGTTGCCAGTAAGGGGGAGCTAGCAGACAGCTATTTGATATTAAATGTATTAACTTTCAAATACGGAATCAATCCCTATTCATAACTAAGGGGTTAATCCCAGTTCTGGAGGGGCTTCTGTTCCGTGAAGCCACTGCAAGGAATGCTGCTGTTGTTTTCACCTGAGGTGAAGAAGGTAGGAAGGAGGGACAGCGTTTTACTATTTTTAAAGGTGAAATTTAATCTTAATTTCCTTTCCTTGAGTCCTGCTAAAACAGTCCTTACTCATGGATTTCCCCCTCTACAGCTCCTGGAGACAGAGGACACACATTCTTTTTCTCCCTTATGATGTCACATCCAGCTATAAGGAAGATGTGGCCTTAGACAGTTGACAGTAACCTTCTGTCAAAGCCAGAAAGGAACAAACTATCCTACTCGACCAAAAAAGGTGGTGATAAAATGGAGAGAGAGAGATCACTCAATTCACTCTATTTGTTTGCTTGATCTGGCCTTTTTTTTTCCCCTCACACCCCCACCCCCTTTTTAAGGGGAGGGTGTTATGGTTTAGCGGTGTTTGGGTGAATTCTTGGGTAATGTGGCAGATGACCACGCCCACAGGGAGGAGCCCCGTGGGGAGCCACAGTACTGGGCTACACTCAGGACGCACAAACACAGAGTTAGATCTTTTATTGTACAGCTTGATGAATACCACCAGAGGTGGCAGTAGTGAGGTGATCCAGAGGCAGCAGTCCACGGACCCTCGGCAGAGGGGACCCGTCTCACCACGTTGGTATAGGGGATTCCGGTGTAGGTTTCACAGCAAGGCAATGCAGAAGATGAGACAGATTGAGAGTTAGATTACTCACTAGATGGTAGCTGTAGGTTGGCAATTCCACCAGGAAGAAGTAGATGGTACATGCACCGAGGCAGGGAGAGCAGGCCCTCGAGGAGCGAGTACCTGATCCCAGTAAGGCACCTGAAATAAAGCAGAGGGCCCCCGAGGAGCAGGTACCCAGGTTAGAGATTACCCCGAAGGGCAGAGAGAGAGCTTCCAGCGGCAGCACAGAAGCGGCAGAGTAGCTTAAACCAGACAAAGCCAATCCTTGCTAACTCAGTGAGCTAGCAAACAAGTACAGGCTATAGACCCGGATGGCGTGACATCACTTGAGGGGGACGCCCCCGAAGTTCGCCCCATTGCTGGAATAAAGACGTGGGTAGCGCGCACGCATCCTAGTAGGCCCTTGGGAGGAACATGGCAGGAGGCAACGCCATAGCCATTCCGGGGATGCCGGAGAGGGCGGCTTGCAGATGTGGCGGTAGCCATCTTCCCAAGGTGAGCGGGAGGAGCAGAGAACAAGGTGAGGCATAAGGGGCGAAGCCGTCTGACCCCGACGGACGCAACAGAGGGATGGAACCTGGAACTTCCACCCCCCAGAGGAGACAGAGATTGATAGAACAAAGAGATGCAGAAGAGATAGCCTGTAGCTTCTGCACTGCACAAGAACCTGGCAGCACTTAATTCTGGATGGGTCTTGGACTGGTCCAGCAGGACTCAAGGAAAGAAAAGGAAATTATCAAGTAAGATTAAATTTCACCTTCCTTATCTTCCTGCTAGACAAATCTGTACTTATGGGACGTATACTAGCTACTACTCCATTGGGCGGGAGGAAGAGAATGCTGCCTTAAAAATGCTTGGTCTGAAGGCCGTATCCACCTTTGCCTGTAGGTCCACTCTGTAATACTTAGTGAAAGAATGCAGGGAAGACCAGGTGCAACCCTACAGATGAGATGGTTTCTGGGGACACCAATGATATCTCTACCAATGGTGCTGCCTGTACTCTGGTGGAAAGAGCCTGGAGAATAGCCGGTGCCTCTTTCTCCCTGAGGAGATATCCTGATGTGATTGCCTCTTTGATCCATCTGACTATTGTAGACTTGGAAGCTGCTTCTCCTTTTTGTAGACCTGCATAAAGCATGAACAGCCTATCCATCTTCTGGAAAGGGTTTGTGACTTTTAGGTACCTATGCGCCGGACATCCAATAGGTGAAGTTTGAAGCCTTTGTTTTGGCAATTATCCTTAAAAGCTGGAAAGAATACCACTTAGATCAGGTGAAACAGTGACATAACCTTGGGTAGAAAGGAAGGTGAAAAGACGGAAGGTGAAAAGAGTCTGGTAAAAAGGCCAGATAGAGATCCCTGCAAGACAAGACTTGCATTCCCGAGGTAAGTCTAGCTGAACAGATGACAATGAAAAAGTCAGTCTTCAAGGAAAAATCCCTTAAACAAACTCGCCTTATTGCTTCAAAGATGGGGGCCCCACTAGGGCCCTAAAATCCTGGGAAATCCCAGGAGTAAGGACTGGTGTAGCAGAAAGATAAGGAGTAATACATTACATACCCTTATGAGGTGAAAATATTTCATAAACTTTTTTTTTATTATTATTTAAAGAAAATCATGTTCTTTTCTCTGAAATTAGACCGTCCGTGTGCCAGGCACTTAAGCTGCCCTCTAATGGCCCTTGCTGGGCCTATGATGACACTACAGCATGAGAACTTTGAGACACACCACTGAGAGCGAACAAGTTCTCCCTGCGCACCCGCCAAGTCCCAACTCCTAGACACAATCTGGCTTAATTATGTTCCCCTTCTGAGAGTTTAACAGCACTATTTTTTGAACATTCCGTCCTAGTGGGGTGCCTTTCAACCCAGCTGATTTTTGAGTCACTTAGTCCAACACAAGGTGACTCAGCCATCGCTGGATAAAAGAGTTATTGCTGAATGTGGCAGGGTGACGTGGGATGGAGACCGGCACAAGGCACGTTGCACATTATCATCACTTCCCCAGCATTCTCTTCCCCTCTATGACCAATCAGGACCACATGCTAGGGTTATGGGTGGGAAGGGTAATAATAATAACCAAAATGTTTAAATTCAATAGAAACATAATTGAATAGATTGTTGTACTACTTGAAAGACGACAAGACTCTACATATAAAGCAAAAATTATGTTTTCAAATCCTGATTCCCAGTGACAAATTATTCCAATTCTTTTCTGCTTTCAAAGATAAAAATAGACACTAGCTGTGGGCTAGTGTTTACTGCATCTAACTCTAAGTCGAGTGAACTCCCAGAACAACACTTTTTTGTGCATATTTTTACAATTGCAAAAATGGATTTAAATTAATAGTTAAGCTGCTGTGGTGCAAAATTTAAGATCCAAAAACCCAGCCAGGTGAATGCAAAATACCAACAAAATAGAAATCCACCACCCAAAGCCAAAATCAAAATTTCATTTTTGTATATATTAGCAGAAATGACCTTCATTTAAAGAAGTCATCAAATACTCATGATATGAGCTTGCATAGTCTTATCAAAGACTGCATCCACAATATATTGCTAGGTCATGAAATCCCAAATCTTTCATATATATATATATATATCTACCTTATAAATGGGCTCTGACTAACGGCCAGCAAATGCGCAGTAGAGAGCAGCTCTACTGCGCATGCGCGGGCGAGCACGTCGGTCAGAGCCGAGCGTGCCCGAAAAAAAAAAATGGCGCTGGGGCCGCAGGAGCGACGGCGGCGGCAGTGAGAAGCAGGAGTGGGAGGAGCAGTAGCGGCGGCAGCGGTGACGAACAGAAGCGGCGCCGCGCACGCAGGAGGGACACCCCCCCGGAGATCTTCCGTCTGCGGATGAGCTGAAAGGGGAGGGCATTGGGAGAGGGAGGAGAGAGTGAGGGGAGGGAGAATAGAGGGGGAGGGAGAATAGAGGGAGGGGGGAAGGTGAGAGGGAGGGAGAATGGGGGGGAGGGAGGGAGAATAGAGGGGAGAGGGAGGGGGAAGGTGAGAGGGAGGGAGAATAGAGGGGAGAGGGAGGGGGAAGGTGAGAGGGAGGGAGAATAGAGGAGGGAGGGGGGAAGGTGAGAGGGAGGGAGAATAGAGAGGGGGAGGGAGTGGGAAGGAAATGGACCAAAAATTATTTTTTAAATGTAGCCCGTTGTTATGGGCTTAACGGCTAATATATATATATATATATATATATATTTTTTTTTTTTTTTATAATTTTTGTTGCAATTAAAAATGACTTAGCTTAAAAGTGATTGCATGCACATCTTCTTAAATATTGATACTCATATATGTTTTTTTCTTGAATATCACCACCCGACAATGTCACAGTGTTTCATGTAATCTGGATTAGGCTGGTTGATTGGCTTTGTTTGGTGGATTACTATTTTGGTGATGCAAAATTCTTCAACACAGCTCATTAACTATTGGTGCTTTGGAAAGCAATTTTTACAAAAACTTTAAGTACAGCTCAGTGAAGTGTAGTTAAAGTTTTTGTTAAAATCTTCAGGAAAAAACCACCACACATTTGCTTGCAGGTCCCGGGAAGAAAACTGCCCACGCTATAAAAATATAAGAACATAAGAATTACCCTGCTGGATCAGACCAAGCCCCGCATCCTGTCTCCAACAATGGCCAGTCCAGGTTACAACTACTGGTCACATCCCCAATAGTTGATCTATTTCTCCCAGGGGTAAGCACTGGCTTTTCCAAGTCTACCTGGCTAATAAATGTTTATGGATTTTTCCTTCAGGAACTTGTCCAGGCTTCTTTTGAACCCTGCTATGTTAGTTGCCTCAACCACGTTCTCTTGCAACTGATTCCATAGCTTGATTGTGCACAGATTGAAAAACAATACTTCCTATGATTTGTTTTCAATCTGCCAGTTCTTAGTTTCATGGATTATCCCTCATTTTAGTGTTGTTAGAAAGGGTAAATAACCGTTCCCTATTTATCCGTTCCAGCCCATTCAGAATTTTATAAAATTTCAATCATATCTTCCTTCCTCCAAGCTAAAGAGCCCTAATCTGTTTAGACTTTCTCCATAAGGGAGCTTTTCCATCCCCCTTATCATTGAATTTTATTAAGTTTTTATTTGTTGTATAATGTTTTTATTGTCAGTATTTATTATATATTAAATTTATGTATGTTTTGGATGTACATCACACCTAGGAGTTCTCGATAGGCGATTCATAAAATAAATACATTTTTGTCACCTTTCTCTGTACCTTTTCTATGCTCACTATGTCTTTTTTTAAGATGAGACAACCAGAACTGCACACAATACTCAAGATGTCATCACACATTGGATCTATAAAAGGGCATTATAATATTCTCAGTTTTATTTTCTATTCCTTTCCAAATAATTCCTAACATTCTGTTTGTCTATTTGACCGCCATCGCACACTGAGCTGAAGATTTCAAGGTATTGTCCACAAGGATTTTAAGGTCCTTTTCCTGGTTGGCAACTCTTAGCACAGAAATCAGCATTGTGTACCTGCAGTTGGGATTATTTTTCTTTACATACATTATGTTGCACTTTTCCATATTAAATTGCATCTGCCATTTAGATGCCCAGTCTCCAAGTCTCACAAGGTCCTTCTGCAGTTCCCCACAATGGCTGGTTTAACTATGCAAAACAATTTTGTGTCATCTGCAAATCTGGTCACCTCACTCATTGTTCCTTTCTCTAGATCATTTATGAATATGCTAAACAGCACAGGTCCCAGTTCAAACCCCTGGGGAACGCCACTAAGGGTTTTTCTCCATTTGGAAAACTGACCATTTATTCCTACACTCTGTTTCCTGTCTTTTATCCAGTTACCAATTCACAACAAATCGCTGCTTCTGATTCTGTAACCTCCCATTTCCTAAGATTCTTACAGGGATTTTGTCAAATGTCTTTATCCGCATGCTTATTTCATTGTCAAATAAACTAGTAAATTCCTAAGGCAAGACTACATTTTGTAAAAACATGTTGACTACCTCATTAAACCTCATTAAACATTCAAGATAAGACTCAAAACGTGGCTGTTCACGCAGGCCTTTCCTAACTCCAACCCCATCTAATCTCCCTTCACGCAACAAGCTCCGCTAGTATTAGCGTTAATAGCCACCTTTCAAAATGTTATTTATACTTATATTTTACTATCTAATCTTCATTTCCCTTCTCATTCCAAGTTATTGTTTTCCTTGTTATATGTAACTGCTTTTCTGCACTTTTGTTAAATGGTAAAGTTTCACCCCTGTTTCTTGTGAACCAGCATGATGGGACCACCGTCTTGAATGTTGGTATATAAAAAACTTAAATAAATAAAATAAATAAATAAATTTAAATGATAGGATGCAAATAACCAGAAACTGGGACCAGAATTGGGGTGAATACCATCTGGTCCCAGTTATTTGTTATTCTTTAGTCTGTCAATCTCATTTACTGCATCCTCCAGTTTCACACCGATTTTGTTTAGTCACTCACAGTCATCACCATCAAAAAATGTTGCCGGTGTGAGTATGACCCCCCCCAATTCTCCTTACTAAAGACAGGTAAATAGTATGCAAACGTTTTCTCTGTTTATTTAGTATATCAGACTCAGTGTGACTTTCCCAAAGTCACAATGAGTGGCAGAAGCAGGATTTGAATCCTGGTTCCAACTCCATCATTATAACCATTAGGCCACTCATCCTCCCCAGCCACCTTCACTTGGGAATTTCTGAAAATTTCCCCAGCCTGACATGAAATTATCAGTTTCAATTCACTAACCACAGTTAACACTTCTGTAAAATAATGTATTTGGTTTCAAATGTAAAAAATGATGTGAGAAGTTTGTGTAAGAAAAACATCACACATTTTTGTATAATAAATATGAAAACTGTAAATACTGTTTTGTGTATTCAATTAAACTAAACATAGGCGGTCCATATTCAGCTGACTGGTAGCTGGTAAAGATAACTACAATATCAGGAAGAAGCCAACTAACCCAATCAAATTAATACAATTGCATCAAACACAAAGGCTGGGTCATAGCAATACTGTTTTTGAGACCTGCTGGTATCAGAAATAGTGCAAGTAGCCACTTAAATTCAGCAAATGCACAAAGTTTTCAATCAGATACCAGATTGTTACCCTATAGATGTCTTATTCTTTTTTTATAAATTTTTTATTGCAACTAAGAACTATAGCAACCACCGTTGCTTCCAATGTCCATGAGCAGCCCTCCCAAGTTATTAACTGTGCTGCCAGTGCAATAACTAATACCTGCCTGGGATATAATCATTAACTACGGTATATTCTTGCATACCTGAAGCGAGTAAAACAGTACTCAGCTTTAAGTTATCTGTAGAATTCTGCCCTCATTTTCCCACAGCAGCCATGATTTGTAATGCTGACAAACTGTGCACCGAGTCTGCCAGCCCCTGAAGCAGACAAGATCAGTTGTCAAAACACTGACAGTGTCAAGCCGTATCCTCTGGGAGCGTCCATGATGGCGCAAAGCATTTAGATAACTTAAAGCTAAGTACTGTTTTACTCGCTTCAGATGTGCAAGAACATAATTAATGATTATATCCCAGGCAGGTATTAGCTATTGCACTATCAGCACAGTTAATAACTTGGAAGAGCTGCTCATGGACACTGGAAGCAACAGTGGTTGCTATAGTTCTTAGTTGCAATCAAATATTTATTAAAAAAAAAAAAAGAATAAGACAACATCTATAGCGCAACAGTCTGGTATCCGATTGAAAACTTTGTGCATTCGCTGAATTTAATTGGCTGCCCGCACAGTTTCTGCTACCTGTGGGTCTCAAAAAGATTATTTCTATGATCCAGTCTGTGTGTTTGACACAGCTGGTATATTCAGCTGCATGACTGCACTGCTGAATGTACCCAGCTGTGTTAAAGGAATCCGGATAAGTTTAGGACTGCTCTTTAAAAATTAAAATGACTACCTTAGCCAGATAACACTAAAAATCAGAGTTATCCAATTAACTTAGCCAGATCATGGTGCTTCATCCCAAAATGCCCCCGACATAGGCCAGGATTTATCAAAATACACTAAATATCGCCTGTGATAGAAAAAGGGGTGTGTTTTATGGTAATAGGAAGTTTATCACAATTTGCGCTAATACCTATGCGAAGAGCTAAGTTACCACAAATTGCAATAACTTTTTTGCACTTTGAGATAAGTGCCAGAATGTGGTATTTCCCCACATACAACCACCTTTACAGAGAGAGAGAGAGAGAGAGACTAGCCCTAATGCCCCAACACTAGATAGGTATTTATATCTCTATAGGAGGTCCACCTAGTAACTCGAGGTGAGGTTTAGGTATTAGTGTAGGGGTTAGGGGCCACTTTGACATTCAAAGTGAGAATTACGAACAGAACAGTGCTCTCTTGTGAAGATTTGATGATCCTCGGAGTGAGGAAACTCACTCAAAGATGAGATTTGTGCAATGTTCTCTCAATGTTACCCAGGTAGAGAGTCCATCAAGCTAGGTTGAGAGAACATTGCACAAATCTCATCTTTGAGTGAGTTTTCTCTCTCTCTCTCAGACAGGGCCTGGGTAGCTTGGTTGGTGCTCCGAGAGCCTCAAACATACTAAACAGGCATTTGAGAGCACATCGCCAAATGCAATAAAGCCGTAACGCAAGCTATCACACAGCTTGCCAGTACTGAAAAAGGTGTAGCTAAAATCAGCATTAAAGCTGTGCGATAGGGCTTCGCAAAATGGTAAACCCAGCCCACTTCCACCCCTAACTCCTCCTCTTTTTCGGATTTGCATCGCACCATACGATATGGTGCTATCGCATTCGTTAAAGGTGTTTTCACATGCGTTAAGGGCTTATCGCATTCGTTAACGGCGCTTTTCGCATACGATAAGCCTTTAACGCACGTGAAAACGCCTTATAGCATTTTGATAAATGACCCTAATAGCCAGATATGTTTCTAACCAGCTAAAATCTTGTCCAGCTATGTCAGGAGTAGTCAGACCAATGAAATTTTCAAATCCCTGCATTCTGTGTAAAGTCTAAGTGTACAACTTGGCCGGACAAACATGCTGAATAGGGACATAGAGCATGATGGCAGATAAAGGCCATATGGCTCATCCAATCTGCCCATCCATATCCCCTGTTCAGCCTTCTAGACCCTTCTTATGTAACAAATTATGATCCAAAAGTTAATTTTAATTGCAGCTAGAAAAATAGCATGCAGCAATTCCTAAACATACTAAACTCTAAAATAGTTTAATAACACATAGATATTTATCATTTGCATCCTAGGTAGCAAAACGTTGTACTTTATTCAGTGTTCATTTCATTGAAAATCAACAGTTTTAACTTGTATATAAGAATTCATCTTTCTTGGAAAAATGACTGACATACAAATGAAAAAGCTGATTAGAACATACTTTAAAGGCAAATTTGCTTGGCAATTTAAAGCATGATTTCATTCAGATCAGGCTACCCTAAGTGGAAGGTTTCTAGAATTCTGTTTAATCTATTTAAACCTCATGATAGAATAGATGCCCCACAATCAATTGGTTCCACTGGTCAGTGCTGCCTGCAGTTCTTTACCCCAGCATGTGGAGGTAAAGGGTACAGCCAAACAGACTGATGGAGCTAAAGATGATTAAGAAAGAAGGAAAAGGGAAGAAGATACACAAAGATTCAAATATATAGCAAGCTTTTAAAAAGGACCAGAAAGCTTCATTTCTCATAAGTAAAGCTCAAGGACAAGGGGTAATCATAGGAAACTTGGAACAAATGTGAGAAAAGACTTTTTTCATTGAGAGGGTGGGGAACACCTGCAACAGACTTGCAGTGGACATTATAGGAGAACCATCACAGAATTCAAGCATGCGTGAGATTAACATAAAGGGATCTCAGGGGTGAAGGGCTGGAGAAGCCTATGGATCAAATATAACCAGTTAACGGTGCAATGGGCAGACTGAGTGGACCAAGCAATCCTTGACCTTATCTGTCAGCATCTCCCGGGTTTTGGTCTCTTATGTTCACGTGCACTGGTTTGCACACGCTGCAATGTGTGCCTCAATAAGAATTTTAAAAAACAAAACATTTATTACTAAAAGCAGCATTTACTTTGTGATTATGCAACTATATGACCTCTGTTATTGGGGTTTACAAATATTTTCCTTCTAAAGATAAAGTGGTTCCCCAGCTTCTAGTTGATTTCTTGAAAAAATGCCATCGCTCGTAAAAGAGCACCAGTACAAATTCCTAGATAATCTTTACATAAACTACTCTGGTGTTTGCTTTCTGGTACAGATAACTGGGCACTAGCAGATTATACAAAATGGTCTTTTTCATAGTCGTATCATAGCTTGCAAAGATGTAGTTTCCATTAACAACAAAATAAACTCAGCTAGAACAAATTTGAGCTCTGATCTTCTACAGCAAATAACCAGATCCACAAACTGCAGTTTCATAGGATAGATGAAGCCACCCATGTCCCACTCAACTGTGGTCCCACCTATTACAAATGATTCCAATACAGAACGACAAAAATCAAGAAAAAGGAAGGCCAAAAAGGCATGAACATTCAGGAATGGAGAAAATCCTTCACCTCCAAGAAAACATGAAAAAGGGTTTTATTCCTCATTCTGTGTCTGTGGATTTTACTGGCTACGTCCTTATAGGAACTTGGTAAGGGTGACACATCAGAGTGAAATGGGTACCCTGCATGCTGAACCCAAGCCTCCCCTGAATGGAGCTCAGCTCTGCCATGCTGCTGATTCCAGCTAGTCAGGTGTGATGGACAGCTCTGCATAGACTCGCTCCATCTTCATCTCGATCAGTTGAAGCCGTATCACTGAACTCTAAGTCAGTCAGGGTGCTGGATTCATGCATTCTAAAATCCCAGGCAGACAAAGTGTACCTTATCCATAGGAACCTTTCTTTTCAGTTTTTCTTTTATTTTACCTGGGAATTTCAATATTATAAGAAAAGATGTCAATGGGAAAATGACTTTCCCACTGATTTATCTCCTGTGATATATCTAAGTCATTTTTCCACCAATTTGTTTTTTAATTCTATCACTGAAATTCCAGGCAAAATAAAACACATAGTGGAGCATTTTCATTTGTAGCCCCATATATATGGAAGCCTACATAAAAATATAAGATATGCCATACTGGGTCAGACCAAGCCCGGTATCCTGCCTCCAACAGTGGCTAATATAAGTCACAAGTACTTAGCAAGTACCCAAACACTAAATAAATCACATGCTACTAATGCCGGCGACAAGCAGTGGCTATTCTCTATTGATTAATGGCAGTTTATGGAATTCTCCTCCTTAACCACATCATCTGGCAATGAATTCCAGAACTTGAGTGTGCATTCAGTGAAAAAAAAATTATCCGATTTGTTGTAAATGTGCTACTTGCTAACTTCATGGTGTGCCCACTAGTCCTTATATTATCTGAAAGAGTAAATAACCATTTCACATTTAAGCATTCAAGGCCTTTCACGGTTTTGTAGACCTCTATCATATCCCCCCTCAACTGTCTCCTGTCCAAGCTGAACAGCCCTAAACCTCTATAACTTTTCCTCATAGGGGAGCTGTTCAATACCCTTTATCATTTTGGTCACTCTTCTCTGTACTTTAATCGGTGTAACTATATCTTTTTTGAGATGTGGCAACCAGAACTGCACACAGTATTCAAGGTGCGCTCTAACCATTGAGTTATACAGAGAGATTATGACATCTTCCATTTTATTTGCCATTCCCTTCCTAATAATTCCTAACATTGTTTGCTTCTTTGACAGCCACAGCACACTGAGCAGACAATTTCAATGTAAAATCAACTATGACGTCCAGATCTTTTTCCTGGGTGGTAACTCCAAAATGGAACCTAACATCATGTAGCTACAGCAAGGGTTATTTTTCCCTATGTGCATCACCTTTTACTTGTCCACATTAAATTTCATCTGCTCAATCTTCCCGCCTCACAAGGTCTTCCTGCAATTTATCACAATCCGCTTGTGATTTAACTACTCTGAATAATGTTGTGTCATCTGCAAATCTGATCACCTCACTTGTCGTACCTCTTTCCAGAACATTTATAAATATATTTAAAAAACACCATCCAAGTACAGATCCCTGAGAGACACTCCACTGTTTACCTTTTTCCACTGTGAAAACAGACCATTTAATCCTACTGTCTGATTCTTGTCTTTTAACCAGCTTGCAAACCACAAAAGGACATCGCCTCCTATCCCATGACTTTTTAGTTTTCTTAGAAGCCTCTTGAGGGACTTTGTCAAATGCCTTCTGAAAACCCAAATACACCACATCTACCAGTTCACTTTTAACTACATGCCTTCCAGTTAAGCTGAGAACGGACATTGACTTAAAAATATTAGGACACATTTAAAAACCCTTCTGTTTTAGAAGGTTTAAAGTGATTTTATTATTGTTTTGGTTTTAATTATATGCGTTTTATTGTGGTATATTCTGTGAATGTAAATCTGTAACCTGCGTGAACAAAAAATTGGAGGAACCAGGATATATAAGCATTATAAATAAATATAAATAAAAACTGAACTCGAAGGTCCCTACTTATCCATTTGGCATAAGATCTCCTGGATGCTTCAAATACCAAATTTAAAATTCAGGAAGGATAACAGAATTTTCCTGGAGAAAAAAAAAGAATACAAGACCAGGGCAGCCTATCACAGACAACCTGCAGGTAACCATATTTTTCGGAATGCAGCTTGACTATCTCAAAGCTCACATTTGAAGAGATCACGCTTTCCATCCCTGGGCAAAATGTAATTTGTCACATAGAGGTATATCCCCCAAAGTCAAATGATGTGCAAATAGTGCTAAAAATCAGATTGTTCAGGAAACGAATGTGTACGTGCAAATGGATTGGCTTCTGTAAAACACTTTAGTGCCCAAACCAAAATCAAATGTAAAAGCTGGTTGGCGATACACGTCTGCGAAAACAAACATCGGATTCATTTTGCTTCTCGGTAAGATAACTCCATGTCAACATGGCTCGTCACCATGTGCTTATTTTTAACCATTTTTTAAGAAAAAAAATGCTTTACTTACAATGTAAAATACAGTGGAGTAGATTGTTTTGTAGTGATACGGACAATGTGCCGGAGGAAAATAAACGTTCATTGTAAAATTGCTTCCCTTGCGGAAGTTTCACATTAAAATACCGCACTTGCAAGAGAAAAACTAAAATCTATGCACCACGTTTTGTTTTGTTTTTTGCATTAGCTTGAGCCAGGTAGGAAACAGAACCAATGCAGGACAAAATCAAGTCAGCGACTAAAAATTCAAATAAATTAACTATATGCCAATAAATCCCAAAAGCTATGATATCTACCGAACAGAGCGCTTACACATCACTTTCAAGTGAATGAATAAGAGTGAAGCAGCAGCTAGAAGAGAGACACCATAACTTGTCAAAACTGTAACAGAGAGGAGTAGAGAGGTGTGTGAATTCAGCTCTCCAGGATTTAATGTTACAAATGTCTCTTCAATTGTGCATGCTTGCAAAACCTACAACCGGGGGGGGGGAAGGAGGCAAGATCATCCACAGATCTGCAGACCGACACTGGCGCTGCGTTACTGGAGTTCGGGGGATTGTTTTTTGCTATTTCCATTCACTCTAGCAGAGCCTTTCGCCCACTTTCGACCACCACGCACAGCACGACTGCTGCTCGCCTCAGTCTGTTTGCGATCATGCCCACCCAGGATCATGTCACAGCGCATGCAGATCATCGGCTCTCCCCATCGCCGCCATCTCCGTGCCAGTCCCGGCCCCCCTCCCTGACTCTCACCTGGCAGTGGTGGCGGCTGTGGCAGCTGTCTCCGTGCGGGTAGCGACTGCGGGCAACAGACAATAGAAAAGCCAGCAGGACGGACTTACACTTACACACACACACACACACACACACACACACTCGCTTTCAGCGCAGCCTCCGGACCGCACCACTAGCTCCCGGAACGGAGGGGGGGAGAAGGCCGAAGAGAGGAAGCACCAAGCGACAGTACTCCACCTGCCAACTGAAATGCCCTCCTCCCGACCTTCTCCGGCCAAGATGCCCGCGATCTTTTCTCTTTCCACTCCTGCACTCGGAGGCCGGACGGTTGCAGCCGTCAGCCCCGGAGACCGCGCACCCCTGTACCACTGACGATGAATGGTCGGCGCCGGGCGGAGCGGTGAGCCCCATAGCTCGCGGGGTCTGGAGGTGGTGGGGGAGGGGGGTGTGCGCGTGAGCCGAGTGAGGGGCGGGAATGATGGCGCTGGCACGCAGGGGGGAGCTGAGCGGCGAGGAGCGCGAGCTGCTGGAGGTCATCGGCACAGGTGAGGCTGTAGGGGGGCGCGTGGGAGGTGTCCGCGCCTCATGGCTTCCCCGGGCCGGCCTCCCCCTTTTACCTGAGCAATAAAGCGGTGCGGGTGGCACTGGCAGGTTATTCCGCTCCGATACGTTTGTGTATGGTGTGCGGGTCACCGGCTCTCGAAGGTAGCCTGAGCCAAGCAGGATGTTGCCCGAGTGGTGAGCAGATGGGCTGCAGGCTGTTTCTGAGTAAAAGAGAATTTGTGAACTGCCCAGGAGACAGAGATTATCAGTAGGAGTCCGCTGTTGTTTTGAACCAAATAGAAAGGGGACTTAATGGAAATGTTGGGTTTTCTTCGCCTATTACGAGCCACAAGGCCCGACTTACTAAATCGATTCCCCCCCAATAGATGCAGAATAGAAGAAAAGCTTTAGTGAGGCCTGGTGGGTCTATGGAGGGAAAGAAAGCATAGGGACTCAGGCCTATAGTCGACTTATAGCCACAGGTTCTGCTGTTTGGTCTCCCCCCACTTTTCTCCTCTAAAACATCATCCTTGCCTCAGTCTGCAGTGCACTGGCTCGACGGGAGCATGACTCTCGAAAATGATTCAAAAATGTATCTTGTTAGCACAGCAGAATAATGTCATTACAACTTGTTTCTTAATTTTTTTTAAGTCTGCTTTTCCTAAGAAGGGGCTCAGACCAGAGATAAGAGGAGTAAAGCAACACTGGCTTAGTCTATTCTGCTGCTCCGGAAACAGTTAATATTACTAGCTCTTATGCAGACTCTGGGCACAGTTGATGGTGCTTGCTTTGCAGTATGATTGTTTAGCCATTGATCCAGTTTCCACCAAAAGTGAATTTCTGAAGCATGGGCAACCCAAGTAGACTTGCGGTAAAAATCTGCCTCGTTTGTTCTCTGCCTTGTAAGAGCTCGAACACAGATTTGGGGAGTATCTGTCACTGCCTCATTTTCCGGCCTGCCTTGTGTAAATAGATATTTGGGCGTCCTGAATAGCAACTATTGTGAAAGAGTCTGTTCATTAGATATTCAAGCCTGACAAAATATTCCTTTTGGTATGAAAGAGAATTATATTCTTGGCAAATGGGCAGAATACCCATAGATAGCTATATTACTGTTCTGTGTGCCAGATGCTTATTCAAGTTCTATTTGCTTCTACCTGTGACAGGAGTATATCTGGATGGGCTTCCTTTTTGCTGCACAGCTACCATTATGTTTGATGTTAAAACCTTTTTTTTTCTTTTCCTCCCATGGAAAGTTTTAGGAACTGTGCCACCTTCTGTCCTTTTTCACTCTTTTATATTTCAGTTACATGGCATATGGAGGAAGACAAGGAAAGAGATCTTAAAATTACCTTTCCAGCTGCTGTTTTTTGTGCTTTTAAAGAAATGTTGCTGCTTTATCTGCCAGATCATAGTACTTTCTGAAACTAACACCTTAGCTGATTCTACTTGGTACAAAAATAGGCTCACATTCTCACAAACCCACAGATGCCTTTCCCTGTCATTCATACCTTGGCTTTACATCCTCCTACTTGAATACACTATCAGTACACACACTGTATACATACAACCAAACTCCTGCACTCATGCTCATCAGTCAGGCTCATGTTTAATTAAAGCTATCTAAAGACACAAGCAAAGTAATTTCAACAGTTTGCTGAAAATAATTTGATTTTTTTTTTTTTTTACCTCTTCTGGGGCAAGATGTCAAGATTTTTTATTGTATTTATTTATTTATTTATTTTATTTATTAGATTTTATGTACCGGGGTTCCTGTATGGGATAAAGATCACCTTGGTTTACAGTAAACATTAACTTCGCTCATGGGCTGTACATAGAACAATAGAAAACAAGAACAGTAGAAAATTTCGCTCGTAGGCGGTACAAATACAGAAGATAACAGGAATTGGCACAAACTGGTATAACGGGTACATTAACTTCGCTCATGGGCTGTACATAGAGCAATAGAAAATCAAAACAGTAGAAAACTTCGCTCGCAGGCGGAGCAAATAACAGAAGAAACAAGAATTGGCACAAGCTGGTACAATTGGTGCAACTGCTAGGGAGGAATACAAGAACTGGTCCAGTTAGTATCTAAAAATGAGAGGAAATATAGCAGAGGGCAGGTAATAGTGTCGGGGCGGGTATTAGAGTTGGATGTAAAGTAAAGAAAACAAATGTGAGACCAGACTGGGGAATCGCAGAAAAAAGTCAGAAAAAAGAATCCTAAAAAATGTGTCATCCCATAAACTGCACACGAGGAAAACATGTACAGTTTACCAACAAAACAAAGTGTCATGGTGTATTTTAGGCAAACAGTTCGTAATGCTGTTAACTCCACATTTCGAGAAAGCTAGAAGGGTAAGGAGAGAGGGAAAACGGAATCAGTAGAATCCGTGTGTCTCACTTTGTGGCACTCTCATTCGGCATAATCTTTCAGCAGCACTGATTGGTAATTCAGTGTAGGGGTGGAAACGTTTTAGAAAACTTAGGTACCAGCCAAAATTTTTAGACACCAAGAAACGATTCTTTACAGCTGTTTTTACTCATATGTTTTTTAGATCTAAGTTGTTTATATATTTTTTTTAAATTCCGGTTTTGACATTTTTTTGCTCTCCCCATTTCCATCCCCGGTTTCTCTTTAGAGGCCCAGCTGAGGCTCTTCATGTAGCTATTCCAGCAGTAGCCCTCTCACCTGGGTCTGGAACCAGGATTTTTCCAGCCCTTATCACAGTTATTACTCTTGTGGTCTTGGCTGGTTTCTTAAATTGAACATTGAGCACACTTGCCCTAAGTTTTTGTACTGCATTATCTCGCTTGTTCTGATTCTGACAGAAGATATTAGTTTTTCAATTTTTATTCATCATTATGTTGGTTATGACACCAATGAGGGTCCTGATTTTTACGGTGTGGGAAACTGATAAACATGGGGTAACCTACAAGGTGCAGCTGATATTACCATAAGCTTACTGGGCAGACTGGATAGACCATTTGGTCCTTTTCTGCTGTCATTTCTATGTATTCTTGAATTCATTAGAATTTAACAACTGACAATGGTTTTCTGGCCAAAATATGTTTCTGGCCTCTTGGATTGAACTTGCCAATAATATTGATGTTCTGTTTCTATATATATATATTTTTTTTTTATTTCTTGGTTTGAACCTCTTTCCATGCATGTTTTCTGTATGTTCACTTCACTTCATTGTGTTTATGATGGAAAGTAATTATATAATAGAATTTTGATATTTAATTGTTTTGTTCTTGAATCACATCAACATACATTATCAGTTATGTATTAAAAATTTGCTTTGAGAAGCTTTTATCTTTGCAGCCACAATCACTTACTTCTGTTACTATTTCGTGATGTATGCCCCATCCCACCTTGCACACTCAAAATATACCCAGATATAAAGCATGAACAATTGTGAGCATGGAAAGGTCAAAATGTTATGAAACAATTTTTCCTAGCTATACAAGCTTAGCAAAGCAGACGTTTCCCTTACACCAAGACTTACCAACTTGTATCTGATATGACCTCATTTTAGCACTTAAAATTTCACAAGACCCCAGAGAACAACCAAAACAAATTAGCAGGGTTGTGATTTGCCTCAACAATCATTCCACTTTCACTCTCTCCACACTCCCAACTGATCTCTTCTTTCAACCCTCACCCTCTCCTAGTTGATCCTTTATTTCAACCTGCAGAGGACCTCTTCTCAACCTCTGCCACTTCAACTTACCTCCTCTGTCTTCTCACTTTCCCAGCCCATCCTCTTTCACCCCTCCAGCCCTTTTCTTCAAATCATTTTTTATAACCCTCAATTGCTCATCTGTAATTCCCTCCCTATTCCTCATCCCCTCTTTCACCTCTCAGCTTCCCCTCCAAATCTTCTCTCTCATCTCTCAAATTTATATTCTCTCACCCCCAGCTCCTGTCTTGCATCCCCAGATCTTGTCATTTCCCCCCCCCCCCCCCCCCCGTCACCTTCCACAGCTAGTCCTCTTCCACTGATCCAATACTCAAACTTTCCTGCATTTGATCCATCCCTTCAAACAGCCCCTCCTCCAAACATCCCTTTGACAAGGATCAGCAGTAATATTTTCCTTTGGGCCCTGGGCTAAAGGTGGATGACAACTGCTGGGAAGAGAGGGCAGGCTGATGACAGGGGCAATATTTTTTTCTCTTGGGTAGGTTCTGTGGCGAGTAAGGGTAGAAGAGCAGAGAGAATCTCCACTGGCTTGTACCCACTCTACGCACCCTTCTCCTCCTGGCTGGTCCAAAGCCCAGTGGTGATCTGCAAGTGGGTAACAGCATTAGTAATGAAAGTTAGCACCGTCTGTGAGCCCAGTGCACGTGGACCCAATCCTTCCTCGTGCAGGGCTTCCTGTTACCTTGGAAACTCAAGCAAAGGTAGGACCATTGCAAGATCTGTGCATGCGTGCTGGCTCATAGGCCCCTATGCTGACTTCCAGTAATACTGCTGGAAGTGTCTGAAGAACACTGCCCTTTGAGGCATTTGTGATCCCAGTTGGAGATTTTGTGACCCTATTTGGGTTCCTGACCCATAGTTTGAAAAGCCCTAATTTCCTTATCCTACTGCCAGCAGTCACCAATTAGGGATTTCCCCCTTGTGCAGCTGGTGGAGACAGAGACCATACCTCCCAGATTTTCGTGTGACGTCAGGTCCACGGTAAGGGAGGTCTGGATGGAGACAGCCTTCCGTAGTTCTCTGTCTCCAGCAGCAAGGGTCAAGAAATCGAGTGAGCTCCCCGGGATGGCAAGTACCAGCCGCCTGCCCCAGTGACAATAAAAGGGTCTCTCTGAAAATAACCCGAGTAGGTGGCCGCCCATGCTGGTTCTACTCAGTGGACCCATGTTACCTTGGACCAGTGAGTGGGTCCTAGAGGTCATTTGCAAAGGTACAGGATGCATGTCAAAATTACTGCATTTCTCTGTGTTAGGAAAACATTTCCAGTTCTAAGCCCTTTTCGGCACTGTGACTGGACAGAGATCCTTCCCCAAGATTACGATGGTAGTGGCTGCAGGGGATATTAGTCCACCCCTATCTGGACTATTGGCTAATGTGGGCCAAATCAGCCCAGGAGAACAACCAGGCCATAGGAGCAACTTAATGCAGCAGTTAGGCTAGGTGGTGAACTTCATGAAGAGTCACCTTATGCCCACACAGTCTCTAGAATTCCTAGGGGCATAGTTTGACAGAAGGGAGGGACGGACTTGATCTAATCCAGAACAAAATAGGGAAGCTAGTTGCTCATGTTCAAGAATTTGAGGCATTGATACCCCAGGGCCTGGGATTACCTACATCTTCTAGGGCTTTTGACAGCAATTATAGAGCTTATACCATGGGTCAGGATATACATGCCCATTGCTGAAGGCACTCCTGCCCAGATGGTCCCCTGCTTCACTGGATTACAAGCAACATCTACCACTACAGCCCCCAGTGAGGGACAGTCTTAGCTGGTGGACAGGATCCATCCAGCTTATTGATGGGGATGAGTCTAGACCCATCACCGTGGCTTTTCATTACCACAGATGCCAGCAATTTCGGGTGGAGAGCCCACTGCCTGAAACAGGCAGTGTCTGTCAATGGAAAGAACAGGAAAGATTCTGTTCAGCAAACAGGCGAGCTTTCAGACTAATTCTGGAAGCCTTTTGCCTGGTAATAATAGGAAAGCCATTTGGCGTCCTCTCAAACAGTGCAACAGCAGTAGCATAAGTAAACTGACAAGGAGGTGTACCCAAAGCAGTCCCTAGCGTACAAGGTAGCAATGATCTGCTTTTGGGTGGAATAGAACCTAGGCCTTCTGTCAGAAGCCCATATTGCAAGGACAAGCAATACTCAGACTTCCTAAGCAGAAACAAGCTAGACCCAGGTGAGTGGGAGCTCAGCCAGGAAGTGTTCTGCAAAATCACCAGCAAGTGGGAACACCCAACCAAATGCTGATTTTGTAGACCATAGTGATCTTCTTTTGGAACGGCAGTATATAAAACGCCTAAATAAAATAAACATCGATCTGATGGCAACTTGAGCTGATGCAATGGCAAATAAGTTTTTCAACCAAAAAGGGAACCCGGCTCCTGCGGAACAAATGTATTGATCAATCCCTGGCCAAAAGAGGGCATACTGTACTTCTTCCCGTCTTGGCCTTTGATTGGGAGGATGCTGAAGAGGATAGAGAACCATCCAACACTGACAATACTAGTCGCTCTAGATTGGCCAAGGAGACCATGGTACAGGGACCTGTAGGAATTTCTCGGATGGATATCTTACATTTGATTATCAGATTTAACCAATAATCTTATGATATGAATTAATTAGCTTTAGGGAGTGGATAAGGACACTTTTATGAGGTAATCAATTTATTAGATGCATAAGTGAAAATAGAGTAATACAATACAATTATTCTCTCTTTAGTTTTGTTTTAGTTTACAGTGCATGCACTGTCATGTATGTAAGATAATCAGAATTTATAAGCGTTATCTAAACTCAACTGTCTGCTTAAGGATGGTGTCTATTTCATTTAAACCAGCCTATTACCCTACCAGCCTTCAAGAGGGGGGGGATAGGGAGGAAAGTTTGGAATCTACATTGTTTGGATGTCAGGCAAGTACTGTTAAGATACTTACAAGTTACGAATGCATTCAGGAAGTCAGGTAAGCTGTTCATATTGTTCACTGGCCCACAGAAGGGTGAAGCAGCCACCAAAGTGGCCCTGGCCCGATGGATCAAAGCCAGAGCTACTGCCCATCGGATCAGCATACCTATTAGAAGGTAAGATAACCCCACCAGGGCTCCTAGCAAACTCTAAAAGATCCCAAGCAGCCTATTGGGCTGGAGTTTCCAGGGTGTTCCCGGAGGAGATCTGTAAGGTGACCACCTGGTCTTCCTTACATTCCTTCTTGAAATGCTACAGATTAGACGTGGCCTTTGGGGCAGGGGTACCAGGGGCAGTGCTCGTGGCCTCCCATCCAAGGATATATGGGTTGTGTTGTGTCCCCTAATTGGTGACTGGTCCAGCATTACGATGGGGAACGTTAAATTATATCTTACCTGATCATTTTCTTTCCTTGACTACTGCTATACCAGTCTACCTCCCACCCGGCAGGGCAAGCAAGCAAGCACTTACATTGGGGGAGGAAAAGCCACCATTTATTTTGTTTCCTCTCCTACTTCGGGGGAGGGGGAGGTAAATGGGACCCTAAGCTTTGGTTGCTTCTTAAATCTTTTTTTGGTTTCTGTTGGAGTGAAGTGTAAAAAAAAAAAAAAAAAGGAGGGGGACACAACATGTAAATAATTGGTGCAACAAGTATGGCAGTAGGTTAGGAGCACAAGTGCCTTGCATGCCACAAATTCGGAGAGTTGACTATGGCCTTTTACAATACTGTTTATTTGATTTTAGTTTAATTTATTTTGCTAAGTTGCAATTACCAAGGCAGCTGGAGGCAGCCAGAGCTGACCCATATCCAACACCACCTCCTCTTACAGTGGAGCTGACATCGCACCAGCTGTGGAAACGGGGAAATCCCTAATTGGTGACTGGTCTTAGCAGTAGTCAAGAAAAGAAAATTATCAAGTAATATATAATTTAATGTTACACAGACCCTTCAGCAGTCGTCTGGTTAACTAGTCCCATGGCCTGTCAGCTTACAAAAGCCATCAACACAGGACAGGAAGGCTAGCCAGTGGGAAATGGGAGTCTCATCTCCTACACAGCAGGAATCTGTGCAGCTCCCCTACTCTGCAGACCTTTTACACATTACATACTGCTCAGCATGTTGATACAAGGGGCTCTGCTGTCATAGTTACCACTGCCAGTAGGACACCGTACACTTGGATACCACAAAGAGAAAATGATGGATGCCCTTCTCAGATTCAGATGACATGTTTTGCCTGTGATGCCACAATAGTACATAGGTTGTGTAAGGCTTACTGTACATCCTCTGACACACGGTGAAATATGGCATGGTTTTTGTTTTTTTTAAATAAAAGCTGTTTGCTAGAAAAGAGCACAGGTGATTTCTAGCAATATCAAGAAAGCACAGAGTGATGTCCCTTTAAAAGGAGCAGTGCCACAATAGTGGTGGCATTGGACACTAAAATACAGGCATCACATGTTCTTGTGTGTATGTCAAAATGGGAAGCTCATCTGCAGGCTGCCATGCCGCCTTTCTGGACTAACACTGAGACGCCAGCAGGAATCTCTAGTGGGTACTCCATTTGGGCCTGATGAGTAAGCATTTTTCTTGTATTCACAAAATGGGAAAAACTCTTTAGGGAATAGCCACTGTTATTAATTGCATCAGTAGCATTGGATCTTCTTAGTGTTTTTTGTAATTGCCAGGTTCTTGTGGCCTGGATTGGCCTCTGTTGGAAACAGGATGGTGGACTTGATGGACCCTTGGTCTGACCCAGCATGGCAGTTTATGTTCAACCTGCTGTGTTTTCAGTTTGCCTCATCTTTTCCAACAGTACACCAGTTGTTGTGCCTGTTGCACAAGTTGTATGCTGTTGGTCCACAACAAATATGACTCGGCCTGTACCTTGCTAATCACCCATATGTGAGGACTAGCATCCTGCTTGTCCTGGGATAAAGCAAAATTGCTTACCTGTAATAGTTATCCCAGGACAGCAGGATGTAGTCCTCACGAAACCCACCCGCCACCCCGCAGAGTTGGGTCCAACACGTTTTATTATTTTTATTTTTTGCTAATGCTTATTGCTACAAATGAGACTGAAGGGAGACCCCTGTGGCTTGAGGGATCATGGCATGCTGGGAATGCTGAACATGAAGCCTAGAGAGTATGACTTGTGAGTGGCAAATGTCAGGCAGTTGGCATCCTCCGCTGTCCATTATCAACTTACTCTGGACTTTTTATTCACATTTCTAAGAGTGGTATTTCACTGTTTTTAAAATAAAAAGGGAATTTAACCAGTATACTGGTCAGACTGAGCTGAGTGGAAATCATGTAAAGAGCAACTCTGAAAGTCTCATTTATATGCAGCCATTTTAATCACCAGGTTAACACTATGAAGGTCATCAATGAAAGTGTCAGTCTGATAGACAGCAACAACCCAAAGGATTTCACAAACCCTTCAAAATATGTCATAGATGTATGACCTCTGTAAAATAGCATAAGTTCAATTTCCAGCTCTTTCCTCCATCATTGCCCGCCACAGCAAGTATCTTCACGATGTATATGCTATCATGTTGGTTGCTCTGTGAATTTTGTGGTGTCACAGACCTACATTTCATGAACTCTTCAGTAGGACCCCCTCAAATGGAAAGAATTTGCATTTGTTTTTCTATAGTCTATTGCTTTTATAAATGATTGTGTTTTTAAATCTTTCTAGGAAATGTTCAAGAAACTGGAAGACTCTTGGGCAACAAGAATGTCCGTGTCAATTGTTTGGATGAGGTACAAAAATGTTTGTTTACACTTCTAGTGATGCTAAAGAAAAGTGGCAGTTTGGATGCTGTTTGACAATGTGTATTTGTTCCTGCTGTTTTTCAGAAGCTTAACCAGGAATAGTTCAAGCGCATAATAAGCACAAGGAGTTTACTCCAACTCCTGCTTCTACTGGCATATAACTTTCTCAGATTAGCCCATTTTATTTTTCTAATGTTTGTCATATTGAGGGATCTGGCTCTGTCCTACGTGTCCAAGAGCCACATGCCACCTTCTAGGCTATAGCCTCCTTAAGAGCATGTAGTGCAGCTTCAGCACCACCACTAAGCTAAAGAAAATGTTCACACCCAAGCAGCATGTAATGGTACTACTTGGAATTCTTGTTTATCATCTATTCAAATCTAATTCAAATTAAGTACGGGCATGCAAATGGCTTCTAGACTTTTAAATGAGGTGGAGGCATCTGTTTGGGTTTGTGTATGAAAAGCCTTCTGTTGTACTGAATCTTACATTGCTGCTTTGATTTCTGGCATTTTGCCCATCAGTTGTAAACTTCAGATTGAATGAAAGAACAGTTGGTATGTAGCAGAAGAATTTCAGGGTTCTCAAGCATGACTCTTAAAATGACCTTGTTCTTCAGTTTCCTTAGATAAGTTCTCAGGCTTGCTAACCATGATTTCTTTGCCGTATTGGACCACGAGTTCCTGACATCTTCACTGGAACTGTTGCTGCCTGTCCTTATGGCCACAGTGTAGAATACTCTGACTTCTCTGCAAATTGGTGTTTTGATTATGGTCTTTATGGTTTCTATAGGAAAATTGATGTGCATTCTTACATGCCATGAAAGAAACACAGCCAGTCTGATAATGAGCCTCAAGATTATTACAAATATCTGATTTTAAAGCAATTTGATTTTGCAGCCTACCAGGTCTTCACAGAGAGCAGTTCTCTTAGTATGGCATTACAGAAAATAAGGCACATAGCTCATTGATTATCCATGCAGAATCAACCTGCCTAGAAATGCAAACATCTTCTCTGCTGTGGGAAAGAGAGTGGGCCTTTCACACAGCTGAGGTTGCCTGTGGGAGGGGGAAAGAGAGAGTTCTCTTCTGCAGGAGCCAGCAGGGAGGGTGCTGGCAAGGCTGTGTGGGGCCAGGGTGGCCAAAGTGCAGACTCGAAGGGAACAGGGGGGAGGAGGAGGCAGAAGGGACTCAGAACAGGAGAGGAAGGGCTGCAAGACCCATAAAGAGAGCTATGGAGAAAAAAGCTACCCTTTGGGGTAGGGGGGATGGTGGGTGGAACGGAGGGGTTAGGGAAAAAGGCAATAAAGTTGGTTTGGGGAAGGGAGGAGTAAAAAGAAGGCAAGATGATGGGAAATAGCAAAAGAACAAAGTCACTTTTTTTTTTTAAATACATATTGTCCTGATCATGTCTAAACTATATTTTGAATTGGTCAGTGCAGAGGTAACATTGAGTTATGCACAAAAGAAAAGAGGACGCAAAATCTTCTGTCCATCTGGCTGACTTTTAGGGTAAGTCCTAACACTGAGGAGGACAAGAATCTTAAGTTTTTTTTTTTTTTGTTTTTTTTTTAATCTAATAAGGGAACAGAATTATTGCACAGGGTTATAGCAAACTTGCCAAAAGGAGAAACAAAAACCAAAAGAAATTTATTAGTATCTAAATTCAACCTGGAGGGCTAGCAGAGTTTATCTTGAGAAAGGTAGAGACTTCATCTGCATCTCAAAGCAGGTAAGTCTTTTCTAAATTTTAATCTGGTACGTAAAAGAATTACAAGAATGTTACTCTACTACCAGAGTACTTGGAGTGAGGTACAGGGCTACTGGTTCAGAGCTTAATTTGTAGACAAGAAGGAAGTGGAACTGTGGAGCAGGGGCAACCTGAAAGGGGAGAGAAGTTGATTGTAAGAGTGGGAAAGGAGCCAGGTGTGAGCTTTCTCTCTTTTTTTTTTTTTTTTTTCTTTTTCTCTCCTCTCTGTCCCCATTGCTCATGCAGTCTGCTGCCACTGCTGAGTGACTATCGACTTCCTGCTCTGCCAGACCTGGGTTTTTCTTCTTCTACAGGGCTTGTGCACCATCTAGCTGCTAGCAGATCATGTCCTATGCGATTCTGTTTCCCCATGGCAGCAAAGAGCTGAAAGAGCAGAGGGCGGGAATGGATTGGATGGATAGACTAGATAAGCCATATGCTCTTCTTCTGCTGTTATGTTTCTGTGGAATGCAGCAGTCCCTCATGTACAGATCCCTCTGTTCTTCCCATCCACTAGTGACTTTCTAGTATAATTATAAATAAAATTATATTTTAATTCTAAAAATAAACTTCAGTAGCAAATGTTAGTCTCTCTAAAAGGAAGAAACTGTCACACTGATTTTGTTTTTTGTAATTATCTTGATTGGATTTTCAATTTATATAATACAAGTTTGAAATGGAAAAGTCAATGGACAAAAAGTTTGATAAAATTAAAGAATAAATAGAAAACATAGATTTGTCCATTACATATTAGACCACAAAGAGGGGGAGCAATCAAAGGAAAACAATTCGAAGAAAAGTAATCAATCTAAAAGGCTACAAAAAAGCCTATCAAATGGATAATCTATTTTGGATAAACTTTTCCATTTGATTAGGATCACAGAAACAATATTTTACACCATTTAGTGATATATTACACTTGCACAAGAATTTAAGTGAAAAATTAGCTCCCAATGCAAGTTTCATTGTGATGAAGTGACCCTGTTTTCCCTGACTTTTGCATATGTGTGGCCCACCTTAACTCCTAGAGAGGGAGAGATCTCCATGGGTGGGGGACCCTGCTGGGAGGGAAATATGATTGTGAGCCCAGCTGGGATCAGGAGGCCCGATTTTGCCACAATTGCTGCAGAATTTTGACAAATCTACCATAGGAAACAGGGCCGTCCACCTATCTCTGCTTCCTGCCTGTGATGTCAGTATCATAGTCTAAATTGAGCTGACATCTTTTTCATGGGGCATATGCATGCTTGAGATGTAAATCTTTGTGCCTCGTTTAGTTTTCTGTGGTGCAGGATCAGGTAGGTGTTAGGAGATCATGAATACTTAAAATCTCCTTTTCTCTTTTATGTTGGGTTTTACTTTACTTAAACCTTGTAGAAGTACAGATCTTTGGCACTTAAATTACTGCAACAGCATACCGAATAGTTCAGTGAATCAGATTTGATGTTGGTGTCCTCAAGGAATATTATAGAAACATTTAGAAAAGGTTGACAAGCCTGGATATATTGACACTGATCTCAACTCTTTTGGTAGCATAAGGCCAATAGCGATAATCTTTCATAGTCATTTTCCAGTTAATATACTGAAAATGTCTAGAGGGATTATACTGAGAGAAATAATTAAACATGGAAATTGCTTACAGTTTAGAGAAGCCTATTGCATGAAACCTTTGCAGGTTTTGGAAATGCATGTTGGGTTGGTTTCTTTCACTAAAATAAAAAAAAATAAAAAGTACCAAGTTCTTAAGCAATTTTATTTTGAAAAAGTGAATGTAAATGTTCAGAATTTAATCACCACTGAAATTAAATAAATAGAATAACATTTTTTAAAGCTTCTCTTTGCTTAATCACACTTGCTATTAAGACCTGCAAATAAACCAGGACACTTGCTTTGCTGGTTCTGGAGCCCTATTCCAGCATCACACTGAAAAGCTCTAAATGAAAAATAACTAAAGGATAGATTCTGTGAAGGAGACCTTTTAATAAAGGAGTGATACAGTGTAAATGAAAAATGCACCTTTTATTCCAAATAGTGTGAAATATAAAGGACAAAAACTACAAGGAGACACAGGACTAATGTCAAAAGAGGAAGGAATAGAGCCAATAATTTAAATATTTTGACTCTTAATGCTAGTGCCGCTTAGGTAAATTGTAGACGTTGAACAGTATAAATAAAAAGAGATATTGATTGTTTGAGTGGGGGTTTTTTTTTGTTTTTGTTTTTTTAGCATGGAATGACACCCCTGATGCATGCTGCCTACAAAGGGAAAACCAATCTGTGTCGAATGTTGTTGCAGCATGGTGCTGATGTCAACTGCAATGAACATGAGCATGGATACACAGCCCTGATGTTTGCTGGACTCTCTGGTAAATTGTTAGCTCTGGGTGTTGTGCTGAAGTGCATGATTTAATGGTTAAGATGGATTCTAGTGAGGCATGATATAAATAGCTTTTTATTTATTGTATTTAAAAGGTGCTTATTCCACTTTATTCAGTATCCTGTCCATCGTGGATTATAATTAAATATACATAATCATAAATGACAAACATAAAGGAAAACAAATCCCAAAAAACCTACATTCTTCCTAAAACGGAACCATCCTCCTTCCAAATGGGCAAAGAAAAAAATCAAGCTTCTAGGTCAAAGACTTGGAAAAACAATAACTCTTTGATCTTCTTTCTAAAACACAAATAATCAGATAGTGGTAAATGGAAATTTTATTTCAAGTATTGAGGATCATCCCCTAATGTGTTATGGACTAATGTCAAGATCTTAAACTGAACCCAGGAGGCGACAGGTAATCAGCGTAAATCCCACAATTTGAGTGATCCTATCCTGTGGTCTGGCATGGTGGTTGTGTGTGGTGTTCAGGAGATGCTGAAAAGCGTGAACTGTGGAACATAAGAACATAAGAAAATGCCATATTGGGTCAGACCAAGGGTCCATCAAGCCCAGCATCCTGTTTCCAACAGTGGCCAATCCAGGCCATAAGAACCTGGCAAGTACCCAAAAACTAAGTCTATTCCATGTAACCATTGCTAATGGCAGTGGCTATTCTCTAAGTCAGAGCTTTCCAAACTTTTCATGTTGGTGACACACTTTTTAGACAAACATAATTTCACGACACGGTAATTCAGTCTACTAGTAAACCAGAGGTTAAAGGTTAAACGAACGAAACATATTTCGACAATTTATGTATGTTTCCTTAAATATATACATAAATAAAATGTTTCACAACAACCTATCTCATGAAAACCTTAAATTTATATTAAAAATATATATTCCAAGATTCATGTTATTGTTATAATTTATGAGAAACAATAATAAAACAAATTGTCTGTCCCCCACACACTCATCTCTCTCCTCCCCCCAGCACATGTCTGGCCCCCACACACTCATATCTCTCCCCCTCAAGCACATGTCTGGCCCCCACACTCATGTACCTCGTCTTTTTGATTGTTGCCAGTTAAGTGCTTCACTCCCTTCCATGATCACCAGACACTGCTGCTTGCAGTCAGTACTCCTCATGGCCAGGCCTCATCGGCAGCAGCAGCCAATGCAAGGATGGCTGGGCTCGTTCCACCCACCAAGCCCCCCCAAAAAACGCGATTGACAGCAAAAATCACCCAATAATAAGCAACCCATAAACTGAAAAAAAAAAGTAAATCTCTAGAAAAAAAAAAAAGCCCAAACTCGCATCAGAGTTGACCGGGCTTGCGCGACACACCTGCACACTGCAGGCGACACACTAACGTGTCCCGACACACAGTTTGGAAAGCTCTGCTCTAAGTGAACTTAATAGCAGGTAATGGACTTCTCCTCCAAGAACTTATCCAATCCTTTTTTAAACACAGCTATACTAACTGCACTAACCACATCCTCTGGCAACAAATTCCAGAGTTTAATTGTGCGTTGGGTAAAAAAGAACTTTCTCCGATTAGTTTTAAATGTGCCCCATGCTAACTTCATGGAGTGCCCCCTAGTCTTTCTACTATCCGAAAGAGTAAATAACTGATTCACATCTACCCATTCTAGACCTCTCATGATTTTAAACACCTCTATCATATCCCCCCCTCAGTCGTCTCTTCTCCAAGCTGAAAAGTCCTAACCTCTTTAGTCTTTCCTCATAGGGGAGTTGTTCCATTCCCCTTATCATTTGGTAGCCCTTCTCTGTACCTTCTCCATCGCAATTATATCTTTTTTGAGATGCGGCGACCAGAATTGTACACAGTATTCAAGGTGCGGTCTCACCATGGAGCGATACAGAGGCATCATGACATTTTCCGTTTTATTCACCATTCCCTTTCTAATAATTCCCAACATTCTGTTTGCTTTTTTGACTGCCGCAGCACACTGTACCGACGATTTCAATGTGTTATCCACTATAACACCTAGATCTCTTTCTTGGGTTGTAGCACCTAATATGGAACCCAACATTGTGTAATTATAGCATGGGTTATTTTTCCCTATATGCATCACCTTGCACTTATCCACATTAAATTTCATCTGCCATTTGGATGCCCAATTTTCCAGTCTCACAAGGTCTTCCTGCAATTTATCACAATCTGCTTGTGATTTAACTACTCTGGACAATTTTGTGTCATCTGCAAATTTGATTATCTCACTCGTCGTATTTCTTTCCAGATCATTTATTTATAAATTGAAAAGTAAGGGTCCCAATACAGATCCCTGAGGCACTCCACTGTCCACTCCCTTCCACTGAGAAAATTGCCCATTTAATCCTACTCTGTTTCCTGTCTTTTAGCCAGTTTGCAATCCACGAAAGGACATCGCCACCTATCCCAGACTTTTTACTTTTCCTAGAAGCCTCTCATGAGGAACTTTGTCAAACGCTTTCTGAAAATCCAAGTATACTATATCTACCGGTTCACCTTTATCCACATGTTTATTAACTCCTTCAAAAAAGTGAAGGAGATTTGTGAGGCAAGACTTGCCCTGGGTAAAGCCATGCTGACTTTGTTCCATTAAACCATGTCTTTCTATATGTTCTGTGATTTTGATGTTTAGAACACTTTCCACTATTTTTCCTGGCACTGAAGTCAGGATTACTGGTCTGTAGTTTCCCTGATCGCCCCTGGAGCCCTTTTTAAATATTGGGGTTACATTTGCTATCCTCCAGTCTTCAGGTACAATGGATGATTTTAATGATAGGTTACAAATTTTTACTAATAGGTCTGAAATTTCATTTTTTAGTTCCTTCAGAACTCTGGGGTGTATACCATCCGGTCCAGGTGATTTACTACTCTTCAGTTTTTCAATCAGGCCTACCACATCTTCTAGGTTTACCATGATTTGATTCAGTCCATCTGAATCATTACCCATGAAAACCTTCTCCAGTACGGGTACCTCCCCAATATCCTCTTCAGTAAACACCGAAGCAAAGAAATCATTTAATCTTTCCGCGATGGCCTTATCTTCTCTAAGTGCCCCTCAATCATCTAACGGTCCAACTGACTCCCTCATAGGCTTTCTGCTTCAGATATATTAAACGTTTTTACTGTGAGTTTTTGCCTCTATGGCCAACTTCTTTTCAAATTCTCTCTTAGCCTGTCTTATCAATGTCTTACATTTAACTTGCCAACATTTATGCATTATCCTATTTTCTTCTGTTGGATCCTTCTTCCAATTTTTGAATGAAGACCTTTTGGCTAAAATAGCTTCTTTCACCTCCCCTTTTAACCATGCCGGTAATCGTTTTGCCTCCTTTCCACCTTTCTTAATGTGTGGAATACATCTGGACTGTGCTTCTAGAATGGTATTTTTTAACAATGACCACGCCTCTTGCACATTTTTTACTTTTGTAGCTGCTTCTTTCAGTTTTTTCTAACAATTTTTCTCATTTTATCAAAGTTTTCCTTTTTGAAAGTTTAGCACGAGAGCCAGAAGAGTCCACAAATTCCAAATACTGGTTTACTATCTATCATACAAGCAATTCTTCCACAATAGGGTAGTACACCACACACACCCAAAGTTTCTTCCAAAGGTTGTCTCTGCTCAGTCCATTGTATTGCCTACCTTATTTCTGAGGCTACATATGCATGAAGGAGAGAAAACCCTTCATACTTTGGCTTGCAAAAGCCTTGGCTTACTATAAGAAAAGAACTCAGTTGCATTGCCAGACTTCTCAGCACTTTGTATATTATAATTCTAACAGACTTGGCATACCAGTCACCAAGCATACCTTGTCCAACTGGATAGTGAACTGCATTCAACACTGCAGTTGCAGGTCTTTAAATCCCAGATTGTCAAAGCTCTTCAAGTTAGGGCTATGGACTATTCCATTGTGCACCTCTGTGAGATGCCCCTCCAAAACATTTGCAGAGCTGCAGCGAGGTCCTCAGTACATACTTTTATATCCCACTATCTGGACAGTCTCTCAAGAACTGTCAGTAGATTTGGGCAAGCAGGTTTGTGTAACCTGTTCTCACAGTAGTCCACTTTCCATGGTGGAGTCCGAGTTGCTTATTCAGTATACACTCCACTGCACCCTCACGTTTTGACTCCCCACAGGTCATGGCTAATTCAGCCTGCATATTTACAGAAAAATCTGGTTTGCTTACTGTAAACAATGTTTTCCATAGGATGACTTAGCTATGCTAAATACCTACCCGCCTCCCTGGAACATCTACTAACTGGCTAGTGTTAGCTCTGATACAGACTGAGGAGGC
Source organism: Rhinatrema bivittatum (assembly GCF_901001135.1). NCBI lineage: Eukaryota > Metazoa > Chordata > Amphibia > Gymnophiona > Rhinatrematidae > Rhinatrema > Rhinatrema bivittatum. Next base: position 197,822,676 of record NC_042616.1, on the reverse strand, counting down.
TCACGAGGCAATGCATGCTTGAGAATTGCCAAACATGCTCAGTACAGCTCAAAGCTTTACTAGCTAGGTGATACTAGTCCATTTAGTGCCACCGGATTATGTTGCCCACATGTCATGGCTAATTAATCCTGCTATCTACGGAAAACGCAGCTTATGGTAGGAAAACTTGCTGTAGATGTCTTATACACATATGCCCAACTCGTTCTACCAAGAAAAGGTGCATGTTGTTTGATCTATTTTGATGGGATAAATGCTTTATTTCTTCCCAGTGTCAGTGGTTTTCATTTCCAGGTACTGTTCAATACAAGACATAAATGGCTAGATGGGAGCAACAGCTTCCTAGTTTTGATAGCTCTTTGAAATAATCTAAAGCTTGCTGGTAAGATATGGGAGTGGAAGGGCCTGTGTGTTGGATTAAGGATGGGAATTTGTAAGTTCTTCTGCCTAGGATGGTAGAGAACAAGGGGAAGACAACAAAAACTGACTTACCTAAGGAGCAAAATCCTACAAGCAGACAAGCTTTTGCAGCTAGTAACTGATATGTCCATAACAGTGAGGGCATGAAAAACTGGGTGCACTTGATGAATCAATTGGTCTTTATCTGCTGTCATCTACTATGTTACTTTATTTTCAAAGTATTGAGTTGTGGTCTAACATTACTAGATACCAGGTATTCTTCAACATATTTAAGTATACATAATTGGACCTTTTTCTCTCAGAATATATTTCCTATCATTCATGACCTTTTATAGTTTTATACATTCAGTATTTGTGACAGAGTGCCTACAATGTCTTACAATATTTGCAAGTTATAATGAATATATAGGCTAAGTTAACCAGAAAAGTTTAGCCAGCTAACTAGTCAAGCCACACAGCGACCGAATATGGACCTTTTGGTGCTATTCACAAAGATGTAATAAGAATAGTCTGAGTTAAGAATAAACCAGTCAAAATGAGTCCTAAGAAATACATAGATATCTTGAAGAGAGAGGTAGGATTGTTAATTATAGCAAATACAGATGAGAAATCAAGAAGAATGTGAAAAGAGTATGCTCCAGACGAGATGTTAATGGGTGGTTGGTCAAATGGGTGTACAGTTTAAAAGATGGAAAATGGATTGATTGAGGGACAAAAGCTGAAGTAAATTTAGAAAAGCAAGATGTGGGCAGCTTGTTCCAAGACCTTTTGACATGAATGAGAGCGAGGAGATAGGGCAATAAATTCTATGACAATGGGACTATTAATGTTTTTTTGAGAGGGGGCACGTATCGTGTCTTCAGAACTAAAGGAAAATGCCAGAAGCAAGAGACAGTTGAAAACGGTGAGAACATGAGAGAGCCAGGATAGTTTGGAGAGAGAGAGACATAGGTAAGGAATTCTTAGATGAAGGGATCGGTTTGCAGACCAAAATAAGATCTGTGTTTGGCTGAGAGAGCAGAATGAAGAGGAGTATCATCTTATGAGGGAATATGGCTAGAATTTTAAGGCTATGCACCATGAAAAGCAGGAGTATCAGTTTCCTCAGTAAAAATCTAAGGAAAAAGCTGACATAGGAGGAGAGCAAAGATGAGCTGAATATGTTGAAGAGATGGGAGTAAGAACATAAGCATTGCCATACTGGGTCAGACCAAGGGTCCATCAAGTCCAGTATCCTGTTTCCAAGTGGCCAATCCAAGTCACAAGTACCTCGCAAGTACCCAAACATTAAATAAATCTCAAGTTACTATTATTAATTATAGCAGTTTATGGATTTTTCCTCTAGGAACTTATCTAAACATTTTTTAAACCCATTTACTCTAACTGCTGTAACCACATCCTCTGGCAATGAATTCCAGAGCTTAACTATGTGCTGAGTGAAAAAGAATTTTCTTTGATTCATTTTAAATGAGCTACTTGCTAACTTCATGGAGTGCCCCCTAGTCCTTCTGTTATCTGAGAGAGTAAATAACCGATTTACATTAACTTTTTCAAGTTCTTTCATGATTTTGTAGATGTCTATCATATCCCACATCTTCCCCAAATTGAACAGCCCAGTAGATATCTCAGTTCTGATCCCAGCTGTTCAGGCAGTCAGGAGGCCAGCCCCTACTTGCTACTTGACCTTTTCTAGTGGTAGGAACAGGATGGAAGAAGCTCTGTATGGATGATGACGTGCCCATGTGATGAGCTGACTGAAAGCTTTAATCAGAACCCATGGAGCAGGCAGGGGTAGTGAGGTTGGCAATTTGTGGGGACAGGAGTCTTAAAACACTTAATTGTGGTGGTGGTGGTTTCAGCTGCTGTAGCCTATAGCTTTAAGAGTAGGAAATCAATCTTTTCATAATGATTTGTTTGTTTCAGGCAATAAAGAAATTACTTGGATGATGTTAGAAGCTGGAGCAGACACTGATGTCGTCAACTCAGTTGGGAGAACAGCAGCTCAGATGGCTGCTTTTGTTGGTAAAGAGTTCAAGACTTATTCATTTCAGAATCAGACTTAAACTTTTGACAGACTAACATTTTTTCTGATAAACTATGGTTCCCTGTACATACCCGGATCAGTCCAGACAGCTGGGTTTTGCCTCCCTTCCAGCAGATGGAGACAGAGAAAAACTTGTAAAGCACCCCCTCTTAACCTGGTGTACTGCCTGCATCTCCTCAGTATTTCTGTCTCCAGCAGATAGAGGTGGTGCAAAACCTGCGATCTGCACTTTTGGTTGAGGTGTATACAGTTCTCCTTTAAAAATAAATAAATTAATAATAAGACTAGGTTTTAGAAAGTTGCTAATTAAGCTAAGTACCAGGAAAGTTTTGGGGGGGGGGGAAAGATACCAGATCAAGCAGAGAAGCCTCCCAAGGGGTCGGCAGGTCTCAGTGGGACTATCCCCCCTGGTTGTAAGCATTTAGGAGCTGGGTTGGTGATCCCACAAGGCTCCTTTGACGGTAAGGCAGAGGGAGGATTGCCAGTAGTCCGGTCCCTTCCCCCTCTTCAGTCCCAGTCGGATCAAAGCAAAAAAAAAGGAACCTTTCTTGTCTTTTGGTTTCGGGCTGCTGCTCATTTTTGCTTTGAGTCCATTCCAGGAGTAGTAGGGCAAGGCGCTTTCCTGCGGGAGCGCAGGGGTTGCAGCGAGCACGTTTCTGTAGGCTGCTACCGCAGCTCATGCAACATTTTCTGCTCCTTTCTCACCCCCCCTTCCCCGACCCTTCAATGCCGCAACAGTCTGGATGTACGGCCTGCGGAGAGTCTGACTCGCGGCTCTCCCACTCAGGCCTGTGTATTCTGTGCCTTCCCGGTGGGGCAGGCACCTCGGAGTTGCTGCCTCACTTTCGCAAGAGACAGGCTATTTCGAGCAGTCGGGCCGATCCATTCCTGCTGAGCGCGGGAGCGGCGGCCATTTTGAATACTTTCGCCGAGGCACTGGCGAGAGCCTTGGGGGGAGGGGTTCTCTCTCGTAGCCCTGAGAAATGGCAGGAATGGCCCAGGGAGGGCTCGGATGGAGTTCACGATCCCCTACCGGGGGGGGGGGGGGGGCCTGAAGCCTTTTCACTGGACTTTGTGCTTTTAATGCACAAAGCTTTTCTGGCCACCCAGACTCATCAAACGGGGGCTTCGGTGGAGGCGTGACCCGAGGGGCCCCGAGGAGTCATGAGGCCCAGGGATCTTTGCGCGTTAAAATGCTGCACAACTCTTCCCTTCCGGGGGTGGGTGCCCCGGTATCCGACGCCAAGGAAGCTGGTCCAGCCGACGCCTTGGTAACTCCTGTACCTCTCTCTCAGGAGATCTGAAGGACGACTCTAACAAGGCGTCCTCCTTGGAGGGTGATGATCCGAGAGTGGGTCGCCTTTTTCATAATGAGGAATTGGACCCTCTTATCCCGTCTTTCCTGGCGGAGCTCGGGGTGGACCTTCCTCATGACGTTCTGCCCCAGGGTTCGGTAGACCCGGTCCTCGTGGGACTGATGGGTTCATCTAGGACTTTTCCTCTTCACCCCATGCTCCAGCAGTTAATGACACGGGAGTGGGACGTCCCTGAGGCAGGCCTCAGAGTGGGGCAAGCGATGGAGAAATTGTATCCTTTGCCTGAAGAGGTCTTGGAACTCCTGCAGTTTCCCAAGGTGGACACTTCAGTATCGGCGGTCACTGAAGAGGATTTTTGAGGTTTCTGCCCTGGGTACTTGGGCGGCTGTAGGCAGTAGCTTTATGCTCCGAGCGAGCTTACGTTGGGTTCCAGCAGTTGTTAACTTCTGAAGAGCTCCCGCCTCAAGAAGCGATGCAGGCAGAGCGTCTGAGGCTGTGGTGGCATATGGTGCAGACGCTTTATATGACCTCCTACGTACTTTCTCTAGGACGATGGCATCCACAGTCTCAACCAGGAGACTCCTCTGGTTACGCAGTTGGGCTGCTGTTGCTTTTCTAAGGCCCAGTTGAGTTCTTTGCCTTTCAAGGGAAAATTCCTATTTGGAGAGGATTTGGAGTAACCGATCAAGTTACTGGGCGAAAACAAGGTGCACCAGCTCCCAGAGGACAGGCCCAGACCCTCGCAGGGGTTTACTGCTTGTCATGCCTGGTTTCGGGGCCAAAGGAGGTTCCGTCAGAGTAGGGCACCGGTGGCGCCCCAGCGTCAGCCCCAGGGCAGGGCTAAACCATGCTTCGTGGCCGTCGGCCCGCCAGAGAGGTGCTCGGGGCCGCGCAGCAGGGATCCAAGTCCACTCAATGAGATATGGTCGGCCCATTCCTCGGTTCCCTGGGTGGGAGGCCGACTGTCCAGCTTTTACGAGGAATGGATCAAGATAATCTCCATCCAGTGGGTTCTAGAGGTGATAAGACACGGCTACACGTTGGAATTTGCTCAGCCCATCCGAGACCTCTTTCTAGTCTCCCCTTGCGGATCCCGCACAAAGGGGCGCACGGTACAACAGACTCTCGACCGGCTGTTGGCCCTGGGGGCCATAGTACCAGTCCCACCGGCGGAGTGCTCAAAGGGACGCTATTCCATTTATTTCATTGTCCCCAAGAAGGAGGGGTCTTTTCAGCCGATTCTCGACTTAAAGATGGAGACCTTGTGCTCCATCATAGAGGCGGTCCGCAGGGGCGAGTCTTTGGCTTCCCTGGATTTGACCGAGGCGTATCTACACTTAGCCATTCGCAGGGATCATCAGAGGTTCCTTCTATTCAAGATCCTCTGCAAACATTTCCTGTTTTGTGCCCTGTCGTTCAGTTTGGCGACGGCGCCTCACACTTTCACCAAGGTCATGGTAGTAGTCGCAGCAGCTCTTTGGAAAGAAGGAGTGCTAGTCCACCCATATCTGGACGACAGGCTCATCCAGGCGAAGTAGAAGGTACTTTGGAAGGCAGCGATCAGCAGGGTTGTGGATCTCCTAGAGTCTCTGGGATGGGTGGTCAATCAGACGAAGAGCAATCTTCATCCGTCCCAGCTTCTGGACTTCTTGGGAGCCCACTTCAATACCCGGGTGGGGAAGGTATTCCTCCAAGAGGATCAGATCTCCAGGTTGATGCAGCAAATCTGCCGGCTGTCATCTCTTCCTTTGCCCAAGGTATGGGATTACTTGCAGGTCCTTGGTTCCATGGCCTTGGGTATTTGCTCATATGAGACCATTACAGATAGCGTTGCTTTCTCGTTGGGATCCGAAGTCGGAGGAGTTCCAAATCCCATTACTGCTCACAGAGTCCGCCAGATCCAGTCTTGGCTGGTGGCTGATTCCAGAGCATCTGAGTCACGGAGTGGATCTCTAGGTTCCCCAGTGGGTGGTAGTCACCACTGACGCCAGTCTCTCTGGTTGGGGGGCCATTTGCCAATCCCAGGCAGTCCAAGATCTCTGGATGCCAGAGGAGAGCCAATGGTCCATCAATTGCCTAGAGACAAGAGCAGTTCATTTAGCACTGCATCTCTTCCTCCTGTCCGACAGTGCAATCACAGTGGCTTACATCAACTGCCAGGGCAGCCCCAGAAGTGGAGCAACTCATGGATTGGGCGAAAAAGCATCTCACCATTCTGGCAGCATCGCACATTGCGGGCACAGACAACGTACCAGCCAAGTACTTGAGTTGACAACGCATCGATCCCGGAGAGTGGGAACTCTCCGAAGAGGTGATAGACATCATTCGCAGGTGGGGAGTTCCTCAGCTGGATTTGATGGCAACTCAAAGGAATGCCATGGCGCCTCGCTTCTTTAGTCGCAGAAGGGAGCACGTAGCAGAAGGAGTAGATGTGTTGGTTCTTCTGTGGCCGGACGCGGTGCTCTGTTTTTCCACCATGGTCTCTCGTCGGGAAAATTCTCCATCGCATAGAGGTTCACCCAGGCAGAGTTATCCTGGTGGCTCCGGAATGGCTGCGGAGCCTGTGGTTCGCGGACCTAGTCAATCTCGCAGTGGATGGTCCCATGAGGTTGGGTCATCTTCCTAATCTTCTTCATCAAGGCCCTATATTTTTCGATCAGGCGGATCGCTTTTGTCTAGCAGCTTGGTTTTTGAAAGGAGGTGACTGAGAAAGAAAGAAGGGTTATCAGGAGGATGTTATTACTATCCTTCTACAAGCACACAAACCTTCTACCTCGTTGACGTATGTTAGTGTGGAAGGTGTTCGAGGTATGGTGCAAGGAGCAGGGAGTCCTTCCTCGCTGCTCTTCAGTGCTGCAGATTCTTGCAGAAAGGCTTGTCCTTTAATTCCCTTCAAGTTCAGTTGGCAGCCTTGGGATGTCTTTTGGGAAAGCTGGATGGTAGCTCTCTTGTGTCCCATCCGGATGTCATCCGTTTTTTACGTGGAGCAAAGCATTTGAATCCTCCGATTTGTCTGTCTTGGAACCTGAATTTGGTGCTTAAGGCCTTGTGTGATGCTTCTTTAACGGACTACCTTAAAGGACCTCACTCTTAAGACTGTGTTTTTGGCGGCCATTTGCTCGGCTTGCAGGGTATTGGAACTTCAAGCCCTTTCTTGTAGGGAACCCTTTTTACGTATTTTGGACTCGGGGAAGGGGGGGGTGTCTCTTATAACTGTTCTCTCTTTCTTGCCAAAGGTGGTCTCGTCGTTCCATTTGAATCAGTTTGTGGAACTTCCTGCTTTTTCTCACATTGATTTGGAGACACCACATGCTAAGGAATTGAAGCGTTTGGATGTCAGGAGGGCTCTCCTGCACTATTTGGAGGTCACAAATACTTTCCGGGTTTCAGATCATTTGTTTGTATTGTGGAATGGAGCTCGGAAAGGTCAACAGGGACTATAGCCCAATGGTTAAAAGCAGCTATCTTGTCAGCTTGTGTTGGGGCCGGCCTATTCCTGAGGGATTGAAAGCTCATTCGCTATTCTCTCGGGCTTCTTGGGCTGAATGTCAGTTGGTGTCGCTGTAAGAGATTTGCAGGGCGGCAACCTGGAAAACATTGCATACTTTTGCTCGTCCCTACCGTTTAGACGTTCAGACTCCAGGGGATGGTGGTAGTTTCGGCAGTATTGTTCTTCAGGCGGGGCTCTCTACGTCCCACCCAGTATAGGGAAGCTTTGGTACATCCCAGCAGTCTGGACTGATCCAGGTATGTACAGGGAAAGGAAAATTAGTTCTTACCTGAATTTTCGTTCCTGTAGTACTACGGATCAGTCCAGATGCCCTCCCTTGTGAGGTTTCTAGTGAGAGTCCACTTTGCTGAAGAAACCAAAAGAAGGCTACAGGGTTATTCTGTGTGTTCAGTTTGACAATTCTTTGGTTTTTTTTCTTGATATGCAATTTTTTGTCACTTTCCTACATGTTATCTGCTTTGATAGTGATTATACTGAGGAGATGCAGGCAGCACATCAGGTTAAGAGGGGGTGCTTTTACAAGTTTTTCTCTGTCTCCATCTGCTGGAAGGGAGGCAAAGCCCAGCAGTCAATACAGGAACGAAAATTAGTTCTTACCTGATAATTTTCCTTTAATTCTTAGAATTAGTAAAGCAGTGTTTAAATGAAAACATTTATTCATATATTAGTGTCAATGTATATAGGTTATGCAACATAAGTAAATAACAGATTAACAGACGTTTACTGATTTGCAGGCTTCAGTTTTAACAGCTCTGTACACTAACCTTGTCATTAAGGTCAGTCTCTCTTATTTATTTATTTTTTAACTTTGTGGGTGTTAACACGATTAACTCTGAAAAAAGTGGATTCAGATTTTTCCTGCTACTAAGAGCTTTCACTGCTGCTGGACATGACAGGACAGAAGCCCATGATAGCATCTGAGCAGCCCAGTTCTTATCATAGCCTTTTTGCTGGCTTTGTGTGGACCTCCAGAGTGACAAATCTCTGCTTCCTTCAATGGGACATATAACTGTATTGCTTAATAGGGCAAGTGACAGAGTGCCGCACCCTGAGTCTGTACAACATTTTGTTACCCTGGGTGGTGTGGGGCCTGTGATGAATCGGCGTATGCAGGGATTCAGAATACTGCATTCAGTCATCTTTCTTGCCTCCCCACTGACACAAGTCATCATTTCTCTTCAACCCATTGCCCGCCCAGTCGTCTCCCAGCAGCGGGAGGAATCTGAGCAGTGCTTCTTACCTGCATCTTTTGCCTTCTCTGCTGGCTTCGATTTGAAGTTTGAACCTTGTAGGGCCAGAGGACCTTGCACACTTCAGACTGCAGGTAGCAGAGTAGGAAAATAGCAGACACAGGTAAAATGGGCTGCTATCTAACTCTTCCAAGCAGGAGAGGATCACGATGGGGGACAGGTGTTGGGAGAATTATATGAAGTTATTGATGTATGGCTGTGTATGGTCTCCAACGTACAAGACCTGGGGGCGCTCACCCCAACCTGCATTCTCCTCTTATAACCCTGCTTGGAACTTTGCTGCTTCTAGAAACTGACACTTTAGGCCACCTTCAGTCCTCAAGAGCCACAAATAGACCTGGTTTTCAGGATAAATATCCATGAGATAGATTTGCATACAATGGAGGTAGTGCATGAAAATCTTTTATGCATCATTATGATTATCCTGAAAATCAGGCCTGTTTGTGGCTCTTGAGGACTGGAGTTGGCTACTTCTGCCCTAGGCACTAGCCTAGTAAGTTTCTGGAAATCCAGGTGCAACTGATTTGTAACCTACCATGCTTCCCGTACATCTCCTATTTATCACTATTAGCATACCTTTAAAGTGTAGCAAAGTAGTAATAGTGCCACTTTTGGAAAATACTGGATATTCCCCTTGATGTCATAAAAAAAAAAATATTGGGCATAAAAATTTTCCTTCCAAAAGGAAAATCTCATGAAGTTTTTTTTTTTCTAGTACTAAAGGAAGGTTTGAGCTTCATGAACCTCTGGTCTTTCCGCTTGACCAGCTTTGTAACTACTACTTTCCTCACTTGGGCCTTGTCAAAAAATTCTTATTGTATTTTGTTACTGATAAATCTAACCATAAGAATATTCTGAGGCTTTAATATCCAGTAAAAAAAAAAAAAGTATAATTTGAATATTAATGGAAATTTGGGGTTTTTTTTCATGATTGCATGTCCAGTTTTCAGACATAGATATCTGTCCCAAAGAATGCCAGATGGTCACAGGAATTCTTTGTGCTTCACACAAATGTTTTTCTATTTTAGGCCAGCATGATTGTGTTACAGTTATCAACAATTTCTTTCCTCGTGAAAGACTGGACTATTACACTAAACTTCAAGGACTGGATAAAGAACCAAAGCTGCCAATAAAACTGGCTGGGCCTCTGCATAAAATAATAACTACTACAAATTTACATCCTGTCAAGGTAAAAAAAAAATATATATAGTTTTGTTTTTTTTAATAAATTGACTGGTCAGAGTATTCAGTTTGGAAATAGCCTGCAATTTGTTTATACAATTAATTTTAAATAAATGTTTTCATATTAAATGTTTGATATTCTAGTACTCAAGAATAATGAGCATACTGTACTGCACTGATGCACCCTTGTGGTCTTTACTGGTCAGGCTGATGCATAATCTGTATGTTAACCCTTCACTCTCCTCCCCTCCCTGCTTTCCATATGAAAGAGGAAGAAGAGACTCAGTCCCTAAAGTATTGGATATCCGTGGGTTCTTAAAATGAGAAAATGTGACATTCTGGGGCCACCTGTACCCTCTCTCCTGTTAATCAGTAGTCAGAAAATCCACAAGTTGCAAATAGGAGGCAAAATCTTAGTATCTTGGAACAGTGACTTAGAAACATGGCTAAACTCAAAGTATAAAATGATATTTTTATTCAGTGGTGCACCATGCTGGGAAGCAGTTGTAAGTATGTACATTTTCAAAAGTAGCCAAATCATACTTAACTAGCTACAGCATTAATAAGTGTGTAGCATTTACACATTGGGGGAATAAATTTCAGCATATTTCTGTGCATAAAACATGTGCGCAAAAATGCAGTTTTATAAAATTGTTTGTCGAATGTGCAAGTAAATGTACGCACACATGTACGTCGGAGGCATTCCTGAGGTGGGGATTGTAGTAGAGTTTTTATTTGAGTATACGTTTTGATTTTATAAAGCATATGCCTAAGTTTACACAAATTTACGTGCGGTGGGTACTTTGAGACGGGAGGGTATAATTTTCAAAGCAAACGTATACATTCCCTTTGAAAACTGATGTAACTTAATAAGCAATATAAAAAAAATGGCCCTCTCTGTGTGCTGTAACGAACAATTACAGGGAGCATACATTATTCATCCAGGGATAACGAAGACCGAAAAAATCTACCCAGGGCACGTTACAAATTCAGTAACAGTGAAAGGTGGTGGTGGGAAAGAAAGAAAGAAACATTCATCTCGTTGATGCAGTAGTGGGATGTTAAACTGTTTTGCTAGCATTTCACCAAAAGTTCTTAAGAAAAATAAATTAATTAAAGGTACTAGCTATGTTGTTGCTATACAGAACTTGATAAATTTAAGACCTCCAGATAAATTTGAGACTTGAATGTAAACGAATCTATTTGCTGGATTGGAAATCTGAATCAAAACATTAATTGCGGTTTCTGTGCCAGATAAACGTCCTGGAGCATTGGGCAATTAGTTACGCTCTTTGGGCTTTTCGAGATCGCTTGTCCCACAAGGCAGTCCTGATTCGGACAGACAATCAGGTAGCAATGTGATATATCAAAAAACTGTCAAGAGGCAGTGCAGATCTGGTCTTGGGCTCTGTTGCAAGACATGTCTCCGCAAGCAACATATCTGGCTGGGACACTGAACGTGCTGGCGGACTGCCTGAGCCGTTCTTTTTAGCCACACGCGTGGTCACTGAGTCCGGCAGTGGCAGCCCGGATTTTACACTTGTGGGGGACTCCGGATGTGGATCTCTTTGCCTCACCGTGCAATTGCAAGATGAGCAACTTTTGCTCTCTGTTCGTGACAGATTGACGTCCATTCTCCAATGCCTTTGCTCTTCATTGGGGCACAGGCCCCTGTATGTGTGTATCCTCCTCTTCCGCTAATCCTGAGGACTATCTTGAAGCTCCAGCAGGACCGGGGGACCATGATTCTTGTGGCCCTGTACTAGCCCAGACGAGTCTGGTTCTCTCTCCTTCGAGACCTGTCTATCAGAGATCCCATCAGTCTTGGGACTGTGCCTGATCTGGTAACACAGGTTCAGGGCGCACTGTGCCATCCAAACCTCCGAGCATTAGCCTTGACGGCCTGGATGTTGAGTGCTGTCTGACTACGCGTCTCAGGTGCTGGTAACTTCCAGGAAGCCTTCCACCAGGAAGTCTTACCAATTGAAGTGGAGGTGGTTTTCTATCTGGTGCGAGGGGCATGGCTTGAATCTATTCCCTTGCCCCCATTTTGAGGTTCTTAGACTACTTGTGGCACCTCTCCGAGGCCGGGCTTAAAACCACCTCGGTCAGGGTCCATCAGTGCTTACCATCGAGGTATTGCTGGCAAGCCCCTCTCTGTTCAGCCCATAGTAGGTCGCATTATGCGGGGTCTGCTTCAACTAAAGCTCCCCCTTTGGCCTCCTGTTGTGTCCTGGGACCTCAACATTGTATTAGTGTGGCTCATGCTCCCTCCTTTTGAGCCTATGTGCTCCTATGATCTGAAGTTCCTCATCTGGAAGGTCCTATTCTGGGTGGCAATCACTTCAGCTTTGTAGGGTTAGTGAGCTTCAGACCTTGGTTACATACCCACCCTACACAAAATTCTTTCATGATCGTGTGGTCCTGTGTACGCATCCCAAGTTGCTGCCTAAGGTAGTGACTGACTTTCACATCAATCAGTCCATTGTTTTGCCCATCTTTTTTCTGAGGCCCTATTCACATATGTTGAATTGCAAGAGGGCCCTAGCTTTCTACTTAGAACGCATAGTGGCCCACAGGCAATTCACTCAGATTTTCATCTCTTTTGATAAAAAATAGATTGGGAGTTGCAGTAGGAAAACACTCTGTCAAATTGGCTAGCAGACTCCATTTCTTTGTGCTACATGTAATCGGGCCTTCAAGTGGGAGGCAGAGTCAAAGCTCACTCTGTGAGGGTTATGGTGGTGTTTGTGGCTCACTTACAGGCGGTTTCAATCGCCGAAATATGCAGGGTGGTGATGTGGAGCTTCCTATACACATTGGCTGCCCACTACTGCCTGGACAAGGATGGTTGACATGACAGTAGCTTCAGCCAATCCGTCCTTCACAACCTCTTCTAGGCTTAAACCTTAACTCTCCCTACCTAAGACCCATTGGTGGAGATCAGGCTATCTCCCTCTCTAGCCAACAGCACCACAGTTGTTATTGTGCCCGTTGGCACCTGGTTTGGTGCTTGTTGGACATGGTTGTTGCCAGGAGAAACCTGTAGTTTGGTATTCACCCATCTTTGAGGACTACCATCCTGATTGTCCTAGGAGAAAGTGCAGTTGCTTACCTCTATCGGTTGTTCTCCTAGAACAGTAGGATGTTAGTCCTCGGGGAAACCCGCTCACCACCCCGCAGCATTGGGTTCTCCTGTGTTTTGTTTTATTTTTTTTGCTCGTGAATTCTATGTTACGAGACTGATGGGGGACCCTACATGGACATGTGGATAGTGGCATGCTCAGTGTGCCAGTCAAAGTTCTTGAAACTTTGACAAAAGGTTTCTGTGCCGGGCTCCAACTGATGATGTCACCCATCTGTGAAGACTAACATCCTGCTGTCCTGGGAAAACAACTGTCCATACAATCAATCCCATGCATCGGCACGTCAAGTCCTGCAACTGCTGGGTCATATGGCGGCAGCCATCCATGTGATTCCCTACACAAGACTACACATGTGCCGTTTACAGTGGGGCCTCAAAACTCAATGGTCACAGTTCCTGCATCCCCTCTCTACCAGGATATGACTAACCAAACAAATACGCACGGACATTCGATGGTGGATATCCCCCACCAACCTATCCTCAGGAGCTCCTTTTCGGTTGACTCCACATCAGCTCACACTCATGACTGATGCCTCCAGGAAAGATTGGGGAGCCCATCTCTCCAATCTAAAATTCAAGATCTCTGGTCTCCTCAAGAGTGCACACACCATATCTAGAACTTCGCTACATCTGGAAAGCATTACAAACCTTCTCTCCTCAAGTTCAGGGCAGGAATCTCATGGTGTACACAGACAACCAAGTTGCCATGTTCTACATAAACAAGGAAGGAGGGTCAGGTTCATGGATACTCTGTCGGGAAGCACTTCAGATACTGTTTTGGGCAATCACAAACTGTGTCACTTCAAGCCACTTACCTGCCAGGTCTGGACAATGTCATGGTGGATCACTTGAGCAGAATTTTTCATCCACACAAATGGACTTTGAATTGGGACATAGCCACCACCATTTTTCAATGCTGGGGCTAACCGACAATCGATCTCTTTTTCACAGAGGACAACCATCAGATGCAAAAATTTTGCTCCATTTACCCGAGCAAACTTAGTCACGCTCCAGATGCCTTCCTCATTCCATGTTTAGGGGGCTTGCTGTACGCTTACCCTCCCATTCCACTAATATCAAGGACTATTCAGAAATGCATTTGAGACATAGCAGACATGATCCTCCTAGCTCCAGCATGGCCGAGACAACCATGGTATGCGTATCTCATGCGACTCTCCATATGCCCACCAATTCCGCTAGAGAACCATCCATGACCGTTAACACAAGAAGGGGGCTCCCTCCTTCGTCCAATGCATCACTCCCTCCACCTGACGGCATGGAGGTTGAACGGTAAATATTGAACCACCTGCCCATTTTTAAGAAAAGTTCCGCTACTGGGCATTTGCAAAGCAGCGACTTGGTCTTCTCTTCATACATTCACATCTCACTACTGTATCAAAACAAGTGTCTTCAGATGCAGCACTGGGTTCAGCAGTTTTGTCAACCCTCAATCAATAAGACTGCCTACTCTTCTTAAAGGGTGGTGTCCTGGACTATAAGCCATAATGGACACAACCCGGGAGCTTGGGACTCCCAGATAGCATGGCTAATTCATCCTGCTATCTACGGAAACACCGTTTACGGTAAGCAAACTTGCTTTTATGGTCGATTGATATGTGAAGGAAGAATACATTTCACTTTTTGGAACTGCTATTAATATAGTTTTGGGGGTTTTTTTGTCTTTTTGTTTTGTTTATTGCCTTAGCATCTGCTTTTAGCCCTGATATTCTCAGAGGGGATTGCTATCAACTTAAGTTCTGGAAGATTTGTTTAACTTTCATTTATCCTTTTACTTTCTGGTCTTAGTTGCTTATTTGTTTCTTTAGATCGTTTTACTGGTGCAGGAGAATCCTCTGCTGGCAGAGGTAGAATCGCTCAGAAAATGCTGCAGAGTTCTGGACCTGATATGTGAAAAGTGCATGAAGCAGAAGGACATGAATGAGGTTCTTGCTATGAAAATGCACTACATGAGCTGCATCTTCCAGAAGTGCATTAACTTCTTGAAAGAAAGGGAAGATAAACTTGATGGATTGCTCAAAAGGTATGCATATTGGATTCTCTTTCATGGAGATGCATGGTGTTCATAACATACAATACTACATTTTTACAACATGCTCATGTGTGAGACTAAGTTGCAGGTGTCCAATAATGTTTAAAGCTTTACTTCTACATAGGGTGACCAAATGACCAGTTTTGGACAGGACAGCCCGGTTTTCCAGCCCTTTATACAGTGTCTAGTTAGAAGGGTAACCAGATACTGTTTTATCCGGTCCAAAAAGGCTTGTCCAAATACTGGCCAGTCAGAGCAAGCTTGGCAGTGGTGATCCAAACAGGTGCCTGTTCCTTCTGGTGCAGCTGCAGAACAAAGTGTGTGAGAGGAGACTTGGGCAGCCGAGCATGTTAGAGCAACTGCCTGTTACTCTTCCTTTGGCTCTGCAGGGTACAAAGTGCTGAACTACCAGGGGTGAGGCGGTAAAAACTGCCCTTCAAAACTCTCCATCCACGTTTGCCTCACCCTGCCTTCAGGCCCATGAATGTGCAGTTCTGCTGACAAGCCTGCAGGGTCCTCACTTCCTGCAGGCAGGAAGAAAGGCAAATCCACCCCTGCGCGGCCGCTCTATCGGGGCTTCAGGCTTGCCCCGGTAAGCCAAGCAGGAGGATCATGGGGTTTATGTTGGTCGTTCCTGTCCTGTGCCTGTTGAACCGCTACAACCAAACACCAGGTCCCGCAGAATCTTTCATAACAGAGTAGGAGACTCCCCAGAGGCTGTGCACTCACTCTGCCTTCTGTTTTGTGTGTGGGTTTTTTGGTTTTTGTGTTTTTGTTTTTTGTTTTTTTTTTACACCAGCACAGCAGTGATGACAACATTAACAGCAGCAGCAGCTTCATGCGCCTGTTGCCACTGCTCAGGCACCTTTCCCCCACCATCGCCGCATTCCTGCCTCCTCCTCTCACATGATTCTGCCGGCAACCAGTGGGAGGCAGCGAGCAGGCCCCTCAGCGCCAGCTCAACTCCATCCCTGCTCTCAGCCGCTGGGCCGTGACATAAAATAACTGAAAAACAAACCTAGTATTAGGTCCTTCCACCTCGCCCCTTCCCAGACCGAGAGGAAACCAGGCAGCCCATCCAGACCCCATTCTTAGTGACCTGCCTGGGTCCCTCCATCAATGTATGTAAAAATTAATTTCTTAGCATCCAGTCAGATGAATCCAGAACACATGGGTTATGCATTCCTACCAGCAGATGTAGATAGAATAAATTGACGTCACTATATATACACCTCTGCAGTTACAACAACCTGTCAGTATTCTCAGTCTCCAGCAGATGGTGGATTTGCATCTCTGGGGATTGCTTCATTTTAAAATAAAGGAGAATTAAGGATAAAATTTGCCTTGTTCTCCTGCAGTGATACCAAATGGTCCCTCCCCCAGTTGAAAATTCCTGAGGTGATTTCCGTGGTCCCTCAGATGTGTGCTTTGGTCCAGTAGCTGGTTTTGCCTGCTGAGCTCTCCGGTAAGTTTAAAAAAAAAAAAAAAAAAAAGACTTGTCAGGAGTGTGTTTTGGTTGTACAGGGTTTCCTCCTCCCCTCGTCTCCGTGCTCAGCATGCTGGTCCAATGTTCGTTCCGCTCCATGGGAGGTCGAGGGACGTGGGCAGCCTGGTGGGTTGAGCAGTCTCCTTAGGCTAGGCCCCATTCTGAGGCTGTTCACTGCATGCCATGTGGTAGGCCGCAACGGCTTTTCGCATGCTTTCTAAGGCTACCCTCTACAGGATTGTTGGTCCGGCATGTGTGTCTCACTGTGCGTCCAGGCTGTGTGTCCAGTTTTTGGGCGCACAGTTGGGGCCTTGTAGTCTGTGTGCCCACGTTAAGCAGTACGTAATGGTGGTGTGCTTACCTATGCACACAAATGGTTCTGTGCACTTAAGTTTTTCGTGCACTTAATTTTTGACTGCCTAGGTAAGCATCTTTGTGTGTGCACCTAAGTGGACGCATAACTTCTAGGTGCTTAGTTGAGTGCCTATCTAAAAAAATAAAAACAGCTAGAGACAGGTCTCTGGCTGCTGCTCAGCGCATTGTCTACCATTATGGTGCCTGTGCCTAAGAAGCCTAAGCGTCTTTCTCTTTGCACTGCTTGTTATATATGGGCATCTTAGCCAGGAGTGCTGCTGGGTGAATTGGCTTCCTCTGATTTCACTAAGCCTGGTTCTTCCCTGCTGGAGGTGGCTCTAGGTAAAGAGAATTCAGGTGGGGCGCCTGATTTTGGAACTTTCCTAACTTGTTCATCATCGGGGGAAGGTAGCTCAGTGAGTACATCTCAGGTCCCTCCCGATCTAGATGTTTCTACGTTTTAATGGGTAGAATTTTTCCAGGGGTGTTAGTCTTTTTCAGGCGCAGTCCTCTGCCCTGTCCCATGCTCCTAGAGCAGAGGTGCAGGGGGAAATTCTTGCCTGGATTTTTGTTGGGCGCCGGAGTGCTCCTGGGGTGGCAGTGGGGCCTCTGAATGGAGATCCAGACGGCAGGGATGATGCCGATCCTGCCTCTTGAGGATGGTGAAAATCCCCTGGATTAGAACTGTATGAAACTATGTTGCGGTTCTTTCACAGAGATGAACTGCCAGCTCTGATTTTCTGGACCTTGAAAATTGCTTGGAGTTTCTGGGGCATATTAGTTTCTGAGCCAAAGAGAAATCCCATTTTGGTTTCCTTGCATTAAGCTTCTTGCTTTTCCCCCCTGAATATAGGCCATTCAAGAATTAATTGATCTTGAGTGGGGCACCCCAGACGCTATTTTCAAAGGGGGTTGAATTTTGGAAGGCCTGTACCCTCTGGATCCAGTGATAAGAAAGCGCTTATGTTTTTCACAAGGTGGAAATGCACTTGTGTGTGCAATCTCCAAGCAGATCACTATTTTCGTGGAAGGAGAAGCAGCCTTGAAGGATGCTCATGCTAAAAAGATTGAGACTATTCTTAAGCGAGCATTTGAAGCAGTGGCAATTACCTTGCAGGATTGCTTCTTGTTGTTCTTCAGTGGCTTGCTCTTGTTTGCTTCTCTTCCAGGAGGTTGATGACTTGGGGTAAAACTACAGGGCAGTTGTGGGAACAGCTGATGCCTCATGGGATAGAGGCGATGTCCTTTCATGGATTACAAACTGGTTAAAAGACAGGAAACAGAGTAGGATTAAATGCTCAATTTTCTCAGTGGAAAAGGGTAAACAGTGGAGTGTCTTAGGGATCTGTACTTGGCCCAGTGCTTTTCAATTTATTTATAAATGATCTAGAAAGGAATACAAGTGAGGTAATCAAATTTGCAGATGATACAAAATTATTTAGAGTAGTTAGATCACAAGCGGATTGTGATAAATTGCAGGAGGACCTTACGAGACTGGAAGATTGGGCCTTCAAATGGCAGATGTAATTTAATGTGGCCAAGTGCAAGGTGATGCATATAGGGAAAAATAACCCATGTGTAGTTACAGTGTTAGGTTCCATATTAGGAGCTATGACCCAGGAAAAAGTTCTAGGCATCATAGTGTATTATACATTGAAATCTTCAGCTGAGTGTGCTGCGGCAGTCAAAAAAAAAACAAACAATGTTAGGAATTATTAGGAAGGGACTGGTGAATAAAACAGAAATTGTCATAATGCCTCTGTATCGTTCCATGGTGAGACAGTACCTTGAGTACTGTGTACAATTCTGGTCACCACATCTCAAAAAAGAAATAGTTGCAGTGGAGAAGGGCAACCAAAATGATAACGAGGGTGGAACAGCTCCCCCATGAGGAAAGGCTAAATTCCTTAGGGCTGTTCAGCTTGGAGAAAAGACAACTGAGGGGGGATAGGATAGTGGTCTTTAAAATCATGAGAGGTCTAGAACTGGTAAATGTGAATCACTTGTTTTACTTTTTCGTATAATAGGACCAGGGGACACTCCATGAAGTTAACAAGTAGCCCATTTAAAACTAATCAGAGAAAATTCTTTTTCTTTCAACATACAGTTAAGCTCTGGAATTTGCTGCCAGAAGATATGGTTAGTGCAGTTAGTGTAGCTGGGTTTAAAAAAGGTTTGGATAAATTCTTGGAGGAGAAGTCCATTAACTGCTATTAATCAAGTTAACTTAGGGCATAGCCACTGTTATTACTGGCATCAGTCACAAGGGGATCTACTTAGTGTTTAGGTAATTGTAGCCTGGATTGGCCACTGTCGGAAACAGGATGCTGGGCTTGATGGACCCTTGGTCTGACCCAGGATGGCAATTATTCTTATGTTCTTCTTGGCGGAGGTGGGCTGTGATTTGGTCTGCACATCAGCCAGAAGGGTGACTTCCATAGAAGCGGCTGGGTATTAGTTATGCTTGAGAAATTGGTCGGCTGATGCGACATCCACAGCTAGCAGACTTTCTCAGCAGGGAGATTCTGGACCCAGAAGAGTGGGAATTGTCAGATGAGGAGTTTCAGCTGATTCATGATCACTGGGGTCTCCCGTTCCTGGACCTGTTGGCGACTTTGTGCATTGCATAAGTTTTTTACGATTCGTCAGCCACAGAAGAGATCTGAGATCATTGGGGATCCGATGCCGTATTGCAGGAGTGGCCAGAAGATAAGTTGCTATGTGCCTTTCCTCTATGGCCCATGTTGGGCAGATTGATTCAAAGGATCAAATGCCACAGAGGGATGGTGCTCATGATTGCTCCTGATTGGCCCAGGAGACTGTGGCATGCAGATCTGTGGAGACTCCTGGGGGATTCGCCTCTTCGACTTCGGCACACAGGAACTTGTTGCAGCAGAGGCCTGTCCTTCACAAAGATCTGACTTGATTTTGTGTTATGGTATGGCCTTTGACAGGGCTCACTTGCTGAAACGTGGATTCTCTGCGGCAGTGATCTCTGCCTTGCTAAGAGCTAGAAAATTTTCAACTTCCTTGGTCTGTGGATTTCGAGAATGTATGAGGCCTGGTGTGAGGATCGCAGTACTCTTCTTTATTCAGTCAAGATACTGTTCATTTTGGAATTTTTGCAGGATGGCTTGAATAAAGGCTTGGCCCTTTATTCCTTAAGGGTACAGGTAACTGCTCTCTGCTGTTTCAGGGGTCTGGTCAATGGTGGATCTTTGTCAGCTCATTCTTATGTGGTCCGTTTTCTGAAAAGAGTGGAACCTCTTCATCCTCCTTTGTTTTTCTGGTTCCCCTATAGAATCTCAGTTTGGATTTTTTGGGAGGCCCTACGTTTCGACCGCTATGTAATCTCCTTGCAGTTTTTTACATTGACAGCAGTGTTCCTTGTGGCAAATTGTTCTGCGTGTAAAGTTTCTGAGCTGCAGGCCTTGTCTTGCCAGGAGCCATTTCTCTTTTTACCGAAAGTGGTCTATTAGTCTCAATTGAACCAGTCTGTTTCCCTGCCATCTCTGGTCAGGGAGAGAGATGTAGAAGAGTCTCATCTGTTAAGGCCCTTGTATGTTAAGTGGCATATGGTCAGGTATCTGGAGGTCACTGGGCATTTGCATAGGTCTGATAACCTGTTTGTTCTCCATGGCAGTACTAGACAAGGAGCCAGTTTTGCGGGCTACAATAGCTCGCTGGATTTAGGAGGTAGTCAAGACCGCATACGTAGATGCTGGGAAGCCGTTACCTAGTCAGGTTCAGGGCCATTCCACTGGAGCTCAGGCAGTATCATGGGCAGAAGTTAGATTGTTGTCTCCCATTGACATTTGCTGAACTACGATGTGGTCCTCCTTACACACCTTTCCAGGTATTATCGTCTGGATGTGCAAGCCTGGGAGGACGCAGCCTTTGCACGTGCGGTTTTAACTGGACTGTGGGCAGCCCCCCACTCTATTTGGGAGTAGCTTGGGTACATCCCACTTGTTCTGGATTTATCTGACTGGATGCTAAGAACTTGCTACTTACCTAATAATTTCCTTTTCTTTAGGACAGTTAGATGAATCTAGCTTCCCTCCCTTGGCTGTGGTATGATTACATAATGATCCTCCTGTGTGCCTATGTGTTACATGGATTACCAGTAAGTGTTACTCCAGTCCCTAGACGAGTGGTGTTACATTCTTGTCTGAGCTCAGTGTTGCCTGTTGGCTGAGTATTGCAGTGGTTATCTGCTTTTCATCAAGTTTTTTTGCTAGTTTGTCCACAAATGCTTTTGAAGAGAATACTGGCAGGCTTATGTAACTGAAGGGGTGTATATACTGTTATGTTAGTTTACTCCGCCTCCATCTATTGTAGGAATGCATAACCCACTTGTTCTGGAATTCTGACTGTCTTAAAAAAAAATAAAAATAAAAAAGGAAATTAAGCAGGTAAGTAGTAATTTCTCTCTTTTTTTTTTTTTAATTTATTCAGAGGGGAGAAGAGTGAGAGAGAGCACCTGAGTCAATGAATGTGTGTGTTTGACAGAATGAGAGCTTATGTGAGTTAGTGAGTGCATGTGAGAATGTATGAGTCAGTGAGTACGTGCAACTGTGAGCATGCATGTGAGCATGACTGCAGGTAAGTGTCAGTAAACGAGTGAGAATGTATGTTCGAGGGTGAGAGAGTATGAGTAGTTATATGAGTATGAAAGAGAGCATATGTGAAAGTCAGTGAAAATGTATGAGTGCATGTGTGTGAACAAGTCAGTAAGTCAGCGTGTGTGTGTCAGGGACCGTTTGAGTGAGCATATAGGAGAGAGTATAAGAATGAACAAGTGTGTTAGAGAGGGTCTATATATGAGAGAGAGTGAGAGAAGAAAGTTTGTACACGTTACTACCTCTAACTAATCCACAACAATTTCAGGGTGACTGGAATCAAAAGTTCCTAGAGCAAGAGAATTTTTTTAAAATCCTTTATTCTTTTTAATTACTGGATGGTATTTCATGTGTCTGCTGTTTTTAAAATATTTTATAGGTATTAGGGATATTTTTAAAACTTTGGTTTTTTTTTTTATTATTGGATGCTCTATTCAGCGGTTTTGAAATATTTTTTATTATGGCTTTAGTATTATAATTTATATTTTGTGTTTTTATTATTGTAATTTAATTAACTCATGGCTTTCTGAGGGCCAAGCCCACACCAGCATTTGTAACAGGCCTAATACCATTTGAATTCCAAGTGGCAGGATTGCAATATATGCAAATAAGGAAGAAGGACCCTCCCTCTTTTTTTTTTATCTTTGGAGTCCATTATAAGACGCATTGGTGCAGGGAGTGAGTTCCAAATGATGGGGCCAGCTATGGAAAAGGATCTTTCGCGAGTTATTGCCCAGTCTAGTAGATTTTGGGGAAAGAATCTAAGAGCATTTGGTTCTGGGAACGTAAAACTCAAGCTGGTGTATACAGATGTAAAGTGGATGATAGCAGTTTTTATTGTGAATTAAATTGTGTACAATGGTAAGACGTTTGTATTGAATTTGCCAGTTAATTGGTAAACAATGAAGATTGTATAGCACTGGGGTGATATGGTCAGAAAATTTGGAACCAGAGAGGAGACTGGCAGCCGAGTTTTATGAAAGTTGAAGTGGACACAGAGAAGAAGGGCGGGAAATTTTCAAAGCCATATACCCATATAAATGTCCCCTTGAAGACTGCCCAGCCAGTGTGTGTTTTATATGCATTCATTTGGGCCGGGTTTCGACGTGCGTCTTCAACGCGCTAGCTTTACCCCTTAATCAGTAAGGGGTAATAGCGCGCCGAAAACACGCGTCCAACTCCCCCGAAACTAAAAGCGCCCGCAACATGCAAATGCATGTTGATGGGCCTATTAGTTATTCCCGCGCGATTCAGAAAGTGAAATGTGCAGCCAAGCCGCACATTTTACTTTCAGAAATTAGCACCTACCCAAAGGCTGGTGTTAATTTCGGCCGGCACCAGGGAAGTGTACAGAAAAGCAGAAAAAACTGCTTTTCTGTACACCCTCCGGCCCCAAAATTTAAAAAAAATGTAAAAAAAAAATGTTTTAATCGGCCCGCGGGTCAGAAGACAGATGCTCAATCTAGCCGGCGTCCATTTTCCAAACCCGTGGCTGTCAGCGGGCTCGAGAACAGACTCCGGAAAAATTGAGCGTCTGCTATCAAACCCGCTGACAGCCACCGCTCCTGTCAAAAAGGAGGCGCTAGGGACGCGCTAGTGTCCCTAGCGCCTCTTTTTACCGTGGGCCCTAATTTGCATCTTCTTCCCCCCTGAATCATGCGCACAGGAGAGTGACCTGTGTGCAAGCTGGGAGAGCGGGCGCTCGCCCGTTCTCCCGCGACATTTACTGAATTGGCCTGATTGTGAGCATAAACTCATGCATACATTAGGAGATGCATTCCACGGGCAGAATTGGTGATTTTATGTGCATGCTTTTTACTTTCAAAACGTATTCACACAAATTCTGCCGGAAAGTGTGTCCTGCACACCATTCTCTGGTTCTTTTTGCAAAGGAAACACATTCCCTTTGAAAACTGATGTAAAGTCTGTGGGTAAAAACTACCTTCAGAATTTACTCTCCTGCGCATAGCCTAAAAGTCACTCCTTATTTGTCCTGCTACAATTTTTTCTCAGGCCCACATGTCTAAAAAGGTGAGAGTATTGCCTTCTACCTGGAGCAGATCTAAGCCTGAAAATACGGTGGCAAAACACACCATTTATAATTAAGTAGCAGATTGTATATTTTTTCCTTATGTTCAGACCTTAGATTATGTCAAGACCTATAAGAGCCATAGCAGCAGCTGCGCATCTGTCTACCTTCATTGAGAAGATTTGCAAGACTGTGACTGTCAGTCTACAAGTTCACATCACGTTGTTTGGATTGCACATCTTGTATGGTCTCCTTGAGGAGTAGAGCTTAGTTCTATCCCTCATGTCTCGTTTTATTGATTTCAGGTTGTCTGACATAGTGAAAAAATTTAATAAAATGAAAAATATTCCTGCTTATTGGCTGCTGTTGTTCTTTTCCCTTATTTGTTGAAAACAATTTAGCTAGGGAGTCCCATTTGTGTGACTGGTAAGCCTGCTTGTCTTCAGAGAAAGTGAAGTTGCTTACTTCTAACGTGTTCTGTGAAGGCAGCAAGTATTCAGGGACATAAAACAGGAATTATGCTGGTGGTTGAACCTTCACATACTTCAAAGGAACTCCACTTCATGTTCTTCCCCATCAAGAAACCTTAGCAATGGATGCCTCCACAAAAAATTGGGGGGCCCATACAAGATCTTTTTGAATCCAAGGCACTTGATCTCTCAAGGAAAGTCTCTTTCAGATATATCTGCTAGAGCCGAGAGCAATCAGATATGTTTTGACTTTCACACACCTGCTCCAAGGAAAGAGCATTTTGATTCAAACAACCAATTTGCCTTATTTTGTCATCAAACAGAGAGACACAGGGTCATGGACTCTGTAGGACATCTTGATTCCTGTTCAAACACCTATTTTCTAAGGATCCCCAACAGGTCCACACGAAAAGTCTCTGTGGTAGTCCGCAGCTAAAGCACTATTTGACTTATGGGATCTGCCAATGGTAAATTTGTTGGCATCAGAGCAAAACAAAAAGTTGGAATTTTGCTCAATTCTCTGGTTTAGCTTGGGAGGCTTTCCTGCTCATGGAACACAGGCCTCAAGTATGCTTTTCAACCAGTACCACTGATTACCAGACTAGTACAGAAAGTAGCTACAGAATCAGGTTCCTCATAGCTCCAGCATAGCTTAGGCAAATGTGATTTGTGCATCTCTTGCAGCTTTCCAGCAGACCTTCTATCCATCTGGGGACAGAACCTGCCTTGTTAATTCAGGACAAAGAACTATTCCACCCAAACTTACTATCCTTCAATCTGACAATTTGGATGTTGAATGCTCAGTAATTGCTGATTCCTTTATCAAGAGAGAGTGAAGATATAGAAAACCATCAACCAGGAAAGCCTATGGAGGTAATTTTCAAAGGAGTTGCATGTGTAAATGTAGCATGCTACTATAGCAATTTTCCAAAGCCCATTTATGTGCTAAAGTGCACTTGCTTGTGTAAAAATTAACATTTCAATGGCATATATTGTAGCAATTTTCAAAAGCCCGTTTACACGTGTAAAACTGTTTTAAGCATGTAAATCCTTTTGAAAATTACCCCCTATGTTTTTAAATGGAAAAGATTTTCCACATAGTGTCGTCAAAATGCTTTGGACCTGTTTTCTTGTGAGCCCAAACAATTACTAACCTATTTGTTCTTCCCTTCCAAACAGGCCGATACAATAAAATCGCGGGAGAGCGGGCGAGCTCACAGGTCACTCTCCTACCGCGTCCCCAGCGCCTCTTTTTTGACGGAAGCAGCGGCTGTCAGTGGGTTTGACAGCCGATGCTCAATTTTGCCGGCGTCTGTTCTCGAGCCCGCTGACAGCCACAGGATTGGAAACAGGACGCTGGCAAAATTTAAATTTTTTTTTATTTTTTTAAATTTTTTTTTTTACTTTTTTAAACTTTGGGACCTCCGACTTCATTGTCGGAGATGGTGGGCGGTGAAGACATAGTGAGGTCTGAAACATAAGAGAAGAATGCTTTGGGGTTGTACATGTATTCATGTATTTTGGATGCATAGAAGTCGTGTTTCGTTTTGTGGCGAGTCTGTATGTGTGCAGGGAGGGGTTTTTGCACCAGTTTCTCTCTCTGTCTGAGGTTGTTTTTCATTCTTTAATTCTGGTGTGTACCATGGCTTTCTATTTTTCTGTGCAAGGTGTAGGTCTCGGCTAATGAGAGGACATAGTTCGTTTGCTATGTCAAGGGTGAAGTTATTCCATGAGTTGAGGGCGGCTTCAGGAGAAGTGCAGTCAAGATTAGACAGAGAGTTGGAGAGTACTGAGATTAGGACCTCGGAAGGGCAGGACTTTCTGAAAACGAAGGTGTTGCTGTGGGAGGGGTTGCCTGTAGTGGGGGTGTTTATTGATAGAAGGGCATTGATAAGGGTGTGATCTGACCAGGGTACAGGGGTGTATGAAGGGGTATTGGGAGAGTGAATAAATGAGTTAATGAATATAAAGTCTAAAGTGTGTCCAGCTTTGAGCGGGGGAAGAGATGAGCTGTCTGAAGCCAATGGCCTGGAGTGAGTTAAGGATGGTGTCACAGGAGGAGGAGCGTGGGGTGGAGTCAACATGAAGATTGAAATCTCAGAGTATGATAGCTGGGATTTCAATGTTAATGTTTTCGGATATGAATTCTATAAGAGGGGAAGGGTTGTGTTCTAGAAGGCCAGGTGGTGTGTAGACAAGGCAGATTTGGATTTCAGTGGATTTGAACAGGCCAAGTTCAAATTTGGGTGGGGTGTCAATATTCAGTGGTCTGAGTTTGAGGTGCTTTTTGACTGCTAGGAGGAGGCCTCAACCTCTTTTTTTGGGTCTCGGAATAGTGAATATATCCTAAGAGAACGTAGGGAGCTGATTTAGTAGGACGATGTCGGAATCCTTGAGCCAGGTTTCTGTGACTGCGCAAATATCGGGCTTGCAGTCGAGCAGGAGATCGTTGAGAATAGGGTTTGTTTTTTTTTTTGAGAGAGATTGAGCATTGAACAGAACAATTGAGATGGTTGTAAATCCTAGTAGCTGCGTCAGTGGGGAGATAAGGATGGGGAGGAGGGATTTGCGTTGAACTGGCCGGTCGGTATAAGGGAGAAGGGGGGAGTCTGTGGGATGGGTGCTGAATATGGGGGATAGGGAAGTTTATCATGATGAGGCCAGGAAATGGGGAGAGGACTGAAGGATGAGAGCAAAATTTGGGAGCAGGGGGGAGGGAAAAGAAGGGGGTGCGGTCTGTTTGAGCGAAATATGTCAGTGGAAATACAGTTTACAATATTTAGCAGAATATCATAGGAAATACAGTATGCATTGTATTGTGTAAAAGTTAGCTGAGTACAATGGCACGAGATATAGTGATGCAATAGAGGCACTGTGCTCCGATGGGCAATGCTTGGGTAGTTGCTGTCTATAGAATGGGCACCAGAATCAGAGAGCTATGAAGGAGATGTTTAAAGCCACCAGGGCTAGGTGGAGAGAGACTTAGACGGCACACGGAAGTGGACGCACTAAGGGGCAGGGCCCCTTAGGTTGTGCTCCTTTGTGCACGCAGCGCCGCTGAAGGGAGCCCGAATTTAAAAGGCTTGCTGGGCGCGGATCACAGCCGTCACAGCTGCCTCATGCCTCCGATTGGCCGACAGCACTCTGAGGGGCACGGTTTGATGTCCTCCATGCGGTCTCCCAGGTGGACGGGAGGGTAGAAAAGACGTCCAATTTGAAGGGTTGAGGTAGGTCGCTTCGATGAGGTCAGTGAAGGGGCGGTCCTCGGGTCAAGGGAGGTGCGGCCTGGATCGTAGCGTCGGCTCTCGGAGGCAATGGTGTGCTCCTGGCGTGCTCCTGACCCGATGGGTCTCACGCCTATCGCGGGGAGTGGCGGGTCCGATCGGAGGGCCTGCCGGGTCGGAGGGTCGGCGCGAAGAGGGAGCTCCGCTCTGTGTAGTCATCAGTACACACTTATGTCCAACTACTATCTAGACAGACTCAAGAACTGGCGGTAAATTTGGACAAGCAGTTTGCGTAATCTGTTCTCTCAGTAGCCTAATCTCCACTGTGGAGACCAGGTTGCATACTAGTGTAACACTACACTACAACTCAGCTTGGAACTCCCCACGTCATAGCTAATTCAGCCTGCTTATCGATGGAAAAGCTTATTTGCTTACCATGAACAGTGTTTTCCATAGATAGCAAGACATAGCCATGCTAAATACCCGTCACTCTCCTTGGAGAGTCAATATTTAACTGAGGAGGTTCACAAGACAACAGAAATTCCCACACATACTCAAAGCTCTGCTAGCTAGAAAAGACGAGTCTGTCTGCTGCCAGATCGCGCCGCCCACATGTCTTGGCTATTTCATCCTGCTATGTATGGAAAACAGTTTACGGTAAGCAAACTTGCTTTTTTAATCTAATTTTGCATTTCGTAGTTTTTCAGATATATATAGAGCTTTAATTTCAGATGCATTTGTAGCGTTAGTTTCTCAGTCATCAAATGTCTTGATGATCCTCAACTGCCAGTGACCAGAAATCCTCGTTCCCTCTGAGGAGCTGCACCAGGACTTCATTTTGCTGTGATTGCATAAATTGGTTTACCTTATGTTCAGGTTGCAATTGGGGGTTTGGAAATACACTAATACGTTTAGTTTGATAAAATATATTTTCTTTTTTAAGATTTGTAATCCAGCTGGCCAGGAATGTTATTTTGTTTGATAATGTCAATATACTTCCTGCATCTATACAAGTTCATTGAAATAAGATGTTTACTTGAATGAATGTGCATACCAGATGCCTGTTTATAGTTAAAAAGAAGAAATAGGAGCAAGAATGCAAAGTAAAATTGTTTTATACAATTAACAATATGTATTAATTTAGGATGTCATTGATGAAATCACCAGTAAACAATACAACTGTTTAGCACATTTTGAAAATGAAAAATGAGTAGTGTGTCTATATATATCCTTGCATTTTTATCCTTAATGTGATATTACAAAGCCACAGCAGCTCAAAGTATGCACAGTGAAGGAATAATCAAAACAGCAGGAAGCCTTTTGCTGTCTGAATAATGCTTGTGTGCCATTTATATATTTGGCTTCTGTTATTTTTCAGCTTATTGAGAGGAAGAGATACAGACGGCTTCCCGGTATACCAAGAAAAATTTATTAGAGAGTGCATCCGCAAGTTTCCCTATTGTGAAGCTACACTCCTCCAGCAGCTCGTTAGAAGTATTGCTCCAGTAGAAATTGTAAGAATCCACTCAGTGCAAATGCTCGATTAACACTGGTAAATCCTATTCAGTTAACGATACAGAATGTACAGTGAAGTAGGATTTGATGCAATGAAAAGAAGGATTGCTATATTTTCATTCCTAGAGGAAATGAGGTCTGGTGAGTGTAATTTGCTGGAGTTTCTGAGCTCATATCCTGACCTCCTACAGACTTTGATGTAGAGGGAGATAAAATGACTGGTCTTTATTCACTTTAATCCATTGAAATCTGGTAATTGTAATAACCTTGTACAAAGTACTAGCCAGACTTTAGACCTGAAAAAGTGGCCAAGTATATGTTTCAACGATATTATAATTTTAAAGGCAATTGGAATCCTGGATAGATGAAATGTACCAAGTACAGATTCTTAGCACCTATAATATGAACCAGTAGAAAATAATATTCTACAAGACTGCAGATCAGGAGAAAAAAATGAAAATAAACTTAAGATTCTGTGAAGAAATTCAGTTTTCCATATGTAACAAACTTCAAAATATTGACTCTGCTGTTTTTTATTCCAGAATATCATTCAGAAAACATACATCAAACTTCCACTGTGCATGGTCATTACTAATAAGGCTTACAGTTGTGTGCAATAGTTTAGGCACCCTGATCAAATTATGATTCAACAGATTTCTAATGGGCCGTTGTATTAAGCTGCATTGAGCCTATCACAGATATTTACTCCAGTTTTAATACATGTTTTTTTAGTGCTAACCTTACTCAAGCATGTAATATGAGTTTTGGTACTGAAAAATTCCATGCTAAGAAACCCATGGTATACTTAGCGTGGGTGCGTGCAAGGCAATGTAGAGAACCGCATTAACAGGGAGATTTTAGTACGTGTTTTTTAATGCAGGAAATTGGTGGCCATTTTAATCTATTGTGTTGATGTGTATAGATGCATCTCTGTGCTGTACTGTGGCAAACATGGATTAGGTCTTTTTTTTTTTTTTTTTAATGGTTTGATACATTTTGCGGATGTGCCAAACAATTAGAGTGCAGAAGCTTTAGAGCAAATAAGAGCGAGGGAAGAGAAGACACTTATTGCCAAAGAAGAAAGAAGGGTCCGAGAGGAGCAGTCTGTCCTGGATCAAGCAGTTCACAGAAGGGCAAGAAGGCAGCAGATATTTGCCTGAGGACAACACTGCTGGGGTAACTGGAGATAGATGTGGTCTGGACATATAGATTGAGCTCCAGGTCAATTCTTTCTCTGTGAAGAAATCAGAGATGATTCTTCTTTCCAATTGTGGACATGGCATTCCAGGCTTGGTCACGCTTCTCGGTACCTTGCATTTTCTTGCCATTAGCTCTTTCAGAATATTGTTGCTGTAATAGTTGATATGGACTAGTCCATAGTTTTCAAAGCATTTCAGCAAGGTACTGAGGGCTATGCTAAAATGGGTCAGGTAGTACATCAAGTTCCCATGGCAACATATAGTGGCAGGAGATGACGTGTGCTCTTTTTGATATAGCTGGTATGCCAAATGTAATGGTTGAAATCAGTTTCTCCTATGTCACTCTCAACCCCCTCCCCCATACAGGCGAGAAATGGCATATCTTAACAGGAAAATTACCCAAAAAAAGTCAAATGTTAAATGTACTAAATACAAATAAGAAAAAATCAGCATTCAAAGTAAATTTAAATTATTACTTTACACAGTGCATGCAGTAAAGTGGTCCTTCATAATACCTGTTTCAGTAAGGATTAATATATTTACTTGTTTTGGGTCATATATAATCATTGATCCATTAGATTTTTTTTTGGGGGGGGAAGACATAGTATCATGTTTCAATGTCATCTGCTTCAGTGGCTCATGCTGGACACTCCATATATCCATTTACCGGTACTTCATATGGTTCAAATTCTTAAGAGCAAACGAGCATATGCAATTGTTAGCATTATAAAGCAATAGGAATATAGAAGATAAGTTTGTGTATGATTGACGAATACTTAAAAAAAAAAAAAAAAGCAATTCTTTTGCCTTGCCATCACTTCATAAAACATACATTTGGTGTTTTGAAAAGTTGATTCTGCTGTCTTGACCACTCTGGAGGAGCACTACACGGTATTCACCAGAGAAAGTTGCAAATATCGTCGTGAGGTGCTATATGCTTCACAATATCCTGAAGAAGTGGCATGATCCCATGTCTGAGCCAAAGAAAGATCCCATTTTGATTTCTTTGTGTTAAAGCCTCATGTTTCTTCCCTGTTATGGAGGCTAGTCAAGAATTTGATTAGTCTTGACTGGGGCGCCTCAGAAGCTCATTTTAAAGAGGGACAAACTTTGGAAGGGCTATACCCCCTAGATCCGGCTGCGAGAGAGCATTTGCGCTTTCCAAAAGTGGATGTGCTTGTGTGTGAAGATGCCAAGCAGACTACTATCCCCATAGAAGAGGGAGTGGCACTGAAGGATGCATAAGATAGAAGAATTGAGGCCTTACTTAAGCAGGCCTTTGAAGCGATGGTAATGAATTTGCAGATTGCTTCTTGTTGCTCCTTGGTGGCTCACTCTTGTTTACTTCTCTCTCAGGAAGTCGATGAATCTGATGTGAATTCCAGGGCAGTGATGGAACTGGCAGCCGCCTTTTTGGCAGATGCAGGCTGCGACCTAGTCTACACTTCTGCCAGAGGAGTGACTTTAGTAATAGCGGCCAGGCATCGGCTATGGCTCGGGAATTGGTCGGCCAATAGAATTTCGAAGTCTAATCTTATGAAAATGCCCTTTAATGAATCACGCTTGTTTGGAACTCAGCTGGAAAAAATGGCCAATAAGTGGGGTGAGGCTCAGGTTCCTCAGTTACCAGAGGATAAGCAGATGCTGTGCTCCTTTGGCACAAGAGGTTGTCCTAGAGGTTTCAGACACTTTCAACCCTACAGAGGAGCAGCTTCCCAGAGGAATCTGCCTTTGGGTAGGTATCTGTTCTTTCAAACCAGGCAGCCCAGAAGGGATGCAGGCTCAGGTAGTGATGCCCTCTAGCCTCTCAATGAAGGTGTGCCGACTCACCCCCCAGGCCACCTTATGATAATCAAATACAATTACCCCTTTTCCTTTGTGCTTAGAAGAATATCACCTCCAATACTGTACCTGTCCCTTGAGTTTTTGCATCCTAAATGCATTACTCTGCATTTCTTAGCTGCCAGACCTTAGACCAGAGCTTTCCAAAGTGTGTGTCGGGACACATTAGTGTGTCGCCTGTAGTGTGGAGGTGTGTCGCCTGGTCCACAGGGCCGGCGGAAGCAGGGAACTATAGCAGGAAGATCGGCGGGCAGTGGTGGAGCTTACATCACCACGGCCCGAAGAAAAGGGTCACGTTCACTCCTCCTCCTTCCTGCCTGTGCAGCCCTGGAAGAAAAACGTTGCCGGAGCCGCGTGGGCAGGAAGGAGGAGGAGCATCTGCTGCGTACAGAAGAAGAGCAGCATTAATGGGCCGTTGCGGATCCCACGTCGCGACGGCCCGAGAAGAGGAGGAAACCCGATAGCAGGGCCGCTGCGGATCCCACGTCGCGGCAGCCCGAGAAGAGGAGGAAACCCGATAGTAGGGCCGCTGCAGATCCCATGTCACGGCCAGGGAAGATCAGGGCCTCTGAAGAGCCCATCCTTCGGCAACCCGTGCAGAGGGACAGCATGTGCCAGTGAGAGCCTGTGCTTGAGCAAGAGAGCATGTAGGAGTGAGAGAGCCTGTGTGTGTGAGAGTGAGACAGCATGTGCACGAGAGAGACAGTATGTATGTATGTATGAGAGAGAGGCATGTGAGAGTGAGAGCTGTGGATGTGTGAGATTGCATGTGAGTGAGAGCCTGTGTGTGTGAGAATGTGTGAGATAGCGTGTGAGAATGAGAACCTGATTGTGTGATTGAGGGAAGACAGATGGAGAGAAAAGAAATAGAAAAAAAGACCCTGTAAAAGGAATTGGCAAAAAAACAAGAAAGGAAAGGTGGAAAAAAAAGCCTGTGACCAACCGATTAGAAAACTAAGGTCAGACAGCAAAGGTAAAAAAAAATAAATTACTTTTTAGTGATTGGCACATGTAATCTTTGGGAATGTGCAAGAGTAGCACTTTCTCTATGCCGATCTCACAATGTACGAGATCAGCATGGAGGAAGTGGAAGCCTGCAAATATTTATTATGAGATAGGTTGTGTTGTGAAACATTTTATTTATGTATATATTTAAGGAAACATACATAAATTGTTGAAATACATTTTGTTCGTTTAACCTTTAACTTCTGGTTTGCTGGTAGACTGAATTACTGTGTCACAAAATTATGTTTGTCTAAAAAGTGTGTCACCAACATGAAAAGTTTGGAAAGCTCTGCCTTAGACCATACCTCGAGCTTCGCTAGATACCTCCTCATGTTTTTTACTCCTTCCTTGCTGTTCGTCCTGTTACAGATTTTGTTATCATTGGCAAAAAGGCAAAACTTTCCCAATAACCCTTCCATTATGTCTCCCAAAAATGTTGAAAAGAACCAGTCCAAGGACCAATTCCTGAGGCACACTGTTAGTAACAACCCTCTCCTCTGAGAAATCGCCATTTACCGCTACTCTTTGCGCCTCCCACTCAGCCGGTTTCAAACCTACTCAGACAATCTAGGATCCATACTAAGGGCGCACAATTTATTTATAAGTCTTCTATGCAGAGCCATGTCAAAGACCTTGCTGAAATCCAAGTACGCTACGTCTAGTGCTCTTCTTTGATCCAGCACGTTGGTTACCCAATCAAAAAAATTGATCAGATTCGTCTAGCAAGATTTATCTCTGGTACAGCTGTGCTGCCTCAGATCTTGCAGTCCATTGGATACCACAGATTGCAGTATCCTCTGTTTTAGCAGCAATTCCGTCTTTGTTCACCACAGAGGTCAGACTAACTGGCCTGTAGTTCCCAGGCTCCTCCTTACTTCCACTTTTATGAGTAGGAGCCACATCCATCCTTTCCCAGTCCTTTGGAACTACTCCATGCTCTAAAGAAGCATTGCAGAGTTCAGGCAACGGAGCTGCCAGGGCATCTCTAAGTTCCCTTAGTACTCTCAAAATTATCCCATTCAGCCCCATTATCTTATCTACTTTAAATTCAGTTAGCTCCTCACAAATACACTGTTCTGAAAATTGGTTGAGGTTTACCTCATTTCCAATCTTGTTTGTGCTTGTTTTATGTGGTCTTGCTCCAGGCTCTTCCATAGTGAACACTGAACAGAAATATTTGTTAAGCAATTTTGCTTTTGCCTTATCAGCCTCTACATATTCCTCCCCTTCACCTTTGAGTCTCACAATGCCACTTTTGCACTTCCTTCTATCACTTAACATACTTCAAAAAATAAATAAATCTTGTCCCCTCATTTTACCATATTTGCTGCTGTTCTTCTATTTGAATTTTCGCATTCCTGACTACTTTCCCAGCTTCTCTTAATTTTTCCAGATATTGTTGCCTGTCTTCGTTGTTTTGCAATCTTTTGTATTTTATAATGCTAACCTTTTCTCCCTTACCTGTTTAGCTACTGCTTTAGAAGACATAACTTTTTTCTTTTTATTTACATTTCTAACAAAAAGATTAGTTACCCTTAATCTCATTTTAGTTTTGCCCACTGCCCTTCTACTTCCCCTAGATTTTCCCATCCAGCTAACAACTTCTTGAAGTACTCCCCTCCCCCCCCCACACACACACACACATTTTGAGAAAGTTAGTTTTCCTGAAGTTTAGGACCCTCATCTTTTGCGTCCTAATATTGAATCACATCATCTGGTGGTCACTGGTTCCCATATGATCCTCCACTACATCAGAAATACTGTCCCCATTGGTAATCACCAAGTCCAGCATCACCCCTTCCCTCATGGGTTCTGTTACGAGTTGACAGAACAGTTCTCCTTGCAGTGAATCCAGATCTCCCTGTTTCTAGAAGATACTGCAGTTGGGATGCCCCAATCAACATTTGGAAGATTAAAATCCCCTAGCAGCAGGACCTCCCCTTTCACAGCAAGCCTGTGAATATTTTCCATTAAAGTTCTGCAGCCATCTGGTCTGCCATTGCTTCAATGCCAGAGAATGGTGTTTCTGTTGACATGACAATGCCAAGATCTGGAATCCCACCGCTGCCCATGCTGGTGCCACATGGTGGTATATCCTGGATGTCTGGCATGGATGTCTGGCAATACAAAGTGGAGCTCAGCCCTCTGTCGTCTTGTGTATCTGGTGCCAATGTCTCACTTGGCAGCTGCAGACTGTCAGTGGGTTATTCTGTTGTTCCCATAGGAGGTGGATTCCGAGGTTGTATCTCCTGGGATGCTGGCTAGTTCTCTTCAGCCAAACCTTCTGAGGTAGGCCTCATGGTGTCCATCGGCTGATGACAACTGTGGGGAAAAAAAGTAGACATATCGGAACCAGGTATTGAGAAACTACTACATCCTTCTGACCCCCGTTAGCCCTCTTCACCCCAGAGATAGATTCCCTGCCCTACTCGCCTGCTTCTTCCACAGCATCCAGATCTGTATCACCAGAAAGGACATTAACCTAAGAGTCCCCTGAATTAGGTCCTGCACCAGTTTCAGCTGTACATTACATAGTGGGCCTACTCTTGCCTGGCACTTGGACCTCTTGATTGGTGTCAGCTTGACCCTGACAGCTGTCCTGGTGTCCCAACAGTAATGCTTCAGCTGATCCACTGTCCTGGTCATAACTCACAGGCTGCTAACATGTTTGGCAATGTCCTCCCGCATCTTCCTCTTGATCTTCAAGGATGTCTTCTGACCAAGGAGCACACTGTGCTTCTCACAGACCCACTGTACTAGAAGGCCCTTTTCTTCTATGAAGCATTGAGTTGATGCTGCTTCTCCTCCAGCTGTTGGCTGCTGGTTCCCACCTACTCATCACTCCCAGATGATGTTGACTGGTGTGGGTCATAAATTAAGAATTGGCATACTGGGTCAGACCAAGGGTCCATCAAGCCCTGCATCCTGTCTGTAACAGTGGCCAATCCAGGCCATAAGAACCTGGCAAGATCTCAAACTGTAAATAGATCACATGTTGCTAACGCTAGGCAAGAAGTGGTGGCTTTTCCCCAAGTCCACTTGGTCGATTACAGTTTATGGATTTCTCTTGTCCAAACCTTTTTTTAGACCCAACTACACTAACTGCCTTAGCCACATCCTCCAGCAATGAATTCCAGAATTTATTGGCATATTGAACGAAAAAGGATTTTCTCCTGTATGTTTTAAGTGTGCTACCTGCTAACTTCTTGGAGTGGCTCCCTAACTGATTTGCATTTACTCGTTCTAATCACACATGATTTTATAGACCTCTGTCATATCCTCATCAGCTGTCTCTTCTCCATGTTGAACAGCTCTAATCTCTTTAGCCTTTCTACATAGGGGAGCCAATCATTTTGGTCGCTCTTCTCTATACCTTTTCCAGTTCGGTTGTTTCTTGTTTAAGATGCAATGATCAGGTCTCAACAAAGAGTGATTATAGAGGTAATATGATATACTGTTTTATTTTCCATTCCATTCCCTACCTACTTTTAAGCACCAATCCCACACCCTGTTCCCCTGCTCTAACATTGCCATATGCCTTTTCTTCCCCCCCCCCCTCCCTAACTGCACTTTACCTCACACGTGCCACATACCTCCTGCCCCATCTCTCCTCCATCACTGCACTCCACTAATCCATGCATTATTTGCCTCCTGTCCTCTTTCTCCACTCACTGGCTTGTCACACTCATCTGCTTCCCCACTCAATCTCCACTGTTATGTTCTAGTCCCTTCACAGCCATGAATACCCATTCATATCTTTCAGGAACTTAAACACACAAATGGACAAAAAGACAGTCACAGATTAACAAAATATCAGATACACTCTAAAAATTCATTCAAGAACACAGACAAAAGGATGGAAAACAGGGAAAAAACAAGCAGCACAAAAGACACTACTCAGCAATCTTAATTGACCAACCACCAACTCTAACACCTACAAAACATCTGACTCCTAGTTCAGACCTTGCCTAACACCACCCAACACTAAAGAAAATTGCCCTGGAAGAAGCTGCTTTTTATTTCCCTGAAAGGAGGTGTGGTCCAAGAAAACAGATGGACATCTATGTACCACCAATAGCACCATAGGCCTACCAGGTCACTTCTGTCAACTAACAGGGAATACTACAGCATTTTTCAAACTAGCGCCAATTTTTACAGCTGGTTTTTTTGGGGGTTTTTTTCAGTTTTCTGCATGTCAGTTTCAACACCAGTTTTGGTGCACATTTTGAACTTTTCTGCAGGTTTATAGCACCGGCTTGATTTACATACAATTAGTTTACTACATCAAATGGGACAAATGTTTTTAATGCGCACACTATGAGAAATCGGTGCTAAAACTTTGTGTGGGTTTATTTCATCAGCCCCTGAGTTAACAGAATCTGACAGCCTGTAGATGGTGCAAAATTAAACATAGTATCCACACGAGTGCAAGAGAGTAAGTTCCTGGTACAGTTTTAAACTTTTGCATATGAGATTTTTATTGCGGCAACTCCTTTGTAGTCCTTTACTACAATGCTCCCAACACGGTTCCATGTTGGGAGCTGATTGCACAAATAGTACAAGGGGCATTAGATGCACGATTCATCACCCCGCGAGTATCACAGTTTTTGGTTACCACACATCCAGTTATTCCAACTTTTTATACTGTACCTAAAATTCACAAATCACTGGTGAACCCACCGGGGCGTCCCATAGTGGCAGGTATTGGTTCCATTTTGGAACCGTTATCAAAATTTGTCGACGTGTTTTTGAAACCCTTTGTTTCAAAAAGTAAATCATATGTGCGAGACTCATCCCAATTAATCACTCTTCTGGATAACTGTGAACCTCTGAATGGTCCATGCTATTTGGTGACACTGGATATAATATCATTATATACCAATATACTACAAGAAGAGGCATTGGTTATTATTGAACAAGTTTTGGATACTCGTATACCACCAACAAGAGTACCCACATCTTTTTTGGTCCAGTTGGCAAGGTTGGCATTGACACGCAATTATTTCCAGTTTCAATCCCAATTTTTTCAACAAATCAAAGGCACAGCTATGGGGGCCACCATGGCCCCTAGCTTAGCCTGCCTCTGTCGCAGCCTTTGAAGCACATTACATCTATGAATCAGAATGGTACCCTCTAATATTTAAATGGTTTCGATATATTGATGACGTGCTGCTTATTTGGTTAGGTACAGATGTACAGTTTTTTGGCTTCATTGATTGGCTTAATCAGTGCAATTCCAACCTGCAATTTAATTTCTATATTCATCATAAACAAGTTGATTTTTTGGACATTACTCTTATACACCAGGACGGAGGTTTCATCACCACCTTGTTCCGTAAACCCACGGATAGAAACACACTTTTAGCTTTTGACAGTTTCCATCCACACCATTTGAAAAACAATATACCCACTGGACAGTTTCTCAGACTCAGGCGGTTATGTACTTCTACATTGGACTACATTATTCAAGCTCATCATATGATGGTCCATTTTCAGGAAAGAGGATATCCCTATAAGACATTGAAGAGAGCTTTTAAACTAGCTCTATATGCCAATAGAGATCTTCTATTCCTTCCCCAGCCTAGTCAGCAAGATTCCACAATAAATTGTATCTTACCTTTCTCCACACAAAGTAAAATGATCTCGGGGCTGATATGGAAATATTGGTCAACATTATCTTTAGATAAATTTTTCAATGCAGAACTAAGATTCACCTATCGGAGGGGTAAAAACCTGAAGGATATACTGGTACATTCAGTGAGTAATCCTAGCAAAATAACATATGAAGGACGGCACGGACCATGTGGTCACTGTTCCGTCTGCACACACACTTCCGATATCACACAATTTATACACCCCCACACACACAAAATATATTTTTTAGGTGGTATCTCTGACTGTGACACAAGCGGAGTGGTGTATGTCATCATTTGCCCCTGTAAATTACTATACGTGGGTAAAACCCGTATCATCGAGCATAGATCGAGCATTCATACCAAAAAGGAAAGTGCTCCACTAGTTCCTCACTGGTTAGACTAGTCCCATTCAACAGCTGATTTATATTTTTTTCTTCTGACCCGCCAACCACGGCGGGTCAGAAGAAATCAGAAGAAGGGTGTTTGCTACGCCATCTCAACATCGGCAGATTGCTGCCCAGATATCTGGAAATGACAGAAGCCGTACGAAAGACGGACCATCTGTTCGTCCTGCACAGCGGGAAGAAACAAGGAGAAGCGGCCTCTCGGCCCACCATCGCCCGCTGGATTAAAGAAGTTATCAGAGCGGCCTACGTAGAGGCCGGGAAGTCACCGCCTCTACAAGTCAAGGCTCATTCTACCAGAGCCCAAGCAGCATCTTGGGCAGAATCTAGGATGCTGTCGCCTGCAGGAATATGTAAAGCGGTGACATGGTCCTCCCTCCATACCTTCTCCAGGTTCTACCGTCTGGATGTCCAGGCCAGGGAGGACACAGCATTTGCAAGGGCGGTCCTACGCGGTCCTCAGGCAGCCTCCCACCCAGTCCGGGAGTAAAGCTTTTGTACATCCCACTTGTTCTGAGTCCATCTGGCTACACGCTAGGAAATGTTGAGATTATTTACCTGATAATCTCGTTTTCCTTAGTGTAGACAGATAGACTCAGCATCCCGCCCGGCTGCCGGTATACATGGGGTTCACCGATTTCAAGGTAAGCCATGTCATTTTCTTACATAAGAGCGTCCCCTTTGCCAGGTGTTGACGCCTTCCGGTTGGGAATGCTGGCGGTCTCCAGCTCCTATCAATCGGTCAGGGGAATCCTGTTTCACTATTTCATTGATCGTCAGTACACATATATCCATAACAGCTTTTGCAAGGAAGATTACTGAGTTGCTTCACCTCCTGTGGGGGTATATGTACCCGTCAGATCTGTCTCCAACTGCTAGCACGAGCACACTATACCCACTTGTTCTGAGTCCATCTGTCTACACTAAGGAAAACGAGATTATCAGGTAAGTAATCTCAACATTACTATTTGTGTGGGATTTTTTTATTTTTTTTAACAAATGCAAAATAAGAAAACAGTAGATATGGCACATAAAGTTCATTCGCCCTTTCAATCAGTACTTTGTAATACCTCCTTTGATAGAAATAATAGCTTCCAAACATTTTCTGTACTCAGCTGAGTCTTTCCATTCTTGTTTTTGGAATTTTTCCCATTCTTCTTGCAGCACTCAGAAATATTTTAAGGTCTCCTTAATATTTTAAGGTCTCTTTGTATGCACTGCATGTTTGATTGAAAATCTTTGGGGAGATCTCAATTTTGGGAACTGTGAAGGTCTTTTCAAAATCTTCATCTTATTTTTCTGTAAGTACCTCATGGTGGATTTTGAGGTATGTCTTGGAAATATTTTGTTGACACATCCAATGATTTTTCAGCTTCAATTTCTTCACTGACTGTGGGACATTAGTTTCTAGGATGTGTTGATATTTAGCTGAGTCCATATTTCCTGTATCAAGGCTGCCACGCAATCCTAAAGCATTATAGATTTACCCCATGCTTAACAATTGGCAACTTATTAACTTCTTCAAATGTCTCACCCTTTTTTCTCCAAATGTATCTTGTGTGGCAGTAGCCAAACAACTTAATTTTAGGTTCATTAGCCCAAAGCACTTTCTTCCAAAAATATTCAGGATTAGCAAGGTTCTGTTTTGCATACTTTAGACAATGACTTATGTGATGAGGTTGTAGAAAGGTTTCCTTCTGACATTTCTCCAATGCAGATCATTGTTATATAAGTAAAGCTATACTGTGGGCCTATGGACAGTCAGCACAGTGTCAGCTAAACTTTTCAGCAAGTCATTTGTAGTGACCTGTGGGATCAGTTTTTTGGATCTTACGAATTTTCATGCAGTTCTATCACACACTTTTCTTGGTCTTTCAGATCTAGCACTGATCTCAACAGCTCAGTGATCTGACAGTTGAAAATACTAGTTGAAAGTGTTTAGAGAACTTTTTCTAGCCTTCCCTTCTTTGTAAGAGTGAATTATCTTCATTTTCAAATGCTTGGGTAGCTGCTTAAAGGAGAACCTATGGTTGTTGAAAGTAAAGATAATTATTGTCAAAGCATTTGTTTAACCATGAAATTGTATGTGATTAACTGAAGGCCTAACTAGTCT
Organism: Rhinatrema bivittatum; assembly: GCF_901001135.1. NCBI lineage: Eukaryota > Metazoa > Chordata > Amphibia > Gymnophiona > Rhinatrematidae > Rhinatrema > Rhinatrema bivittatum. Next base: position 197,781,862 of record NC_042616.1, on the reverse strand, counting down.
GTCAGTGTTTTGAGCCTTGTTAACTGTTTAAAAAAAAAAAAAGTAGTAATGAATCAATTGGAAGTATGTCCACTTTTGCACATGCTGTATTCACTTTTTTAAAAATGATTTTCAATTTGTTAAATAGTAATTTTGCATTAAACATTGCAGTAAGAGGTAGTGTGTGTGTAACTTTTACTCCTGGTGGAATTCTATGCAGAATTTCACTCCTGCGTGGAATTCTCATTCCGCTTGTGGCCATAGATCATGGGAGGCCCGGTGGGCCATGAGCAGAGGCCATCCTGCTCACAGCCAAAGACACAGAAAAGAGGCCCGGATAGCCTCAGGTGGAGTCAATCCCACCTGCAGCTTAAGACTGAAAGACCCAGATTGAGTATATATGAGCCTAACTGAAAGATAGGAAGTGTGTGTGTGAGAGAGAGAGTGGGGAAGCCTGTGTGAATGTGTCTGTGAGTAAGAGATCAGGAGCTTATGTGTGTGAGAGGGGATACTGTGAGCGAGGGAGGCTATGTGAAGGGGTGTGAATGTATGTATGTGATAGAGGGAGAGAATCTGTATGCAAGGGTGTATGACTGTGTGGGAGAGGGATCCTGTGTACAGAGGGATGTGAAGGTATGTCTACACATGAGTGGGAGCCTTTTTTTTTTTTTTGGGGGGAGGGGGGAGAGGTTTGGTTGTGCGAGAGAGAATCTGTGTGAGGGATGGTATGTGTGCAAGAGAAAGAGGGGCAAAGATTAGAGATTCCCAGCAGGCTGTGAGCAGAGCCCATCCCACTCATGGCTGAAGATTAGGCCCAGTGGGGTTGTGTGCAGAGCCCATCTCTTCCATGGCGGAAGACACAGAGTAAAAAGGCCTGAGAGAAGAGAGCCTGTGGGGTGGGGGTGTGTGCATGTGCGAGAGAGAGAGGGGAGCTTATGGGAGGGTGGTGTGTTTGTGTGCGAGAGAGGGGAGTCTGTGTGAGGGTCTGTATGAGAGAGGGGTCAAACTCTAGGAGTTGTTGGGGGGTGGGGGGGTGAAGACAGAATGGAAGGGGTTGAGCCTAGAAGGGGAGGGAAGGGAGAGCAGAGGAGATGGGCAAAGCAAAAGGCACCTGGCCAAGGGATTAGGGAGGAAAGGTGGAAAGGACACTCTTAGTGCGCTTCTAAGGGAATTCTTCTCACAGTATTTAATTAAAACTTTGCAATGTTACATTATTCAGAGACTGTGATTATATTATGTTATTTTGACCAATATAAAGTATGCAGAATTTTGCAGAATTTTAAATTTTAGTGTGCAGAACTATCCCAAGATAAATACCTTGTAAGGATGTCTGCTTCATTTTTTTTTTTTTTTTAAGAAATTCATTAAAATGTACATTTTGAGCAGGGGTTCCTAAATTTTTACACACAGCTGTAGGCTACTGATGCTTACAAACTGAATCATGAGTACAGATACAGAGAATAATTTTATAAGAGATGCTATGTGATAAAAAAAGATTGGAACCAATGTAAATAAACAATTGGTAATTAAGGAGCTAATGATATTCGAATTCGTCCCAATTAAAAACCATTGTAGCCAATGTCCAGATATAAAATTTCATGAAAAATGGACCAGCAATTCTCAAAATATGTATTTAAATTGTCGCATGCATTTCGTAAGGGCAAATTGTGAACTTTGCCCTTCCCTCCCCCCAAAAAAAAATAAAATCACTCACCAACTTTGAAGGATACAAAAGTCAGATGTTCCTATAAGTGCCTTTGGTTTAACTTAGTTTAGCTGTTTAAAAATTGAAAGGTATAAAAACACAAACATATCTTACATATTACCTTTCTGAAATATTACCTGTTCACAGAAAGGTAAAGGAAAGGATAAGCCAAGTAGAAAATTTCAATACGTGGCTCAAAACAACGTGTAAAGAAAGTGGATTTGGATACATTTGAGGCTGGAGTCATATATGGAGCAGTAAAAGACTATACAATAAGGATGTCCTACATTTGACATTGGCAAGAAAGAAGATTCTAAGTGAGAAATTCAGGTCTTATCAGGCATTTAAACTACAGGATGGCGGTGGCAGAAGGTGGCTAATGAAATTGGAATACCACCCCCAAGCAATACAGGAAGCGAGAGGAGATAAAATTAATCTGCTCTACATTCTATGCTTAAGCAAAGGAGCAGGAAAGGTGACAAAGAAGATAAGCAGGCCAAGGGAGGAAAGCTGGAAAGTTATGACCACAAATGCTTGTAGCCTGGGCAACAAAATTCCAGATCTGCAAGCCCTAATGGTGGAGGCATACTTGGACATTATTGGCATTACGGAGACATGATTCACGGAGTCTCATTACTGAGATACGGCCATATCAGTCTATAATTTAAGGAAGGACAGAAAAGGGGGAGGAGGAGCACTTTATGTCAAAAACAATATCAATGCAACCAAAATGCAAGGAATATGGGCTATCCTAAAACAAGATGAAGGTTCTTCCATTTACACTGGCATGGTCTACAGGCCTCCAACCCAAACTGAAGACCTGAATTGAGATCTGGTGAAAGACATGCAAAAGGTGGGAAAGAAGGGAGCAGTGTTGATCGATGGAGATTTTAATATGCTGGATGTGGATTGGAGTATCCCTTCTGCAGAATCAGCAAGAAGTAAAGAGATAGTGGATGCCCTACAAGAGGCTCTGTTCAAACAAATGGTAAAGGAACCCATGAGGGAGTGTGTGATTCTCAACCTAGTGCTTATTAATGGGGCTAATGTCTCTAATATCCAGACAGTCACCCACCTGAGCACTAGTTATCAGACAATATGATTTGATAATGCAAATAAGATACAGAGAAGTCACATGAATCCCTGAGTTCTGAATTTCAAAATTACGGACTTTGACAAAATGGGGATATATCTGGAGGAAGAACTAGAGACTGGGAGAAAATGGGTGAGGTAGAACAGTGGGCCAAATCAAAAGGAGCTATTACAGAGGCAACAAATCTTTGTTAGAAATGTAAACAAGTGTACAAGCAAAAACAAACTGATTTGGTTCACAAAGGAGGTGGCTGAAAAAATAAAGGTAAAAAGAACAGCATTCAGGAAGTATAAAGGATCCCAAAAAGAGGAACACAGGGATGAATACCTGGTGACACTGAGGAAGTCAAAGAAAGAAATCAGGAAAGCAAAAGGTCAAGCAAAAGAAAGGATTGCTAAAGAGGTGACAAAACATTTTTCAGATAGAAAAAGAAGGAAGGCTCAAAGTGGTATAGTGAAATTGAAAGGTGACAAGAAGCAATGTGTAGAGACAGACAAAGAAATGGCAGAAATTTTAAACACATACTACCGTTCTGTGTTCACGAAAGAAGACCCTGGAGAAGTACCATTGCTAGTTAAGACTTAAATGGGAATGGGAGGGTAGGCACAGCTCCTTTTACAGAAGAGAATGTATGGGAAGAGCTAGGAAAACTGAAAATGGACAAGGGGCCAGATGAGGTACATCCCAGGATACGGGAGCTCAGAGAGATCCTGGCAGGACTGCTGAAAGACCTGTTCAATAGATCCCTGGAAACGGGAGTGGTGCCAGGAGATTTGAGAAGAGCAGTTGTGCTCCTGCTTCACAAGAGTGGTAGTAAAGAGGAGGCTGGAAACCACAAGCTGGTTAGCCCCACCTCAGTGATGGGAAAATTAATAGAGACTCTGCTGAAAAAAAGAACTATTTATAATCCAGTAAGTTGCTGGATTCAAGGCAGCTTGGATTCACCATAGAAACATAGACGTGACAGCAGAAAAGGACCTAATGTCCCACCCTGTCTGCCCAGCAAACTCCCATAGTTGTCAGTTTCCCATACTTATCAGTTACTCAGACTGCCAAGGTCAGGGCTCTTGTTATTGGTTGAGTCTAATTTCCTTTCTCCTCTGCCGTTGAAGCAGAGAACAATGTTGGAGTTGCATCAGAAGTGTAGTATTGGGCTTTTTGGTTAAGGGTAGTAACCGCCACATCAAGCAAGTTACCTCCTCAAATCTTATTGATTTTTTTTTATTTGATTGGGTGATTAGAGAATTGGTTCGAGGAAGAGCACTCGATGTGATTTACTTGGATTTCAGCAAAGCTTTTAATATAGTCCAGCATAGGACGCTTGTGAATAAAATGAGAAGCTTGGGAGACAGAACCAAGGTGATGGAGTGTATTACAAACTGGTTGACTGATAGGAGTCAGTGGGTAAATGGAACCTACTCTGAAGAGAAAAGTGTTAAGTGAAGTGCCACAAAGATCAGTATTGGGACTGGTTTTGTGCAATATTTTTGTGAGTGACATTACGGAAGGGATAGAAGGTAAAAGTTTTTCTATTTGCGAATGATATTAAGATCTGCAACAGAGTTGAATGTTCCTGAAGAAGTAGAACAAAAAGTGATTTAAGAAAGCTTGAAGAGTGGCTGAAGATTTGGCAGCTGGGATTCAGTGTCAAGAAGTGCAGAATCATGCATCTGGGATGTGGTAATCCAAAAGAGCTGTATGAGATAAGGGGGGGGGGGGGGGGGGGGGGTGAAAGACTGATGTGCTCAGACCGAGAGAGATCTTGGGGTGATAGTGTCTGTCTGTGGATCTGAAAGTGGCCAAGCAATGTGTCAAGGCAATAGTTAAAGCCAGCAGAATGCTGGGTTGCATAGAGAGAGGAATAACCAGTAAGAAAAAAAGAGTTCCCTGTACGTACCAGGATCAGTCCAGACGGTGGGTTATGTCCCCCGTCCAGCAGATGGAGTCAGATCAGAGCTCGAGAGTGTCACCTCATCTACCAGCGCACCCTCTGCTGGAGCTCAGTATCTTTCTGACTCCAGCAGATGCGAGTTGGGGAATTCAGTGCTTCCCCAGTGTGACAGGTTTTGGTTTATTTTCTCTCTATCATACAGTTCTTCCTGTCATTTTGTTGTTTCTTTTAACAATTTGGATCAAGTTTTAAACAAAAAAAAAAAAAAAGTTGAAAGTTTAATTTCTGAGGAGGCGTGCTTTCCTCTGTTCTGCCTCCTTCTGCGCTTTCCTCTCTGTACTTCGGGGTAAGTGTGGTTTTTCTTGTACAATTTTTTTCTTTTCAGCTGTTTGCTTTTTCGGTCGGCTCTACCGGCCACTGTGCACTTCGGTCCCGCGGCCCGGCAAAATTTCTCACGGGCCTGGGCGCGCCGACAGGGGGTTTCCCGCCGGCGCAGGAGGACTCATTGACGGGTAGTGAGAGGCCTTTCGGCCCCCCCGTGGTGCGGTTTTGCTTTGGGCCCCCCCCCCCCCCCCCGAGGCATTGGTTTTTCGCCGGCACGGCTATGCCGCGATTCTCCCGTTGTGAGTCCTGCGGAGACCCGGGGTCTCGCTTTTCGCGGGAGGGACTCTGCCCTCGATGCCTTCCCGATGGGGAAGGTGAGGCGCACACTTCGGGTGCTTTTCCGACGCCATCCTCGCCACAGCCCGGGAAGCGTGGGCCGGCCACCTCCTCGCCGAGGGCGGGAAGGGCAGCCATTTTAGATGAGGATCTGTGCGCTGCAATTTCGCCAGAGCATGAAGACGCAGTTAAGGGGCCCCCTCGCCTACACCGATGCCCCGAAGAAGGACGGCCTGCTCATCTGCATCAGGGGGACCCGGCTGCTGCTGCTGCGCCTCCCGGGCTGCCATTTTTTTCTCCGGATTTTATTTTAAAGATGCACACTGCATATTTGCAGGGCTTGGCAGATCCGGAAGGTGCTTCAGCTGGTCCTACGGCGCCCAAGGTTCCTAAGCTTGCGCTCGCCCCTCCAGGGTCCCTGCCTCCAGCTGGGGCAGTTCCCGGGACCTCGGCCTTGCCATCTCAGCCACGGCTGGTAGGAGCGGCTTCCCCATCGGGGTTTGATCCCTCGGATCCCTCGGATCCCTCGGACCCTTCACCCCCGGAGGGACAGGCGGAGGGCAACTATCCTCGCGCCTTGCGAATTTTTCACAAGGAAGAGCTGGAGGATCTCCTTCGGCAGACCCTGCTGGATCTGGATCCCCCACCGGACCCCCCGGCACCGGTGGCTCCGGCGATCGCGACGTCATCAAAGAAGGGGGACCCGGTGCTGGCCGCTCTCAGACCTCGGGCAAAGGCTTTCCCAGTACATGAGTCTTTCCTGCAGCTCCTCACAGGGGAATGGGACGTCCCTGAGGCGTCGTTGAAGGTTTCCCGGGCCATGGAAAAATTATATCCCTTGCCGGAGGATTTCTTGGATTTCATTCGCTTTCCGAAAGTGGACTCGGCGGTCTCAGCGGTGACTAAAAGGACGACAATTCCCGTCACGGGCAGAACGGCCCTACGGGACACGCAGGTCCGCAAGCTGGAGACGTTTCTCAAGAGGGTGTTTGAAGTTTCGGCCTTGGGAATGCGGGCCGTCATGTGTACTTCTTTGACTCAGAGGGCCAGCCTTCTCTGGGTCCAACGGCTCTTGACGTCTCAACAGTTGCCTCCGGAGGAAGCCGCCCAGGCCGACAGCCTGGAGTCTGCTGTTGCTTACGGGGCGGATGCCCTGTATGATCTGTTCCGGGTACTGGCCCGATCCATGGTTTCGGTGGTGGCGGCTCGGAGACTCCTCTGGCTGCGTAATTGGTCTGCGGACGCCTCGTCCAAATCGAGCCTGGGATCCCTTCCCTTTAGGGGGAAGTTCGTCTTTGGCAATGATCTTGATGAAATCATCAAGTCGCTGGGGGAGAACTCGGTACATCGCCTGCCGGAAGACAGACAGCGCCCTTACCGAGCGTTTGCTTCCACTAGAACCAGGGCTAGAGCACAGCGGCGTTACAGGTCGTACCGACAGCCTGGTTCTCGCGCAGCTCCCAGTAGATCGCAGCCTTGGTCCCGTTCCTTTCGCGGGCGGCGTCCCGCGAGAGAGGCCTCGGGACAGGGTAATACCTCCACCAAGCCTTCCCAATGATGCCAGAGCGACCCACTCCTCCAGTCCGCCCATCGGGGGCAGACTCACGGCATTCTTCGAGGAGTGGGTAAGGATAACCTCAGACCAGTGGGTGCTGGACACCATACAACACGGTTACGCCTTGGAGTTTGTCCGTCCGCCAAGAGACAGGTTCGTCTTCTCTCCTTGCGGCTCCGATCTCAAGCGGATGGCGGTTCAACAGACGTTGGACCGGCTCCAGGACATCGAGGCTATTGTTCCCGTTCCCTCCGCCGAGGTGGGCTCGGGCCATTATTCCATCTACTTCGTAGTTCCCAAAAAGGACGATTCGTTCAGACCCATACTGGACTTAAAGGAAGTAAACCGCTCACTACGGGTCAGTCGGTTCCGCATGGAGACGTTGCAGTCGGTAATTGCAGCAGTCCACCAGGGGGAGTTCCTGGCTTCTCTGGATCTGACAGAGGCGTATCTACACATCCCTATACGTCCGGACCACAGACGATATCTCCGCTTCAAAGTTCTGGATCAGCACTTTCAATTCCGTGCTCTGCCTTTCGGACTCGCGACGGCCCCACGAACTTTCACCAAGATCATGGTGGTGGTGGTGGCGGCGGCCCTTCGACGGGAGGGGATCTTAGTACATCCCTACCTGGACGACTGGCTGGTGCGGGCAAAGTCCTTCTCACATGGACAGGCTTCGGTGACCAGAGTTTTGGAGATGCTTCGCTCTCTAGGCTGGGTGGTGAATCTGACCAAGAGTTCCCTAGTTCCCTCTCAGCGCTTGGATTTTCTGGGAGCGACCTTCGACACTCAACAGGGCATGGTCTTCCTACGAGCGGACAAGGCCCTCTCCTTGAGGGAGCACATCAGGCACTTCGCGTCTTTGACGGAACCCACCGCTTGGAATTATCTACAGCTTCTGGGAGTGATGGCATCCACCATAGACATGGTTCCCTGGGCATTTGCACACCTACGCCCGCTGCAGGCGTCCCTGCTCTCTCGTTGGAAACCGGTGTGTCAGGAGTATCAGGTGATTCTGCCTCTTCCTCAGTCGGCTCGCGACAGCCTAGAGTGGTGGCTGGTCCCGGCTCACCTGGCTCGCGGCGTCTCTCTAGAAGTTCCATCTTGGGTGGTGGTGACCACCGACGCCAGCCTCGTGGGGTGGGGCGCCGTCTGCGAGCGCAGCGCCATACAGGGGACATGGTCTCCGGTGGAGGCGAGGTGGCCGATCAATCGTCTGGAGACCAGGGCAGTGCGCCTCGCGCTGCAACGTTTCCTCCCCCTGCTTCGGAACAGGGAGGTACGGATTCTCTAGGACAACGCGACTACTGTGGCTTACATCAATCGTCAAGGAGGAACGAGGAGCGCTCAGGTTTCAGCCGAAACCACGTCCCTGATGGCATGGGCGGAACTTCACCTGGTTCGGCTCGCGGCCTCTCACATTGCCGGCGTGGACAACATTCAGGCAGATTACCTGAGTCGGCAAAGGCTGGACCCCGGCGAGTGGTCTCTCTCCGAGGCGATGGCTCTCCTGGTTCGTCGCTGGGGAACACCTCGACTGGACTTGATGGCGACCGCGCTCAACGCCAAGGCCCCGCGCTTCAGTCGCAGAAGGGAGCGGGGGGCAGAGGGGGTGGATGCTCTCGCTCTGCCGTGGCCAGAAGGTCAGCTGCTCTATGTTTTTCCTCCCTGGCCCTTGGTGGGGAAAATACTTCGCAGAATAGAGAATCACAGCGGCCCCGTGATTCTCGTGGCGCCGGAGTGGCCGCGTCGGCCGTGGTTTGCAGACCTGCTGCACATGTCGGTGGACGGGCCGATCCGTCTGAGTCATCTTCCCCCGGCTCCTGCAACAGGGACCGGTATTTTTCGAGCAGGCGGCACTCTTTTGTCTTGCGGCCTGGCTTTTGAACGGCGCCGCCTCCGCCGCAGAGGCTATCCAGAGGCGGTAATCTCCACGATGCTCAGGGCACGCAAGCCTTCCACTTCCGTGGCCTACGTTCGCGTATGGAAGGTTTTCGAGTCTTGGTGTGTCGACCATGGAGCCCGGCCCACGGAGGCGACGGTCCCACTGATCCTTCAATTCTTGCAGGACGGGCTGGATAAGGGACTGGCATATAATTCTCTCCGAGTGCAAGTCGCGGCTCTGAATGTCCTGGTTCAGACAACAGTCTCCCTGCCTCTCCAACCGGATATCGCACGTTTCCTGAAGGGGGTCCGGCATTTACGGCCCCCGGTCAGGGATCCCTGTCCGTCGTGGAGTCTCAACCTGATTCTTCGAGTCCTGGCGGGCGCGCCTTTCGAGCCTCTACATGGCGCTTCGCTGAAGGACCTCACTATGAAGACCGTTTTTCTGGTAGCGATCTGCTCTGCCCGCCGCATTTCGGAACTGCAGGCGCTCTCCTGCAGGGAACCTTACCTACGCATTTCGGAAGCGGGGATCTCACTTCGTACGGTACCATCTTTCCTTCCGAAGGTGGTTTCTTCCTTCCACATGAATCAGACGGTGGAGCTCCCGGCGTTCTCTCCCGCGGATTCGAAGTCTCTTCGTCATTTGGACGTCAAGCGGGCGCTCCTACACTACCTAGAGGTTACCAATGACTTCCGGGTTTCCGATCACCTGTTTGTGCTCTGGTCGGGACCTAAAAAGGGCTCCGCCGCGTCAAAGACGACCATCGCCCGCTGGATCAAGGATGCCATTTCAGCGTCTTACATTGGGTCCGGTCGGGATCCGCCTAGGGGCGTCAGAGCTCATTCTACACGCTCTCAAGCTGCGTCTTGGGCGGAGTCTCGTGCGGTCTCTCCACAGGAGATCTGCCGGGCGGCAACGTGGAAGTCACTGCATACCTTCGCTAGGCATTATCGGCTACACCTGCCGCCTTCGGCTTCTGAGCACTTTGGCGATCAGGTTATCCGAGCAGGGCTCTCAGGGGCCCGCCCGGTTTAGGGAAGCTTTGGTACATCCCACCGTCTGGACTGATCCTGGTACGTACAGGGAAAAGAAAATTATTCCTTACCTGCTAATTTTCGTTCCTGTAGTACCATGGATCAGTCCAGACGCCCACCGCTTTGGGACTGGGAGCCTCTGCTCGGCTTTGTGTCTGTAGCTGTCTCTTTCTATATTCTTGCTATGGGGGTTGGGTACAGCTCCTCACAAGTTTGACTGTTGCGACCTAGTTCTGGGTCGTCCCTGTTCTTGTTCTTGGTGTTTACTTACGCCAGTTTGTTTGATCCAAATTGTTTTATTTTTCTTGCTCGTTTTTGGGCTTTGTTATTCATGATACTGAGCTCCAGCAGAGGGTGCGCTGGTAGATGAAGTGACACTCTCGAGCTCTGATCTGACTCCATCTGCTGGACGGGGGACATAACCCACCGTCTGGACTGATCCATGGTACTACAGGAATGAAAATTAGCAGGTAAGGAATAATTTTCTTATGATGCCCTTCTACAGATCCTTGGTGAGGCCTCACCTGGAGTACTGTGTTCAGTTGTGGAGCACATATTTCAAAAAGGGTAGACACAGGATGGAGGCAGTCCAGAGAAGGGCGACCAAAATGGTGCAAGGTCTGTATCAGAAGACTTATGAAGACAGTCTGAAGGATCTAAATATCTATATCCTGGAAGAGAGGAGATGCAGGGGAGATAATACAGACCTTCAGATACCTGAAAAATTTTAATGATGCAGGAACTTCAAACCTTTTTAATTGGAAAGAAATCAGTAGAACTAGGGGTCACAAAATGAAATACCAGGAGGGACGATTCAAAAACAACACCAGAACATGTTTATTTACGGAGAGGGTGGTGGATGCCTGGATTGCCCTTGAGGTGGTGAGACGAAAACAGTCAAAGAATTCAAAGTGGCATGGAATAAATACTGTGGATCCCTAAAGGCGATAAGATGGAAATGAAGAAAAGGGTCCATGGGGGTAGCTTGCTGGTGCAGTAGTTACTACCCTTACCAACAAGCTTTTACTTTTAATGCAACTGCAACATTGTTCTCTGCTTGAATGGCAGAGGGAAAAGGGAAGTTTGATTCAGAAAGCAAGCAACGAAGTCCCAACTTTTACAGTCTGGGGACCTAAGTATGGAGGTAACCTTTATGGAGCAGGAATTACTAATTGGATTCCGATGACCACCAACACAGGCCCTGACTTTTATGGTCTGCAGTACTGATACGCAGACATAAGTGAAAAAGTACAAGACTGATTCTAAGGCCAAGTTCATAAGCAAAACACATCAGCACTGTCTGAATTTTCAAGAAGGCTAGTCTAATAACTGCATGGAGCAGAAGTTGCTACCCTTAAGAGAAATATGGGTTGACTTGCATGGTGCGGCAGAAACTATCATAGGAAGCTTTCAGGGCAGACTGGATGAACAGTTTGGTCCTTTTCTGCTGTTACTATGTTACTATACATGATCATCTGATAAGCCTCTGTTCCTTAAAGAACTGAAGTGAAGGGAACAATTCTCCTCCATTATGAAAAACAATACATGCAAATTAAAGTTCAGACTATCTAAACCACCAGATTACTAAGTATTTTTTCACATTTGGAATATTAGAATACAGTTAGATTTTTTTTTTTTTTTGGGTGCCAGGACTACTAGGGCTACTAACTCTATTGCTCAATATTCTTGAGTATTATCAATAGTGGAGAGGAAGGATTGTAATGTCTGAGAGCACATGTCCTTTATAATTAGGGAGGAATCCACTGTATGAATGTGAAACTTCTTTCTATCTAGGTGACCTATGTTTATCCTGACTTTAAATATAGTCTGTTTTGGTTGATGATCACTTGGTAGACAAATCCCTCTTCATATTCCATTCTAAAAAAAAGCTAGAAGTGATATTAATAAACTTGAATCATTGTGTGCAATTGAAATTTTGTAGTTTGTAGAGAATTGTTTGCTTGGAGTTAGATATAATTCACAACAATTGGGTAATCTACAGGTATTATACAGTCATGAATAAATATACAATAGATACCTGAATCTATTTCAAACACACAATTTCATTTTATTATTCATTTAATTTAACATTCATATAAAACCTTTAAACATTATCCATTCCATACCACATTCATCCACATAGAACAATATTGCACCTATCCCTTACATATTAAAATACATACATTTCATATTACCTACATGTAACTAGTCCCATTATCCAATAATTTATACAACAAATAATTTATACAACAATTTCACATGATTTCCTAACATTTGTTTAATTAAATCTTTTCTTCAAATAATGAAGCTCCCAAAGCATCCAACACTGCTTCCTCTCACAGTTCCCTTTTCTCTCAATATTGATGAAGCTCCCGACGAGAGACTCTTGTTTCACCACAAATGGTTTCCTCAGGGGATCACTATTGGACTATTATTTCTTCACTACCATTATAGGGAACATCTATATTGTTCTTGGCTTTTCTTTATCTGCTGTCTCTTAAATAACTCCTATTCTCTCCGTTTAAATTATCAGTCTGCACCCTTCTCAACCAATATACTCGCTTTATACCAATGAATACTCCACAGAGCCTTATACTACATTATACAACTGAGTTGGTTTGGAAATTTCCCTCAGTTGAATAAAGGGATAATGTGAAACTCGGGCTCAAAATGTTGGAATCGCAGAGGAAGAATTAGGCGGACTGCGAAGCAATTTAACCAAAGCAGTACGGTAGTGGAACCCTATGAGAATAATGTAGTATAAGGCTCTGTGGAGTATTCATTGGTATAAAGCGAGTATATTGGTTGAGAAGGGTGCCGACTGATAATTTGAACGGAGAGAATAGGAGTTATTTAAGAGACAGCAGATAAAGAAAAGCCAAGAACAATATAGATGTTCCCTATAATGAAGAAATAATAGTCCAATAGTGATCCCCTGAGGAAGCAGTGTTGGAAGCTTTGGGAGCTTCATTATTGGAAGAAAAGATTTAATTAAACAAATGTTAGGAAATCATGTGAAATTGTTGTATAAATTATTTGTTGTATAAATGGGAGCTTCATCAATATTGAGAGAAAAGGGAACTGTGAGAGGAAGCAGTGTTGGACGCTTTGGGAGCTTCGTTGTTTGAAGAAAAGATTTAATTAAACAAATGTTAGAAAATCATGTAAAATTGTTGTATAAATTATTTGTTGTATAAATTATTGGATAATGGGACTAGTTACATGTAGGTAATATGAAATGTATGTGTTTTAATATGTAAGGCGTCATAGTAGATAATACATTGAAATCGTCAGCTCAGTGTGCTGCAGCAGTCAAAAAAGCAAATAAAATGTTAGGAATTATTAGGAAGGGAATGGTTAATAAAACGGAAAATGTCATAATGCCTCTATATCGCTCCATGGTGAGACCACACCTTGAATACTGTGTACAATTCTGGTCGCCGTATCTCAAAAAAGATATAGTTGCAATGGAGAAGGTACAGAGAAGGGCAACCAAAATGATAAAGGGGATGGAACAGCTCCCCTATGAGGAAAGGCTGAAGAGGTTAGGGCTGTTCAGCTTGGAGAAGAGACGGCTGAGGGGGGATATCATAGAGGTCTTTAAGATCATGAGAGGTCTTGAACGAGTAGATGTGACTCGGTTATTTACACTTTCGAATAATAGAAGGACTAGGGGGCATTCCATGAAGTTAGCAAGTAGCACATTTAAGACTAATCGGAGAAAATTCTTTTTCACTCAACGCACAATAAATCTCTGGAATTTGTTGCCAGAGGATGTGGTTAGTGCAGTTAGTGTAGCTGGGTTCAAAAAAGGTTTGGATAAGTTCTTGGAAGAGAAGTCCATTAACTGCTATTAATCAAGTTTACTTAGGGAATAGTCACTGCTATTAATTGCATCAGTAGCATGGGATCTTCTAGGTGTTTGGGTAATTGCCAGGTTCTTGTGGCCTGGTTTGGCCTCTGTTGGAAACAGGATGCTGGGCTTGATGGACCCTTGGTCTGACCCAGCATGGCAATTTCTTATGTTCTTATGTTCTTAAGGGATAGGTGCAATATTGTGCAATGTGGTATGAATGGATAATGTTTAAAGGTTTTATATGAATGTTAAATTAAGTGAATAATAAAATGAAATTGTGTGTTTGAAATAGATTCAGGTATCTATTGTATATTGCTTGGAGTTAGGACAGAGATCTCAGTTCCTGCTTCACATATATCCCTCCAACTTGCTGTATCTTTGATTAAAAGTTTTGTGGTATGTATTTTAAATAATGTGCAACATAGAGCATTATAAGCCTTTGAAATATAAATAATATTGAAAACAGATCTAAGACATAAGTTTTATAAACATATATATAACTGGGAGCCCTAATTTTAAGTTTTAAATTAACTGTCTGGGATGATGGTTTTGTTTTGCTAACAGCTGTGGTCTTTGTTTTTTGATTAGGGTTCTGATCCAACTGCTTTCTCTGTACTTACACAAGCCATTACTGGCCAGATGGGCTTTGTAGATGCTGAGTTTTGTACTACTTGTGGTGAGAAGGGTGCAGACAAAAGATGCTCAGTGTGCAAAATGGTAAGAACCTCTCCTGCTGCAAACATTACAAATTGTTGTATGCATCCTCTGGAATTTCCAGTGTGTTTCATAATAGAAGTAGTAGCTTCTGTGACAGCATACAGTTGAGACAACACATATATAGGCATTACAAAACGTATCAATGTATCCTGTAGCTTCATTTCTTAGAAATCAGACTGAGCTAAATTGGGTAGTCATCTTTTCTCACAACCATTCTTGGAATTTTGTTTTTTTCTATCTCACCCAAAGCAGAAAACAGCATATAAAATCCACATGAAATATAAATCAAAACATTCATAAAAATATCAAATTCATAACATTGCAAATTACAATGAAAATCATAAAATATATCAAACATTTTTCCCATCACAATCTAAACAAAATCCCAAATACAGGACTATCAATTCCAGCTTTAAGGGAAAAAAATATGCATGTTAAAATGGACTCTTTCTCTGAAAAGTTCCATAAAAATCCAGCATAGATATCTTTGGTAGAGGCAATCAGATGGGATAGAACTAGGTTTCAGAACAACCTTAGTTTCTGTACCTTTTGTAAGGAACCATAGGATTCTTTACCAGAAGGATTAAACCAAATTCCTGGAGAGGTATAGAGAAATTAGTTAGGGGATGGAGCTGGGCTCCCCCATATGGGAGAAGCAGATGATGATGTATTTGAAGCCTTTATAAATCTGTCACCATCTGAGTGTGGATTTTTTGAGTTACATTTTCTGAGTTAACTTTCCAAAGAGTAGTATATACTATGCTGTTCCTATGCTGCTGGGACAAGTAAGGAGACAGAATGCTCTATCCCTGTAGATTGGTCCATGTTTTGGTAACTGTTTTAGTTGCCAGAGGAGATAGTTCTTGCCACCCTTCCTGCCTCTTTTTGGGTTGCCCTTTAGAATAATATTTTTTCCTTTTATATTACTGAGTGCCCTAGGGCCCAGGGGCACAGCTGCTGCTGTTCTGAGGACACTGTCACTCTAGTAAGGAGTGAAGAAATGGTATCAGCAAGGAGTGATGAACTCTTATCCATTTCCATAAAAGGACATCTTATACCACAAAAGTGTGGTATAAGTTTCTTAAAGAAAATCAGAGAAGAGAGGTATGATAAGGTACACATTAGTTGCCACTAAGTTGAGACTGATGAAAAGTGAAGACTACAGGAAAGTTATGAGAATTGGGTCTTCCTGTGATGGCAGGAAGTAAATTGGGCCACATTTCCTTCATTTTCCCTGGAGATTAAATTACAAAGTGAGGAGAAGTAAAGAGTCAAATTACTCATGCAATTGGCTGAAGTAATTGGAGAATTGTTAGAAAAATATGGTCACAAATTTATTTAAATTTCATTGTGTAACAAACAATTGGCATTTTCAATTAGAGCTGAAAAGAACCATCAGTTCACTTTTACAACCTATCTGTAAAATTGAGTTGGAACCCGCACAGTCCAGAGTGATTATTGCTGCTGCCTATTTTGTGAAATCATCAATGCTACTTATAAGAGACTGAAATAGGGTCTTTGGGAGTAAATGCAAAAGGTCCTTTATGCTGAGCTTCACACCCCTCCAAAGTGTCTCTTGGTCTCTGAGCGGTGGGTTGGGTGGTGAGAGCTCTGTAATTTCTTAGCGACAGTCAGATGAATCTAGAACCAAGTGGGTTGTGCACTCCTACCAGCAGATGGAAATGGAGCAAGCTGACGTCACAGTACATATATCCCTGCAGTGACCTCAGCCTGCCAGTATTCTCTGTCTCCAGTAGATGGTGGACATGCATCTCCCCACTGGGGTTTGCTTCACTTTTTAAGAAGGAGAATTCAGGAAAGAGAATTAACGCCCCTCTCCTGTGGCTATACCAAATGGTCTCTCCCCCAGTTGAGATTTCCTGAGGTGATTTCTGTGGTCCCACACTAGCTGCTTGGGCAGCTGAAAGGCAGCAGGTATAGGAAGCAGAGTGTGGCTGTGACAGCACATGCCTTCTCTCCCCCAGTCAGAGACTCTCTGTGCTCAGCCAGGCAAGGCTGAGCTCAGGTAAGTTTAAAAAGATAGATTATATAATCTTTTTAAACTATATATAATCTGAGCACAGAGATTTAGCAGGAGGTTTTACTGTGCAGGGCTTCCTCCCATCCGGTCTCAAAGCTCTGCGCACCATCCCAACATTTGTCCTGCTCTGTAGGAGGTTGAAGAGACATGGGCAGCCTGGCGGGTTGAGCAGCCACTGTTGGCTAGGCCCCGCTCTGAGGCTTTCGCTGTGCGCAGTTTGGTAGGCTGCAACGGCTTTTCGTGCACTTTGAGGCTGCCCTCTTCAGGCTTGTCAGTCCGGCGTGTGCATCTTGCTGTGCATCCAGTTGTGTACCCAGTTATGGGAGCATGGTGAAGCTTTGAATTCTGAGTGCCCCCTTTCCACACCACCTGATGTGTGCTAGCATAAGTGTGCGGCCAAGTGGCTGTGTGCTTAAGTTTTTTGTGCGCTTCCTTTTCGTCGCCTGGGTGAGTGGGATTAAGTCTTGGACACAATTTTTTGAGCGCATATTGGAAGATATTAAAAAAAAAAAAAAACCAGCTAGACACATACCTCCGCCTGCCACTCAGTGCATGGTCAACCATTATGGTGCCTGTGCCTAAGAAGACTAAGCATCTTTCTCTTTGCACTGCTTGTCATATTGAGACATCTCAGTCAAGAGTGCCAGCGCTCTTTGGAGGTTCAGGGTGAATTGTCTTCTGATTTCGCTAAGCCTGGTTCTTCCCAGCCAGATGTGAGTCTGGGTAAAGACGTCTAAGGTGGAGCACCTGAATTTGGATCTACCCTAACTGGTTCCTTGGCAGGGGAAGGTAGCTCAGTAAGTACTCCTCGGATACCTCCCGGTCTGGATGCTTCTGCTTTTTCCTGGTTAGAATTTTTTCAGGGCTTACAATTTTTTCTTCAGGCGCAGTCCTCTGTTCTGTCCCATGCTTCTAGAGCAGAGGCACAGGTGGGAACCTTGCTTTGACCTTCTGTTCCATGCTGGAGTATTCCCCCCCCCGAGTGACAGTGGCTCCTCTTGCTGGAGATGTGGAAGGCATGGATGATGACGCCAATCCTGCCTCTCTTGAGGATGGGGAAATCCCCTCCCTCCCCCCCCCCCCCCCCCCCCCGGATTGATAGAACTATGTTGTGGTTCTTTCACAGGGATGAACTGCCAGCCTTGATTTCCCAGACCTTGACCATGCTTGGAGTTCCTGGGGCAGATCTCGTTTTGGAGCCAAAGAAAAATCCTATTTTGGTTTCCTTGCATAAAGCCTTCTGTGATGGAAGCCATTCAAGAATTGATTAATCTTGAGTGGGATATCACAGATGCTAATTTCAAAGGGGGTCGGATTTTGGAAGGTTTATACCTTCTGGACCCAGTGATGAGAGAGCACTTAGGTTTTCCAAAGGTAGATGCCCTGGTCTGTGCAGCCTCCAAGGGGACCACTATTTCTGTGGAAAGAGGAGTGGCCTTGAAGGATGCTCATGATAAAAATATTGAGACTATCCTTAAGCAGGCGTTTGAAACTGTGGCAATGTTGTTGCAGATCGCTTCTTGTTCCTTGGTGGCTCGCTCTTGTTTGCTTCTCTCCTAGGAAGTTGATGACTCTGGAGTAAATCCCAGATCAGCTATGGAACCAGCTGCTGCCTTTTTGGCTGATGCAGGTTGTGATTTGGTCCGCACTTCAGCCAGAGGGGTGGCTTCGATTGTAGTGGCCAGGCACCAATTATGGTTGAGAAATTAGTCAGCCGATGCGACCTTGAAGGCTAATCTCACCAAATTGCCTTTTTCACGGATCACTCTTGTTTGGCAGCGAGTTGGAGAAACTGGCCAGTATGTGGGGCGAATCTCCAGTTCCTCGTTTGCCGGAAGATGAGGCCGATACAGCACTCCCTTGTCATGGGAGTGCTGTTGGAAACAGGATGCTGGGCTTGATGGACCCTTGGTCTGTCCCAGCATGGCAATTTCTTATGTTCTTATGGGAGGTTGTTATAGATTATCCAGGCGTTTTTCATTCCTATAGAGGAGTGACTTTTTTCAGAGGACTCTGCCCTTTGGTGAGTCTCAGTCCTTTTGTTCCCGAAAGCCCAGACGAGGCACAGGCTTGGGTGGTGGTCCCTTCCGACCCTCCCAATGAAGTTTTGCCAACCCACTCCCGGGAACAGGAGATAAGGGGTCACCTCTCTTTTTTTTATCAGAGGTGGGTCAAGATCACGTCGGATCAGTGGGTTCTGAAGGTGATAAGAGAAGGTTATGTGATGAAATTTTGCAGTATTCCTCAGGACATGTTCATGGCGTCTCCCTGCCACTCCCTGCAGAAGGAGCAGGCGGTGGAGGTTACATTGGCAAGGCTCCTTAAGTCTGAGGGCTGTGGTCCCAGTGCCTGTATCTCAAGAAAATATGGGGCAATATTCCATTTATTTCATTGTGCCAAAGAAGGAAGGCTCCTTTCATCCCAAACTGGTCCTCAAAGGCAACAAGTCATCTGCGAGTGAGGCATTTTTGCATGAAAACATTGCACTCTGCGATAACGGCTTTACAGTCTGTGGAAATTCTGACCTCTCTGAATCTGTCTGAGGCATATTTTCACATTCCCATCCAACTAGAGCATCAACGCTTCCTGTGGTTCAGAGTTCTGGGAAGCCACTTCCGTTTTGGGTGCTGCCTTTTTTGTCTGGCCACCACTCCCAGAACCTTTTCCAAGGTAATGGTGGTAGTTGCGGCAGTGTTGAGAAAAGATGGAATCCTGGTTCACTCGTATTTGGACAACTGGCTGATTCGCGCCAGGTCGCTGGAAGAGAGTCGCCTGGTAACTTGCAAGGTGATTTCCCTGTTGCAGGAGCTCGGCTGGGTGGTGAGCCTAGCCAAGAGCAGCCTTCAGCCTTCTCAGTCTCTGGAATACCTGGAGTTTTGGTTCGACACGCAGCAAGGTAAAGTGTTCCTATTGGAAGCTCAAATTCATCTGTTATACACTATGCGCCCAACTATATGGTCTTACCTACTGGTCCTTGGCATAATGGCGGCATCCTTTGGCAGTGGTACCGTGGGCGAGGGCACATATGCGTCCTCTTCAGCATTCCCTGCTGTCTTGGTGGAATCCGGAGTCTCAGGACTATTTGGTTCGGCTCCACTCACCGATTGAGGTTTCCTCCCAACTGCAGTGGTGGCTGCAGGCGGATCTACGAAAGAGTCTTCTTGTTCCCGCCCGGACTGGCTAGTACTGAAAACTGATGCAAGTCTCCTAGGTTGGGGAGCTCGTTGTCAGGAGTTGATAGCGCAAGGGCACTGTAGTGCAGAAGAATCTCTCTGGAACATCAATCGGCTGGAAGCCAAAGCTCTCCGATTAGCATGTTTGCAGTTTAGCAACAGGCTACAAGGTCGATTAGTCCGAATGTCAGACTATGCAACAACCATGGCTTACATCAATCGGTATAGAGGTACCAAGAGCCAGCAGATGTCACTAGAAATCTACTTATGGAATGGATGGAGGTGCATCTCCAGATCTCAACCTTACACATTGCAGGCAGACTTTCTCAACACAGAGAGAGAGTGGGCATTATCAGATGAGGCATTTCATTGATTCAGGATCCTTGGGGTCTCCTGTTTCTGGACCTGTTGGCGACTCTGTGCAACACAAAAGTTCTGCAGTTCTTCAGCCACAGAATAGATCCGAAGTCAATGGGGATTGATGCCCTGGTGCTGGAGTGGCCGGAAGACAAGCTGCTGTATGCCTTTCCTCCAAGGCCCATGTTGGGCAGGTTGATTCGAAGGATTGAACACCACAGGGGATGGTGCTCTTGGTCGCTCCAGATTGGCCCAGGAGACCATAGTATGCAGATCTTCAGAGGCTTCTTGGTGGATTTTCCTCTTTGACTTATGCCGCACAGGAACCTGTTGCAGCAGGACTTGTCCTTTGCGAAGATCAGACACAATTTTGTCTTATGGTATAACCCTTGAAAAGGCTCACTTGCTGAAATGTGGTTACTCTGCAGCAGTGATTTCCACCTTGCTAAGAGCTAGAAAGTTCTCCACTTCCTTGGCCAATGTGTGAGTTTGAAGAGAGTTTGAGGCCTGGTGTGCGGATCGAGGTATTCTTCCTTCTTTTGTCAAGATTCCACTTATTTTGGAATTTTTACTGGATGGCTTGAATAAAGGCTTGGCTCTTAATTCCTTAAAGGTACAAATAGCAGCTCTCGCCTCTTTCAGGGATCAGGTAAATGGTGGATCCTTGTCAGCTCATTATGATGTGGCCTGTTTTTCTGAAAGGTGTGAACTTCGTCGTCATCCTTGCAGTTTCTGGTGCCCCTATGGAGTCTTAATTTGGTCTTTGGATTATTTGGCAGACCCTATGTTTAGACCACTACGTACTCGATCCTTGTGGTTGCTGACATTTGAAAACTGTGTTCCTTGTGGCAATTTGATCGGCACATAGGTCTTCCAAACTGCAGGCCTCGTCTTGTCGAGAGTCATTTCTCCTGGTGACTCCAGAAGCAGTACAACTGCATACTGTTCCTTCCTTTTTACCAAAGATGGTCACTGAGCTTCACTTGAATCAGTCCATCTCCCTGCTGTCTCTGGATAAATGGAAGGATGCAGAGGAGTATAGTCTGCTGTGACCCTTGGATGTCAAGAGACATATTGTCAGATATCTGGAGGTTGCTGATCCTTTGCGGAAGTCAGGTCGCCTGTTTATTCTTCACAGTGGTACTAGACTGGGAGAACCAGCTTCATGGGATACAGTAGCTTGCTAGATTAAGGAGGTAGTTACTGCTTCATAGTGGATGCTGGGAAGTCGTTTCCTAGTCAGGTTTGGGCTCATTCAACTCAGGCTCAGGCAGTGTCATGGGCAGAAGTTAGATTGTCTCCTATCAACATTTACCATGTGACGTGGTCCTCCTTACATACCTTTTCCAGGTATTATCGCCTGGATGTTTAGGCCCAGGAGGATGCAGCCTTTGCACGTGTGGTTTTGACTGGACTGTGGGCAGCCTCCTGCTCTGTTCGGATGCAGCTTATGTACATCCCACTTGTTCTGCATTCATCTGACTGGATGCTAAGAAATGAGAAATTACTACTTACCTAATAATTTCCATTTCTTTAGGATAGTCAGATGAATCCAGCTTCCCTTTCTTGGCTGCTGTGTGGTTGCATTTTGCTCTTCCTGTGTGTCTACATGTTACAGGGATTACTGGTAAGTGTAACGCCAGTCCCTAGTCTAGTGTTATGTTCTTATCTGAGCTAACTGTTGGCTAAGTATTGACATGGTTATCTGTTTTTCGAGTTTTTGGGCTAGTCTGTCCACAGTTGCTTTTGCACAGAATACTGGCAGGCTGAGGTCATTGCAGGAGTATATGTACTGTGATGTCAGCTTTGCTCCCTCTCCATCTGCTGGTAGGAGTGCATAGCCCACTTGTTCTGGATTAATCTGACTGTCCTAAAGAAAAGGAAATTATCAGGTAAGTAGTAATTTCTCATTAGAAGTCCAAACTTTGCGATGTGAGCCTTTTGGGACCAATAATAAGGTTTTCCTGCCCAGTGATTACACTGTGGTCATCTGCAGCTGGGATATTAGGTGAATGATACAGCAGAACTGGTTCCCTGGTTGGCAGGAAAAACTGACCTGAATTTCTTGAATCCCAGCCCTTTGACTATATTGCATTTTACAGCAGATTTGTGTCTCATGCGTTGGCACACTTCATTGGAGTTATCCTCCATATGCTAGGTAAACATCTTTTTATGAAGTATGGAGCAGTCAGAATCAATGTACAGCATAAGCTGGGGTGCCTCTGTACAGATAGAATGAGGTGTTGCATATTTTTTTTCATGGGAGTCAGTATTGACAAGCACGATCTATATAATTGGAGTGATTTTGTTAGCTTGGCTGTGATATTGTTGCTTCTCTAGGGACCAATGTTGACAGTGCTTAATATTTGTGCTTTAAACCTAACCAAGCAGAAAAATGCAGGCACTAAAGCTAATGAGGGAAAAAACAATGGAAATCAACATTTGCAAATTACTTTAACTTCTGTAGTGCCAAATTTAGCAGAGGTTTTTCATGTACAACTGATCAAGCACTAACATGGCACTGTATTCACTATCCCCTGGTACAGCAGTGATTAGATACCTGTATAAACAGACTGCAGAGTTTCAAGGTGAGAAAAATAAATTCCTTCTTAAAATACATATTTTTGCTGATATAAATGGGCTTTTTAAAACTCTACAGAGAATTATGCATGTTTTTTTTTCTCTCTGCATGCCACACTTAGTCACAGTATCTGAGCATAACATTTATGACAATGTATTATTTCCAGGTGATTTATTGTGATCAAAACTGCCAGAAGGTGCACTGGTTTACACACAAGAAAGTATGTAAAACTTTACAAAATGTCCGGGAGAAACAGGAGATTGAGGAAGCCAAAGTAAAAGAGAAACAGCAGAAGAAAGGTTAGTATTTTAATTTTGCTCTGTGTAACCATATTTAACATGCTTCTCATGGGAGAATTTATTAACTGAGGTGTGTATTACATGGAGTACATTAATTTCTCACAGGACAAGCAGGATGGCAGTCCTCACATATGGGTGACGACATCAGGATGGAGCCCAATCACGGAAAACTTCTGTCAAAGTTTCCAGAACTTTGACTGGCCCCCTACTGGGCATGCCCAGCATGGCACTAACCCTGCAGCCAGCAGGGGTCCCCCTTCAGTATTCTTTTTTCCGCGCAGCAGTAGCCTCGCGGTTTAGGAGCTCTGAAGAGATTCCTGACAGGAATTTTCCTCACGGTCTTAATCAAAATTAGATTGCCCCACAGGGGTCCCTCCTTTGACTTTTCTCAGGCCGCGGTACTCCGGTAAGTTTTTCACCGTTTTTCGTCGATTACCGTCGAGTTTGGCCCTCGCGGCCTACTGGCCGTCGACTGTACCGCAGCTCGATTTTTTTCTATGGCCATGGCGTCGGGTTTTTGTCTGTGCCCAGACTGTACTCGCACCATGTCTATCACAGACCCTCATGGAGTCTGTGTAATGTGTTTAGGCCGTGAGCATGATGTCCTGACTTGCACCAAATGTGCCCTTATGACACCAAAAGGTCGCAAAGCCAGAATGGAGAAGATGGGACTCCTTTTTCCGTGCTCACACCCCGACGCCGTCCATCGCATCGACGTCATCGGAACCGGCACCGTCGAAGTCGCACCACCATCGACAACCGTCCAGTGACCGCCCACCATTGACATTTTCACGGCCATCGACTCCCGTTTCTCCCCCTCAAGATTGAGGGGATCGTAGGGAGAAACATTGGCATCGTAAGTCTCGGACCATCGAGGAAGCAAAATCATCGACCTCGCCACAGTCCGAGCCACCATCGAAGAACCCCGTCCAGGAACGGCACTGACCACTCTTGCGACCGGGACATCGAGGCCACCCTCACCCGATCGGGGTTTGGGAGTCGCGATTCCGCCTGTAAAGGTGGTCCCTCCGACTGTGCCTCAGCCTCCCAGTTCCGTCACGGAGCCGGAGCTGATTGCCCCAGGTCTCCGGGAAGAACTGGACCGGCTGGTCCAGGAGGCCATCGACAAGGCGATGCAGCAACTCCGGGTTCCTCCGGCACCGGCACAGAGAGTGGAACCGGTCACCGACCCGATTCTAGCAGCGCTGGCACCGCTGCTATCCTGGATGGAGGAGCTCATGACTGCCCTTCCACCGGTGATTCCCGGGTCTCCGATGGCTCCGGTGCGCTCCGTGATGACTGCTTCATCGGGAGGAGAAACACTGTTCCGCATTCCTCCTTCAGGGGTATTGCCTCAGCCTTCGATGCCATGTCGTCCCTCGCCACCGATTCATTCATCGGGGGCGATACGCACATCAGTGCCATCGATGCCGGCACTGATGCCCCCCAGGGAGTCCGCGATGCCCCCCGGTGATTCCTTCGATTTTCTTGGAGCCTCAGCCGGGCTTTTCGGGTATCCAACCCCCTTCTCGTCCTACAGGTCAGCCTGCTGATCCTTATGACACCTGGGGTGATGATACTTCCACAGACACCGATGATTTACCTTCACCTCCTTCTCCTACTGAAAGTAGAAAGCGTTCTCCTCCAGAGGACCTCTCTTTCATTAATTTTGTGAAGGAAATGTCGGAATTGGTCCCTTTTCAGCTTCAGACGGAGCAAGATGATAGGCACCAGATGATGGAGATTCTCCAATTCCTGGATGCCCCTAAAGTGATCACTTCTATTCCCATTCATCAAGTTCTTCTTGACCTCCTCAAAAAGAACTGGGAAAACCCTGGATCCATTGCCCCAGTACACAGAAAAGCTGACACTACTTATCTAGTACAGTCAGCCCCTGACTTTCAAAAATCTCAGCTTGACCACCACTCAGTTGTGGTAGAATCAGCTCAAAAGAAAGCAAAAAGGACGAAGCCACACTCCTCTACCCCTCCTGTCAAGGAACACAAGTTCCTAGACAATATTGGTCGACGAGTGTTCCAAGGGGCCATGCTCATCTCCAGAATTGCTTCTTACCAGCTGTACATGACCCAATACAATAGGGTCATTTTCAAGCAAATACAGGAATTCTCTGAAACCCTGCCTGACCAATTCCAAGAACATCTTCAAACCCTTGTTAATAAGGGCTTTGAAGCAGGAAAGCATGAGATAAGAACAGCTTACGATATCTTCGACACCTCCACTAGAGTGTCTGCAACTGCCATTTCGGCAATACGCTGGGCCTGGCTCAAGTCTTCTGACCTTCGCCCAGAAGTACAAGACAGGCTCTCTGACCTGCCCTGTGTAGGAGATAATCTATTCGGTGAACAGATTCAGCAAATAGTGGCTGAGTTAAAGGACCATCATGAGACCCTCAAACAGCTCTCATTGATACCTTCTGACTTCCCTTCTAGACAGCCCTTCAAGAAGGACTCTAAGAAGTCATTCTTCCGCCCAAGGAAGTACTATCCCCCACCAACAAGGTCCCGAGTTATGAGGCCTTATCAAAAATCTCAGCCTCGCCAGCCCCAGAAGCAAAAGCCACAAGCAGCTCCCCAGCCAGGGCCTGCTTCAGGTTTTTGACTTTCACTTGCCAGGCATACCAGTGGTAGGCCGATTATGCCACTTTCATGGAATGTGGCAATCAATCACAACCGACCAATGGGTGCTGGCAATCATTGCTCAGGGTTACCACCTGAACTTTCTTGCTGTTCCACCGGACTCCCCACCTCTACAAGCGTGGAGAGTAACCAACCACTCTGTTCTTCTGGAGCAGGAGGTTTCCCTTCTTCTCCAGTTAAGAGCAATAGAACCCGTTCCTCTTTCGCAACAAGGCCTAGGGTTCTATTCCCGGTACTTTTTGATCCTCAAAAAAATCCGGGGGGCTTCGTCCAATTCTGGACCTACGTGCCCTCAACAAGTACCTCCATCTGGAAAAGTTCAAGATGGTAACCTTGGGCTCACTTCTACCTCTTCTACAAAGAGGAGACTGGCTCTGCTCTCTGGACCTCCAGGACGCATACACCCACATTGCGATATCTCAGCTCATTGCAAGTACCTCCGGTTTTTAGTAGGCCCAAGGTACTATCAATACCGGGTGCTTCCATTCGGCCTAGCATCGGCACCACGAGTCTTTTACCAAATGTCTCGTAGTTGTCGCAGCCTTTCTCAGGAAAGAAGGTGTTCACGTCTACCCCTATTTAGACGACTGGTTAATCAGGGCCCCAACCCAGCAAACCGCTCGATCGTTCCTGGATTTGACCCTACACACTCTAATTTCTCTAGGATTTCTCGTCAATTACGAGAAATCCTATTTAGTCCCATCTCAAACCTTGTCCTTCATTGGGGCAGACTTGGACACCTTACAGGCAAAAGCCTTTCTACCTCAACGAGTGCAAACCCTCGTGTCTCTCGCTCACCAGTTGTAGTCTCAGTATGCAGCAACGGCTCAGCAATTCCTTGTCCTTCTCGGACACATGGCGTCCTCAGTCCATCTCACACCAATGGCCCGCCTGGCCATGAAGAGTCATGCATTGGACTCTGAGGTCACAATGGATTCAAGCGACTCAGCCTCTGTCAACCATTGTCCACATCACCGACGCACTCAGTCTGTCTCTCACCTGATGGAAAGATCAGAACAATCTCCTCCAGGGTCTGCCTTTTCATCTACCAGATCCTTAACTCATTCTCACCACCGATGCTTCCAACCTCAGCTGGGGAGCTCATGTGAACGATCTACGGACACAAGGATCTTGGTCTCCAGAGGAAGCCAAACACCAGATAAATTTCCTGGAGCTTCAAGCAATGCGATATGCTCTCAGAGCTTTTCAGGATTGCCTATCAAATCATGTCATCCTAATTCAGACGGACAATCAGGTGGCCAAGTGGTACATCAACAAACAGGGAGGCACAGGCTCCTTCCTTCTGTGTCAGGAAGCTGCGCAGATTTGGGCAGAAGCGCTCTCCCGCTCGATGTACCTCAGGGCCACCAACTTGCCGGGAGTGCCTTCCACAAGAAAATCTTATTCCTATAAATGGAAAAAGTACACATCATGGTGTTCTTCACAGTCCCTTGATCCCTTTTCCTGTCCAATCCCAAGATTTTTGGACTATCTCTGGCATTTATTGGAATCGGGTCTAAAGGTCTAATGCATGTCAGTGCGGTAGCCACCTTCCATAAAGGTGTCGGGGATGTCCCTATATCGGTACAACCCCTCATAACACGTTTTCTTAAAGGCTTGCTCCATATCAAGTCACCTTTACGTCCTCCAGCCCCTTCTTGGGACCTTAATCTGGTTCTCGGTCGGCTCATGAAACCTCCATTCGAGCCTCTTCACTCCTGTGACCTAAAATATCTCACAAGGAAAGTGATTTTCCTTTCAGCTATCACTTCAGCTCGCAGGGTTAGTGAGTTACAGGCCCTAGTTACTTATCCGCCTTACACTAAACTCCTGCAGGACCGGGCAGTACTCCGCACTCACCCTAAGTTTTTGCCTAAGGTAGTTTCGGAGTTTCTCATTAATCAATCCATCATACTACCTACCTTCTTTCCCAGGCCCCATTCCAATCCATGGGAACAGGCTCTGCATACCCTTGACTGTAAACGGGCTCTAGCGTTCTACCTAGACCGTACAGTTGCCCACAGGAAGAGCACTCAGTTATTCGTCTCTCTTTCCATCCCAACAAATTAGGGCAACCTGTGGGTAAGCAGACTCTCTCCTCCTGGTTGGAGGACTGCATATCTTTTTGCTATCAGCAAGCGGGCATTCCTTTCCAAGACCGTGTTAAAGCACACTCTGTGAGGGCCATGGCGACTTCAGTAGCACACCTAAGATCGGTGCCGCTTCCTGACATTTGCAGGGCTGCCACCTGGAGCTCACTCCACACTTTCGCAGCCCACTATTGCTTGAACAAAGCCGGAAGACAGGATTCCATCTTCGGCCAATCTGTCCTGCGTAACCTATTTCCAACGTGATGTACCAACACCCTTCCGCCTACCCGGTGGGGTTCAGGATGCCCTCTACCAAATTCCACCCCAGTTGTTGTGCCTGTTGCACGCTGTTGGGTACATTTGGTGCATGTTCGGACATCCTTAGCTCGGTACTCACCCATATGTGAGGACTGCCATCTTGCTTGTCCTGTGAGAAAGCAAGTGTTGCTTACCTGTAACAGGTGTTCTCACAGGACAGCAGGATGTTAGTCCTCACGAAACCCGCCTGCCGCCCCGCGGTGTTGGGTTCTTAACGTTTTGTTGTTTTATTTTTTCGGCACTGCTTGTAGCTATCAAATAAGACTGAAGGGGTACCCCTGCTGGCTGCAGGGTTAGTGCCATGCTGGGCATGCCCAGTAGGGGCCAGTCAAAGTTCTGGAAACTTTGACAGAAGTTTTCCGTGATTGGGCTCCATCCTGATGATGTCACCCATATGTGAGGACTAACATCTTGCTGTCCTGTGAGAACACCTGTTACAGGTAAGCAACACTTGCTATATCTGTTACACTACTAGTGCTTCAAATATTAGTGCAAAGCCATATATTTTTCCTCCCACTTCTTTCTCTGCTTCTGTATACCTACACACCCATGTAGGCTAAATGTTATAACAGGTTTTACACCTTCATCTCATGAACACCACTTAATTTTTAGTATAACGGTAAAAGTACATTCTAAACACGTAGGATGCTTTACCACTTAATTGTCTAGTGTTTTTTCACCTCCAAGGCTGGTTGCCCATCCTTACTTCCTTTCTGTTTTTATGTTCTAAACACTGAAGGCATTTGTCTACCCTGCTCAAATATTGGCCAATTTGGAGGAAGTATAACACTTTCAGAAGGAGAAAATTTTATTTCTTAAAGGTTTTACTTTTAAAATCCTTTGTTTACTGACCACTGATAAGCTTTGCTGAAACTTGGGATAGCAGAATTCTTATTATGCTCTGTACCTCTAATCCTTGAAAAAAAACTACAATTTAATTTTGCTTTTCTATGTTAAATAATGCTGTATTTTACCATTTATAATCTTTTTGAGGATTATCTCCACCTAGCTGAATTTTTGAGGTGGCTAGGTTGGAATGCCTATTTGAAAATGTCAGGTAAAGGAGGGCTTTCCTTGCTTATTCAAACTGACCAGTGTTTCTATCCCCATTGAGGATTTTTATCACTTTGGAGAGGATTATAACATTGCTTAACCAGATCAGACATGCACAGTTATTTTATCTTGATTTCAGTTTTGAAGCTGCCTTATGATTTCAGGAGAAATCTGGGTTTTGTATGAGTATTGTGCTGGCTTTCCAGATCTAGAGAGAGGGACATGTAGATGAGAGATGACATGCCACTATCTCCTACGGAGGTACATTAAATGGAGACAATTCAGAAGGAAAAGATAAGAACATGCCATACTGGGTCAGACCAAGGGTCCATCAAGCCCAGCATCCTGTTTCCAAAAGTGGCCAATCCAGGCCATAAGAACCTGGCAAGTACCCAAAAACTAAGTCTATTCCATGTTACCATTGCTAGTAACAGCAGTGGCAATTTTCTAAGTCAACTTAATTAATAGCAGGTATTGGACTTCTCCTCCAAGAACTTATCCAAACCTTTTTTAAACACAGCTATACTAACTGCACTAACCACATCCTCTGGCAACAAATTCCAGAGTTTAATTGTGCGTTGAGTAAAAAAGAACTTTCTCCAATTAGTTTTAAATGTGCCACATGCTAACTTCATGGAGTGCCCCCTAGTCTTTCTATTATCTGAAAGAGTAAATAACTGATTCACATCTACCCATTCTAGACCTCTCATGATTTTAAACACCTCTATCATATCCCCCCTCAGCCGTCTCTTCTCCAAGCTGAAA
The DNA here is from genome assembly GCF_901001135.1 of Rhinatrema bivittatum. NCBI lineage: Eukaryota > Metazoa > Chordata > Amphibia > Gymnophiona > Rhinatrematidae > Rhinatrema > Rhinatrema bivittatum. The sequence goes on along the minus strand of NC_042616.1, from coordinate 197,752,147 downwards.
AGTCCTAACCTCTTTAGTCGTTCCTCATAGGGGAGCTGTTCCATTCCCCTTATCATTTTGGTAGCCCTTCTCTGTACCTTCTCCATCGCAATTATATCTTTTTTGAGATGCGGCGACCAGAATTGTACACAGTATTCAAGGTGCGGTCTCACCATGGAGAGATACAGAGGAATTATGACATTTCTTGAGTCTGGCAGGTTGCAGGATCTAAAGTAGCATGGGATTTACCAGAGAGAAATTGTCAGACAAATGTAATTGATTTCTTTGGGTGATTAGGGAATTGGTTTGGGGGGTGGGCACTGGATGGTGGTGTATTTAAATTTCAGCAATGCTTTTGATATTCCTTATATATAAGCCTCATAATAAACTGAGCATTCGGAAGGTAGGCCCCAGTGTGGTGAACTGGATTAAAAACTGGTTGAAGGATAGAAGACTGAGTATGGTAGTAAATAGCATTCACTAAGAAGAAAGGAATGTAATAAGTGAAGTATCTCAAGGATTGATCCTAGGATTCATATTGTGCAATATCTTTGCGTGATATTGTGGCAGGATTAGGAGGAAAGGTTTTTCTCCTTGAAGATGATCCTAACACTTGCGACAGAGTGAACATGGTGGAGGGAGTAAACAGAATGAGAAGTGATTTTTAAGAAAGCTTAGTGGTGGTCTGCATGACAACTAAGTTTCAATGCAAAAATTATAGTTATATATTTTGGATGGACAAATTCAAGAGAACTGTACATAAGGGGTGAGACACTGATGCGACAAAGTAGGAGAGACCTCAGATGATTATCAGATGATTTCTTGTGTTGAACAGAATCACATGACCTCTAGCTTACATAAGAACTTAAGATATGCCATACTGGATCAGACCAAGAGACCATCAAGCCTGTTTCCAACAGTGTCCAATCCAAGTTGCAAGTATCTAAACATTAGATAAATAACAAGCTACTATTGCCTATTAATTACCATAATAGCAGTTTATGGAGTTTTCCTCTAGAAACTTATCCAAACCTTTTTTAAACCCAGTTACAATAACTGCTGGACCCACATCCTCTGGCAATGAATTCCAGAGCTTAACTTGCGCTGAGTGAAAGAATTTTCTTCGATTTATTTTAAATGAGCTACTTGCTAACTTCATGGAGTGCCCCCTGGTCCTTCTATTATCTGAGAGAGAAATAACCAATTTACATTAACTAGTTCAAGTTCTTGCATGATTTTGTAGACTTCTGTCCTATTCCCCCTCAGTCTTCTCTTCTCCAAACTGAACAGCCCTAATATCTTTAGCCTTTCCTCATTGGGCAGCCATCCCATGCCCCCCTATTATTTTAGTTACCCTTCTCTGCACTTTCTCCAGTGCAGCTGTTTCCTATTTGAGATGTGGTGACCAGAATTGCACACAGTCTTCAAGATGCAGTCTCACAATGTAGTGATACAGAGGCATTATGACATCCTCTGTTTTATTTGCCTTTCCTTTCCTATTCATTCCTAACATTCTGTTTGCTTTTTTTGATTGCCATAGCACACTGAGCTGACTATTTCAATGTGTTATTCACTATGACACCTAGATCTTTCCTGTGTGGTAACTCCTAAGGTAAAACCTAACATTCTCCTAGGACAAGCAGGATAGTAGTCCTTGCATGTGGGTGACATCATTGGATGGAGCACGGACCACGGCACGGAAAACGTTCGTCAAAGTTTCTAGAAGCTTTCACCATCAGACTGAGCATGCCCAGCCTGCTACTATCTGCACATCCACACGAGGTCCCCCTTCAGTCTCTTCTTCTTCGTGGTGCAGTTGTCTCACGGTTTGTGGAGCTCTCCATATTCTTATTTTTCCATGTCAGTTTTGGGGTTTTTCCCCTTTTCTTCGTCGGTTCCCCCTTCGCGGTCGGTGCCACCTCGGTCAGTAGGTTATTTTTGTTTTTCCAAATTTGCAGTCGATTCCCAGACTCATCACCTTAAGGTGACCACTGGTCATCGACCGCACACCGGGTGTTTTTTCATGGCGTCGACCGGTTTTTGTAGGTGCCCCCAGTGCCCGCGGACTATGTCCATCACGGATCCCCATGAGGTTTGCATTCTCTGCCTGGGGGCCTTGCACGACATCCGTGGGTGTCTGTATGACCAGATGACCCCCTAAAGGCCATTGGTCACGCCTTGATAAGATGGAGAAACTTTTCGGAGCCCCAAAGTAGGCTCCTTCTACTCCTGATTCACCCCATCGACGCCGAGTCGATTCGCAGTGCCCTTCCCCCCCTCAGCTGACATCTTCAGTGTGCTGGGAGGGAGTCAAAAGCACGAGTGCAGGGCCGACAGCGTGCAAAAAGCATGACTAAGGGGCATGCTCCTAATTCAAGCAAACTGGACAAATAAACAAAGCACCCCATCAGGTGTTACTAAAAACCCTGGTCTTGCAAAACCAAATTCTGTTATAACCTGTGTCCGATCTGTACGTAATCATCATGGAAAACAGATTACCTCCATCATTAGTCTCAATAGACCTAAACACAAAAAAGCACAATGGAAACCTGTCTTCAGATCAAGAGTGCTTAATCCAATTCCCCTGGTTACAAATTAACTGATTGTAGGACTGTCAATGATATCCCTACTACTAGTCAATGCACAATCACTAGTGTTAAAAAAAAAAAAAAAAAAAGCCTGTTTTTACTGATCTTTTGCTGGATAACAAACCGGACTTTTGCGGCGTGACTGAGACTTGGTTTAAAAAATCGGATACTGTTGCTATAAATCAACTGCCAAAAAGTCTTTGACATCTATTCCATCCCCAGAACTAATAGAAGGGGTAGAGGACTATTGCTCATGATCAAAAAAGAACTTAATCTAATGCTACAAACTATTATTATCCCAGGACAAGCAGGATGCTAGTCCTCACATATGGGTGACATCATTGATGGAGCCCTATTGCGGAAACATTTCTGTCAAAGTTTCTAGAAACTTTTGACTGGCACTCTGAGCCCACTGAGCATGCCCAGCATGCCATGATATTCTCTGCCACAGGGGTCTCCCTTCAGTCTTCGTTTTTCTGCGCTGCTGTGGGCATTGAGAAGCAGGAGCCTGTGTGACTTTCTCACAGATTGTCTGATTAAAAATCAGATTTAAAAAGCATTTATTCTCTCCCATATCGGGGTCTCTCATGTTACCACCAGCTGGTGAGTATATTTTAGTCTTTTTTTACTCTGTGGAGCAAAATATTTTTCTCTCACGTTACTCTCATTTTCGTCGGCGAAAAAATATGGCCACGGGATTTAAAAAATGTCCCAACTGTAAACGGACAATGTCCATTACAGATCCACACCTCGAGTGTGTCCTTTGTTTAGGTTAAACACACAATGCAATGTAACAACCTGTCCCAAGTATGCCGAAATGACCACGAAGGGAAGAAAGGCCCGCCAAGAAAAGATGGAGCATTTATTCCATCTACAGCTTCTGCCTTCCCCTTCCACTTCGACTCAATCGTCTCCGGCCAGAGTCTCCAAAAGTATAATACTGAAAAAAACGTCGTCCGGAAGGCTCGGGGGATCGTTCATCGCCGACACCATTGATAGCATTGACGGAACATCGTCCGAAGCATCGCCATCGGTACAGACACCCATCGATACCGGAGGTGCTTCTCTCTCCAGAGGAATCGACCTCAAAACGGCCTAGACTCCAGGAAACACTAGTGCCTTTGCCGAGGCCTTCACCTCCTATCAAAGCACCGATCGTCGAACCTCCACAGGGCCCTATGTCGACATCTCCACCGCCACCACGTGTAGCTGCTCTGCCCACACCAGCTAACCCGGAGGAATTGACTGATTTCATCCGTCAAGCGGTGCTCCAAGCATTGAAGGATCAGCAACCGCCGATGACCTCGCCGAGGACCTTCCTGACCTCCATGCCAGTACCACAACCGAAGTCTACACCGAGGCAACCATTGATGCCGATGCCCATTCCATCGCCGATGCCCGACCCGATGCCATCGATGCCGAAGTCACCCGGGGCTCCAGGACATCCGGAGTTCGCACTGTTCCAGCTTCTAATGAAAAAATTAGATGAAATAGTCGGTGCTCTTCCATCGACTCCATCCAAGCCACAAGAAGTCGTCCCTGGATAGATACCATTAGATGATCCACAGCCAGGTCCTTCAGGGCTTTCTCGACCACCAAGGTCTTCTCCAACGTCTCCACAGCAAGACGACCCGTATGATTCTTGGGAAGACAGGCATACAGATACCTCTTCTGAAGGATTTATGTCTGAACCTTCTCCTCCAGAAGAACGAAAGAAATCTCCACTGGAGGATTTATCCTTCATACATTTTGTTAAGGATATGGCAGACACCATAATGTTTACTCTGGTAGCAGAAGAGGACACAAGACAGCAAACAGTGGAGGTCCTTCAGTTCGTGGACCCTCCAAAACAAGTCTTGGCTATACCTGTCCACGAAGTTCTCCTAGACTTACAGCACAGACTCTGGGAGCACCCATGCTCAGTACCATCCATAAATAAGAGAGTGGACACCACTTATTTGCTACAATCTGTCCCTGGCTACCAGAAAGCACAATTGCTACATCAATCAATTGTGGAGTCTGCACAGAAGAAATCTAAATGGATAAGGCCTCATTCCTCCACGCCTTCAGGCAAGGATCATAGATTCCTTGACTCCTTGGGCAGGAAAATTGATCAGGGAGCCATGCTGAATACAAGAATTGCATCATATCAGTTATATATGACGCAATATCAGAGAAACCTGTGGAAACAGATGCAAGATCTCTCAAATTCGTTACCACAGCAGTATCAAGAAGCAGCTCAAACAATAATACATAAAGGACTTGAAGCTGGCAAGCATGAAGTCCGAGCCGCTTATGATAATTTTGAAACTGCCTCCAGAGTAGCGGCCTCTGGTATAAGTGCGCGTCGCTGGGCATGGGTTAAGGCCTCGGACCTCAGGCCTGAGGTCCAAGAAAAATTGGTTGATTTGCCATGAGTGGGCGATAACCTCTTTGGCTCTAAGGTACAGGATGCTGTAGCACAATTAAAGGAACACACAGAAACCCTGCATCAACTGTAGTCAGTTCTACAGGACTCTGCTACACCTTCATCTCGCCGACCTCCAAGGAAGGAATCTCGACAGCCCTTCTACAGACAGAGGCATTATTACCCTCCAGCATCAAGAAGCAGATCTTCTAGGCCACAGCAAAGATCTCAGCCTAGAGAACCTAGAGCTGCTGGGCCTCGACCTCCGCCGCAGAAGGGACCGGCTGCAGGCTTTTGAGGTCATCACCAGAAACCAAAGCCATCTCTACAAGCCTCAACCAGATCTACCGGTAGAAGGCAGAGTATCCTCCTTTTACAACCATTGGGTACAAATAACAGACCAACCTTCAATCCCTATCCCTGACAGCATGGATGTTGAAAGCTTGATTTTACAACCACTCAACCTTTCAGCCAATGTATCTCGTGCTTATAGCTTCACGTAAACCTTCAACACGAAAGAATTACTCTTCGAAATGGAAAATGTTTACTTCGTGGTGCATGCAAAAGAGTATTGACCCTTTCTCCTGCCCTACAATTTCTCTACTAGACTACTTATGCCATCTTTCAGATTCTGGTCTCCAGTCATCATCTGTAAGAGACCATTTAAGTGCAATCTCAGCTTACCATACCAAGATGGGAGGTGCACCAATATCCATACATCCTCTTGTCAGTAGATTTATGAGAGGTTTAATTCACATTAGGCCACCGGTCACAGAATGGGACCTGAATCTGGTCTTAACAAGACTCATGTGTTCTCCTTTTGAACCCATGACTTCCTGTGATCTGAAATTTCTCACATGGCAGACTATCTTCCTTATAGCCATTACATCAGCTAGAAGGGTTAGTGAGTTACAAGCACTTTTCGCGTACTCACCCTATACAAAATTCCTACATGACAGAGTGGTTCTCCGGACACATCCAAAATTCCTCCCCAAGGTAGTTATGGAATTCCACTTGAACCAATCCATAGTTTTACCCACATTCTTTTCAAGGCCTCATTATTCTCACCAAGGAGAACAGGCCTTACATACCTTGGACTGTAAGCGTGCGCTAGCATATTACTTAGACCGCACTGCAGTCCACAGGAAATCAACTCAACTCTTTGTTTCTTTTGATCCAAACAAACCGGGTAAACGTACTCTCTCCAATTGGCTAGCAGATTGCATACAGTTTTGCTATGAAAAAGAAGGCCTTCCTCTCCAAGTGCAAGTAAAGGTGCATTCAGTAAGAGCAATGTCAACCTCAGTAGCACACTATTGTTCAGTGCCAATTCTTGTAATATGTAAAGCAGCAACATGGAGTTCTCTTCATACCTTTGCAGCTCATTACTGTTTGGACAAAGAAGGACGACAAGATTCAGCCTACGGACAATCTGTCTTAAAGAACTTGTTTCCAGTTTAATCCCAACTCCTTCTACATCCAACCTGCTGTGATCTTCGGCTGCCTCATTTTCACCAACAATTCTTTAGTGTTTCTTCACTACAAAATGACTCAGCCTCTAGCTTGCTAATCACCCATATGTGAGGACTAGCATCCTGCTTGTCCTGGGATAAAGCAAAATTGCTTACTTTGTAACAGGTGTTATCCCAGGACAGCAGGATGTAGTCCTCACGAAACCCACCCACCACCCTGCGGAGTTGGGTCTCATAAGTTTTATTATTTTATTTTTGCTAAAGCTTATTGCTACATACGAGACTGAAGGGAGACCCCTGTGGCAGAGAATATCATGGCATGCTCAGTGGGCTCAGAGTGCCAGTCAAAAGTTTCTAGAAACTTTGACAGAAAGTTTTCCGTAATAGGGCTCCATCAATGATGTCACCCATATGTGAAGATTACATCCTGCTGTCCTGGGATAACACCTATTACAAGGTAAGCAATTTTGCTATACTCCACCTCATTTAGAAATTGTTTTATTAAAATCCAAATCCTTACAAATTTGCTTATTTTATGCTCCTCCAGGATTTACAGATCATAACAACTCTCCCTTAACTGAATTCATCAGAGATCATGGATATAGGTCTTCCCACCATTATCCTTCGTGATTTCAATTTACATGTAGATACTGTACCCTTGTCGTCTAGTTGTGAAACTTTCTTATCCACCATGCATGCCATAGATTTCCAAAAAACTGTGAACCTTCCAACAAACAAAGCAGGCCATATGCTTGATCTTATGTTTATTAACTCTCAATTGGAAAGTATAGACCCACCTACCAGTATACCTATCCCCTGGTCCGATCATCATTTGATCTCAGCACATCTTATTTTGCATAATCCAAAATGTGAATCATTGACTCAAAAAACCACGAATGAATATAGAAAACCCTGTCGGCAAGATGATCTATTAGAACTCTTGCCAGAAGCTCTTAAAAACTTAAACCTAACCAACACTGATTCGGCCGTCAATTAGTGGATGACAATCAACAACGATTTGGCAAATATCTGTTGTCCACTAATTAAAAAAGAAATACAATAGTTTTAAAAAATAGAACTCCTTGGTACACCTCCAATCTTAAAATAATGAAATGCATCTCAGGAATGCAGAAAAAAAAAGGCGTAAAAATCCCACAACATTCTCACAAAGCAATTATATGATCTTGCTCCATAAGTACAGATTAAATATTGATAAGACTAAATGAGATTACTATTCAAAAAAAATTCACGACTACCAATTCAACCCTAGAGTTTTATTTTCCTATGTATCTGACCTAATTAATCCAACACCAAATTTAACACCCCAAGATAACTCTGAAATGCAATGCAATGAGCTTGCAAAATTTTTCAGAGACAAAACTCTTAATCTGATAAATAACATTCCTATAGATAAGACAAATAAGATAATGCTACCAATAAATTCAGACACATCTTGGTCAAAATTTGAAAATATTTCCTCTACTGAAGTGGAAATCCTCCTAAAAAAAAAAATTAACCCTGCTGCCAACCCTTCCGATCCCATACCCATTAAATCCCTAAATCTGGTGCCTAACATAATTGCAAAACCGTTAGCTGACATTTATCAATGTCTCCCTTAAGGTATTTTTTTCTGATAGTCAAAAAAATGCAATTATCAAACCAATCAAAAAAAAACCTCATTCAAATTTATTAGACCCGTTTAATTATAGACCCATTTCTATCTTGCCATTTCTTTCCAAAATTATGGAAAAAGTAGTCGATCAGCAATTTACACAACATCTGGAGAATCACAATATCCTCTATTCCAATTCGGTTTCCAAAAATTTTTCAGTACAGAGACCCTACTTGTTTCTCTCATGGATACTGTCCTGAGAGGTTTAGACAATGGCCAATCATATCTTCTAGTAATGCTAGAAATATCCGCAGCTTTTGACACGGTTAACCATGACATTTTAATTGATAGATTAAGAGAAATAGGTTTAACAGATGTCACTTATCAATGGTTTGAATCGTACTTAAGAAACAGATCATACACAGTTAAAAATTTTGAACACTCGGTTAAACACTGAAACTTTGTAAACCGTTGTGATGGCGAAACCGAACGACGGTATATAAAACTCGATAAATAAATAACTCGATAAATAAATAAAATAAAATAGAACAAATAAACAAATAAACATCATTCACAGTGTTCCACAAAGATCCTCATTATCTTCAACAATTTTTAATTTATATATGCTCCCACTTTGCAAGCTTTTAGCAGGAATTGGACTAACTCATTTTATCTACGCCGATGATGTTCAAATTTTAATTCCTATTACAAGCTCTATTGAATCCGCATTAAAACTTTGTGGAAATGTATCTTTTCTCTATAAACCGACTTTTAGCGCAAATGAGTTTTATCGTTAAATCCAACCAAAACAGAGCTCCTTATAATATGCCACAAATTAAATAAACTAACTACTTTAGAAAAAACATAGTCAAACAAATACTCTATTTCACATGAAGTTAAAGATCTTGGAATCATGCTTGATAGTGAATTCAACTTTAAAAACTGGATAAATAACCTAATCAAGGATGGCTATTTTAAATTACATGCCCTAAAAAAATTAAGACCGCTACTTCATAAACATGATTTTAGAACAGTCCTTCAAGCACTCATTTTCTCAAAAATCGACAACTGCAATGCCTTATTATTAGGCCTCCCTGTCTCCACCATCAGACCCCTTCAACTTTTGCAAAATTCAGCCACCAGAATACTAACACATACCAAGAAAACTGAACACACAACTCCAATTCTAAAGGAATTACATTGGCTTCCAATTATACATCGTATTCATTTCAAAACTCGTATCATTAATTCACAAGACACTTTATAATGAGAAAGTAGAATGGCTTACTGCAGCTCTCCACTTCCACACTCTACAAAGAAATACAAGATCAGCAAGTAATGGGACCTTACCTATCCTTTCCCCCTAATCAGCACACCTAAGCACAGTAAGACAAAGAGCTATATCAACTGCAGGACCACAGTTATGGACCTCCTTACTGCAAGATTTAAGACTTGAACCAAATATTAGAACATTTAGAAGGGCATAAAAACCTGGCTCTTTCAACAAGCATTTACATAATATTCGAAGACAGACACAATTCCTCATGCTCAATGACTTTTTAGTCACCTATTTTATTGTACTTTTAAGAAGCTTTATTAAAAATTCTAAATATATTTTTATGATTTTTAAACATAATGGCGCAGATTTTAAAATCTGCGTGTGCGGGGTACATTTGTGTGCGCTACCCAGCGCGCAGAAATGTACACCCGATTTTATAACGTGTGTGCGCTGCCGCACGTGTTAAAATCCAGGGTCGGCCGCGCACAAGGGGATGCACACCGAGCCCTAGGGGAGCCTCGATGGCTTTCCCCGTTCCCTCCAAGGCCGCTCCGAAATCGGTGGAGGGGAGCGGCCTCTGAGGGAACTTTTCTTCCGATTTTTTTTTTTTTTCCCCACCTACCTCTGGCAGGCGTATCTTGCGCGCCAGCCAGCTGCTGGCGCACCAACCCCCGGCACAGCCGCTGTGCCGGAGGCCTCAGTCCCACCCCCGGAGCGGCACCACGCCCCTGCCCTCTTCCCGCCCCTTTTTCAAAGCCCCGGGACATATGCACATCCCGGGGCTTGCACGCGCTGCCGAGCCTATGCAAAATGGGCTTGCGCGCGCCGCCGAGCCTATGCAAAATGGGCTCGCGCAGGAGCAGGTTTTTGGGGTTATGCGCGTCTTTGAAAATCTGCCCCATTGTATCTTAATTTTTTTGTTTTATTTTTGAATTGTGTATGTTATAATTATTGTAAACCGATGTGATGTTTCCCATGAACGTTGGTATATAAGAACAAATAAATATTGTTCCTTCAGTGTTTGGTCTGGCCTGTTTTGGGAGAAAAGCAGCAACAAAGGTATTGGCATTGTTCCTAGGGATTAGAACCTTAAAAATTCAGGACACAATAAGAATTTATGCCAAGTTTTATTTAGCAAAACTGTTTTTTCTGTCAGCCTAAGCCTAGAAACCCAGCTCTGTATTTGTATAATAAAACCAAAATAATTGAACCCCCAACATGAGTATCTCTCAGCCAAGTTGAACGAGGAATGTCACCTGTGAGATGTCTCAGATGAACAGTCCAGAGTCTCCCTGTGCAATTTCCAGTTTTCGGCTGGGTTCCTCTCTTGTTGGCACTCTGATCCCAATGTAAGGAGCAATACAGTCTTCTCCTTTGTGTAACTCAGCTACTGATGCAAATTCAGCTCTAGTCCCTTGCTATCATGATGCTTGTGGTTTTTGTCTGTCCACCCAGAGCAATACTGCCATGATGTATTAGGCAATGCCAGAGACACCATTGGTTGTTGCTGTTCACTGGGCAATGTCCACCCTTTTCTGAAGGGACAGGAACCCCAAGAGGCACTTCTTGACAGGCCAGAATTTTATCATACGTTCATTACCTGTTTCTGAGAGCTTATAAGTGACTTGTTGCAGTTTTCCATTGTCTGGCAAATTTTTCTCACTGATTGGGAGTTTGGCCCTTTTGACATTTCATGGTTCAACTCCCACCTGCTGCCCACTCTGTTTTCTATCCCTCTTCACTGCTTGCCTAAGCTCTGTCAGAGCTGGTCTTGCTTTTATATGCACATTCACTGTGCAAAGGCAACAGGAAACAATAGTTTGTTCTTCAAAGAAAAAAAGGAAGTGGCAAATGGAAACTACCTAGTCTTATGTAAAATAAAGAAATATATATAAAAAAAACCATACCAACATGCTCTCCTATAAAGAATTCATCACAGGAAGTACCTCAGATTTGTTGTAGGGAACCATCACCTTTTGGTTTTGCATATTTTCTTTTGGTCAACAGTCAGCCCTGCAGTTATTTACAAAATGTCTAGCTGCCGTCATGGTATTTACATGCAAACTGGGAGTTCATATGTTTACTTATTTGTATAATTGGATGGTCAAGGGCAAGTCTCAGGTGGGCAGATGAATCCATGTGCAACACCGTCCTTATATGGATTCATTATTAACCACCCTAAATCAAATCTGAGTTCGATACCACAGCTAGAATTCATAGGGGCTCTGATAGACAGAATTTGAGCGATGGCTTTCCTTTCTGCAAGCAGGACGCCAGATTGCTGACTCAGTCTACAGTGGAGAAAATTATACAGACAGCCTGCTGGTCATTGAGGATGTTGATCTTGTGGCTTTGAAGGCATGTTATATCCATGGCACATTTCCATATGAGATATTCCCAATTGATCTTATGTCCCCATAGAAGCAAGCCACTCAAAGACCCCAAGAATACTCCAGCCAGTATATTTGAGCTCAGCCTCCCTATTTTTGTGATTCTTCCATTCAAATTCAGTCTCTCCTAATTGTCCTGAACACAGATGTGTCCAGCATAGGCTGGAGAGCTCATTTAAATAGACTTCTACTTTTGGGACCTTTGATTCCTCTAAGAGAAAAGCTTGCATGTCCAGTCTTGGAGCTGAGGACAATACGTTACTCTAAAGGTTTTCAGCCATTAGATGGCTTGTCAAATTGTCCTAGTTTAAACCAACAATCTGCTTGCTATGTTCTCCTTCAACAATCTCTCCTCTTGTGCTAGGGAAACTGTTGTATTGTGGGATTGGATCATCTTAATGCGTACAACTTTGAGTCACTTATATAGATTTGGATTTAATATTTAATTACTTGCCTTTTCCAAAACAGAGCTCAAGGTGAGTTACAATTCAGGTACTGTAGTTATTTCCCTGCCCAAGAGGACTTAACAAGCTAAGTTATACCTGAGGCAATAGAGGATGAGGTGACTTGTGCAAGATCATGGCAGGCATGGGATGCATTTTTAGTCACATTGGGTGGACAGTTTTCAGACAGCCAGTTTACACAGGTTGAAAGTTATATCTGCAGAAATCACTTTGAAAATTGCCCAGTGTATGCTTATGAAAATGGATTTGATACACTGTATTTGGGGCATATTGCAGTTGTCGTCATATTTTGCCAGTTGCATTTTAATCCTCCAATATCATTCATCCATACTTGATATAGTTCTGTTTTTCAAAAATTTTTATATAAGTACAAAATCATTTTTTATTATCCCTGTATTACAAAACAGCAAAACATTAATGCATAATGATGTATATTTAATTGTATCTTTTTTTTATATCTTGGCAGCAGAAGAATTGAGTTTGCCAGTTGGTCCAGCCATCCTTCAGACAGGAGCTACTAAAGAATCAGTGAGCATTGATGCCAGCACTGGCAAAGCAGAGGAAAAAGAAACCTCAGCAGTACCAGCAGCACATACCGAGAGCATACATGAAGGCAATAGCAGTATAACTGCATCTAGTATTCTGAAGGAATCTAAAGAGTGAAGACTGTAGTGTTTGCTGCGTTCTACCGAGTCCATGAACCACACATGAACACTATATCATGCTTTTCTAAAAGAAGAAACTAGCCATCTTTAATACTCCACTGCTCAGAATAAGCTTATTACTCATCTGGCCAGAGACTCCTTACAAATGTGCATGTCATTCCAAGTACATTAAATATACGAATGCCTGTCTGCAATAATGGTTATTAGTGAGATGAAGAAATAAGTTGCACTGTGCCACAGCATTTTTAAGGGAACCTTCAAGTAGTTCAGTATCCTTTCCTAGAAAGATCATACTGGGGCAGGAATGAAAAATCATTGGAAGACTAACTTTCAACTCCAAAATGAAGCACTTATTCCATGTAAAAATGTCAAAGCAAGCCTAAATCCTTTTCCTACAAAAAATGCAAATATTTAGTTATCTAGTCATAAATATTGGGTGTTAACTACAGATTTCTATTGTAGCATGTCTGCATTGCCCTGGAAAAATGTCTCTGGTAGCTTTACCTTGGGGGGGGGGGGGGGGGCAATCCATGCGGTGTTGATAGTTTGTACTAAATTTCTTACACCTGAAGTTGATGACAAATCCATGTTTCTGTTAAAAATGCCAGAAATCACTGTAATGATTATGGCGCAATATACATGCTTTATTTTGGTTGAGATCATTAATTTGTCTCCCAGCGGTATGATTCACATAGAATAGATGGCTTTTGCCATGGTATAATCCTTTGGAACATTCTGTGTTGAGTGTATTTAGTTAAGTGACTTGTACTTCTCACAAATCAATCTGTAGATTAGTTTTATGTAAATTGAGAAGATGGCTGTTGTCCCTTAAAGTGCTGTGAATTGAGAAAAATCTTACACAATAAGATCCAGTTAATATGGAAGTAAACATTTTGTTTACCAGTGGTAGCAGCAGGACATCTCTTCAGTGTAAGACTAAAAGTGTTGCTGTTCATTCTTGCTCATATTACTTCTTTTGAACTGTAAATTTTGTAGGCCTACACAATGGTTAAAAAATAAATAAAACACTGGCATTTCAGTGGGTTTCTGCTGAAATGAAATAATTTTTCATCTGACATCAATAGTCAACAAAATGGCTATAGGTGGATTGTCTATTAAAACATTTAAAAAAAAAAAAAAAAAAAAAAGAAAATTTTAGTTTGTATTGGCATATTTCTATTCCCTACAGCACACAATTAGCAGTAGCTCTGCTTTAAGAGCTGTTCTGGTCTTTCAGAAATGAGTATTTTCACACTTGGGTATAATGTAAAACATTTTCTCACAGGACAAACAGGATGGTAGTCTTCACATATGGATGACATCACAGAATGGAGCCCAATCACGGAACACTTTTGTCAAAGTTTCTAGAACTTTGACTGGCACCTACTGGGCATGCCCAGCATGGCACTAACCCTGCAGCCAGCAGGGGTCCCTTTTCAGTTTTCTTTTTTCCGCAAAGCAGTAGCCACGCGGTTAAGGAGCTCTGCACATATTCCTGATAGTAATTCCACGAGGAAAATTCCTAAAACTTTCTTTACCCCACAGGGGTCCCTCCTTCAACTTTTTCAGCCACGATACTCAGTAAGTTTTCTTCCTGTTTTCGGTCGGTTCCCGTCTAGTTTTGCCTTCGCGACCTACCGGCCGTTGACTGCACCACAGCTAAATTTTTTCATGGCCATGGCGTCGGGGTTCCGTCGGTGCCCGAACTGTAGTCGCACCATGTCCATAACAGACCCCCATAGGGTCTGTGTAATGTGTCTTGGATGTGAGCATGATGTCCTGACCTGCACCAAATGTGCCTTAATGACACCAAAAGGTCGCAATGCCAGAATGGAGAAGATGGAACTTCTTTTCCGTGCTCAAACCCTGACGCCGTCTATTGCATCAACGTCTGAACCGGCACCATCAACTTCACGCCAACATAGTCTACCGGCCGGTGACCATCCAACATCGACGACTTCTCGGCCTTCAACCACCTCTACTCCCCCTCAGGACCGAGGGGATCATAGAGAGAAACATTGCCACCGACATCGGAAGTCTCGGACCATTGAGGGAGCGAAATAATCAACCTCGCCATCTTCTGAGCCGCCGTCAAAGAAACCCTGTCCAGAACAGGCACCGACCTTTTCGGCGACCAGGTCACCGAGGCAGCCCTCACCCGACAGGGTATCAGGAGCCATGACTCCGCCTTTAACGTTGGTACCGATCATGGAACCGACCCGATCCCAGCAGCGTTGGCACCTCTGCTATTGAGGATGGAAGTGCTCATTGCCGCTTTTTCCACCGATGGATCCTGGGTCACCAATGGCTCCGGTGCTCTCTCCGCTTAGTTTGTCATCGGGAAGAGAAACACCGTTCCGCATCCCTTCATCTGGAGTCCTGCCTCAGCCATTGATGCAGATACGTCCGGCGCCACCGATCCATCCATCGATGCCTTCATCGGTGCCTCCCATTACTCCTTCGATGCCTTCGGAGCCTAGACCAGGACCTTCAGGGATTCCACCACCCCGACCCCTCCGGCTCCTAGAGGGGCAGGTGTTGATCCATGCGATACCTGGACCGATGATTCTTCACCAGACACTGATGACTTGCCTTCACCACCTTCTCCTACTGAAAGCAGGAAGCGTTCTCCTCCAGAGGACCTTTCCTTTATAAATTTTGTGAAGGAGATGTATGAATTGGTTCCCTTCCAATTACAGACCGAACAAGATGACAGGCATCACATGATGGAGCTCTTGCAATTCTTGGATGCTCCCAAGGAAAATAACCTCCATCCCTATCCACCAGGTTCTTCTAGATCTCCTTAAGAAGAACTGGGAACACCCTGGCTCCGTTGCTCCAGTCAACAGGAAGGCTGACACCACTTACTTTGGTACAGTCAGCTCCAGGTTTTCATAAAACTCAATTGGATCATCAATCTGTAGTAGTAAAATCTGGCCAGAAGAGAGCAAAAAGATCAAAACCTCACACTTCCTTTCCCCCAGGAAAGGAGCAGAAATTTCTAGATGCCATTGGACGTCAGGTCTTCCACTGCTCAATGCTTATTTCCCGCATTGCTTGTTACCAGCTCTATATGACCCAGATACAAGACCTGACAGACTCCCTGCCTCAACAATTCCAAGAACAACTCCAAACCCTTGTGAACAAGGGCTTTGAGGCAGGCAAGCATGAGATACAATCATCTTACGATATCTTAGACACTGCTACCAGCTGCTATCTCGGCACGAAGATGGGCCTGGCTCAAATCTTCTGACCTTCACCCTGAAGTGTACAGGACAGATTATCCAACCTGCCGTGCGTAGGAGATAATCTGTTTGGTGAGCAGATTCTTCCTTTCTTCAGAATGCATGTCACCGCACTGACATGCATTCTGATGGAGGAAGTTTTTAGACCTGACTCTGACAAGGGCCAGAGATAGTCTAGAAACGTCAAGATTTGACAGATAAAGGGGTCAAGGGATTGGGAAGAGCACCATGACGTAAACCTGTTCCATTTGTAAGAATACGATTTTCTCATGGAAGGCTTCCGTGAAGCAATCAGAACACGGGAAACTGGTTCAGAAAGGTTAAGTGGCTGAAGAATTAACCTTTCAACTTCCATGCCATCAGGGACAAGGCTTGAAGATTGGGGTGGCATAGGCACCAGTTGTTTTGCGTAATCAGAAGCGGGTCCTTTCCCAAGGGAATGTGCTTGCGAATGGAGAGATCCTGAAGGATTGGAAACCACACTTGGCGTGGCCAGTGAGGTGCTATCAGGATCATGGTTCCCTTGTCCTGATGTAACTTCACGAAGCCTCCTTCATTCTGCCTGCCCCCGCGCAGGCCAATCGGAAGCCTCCTCCCTTCTACCTGCCGGTGGGAGTAGGAAGAAGGGAGGAAGTCTTTGATTGGCCAGTGAGGCAGGCATCACATAGCCCAGAGAAGGGGTGAGGAACGGCAGTGTTGAACCCCGACAAAGCAAGGCCACTACAGGAGCCCATCCCCATAGCGGTGAAGAGGAAAACCCGAACCCGGTGAAGCAAGGCCGCTACGAGAGCCCATCCCCGTAGCGGTGAAGATGAAAACCCGACCCCCGACGAAGCAAGGCCGCTATGGGAGCCCATTCCCATAGCAGCGAAGAGAAAACCCAACCCCGACAGAGGCCACCACGGGAGCCCATCCCCATGGCGCCGAAAAAAGAAGGCCCGCTGGAATAAAGCTGCGGCGGAACTGGAGCCCATCCCTGCAGTGAAGGAAGAAGTTGTTTTTGGTGAGAGTTTGTGTGGGTGTGGGTGTGAATGGATGCATGGGTGAGAGCTTGTGGGTGTGAATGGATGCATGTGGTGAGAGCTTGTGTCTGTGGGTGTGAATGGAAGCCTGGGTGAGAGCTGGTGTCTGTGGGTGTGAATAGAAGCCTGGATGAGAGCTGGTGTGAATGGGTGCGAAAGCATTTGTGTGTGATTAAGAGCTTGTATATAAGAGCATGAGTGTGATTGAGAGAGAGACTGGTCAGGAAGATGACTGGTGTGAAAGAGACCGAGACTGATCGTGGGGTCTAATTGGAAGGGTGGGGTGGTGTGTGTGAGACTGATTGTGGGCGCTAAGGGAGAAGACTGAGGACAGAACTTCAGCAGCCCTTGCTGCTTCTGGTGAGTGCTATTGGCCTGGAAGGGAAAGGAGTAGGAGAGTTGCTGGAGAGGGTAAGTAAAGATGGCTTTTAAATTTATTTTTCTTGATTGACTGCCATTTTAATTATTGGGTATTATGCAATGTCTGCTGTTTTGAAATATTTTATTGATCTTTGGACATGTTTTAATAATTTTTATGAGTTTTTAATTGTTGGAAATTCTGTTAGCAGCTGTTTTGTAACATTTTTAGTATAGCTTTACAATTATTTCTGTGTGGGGCTCTATAGCAGCTTGGCTTATTCTGTTTTCCCAATAGGAAATGTATTAGTGTTTAGGGCCTGGTTTAATAGTTGTATTTCTAGGGTTGTTACTGTTTGAGTGTGTTCCATAATACAGGTGTAACTTTGTGTGGGTAAGTTTGTGTGCATTATTGCAAATCCTGAGAGTCTGTTAGGTGCTATATTTCTCTTTTCATATCTCCAGGTTCGCACTGCATGCAGAGTGGCTTTTTTGGTTTTCCATTCCAGTTTCTGTCTCCATATTTATAATTTGTGGTTTTTCCGTACTTGGTGAAGGTCAGTTCTAGGTGTGTGACCAAGGTGAGGTATTTTACTAGCATGTAGGCATTTGTATCAATCTTATTTGTTGTGTTTTCTCAATAGGATATGCATTAGTGGTAAATTGTCTTTTCCTAAGGAAGGCTATTGTGCCTGGTAGTAAAGGGAGTTTGTTTTGTTTTTACTGATATGTTATAAGAACCAGAATATCTTGTTTGTATGGTGAGTTGTACAGGGTAATGCCCTAGATCTGCTCTGCACTCATTGCTGGAGATTGAGGGGATTTCTGTGGATGCAGAGTGCATGTTTATGTTTAGCCCCCGTAATGGTCACATGTTCAGTGTGTCACGCATATGAGAACCATCTGTCAGGTGTGTCCCAGCCAAAAAAAGGTTGAGAACCACTGATCTAAGTTACAGTAAATTTTGAAGAGAAAAATCACATTTTTATTTTTAAATACATTTATTAAAAGATAGAAAATTTTAAAATGCTGTTTCAGTAAAAAAAAATTAACACAAACACATTTTTAATGAAATAGAGCATAACTAAATATTACATAGCAAAGAAAAAGAAATCAAATATGTAGTAACAACTAAGAAATTAAAATCCATGCTGTTCAAATAGTCAAAGTGATCAAAGAAGAAAGCAAAGACTCTAAAGTTGATATTATCATCCATCTGGGAACCAAAGACCTTGCTAGAAACAGCATCCAAGAGGTACAGAGAGATTTCTAGGCAAAGCAGATTAGCCACATGGCGACAACCATTGCCTTTTCAGAAGTGTTACCTGTTCATGGAAAGTGGAAGGAGATGCTAAGCCATATTAATAACTTCAATGCATGGCTCAAATCCTGCTGTAAGGAACAAAGTTTTGGATTTATTGGGGGCGGGGGCTGTGTATGGAATAGTAAAAAGCTCTTTGTCAAAGATGGCTTACATCTGTCTGTGGCAGGAAAAAGGATCCTAAGAGATAAATTCAAATCCTGTGTCATAAGGCATTTAAATTAGATGCTGGAGGTGACAAATTAGAATGTCACCCCCCAAATACTAATATGCAATGGAAAAGGGTGAAGTGGATAACAAAACTCAACTAAATAAATCACAAAAGGAGTCCAAGAAAAGCAGTAACCTGAACGAGAAAAGCTGGAAAGCTATGAGCACAAATGCTCGTAGTTTGGGCAATAAAATCCCAGATCTGCAAGCCATTATGGTGGATGCGGACTTGGACATTGTTGCTGTCACAGCAATACCGGGCTATAACTTGTTAAGGCAGGCAGAGAGGACAGGAAAGGGGGAGGAGTGGCTCTTTATGTCAGAAACAATATCCACACGGTTAACAAAAAAACACAGGGATATATTTTCAATAATTCTCTCTTCTTCAGATAATAATCTACACAATAAGAGAATCTTTTTTAACTACAATATACTCATGCAAAAAATATTTTTATTAATGTAACAAAAATATAAAAACACAACCTTCACTAAACAATGTTAAAACTAAATAATCAACATCCACTCACTTCATTCATACCATTAAAATATTGACATCTGAAAACAATGTGACACGATACATATTTCAATACATCATGTTTAAATATGAGTTGAATACATATCAAATCATTATTATATTGACATAAACCTCCCATATAATGTGTACTATTATACTTCAATATGTTTGTTCTTATCAAAAATATCTTTGCAACACACAATGAAATTACCCCAATACACACAGGTATTTTTTATATAAAATCTTCAGATAAGAAAACTTTTTTTAATCCACACATCCCGTCTCTATTCACAGGGACTAAATTCGTCCTGTCCTTCAATGCATACACTTTGACCAACACAGGATCCTTGTTTCACCCCCACTGGGGCTTCATCAGGCACTCATCGGTATAACAAATACCATTTTTCCACTTCTGCCAAAAAGACATAACATTACATATCTAAACTTCATAATTTATAACCCACCATATATTTATCAACCCATTAAGAAGTAATTATCTACTAACCTTCACAAAACTCACTTACTCAAAAGGGATTGTCAAATTTCCAATCTAATATCACCACACACTCCAATTTCAAATATTGTTTTTTCAGCTTATAATTCCGATCTCTAAAATTCGAAAAACAATATATCAAAAACAAGACTCAACAAGAATACATCGCAATACATAAACAGGCAGCTCAAGGTCGAAACTGACCTAAACTTAGACAAAACAACCAACTCACAATATCCTACCTTCACCAAGTGTTCACCTCTCCACCAAAACCAACGGATGTCACATGTCAAATGAATGTAGTAAAGTAACTCCATATCCTCCGGCTTATATATCTTAATCAATGGCCAATGAATCAGGGGCACAAATAAGGATCACATTTTAAACACCTGCAAGATCCTCAACTCACATGCAAGAATGCGTCCCATTCGATCGGACCATTCAGTCCACCCGGAGCCACCGTACCCCATTTAAAAATAAATCACTGTTCAAGTCGTCTTAGCGATACCGACAAATCACCTCCATTCAGTAAACATAATCTCTTCAAAACAAAAAGTTTAATGTCATCTATTATGTGAGCCTGTTCCACCCAATGTTCAACTAAAGGCGCATTAGCCCTCAAAGATTTAATGCGACTTCTATGTTCTATAATGCGAGATCGAATCATTCTACTCATTTGGCCAATATATATACCAGACCACACGGACATACAATTGCATAAACAACCCCACTCGAATCGCACGATTTGATATATTGTTTTTTTAATTTTAGAGATCTGAATTATAAGCTGAAAAACAATATTTGAAATTGGAGTGTGTGGTGATATTAAATTAGATTGGATATTTGACAATCCCTTTTGAGTAAGTGAGTTTTGTGAAGGTTAGTAGGTAATTACTTCTTAATGGGTTGATAAATATATGGTGGGTTATAAATTATGAAGTTTAGATATGTAATGTTATGTCTTTTTGGCAGAAGTGGAAAAATGGTATTTGTTATACCGATGAGTCCCTGATGAAGCCTCGGTGGGGTTGAAACAAGGATCCTGTGTTGGACGAAGTGTATGCATTGAAGGACAGGACGAATTTAGTCCCTGTGAATAGAGACGGGACGGATTTAACCCCATGTGAATAGAGATGGGATGTGTGGATTAAAAAAAGTTTTTTCTTTTCTGAAGATTTTATATAAAAAATATCTGTGTGTATTGGGGTAATTTCATTGTGTGTTGCAAAGATATTTTTGATAAGAACAAACATATTGAAGTATAATAGTACACATTATGTGGGAGGTTTATATCAATATAATAATGATTTGATATGTATTCAACTCATATTTAAACATGATGTATTGAAATATGTATCGTGTCACATTGTTTTCAGATGTCAATATTTTAATGGTATGAATGAAGTGAGTGGATGTTGATTATTTAGTTTTAACATTGTTTAGTGAGGGTTGTGTTTTTATATTTTTGTTACATTAATAAAAATATTTTTTGCATGAGTATATTGTAGTTAAAAAAGATTCTCTTATTGTGTAGAAACAATATCCAAGCATCTGAGCTGCAAGGAAGATGGGGCAAAGAAAAAGCACTATGGGCAGACCTAAAAATAGATGATAGGGCATCCATTTTTATTGGCGAGGTTTACAGGCCTCCAAATCAAATGGAAGAGCTTGAGAGATCTGGTTGAAAACCTCCAAGAGATGGGAAAGAAGGGAGAAGTGGTGAGTGTTGGAGATTTTAATCTGCCGAATGTAGAGTGGAGAATCCCTTCTGCAGAATCTAACAGTAGTAGATCATGGATGCCCTGCAAGAATCTCTGTTCAAACAATTGGTAATGGAACCCACCAGGGAGGGAGCTATACTAGATTTAGTGCTCAATCATGGAGCTAATGTGTCTGTCCAGGTGGGTGCCCACCTCAGCACCAGTGATCATCAAATGGTATGGTTTCATATCACAAACAGGATACGGAGAAGAAGCACGAAGACCCGAGTTTTGCAGTTTAAAAACAGACTTTGATGAAATGGGGAAGTACCTGGAGGAAGAACTAGAAGGCTGGGAGAACATGAGATGTAGAACAGTGGGCCAAACTAAAAAGAGCAATAACCAAGGCAACTAATCTATATGTTAGAAAAGTAAAGAAAAGCAAGAGAAAAATGAAACCTATCTGGTACTCGGAGAAGGTGGCTGACAAAATAAAAGCTAAAAGAACAGCGCTCAAGAAATATAAAGGATCCCAAAGGGAGGAGCACAAGGAAGAATATCTGGTGGAACTGAGGGAGACAAAGAAAGTAATCAAGACAGCAAAAGGTCAAGCAGAAGAAAGGATTGCCAAAGAGGTAAAGTGAGGTGACAAAACATTTTTCAGATACCTCAGAGAAAGGAGAAAAGTTCAAAGTGGTATAGTGACATTGAAAGGTGAAAAGGATCAATATGTGGAGAGAGACAAAGAAATGGCAGAGATATTAAACGAATACTTCAGTTCGGTGTTAACTAAAAAGGACCCTGGAGAAGGACCGTCACTAGGTAAGAAGAAACTGGAGAGGAGTGGAGTAGATGTAACTCCATTTACAGAAGAGAATGTATGGGAAGACCTAGGAAAACTGAAAGTGGACAAAGCCATAGGGCCTGATGAGGTTCATCCCAGGATATTGAGGGAGCTCAGAGATGTGCTGGCAGGTCTGTTGCGTGACCTGTTCAATAGATCCCTAGAAACGGGAGTGGTGCCGAGTGATTTGAGAAGAGTGGTGGTGGTCCCACTTCACAAGAGTGGGAGCAGAGAGGAGGCTAGAAACTACAGGTCTGTTAGCCTTGCCTCTGTGGTAGGAAAAGTAATGGAGTTGCTGCTGAAAGAAAGAATAGTGAACTATCTACAGACAGAAGAATTGCTAGACCAGAGGCAGTATGGATTCACCAGGGGAAGGTCCTGTCAGACAAATCTGATTGACTTTTTTGATTGGGTGACTAAGGAATTAGATAGAGGAAGAGTGTTCGATGTCATCTACTTAGATTTCAGCAAAGCTTTTGATACAGTCCCTTACAGGAGGCTTGTGAATAAAATGAGAAGCTTAGGAGCGAGTGCCAAGGTAGTGGCCTGGATTGCAAACTGGTTGACGGACAGAAGACAATGTGTGATGGGAAATGGAACTTACTCTGAAGAGAGAGCGATGTTAAGTGGAGTGCCACAAGGATCGGTGTTGGGATCGGTCCTGATCAATATGTTTGTGAGCGACATTGCAGATGGGATAGAAGGTAAGGTTTGTCTTTTTGTGGATGATACTAAGTTCTGCAACAGAGTAGACACGCCGGAAGGAGTGGAGAAAATGAGACTGGATTTAAGGAAGCTGGAAGAGTGGTCGAAGATATGGAAGCTGAGATTCAATGCCAAGAAGTGCAGAGTCATGCATATGAGGTGTGGAAATCCAACGGAACTGTACTTGATCGGGGGTGAAGGCCTGATGTGCAGAGAGCAGGAAAGAGACCTTGGGGTGATAGTGTCTAACTATCTAAAGTCTGCGAAACAATGTGACAAGGCGATAGCTAAAACCAGAGGAATGCTGGGCTGGCATAGAGAGAGGAATATCTAGTAAGAGAAAGGAAGTGATGATCCCCTTGTACAGGGCCTTGGTGAGGCCTAACCTGGAGTAGGGTGTTCAGTTCTGGAGACCGTATCTCCAAAGGGACAGGGACAGGATGGAGCGGTCCAGAGAAGGGCGACCAAAAATGTGGATGGTCTTCATAAAATGACTTATGAGGAGAGATTGAAGAACCTAAATATGTATACCCTGGAGGAAAGGAGGAGCAGAGGTGATATGAAACACTTTAAGATACTTGAAAGTTTTTAATGATCCATGGTCAACAACAAACCTTTTCCATTAGAAAAAAAATCAGTAGAACTAGGAGCCACGATTTGAAGCTCCAGGGAGGAAGACTCAGAAACAATGTCAGGAAGCAGTTCTTCACGGAGAGGGTGGTGGATGCCTGGAATGCCCTTCCGGAGGAAGTGGTGAAGACTAAAACTGTGAAGGATTTCAAAAGGGCATGGGATGATAAACACTGTGGATCCATAAAGGCTAGAGGATGGGAATGAAGTGAAGAGCCATGGGGGTGGATTACTGTCGTGGAGGCTACTACGTGGTGATTACTACCCTTACTCAATAAGCCTTCGCAAGGTTAATGCAACTCCAACATTGCTGTCTGCTTCTGCCGCAAGAGGAAATGTGGAAAAGAGGATTTGCATTCAAACAACAACCAACAAGGACTGAACTTCACAATCGGGGTAAACAAATAAGCGTCGGGGTAGCTTGCTTAATACGGTGGTTACTACCCTAAATCAATTAAACCTGATACATCATTTTGAATGCATATATAGCATTGCTCTCTGCTTCAATGACAGGGGGAAAAGGGGGAAATGTGGAAAACAGGATTTACATTCAGACAACATCCAACAAGGCAATGATCTGTGCAGTCTGGGTAAACAAGCAACGGGGTAACTTGCTTGATGCATGCAGTGGTTACTACCCTTAACCATTAAGCCTTATGCTCACCTTTGATGCAACTCAGACATTACTCTCTGCATCAATGGCAGGGGATGGCAGGAAACCTGAATCAAACAGTTACCAACAAGGGCCCTGAAATTGGTGGTTGGTGAAACATACTTATGGGAAAATAAGTGTGGGAGCTTGCTGGGCAGACTGGATGGGCCAATTGGTCTTTTTTTGCCATCATTTCTATGTTTCTATATGAGGAGGAGAGGAATCAAGGATAAATAAAGAAATCAATAACATAGGCAAAGTATGGGATTAAAAAGCAATAATTCACACCCCCAACTAGCAGTTTCAAATGTAACAATTGCTTGAGATTACCTCCCTATAACAAACTTGTTTACCTGATGCAGCTCATAGAAAGAAAAACAAATGCCTTCATATTGAATAATATACTCAAATTAGTGACATATAAATTAATTATAATCTTTATTGTATACAAAATTTCTAATAAAACATTTCAACGATATTACAATACTTTTTTCTTTTTATCAGATACAGAGTACATATAATTTTCCAGTAAACACCATTAATCACTTAAAACGAACATTCATACACACATGCATACTTCTCTAAAAATTATTTTTTTTTTCTTTTTCTTTCTTTTCTGATGGTGAAAGTTTTTCCTTTTATGTAGTGAAAACTTTCTGTAACAGATCTTGACACTCCATTTTTTTTTTTTTTTTTTTTTTTTTTTAATAGCATTGTTCCATCAAAAGTTAACACTCCCAACATGTTTCACCATCCAGTTGGCTTCTTCAAGGGAGTATAATGCAAATCACTACTATCTCCAAAACGTCAAAGCGACCTTTTCCATCAATTCACCCATGTGTATCCTCTGTTTATTCCCGACCTTCAATTCATCTGTTATCCACACTGGGAAAAGTTCTCAACAGTTTCTCCCAAAATGTCTCATTTATTCATTTCCTTTTTTGCAAAGACACTCACAAAGTGAGTTTGCACGTCACGTCTCGCAGCTGTTTCAAAATGAGAAGATAGTGAATAAAGCAACGCTGCTTACCTGTAACAAGTGTTCTGTTAGTAGGACAAATGGGTAACGACTTCTCCCAGCTTTGAGTCTTTCTCAGCATGTAGGGAGTTCCCGTGCACTGGGTGTCTTTTTCGTAGTTTATCTTCAAGCCTATGAGAAGGTGGAAGAGATTGTGTGGCTGATTTTTTCTGCTGTCTGCAAAAATCACCCATTATAGGTAAGCAACTTTGCTTTTTCCATAGATAAGCAAGATAAAATTCAAAGTAATGCAATTAGATAACTAAGAATAAAGTGTTCACTTTCCATGTCCATTGAGGTCATAAGGGATGAACATTTGATAAGATTTCTTCTGAGGTTTTGATCTCTCGAAATAAAAAAGTAAAACTTCTGCAATGTAAAGCATGGCGTGCCTGGTCTCCTTTTATTAGCATGAGGTCTTGGAGGAAGGAAGAACTATGGATTGAGCCAAGTGAAACTGAAAAAGTACTTCAGGTACAAATTTAGGATGAGTTCTGAGAATTTCTCTGGTTTTGAATATATGAGTATATAGATGATCTACTACTAGAGCCTGAAGATCACATACGGGTAAATTTTTAAAGGCCGGCACACACGAATCCCGGGAGATATGCGTGTAGCCAGCATGCGCGCTCACAGAGTGCATTTAGGGAACGGCCCAGGTGTGCGTGTATCTCCTGGAACATGCGGAAAGGGCGGGCTGGGACAGCACCATTTTGCACTGATCTGGTGAAACGTGCGCCAGCAGCCAGCCGACATGCAGAACTTACTTCACCTCTGAAGAGGAAGTAAGTTTAAAAACAAAAGATGGGGATTAAGGATCAGAGCAGAGAGGGGAAAGCAGAGTTGCTTACCTGTAACAGGTGTTCTCCTAAGACAACAGGAGGTTGTCCTCAAATGGGTGACGTCATCAGATGGAGCCCGGCACGGAAAACTTTTGTCAAAGTTTCTAGAACTTTGACTGGCAAACTGAGTATGCCCAGCATGCCACTAACCTCATGTCCACGCAGGGCCCCCCTTCAGTCTCCTAACATAGAATTTACAAGCAAAAAAATAAATAAAACGCAGGAGAGCCCAACTCTGTGGGGTGGCAGGCAGGTTTCCTGAGGACTACCATCCTGCTGTCCTAGGAGAACACCTGTTACAGTTAAGCAACTCTGCTTTCTCTTAGAACAAGCAGGATGGTAGTCCTCACAGATGGGTGAATACCAAGCTACAGGCTTCTTCCTGCAATGAATATGACCAACCTCACTGAAAATGGTTGCCAATGGGCACAAAAACAACTGTGGTGCTGTTGGTAAGCCAGGGAGGCAGCCTGATCCCACATCATGGGTCTTAGGTAGGGAGAGTTGGGTTTAAGCCTTGCAAAGGACAGATTGGCCGAAGCTACTGTTTTGTTGACCATCCTTGTCCAAGCAGTAGTGAGCAATGAAAGTGTGTAGAGAACTCCACATCGCAGCCTTGCAGAGTTTGGTGATGGGAACTGCCCACAACTGACGCCACCATAGCCCTCACAGAATGAGCCTTAACCCGGCCTCCAAGTTGAAGTCCCGCTTGTGCACAGCAGAAGGAGATAGAATCTGCTAGCCAATTGGACAGTTTACTTGCCCACCGCAACTCCCAATCTATTCTTGTTGAAAGATATGAAGAGTTGAGTGGATTGACTGTGGCCTGCTGTGTATTCTAAAAATAAAGTACCCACCATCAAAATGGCACGTTTAGACATAACCGGAAAGAGCTTTTTCAGTAGCTGGACCCCTACTCTGGAATTCGATCCCAGACAATCTTAGAAACTCCTCCAGTAAGAATTCAAAAAGAACTTGAAAACTCAGCACCTACCACCTTTCCTGACTAGCTCATTAGGCCGGAGACCTCCTTCAATATTCTTACTACATGTCTGTTTTTGACAATCAAGTTGGAATCTAACTCTTTTCTCCTTCGATTTTAATTGTTACCCATTCTTATGAAATTTAATGAAAATCAAACAATTTATTTTCTTATATTACATACCTTTGTCTATTTAGTATTTTATTTTGTTTTTAACATGTATGTTCACCTTGTAAACCGTTTTGAAAATCTCCCAGTAAAAAAAAAGGTATATAAAAATTGTTTAAATTAATAATCCAACGTGTGTAGAGCCCGTTTGCCCTGATGTGAATGGGGCCTCTGAAAAAAGGTGGGTAGAACAATGAACTGATTGAAGTGAAAATCAGTCACCATCTTAGGCAGGAACTTGAGATACAGCCACAGGATCATCCTATCCTGAAAAAATTTTGTGTAGGATGGATATGTAGCCAAACCTTGAAACTCATTAACCCTGTGAGCCAAAGTGACCGCCACCAGGAAGAGGACCTTCCAAGTGAGGAACTTCAGATTGTAGGAGCGCATAGGCTCGAAAGGATCTTGCATGAGCTGTATCACCACCAAGTTGAGGTCCCAGGAGGCCGGAGGGGGGGCTTCAGTTGAAGCAGGCCCGGCATAAAGCATCCTCCTCATGGACTGCACAGAGATGGGCCTGCCAGCAACACCCTGATAGTAAGCGCTGACTGGTGGACCCTGACCGAGGTGGTTTTCAGCCTAGCCTTGGAGAGGTGCCCCAAACAGTCCAGCAACTTTGGAGTGCAACAGGCGAATTGATCTAAGTCAAATCTGTACCACCTCTTGCCAGAGGAAGAATGACCCCATGCCTCCCTGCTTGATGTACCACATTGCTACCTGATTGTCTTTCCGAATCAGGACTCCCTTGTGGGACAAGTGGTCTCAAAATGCCCAGAGCACATAAACTTCTTGGAGCTTCGGGCGATTCGTTATCTGATATAGAGATTCCTAAGCCGTCCACCGACCCTGCGTGTGGAGGTCATCAACATGTGCCCCCCCCCCAAAACTGTGGGGGGAGGCAGTGGTGGTAAGGTACTACTGGAGGTAGGCAGCCTGAAAAGGGACTCCCTGCTCCAGGTTGGATAGATTCTCCCACCAAGAGCGGGAGACCTGTAGAGGTGGCATGATGTAAACACGTGCCTCTAGGTCCTAGAACACCTGCTGCCATTGCGACCGCAGTGTCCATTATGCCCTGCGCCTATAGAGGCGGGCAAACGGTGACATGGACAGATGTAGCCATGTGGCCCAAAAGACAAAGCAGCAGATGAGCAGAAATCTGCCGAAGGGCTGCAGACCAACCCCACCAGCGATGACAGGGCAAGCGTGCGATCACAGGGCAGAAATGCCTTGGCCTGAATCGTGCCCAGTCTGACTCCTATGAAGTCGATATGGGGTGGCAGGCAGAGGTGGAACTTGGGGTAATTAATGACAAACCCCAGAGAGCACAGTACTTGGATGGTCAGACTTTGAAGAGTGCAGTGCTCCCTGCTGGGAGGCCCTTTTGACAAGCCAAGTAGGGAAACACATGTATCCCCTTACATCTGAGGTGTTCCCTCACCACTGTCAAGCACTTAGTGAAGAGCCGAGGGACTGAGGCCAGGCCAAACAGCAATACTCAATACTGGTAGTGAGCATCTCCTACACAAAGTGAAGATACTTCCTGTGACTTGGGAAAATTGCAGTGTGGGCGTAGGCATCCTTCAAGTCGAGGGAGCAAAGCCAGCCTCCTCTTCTGAGGATCAGGGTGCCCAGAGAGACCATTTTGAAGGCTCTGAGATTGAGAATGGTGTGTAGGGCCCCAGTTATCTTTGGTATTAGGAAATACCTTGAGTAAAAACCTCACCCTACTGGCGGAAGGGAACAGTTTCTACTGCTCTTGCCATTAGAAGGGCTCAGAGCTCTGTTACAAGTATTTTCTGTGAAGCGGATGAATCACACAATGGACATGGGGGAAAGTCCGCAGGGACATCCCTAAAATTCAGCTGATACTCCTGGTGGATGATTGTGAGAACCCACCAGTCCAAAGCAGCTTGCCCCAAACCAGAGGGCAGGATGCCAGGGGGTATGATGAGCTGACTCACGCTCCCTCACTCCCAGTCAAAACCCTGTGGTGGGGCTCTGCTCAGGGGCTGGCTGAGGTATGGGGTTCCATTGCTGGCAAGAACGATCTCTGAAACCAGCTAGGGGTGTGCAAGGCCAGAGGGTAATAATGCCTTTGATAGGATTTTCTCAAGCCTTGTTGCGAGGACTTCCTGATAGAGGATGGCGGATCGGAAGCACTAGCCAATAGCTGTTGAAGGGTCTCATGGTAGTCCTTCAATTGGGCTACTGCATCCCTGACCTTGTCCCCAAAGAGATTCTCTCCTGTACAGGGCAGATCAGCCAGCTTCTCCTGGACCTCCGGCCGGAGGCCCGAGGCGTACGGACGCCAATGCCAACTGCAACTGCTCTTGCTGCTGTCTCAAAAACTTCGTAGGTGGACCTCATCTCGTACTTTTTCACCTCCAGACCCTGCTGTACTACCACAGAGAATGCATCTTATTGCTGTTGTGGCAGACATTCCGATAGCTCCTAGACCTATTTCCACAGGTTCTGGTTATATTGGGTTATATATAATTAGTAGGAGGCGATGTGGGTGATGAGCATAGCACCCTGATATACCTTTCTACCTAGGGCATCCAGTGCCCTGTGATCCCAGCCCGGAGGGGCGAAGACATGGGTGTCGGAGTGTTTGGGGGTTTTTTGAGAGCGGATTCCACTACAACAGATTGGTGAGGGAGATGGCACCTCTTGAATCCAAAAGTCTGTTGGACCAGCCTTCCTGTTAAGTGGAGGAACTGACACCGGATGTTCCCAAATCCTAAGGAGAAGTTCCTTAAAGATATCATGGACTGGGACAGCCACTATCTCCTTTGGGGCATCGACGAACTGGAGGACTTCCAGCATCTTAGGTCGAGCATCCTCCTCTGTGAGGAGCTGAAATGAAATGGCTTCAGCCATGGCCCAGACAAAACCCTAGGGCAAGACTTACGCCTCTCATCTGGTGGGAAAGGTTTTGATAAGAGATCACTGGAATCCTCAGAAGAAAACTCCGAGATATCATCTCCCCAGAGATCATACAGGCCGCCCTCCTCGTGAAGGTCCCTTGGGGCCCTGCTTGGATGGACCCTCTCTAAGCTCCTCTGTCTTGGGTGTTGAGGGCAGCAACAGCAGGGAACTACTGTCATGGAA
The DNA here is from genome assembly GCF_901001135.1 of Rhinatrema bivittatum. Classification (NCBI taxonomy): domain Eukaryota; kingdom Metazoa; phylum Chordata; class Amphibia; order Gymnophiona; family Rhinatrematidae; genus Rhinatrema; species Rhinatrema bivittatum. The sequence goes on along the minus strand of NC_042616.1, from coordinate 197,721,474 downwards.
CCAATGGGCCTGACTGTGCCGGTAGCCATAGCAAATCTTCCTCCTCAGAGAACCCAATAGTGGGAATCACTCCAAGGGGTACATTCATGGCCGCTGGGGAACAGAGGGTTCCCTGTACGTACCAGGATCAGTCCAGACGGTGGGTTATGTCCCCCGTCCAGCAGATGGAGTCAGAACAGAGCTAGAGAGTGGCACCTCATAGGCTAGCGCACCCTCTGCTGGAGCTCAGTATCTTTCTGACTCCAGCAGATGTGAGTTGGGGAAACCAGAGCTTCCCCAGAGTGACAGGTTTTCGAACTTATTTTTGCTCTTCTTTGAGTTTCTCCCTGTCATTTCTTTCTTCTGTTAACAGGTTGGATCAAGTTAGTTTAAAAAAAAAAAAAAAAAAAAGTTTTCAAGGCAAATTTTGTCAGGTTAATTTTTGAGGAGGCGTGCCTTCCGATTTCTATTCTGCCTCCTCCTGCTGTTCTCTACTCACGTTTTGGGTAAGTGTTGATTTTTTGTACTTTTGCCTTTCAGCGTTTTCAGCCGGTGGAGCCGGCTTCTGTGATCTTTTACTGTCAGTCCCGCGGCCCGGCACTTTTCTCTCGGGCCTGGGCGCGCCGGCAGGGGTTTTTTCCCGCCGGTGCCTGAGGACTGTTTGGGCGGGTTGTGCAGGCCATTTCGGCCCCCCCCGCGGTGCGATCTTTTTTCGGCCCCCCCCCGAGGCGTCCTTCTCGTTGCGGCGTTCCGATGCCGCGCTTCTCTCGTTGCGAGACCTGCGGAGAGCAGGGGTCTCATCTCTCGAGGGAGGGGGTTTGCCCGCGCTGCCTTCCAGAAGAGGAAGACGCCGCGCACGGCTCGGGTTCGCTCCCGACGCCCCCCTCCCCGCAGCCCGGGAAGCGTGGGCCGGCCATTTCCTCGCCGAGGGCGGGAATGGCGGCCATTTTGGAGGGGGATCTTGGTGCAGCAAACGTTCAGGAGGAGGATGCTGCAGCTCGGGGCGTACCTCGTCTCCCTCGTAGCTCCGAGGAGGGTCTGCCGGTTCGTCTACCTCAGGAGTCCTCTACTTCGGGCGCGCCTCTCGGTCTGCCGTTTTTCTCCCCAGATTTTATTTTAAAAATGCACATGGCATATTTACAGGGCCTGTCAGATCCGGGGGGTGCTGCAGCAGGACCTGCTCCTCCCAAGATCCCTAAGCTAGCTTTACCACCCTCCGGGCCTCGGATTCCGACTGGGACAGTTCCAGGGACCTCTGCTCTGCCATCCCCGCCTCGTGCGGTGGGAGCGGCTTCCTCGACGGGAGGTGACCCCTCGGACCCTCCGGATCCGGCGCAACTGGATGGCCAAGCGGAAGGCGACGATCCGCGTACCCTACGAATCTTCCACAGGGAAGAGCTGCAGGATCTGCTCCAACAGACTCTGCAAGAGCTGGATTTGGATCCGCCGCCGGACCCTCCGGCACCGGTGGCTCCGGCGGTTGCGACGTGTTCCAAAAAAGGGGATCCAGTTCTAGCCGCCCTCAGGCCTCGGGCGAAGGCTTTCCCGGTACATGAATCCTTCCTGCAGCTACTTACGGGGGAATGGGACGCCCCCGAGGCGTCATTGAGGGTCTCCCGTGCCATGGAAAAATTGTATCCGCTGCCGGAGGATTTCTTGGATCTCGTCCGGTTTCCTAAGGTGGACTCGGCGGTATCAGCGGTGACGAAGAGGACGACTATCCCGGTCACTGGCGGTACGGCCCTATGGGACACGCAAGACCGCAAGCTGGAAACGTTCCTCAAGAGAGTGTTTGAAGTCTCGGCCCTAGGCATGCGTGCCGTCATGTGTACTTCGTTGACTCAGAGGGCTAGTCTGCTCTGGGTTCAGCAGCTCCTGACGTCTCAGCAGTTGCCTCCGGATGAGGCCGCTCAGGCCGACAGTCTAGAATCTGCCATTGCATACGGGGCGGATGCTCTGTATGACCTCTTCCGGGTGCTGGCCCGGTCCATGGTCTCGGTGGTGGCCGCTCGGAGGCTGTTATGGCTTCGAAATTGGTCGGCGGACGCCTCTTCTAAGTCGAGTTTAGGATCCCTGCCTTTTCGGGGGAAGTTTCTCTTTGGCAATGATCTGGATGAAATCATCAAATCGCTGGGAGAAAACTCAGTGCATCGTCTACCCGAAGATAGACAGCGACCCTATCGGGCGTTTGCCTCCACCAGAACCAGAGCTAGGGCACAGCGACGTTACAGGTCGTACCGGCAGCCGGGCCCTCGCACAGCCCCCAGCAGGCCACAGCCTTGGTCGCGTTCCTTTTGCGGGCGGAGGCCCGCGAGAGAGGGCTCGGGGCAGGGGAATCCCCCCGCCAAATCCACCCAATGATGCCAGAGCGGCCCACTCCTCCGGTCCGCCCATCGGGGGTCGACTCACAGAATTTTTCGAGGAGTGGGCAAATATTACCGCAGATCAGTGGGTCCTGGATACCATCCAGCACGGCTACGCCTTGGAGTTTGTCCGTCCGCCACGGGACAAGTTCCTCTTCTCCCCATGCGGCTCCGATCTCAAGAGAATGGCGGTCCAACAGACTCTAGACCGACTCCAGGATATAGAGGCTATTGTGCCCGTCCCCTTCGCCGAGGTGGGCTCGGGGCATTATTCCATCTACTTCGTAGTTCCCAAGAAGGACGGATCGTTCCGGCCCATCCTGGATTTGAAGGAGGTCAATCGGTCACTGCGGGTCAGCCGTTTTTGCATGGAGACACTGCGGTCGGTAATTGCCGCAGTGCACCGGGGGGGAGTTCCTGGCGTCCTTGGATCTGACTGAGGCGTATCTACACATTCCCATACGTCCGGACCACAGGCGTTACCTTCGCTTCAAGATTCTCGGACAGCATTTCCAGTTTCGGGCCCTACCCTTCGGACTTGCGACGGCTCCTCGGACCTTCACCAAGATCATGGTGGTAGTGGCGGTGGCCCTTCGAAAGGAGGGGATCTTAGTGCATCCCTACCTGGACGACTGGCTGGTGCGGGCAAAGTCCTTCTCGCATGGACAGGCCTCGGTGGCCAGGGTCTTAGAGGTCCTGCGCTCCCTGGGTTGGGTCGTGAACCTCCACAAGAGTTCCCTCGTTCCGTCTCAACGCTTGGACTTCCTGGGCGCGACCTTCGACACGCAACAGGGCATGGTGTTCCTGCGGTCAGACAAGGCCCTCTCCTTAAGGGAGCACATACGTCAGTTCGTGTCCTTGGGGGAACCCACCGCTTGGAATTATCTGCAGCTCCTGGGTGTGATGGCTTCCACGATCAACATGGTGCCCTGGGCATTTGCACACCTGTGTCCCCTGCAGGCGTCGCTGCTTTCTCGTTGGAAACCGGTCTCACAGGAGTATCAAGTGATTCTGCCTCTTCCTCAGGCGGCTCGGGACAGCCTCAAGTGGTGGTTGGTGCCGTCCCACCTGGCTCGCGGCGTTTCGCTCGAAATTCCCACTTGGGTGGTGGTGACCACGGATGCCAGCCTCGTGGGTTGGGGCGCCGTCTGCGACCGCAGCGCCACACAGGGACTGTGGACCTCGGAGGAGTCTCGGTGGCCGATCAATCGATTGGAGACCAGGGCGGTACGACTAGCGCTCCAGCATTTTCTCCCTTTGGTTCGGAACAGGGAGGTGCGGATTCTTTCCGACAACGCGACCACCGTGGCTTACATCAATCGTCAGGGCGGAACGAGGAGCGAGCACGTCTCTGCCGAAACCACTCTCCTGATGGCATGGGCGGAACTCCATCTCACCCGGCTCGCGGCCTCGCACATTGCCGGGGTGGACAATATCCAAGCGGATTACCTCAGTCGGCAGCGGCTGGACCCCGGCGAGTGGTCTCTCTCCGACGACGCGATGGAACTCCTTGTTCACTGCTGGGGGACGCCGCATCTGGATTTAATGGCGACGGCTGCCAACACCAAGGCCCCGCGCTTCTTCAGTCGCAGACGGGAACGTGGCGCGGAGGGAGTAGATGCTCTCGTGCTGCCGTGGCCAGCGGACCAGTTGCTCTATGTCTTTCCTCCCTGGCCCCTAGTGGGCAAGGTCATTCGTAGGATAGAGAACCACACGGGCCTCGTGATCCTCGTGGCTCCGGAATGGGCGCGACGTCCCTGGTTCGCGGACCTGCTACTCCTGGCGGTGGACAGACCGATTCGTCTGGGTCACCTTCCCCGGCTCCTGCACCAGGGTCCGGTATTTTTCGACCAGGCAGAACTCTTTTGTCTTGCGGCATGGCTTTTGAGCGGCGCCGCCTCCGCCGCAGGGGCTATCTGGAGGCGGTGATCTCGACGATGCTTAAGGCCCGCAAGACTTCCACTTCTGTTGCCTATGTTCGAGTGTGGAAAGTCTTCGAGTCCTGGTGTGCCACTCATGAGGCCCGACCCACGGAGGCGACGGTTTCTCTAATCCTTCAGTTTTTACAGGATGGTTTGGATAAGGGCCTCGCTTATAATTCTCTCAGAGTGCAAGTAGCGGCCTTGAATGTCCTGGTACGGACCACGACTTCTCTCCTTCAACATCCGGACGTCGCCCGATTTCTGAAAGGAGTTCAGCATTTCCGGCCTCCGGTCAGGGATCCCTGTCCGTCGTGGAATCTTAATCTAGTGCTCCGGGCCCTGGCGGGTGCTCCATTCGAACCTCTCCAAGGTTCTACTCTCAAGGATCTCACCATGAAGACGGTCTTCCTCTTGGCGATATGCTCCGCCCGTCGTATCTCGGAACTGCAAGCGCTTTCCTGCAGGGAGCCCTACCTACGTATTTCGGATGCCGGGATCTCGCTTCGTACAGTGCCTGCCTTCCTGCCGAAGGTGGTTTCTTCGTTTCATTTGAACCAGACGATTGAACTCTCGGCATTCTCTCCAGAGGAGTCTCGGGCTCTCCGACACCTGGACGTGAAGCGAGTGCTCCTTCACTACTTGGAGGTTACCAATGACTTCCGGGTCTCCGATCATCTGTTTGTCCTCTGGTCGGGACCTAAGAAGGGTACCGCCGTGTCAAAGACGACCATTGCCCGCTGGATCAAGGATGCCATCTCGGCGGCCTACATTGGTTCTGGTCGGGATCCACCCAGGGGCGTCCGAGCTCACTCTACTCGCTCGCAGGCAACTTCCTGGGCTGAGTCTCGTTCCGTCTCGCCACAGGAGATCTGCCGGGCGGCGACATGGAAGTCGCTGCATACGTTCGCCAGGCACTATCGGTTGCACCTGGCACCTTCGGGATCTGGTCACTTTGGCGATCAGGTCCTCCGAGCAGGGCTTTCAGGGGCCCACCCGGTTTAGGGAAGCTTTGGTACATCCCACCGTCTGGACTGATCCTGGTACGTACAGGGAAAAGAAAATTATTCCTTACCTGCTAATTTTCGTTCCTGTAGTACCATGGATCAGTCCAGATGCCCACCACTCTGGGATCTTAAGCTCCTGCTCGGGTTCTGACTGTATAACTGTCTTATTTTCTATTTTTCCTCGTCTACCTTGTTTCGTTCGAGGTTGCAGCTCCTCACAAGTTGACTGTTGCGACCTGGGTTGCTGGTCGCACTTGTTATTGTTCTTGATGTTTCATTCACGTCAGGTTTCTTGATCCAACTTGCTTTTTACCTTGCTATTTTCGACTTTGTTATTCATGATACTGAGCTCCAGCAGAGGGTGCGCTAGCCTATGAGGTGCCACTCTCGAGCTCTGTTCTGACTCCATCTGCTGGACGGGGGACATAACCCACCGTCTGGACTGATCCATGGTACTACAGGAACGAAAATTAGCAGGTAAGGAATAATTTTCTTTTCCCCGGGCACCGGTTGCATTGGAAGGACACAGAGTAGGATGTCCAGATGTGCTAGCAGGGGCACAAAAAGAGATGGTGCTGACTCCAGCACCAGTACAGGGATGGGAGGGGAGGCGTTTCAATACTCCGCAGGGCTCTGAGCACCACCATCTGGACCCTGCGATCCAACTCCTCCTGAAAGCTGGTGAAGCTAAGACTGATGGAGGAAGAGGCATCACTGGAGCCGCCTCTGAATCCAACACCCATATCGGTGGGGAACACCTGGGACTCCCACATCTGCCAGAGGATGAGGCCCCTTCACCATGGGGTTGCTTTGCAGCACAGTGGCTGCCAGTGCCGCACTAGTTCCAGAGCTGTGTGCCGACTGTGACCAGTGATGGTCAGCCCAGTCTTTTCCCTGATGCCGAGGAAGCAGAAGAGCCCAATGTCTTCGAGAGCATCAACACCGGAGATGGCCTATCACCGGCTCCTCTCTGCCCGGACAAACCCACAGTGGCCGTGGATAGGGACTATGTGTGCAGCGCACCCCCCCCCCCCCCCCCCCCCCAGCCCTTTAGTGTCGACTCCTCTGATGCCAGAGGATGGAGCAGACTTTTTGGGGCCAAAGAGTTTCTCTATCTTATCTAGCTGGGTACAATGGCCCTTGAGGGACATTTGATCACAGAGTTTTGACACTCATCAATGTCGTGTGATTACCCCCAGGCAGAGGCTGCAAACCTCTTGCGGATCGGTATTCAACATGGTCTGCAGGCACTGGGGCCACCGTTGAAAACCGGATAACACTATGAAAACAGCCAGTGAGCAGTCAATGGCCAGCAGCCTCTGAGGAGCGACATTATTATTATTTATTTTATTATTTTTGGTTTTTTATATACCGATCTTCTTGCATTGGATGCAAATCAAACCGGTTTACAGTAAAACAATTCAACTTGCCTAGTAGCATTACATGGAACAAAGAACATGGAACAGTATAATAGTGCTTGCGAGCATTACATGAAAAAACGAGGAACAATTAAACATTTAAACCTTTAGAAGCCTTTGGTGACATGCCAGGAATTGACCACAGTGAAAAGCAAAAGCAAACATACCACACTGCCGGAGGAACACAGACTAGAGAAGAGGGACCTAATGCTGAAAACACTGTGGAAAACTGGGTAAGAAAGTTGAATAAAAAACACTATAAGAGCAGAGTTTCACCACCACGAGGCAACTAACATTGTGGGGGGAAAAAAAGAGACTGAAGGGGGAACCCACGTGGATAGTAGCATGCTGGGTGTGCGCAGTGTGCCAACCAAAGTTCTAGAAACTCTGACAAAAGTTTTCCGGGCCAGACTCCATCTGATGATGTTGCCCATTTGTGAGGACTACCATCCTGCTTGTCCTAGGAGGAAAGGGAGAAGGATGGTTAGGGAAGTTCCCTCCCAGTCTGCTCCTTGATAAAACAATTTATTTATTTATTTAGCATTTTTCTATACCGACCTTCAAAGTTAAATACCTTATCAGGTCGGTTTACATCGAACAGGGACATAAACAGTAAACATAAACAACTTATTATAATCAGGAGAAACAAAGTTACATTTAACAAGGACTGCAAAACTTGGAAGCTTAAAACAGCTGGAAAGAAGGCTTAAAAGGGTAGTAAGTTAAGAAACTAAGACCTAAAAGTCCGTGCTAGTGCTAGTTGAGCTATTATGAACAAGAGCTAGAGGTTCTTTTACTTGTAGATGATGATGGAAGAGACCTTTCATAAATGTTGCCACTGGTGGAAAAACATGATGGAAAATGTTGAGGTAGTGATTAGATGAACTCTAACTGAATTAGATTTCAATCCTGAGTTGGAAAGATAAAGAAAGGTATTCTACTAGCGTAGATGTTTCACATCAAAATGTGTTTTGGTTTAGAAATTTACACCAAAGAGAATCTCTCTTCCATTTGAAATTGTAGGAATATCTAGTAGACAGCTTTCTTGCTGCTAATAAAACTGCTTTGATATGCAAAGAGAAGAGCATGATTTAAAAGATTTGTGCTAAATATCTGTGTTTGCACTACAGAGCAAAGGTTGAGGTGAAGGAGAGTTATGAAAAAAAGTTACAAAACACCACAATGAAGTAGACTGGAGGTTCTTTTATGGTTAACCCTTTTATTCTTACATGCACATGGGGAGTCACTGTGAAAAGCTGACTTACTCCAAAGTGTCAGAGCATTTGCAAGATTTAAATACATTTTTTTTCCCAAGATAAAATGTTATGATAAGCAGTTTTTGTTTGAAGATGAGAGTGAAGACATCTGCATTCCTAACTACTCTGGGGAAAGCTAATTTAACCTTAAAACATCCTGAGCCAGATTATGTATACAGCCTCCCTTTTTAATCACAAGCAGGCCGATACAGTAAGGACACGTAAGAAAAGGTGCGGCAGTGCCGGGCGCCCGCTCATTTGCCACGCGCACAATTTGGTTTACATATCGCTCGATTCAATATTCAAATGAGACGCAAATGCAAGCCGCGTTCAAAGCATGTCTGTGAAGCGGTAGGCATGTGCAATCCATTTTACTGTACAGAGCGTATACGGCGCCTATACAGTATCCTGGGTGCGCTAGTACCTGTCATTTCAAATGTCATTTGAAATGTCATTCCACCAGGAAAGTGGATGGTTCTCCTACAGACCCTGCTGCCTTGAGCGCCCGGCGCCAGCAAGCCCCAGCAGCCGGCGATCGGCAGCAGGGAGCGCAACAAAGCACCTGTGCACGCAGCTCCGATTTTCCGCCTCCTTCGGACGGGCAAGAGAGACAAAATTTCACGGGCAAACTTTCCCCCAGCCCCCACTCACCTGCCCTGGCCACGGCCACGCAAGCCCCCCAGCAGCAGCAGCAGAAGGGCGTCCATGGGTGCCGGTCTCCTGCTGACAGCTCCGGAGCAGCCGCAGTCCTCTCTCCCCTCCTCCCAAGGCATGCACCGTGGCTCCCTTGCCTCCCGGGGGCAGCTGGTGGCGAGAGCAGCTTCAGCAGCCCGGGGTGGATCTGGCGCTCCCCATGCGAGGCGGCTTCCAGCAGCCCCCACCGGTGAAGGTGCATGAACACACGCCTGTACGCCCAATTTGGGCGCTCAAGGCAGCGAAGGTGCATGAACGAATGCTGCGACCTGAGCGCCCGGCTGGATGTCCGACGTCTGACGTCTCCTTCGCTGCCTTGAACGCCCAAATCGGACGTACAGGCGGGAGCTCAAGGCAGCGGGAATGTGTTTTGGTGCTGTGTTTCAGGCCGAGTGCGTGAGCAAGCCGAAGTCCGGGCTGTAGGCGCTCAGCTGTGGGGGAGGGCTGCGACAAGGAGGTGGAGGAGGAGGCGGCGGCAGCCACCCCACTGCGTAGGAGAAGAGGCCGCTATAGTCGCTGCTGAAGGCCAACAACGTGGGTGAGGTGGAGGCCAGGCAGAAGGCGCTGTTGGCGGCGCCCGCCGTGCCCCCGGCCAGTCCACTGGAGGCCCGGCTGCTGACCACGGAGAAGTCCCCCAAGCTGGAGCCCAGGTTGCAGCTGGATGTGGAGCATTTCCAGGGGATGCATGGAGCATTTCCAGGGGACATCCGTGACCTCAGACGTCCAGCCAGGCGCTCAGGTCATGGCGTGCGTTCATGCGCCTTCGCTGCCTTGAGCGCCCAAATTGGGCATACAGGCGTGTATTCAAGGTGTGCGTTCATGCGCCTTCGCTGCCTTGAGCACCCAAATTGGGCGCTCAAGGCAGCGAAGGCGCATGAACGCACGCCGTGACCTCTGATGTATGTTAATGCACATTCGCTGGCGGGGGCTGCTGGAAGCCGCCTCACATGGGGACCGCCCCGGGCCGCTGAAGCTGCTCTCGCCGCTGGCTGCCCCCGGGAGGCAGGGGAGCCACAGTGTGTGCCTCGGGAGGAGGGGAGAGAGGACTGAGGCTGCTCCGGAGCTGTCAGCGGGAGACTGGCACCCATGGACGCCCTTCTGCTGCTGCTGGGGGCTGCCGTGGCCAGGGCAGGTGAGCGGGGGCTGAGGGAAAGTTTGCCCGTGAAATTTCGTCTCTCTTGCCCGTCCGAAGGAGGCAGAAAATCGGAGCTGCGCGCACAGGTGCTTTGTTGCCCTCCCTGCTGCCGATCGCCGGCTGCTGGGGCTTGACTTGCCTGACGCTTGTCAAGCTGGCAATGCCCGAGCGTAATACAGAAATTATTTTCACCCTGCGCCTCGCTTTATTTTTTGTAATAATTTTCCCCCTTGTGCGAGAAGCATTTTTTTCTGTGGATTGGGTTGGTTTGGGACTGAGCAGCTAAATTCACCACACTAACGCCAGGGTCAGGGTAGGCGGTAAATTTGCAGGTTAAAGACGCGGCAAAATAACTGGTTAAAAAGGTGATAATCTGGGCGCACGTTACTGTATCGGAGGGAATAGCTAATCCGAACATTAACATAACATATATACATGCCGCGGGTGGAAAGGGATATGCGTCTATTTCAAGAAGTGGTAAGGACTCGTAAAACCGGATACTGAATCGCGGGTTAGACATACGCATCCAAATTGTGCATACAAAGTGGGTTAGAAACAGGGTAACCGCAGCCGCGCTTTACTGTATCGGCCTGAAGGGAAGTAAGGATGAACAAATGGTTCTTTATCTTGAACCAGACAACTCGTGCTATTTCTGGGACATCATCGCGCAGAAGTTTAAACCAGTGATATATTTCACTTTAGATCCTTTTCAATAAAGAATTTTAAAGCATTTTAACTATTTCAGTCTCTCCTTGAAGTCCAGTACAGAGGGAGGGGCCAAACTCATAGCATATAATTTACCAAATTCTTCATTTAGGGAGGTGTCCTGGGGCACTGCAAGATTTGCTGAGAGCATTAATTTGGGGATGCTTCTTTGAACTGATATACACCAAATGAGAAGAAATACAATTACAGTAATAAGCATCATGAATAACCTTTGACCGAAAGTTCCCAAGATTCTACCTAAACCCAGAAAGCCCCAGGAGGGATTCTTGGTGTTAGTAAAGTAAGTTAGATGTGATAGCAAAGCATCTATGTCTGCATATTTATTTATTTATTTAGAGGATTTTATATACCGATGAACGTTGGGAACATCTCATCGGTTTACATGAAACAACATATAGCTAACTGAGCTTTACAGAGAAACTTGGAACCAATAAACAAAAGGAACGAATACATAATATTACTAACGGAGAGCTACATTAATTAACTTACAAAAGGGCATCAGTTTATAAAAGGGGGAGAAATAAAATACAATATAGGGAAAGAAGGAAGGAGCTATTTACAGGAAAATGAGTGGTTAAATAAAGAGAAAAGAAGTTGAATTACAAGTGGCAAAAGGCCCAAAGGGAAAGCTGTTATGCAAATGCTTGCTTGGAGGCAGGTTTTTAGATTGTGTTTGAAATTTTTTGGGCAGGGTTCCTGCCGCAGAAAGGGAGGGAGTTTGTTCCAGAGGGCGGGCCCAGCCTGGGTGAGGGGATAATGAGGGTAGCCTTGTGATGCTGCCTTATCGGTCTGTTTGATTGGTGAAAGATGAGGTGATCAGAGAGCCAGTGCATGTCTTGGTTGTGGAGGGCCTTATGGCTAAGGGTGAGGGTTTTATAAGATATTCTTTCGGCGACAGGTAGCCAATGCAAGTTTTTAAGAACAGGGGTGATGTGGTCACTTTTGTGTGTGTTAGTTAGAATCCGTGTAGCAGCGTTTTGTAGAAGCTGGAGGGGTAGTAGTGTACTTTTGGGTAAACCTAGTAGTAGAGCATTGCAATAATCGATTTTGGATAAAATAAATGCTTGCAAGTTGGTGTGAAAATCACTGAGATGCAGAAGGGGTTTGATTTTTTTTGAGGGTGTGCAGTTTGAAATAACAGGCTCTAAGGGTGTTGTTGATATATTTTTTTAAAAGAGAGATGGCTGTCAATAGTGATGCCAAGACTGCGCACCTGTTGGCTGAAAACAATGGCGGAGTCAGGGTTGCAGGCAGGTTGTAGCGGAGGGGGAATGCTTTGTAGAGAGATGTGCAGTAGCTCAGTTTTGGCCACGTTGAATGCCAAAAAGTTGCTTGTCAGGAGTGTGTTGATCGCTGATAATGTGGAATTCAAGGTCTCAATAGCTTTTTGAAGAGTGTCTTTCACGGGTATGAGTGGTTGCACGTCATCAGCGTAGATGAAATGCGGGAGGCCTAGATTGGCTAAAAGATTGCATAGAGGGAGAAGGTATATGTTAAACAGGGTAGAGGAGAGGCAGGAGCCTTGGGGTACACCATGTGGCAGTGGAATGGTTTTGGAGGTGCAGTTGCCAATTTGTACACTGTATTGTCTGTCTTGCAGGTAAGATTGGAACCATTGCAGTGCAGTACCTGCAATGCCAATGTCTGAAAGACGTTGCGCCATTATTTTATGATTGACAGTGTCAAAGGCGGCTGAAATGTCCAGGAGTATCAGGATATGAGAAATGCCTGTGTCGAGGCTTTTGAGAATGTAGTCCGACATGGTGATAAGTAGGGTTTCAGTACTGTGGTGTGGCCGAAAGCCGTATTGTGAGTGTGAGAGCAAATCGTGTTCGTCCAGGTAATCGAATAGCTGTCGATTGATTGTCTTTTCAAGGATTTTAGCAATAAATGGTAGATTTGAGATGGGGTGAAATTTGGTAAGGTCTGAAGGGTTCAGCGAAGGGTTTTTTTAAGATAGGTTTAATGATGGCATGTTTCAGCTCCCGGGGTACGACCCCAGAAGAGATGGAGCAGTTAATAATATTTGCAATGGGCTTAGCGATTATGTGAGGGATTGTGAGTAGGGTTTTAGTCGGTATAGTATCAGAGGGATGTGTGCAGGGCCTCATTTTTTTTAAGATAGTCACTTTCCATTGCGGATATGGTATTAAGAGCAGGGAGCCTTGCAGTATTGATGGCCAAATAACAATCAGAGGAGACTTGGTTGGTAGGGAAATGCGACATAATATTGCTAATCTTCGTGTTAAAGAATGCAGCAAGGTCGTCACATTTGCCCTGTTCATCAGTGACCTGGATGCTGTTGGGACTGGACTTAGTTAAAGAGTTTACTAACTCAAAGAGGGCCCGCGGATTGAATTGCAGGTGGTGAATTCTAAGGGCGTAGAAGTCTCTTTTTCTTTTTACTTTATCAATGGTTGCTCTGTATGCATGGAGGTGAGTTTTGAAGGTGGCACGTAGAGTGGAGGTAGGGGTTTTTTTTGCCATTTTCTCTCAAGTTTCTTAAGGCAGCATTTCATGTCTTTTAGCTCTCTAGTATACCAAGGTTGCTTTTTATTTCTGACTGGGTCTATAAGGCGTGATTGTAAGGGGCAGAGCTCATCAGCAATAGTGTTGGTGAGAAGATTCCAAGAATTGAGGGCAGTGTCTGCGTCTGTATAGTTGAGTTCATCAAATTCTTGTGTGAGGGCTGTTACTAGGTCTTCTTGCTTGCAAGTTCGTCTGAATTGAATGGATTTTTTGTGTGGTGAGGGAGTAAATGATTTGCTTATGGAGCAGGAGATGTCGATGCGGAAGTGATCTGACCATGGGATAGTGGTGCATATAGGTGATTTGGTGATGATTAGGGAATTGGTGAATATAAGGTGCTTTGTGTGTGGGGGTAGAGACAAGATGTTTGAAGCCTAGGGCACCTAATGCAGAAAGAATAGCTTCACAGGAGGGGGAGAGCGTTGCTGCATCAACATGGATGTTGAAGTCTCCAAGAATAATTGCTGGGAGGTGAATGTTTATATGCTTTGAAATGTATTCTATTAGGATGGAAGGGTTCTTTTCAAGAAGACCAGGTGGGGCATAGACAAGGCAAAGTTGAAGATTGGAAGCAGTGAAAAGGCTGATTTCCAGTTTGTGTGGTGGGGTAATGAGTTTGTGTGCGATTTTGAAGGCCTTTTTGGCAGCTAGTGGTAGGCCGCCTCCTTTTTTTTTTAGGTCGGGGAATAGAGAATATATCGTATGTTTGTATGGGTAGTTGGTTGATAAGGGCGGTGTCGGAGTCCTCTAGCCAAGTCTCCGTGATGGTGAGAATGTCGGGTTTGTCATCAGTGAGTTTGTCATGAATTAGAGGGGTTTTTTTGGAGTTGGACTGTGCATTAAGTAGGAGGATTGCGAAAGTAGTGATACCAATGAGTTGCGTGATTGGAGTGGTCATGATGGGTACCAGGTTTCTGTGTCTGACCAGTGGTAGTTCAGGGTGGGGAACCCTAGTATGATGTTTAATGGTTGGGATGAGGAAAGAGTGCATGGTGAAGACAGAATATCTTAAAGGAAACAGGCAGCTAGGAAGCAAGAGGGGAGGGGAAAAAAATAAAGGGCAGGGAGGAAAGTGTAATATGAAAAGATTAAACGCGCTGGAGGGAATGTGTTGGTTAGTAAATGGGTGAAGGCCCTCGTGTGGGGGGAGGAGTGGAGGGAGTTGCTTGAGAGCAAATTGCGAGGAACAGATATGATGCAATGATAGAAAGGTTATACTTAATGTAAAAGTCAGTTGAACTGGATGGAATCCTTTCCAGGGACGCAGCAGGTGGGAGATGTTCTTGGTGCAGTTGCGAGTTGGAGTGGGTAGAAAAGCTGCGGTACACTTTCATATGATGGGTCCAATTAGGTGAAAGTAGTTGATTTGCTGTTGGTGAGGGTGGCAGTGGTATTCCCTGCAGTTGGTGCAAGAAGGGGCGCACTCCTTCGTGCGCGCGACGCCACGGATAGATGTGCAAATATAAAGGCCTTATTGGGCCTTCCTCCCAGGCGCCCACGTGGACGTAGCTCCGGTCTCCGGATTGGAGGGGGTGGAGCTGAGAGAGGGAGTGGGCGGCGTAAGGCGTCGCTGGAAAGGGAGGCTTACTTTGTTCGTAGCTTATCCAGAGATTCTTGAATTTTCACTTCTCACTCCTGCAGTGGTGTTCTTTTCTTATTTCCCTTTCAGGACAGCTGAGGCAGGGTCTGAGTCACTGTTTCTCACAGCGGGTCTCAGCGGCGTGCCTTTCTCTCTGTTGAATGCGGCGGCGTCCCTCTCTCTCGCGGTGGGTCGCTCACGCTGTGCTGCCCGATTAAAACGGGAGGGGAAATCGGGGGGGGGGGGCACCAAGTCCAACTCCGGGCAGGACCAAAGGCCAAAAGGGAGGAATATTTCAGGGCGCCCAAGTTTAAAAGGCCTCTTTGGGCCTTCCTCCCAAGCGCCCACGTGATATGATTTCTAAGCTTCCATCATTTAATATAGGAGCAGCAAGAAGAATTAATAAATTGACAGTCCCCCCTCCTTTATCAGCAAGTAACATATCTAAAGCCATTCTGTTATCTAAAACTACTTCTTTAAGAGACTTGATCTCATGTTGCATTAATCCTACAGTTTTCATTATCTCATTCATAATGACTTCTATAGTGGCAGAAAGATTTTTTTTTCTTAAGTATTTTCAAGTTCAAAAACTCCTACACCAGGAAAAAAGTCCTTAAAACATGATGAAAAGGGTCATTGTCCAGTTGAAAGTCCAGCAGAACCTGTTATCTTCTCTTAAAAGTAAGCCAGTTCCAATTGATTCTTGTTCAGGGAGAACAGACTGACAACATATGTGAAGGATATTTGAATACTGTGTACAATTCTGGCTGCCGCATTTCAAAAAAGATAATTGTGATAGAGAAGATACAGAGAAGGGTGGCCAAAATGATAAAGGGAATGGAACAGCTCCCCTATGAGGAAAGACCAAAGAGGTTAGGACTTTTCAGCTTGGAGAAGAGACGACTGAGGGGGGGATATGATAGAGGTGTTTAAAATCATGAGAGGTCTAGAACAGGTAAATGTGAATCTGTTATTTACTCTTTTGGATAATAGACTAGGAGGTACTCCATGAAGTTATCATGTGGCATATTTAAAACTAATCGGAGAAAGTTCTTTTTCACTCAGTGCACAATTAAACTCTGGAATTTGTTGCCAAAGGATGTGGTTAGTGCAGTTAGTGTAGCTGTGTTTAAAAAAGGATTGGATAAGTTCTTGGAAGAGAAGTCCATTACCTACTATTAATTAAGTTGACTTAGAAATTTGCCACTGCTATTACTAGCAACAATAACATGGAATAGACTTAGTTTTTGGGTACTTGCCAGGTTCTTATGGCCTGGATTGGCCACTGTTGGAAACAGGATGCTGGGCTTGATGGACCCTTGGTCTGACCCAGTATGATATGTTCTTATGTAAGGAGAATTGAGCAGTATTAAAGGAAATAATCTTTACTGCTCCCCATGGTGCAAAGAACCACAGTCCTGAAGTATTATAAACAGATAACTTGCTGCATTTCCTCTTAACTCAGTGGAGGCAATTAGAAATAACTATTTACCTGATCCTTTTCTTTAGGACAGTCAGATGCATCCAGAACAAGTGGGTTATGCACCTCTACCGGCAGATGGAGACAAAGCTAACTGACGTCACGGTATATATACCCCTGTAGTGACAGCAGCCTGTCCATATTGTCTTCAAAAGCAACTGTGGATAAGACTAGCAACATTCTTATTTATTTATTTATTTATTTATTTGAAGCTTTTATATACCGAGGTTTAGCACATGCCTTCACCCCGGTTTACATTGGAACGAAACAATGATACATAGAACAATTTGAGAAACAAAAGTATATGCAACTAGCATATGGAGAAGGAAGTAACAGGAATAACTAAAAAATAATTTAATTCAAATAACGAAAAAGAAAATAGAAACGAAAAACGAGGAAGGTATGTACAAACTCGTGCTCTGAATACAAGAAAGTCTGAATGGGAAAAGTAGGAAATGAGGGGGGGATGGGGTAGGTAATGGAAGGAGGAAGGGGTAGGTAAGCGGAGAAGAGAAGAGGGGAGAAGGATGGGAAGCTTGAGGCATCACAATTGTGGATTGCTTAAATCATCATTGAAAGTCTGGCTGAAGATCCAGGTTTTCAGTTCTTTTTTGAATGATTTATTTTCGATGATAGTGGTGAGGTAGCATGGTAGGGCGTTCCAGAGTTTAGGCCCCGCTATGGAGAGAGCTCTATTTCTGGTGTTAGTAAGCTTAGCCATGGGATATGTGGGTATTTCGAGTAGACGTTTTTCAGAAGTTCTGGTGTTCCGTTGAGGTTTGTGGGGGTGGAACATTTTACTGACTGCGGAGTTAACTGAATTGTGTAAAGCGTCATGGATGATCGTCAGGGTTTTGTATTCAATTCTTTGAATGATTGGTAGCCAATCATTCTTGAATTGAATCATTCTTGATTAAAAACAAATAA
The DNA here is from genome assembly GCF_901001135.1 of Rhinatrema bivittatum. Classification (NCBI taxonomy): domain Eukaryota; kingdom Metazoa; phylum Chordata; class Amphibia; order Gymnophiona; family Rhinatrematidae; genus Rhinatrema; species Rhinatrema bivittatum. The sequence goes on along the minus strand of NC_042616.1, from coordinate 197,704,463 downwards.
CCATTCAATTCTCAGCCAACGGGCAACATTGAGCTCAGAGAAAAATGTAATAACACTAGTCTAGGGACTGGAGTAACACCAGTAATCCCTGTAACATATAGGCACACAGGAGGATCATTATGTAATTGTACTGCAGCCAAGGGAGGGAAGCTGATTCATCTGACTGTCCTAAAGAAAAGGAAATTATCAGGTAAGTAGTAATTTCTCCTTTTTTTAGCATCCAGGCAGAATGATCCAGTGGGATGTACGCAAACTACTTCTGAATAAGGTGGGAGGATGTGGCCTTTGCACGTGCAAAGGCCACATCCTCCTGGGCCTGCAAAGCCAGATGATAATACCTGGAAAAGATGTGTAAGGAGGACCAAGTCGCAGCTCGGCAAATGTCGACAGGGGACAGCAATCTAACTTCTGCCCATGACATGCTTGAACCCTAGCGGAATGAGCCCTAATCCAACTAGGTAATGGCTTCCCTGCATCCACATATGCAGCCGTGGCTATCTCCTTAATCCAGCGGGCTATCATTGCCCACAAGGCTGACTCTTCTGTCTAGTACCGCCGTGAAGAACAGGCAATCCAACTTCCAGAAAGGTTTAGAAACCTCCAGATACCAGGCAAATATATCTCTTGACATCCAAGGGTCGCAACAGATGATAGTCTTCTGCATCTTTCTCTGTCCAGAGACAGCAGGGAGATGGACTGATTCAAGTGAAACTCAGTGACCACCTTCAGTAAAAAGGAAGGAACAGTAGACAGCTGCATAACTCCTGGAGTCGCCCAAAGGAAATGTTCATGGCAAGATAAGGCTTGGAGTTCAGAAACCCTACGTGCAGAGCAAATTGTCACAAGGAACCCCATTTTCAAGGTCAGTAAACTCAAGGACAGGATACACAGTGGTCTTAAACGTAGGACCTGCCAAGAAATCCAATACCAAATTAAGACTCCAAAGGGGAACCAGAAACCGCAAGGGAGGGTGAAAATGGTTCACTCTCCCTTTCAGAAAATGGGCCACATCAGGCTGAGCCTTGAAAACAGGCAACAGCTGCTACTTGCACCTTCAAGGAACTGAGAGCCAAGCCTTTTTTCAAGCCATCCTGCAAAAATTCCAAAAGGAGTGGAATCTTGACTAAGGAAGAGCACCTCGATCCTCATACCTCAAACACTCTCCAAACCCACAGATAAGCCAAGGAAGTGGAGAACATTCTAGCTCTCAGTAAGGTAGAAATCACCGCCACAGAGCATTCCTGCTTCAGCAAGTGAGCCCTTTCAAGAGCCATACTGTAAGACAAAATAGAGTCTGATCTTCATGAAGGACGGATCCCTGCCACAACAGGGTCCTGTGCTCTGTAAGTTGAAGAGGCAAATCCACCAGGAGCCTCCACAAATCTGCATATGATTTCCCAGGCCAGTCTGGAATACCATCTCACTGTGGCACTTGATCCTCTCAACCAATATTCCTAACGTGGGCCATGGAGGAAAGGCATACAGTAACTTGTCTTCTGGCCACTCCTGCACTAGGGCATCGATCCCCAGTGACTTTGGATCTCTCCTGCGGCTGAAGAACCGTGAAACTTTTGCATTGTGCGAAGTTGCCAGGAGGTCTAGGAATGGAAAACCCCAGCAGTCCAGAATCAGCTGAAACACCTCATCTGACAATGCCCACTCTTCTGAATCCAGACACTCCCTGCAATGTGTGAGGCTGAGATCTGGCGATGCACTTCTGCCCATTCCATAAGTTGACCTATTTCCAGTGACAGTTGTTGGTTCTTGGTACTGCCTTGCTGATTGATGTAAGCCACAGTTGTTGCATTGTCAGACATTATTTGAACCGATCACCCCTGTGGCCTGTCGCTGAACTATAAACATGCCAACTGGATCACCCTAACTTCCAGCCGATTGATGTTCCAGAGAGATTCTTCTTCTGCGCTCCTGCCAGTGAGCTCCCCGACCAAGGAGACTCACGTCCTTTGTCAGTACCAGCCAGTCCAGTGAGGTTAGGGAGATTCCCCTCCTTAGATGATCTGCCTGCAGCCACCACTGCAATTGGGAGGAGACTTCCATCGGCAAGTGGAGTTGAATCGAACAGCCCTCACACTGCAGGTTCCAGCGAGATAGCAGCAAGTGCTGCAGAGGAAGCATATGCACCCTTGCCCATGGTACCACTTCCAGGGTTGCTGCCATTAAGCCAAATACCTGCAGCTAAGACCACAGAGGCGTGGAGTGTTCATCAACTGATGGAGCTATACCCGAAACTTCTGATTTCAAGCTTCCGAAGGAAAACCTTGCCCAGCTCATGTCAAACCAAACTCAAAGGTATTCCAATGATGGAGCAGGCTGCTCTTGGCCAGATTCACTACTTAGCTGAACTCCTGTAACAGGGAAATCACCTTGCTAGTCCCCAGGCAGCTTTCTTCCAGCAACTTGGCACAAATCAGCTAGGCATCCAAATGCAGGTGTACTAGGATTCCATCCTTTCTCAACAATGCCGCAGCTACTACAATTACCTTGGAAAAGGTTGTGGGATTGGTGGCCAGACCAAAGCGCAGCATCTGAAACTGAAAGTGGCATCCCAGAACTGCTAACCGCAGGAAGCGTTGATGTTCTAGTCAGATGGAAATCTGGAGATATGCCTCAGACAGATCCAGAGAGGTCAGAAATTCCCTCGCCTGCACAGCTATTATCACAGAGTGCAGTTTTTCCATGCGAAAATGCTTCACTCAGAGAGGACAATTGAGGTTCAGGATGGGACAAAAAGAGCCCTCCTTCTTTGGCACAACGAAATAAATGGAATATTGCCTCATATTTTGTTGAGACATGGACAATGGGATCACAGCCCTCATACTGAGGAGCCTTGCCAATGTACACTCGACTGCCTGCTTCTTCTGCAGGAAGTAGCAGGCAGACTCCATGAACACGTCCTGAGGAACATTGGGAAACTCCATTGCATATCCTTCTCGTATCACCTCCAGGACCCATTGATCGAATGTGATCTTGACCCACCTCTGATAAAAGAGAGGTGTCCCTCTATCTCCTGTTCTCAGGGGTGGATTGGCAAACCTTTAGTGGGAGGCTCGGGAGGTTCCACTACCCGAGCCTGTGCCTCTTCTGGGTTGTCGGGGATGAAAGGACTGAGATCTACTGAAGGGTCAAGTCCTCTGAAAGGTTGCTCCTCTATAGTGTTGAATATGCTTGGATCCCCTACCATGACCTCTCATGTTAAAGGAGCACTGCGCCTGCTTCTTATCCTCCAGCAAACGAAATGGAGATTCACCCAACTTACCTGCCGATTTCTCCAATTCGCTGCCAAACAAAAGTGAGTCGTTAAATGTCAATTTGGTGAGGTTAGCCTTGGAGGTCACATTGACCAACCAATTTCTCAACCATAACTGATACCTGGCCGCTACTATCGAAGCCACCCTTCTGGCTGAAATGCAGACAAATTGCAGCCTGCATCTGGCAAGAAGGCAGCAGCTGGTTCCATAACTGCCCTGGAGTTTACCCCAGAGTCATCAACCTCCTGAAAGAGAAACAAACAAGTGAGCCACCAAGGAACAACAAGAAGTGATCTACAAGGTCATTACCACTGCTTCAAATGCTTGCTTAAGGATACTCTCAATCTTTTTATCATGAGTATCTCTCAAGACCGCTCCTCCTTCTATGGGAAGAGTGATTTACTTGCATATTGCACCCACAGGTACATCTGCCTTTGGAAACGTAAGGGCTTTCTTACCACTGGATCCAGAGGGTACAGGCCTTCTAAAACCTGACCCCCTTTCAAATTGCCTCTGGGGTGCCCCACTCAAGATCAATCAATTCTGGAATAGCCTCTATCACGGGGAAAAACAAGAGGTTTTACGCAAGGAAACCAAAATGGGATTTTGCTTTGGCTCAGACACTGGATCTGCCCTAGGAACTCCAAGCATTTTCAAAGTCTGGGAAATCAGAGCAGGCCATTCATCACTATGAAAGAATCATAACATAGTTCTATATAGTTCTAAATGGGGGGGGGGGGGGATTTCACTATCCTGAAGAGAGTCTGGAGTGGCATCATCTGTGCCATCCGGATCTCTAGCTGGAGGTCTCACTGCTGCTCTAGGAGTACTCTGGCGCTTGACAGAAGGTCCTGGCAAGGATACTACCTGCACCTCTGCTCTGGGAGCATTGGACAGGGCTGGCAACTGCAGGAACTAAGGATGCATCCCCTGAAAAAATGCTACCCATGAAAAAATAGAAGTATCCAGACCAGGTACTACCTGAGGTATACTCACTGAGCTACTTTCCCCTACTGAGGAACCAGTTAGGGGAGTTCAAAAATCAGGTGCCCCACTTGAGTAATCTCTACCCAGACCCACATCCTGCTGGGAAGAACCAGGCTTAGTGACATCAGAGGAAGACAATTCTCCCTGAGCTTCCAAACAGCGCTGGCACAAATTAAAGGGCACTACTGGCTTAGACACCCGAATATGACAAATAGTGCAAAGAGAAAGACGCTTAGGCTCCTTAGGTACGGGTGCCATTATGGCCAACAGTGCATTGAGCGGCGGCCGGAGGCATTTGTCTAGCTGTTAGATTTTTTTTATATGCGCGCTCAACCTAGGCGCCCAAAAATTATGCATCCAACAATTAGGCATCACACACCTAAGTGCCTACCTAGCCATCCTAAAATAAGCGCATAAAAAACTTAAGCACACAATACTACTTGTGCACAGAGGAAGGCAAGCGGCTAGTACAGTGTCAGTTAAAGTGGACACACGGATTACAAGCCCGACTGTGCATCAAAAAACTGGGCACACAACGTGGGGACACAGCTACACGTATATGTTAGAGATGTGAATCGGAACCAGAATCCGGTTCCGATTCACATGTGGGGTTTTTTCATCGGGCCCGATTGCGGTTTTGTTTATCAGCTGCGCCCGAGCTGATAAACAAAAAACCCACCCCTACCCTTTAAAACTAATCCCTTTGCTTTCCCCCCCCCCTCCCCAAAAAAAAACCATTTTACAGGTACCTGGTGGTCCAGTGGGGGTCCTGGGAGCGATCTCCCGCTCTTGGGCTGTCGGCTGCCACTAATCAAAATGGCGCCGATGGCCTTTGCCCTTACCATGTGACAGGGTATCCATGCCATCGGCCGGCCCCTGTCACATGGAGGGAGCACTGGATCGCCGACGCCATCTTTAAAAATGGCGCGGGCCATCCAGTGCTCCTACCATGTGACAGGGGCCGGCCAATGGCGCGGATACCCTGTCACATGGCAAGGGCAAAGGGCCATTGGCGCCATTTTGATTAGTGGCAGCTGATGGCCCGGCAGCGGGAGATCGCTCCCAGGACCCCCACTGGACCACCAGGTACCTGTAAAATGTTTTTGGGGGGATCAGGAGGGTGGGGGAAGCAAAAGGATTAGTTTTAAAGAGTCAGGGTGGGTTTAGGGGTTATTTTTGTGTGCCGTTTTTCCTGCCCTCCTCCAAAACGATAAGAGAACCCCCACGATCAATATCGTGGGGTTTTCCTATCGTTTCGGGGGAACGATTTTGAAAATATCGACAATATTTTCAATCGTCCGAAGCCAGATTCACATCCCTAGTATATGTCGGACCAACAATCCTGTAGAGGGCAGCCTTAAAAAGCATGTGAAATGCCGTTGCAGCCTACCATGCAGCATGCAGTGAAAAGCTTTGGAGAAGAGAGCCTACCCTAAGGAGGCTGCTCAACCCACTAGGTTGCCCATGGCCCTTGACCTCCCACGGAGCGAGACAAAACATCGGAATGGCACACTGAGCATGGACACTAGGGGAAGGAGGAAGCCCTATACAGCAAAAACCTCCTTCTAGGTCTCTGTCCTTTTTTTTTTTTTTTTTTTATCAGAGCTCAGCCTTACTTGGCTGAGTACAGAGACGGTCTCTGGCTGCAGGGGAAGAGGGCATGTGCCATCTCCACCATGCTCTGCTTCTTGCACCTGCTGCCTTTCTGCTACTCAAGCAGCTATGTCCAAGCTGGCTGAAAGCAGCTAGCAGACCAAGCCACTCGTCTGAGGGACCACAGAAATCACCTCAGAAATTCTCAACTCTGGGAAAGACCATTTGGTATCACCATAGGAGAGTGGGGCAAATTTATTTCCTTAATTCTCCTTTTCTATAAAATGAAGCAATCCCCAGTGAGGAGATGCATGTCCACCATCTGCTGAAGACAGAGATTACTGGCAGGCTGATGTCGCTGCAGGGGTATATGTACTGTGATGTCTGTTTGAGCCATCTCCATCTGGGGGCAGGTGCTTCCTAGTCCACCTCCACGCGTAACATGTTTCTCCCTATCTCCTGTGTTGTCTCTCTGTGTAATACCAAACCACAGCAATTCATAGAAGTTTTAAACCTGATCACCAGAGGTAAAATACAAATTTCCTTGACTCAGAAGCAGAGGGGTAATATTTTCATTTCCTTGATGACTATGAAAATCTTATTCCATTAATAACACAGAGCTATTACTGGTACACTGTTATGAATGAAATGGCATGTTTGGCATCTTTTCTGTGTGTTAACAATTTTGCAAAATGCTATGCATCTTTAGTACATCAACCTCTTTTTCTGCACATATAAATAATGTACAATGGCATTTTTTTCTTGATGGATTCAGTAAGTGTGAAACTAGGCACAAATTTGAGCTTCACTATATCAATTTTTTATTTATAAATTTTCATATTATACAATGCAAAATTATCTGTACAACGGAAATAGGATCTCACATGAAATAATAAGCAAAATGAAGAAAAATGTTCACATTTTGTGAGCGCATCACCTTATAATAAAATACCAATAAATGGGGTGAAATACTAAGAAGAGATAAACATAAGAAAATGTATAAGGAAAAAGGCTTAACATAATAAGCTACCAATCATAACAGTGCATCTCTTGGCTAGTAAGAGAGTTAATTGGCAATTTTTTGGTATCTAAAAGGACCCTTAATTGAGCAGGAACAAAAAATACATAACCTACATTTTGAAATTTTATAATGCACTTGCAAGGATAGCAAAATGTAAAGGATGCTCCAGCTGCCAATGTTTCTTGTCTGAGAGAAAGAAAACCACATATTCTGTCTTGTGTAGAATGTGAAATATCTGGGTAAATTCTGACAACCTGGCCATGAAATAAAAAATGAATATTACACACAAAACTTCCATGAATTTCCCTTTATCTTGCTCAATAACAAAAGAAGCCAAAATAGTACAATGTTCAATCACTTCAGGTCCTGAAGTTTCCAGAAGAGCATCACATTGAAAAGATCTGAACCAGCTGGAGACGGACCAGACACAAATGCAGAGGGGAGGAAGGCAGGAAGAAGACTTTACTGACAGAAGGAACTTGAACTTCAGGAATGGGCAACATTTCAAGAAAATACTTTCTCAAAGTAAAGAAGGAAAGTTAACTTCCCCATAATTTGGGGGAAGTTACCTAATCCTAAATTTAAATGCCTGTTCCAATTTTCAATTGCTTCTATTCTATGGGATAAAGTAAGACTGTCTTTTGCAACAGAAGCCTCAAAAGAATGAAGGTCTTTAATGTCAGATTCCATAGACTGGATTTTAGTGTGAATACCCATTATCTTTTCCTCATGATTTTAACTTCATGCTCTAAATGTATAGATAGTGAATCAGCCTTAGCAGTGCATTCCTTTATGGAGATGCCAAGACTTGCTGTCAGATCCCATAGCACCTCCAAAGTTACTATGCCTGGCTTAACTGAAGATAGCTGACACTCACCCAGAAGAAAGAGTTGGCGTGGTGGGAGAAATTGAATCTGAAGATTCTCCACATCTACGCCGCTCACAGAAGGTAAACCAGAAGAAAATAACAATGAAACAGCATTATTCAAGTGTCCCAACTCCAGCACTGTAATGAGTCCTCCCCACTCCAACAGCATATTCCTGCAGGACCCTCTTCCTCCAATTCAGTTGTGAAATCATCCTGCAGTGACGGAGATGACACACGATTCTGCCCTCCTCTCAGCCAGAGGTAGATGCACATCCAGAGGGCTGAGGGAAACCTCTTCCCCTGGCGAATGCATGGCTCCCTCAATGCAGTTTGCAATAGGGAAATCCCCCCCCAGCATGGGTAGCTTGGAGGACATGAAAGAGGTAATCAGTTACTGACTGTCCAGGGTAGAGGGGTTAGATGGAAAGACCCCTCACCTTTCCTTTCCATTTCAGTGGCATTAAGGAAACAATAACCAAGAAACCAAGGAAGGACAAAAAAGAAGCCTTAACTGTTTTCCACCTATTTCTTTAAAAAGTACTTCTTTACAAAGCAAATGTTACATGTGCCAGTGACTGGAGCAATATGGATCCAAAGTTCCTGTAGTTCAAGTTCACATTTAGAAAAGTAATTATAGTTTCAAAACAGTATTGCAGTGTCATAAAAAAGGAGTGGATATGAGTTGCACATTAGCATTCCTCAGTTTAATGAATGTCAAACATTTTGACGCATACCTTTTTCTACACCATGAGTAATTTAAATAATAATGTACATAATTTATTTAGAAGACAGTACAATAATTGAGAGTGAAACATTTTTATAACAGTTTTGACTAAAACCAGAGTGGTTTTGTGAAACAATCTGAAAGCCATTTTTCCAGCGTGTAGATGTTATCGAAACTGGACAGTCAGTAACTGAGGAGTTTTGGTTGCTTTGTCTTCAAGCCGCTTTTGCTTGGAAGTAGGGATTGTACTCCAGTCCACAAACGAAAACTGCATGATGGATCTTTGCATCGCTTTCCAGAAAACAGCATCTTCTGGATTATCTAAGAATATGCTGCAAAAATGTACATAACATCATGGAAGAATTTCATTACTAATCCAGGAAGAATACAAAACATACCAGCCACAGTACCCAACAGTCAAGGCGTTTTCATGAGGAAAGCGTCCTGTGCAAATATATCTTACTGGTTCCATCTTTTTAATCATGACACAACAAACATTTGAAGAAGCCAACATCAACTTATAATAGCAATCATTTCTTCCACACTGTGTATTTAATTACTATTAATATCCTATCAGGGTTAATTCAAAGTAAATATTTTGAAGGTGGTGGATGCAATTACTGCATAACACAGCATAATGAGAAAGTAATATGACAAGGATAACATACTCAGAAATTGGTATATTTGTAAGGTACATATGGTAGAGTCAAGGCATATTCAATTCTTCTGTTGAAAGGAGCGTTATTTAAAGATTACAAGCACTTTCAAATTGTGCTGCATAGAGAAAGTATTTATAGGTAGATTTTAAAAGGTGCATGTGCGCATCCATGTGCGTGCACACATGGACATGCCGATTTTATAATAGATGCACGCTGGCGTGCGCATGCGCGCCGGATTTTATAATCCGCATGTGCAGGCGGCACGCGCAGGGAGGCCTAATTTTAGAAAAGTATGTGCGGCGACGAGATTGGGCCTCTCCCAGTCCACTCCAATTAAGGAGTTTCCCTAACCCCCTACCCATACTCCCTCCTTCTTTCCCTCTCCTCCCCACCCCCTAAACCTTTTTGCTTACCTTTCATTTTTTTTTGCTTACTGCTCCGTTGGAGCAGAAGCAACTAGCGCGCACCAACCTTCTGCTGGCGCAGAAGGTTGGTGCTTCCCCGGCACAGCGCAAATAGCTGCTGTACCGGCTGCCTCCAGCCCCACCTCTCCCCGCCCTTTTGCATGTAACAGGGGTTATGCGCGTGGCTGGGCCCCTTTGAAAATGCACGCGGTGCACGCAAGGACCAGCCCCGCACGTAACACCATTTTTATGCGCACAGCATTTTTTAAATCTACCTGTTAATGTGATTCTGTAAATCCTTGAATTGTATGAAAACAATGTAGTGGACCTGCCTTTCTAGGAAAGTCAATCAAAATGTTCTTAACAAATTACTTACCTATGTAGGTTATTCACAAATTCACGGTTACCTATAACATGAATTTTGAAAAACAGTATTATATGACTAGAAATTGATTTGCACTAAGTAATCTTACTACTAATTGATTACCTTCAATGTAAAATTGAATTAAATGACTAAAAGTATCGTTAAAAAATATATTGTAGTAGAGTATGTATTTCCTTTTGTCTGAAATGTTATACAATTACAGATAAGTTGAAGATAATAGAATGTATAACAGTAGTTCTAGATCAATAGTTTTGCATGTAACAATTTTTTCTTCACAACTTGAAGCTAATCATAGAGACAAACAAAATGGACTAGTAGATTTTCTATATAGCAAATATATTGGCTATAGTGTAAGACTCAGCCCAAGGGTTACAAAGAGATTTGATTCAGAAGAAGAGACAAAAAGATTATCTAAGAAAGGAATCTACATAGGATGGACTTTGTCAGGAAGTCATTCCCCAGTTCCCCAAAACAATCTAAACTTCACATGAAAAACAGACAAAAAGATATAGGTGTGATGGAGAAGGTACAGAGAAGAGCAACCAAAATGATAAAGGGGATGGAACAGCTCTCCTATGAGGAAAGACTAAAGAGGTTAGGACTTTTCAGCTTGGAGAAGAGGCAGATAAGGGGAGATATGATAGAGGTGTTTAAAATCATGAGAGGTATAGAACGGGTAAATGTGAATTGGTTATTTACTCTTTCGGATAATAGAAGGACTAGGGGACATTCCATGAAGTTAGCATGTGGCACATTTAAAACCAATCGGAGAAAGTTCTTTTTCACTCAACGCACAATTAAACTATGGAATTTGTTGCCAGGGGATGTGGTTAGTGCAGTTAGTGTAGCTGTGTTTAAAAAAAGGATTGGATAAGATCTTGGAGGAGAAGTCCATTACCTGCTATTAATTAAGTTGACTTAGAAAATAGCCAAAGCTATTACTAGCAACAGTAACATGGAATAGACTTAGTTTTTGGGAACTTGCCAGGTTCTTATGGCCTGAATTGGCCACTGTTGGAGACAGGATGCTGGGCTTGATGGACCCTTGGTCTGACCCAGTATGGCATGTTCTTATTTTCTTAAATGACTTGACAATGATTATACGATGGAGTACACGAGTGCTGTCTAGATTGGAGCAGGTGTGGGATGGTAAGGAGCTGGTTCCTTTTGCTAATCTACAACAATACTCTAACTACTGGAGACCGATTCTTGTATATCCTTTTTGCCTATTTTTTTGTAGGAAAAAGATAGGGATGGAATTTAAGAAGGGCAAATCACTGCTTGAACATTTTTGTGATCAAGTAGATAAATTCAAGAGGCATATCTTGAAAATCTATGTAATTTTGAATGCTCACTTGAAATTAAAGCCAACACAACAAAAAGCATGGGAGAGTGATTTAGGGCAGTGGTCCCCAACCCTGTTCTGGGGGCCCACCAGCCAGTTGAGTTTTCAGGATATCCACAATGAATATGCATGTGAGAAAATTTGCATGCACTGCCTCCATAACATGCAAATTTTCTCTCATGCATATTCATTGTGGATATCCTGAAAACCCAACTGGCTGGTGGGCCCCCAGGTCAGGATTGGGGACCACTGATTTAGGGGAATCATTTGATAAGATTAACATGAAACAGTTGTCCCATTCAATCAGCAGGAGTTCTATTTCCTCAAACTTAAAAGAATATGGATATAAAGTACTTTACAGGTAGTACCTAACCCCACATGACTCCATAAAATATTTCTCTCTCTAAATGAAGGGTGTTGGAAAGGATGTGGAGGGGTGGGAACCTTCTTTCATATGTGGTGGGAATGCCCAGAGATATGAAAACTTTGGAAGGGGGTAATTTGCCCATTTGTAGCTATGACGGGGCCACTGTAGCTAAGGATCCTAAGGTTCTCCTATGGGAAGGTATGTTCTCCTAGGTGAAGGAATGTTTGCAGAGACTGATAGTGTAGTTTGCCATCACAATGAGATACAAAATAGCATATTGCTGGCGTAGAGCGACAGTCCCATCCCTTGCCGATGTTTGTTTGTACCAAAACTGAGAGACTGTATTATATGGGGAAACCTACGGCTTTCAAAAACGATAACATAGCTGGATTTCAAAAAGTATGGGGCCCATACATGCAGTGGTTAAGTAAACAATAGTGACTAGAGCCCTTGAATAGTGGTGGGATAATGCCTTTTTCTTGAAATGTTGAGATTCCTCATTGGTGGTGAGTTAAGGTAATTTTTTTCCTCTCTTCTTTGTCATACTTCTCTGTTTTACTTCATATTGGACTTAGACAAGGAGAGGAGTGGAGGATGTGGTGGAAAAGGGGGAAGAAACTTTTGGAAATGTCAGAACTACAAGTTGGGGGTATGGTAGCCACTAGTTTATAGTTGATTGTATTGTATTATAAAGAGTTAGTAACTTATGAGATTATACACAGGTGATACTCCTCCATATGACATGATGCAAGGTATGTTTATATGACTTCCCGTTTAATAAAAAGAAATAACAAAAAAAAAAAAACCCACCAGAAAGTTGGCTTCTGGACTGGAGAGCAGGAGCAGTCATGCAGGGTTTTTTTTTTTATGTATAAATGATTCCTGAAATAGGAAAGCGGTGGGAAGCTCGAAGAGACCTCATATATTAGATGCCCAAGAACTAGGCTAATAGAAGCTTATAATGGCGTAAGCTTTTCTTTATTTATAATCATCGGTCTCGATGAGCGAAATTAAAGGGGCGCCATATGAAGTATAGCTGCCCCAATTATGCACTTAGAGTCAATTGTACTATGATATTGTACTTAACTTGCGAACTTTAATCTCCGGCATCAAGGTCCAAATGCTGCTAAAGTTGATGGTAAAATGGGAGAAACCGACTTTGATCCGACACGACGTGTTTCGGAGGGAACCTCCTTCCTCAGGGGGCCGGGTGCCACTATTACCTGCTTTTGTCACTAACCGGAGATGCTTGACACTGTTAAGAATGAAATAGATACGGGGGCGCTAGTGAGCAGCGCTAGCGGATGGTCGCATAGGAACTCGTGCTCCCTCCCAAAGCTCCTATTTTGCTCATAATTTGTGGATAACGGGGACTTTTCTTATCTCTAAGCTGGGTGAACGGTTGCCGGATCGGGTGGGATGGCTGCGAGGAAACGAGCTGCCGACTTGAAACAATTTGCCTTCAGCAAAGTGGCGGACATGCTCGTCCAGGAGGATGACGAAGATCAGGCCTGCAGGCCACGGGCTGAATTAGAGGAGCCGGTGGAAGCGGGCCCTGGGACGAGCCCTACGACTGAGCCCGGGTCGGGAGGCCTCCACCCTGACATACCCACCCGCTCGGAAATACGCAATTGGTTTTGTGAGATCCGCGCTGATCTTAAAAGTTATAAGTCGGAGCTCCAGGAACGCATGGGTGAATTGAGGGAAGATTTGAACGCGGTCGGGCACCGCGTGGACGACCTGGACATACGCGCTGATAATCAGAGCGCTAACCTGGACGTTTTGAACCAGCAAAATACCCAATTTCGCCAATCTATGGAGCTGATGGCCGAAAAGCTCGAGGACCTCGAGAACCGCTCTCGGCGCTCCAACATACGGATACGAGGGGTGCCTGAAACCGATACTTATAAGGACAGCATGGCCACTGCGGCGGCCATTTGTAAGGCACTACTGCTTGCAGCTAAGTCCGCTCCGAGCGAAGGGAGGGCAGACGTGGTTATTGACCTGGAGCGGGCTCATAGAGCTTTGGGCCAACGGCGGGATAATCAGCCTAGGGATCTCGTGCTTAAATTTCTGAGCTATCGGCAGAAGGAGGAAGTAATGACTGCGGCCCGATCTCTCCCCAATTGGACTTGGGAAAATAACACCATTACTGTCTTTAGTGATTTGGCTTCCTCCACACTTCAAAAGCGCTACTTACTCCGGGAAGTGACTGGGGCCCTAAGGAGTGCTGGGATCAAATATAGGTGGGCCTTCCCTTTTGCCCTACAGTTTCAGCACAAAGGGACTACCTATCGACTCAAAACGCTAGAAGACTCCGTGCAAGTTTTTCAGGAGGCGGGGCTCGAGATTACATTCACTGCGGACCCGACGGCACATAAGTCAACACGGATGGATGCCACGCCACGCTGGAAGAGACCTGAAGCAGGACGAGGACGCCTTCGCAGACAGCACACGCCGGCCAGCGGGACCCCAGCCGATACAGGATGAGACTTGTTTATATAAGGGTCCATACTTTAATGTTTTACTGTGAGGGTGGTGTGTTCTCTCTAACCATCATTTTTCTTTTTCAGCGCCGCACTGCGGCTGTTCCTGACCGGTTCTGATGCTCTGGTTTCGTGATGGTGGCACTGCCCACTTATATGTGATATTGTTCTACCTAGTTATAGATTGGGCTTCTGGCCTATCACTTTCGTTGTCCACCGTTGTCTACAGTGGCTGTTGTCTGTTGTTCCTTATGGGGAGCTTGGGGGGGGGGGGGGGGAATGCTGACTATCGGCAGGAGCGTTGTTTTTCTGTACCCCATGGGAAAGGGTCCGCGGAGGGTGGCAGCGGACTACACTGATTTCCCACCTTTACTCGAAGGAGTTTACAGGGGATTTAATGACACCTATGTTTGGCTGGGTTCATCGGTTTGGGGGCTGGAGGATTTTCTTTTCCTTTTTTCTTATTGCATCTTGCTGGGTTGGTTTACCAGTTTTCTATATGTCCAGTTTTTACTTTGGCTAGTTTTTATGTCTTTTGTTATCCCTTATGGTTAAAATCGTATCGCTGAATGTCAAGGGACTCAACTCCTATAGGAAGAGATTTCTCCTTAAGCAGGAATTCCAACATCAAAGGGCAGATATCATTTATGTGCAGGAAACGCACCTCAAGAATAGGCATAGCCATTTATTAGCACATCGCACTCACCCACATGTTTATCACGCAGGTTGTGGGGTAGGCAGTAAGTTCACTGGCACAGGGATCCTGCTCGCAGCCACTTTGGTGTTTGAATATATTTCCCATATCGCAGATCCCAACGGGCGTTACCTCCTACTGAAGATCCGGATGGCTAACCGGGTGTACACCCTGGTCACTATCTATGCCCCGAATAAGGATCGTGATGCCTTTTTGACGGCCCTGGGGGGTTTGCTTTTAGAACATGCTGAGGGGCATATCATTTTGGGGGGGGACTTTAACGTTACCTTACAGCAGGAGCTTGACAACTCCCGGATGCAGTCCCACACTTCTCCGGGGCTGCGTAGGCGCCTTAAATCCTTGATCGCTGACTGGTCCTTAATGGACATTTGGAGACATCGCTACCCTCATTCCCGCTCTTATTCTTTTTATTCAGCTCCTCATGACAGCTATTCTCGTATCGATTATTTTTTAATTGATAAAGCCTTAGGCAACCGGGTTCGCAAGACTGAAATTGACGCTATTTCATGGTCGGACCATGCTCCTATTTCGCTTGAAGTAGATATGAGCGATGGCGATCAGGGGGAGCGTTTTTGGCGCCTAAATGAGTCCTTACTCCAGGATGATTCTTTTGTCCAACAGCTCCTACCTCAATTACAGGAATATTTTGATTTAAATTCTGACCCTGAGGTAAATCCTGGTATCATCTGGGATTGTTCTAAGGCTTATGCTCGGGGCCTTTTACTTTCCCGTGCGGCCGCCTGTAAGCGCCAGCGGGAACAAGCTAGGCGTCTTTTGATGCTTAAAATTCAAGAGCTCACCAAGGACCATATGCGCACTCTATCTTCTCATTGCTATCAAAAGTTATTAGCAGCTAAAGCCGAACTTCATAATCTCGATAATGCCCAATTGATGCATGCATTAGATATAACAAAACAGGCCTATTATGAGGGGGGGAATAAGGCTGGGCGGTTCTTGGCCCGCAGCCTTAAAGCCAAACATGCCTCTACTATTATTTCTAAACTTAAGAATGCTAAAGCTGCGATATTAACGGCCTCTACTGACATTAGGGAGGCATTTACTGCTTTCTATGGGCATTTGTATAGCCCTGATGGGTCCATTTCTGCTGATAGCATAGAAGCCTACCTACAGGGAGTTCCCTTACCGAGCCTCACCTCTTCCCAACGGGAAGTGTTGGATGCACCGATCGTGGGAATGGAGGTCCTGGCGGCTATTAAGTCTCTCAAACCTGGAAAGGCGCCCGGCCTTGACGGCCTATCAGGGATCTATTATAAGAAATGTGCTTCTGTCCTTGCAGGGCCTATGGCGCTTTTTTTCAACAGCTTACGAGATGAGGGGAAATTGGCGCCACAAGCGAATGTTGCGGGTATTACTGTCTTGGCTAAACCAGGGCGGGATCCCACGCAATGCTCCTCTTATAGGCCCATCTCCCTCATCAATGTTGACCTCAAGCTTCTGGCCCGCATCCTGGCGCTCCGTTTAAATCGGTATCTCCCGGATTTAGTTCATAGCGACCAGGTGGGCTTTGTCCCGCACCGCATGGCGGCCGATAATATCAGGAAGGTGCTGGATCTTATATGGTGGGTCCATAAGCGGAAAGAGCCGGCAGTTCTGCTCTCACTGGATGCAGAGAAAGCTTTTGACCTGGTCCATTGGCCTTTTCTGTTTATGACATTACGGAGGATGGACATTGGGCCGGGTTTCTGTCAATGGATCCAGCGTTTATACGACCATCCTCGGGCGAGGGTGAAGGTGAATAATGGCTATGGCCCTGCTTTTGAAATTGGCCGGGGCACTAGACAGGGCTGCCCTCTTTCTCCCCTTCTATTTGCTTTATATTTAGAACCCCTTGCCACCACGATCCGCAATTCCCTGGATATTAAGGGTGTCGAGTTAGGAGCAGCTCAGTATAAATTATCCTTGTTTGCAGACGATGTACTATTAATGCTGACTGAACCCCGATCGTCCCTGAAGGGGACCATTCGGGAATTGGACTGTTATAGTGCAGTTTCCGGTTTGAAAATCAACTTTGATAAATCAGAGCTGCTAAATATTAATCTGGGTCCTGATGAGGTACATGCCTTGAGGGGTCAGTTCCCGTTCAAATGGGCTGCCAATCATATTAAGTATTTGGGTGTCAGAATATCCTCCCAGCTCCCCGACTTATATCGATTGAATTATCAGCCCCTTCTTGATAAGATATTTACTGACTTGAGTCGTTGGAACAGAGGGCTGTATTCCTGGTTGGGCAGGATTGCTATTATTAAAATGAATATATTGCCTAAATTTCTTTATTTGTTCTCCTCCCTTCCTGTGTACCTCTCTCCTCCACTCCTCCGCACTTGGCAAAAGCGCATTTTTTATTTCATTTGGCGCCGGCGCCCTCCTCGGCTTGCTAGGGCGATTCTTTACTTGCCTAAACCACAGGGGGGCTTGGGAGTACCTAATATCCTCTGGTACTACCGCGCTGCGCAACTTAAGGCCCTAGTAGATTTTCACCGCTTGCGCTCCCCTAAGCAATGGGTGCACATAGAGCAAGCCATGGTGGGCCCCATGGCCCTTACAGCTATGCCGTGGCAACCTCGGCCTACTTGGCGACCTGTACGATGTATACCTTGGGCCCTGGATACCACTCTGCGCATTTGGCGCCAGTCTCGTATATCATTGGTTGGGGATTATCGGTATTTTTATCAGTCGTCCCTCGCTCATAATGTGCAGTTTGCTCCAGGGCACTCGTCTCCTCACTTCCAGCTATGGAAGGAAAGGGGCATCCTCACTTTTGGTCACCTTTTCTCTCCAGAGGGTTTACTCACTTTAGACCAGCTATCAGTTAAGCATAGCCTCCCCTCACTCAATTTTCTTGTGTATGCCCAGGTTGTGCATTTCATTAAGGCTCTGAAGGGCAATAATTCTATACGCCCGGGTCGCTCTCTGTTTGAAACTTACTGTACTTGTAGCGACATGCTTAAGGGAGTAACCTCAAAATTGTACCAAATGTTTTTTCAATTGGGGATCGGCCAGTGCTCTTTCGTTTCCCAATGGGAGGATGATTTGCAGTTGCAGTTGGGTGACGAGGGATGGACTGCGGTGCTGCTGTCGGCCAAGCGCTGTTCGATATCGGCACAATTACAGGAAAATTGTTTTAAAATGATCTATCGTTGGTATTACACCCCTGATAGACTTCATAAGTTTTATTCCCAATTGGGCGACCATTGTTGGCGTAATTGTGGCCAGCCAGGCACATACCTGCATATATGGTGGTCTTGCCCCACGCTGGCAGGGCTGTGGCAGGAGGTTTTCACTTGGCTTAATACACTTTTGGCCATTACTGTCTCACCCACGGCGGCAATTGCGCTGTTACATATTTTCCCTGATGCCATCCCTCATTTGTATTGGCGCTTCTGCGCTCAGTTGTTCATTGCCTCTCGTAGCCTTATTGCTACCTGTTGGAAATCTGCCCGAGTGCCCACACTACCGGAGATTCAGGAGAAACTCCACCATTATTATAAATTAGCTTCTCTGACTGCTACTAAGCATCACCGTCTGCCAGCTTTCACTAAGGCTTGGCAACCTTTTATTACCTTTTTGGCTGGCTCCTAGCTGCGACCCATTGCTCTGGCATGTGCCTGGGTGTGTGTGTTTTTTTCTTCTGCTGCATACATGTGGCGGTTGTGCTCAGCATTCTTAGTGGCTACAGAATGTAGGAGCTCCCTTGCATTAATTTCTTTTCTTTTTTCTTAATTATCGTTTTTCCCTGCTCTATGCGATTATGCTGGATATTTGTATTTGTATTTGTTTTAGTTTCTAGATGGTACTGGTTATTCCACCTGATGTTTTGCTGTGTCTAACTTTTCTTTCACAGTTTACTGCCTCGAACCGATGGATTCTTTGCTTGGACTTTTTGCTTGGACTGTAACTCTCTCGTGGGGGGAGGGGTGGGGGGGGAGTATGCTGTTTGTTTTCTTGCTGGTTACACGTTTGTATGGCTGTCATGATCAACGAGCTTCGGCCTTGTGTGTTATACAGCTAATAAAAATTGTCAAATTAAAAAAAAAAAAAAAAAAAAAGAATGAAATAGATACAAGAGAACAAGTGCATAGTAAAAACCCGCCGCAAGGGAGAGACGGCAGTATCAATGGAAAGAATTTTTGACGTCCTTATTAGAATTAGTTCTATTCAAGAACTATTTTTCTTATCAGCAAGAATATTTTTTGCAAGTCCATGGGGTAGCAATGGGGTCACCAGTAGCCCCAGACATTGCCAACTTATATGTTTCCCATTTCGAAGAAACAATTTTATATCCATCGTCTTTCTTTAAATCCATCACCCAATGGTCTAGATACATAGATGACATCTTTTTTATCTGGAATGACTCAGAACATCAATTATCTGTATTTCTTCAATGGTTAAATTCACCATGACGTTTGATAAAGAGCAGTTATCTTTTTTGGACATTCTTATTTCCAAAGTAGCAGGTACAATACAAACAACTCGTTTTAGGAAACCTACAGATCGTAATAATTTTTTAAAATTTGAAAGTCATCACCCACGGAGATTCAAGGAAGGCCTACCTGTGGGACAATTTTTCCGCATTCGCAGGATTTGTTCCGATCAGCAAGGTTTCCTACATCAAAGTGCAATCCTAAGTGATAGGTTCAAGGAGAGGGGATACCCAACAGCAACAATCAAAAGGGCTTTCAAAAGAGCCAAGTTTTCTCCACGAGATTCCCTATTACAATATAGGAGTCGCAAACAGACGTCACAAACAGTATGTGTACTAGAACATACGAATCTTACACAACAAATCCGGCAGTCTATTCAGCGTAATTGGCATGTCCTTAGTCCACATCAGATCTTCCATTCTCCACCCATGTTTGCATACAGCAGAGGGGTTAATATCAAACAACAAGTAGTACGTGCCACTCAACATTTGGATATCACTCCCAGCCCCCTGGGTCAGACACAGTGCGGGAATTGCAGCTTTTGTACCCTAGCCATCACTGGCGTTGAATGGCAAGACCCCAATACCCAGATTCGAATTATACGGCGACAAGCTGTCCACTGTAACTCTGATTTTGTGGTATATGGACTCATTTGCCCTTGCCAAAAAATTTATGTGGGCAGAACTACACGTAAAATTAAAGTCCAGTTAATTGAACACCGTAGCCGTATTAAGAACTTAGATGTCAAGGCCCCCATGGTACAACATTGTGTCACTCATCAACATAAATTTGAACAATTCCAGTGGTTGATTATTGAACAAATCGCACAATCCTGGAGGGGGGGGAGACAGACTCTCCACATTAAATTTGAAGGAACATCAATGGATCTACCGTTTACAATCTGTGGAACCGCGGGGCCTCAACGAGAAAATAGAGTGGTACACTCTCATTTAGACTTTGCCAATATTGATTGCCTTTTTGTTTTGTTTTTTTTTCTCCCCCCTTTTTAAAAATGGCAGACAGTGACGACATTATCCACACAAGGATAGGTTTGGGTATACTCTCGGTCAACTGCTTTCAAGATGGCCTCCTCCCACGTCATTTCCCTTTTATGGATAGCTGCACCATGGGGAATCCCTAAATCGAAATTTTTTCAAAATGGCTGCTGATGTCGTCATTTCCCTTTTATGGACAGCCCCTGTCCTAAAATGGCTCCGACTGTGACGTAAGTGCCCTTATTTGGACACACCCATATCCTTGGCGCCTTTTTTGTCTTTATAGGTCAGCGTTCAGACGTCTCTCGCTGCCGATAGTACATTCACGGTCCAGCGAGCGACTCCAGCATCGCGACGAGGTAATATATATATGCAAGGTTTCCTGTCTCAAAACACCAAACGTAAGGTCTTTGTACTTTATTATGCGTTGTTTTATCTGTAGAATCATACAGAGACGCCTCCGGGCGCAACAAACTGAGTCAACACTTCGTACACAGTAAGTGTTCTTTCCATTGATACTGCCGTCTCTCCCTTGCGGCGGGTTTTTACTATGCACTTGTTCTCTTGTATCTATTTCATTCTTAACAGTGTCAAGCATCTCCGGTTAGTGACAAAAGCAGGTAATAGTGGCACCCGGCCCCCTGAGGAAGGAGGTTCCCTTCGAAACACGTCGTGTCGGATCAAAGTCGGTTTCTCCCATTTTACCATCAACTTTAGCAGCATTTGGACCTTGATGCCGGAGATTAAAGTTCGCAAGTTAAGTACAATATCATAGTACAATTGACTCTAAGTGCATAATTGGGGCAGCTATACTTCATATGGCGCCCCTTTAATTTCGCTCATCGAGACCGATGATTATAAATAAAGAAAAGCTTACGCCATTATAAGCTTCTATTAGACTAGTTCTTGGGCATCTAATATATGAGGTCTCTTCGAGCTTCCCACCGCTTTCCTATTTCAGGAATCATTTATACATTGTTGATTTCACTTATTTCCTGATATTTGTGGATCTATTCATATTTGTATTGATTTGGGTTTTTTTTTATGACAGACATTAGTGCAAATATGATAGGGGCAATGGAAAATGCCACCCCCACTCTTTGGAACTCTCTCCCTCCAGATCTCCGCACAGAAACATCCACACCAAAATTCAAAAAGAAACTAAAAACTTTTCTCTTTCAACAAGCCTACCCTCCCACTACTTCATCCACATGATGTATTAAAACCTATTGTTCCATAGGACTGTTTGATTCTCTTGTAACTATTTTGTACATATAGTTCATATCTATTATAAAACCTGTGTTTTCTATATCTATTGTAATTCCATTATCGCTTATTCTATAGTTACTGTTCTATGAAATGCTCTGCTTACCTTTTGCTTCTTGTAATACCTTTTAATTTTTATAGTTAATGTTCCATGTAAAGGCTCTGCCTACCTTTCTTGAGTTAAATGTACACCGATACGATGTGCAAATGGTTGTCGGTATATAAAAAACGTTAAATTAAATAAATAAAAATGGGGGGTTTTGGGGGATAAGTTGCATTGCCCACTTACTGCACCTGGCAGTACAAGATGCCCTTGATCTGTGGCCCAAGGACCACAGGAATTCAGTTCTGAAGAACCTGATAGAGAGGTGCAGAAAAATACTGGGGCATTTTCATCAAAATGAAGGGTGAGTAGCTTCTTCCTGAGAAGCAGGAAGCATTTGGGATGCCTCATAAGCATCTGATTCAAGATGTTTGCATCTTCTGGGATTCCACCTATAGTATTCTGTAGATGTTAGTGAAGCAGCAGATACCCCTTCATGATCTGTCTCTGGAAACAGAAATAAGCATAGATTTCTCCGTAGGGGCATCTTGACTGAGTGGTGATGAGACATCTATTACAAATCCTGAAGCCCTTCAAGGATGCCTTGGAGGATTTGAGTTCCAGAAGCACCATTGTGGGTGGAGTCATTACAATAGTAAACATTGTGCAAGAAAGGTTAGAGGGTTTCTGTGAGCAAGAAGGAATGGAAACAGAGGTACTGCAGTTTGTGGCCTCTTTGCAGCAGCAGGTGCAAGTGAGACTGAAACCTCTGACAGAAAACAATACTTACATGTTTACACTTGGTGAACCTTGGGTGAAAGGGAAAATCACCCTCCAGCCCCAGCATCTCATATACATAAAAGAAATACTTGCAGCTAGGGTGCATGAACAAGAGTGCCAGTAGCAGAGGCACAATGGGCATGTAGCACAGGAAAGAGTGGCCCCCCAGAAAGTAGTACAAAATGAGCAGTACCCTGTCAGCTACTACTTCCTTCCCCAACTCAATATACCAAAGCTATGTTGACCCCTCAGAACCAATTCTCCTGACATAGGCCATAACTAAAGCAGCTGGCATGAGAGGACCCTCACCCCAACCCAGAAAAGGAGACCCCAGCAAAAATTTCTATGACATGTTATCTAACAGAGCCCATTGAGATGGACACAGATCTGCTTGTTACGATTGTGTGGATCCAATGGAATAGAGTAACAATCTTATCTCGAGCTGGAGACTGAACAGAGCCTAAGAGTAGTGTTGGGCTCGACACCAGTCCAATCCACAATCTAGCAGGGATCAGAGGCGGATGATAAACCAAATCCAAGTCCAGGAAGCAGACAAGGCAAATCCAAAGTTCAGTCCGGGATCGAGGAAGGCAGTAGGCAAGGCAAATCCAAAGTCCAGTTGGGATCAAGACAGGCAGCAGACAAGGCAAATCCAAAATCCAGTCCGGGGTCGAGGCAGGCAGCAGACAAGGCAAACCAAAGTCCAGTCCGGATTAGAGGCAGGTAGCAGGCAAGGCAAATCCAAAGAGCAGTCCGGGATCGAGGCAGGCAGAAAATAAGGCAATCCAAATCCAGCAAGAGTCGAGGAAGAACAAGGAGAACACCAACAGAAAGCGAATGCTAAAGCAGCCCGTTGCCGAGGCAGAGTCATACAGCAGGGACAGTGTTTAAATTCTTAGTGTTCCCACTCTACCGCAGGAACTTCTGGCAGGGATGCCCAGCGTGACGGGGAGAGGAGCCATGATAGAGCACACCTCCCGTTGTGCTCCTCTCAGAGGAAGCTGCTACCGCCGGTCATTGCCATGCCACGGGATCACTGAGGGTAAGCAGCGGCCCGCTCTGTTCTTAACACTGCTGGCTTATTGGACACAATCGGGCCAAGGTGGCTCAACATTATCTTTAATGCCTACCAACAAGCATGCCCAGCAAACATGTCTTCTCAGTGGCAGGTGACATAGTTAGCCCTCATCGTTCAAAGCTGGCACCAGAGTTGATGGAAAAGTTGGTCTTTGAAAATCAATCTGACTTTGCTAGGCTTTCCTGAATTTCTATGCAAGTGGCAATATGACTGAAAGTACCTTGAAAGATTTGCTGCCGCTCTCCCTGGCTGCCATGCCCCTGATCCTATACATTAGGGGTCTTGCTGCCTCAAGGCTTGGCTGCCATACCCCAGAATTTATACCGTGGGGGGGTCTTGCTACCACACCCCAGACTCTACACCTTGTGGTGTTCTTGCCACAGTAGGTGGCTGCTTTGCTCCTCTCTTGGTGTCCTGAAGTATTTATGACATGCTTTTTGCTGCTTTGTCCCTCTATCAATACCTTGCATTTTTTTCTTCCACCTTTGCTGTTTTTTAAGAACATGCCATACTGGGTCAGACCAAGGGTCCAACAAGCCCAGCATCCTGTTTCCTTTAGAGGCCGAACCTGGCAAGTATCCAAAAACTAAGTCTATTATTCCATGCTACTGTTGCTAGTAATAGCAGTGGCTATTTTAGTAATAGTAATCTTTTTGTCCCTTCATGGAGCCTTAGGATGATCATGCCACTCTTGGTTCCATTTTGCCCCTTTTGTGCTGCCTTTGAGGGTTAACGCAACAGTTATCAATGACTTCTTTTGAAGCTTTGGCATATTCTTGACATTCTTGCTGCTTCTTTGCTCCTCCAATGGTGCCACGGAGAATTCTTGTCACTGCTGGTACCCTTTGCCCAGTTACGTTGCTTTAGGCTTTTCATGCCACTTTTGGTGCCACTTTTCCACAGTCTTGGTGTCTTTGAGTTCTCTTCCCCTTATGATATTTTTGTTCTGATATTTTTCTGGTTCTGAAATTTAATTGTGTTTATTATGTATTTATATATTATATTTTATATATTCTCCCAGGTAGTATCTCAATCTACTTATTGAAGTTCCTGTATCCCAGTTATTTGTATTCCTTCTTGTTCCTTGTAACACTCCCATGTGATTTTTAATTTCATTGTAAACCGGTGTGATTTGTATTTTATACAGGAATGTCGGTATATAAAAGTAAAAAATAAATACAAATAAATAAAATGATGATGTCTACCCACAAATTTCATTATAATTAATTAGAAAACCCCAGTTTTGAAGTTCAAAATAGGCTGCATTGCTTACCCTCCCCCCCTTGACTTTAATGGGAAATGAAGGCAATGATAAATTATTTTTTTTTCATTTGAATCTAATGAAATGATTGAAGATGACCTATGCAATGAATGAATGAACCAAAATGAAAATTTTGCGGTTCCAAAATTTCAACATATGCAAACTTCACCCTGGTCTAAGGGTAATTTCAAATTTTGAACTCCCCTCTGGCTCCTGAATCTATTGCTCAGAGACAGACTTATAGGGAACATAGTATTTTATTTATTTATTTATTTATTGTTTTTCTATACCAGCATTCAAGATAAGGATCACATCATGCTGGTTTACATTTAACAGGGGGTGTAAAATGCAAATAAACTAAAACTGTAACATGTGAAGAGAAACTCTGAAGTTACAATAAAACAGGGATGTTCAAAACTGGGAGAAGGAAAGGCTAGAGGAATTTAACGGAAAGAGCAATTGTTTACAAATTTCAAAGAATGTCTGACTGTGGTTGTTGGTGAATTAAGGTTCAGTTGGGTTCTGGAAAGGCTTGCTTAAACAACCACGTCTTAAGCCTTTTTCTGAAAGTTAGAAGGCACGTTTCCTGTCGAAGTATGAATACAAACTCTTTCCTTATAAATTGTCCTCTTGCATATCACTAAAAGTAAAGGAAGGATATGCAAAACTCATGATACTCAGAAAACTAAAACCAATACTAACTCAAAAGGACTTCCGAACAATTCTACAGGCACTAATTTTCTCCAGTATGGATTACTGTAATGCTCTGCTGCTAGGACTACCAAATACAACATTAAGACCACTTCAAATACTTCAGAACACAGCAGCTAGAATACTAACTGGAAAAAGGAGGAGGGACCATATAACCGAAACCCTAGCGGAACTACATTGGTTACCGATTGAACACAGAATTAAATACAAAACCCTATGTACCATCCATAAACTAATTCATGATGAGAAATCAGACTTGCTAAACACAGCATTACGGGTACACGTTCCACACAGAAACCTTCGATCAGCAAATAAAGCACTCCTAACCATTCCTTCAGTAAAAACAGCAAGACTAACCCAAGTGAGGGAAAGGGCCTCATCATTAGCAGGACCCACAATATGGAACACAATGCCTCTAGAGATCAGATTACAAAGTGATCTCAAGGCATTTAAGAAAAGTTTAAAAACATGGCTTTTTAAACAAGCATTTTACAAAGAGACGGGAGAATAGAAATTATTCAGGAATAGACAGATAAGCACCGACACACAGTACTTAGGACGGTACAGTAGAGTAGTCCATGAACTACACATCACAATAAGCATATTGATAACACCACGTATGATAAATTTACCCGTGAAAATATCTTCGGTACACTCTGTCATGACCCACTTCTCTAAATATTATTTTGTCTAATGATATATTGTAACCGTACCTTTGACGGCACCTGTTAGAATGTACTATAGTACACTTTTACCTACATTAAATATGTGCCTACATGTAAACCGTTGCGATGGTATATAACTTAGTGACTGTATAGAAAAGATTTTAAATAAATAAAATAAATAAATATGGCTCCCAGTGAAGATTGTCCTTTAAGGTAAGGCAAGGTGTCCTCAGAATGAGACCTGACAGCTACCAGGCTTGAAGTCAAAATAAATATTAAAAACACCACTCTGGTTTTTAGTAAATGCAGTTAGGATCAAAAGTAACTCTCCAGAGGAGGGAGCCTTAGCCGTCAGCAATTACAGGTGGAATCTAACCCACTTTTCTAAGAGGAGCACTGCTTTGCAATGTCTGCACCAAAAACAAACGTCAGTGCTTTACAGAAAAAAAAATTTTCTGTTCAATTCAAAAGCAAATGTTCAGTTCCCAAAACATACTTTCAGTATGGTTCCGAAAAGCTAACTTTCAATTCAATTCAAAAACAAACTCTCAGCCCAGTCCAAACCCAAGTTTTCAGTTCAGTTCGGACAGCTTTCATTTCAATACTAAAAGCAAACTTTCAATTCAGTTCAGTAAGATAAGCTCTTTCTCCCTGCAGCTCCTTTCTCCCTCACCTTTGGATCAGCACACCTGCAAATATTCACTCTTGTGTGCTGGGAGTCTCTGCTCTCCCTTCTTCGAGACTCCAGTCCCAAGGCCCTCTCTTGTCGCTCATAATCCTCCATCTTGATTTCTCCATCCCTGCCGCCTTTGCTTTATCATAGCACAGCCCTGTTATTTATTAGGAATATCCTGAAAACCAAACCGTTTGTGGCTCTTGATGACCAGAGTTGCCTACCCATTAGCAAAAATGTGAGAAAACCCAAACCTGCTAAATGCTGCAAAGAATAAAGTTTCATGTATTCTTTTATATCACTTATCTCTCATTTGTGAATTACATTCTTTGTGTACTCTGAAAAGGAATTTTACATATTTGCTTTGAAGGCATTCTGAAAATATGATGATATGGACTAGCAATATATCACAGTAGCTAGAGCTCTGTGGCTAGAGACTCTGATCCAAGTCACTTAATCTTCCCATATTCAAACTTACTGTCTAAGGTGGGGTCCCAAAACTTCTCAGAATGACGGGCATCCTGACCATTCAGAGGACCAAGGAGTTTGCAGGGAAGATTCTCCTCAGGGTCTGCTGAATAGGAGATGAATTTTGTACAATTTATTTCAACTTAACACATGCTAGATTTTTTTTTTTTTTTTTAACATTGCTTTTTGCCATCTTTTGCTGCTCTCCTCTCAGCTGCTCTGTAACACTGTGTGACCATTTCCCAGAGAAGTCAGACATCACATTCACATGCTTCTCCTTAGCACTGCTGTTGGGCATAAGTGGGAGGGTAGAGAGGGAAATACTGGGCAGGAGTGAGTATCAACAAAATAAATGAAAATCTTTATTTTCTTGGGTTTTTTAAAAGAATTTCTTTATCCTGTCAGCACTCACCCCTTCATCTCTTTGCCTCGTCATCCATGCACAGCAACAGTATCATTCCCCTTTTCAGCCTTCTTCCTCCACCAAGTAGGCTAATTTTTATCTAGTTCCTACTTCTAGTGGCTCCTGTAGCACTTCTCTCCCCCTTCTTCCTATTCTGCTGTTACTCCTGCATGATGGTCTCTCCACATGGTTCCCTCCAGGTCTATTTTTTTCTCCTCTCCCTCTCTTTCGGTAGTAGTGGCACTTCCTCCCAGGGAAGGGGGAGGGGTAGAGGTGGAAAGAAGCTCTCAGCTCCTATTACCACTATATCTATCTCCCCCTCCACACCCCCTCTCTTATGGTATCTCTTTATGATGTAATTGATGAGCTGCCCCAGGCGGGAGGAGGACAGGAGGAGAAAGATCATCACTAGGGAAGAAAGCTGCTGCCATTTTGATCTAGGCCTTTCTGGGTTGAGATACAGATACTACAATCATGCATATTACTTTGCAGAGTGATGTGTACATTGTCAATAATAAATACCTGAAAGTGACTTTGATTTGTAGGCTTGTGCTGTATTCTTGGATGGTTTTCTAGGGACTAAAATTGTGTCTATTTTTCTTCCAAAAGCTAAAGTCTGAAGAACATGGGCCCTTTCAGGAGTGAAGACATTAACAGCTGCTTCTTTTTCTTTTTCTGTAACTCCTGTTAAATAGAAAGAATAGATATCTTTTTACAATTTGCAATAAAACTTACCTAGAATGAATTTATGAGCTATCCTAATTACACTACATAGATCATATCTTAAAGGGTTTTATGTCAAAATTCAGTCATTGTGTTATTTACTATGGGCTTGATTCACCCAAATCTAAGACTTAGATTTGGGTGAATCAAGCCCATAGTTATTTAGCTATTCTGGTAATTAAAAATAATCATATCTTGTGCTTTAAAAAGTCACTCAAAAGTCCTGTGTATATTGAGAAAATAAATAAACTCTCTTCATATGGGTATTCAGATCAGCGCTTGCTGAGAATTACATGACACATTTTCAACCTCATTACAATATACAGAATCTTATAAGCACTTTAATGATATGTAGTCACTCTCCTGACTTTCAGGCCGATACAGTACGGACGCATAAGAAAAAGTGCGGCAGCGCCGGGCACCCGCGCGTTTGACGCGCACACATTTTGGTTCACAAACCGCGCAATTCAGTATTCAAATTAGACACAAATCCAAACGGCGGCAAATGAGTGTCCAAAGCGTGCCTATGAAGCGGAAGGCGTTCGCAATCCATTTTACTGTATAGAGTGGTATGCAGCGCCTATACAGTATCCATGGTGTGCTGGTACCTGTCATTTCAAATGTCATTCCACCAAGTTAAGTGGATGGTTCTTTTCTACAGACCCTGCATGGACACCGGGGCCGCTGCCCTGAGCATCCAGACGTCCTCTTGTGCAACACTGTGGATTCTCGGGGGTACATAGTTTTACTAGCAGCACATATAAATTGTTTAACAGAACATACATGGATCTGCAACACTGTGGATTCTCAAGTTTGTATTCTTAAATGAGCTATGCGTTCTTAGCTAAGCTTTTACTATTCATAAATGAGCTATGCGTTCTTATTCAAGCGTTTACTACAATCAGCAGCCTCAGGGATGTCTAATTCTAGATGCAGGAGGAAGGCGTCCGTATAGGCGTCCATATAGGCGTCCGCTGGCCCTCCCCCCCCTGAGCCTCAGGATGCCTAGCAGACGCCAGAAGGCGTCCGTAGAAGCGTCCATGTCTCCGCTGGACCCCGGAGCCTCAGGACGCCTAGCAGATGCCGGAAGGCATCCGTATAGGCGTCCATGTCTCCGCTGGACCCCCGGAGCCTCAGGACGCCTAGAAGACGCCGGAGGAAGCCCTGATGCGGCTCCCATCTGTCCGGTGTCCGTAGAGGCGTCCATGTCCGGAGCCTCAGAGACGCCCAGAGATGGATGGTACAGTTGAACACATACATACCTCCTCCGGTCTTGCTGCTGGGTTCTCCGGTTGGCTGGGTTCTCCTTGCTGCTGGGCTCCCCTGTTGGCCTCTCCAATCTGCCTTGTAGAATTCGCTGTTCGAGCATTTCTCATTCTGCTTCTCAACCGAATGAAAAAGATCGCCAAAGCCAATATATGCATGCTATCCGGTCCGAAGCTGACTGAACACCACACTAACGCCAGGGTTAGGGTAGGCGGTAAATATTGAGGTTAAAGACGTGGTAAATAAGCTGGTTAAAAAGGCGATAATTTGGGCGCACGTTACTGTATCGGGGGGAATAGCTAATCCGATCATTAACATATCATATACATGTGGCGGGCGGAAATGGATACGCATCTTTTTCGGCAAGCGCTAAGGACGCGTAAAAGCAGATACTGAATCACGGGTCCGTCTTAGGCGCTCAAAACGTGCATCCAAAGCGGGTTAAAAAACGGGCAACCGCGGCCGCGCTTTACTGTATCGGCCCGTTTGTTAGAATCTGGAACTAGGTAGAAGCAGGGTAATAAGCAGGCTCCAACCATGATGTCAGCTGAACTAAGGGCAGGAAACTGCCCATGCTTAGTCACCATACTGCTTCAGTTATGCTCCAAACATTTGGGTAGCAGACCTCCATAGGAAGCAGTCAAGTGAAAAATACAACTCTTACATTCCTGTTGGTAAAATTACTCATAAATTGAAAGAAGTTAGAGAAAATGTTATACATTAAGTGTGGCCAGCTTGCATTTCCTGAGCTACATGCAGCTCTTTTGTGGTGAAAAGGTGAATCTTCTCCACAGACTTGTAATCCGGACATTGAGTCCTCCCTAACATACACACACTGAGCTCTGCATAGCTCAGCTCTCTGCACACTCTTCTGGTATCACATAGCAAATGAAGTGAGGTCAGCCTTGCTTTCACCATCTATTCCTGGAAGAGCAATAGTACAACACAGAGTACAACACAACTGGCCAGGGGAGGAGGGAATGCCCTGGCTATGCATCCGTCCCTGTTTTTACATCTTGCACTCAGTTAACAGCAAGGTGGAAAACAGCTTGGAATTTTTCAGCATTGTAAGAAGTGTTTTTAAGAATCTATTTTTGAAGCTGGGAAAAAATTTTCCATCATCTCTGGTACATTTTGGAGCTGGAGGAGAATTTGCCTACCCTTATTGGGGAAGGCATTTTGGACCAGGACATAGTGAAGAGCAGGAGGGTGTTGCAACCGTCCCTTCCCGATGGCTTCACTACGCCTACCTTTCTTTCTTTGCACTTCCTCTTGCTGTGGAAGGACGCCTGGCTGCCGCGGCGTCTGCCTGCTGTCCTTTCCGGCGTCCCTGGACTGGCTTGGGCGCTGCCTCCCACCATGTTCTGTTGGTACTTTAGGGCAAGCGCACCGCACGGCTCTCACTCTTATTTCCTACTTGACGCGAACCTCAGGGGCGTCCCCCTGTGATGCCGTCACGCCTCCCGGATATTTAAAGCCTACGATGTTTGCTAGCCTTTGAGTTAGCAAGGGGGGATTCTTATGGATGGGATTCGATCTCCGTACCCAGCTACTCTGCCTCTCTAAGCTTCCATTGGACTCTTAATGCTAACGGGGTACCTGCTCCTAGGGGGCCTCACTTACTTTTCAGGTCGCTATCAGGAAACCGGTTCTCGCTTCTCGAGGGCCCATGTTCCCTGACTCGCTGCCTGCTCCTACCTTCTCTTCTGCCTGGAAGGATTTGCTATCTTCATCACATTGTCTAATAAAAGATCAAGCTATGTGTTTGTATGTCCTGTGCTGAGCCTGACCTGTGGCCCCTCACGGGACTTCCCCCATGGGCGTGGTCAGCTGCCACAGTATCCAAGGGTCCACCCAAACCTCACTAATTATAACACAGGGTTATCAAAAGAGGCACCATGGACAAAGAAACCTATTTTTCTCAATTTGTATTTTTCTCATTTTATTCATGATCTTTGGAATCACTGCCTGCATATTATTTTTCAAACTTAAGTAAAGCAGAGTTGCTTACCTGTAACAGGTGTTCTCACAGGACAGCAGGATGTTAGTCCTCACATGTGGGTGACATCATCAGGATGGAGCCCAATCACGGAACACTTCTGTCAAAGTTTCCAGAACTTTGACTAGCACCACTGAGCATGCCCAGCATGCCACCAAGCAGGGGTCCCCCTTCAGTCTCATTTGTAGTAAGGTACAAGTGAAAAATAAAATAAGAAAAACGGAAACGGACCCAACGCCGCGGAGTGGCGAGCGGGTTTCATGAGGACTAACATCCTGCTCTCCTGTGAGAACATCTGTTACAGGTAAGCAACTCTGCTTTTTCATTGGACAGGCAGGATAGTAGTCCTCACATGTGGGTGATTAGCAAGCTACAGGATGCCCGAATGTCATATAGTCAAAATACGTAACGACGTGCAACAGGCACAACAACTGAGGTCGTTTTGGTGGATTGGGCAGCCTGATCATCTCCCTGGGTGGCATGAAGGAGTTGGGTTATTATATGGGAAACAGGTTACGTAGGACCGATTGGCTGAAGATGGAATCCTGTCTGCCAGCTTTGTCACGACAATAATGAGCTGCAAAAGTATGGAGGGAGCTCCATGTAGCAGCTCTATAGATGGCAGCAAGAGGAACAGAGCGGAGGTGTGCCACTGATGTTGCCATTGCTCTTACAGAGTGTGCTTTAACACGGTCCTGCATAGGAAGACCTGCTTGATGAAAGCAAAAAGAAATGCAATCTGCAAGCCAGATTGAAATGGTCTGTTTGCCTATTGGAGTACCCAATTTGGTTTTATCGAAAGAGACATATAGTTGGGTGGACGACCTGTGGGCTGCAGTACGATCTAAGTAAAAGGCAAGAGCATATTTGTAGTCCAAGGAGTGGAGAACTCGCGCACCTGGATGTGAGTGAGGTCTGGGAAAAAAGGTTGGAAGAGTTATACACTGATTTAAATGAAACTCAGAATCTACTTTTGGTAGGAATTTAGGGTGAGTACAGAGTACTACATGGTCATGAAGGAACCTAGTGTAGGGTGGATATTAACTAGTGCATGTAACTCACTGACCCTGCGAGCGGATGTTATGGCTACTAGAAAGATCACCTTCCAAGTGAGATGGCGAAGCTCGCAGGAATGCAATGGCTCGAAGGGAGGCTTCATAAGTTGTGCTAGAACAACATTAAGGTCCCAGGTAGGAACTGTAGAATGTAGGGGAGGTTTAAGGTGTAGTAAACCTCTCATAAAGCGAGTCACGAGAGGTTGTGCTGATATCGTGGTGTTGTTGATACCTTTGTGATAAGCCGCAATAGCACTAATGTGTACACGAATAGAGGAAGTCTGTAATCCAGATTCCGAAAGATGCCATAGGTAGTCTAGGAATTTTACTACGGAACAGGAAAAAGGGTCCATTTCCTTTTTATCGCACCACAAGGAAAATCTCTTCCATTTTGCATGATATGATCTTCTGGTAGAAGGCTTTCATGAAGCTATGAGGACTTGTGAAACACTGTCTGAAAGGTTTAAAGATTGCAGAGTCAACCTTTCAACATCCAAGCTGTCAGAGACAGTGAATGGAGGTTGGGATGACATAATAGACCGGTGTTCTGTGTTATTAGCATCGGGTCCGTGCCCAGGCGAATGGGTGGTTGAACTGATAGGTCGCAAAGGATGGGAAACCAGACCTGACGTGGCCAGTGAGGGGCTATGAGAATCAGTGTTCCCCTGTCCTGCCGTAACTTCACGAGAGTCTTTCTGATGAGTGGAAGTGGAGGATAAGCATAGAGGAGACCTATTGACCATGAGTGGGCAAAGGCATCCTGTGGTTAGTATAATTTGGGATTGTGGAGGTTGGAAAGGTAGTCCTACAAGATTGGACTCCTGTATCCACCAATTCAGGGAGAGATGTAGCTGATTGGTGACATGGACAATGTGAGACATCTTTTGACTTGACTGGGACCATTGGGATTTTAAAGTCCATTGTGACACTCTCATAGCTAAGCGAGCCAAGGGAGTTGCGTGAACTGTGGATGCCATGTGGCCCAGTAAAGTCAAGAGATGATGAGCCATAATGGTCTGGCGAGACTGTAATGATCTTGCTAGGATGGATAAGGAGTGTGCTCTGGTCCGTGGGAGGAACACTTTTGCCTGGATAGTGTCGCGATCTGCTCCTATGAATGAGATTTTTTGAGATGGAGTCAGATTTGACTTGGGGTAGTTGATAAGAAACCCCAGTGATTGGAGCAGATTGATTGTGTAACGTAGGGACTGAAAAGCTCCCATTTGAGTCGGAGCCCTTATAAGCCAATCTTCCACGTACAGATAGACATGGACATTGGTTTTCCTTAAATGGGCTGCTTCAACTGCCAGGCATTTTGTGAAAACTCTTGGGGCTGATGCAAGCCCGAATGATAGTACACGGGATTGAAAATGGAATTGACCTACTGTGAACCGGAGATATTTGCGATGAGGAGGATATATCGCGATGTGTGCGTAAGCCTCCTTAAGATCCAGAGAGCAAAGCCAATCTGTTCTTTGAATCAGGGGGAGCATGGTACCCAAGGTTATCATTCTGAACTTTTCTTTTTTGAGATATTTGTTTAGGGCACGCAAATCCAAAATAGGACGAATTCCTCCTGATTTTTTTGGAAACAGGAAGTAACGAGAGTAGAACCCTTGACCCCAGTGCTGTCGAGGTACCGGTTCTACAGCATTGGATTGTAGAAGGGTCAAGAATTCTGCTTCGAGGAGCGGGGAATGGACGTTGGAGTTTGTGAGTGGACGGGATAACCCGTACGGCGGTATGGTGAGAAAGTTTAGATGGTATCCTTGGCTTATTACAGTTAGCACCCACTGATCTGTTGTAATGGTGTGCCAGAGATGGGAGGAGGCACAAGCGGCCTCCTACTGGAAAGGCAAGAGAAGGAAGAGATTTGCTGTTGCTCTCTAGAAGAAAGTCAAAAACCCGAAGCCGGGCCTGTCTGCGAGGCTGGTTGGGTTTTTGGCATCATAGTTTGACGAGTCTGGCCTCTTTGTGGAGGTTTAGATTGTTGAGGATGAGATTGAGGTGGATAATATCTTCTCGGTTTATATGTAAACCATCTAGGATCTTGTTTGAAAGATCTCTTTGACGTAGATGGATAATCAGGAGGAAAAGCAGACAGCTGACATAGGGTGTCGTGGTGGTCTTTTAATTGTGCAACTGTTTCTTGGATTTTAGTTCCAAATATGTTGTCACCAGTACATGGGAGGTCTGCAAGATGATCCTGGACCTCTTGTCGTAAGTTGGAGGACTTAAGCCATACCCAACACCGTGCACTGATACCTGCTGCAGAAACCCTGGAGGTGGTGTCGAAGATATCACAAACTGCTCTTATCTCATGCTTGCCAGCATCTAGACCTTTTAGGAGAATGTTGTTAAGTCCTTCCTGGTATTCATCAGGTAGAGATTCAGAATACTCCTGTACTCTCTTCCAGAGATTTCTGGAGAACTGAGTCATATATAATTGGCATGCTGCAATGCGTGCAATAAGCATTGAACCATGGAAGAACATTCGTCTTCTTTACCTGGAGGTGCTGAGGAATGAGGCCTGGACTTTTTAGATTTCTTTTTGGCTGACTCCACAACTACTGACTGGTGAGGTAGTTGAGACTTTTGGAAACCTGGGGCTGATTGTACCAAAGAGATAGCATCAGCTTTCCTATTCACAGGAGGAACTGAGCCAGGATGCTCCCAGTTTTGGTTTAGAAGGTCCAGTAGTACTTCATGGACAGGAACTACCATGACTTCCTTGGGTGCATCTACAAATTGTATCACTTCAAGCATTTTATGCCTGGCATCCTCTTCTGTTTGCAAATTAAAAGGAATTGTCTCAGACATTTCCTTAATAAAATTTGCAAATGTCAAGTCCTCTGGTGAGGAATGTTGATGTTCATCTGGGGGTGAAGGCTGTGAAGGAAGATCATCTGAATCATCAGAGTCAGTAGTATCAACTCTCCATGGATTGTAAGGGTGGTCACCAGCACCTCCAGGGCCTTGAGGTTGAGGTAGAGGTGCAAATCCAGCCGGATCTGGAGGTGGCACCGATGGGATTCGAGGTGGCTTCGATGGAGGCACCGAGGATGGTGAAGTCATCGATGGCATAGGTGTTTTCGAAGGACGGTGCGATGGTACGAAACCTGATGGTCCCGGTGTTGATTCGGGCATTGGCTGATCCGGTTCATCGTCTGAAGATAAAGGTATCGGCATCAATGTCGGTGGCTTTACAAGGGCCGATGGCACGGCTGGAACTAAGGAAGAGCATCGATTTAATGAGTCCAGTCTATTCAGAAGAGGAGCCAGCATCATCAACGTGAGATTGGGCATTGGTATGGGGACCGGTGCTGGTGGAGACTGGAATGATCGTAAAGCCTGAAGCACCACCTCTTGGACAATCCTGTCCAATTCCACCTGAGAAGCCAGCATGGGAGGCACAGCTATTGGGGTGGAGGCTCGGAAGGCATAGCCGGAGACTCTACTGGTGGTGGTGGAGTTCCTTATTCCGGCACCAATACCAGTGGGGAACGCCTCTGTGCCCCGAGTCTAGACGGGGATGGGACCTCGTCTCCTTGGGGCTTTTTGGTTGGTGGCTCCGTCGCCAATGTTGATGGCTTTCCGTTTCGTACATCGGAGGAGACACTTCTTTGATGACGGTGTCAATGTTTCTCTCGATGATCGGTCCGCTGTTTGTCTGGCATCGAAGATGAAGATGTCGATACTTTGAACCAGGAAGAGGAAGGTGAAGGGACATCACCAGTGGATTTTTGCCGTTTAGGCTTCGGTGGTGATGGAGTCTTCGAGGATAGAGGGTTTTGACTCTGTTGGTTTAGTGGAAGTCAATGGAGAAACCTTAAAAAGGAGTTCCATCTTCTCCAAACGGGCCCTGCGGCTTTTTGGAGTCATTTGTAACAGCTTGCACACTGTTGCATGTCATGAACAGGTCCAAGACATAGAAAGCATACATCATGCGGGTCTATGATGGATATTGCGTCCATCGGACACAGACGGCTTCGTCCCACATGCCTCACCTCAATATTCGCTTTCTTGACCAGCCTCGGGAAAATGGTGACCGCCGCGTCTGCTTACCACACTCCCTGGCGTCCCCGGAGCGGCTATGGCAAGGCATTCTGCCATGATTCACCTGAGGGCCTCCTAGGGTGCGCGTGCATCACCCACGTCTTTATTCCAGTGTTGGCGCGAACCTCGGGGGCGTCCCCCTCGAGTGACATCACATCATCCGGGTATTTAGGTTGCCCATTTGCTGACTGACTTTGAGTTAGCAAGGATTGGATTCGTCCAGTCTAAGCTGCTCTGTCGCTTCTTGCTGCTGCTGGAAGTTCTCTCCACCCTCCAGGGTTACACTAACTTGGGTACCCACTCCTCAGGGGCCCTTTGCTTCTTTCCAGGTGCCTATCCAGTATCCAGATACTCGCTCCTCGAGGGCCTGAGTTGTCTACCTTGGTGCCTGCTACCAATACTTCTATCTGCTGGGAACTCTACCAATACAGCTACAAGAGTGTGAGTAATCTAACATCTACCAGTCTGTCTCACCTACAGCTCCTCATTGAAGACCTGCATCGGAGCTCCCATTGTGGGACGGGTCTCCTCAGCCGAAGACACCAGACTATTGCGGGACACTTGCGGAACCCGGTGGCCATGATTTTGAAAAGAAAATGGTTGCGCGATTGATTACCCTCAAATACCATGAGGAAAAATCTCCGGGAACCAGAGAATTTTCCTCATGTTCCGACTGAACAAATGACGGGAATTAACTTACCGGCGTCGACGGTGGTCGGGATCGGGAAAAATATATGAAATTTGAATTTTAAGTTCCGTGAGGAAAATTTGTGAGGTAAACTCACAGAGCTCCAGAATCCGCGAGGTTACTGTTGCGCAGAAAAAAAGAGACTGAAGGGGGACCCCTGCTGGGTGCAGGGTTGGTGGCATGCTGGGCATGCTCCGTAGTGTCAGTCAAAGTTCTGGAAACTTTGACAGAAGTGTTCCGTGATTGGGCTCCATCCTGATGATGAGAACTACCATCCTGCTTGTCCTGTGAGAAAACTTATTATTTGAACACCAACCTTTGGACGCTGAGCCTTTTATTCAAGTGTGCCCTTTTGGATTGTCTGATTCCCTCTCTGTGAATAATGAGCTAAGTGTGACTTCGCTGTATATCCTGGGTACCCAACCACAGTACTTAGGGCCCCCGAGGCTTAGGCCTCCTCCTTGCTGGAGAATCCCGGCCCCCAGGGCTGAAGTTTGGCATAAGAGTGTTTTAGAGATTCAGGAAATTAAAGACAGCCCTGGGACTTCGCTGTAGCCCCTACATCAAGGACCCTCCACTAGAGAGTGGGTTATATAAGTGTACCTTAAAAAATGTTATAGGATAGTATTATACAAGATGGTATTAAATGCAATGGCAGCACACAATGAACTGAGACTTTATTAGCACAGCCTAATAAAAGACTGAGACAAAGCAATTTCAACATTGCTAATAAATCTTGCTGATCAATTGGATAGCACAAAGGCCTCCCTAAATAACAAAGTTTTTAAATCCCTCCTAAATACCTGAGTATCTGTCAGAGTCCGCAGTTGCGCAGTCAAAGAATTCCATAGCAATGGACCAGTGACTGAAAACTTTGTTCGCATGTTTCCACTAAATGTATAAGACATGGAAAAGATACCTCTAGAAGGCCCTGGTGAGCAGATTTCAAGGCTTGAGATGGAGAGTAAGTCCTTAGTATTGAACTAATCCATGGTGATGGGACATAATTCAACAACTTTTAGGTGAGCATTGACAATTTGTACTTAATCCGCCATTGGACAGGGAGCCAATTGGGAATAGGATCAGTGTGATATCATCTCTTATGCTTGATTTTGCAGGGGGTCTTGGAATTCCATATCATATAGATAGCAGCAGGTAAAAGTGGGGCAAGCTGCTGGGTAAGCCTTCTCTTCATTGCATTGAAGGTTATAGTATACAAGGCTTCTGAATATTAGTTCAGAAGTGAATCATCCAACAAGAAAATTGGGACTATCGATTTTAACTGATAGACATCACTATCTGACTTCCTCTGCTCTTTTTGCCACTTCAGGCTGCCAGGGCTGTGCTTGGTTGAGAAACAGAATCCTACAGGGAGCTGGCACTTTGGCCTTAGCAGCTTCAGCAGAGGCTGCAGTGGGAAAGGCATCCTGGCTGCCAAGCAGAGCTTGTTGAAGGTTCAATGGTTTGGGTGCCACTTCCTCTAGCAGGCGGAGCAGTAAAGCATGTTGCACTGCTTGCACAGCATATCTGCTGCCACTGGGTGGCTCAAACTTTTGTTGCAGAGCCAATTGCCTTAAATGATTGCTGCTGTTTGGTTCATACTGAACTGGAACTTTTACCATTCCTATATTTGCGGGAACTAAACAGGCTCAAATTCAGTGTGATCAGTGCAATTTAACATGATCAACTGTGTACTAGCTTTTTTGCTGCCCTGTACGAACAATCACTGGGGTAGATTTTCAAAAGGTTATATGAGTAACCCCGAAAACCTGCCTCTGCATGCGCTGAACCTATTTTGCATAGGTTCAGCGGCGCGCGCAAGCCCCAGGACGCGCATATGTCCCGGGGCTTTGAAAAAGGGGCGGGGTCATGGGCGTGGTGCCGATCCGGGGGCGGGACCGAGGACTCTAGCACAGCGGCTGTGCCGGGGGACGGCGCGCCAGCAGCTGGCCGGTGCGCACAAGATACGCCTGACAAAGGCAGGCGTAAAAAGTTTAACAAGGTAGGGGAGGATTTAGCTAGGGCTGGGAAAGGGGGAGGGCTAGGGCTAGGGGAAGGGAGGGAAAGATGGAGGGGAGCAGAAGAAAAGTTCCCTCCGAGGCTGCTCCGATTTCGGAGCGGCCTCAGAGGGAATGGGGAAAGCCATCGGGCCTCCCCTAGGGCTCGGCGCGTGCAAGGTGCACAAGTGTGCACCCCCTTGCGTGCACGACTCTGGATTTTATAACATGCGAGCGGTAGCGCGTGCATACTATAAAATCGG
Organism: Rhinatrema bivittatum; assembly: GCF_901001135.1. NCBI lineage: Eukaryota > Metazoa > Chordata > Amphibia > Gymnophiona > Rhinatrematidae > Rhinatrema > Rhinatrema bivittatum. The sequence goes on along the minus strand of NC_042616.1, from coordinate 197,664,808 downwards.
ATGTACGTTTGTGCGCGCCGGGTAGTTGCCCCCCCTCCCCTCCCCTGTTCCTTCATTTGTCTGTCTCAGGCCCACCAAAAAAAAATCTCAGGTCCCTTCAGAGATACAAACTTTGAAAATTGATACCATCCCACCCCCCCAGGTATTAGGTGCCCTAGGCAAACTTATAGCCTAGCCTTGCATAAGGCCCCCCTCCTCATCCTCCCCCCTCGGCCTGCTACACACACACAGTTAAGAGTTGTACATTTATAATAACATTTTACATGAAAAATAGCAAGTGTTGCTTACCTGTAATAGGTGTTCTCACAGGACAGCAGGAGTTAGTCCTCACATATGGGTGACATCACAGGATGTAGCCCTGTACGGAAAACGTTTCTGTCAAAGTTTCTACAAAGCTTTGACTGACACTGGCACACTGAGTGCACTGAGCATGCTCAGCCTGCAATTATCCCTGCGAGCCACAGGTGTCTCCCTCAGTCTCGTCTTATAACTAAAAGTGCAAGCGAAACTAAAATAAAGGGAAAACATATAGAGACCCAACTCCGCGGGGTGGCAGGTGGGTTTCGTGAGGACTAACATCTTGCTGTCCTGTGAGAACACCTGTTACAGGTAAGCAACACTTGCTTTCTCACAGGACAAGCAGGATGGTAGTCCTCACATATGGGTGAGTACCGAGCTGAGGATGCCCGAGAGTGCACCAAATGCACCCAAGACGCGCAAAAGGCGCAATGACGGGGGTGGAATTTGGAACAGAGGGCATCCTGAAACCCTTAATGGTTTGGTGGAAGGATGTTGGGTAGTTAAACCGAAAAGAATAAGAGTAGATGGACTGGCCAAACATGAAGATTGTACACCTACATCAGAGGAACACTAGGCAATCTTATAATGCCCCACCAATTTTTTATTGAAAATACAAACGATTTTTACATTCATTTATCTACACTATGGGGCGGATTTTCAGAGCCCTGCTCGCCTAAATCCGCCCAAAACCGGGCGGATTTAGGCGAGCAGGGCCCTGCGCGCCGGTGAGCCTATTTTACATAGGCCTACCGGCGCGCGCAGAGCCCCGGGACTCGCGTAAGTCCCGGGGTTCTCCGATGGGGGCGTGTCGGGGGCATGTCGGGGGGCGGGCCCGGTCGTCGCGGCGTTTAGGGGGCGTGTTGGCAGCGTTTTGGGGGCGGGTACGGGGCGTGGCTACGGCCCGGGGCGGTCTGGGGGCGTGGCCACACCCTCTGGACCCGCCCCCAGGTCGCGTCCCGGCTCGCAACAGGCCCGCTGGCACGCGGGGATTTACTTCTCCCTCCGGGAGGCGTAAATCCCCGGAGAAAGGTAAGGGGGGTGTGTAGACAGGGCCGGGCGGGTGGGTTAGGTAGAGGAAGGGAGGGGAAGGTGAGGGGAGGGCGTTAGAGGATTCCCTCCAAGGCCGCTCCGATTTCGGAGCGGCCTTGGAGGGAACGGGGGTAGGCTGTGCGGCTCGGCGCGCGCCGGCTATACAAAATCAATAGCCTTGCGCGCGCCGATCCAGGTTTTTAGCAGATACGCGCGGCTCCGCGCGTATCTACTAAAATCCCGCGTACTTTTGTTTGCGCCTGGAGCGCCAACAAAAGTACGCCAACGCGCCTTGTTTGAAAATCTACCCCTATATGTGGACCATATGCACGTCTAAAATTTTAACAACACATAGGGGTAGATTTTCAAATAGCGCGAATTGGCCTACTTTTGCTGGCGCATCAGGCGCAAGCAAAACTAAACTGGATTTTAGTAGATATGCGTGGAGCCGCGCGTATCTGCTAAAAACCTGGATCGGCGCGCGCAAGGCTATTGATTTTGTATAGCCGGCGCGCGCCGAGCCGCGCAGCCTACCCCCGTTCCCTCCGAGGCCGCTCCGAAATCGGAGCGGCCTCGGAGGGAACTTCCTTTTGCCCTCCCCTCACCTTCCCTTCCCTTCCCCTACCTAACCCACCCACCCGGCCCTGTCTAAGCCCCCCCCTTACCTTTGTCGGGGGATTTACGCCTCCCAGAGGGAGGCGTAAATCCCCGCGCGCCAGCGGGCCTCTTGCGCGCCGGGACGCAACCTGGGGGCGGGTACGGAGGGCACGGCCACGCCCCCGGACCGCCCCGGGCCGTAGCCACGCCCCGTACCCGCCCCCAAAATGCTGCCGACACGCCCCCTAAACGCCGCGACGACCGGGCCCGCCCCCCCGACATGCCCCCCTTGGAGAACCCCGGGACTTACACGAGTCCCGGGCTCTGCGCGCGCCAGTAGGCCTATGTAAAATAGGCTCACCGGCACGCAGGGCCCTGCTCGCCTAAATCCGCCCGGATTTGGGCGGATTTAGGCGAGTAGGGCTCTGAAAATCCGCCCCATACTGTGCATCATCATTTCTCAATCATACTCATCTCATTCACACCATTCATTCATAAAATCCAAATTGCTAGTGCATCCTTATACCTCTATACATGTGATGCTTCAACCATGTTTCAGCTGTTATAAATATTTGAAACTGTTGTTCACATAAATCCACTAACACATTGTATACCGTTCCCATAATTTAATGGGACAGACATTGTGATATTGAATCTACTAGTCTACATTATTTAATTTACGGAATTTCCCTGAGGAAGCCTGCTAGTTCAGGCGAAACGAGAAGTCTCGTCAGGAACGGTATACAATGTGTTAGTGGATTTATGTGAACAACAGTTTCCGGCACAGAGGACGATGATGCCAATGTCTTCGATGGTGTCTGTGACGGACGGTCACCCGCTCCACAATGTTCCTGGTGGGGGTCTCCGAGGTCGATAGATTGTCTCCAATCAGTGGTGCTTGAACTGGCATCGATGGAACAGAACATTTTGAAGCAAACAAATGCTCCATCTTATCCAGGTGAGCTTGATGGCCTTTGGGGGTCATTTGTGTGCAACTGGGGCATCAATGGACGTCATGCGAGGGGCCTAAGCACAGAACGCAAACATTATGCAGGTCCGATATGGACATGGTTCTCGGACACTCGGGGCATTTCCTAAACCCTGTCGCCATGCCGAAAAATGGCAGGCGCACGGTCGGTGACTGTTGGGCACCGAAGTGGTAAGCCGCCGGGAACCAACCACAAGTATGGGAAAACACTTACTGAGCGTCTGAGGGAATGGAGCGCGATGAGGGACCCCGGATATTTCCATGAGGAAATTTGTGAGAAATCTCTTACAGAGCTCCTAAACCACGAGGCAACTGCTGTGTGGAAAAAAAGGGACTGAAGGAGGACCCCTGGTGGCTACAGGGTTAGTGGCATGCTGGGCATGCTCAGTGTGCCAGTCAAAGTTCTAGAAACTTTGACAAAAGTATTCAGTGACAGGGCTCCAACCGATGCTGTCACCCATATGTGAGGACTACCATCTTGCTTGTCCTGGGAGAAAAACCAGAATAATCACCATTCCTCAAATATCAAACAATAAAATCATCAAATAAAAAAAATACATAATCATAATAGTAAAGACATGCTAATGATAATATAAATAAAATATCGAATAATTAAAAACTCGTTGCAGTGGCAAAGTCAGGTTCTTTTTCCCCTCCCCCTTCCCCTCGCTCATATACCTCAGTCACACATCGTCCTCCCCCTTGGTCACTCACCCCCCCCCTTTCCCCACTCCAACTCTCACCCCTCACACTCACCTCTCCCCTCTGTGTCTCTCCCCTGACACTCACCGCCCCCTTCATTCTCTCTCCCCTCACTGTCACCTCTCCCTGCCTACTCCCTACCCTTTCGTCAGTGACAGCACACCCTCTCTGAATCTCCTTCCCTGACTCTGATCCCCTCCCGCTCGCAATGCCCTCCCAGCTGATCCTCCCCCCCCCCCCCCCCCCCGTCCCTCTCCCTCTTGTGTTCTGCGTGGCCCGCTCCCGAAGACGCGAGGTCAGCGAGGATCCCTCCCAGTCATGCACGTGAGCCGTATCAGATCGCCGCCACAGCTCCTCCCAGGTGTCAAAGTTCGGCCGGCCGACACCACCACGCCTAATATCGCCCCCGGTCCACCGCTGCTGCTCCTCCCAGCGCCATGTTGGTCCCGACGTGCACCGCTGCTGCTCCTCCCAGCGCCATGTTGGTCCCGCTGTGGCCGACGTGCGCTCCCGCCCGCGCATGCGCAGTACAGCAGCTTCATTTCCCATGGTAGATAGTGTGCATTGCATGTCTGTCCAACAGATGTCACTGTTTCCCCACACACATGTAAAAACATGTTTTTATCTGTAACCGTGTGACATCTATGTAATCTAGATAGAGAAGAACCTTGCCGAAAGTGAAAGCAAGGTTGTGTCCAAATTTGAAAGCAATTGGTGCAGTAGTTTCTGAGATTTTCAATTACATCCAAACTATTTTACATTTTTATTTATATAGATATTGCAAAAGTGGATTAATTTCAAATATGTGGATTCAAAATAATTTTAAAAAGAAGGAACAATTACTTACTTCTTCGATCAAACAGCTGTACTGAGGGTAGAAGGCATATTACATAAAGGCGGTACACTGAATCTTGAGACAGAGGGTTTTGAAATAAGTCTGAAGAAAAACAAAGAAAGACATAAAATAAATGCCATTTTGGATGGGTTATTATACAGACTATCATATTTAGTGCATCATAAGAGATTGTCTTTAGATTTCTGGTACAGTAATGGATAAATGTGCTTTTCAACCTCACTGACAACAAACACTGTATTTTAAATAATCACTGATCATGCCAAAAATAGTCTTGATCGGTTCTAAAAGAGGAGTGGCCTACTGTTTCAGCAATGGACTGAAAATCAGGCTCAAATCCCATTTCCCCAACTAATACTCTCTATGACCTTGGGCAAGTCACTTTAACTCCTGATACATCAGTTACTAGGGATGTGAATCGTTTTTTGACGATTTAAAATATCGTCCGATATATTTTAAATCGTCAAAAATTGTTAGAGCCGCGATACAATAACAATTGCCCCGAATTTATCGTCAAAAAATCGTAAATCGGGGGAAGGGGGAGGGCGGGAAAACCGGCACACTAAAACAACCCTAAAACCCACCCCGACCCTTTAAAATAAATCCCCCACCCTCCCGAACCCCCCCCAAAATGCCTTAAATTACCTGGGGTCCAGAGGAAGGGTCCCGGTGTGATCTTTCACTCTCGGACCTCCGTGCGTTGTAGAAATGGCGCCGGCACTACCTTTGACCTGTCATATGACAGGGCAAAGGTAGCGCCGGCGCCATTTTGTTTTTTTGTCCCCCGACGGCAGGAGCGTAGGAGATCACTCCCGGACCCCCAGGGACTTTTGGCCAGCTTGGGGGGGCCTCCTGACCCCCACAAGACTTGCCAAAAGTCCAGCGGGGGTCCGGAACGATCTCCTACCGTGAATCGTTTTTCCGTACGGAAAAACGATTCGACTGCAGGAGGTCGTTCCGGACCCCCGCTGGACCCCCAGGGACTTTTGGCCAGCTTGGGGGGGCCTCCTGACCCCCACAAGACTTGCCAAAAGTCCAGCGGGGGTCCGGCGCCATACGATGTATGGCCGGCGCCATTTTCCATACGGAAAAACGATTCACAGTAGGAGATCGTTCCGGACCCCCGCTGGACTTTTGGCAAGTCTTGTGGGGGTCAGGAGGCCCCCCCCAAGCTGGCCAAAAGTCCCTGGGGGTCCGGGAGCGATCTCCTACGCTCCTGCTGTCGGGGGACAAAAAAACAAAATGGCGCCGGCGCTACCTTTGCCCTGTCATATGACAGGGCAAAGGTAGCGCCGGCGCCATTTCTACAACGCACGGAGGTCCGAGAGTGAAAGATCACACCGGGACCCTTCCTCTGGACCCCAGGTAATTTAAGGCATTTTGGGGGGTTCGGGAGGGTGGGGGATTTATTTTAAAGGGTCGGGGTGGATTTTAGGGATGTTTTAGTGTGCCGGTTTTCGATTTACACGATTTACACGATATTTAAAAAACCCAAACTGTGACGATCTGATTCCCTCCCCCTCCCAGCCGAAAATCGATCGTTAAGACGATCGATCACACGATTCACATCTCTATCAGTTACCCACTTAGATTGGGAGAGTATATTATTATATCTGAATTCTAATAATGCTGTAAGTCACTGAGCATCATGTGGAAAGGCAAGCTAAAAATCTACTCCTGCTAAACTTTCAAAAGGGAAACTTTGATAAAATGAGAAAAATAGTTAGAAAAAAACTGAAAGGAGCAGCTACAAAAGTAAAAAGTGTGCAAGAGGCGTGGTCATTGTTAAAATACCATTCTAGAAGCACAAGCCAGATGTATTCCACACATTAAGAAAGGTGGAAAGCAGGCAAAACGATTACAGGCATGGTTAAAAGGAGAGGTGAAAGAAGCTATTTTAGCCAAAAGATCTTCATTCAAAAATTGGAAGAAAGATCCAACAGAAGAAAAAAGGATAATGCATAAATGTTGGCAAGTTAAATTTAAGACATTGATAAGACAGGCTAAGAGAGAATTTGAAAAGAAGTTGGCCGTAGAGGCAAAAACTCACAGTAAAAACTTTTTAAAATATATCCGAAGCAGAAAGCCTGTGAGGGAGTCAGTTGGACCGTTAGATGATAGAGGGGTTAAAGGGGCACTTAGAGAAGATAAGGCCATCGCGGAAAGATTAAATGATTTCTTCGGTGTTTACTGAAGAGGATGTTGGGGAGGTACCTGTACTGGAGAAGGTTTTCATGGGTAATGATTCAGATGGACTGAATCAAATCACGGTGCACCTAGAAGATGTGGTAGACCTGATTGATAAACTGAAGAGTAGTAAATCACCTGGACGGGATGGTGTACACCCCAGAGTTCTGAAGGAACTAAAAAATGAAATTTCAGACCTATTAGTAAAAATGTGTAACCTATCATTAAAATCATCCATTGTACCTGAAGACTGGAGGATAGCTAATGTAACCCTCATATTTAAAAAGGGCTCCAGGGGAGATCCGGGAAATTACAGACCAGTTAGCCTGACTTTAGTGCCAGGAAAAATAGTGGAAAGTGTTCTAAACATCAAAATCACAGAACATATAGAAAGACATGGTTTAATGGAACAAAGTCAGCATGGCTTTACCCAAGGCAAGTCTTGCCTCACAAATCTGCTTCACTTTTTTGAAGGAGTTAATAAACATGTGGATAAAGGTGAACCGGTAGATGTAGTATACTTGGATTTTCAGAAGACATTTGACAAAGTTCCTCATGAGAGGCTTCTAGGAAAAGTAAAAAGTCATGGGATAGGTGGCGATGTCCTTTCGTGGATTACAAACTGGCTAAAAGACAGGAAACAGAGAGTAGGATTAAATGGACAATTTTCTCAGTGGAAGGGAGTGGGCAGTGGAGTGCCTCAGGGATCTGTACTGGGGCCTTTACTTTTCAATATATTTATAAATGTTCTGGAAAGAAATACGATGAGTGAGGTAATCAAATTTGCAGATGATACAAAATTGTTCAGAGTAGTTAAATCACAAGCAGATTGTGATAAATTGCAGGAAGACCTTGTGAAGCTGGAAAATTTGGCATCTAAATAGCAGATGAAATTTAATGTGGACAAGTGCAAGGTGATGCATATAGGGAAAAATAACCCATGCTATAGTTATACAATGTTAGGTTCCATATTAGGTGCTACTACCCAAGAAAGAGATCTAGGTGTCATAGTGGATAACACATTGAAATCATTGGTTCAGTGTGCTGCGGCAGTCAAAAAAGCAAACAGAATGTTGGGAATTATTAGAAAGGGACTTGTGAATAAAACGGAAAATGTCATAATGCCTCTGCATCGCTCCATGGTGAGACCGCACCTTGAATATTGTGTACAATTTTGGTCGCCGCATCTCAAAAAAGATATAATTGCGATGGCGAAGGTACAGAGAAGGGCTACCAAAATGATAAAGGGAATAGAACAGCTCCCCTATGAGGAAAGACTAAAGAGGTTAGGACTTTTCAGCTTGGAGAAGAGATGGCTGAGGGGAGATATGATAGAAGTGTTTAAAATCATGAGAGGTCTAGAACGGGTAGATGTGAATCGGTTTTTTTACTCTTTCGGATAATAGAAAGACTAGGGGGCACTCCATGAAGTTAGCATGTGGCACATTTAAAACTAATTGGAGAAAGTTCTTTTTCACTCAACGCACAATTAAACTCTGGAATTTGTTGCCAGAGGATGTGGTTAGTGCAGTTAGTATAGCTGTGTTTAAAAAAGGATTGGATAAGTACTTGGACGAGAAGTCCATTACCTGCTATTAATTATGTTGACTTATATAATAACCACCGCTATTACTAGCAACGGTAACAAGGAATAGACTTAGTTTTTGGGTACTTGCCAGGTTCTTATGGCCTGGATTGGCCACTGTTGGAAACAGGATGCTGGGCTTGATGGACCCTTGGTCTGACCCAGTATGGCATTTTCTTATGTTCTTATGTTCTTAACATGGACTGTGGTAGATTATGGTTGGGTCAGGTGATCCCATTGAGAGTGGAAACTCCTGTGTAGATAGCGGAAATAAAGGCGAGTCAGTGGGACCATATGGACATCCCCATATGTATTGATGTAATGAGAATCTCTCTGGCTCTTCCTGCTGTAAAGTCAGTACTTTGTGGATGAGCAATGTCTCTGTGTATGCTTTATTCATTGTCAGACACACTCTCTATTGCAGTGAGCCTATCCATGGCTTAATGGATCTCACTCTTCGAGCAAATTTTGTAAAAGATGGCCATCTTGTGCAGGAAAAAACAACACTTATTCTCAAGAGTTCATTGTGATTAGCCAGTCATTCAAGTACAGGAAAAAACTTGAATCCCCTGGCAATGGAGACATGCAGCTACCACTGTAAGGTATTAGGAAAAAACTCTTGGAGCTGCTGATAAGGCAAACAGGAGTACTCTGTACTGGCAGTGGGAAGAATCCACCTTGAAGTGAAGGTAGTGACAATGTGAAGGATGGAGCGCTCTTGAGCATTTACATCCTTCAGCTCAAGAGCGCATATCCATTCCTAATTTTGGATTTAAGGGAAAAGAATACGGAGGAAACTCATTTTAGATTCCTAACAAAGCAGACGTTATTTCAAGGGCCTCTGATCTAGAAATGGGTCTTAATCCTCATGATTTCTTTGGGATTAGGAAATATGAACAGTAGAAATCTCATCTATGGTGTAGGATGCAGAGACTAGTTTTATCGCTGGTTGATGAAGAAGTGATTGCATTTCATGGTGAGACTGTATCAAGTGAGACATATATGGATCAAAATTCAAACAGTGTAAAGTTATGGTATCCAGGAGAAATATAACAGTATCTAGATTCCATGATTCAGAGGACCTAGAGGTCTTTGGCTATCTGACATCACACCTCAAAGAAGATTTGGATCCTGTTCCACTCTGGAACAGAGTTCAGAGGGATGAAAAACCAGGCCTGGGCTTGCATTGGGCCTGTTGTGTAGCCTTAAGCTAATGTGGCCAGAGGTAGCTGCCAATGTTGGGCTGGAAGAGGCAGTAAGCAGTACTGCTGAAAAACATGGAATTGACTCCTATGAAAGTATGACCATTGATAAGAGTAGAAGGTGCTTGGAGACCTACAATAGGGTTGAACTGCTACATTCTGTTTCTTAATTTATCACAAAGACTAAATAAATCTGGTGACTTCTCATGGAAATTATCTTGGATGCTATTTTCCCTTGGTCACGTCATACACCAAACTCCATTCGAAGCTAATGCATGAAAACACGTTGAAAAGTTCATAGACAGAACTGAGAAGGTAACAAATGCACTCTTCCTCCTTCAAAAGTAGATATGGGTAATAAAACCAGTCTTCTGCACACTGTAGAAAAAATCTTCACATTTTGAATACAGTCACTAGGATACTGAACCACACAGAAATACGGGCAGGAAATTTGGAGCTTTGGAAGAATTTTTGGTCAAGAATGTATAGGAGCCTTATTAAGGGCAGATCCAACAATGATGTGGCGGCTGGCTGACTATGCATCTCTGAAAATTTGAACTCTGTATTTGGGATTCAGCTTTGTAGCCATAGGAATGCCAGAGCTAGGTGTTTCTACATTCTCAGCAGCAAACAGTTCAGAATGTTGTAGACTGGGAGAGCCACTGGCTCTGACAGAGCATCCAATATCTAAAGGGACCTGAAGATTTCTATGGGAGGGGCTTTGACACTAACAGGTCCATTTTAAAAAGAGTTACATATTAAACATAACATTATTTAGCAAGTATCAAAAGCCATTTACCTATGTTAAGTGTATTTAATGCAGGTAAAACAATTTTTAAAAAGCCACTTAATGCAGGTGAAGTGTGTGTACACATGTAGAACCCAGTTCTAAGTGTGTAAATGTGTTTGAAAATCAGGCCCTAATTCTTGTCCCCATCTATTCCATGAACTTTGATTTCCTGGCGTGTAGCCAGATGGACTCAGAACGAATGGGTATAATATGCTCGTGCTAGCAGTTGGAGACGGATCTGACGTCAGCACGGGTATATATACCCCCACAGGAAGCGTAGCAACTTAGTAATTTCCGTCTCCAAAGCAGTTTGGAGAGCCTGCACGCTCGCTGAGCGTGTTTTCCAAATCTACTTTCTATTTTCTACATTCTACTTTCTTTCAACTACAAACTTCTACAGCTTCGAGCCCCGCACTCCTGCGGTGATACCCTAAGGTCCCTCCCCCAGTAGAGTTTCCCGGGGTGATTTCCGTGATCCCCCGGAGGTTTAAGTCCTCGGTCCGGTGGCCGAATCGCGGCAGGGACGTAGCCCCCGGGCGAGGTTTGGGTGAGGCATACGAGGCGCCTCGGTCCCGGCGTGGACGAGGCAGCGGGTGCATATCCTCAAACGCGGCGGTGAAGGTACTTGCCCTCGCCCCCTGCAGCCGGAGACCGCCCGGGTTCCATCCGGGAAGCGCAGAGGATCAGGTAAGGCGTACATCTCTTACTTTTGGTCTCCGAGGAACAGAGGATCGGCGGCATGGCACGCCGTGGAGGGCGCCATTTTGTGGGCCTTGTGCAGGTATTGAGCGCCCGTAATAGGCGCAGCTCTATGACTAAGCGCATATTATATTCCTCAGTGTGCGTATATCTTATTGCCGAGTGCATATTGAATACCATTAAGCGTGTATTGCTAACCGCATATTGCTGAGAGCCTATTGAATGCTTTTGAGCGTGTATTGCTAACCGCTTATTGCTGAGAGCCTATTGAATGCCATTGAGCGTGTATTGCTAACCGCTTATTGCTGAGAGCATATTGAATACCATTGAGCGTGTATTGCTAACCGCATATTGCTAAGAGCATATTGCATACAATTGAGCGTGTACTCCTGACCGCCTATTGCTGAGAGCCTATTGCATATCATTGAGCGTATATTGTTCGCCGCATATGGCTGAGCGCTTGTTTATATTGCTGCCGCATATTATTCTTCAGCGCCTGTTCTATTAAGCGTATATATAGCTGCCGCATATTATTAAGCGTCTGTTGTATTGAGCGCATATTGCTGCCGCATATTATTGAGCGCCTGTTGTATTGAGCGCATATTGCTGCCGCATATTATTAAGCGCCTGTTGTATTGAGCGCATATTGCTGCCGCATATTATTAAGCATCTGTTGTATTAAGCGCATATTGCTGCCGCATATTATTGAGCGCCGGTTGGGCTAAGCGCATATTGCTGCCGCATATTATTATTGTGCGCCTGTTGTATTAAGCGCATATTACTGCCGCATATTATTATTGTGCGCCTGTTCTATTAAGCGTATATTGTTGCCGCTTTTTATTCAGCGCATACTTTTCAATGGAACAGAACGCCTCAGCGTCTTCAGCGGGGGCGCCGCCTGCCTCCGGCATTAAAGCCCTCGGCCTCTGCTCCGCATGCCAGCTTCGAGCCACGCACAGTGAAGAGCCAGACTCCCTATGTGCCCAATGTGAGGAGGCCGTGGGACCCTCGGGCCAGGACCAATCTCAGCCACGATTTGCTGACAGTTCCCCAGGGACTACCCCGGATTTAGCGGTCGGTCTCGACCAATCGGGAATCCCGGGGGATCTTGTACCCCGGCGATTAGAGGCTGCTTCAATTTCCTGGGTGGATCTCTTTAAGAGGATTCATGCCTTTGTACAGATGCAAACGGCTTCCCGTCCAGGCCCTGCGGTTCCTGCGGTTCCTGCTGTTCCTGCTGTTTCTGCGGTTCCTGCGGTGGCTGCGACTGCGGCGGCTGCTGCGGCTGCTGCTGCGGTGGCGGCTCCTGCGGATCCTGTTCCTGGACCCTCATGCTCTTATCGTGAGCGGGACCTCCCGCCGCTGGACAGTCCAGATCAGTCGGACCAGGAGGTTTCACCGGACGAGTCCGAACTCCCGGACGAGGGGGAGCTTCCCCCAGGGATTGAGCCATATAGAACCATGAGGCGGTTCTTCCCCAAGGAGGATCTCTCCGACCTGGTGTCTCAGTGTCTGGCGGAGTTGGATATTACAGGTCCCAGCGCTACGGTACCCTCTGCGCAGAACCCCCTGCTGGAAGGTCTTCGTCCTACAGCCCGCCATTTTCCATTCTTGCAAGCAGCACAACAACTGATTTAGAATGGGCGGCACCAGCGGCTTCCTTCAAAGGGGGCCGGGCCCTGATTGGCACCGGCTATCCAGGACCTGCTGGCGTGCCCTCAGGTGGACGCCTTGATTAGCGCTGTAGTCAAGCGCACTACCATTCCAGTTGAAGGGGGGACGGCCCTCAAGGAGCCTCATGACCGGCGACTGGACGTCATTCTGAAACAGACCTTTGAGGTGGCAGCTCTATCTTTGCGGATCACAACCTGCTGCACAGTGGTGACGCGTGCCTGTTTGTCACAGGTCAGGAACAACGCTCCAGCAGCAGACATGGAGTCAGCTCTCTCGTTCCTCACGGATGCTGCATCAGACCTAGTCCGAAGAACAGCCAAGGGGATCTCATCCTCCGTAGCTGCCAGGAGGCAGCTCTGGATCTGGAAATGGTCAGCTGATGCACCTTCAAAGACACGCCTCACCAGATTGCCCTTTAAGGGCTCTTTCCTGTTTGGCAGCGACCTTGATAAATTGGCCAGCACATGGGGCGCTTCTCCAGTACCTTGACTGCCGGAAGATCGGTTCAGAAGGAACCAGCGCGCCTTTCCAAGGCCATCCAGGGGTAGAAGCTCCCAGCGCTTCGTTCCCTACAGGAGTCGCTATCAGGCACCTCGTCCTCAGGCCCGGAATCAGTCCTTTCGGACCAAGCAGCGTAAGAGGGGAGCAGGCCCGGGCTCAGGTCCTGGCCGCACCTCACAATGAGAATCCGCCGATCCATCTGGGGGACGGAGCCATAGGGGGCAGGTTAACCCTCTTCTACCCCAGATGGGTCGAGATTATGTCGGACCAGTGGGTCCTCGCCATCATCCGAGAGGGGTATTATCTGGACTTTCATCGCCTCCCTCCGGACAAGTTTGTGGAATCTTCCTGTCCCACACACAAGAAGGCAGCATTGGAAGCTACCCTGGCGAGGCTCCTGTCCTTGAAAGCCATCATCCCAGTACCTGCCTGGGAAGTGAATTCTGGACACTATTCCATTTATTTCATGGTACCCAAGAAGGGGGGCACATTTCGGCCCGTACTGGACCTCAAGTCAGTCAATCGATACTTAAGGGTCCCGAGGTTTCGCATGGAAACTCTGCGCTCCGTCAAGACCACAGTACAGCCAGGAGAATTCCTCACGGCCTTAGACTTGTCGGAAGCCTACCTGCATGTCCCGATCCATCCAGATCATCAGCGCTACCTACGCTTCAAGGTTCTAGGACGCCACTTCCAATTCCGGGCTCTGCCCTTCGGGTTGGCCACGTCACCACGGACCTTCACCAAGGTGGTCGTAGTGGTAGCAGCGGCACTCAGACGGGAAGGAATTCTGGTCCATCCCGACCTAGACGACTGGCTGATCAGGGCGAAGTCACGAGAGGAGAGCCATCGGACAACCGACAGAGTGATCGCCCTTCTGGAAAGCTTGGGCTGGGTAATCAACCTCAGCAAGAGTTGCCTACAGCCTTCCCAGTCACTGGAATACCTGGGAGTGCAGTTCGACACCCAGGCAGACACAGTCAGTCTCACTACCAAGAGAAGGTTGAAACTTCAGACGCGTATCCAGTACTTGATGGGAGCCAGTCGGCCCATAGCTTGGGATTATCTGCAGGTTCTCAGTCTCATGGCATCCACCCTGGAAGTGGTACCTTGGGCAAGGGCCCATATGAGACCTCTACAACACTCCCTGCTCTCTCGCTGGAGCCCTCGACTACGGAACTATTCCACGCACCTACCTCTGCCTGCCAGAGTCCGGACACAGTTACAGTGGTGGCTGCAGTCCGACCATATGAGCAAGGGGTCGAGGATGTCCTCCCCCACGTGGACTCTGCTCACCACAGATGCCAGCCTGAGCGGCTGGGGAGCACACTGCGAAGGACTCACCGCACAAGAGCGGTGGCACAGAGAAGAGTCAGCGTGGAACATCAACCGTCTAGAGGCTCGGGCAGTCCGATTGACATGCCTTCGATTTGCTCACAAACTGAAGAACAGAGCAGTCAGAGTGATGTCTGCCAACGCCACCACGGTGGCATACATCAACTGTCAGGGCGGAACCAGAAGCCGACAAGTATCTCTGGAGATCGCCCCACTGATGGCTTAGGCAGAGGCGAATCTTCAGGACATCTCCGCCGTCCACATTGCCGGGAAGGACAACACCATGGCAGACTTCCTCAGCAGAGAAAGCCTAAACCCGGGAGAGTGGCAGCTGTCACCCACAGCCTTCCAGATGATTGTGGATCACTGGGGGATTCCGGACATGGATTTACTGGCAGACAAGTCCAATGCTCAAGTACCCAGATACTTCAGCCGCAAGCGCGACCCGTTCTCACACGGAATCGATGCCCTGGTTCAGCCATGGCCTCCAGGGACTCTGCTGGGCGCCATCATCCACAAGATTCAGAAACACCAGGGCCTAGTTCTTCTGGTGGCACCAGACTGGCCAAGAAGACCCTGGTACGCGGACATGAGAAGACTACTGGCAGGGGAGCCTCTTCCACTGCCTCCTCTCCGGGACCTTCTACGTCAAGGTCCCATCCTCCACGAGGATCCAGCTCAATTCTCTCTTACGGTCTGGCCATTGAGAGGGCTAGACTGAAGAAAAGAGGTTACTCGGAGCCCGTGATAGATACACTCCTCCGAGCTCGCAAGTTTTCCACATCCCTTACCTATGTCAGGATCTGGAGAGTATTTGAAGCATGGTGCGACACTCATGACTCCAACCCACATGCGACTACTATCCCTATTGTTTTGGATTTCCTGCAGGATGGGCTTCAGAAGGGTCTCTCCCTCAGCTCCATCAAGATTCAGGTGGCTGCGCTGTCTTGCTACGGCCCCAGGAGGGATGGCAAGACCATCGCCAAGCACCCAGATGTTTCTCGCTTCCTGAAAGGAGTCAAGCATATCCGTCCGCCACTGCAGTGGCCTGTGCCCTTATGGAACCTCAACCTTGTTTTGGATTTCCTCGCGGGATCCACCTTCAGACCCCTTCGGGGCCTGTCTCTCCGTTCTCTAACCTTGAAGATGGTGTTCTTGCTGGCTGTATGTTCAGCACGCCGCATCTCAGAGCTACAAGCACTGTCCTGCCGTGATCCATTTCTCAGAATCACTCCTGAGGCTATCCATCTTCGTACGGTTCCCTCCTTTCTACCGAAAGTGGTTTCACAGTTTCATCTTAACCAAACCATATCCTTGCCTACCACGGCGGGTTTGAAGAAATCTCGACATTGGCAGATTGCTGCCCAGATATCTGGAAGTGACACAAGAACTACAAAAGACGGACCATCTGTTCGTCCTGCACAGCGGGAAGAAGCAAGGTGAAGCGGCCTCGCGGCCCACCATCGCCCGCTGGATTAAAGAAGTTATCAGAGCAGCTTACGTGGAGGCTGGGAAGTCTCCGCCTCTGCAAGTCAAGGCTCATTCTACCAGAGCACAAGCAGCATCCTGGGCGGAATCCAGGATGCTGTTGCCTGCAGAAATATGTAAAGCGGCGATATGGTCCTCCCTCCATACCTTCTCCAGATTCTACCGTCTGGATGTCCAGGCCAGGGAGGAATCAGCATTTGCGAGGGCGGTACTACATGGTCCTCAGGCAGCCTCCCGCCCAGGCTGGGAGTAAAGCTTTTGTACATCCCATTCGTTCTGAGTCCATCTGGCTACACGCAAGGAAATGTTGAGATTACTTACCTGATAATCTCCTTTTTCTTAGTGTAGACAGATGGACTCAGCATCCCGCCCAGCTGCCTGTGTACATGGGTTTCACCGATTCAAGGTAAGCCATGTCATCTGTTTCCATAAGAGCGTACACTCTACCAGGTGTCAACGCCTTCCGGTTGGGAATGCTGGCGGTCTCCAGCTACTGTCAATCGGTCAGGGGAATCCTGTTTCACTTTTCACTGAGTGTCAGTACACACATCCATAACAGCTTTTGCAAGGAAGATTACTAAGTTGCTACGCTTCCTGTGGGGGTATATATACCCGTGCTGACGTCAGATCCGTCTCCAACTGCTAGCACGAGCATACTATACCCATTCGTTCTGAGTCCATCTGTCTACACTAAGGAAAAGGAGATTATCAGGTAAGTAATCTCAACAATATAACAGGTGATCCATGGCGACATCAGGCATATTAGAAATGGGTCAGAATGTATATTTGTAGAACCCTCTCATGAAAGTGAGGGTTTTTTAACCCAGGACTTCAATAATGACGAAGGTGAACCAGGGGCCTCTTCTGGTTGTACTAAAGGGAAAAGCCCTAGTCAACCTCCTCTGAACAGTTAAACTCCACTACGAATGAGTGAGAAGATCAAGCACCCCATGTCAAAGGTTCTGAGAAAGTGTTCACCACGATGGGACTACGGTCTAAGGAATCACTGTAGCAAAGCTGAAGAGGACTAGATTATTCCTTCTGTCTCTTTGAATGACAATGCAGAGAGACTTTGCACTAGACCTGTAATCTATTCGAACATCTGATGTACTGTCTAACCTGAGGTAGGGTTTCTCCTTTTTTTTTTTTAAGCAACAGTATGAGGCATACTGGAGCTGGAGTCTCTAATAAAGAGCCCACCACTATCAGCTTAGAATGAATGAGGGCTGTGGAAATTGAAAGATGTAGATAAGATAAGCCCTTCAGCAGTTGGCCTACAGAGGCCTGCATACAGCTTCCACTGGCACATCGATGCTTCAATGTTTCTTGTGTATCAAGTTCTGCATGCATCAGAATACCATGCATTGTGTGCGTCAGTGCACTGTGCATCAAGTGTATCGGTGCATCGAATGTCTCGCACGTTCTGCAATGCACCATGTATTGAGCGCATCCATTGGCAAACTCTGCGATGCCCACTTACATTTCCTAGACATGGGCTTTGGCTCCATGCAGGGCAATTGTAACCACTGACCCCATGGCTTTGATTTAGGCTGATAGAGGAGTTAATGAGGAGTTCTGCTCAACTCATTTCCCAGCAAGGTACACAATGCTGAATTGCAGGAGGAGGATCTACAGCCACTTCTGAAAGACTTATGCAGTTTCTCTGTTAGTTATCTGGAGTGCTGAGAACATGGATAGTATAAGCCAGAAGCTTCCACAAAAGGAAATTTTTCAGTTGAATGGACCTATGACAGTTCTTAGAATCAGAACTCGGGGTATAATCCTGGACCAGAACTAATGAGGCGCAGCGGAGCGATTGCTAATTAACTTTTTAAATTAGGTACAAAAGAAAGGTTGTCTTTTGTGTACAGTCAGACAGGGAGGAAAAGACAGAAGGACATAGCAATGAAGTGAGGTTCCTACCCCAGCCACATGGCTGCTACCACAAAGGAAAGAGCAGTTGCAGATAGATGGGAGCATTTCTCATAGCCATAGTCTGTAAAATAGCAATTATATAGCAGTGCTGAGAAAGCAGTGGTTTGTTATTTTGTAGTGAGGGTAAAAAGTGTGAGTTTCACATATTTCCTGACTTTTGTTTCATTTATAGCTAAAATGAAAGTATTGAGAATAGTATCTGTAAACATTCAGTATCAGGATGACTTAGTTGCAGAGAAATTCGGAAGATTTGTCACGATTTTATATAGAGAGGGAATTTATATTTTTATTTTTTGTGAGAACCAGGACTTCCAATCTCCTGAAGCAAGTGGACACTGCAGCTGAACTGAGCAGAGGATCTCAAGCATCTACATCAGCTTCATCAAGCACACAATGGAGCAGCTTGTCTAAAGAAAAGGAAAACAGAGTTTGTGTGAGACTTGACTGAGAACTTATGTTATTATTCTGGCCAGAATTTAGGTGGGAGTTTGAAGTTGTTGTGGCCATCAGGCTCAGACGACTTCGCCTGACATGCCTCACCTTTCTCTCAGCTTTCTTCACCAGCCTCGGGAGAATGGCATCCGTGGCGTCTCCCTGCCGCACCCTCCGACTTCCCCAGAGCGGTTCTGGTGCAGCGTTCGGCCATCTTGACCCGAGGTCTCCTAGGGCATGCGCGGGTGAACGTCCCCATCTTTATTGCAGTGTTGGCACGGACCTCGGGGGCGTCCCCCTCGAGTGACGTCACTGCTTTCGCATATTTAAGGTTGCCCATTTGCTGACTCTCGCCGAGTTAGCAAAGATCGGTATGCCTCGGTCTGAAGCTACTCTGACGCTTCTATCCACTGGAAGCTATCTTCACCCTTCGGGGTTCTCTAACCTGGGTACCCGCTCCTCAGGGGCCTTCTGCTTATTTACAGGTGCCTATCCTCTAACAGGTACTCGCTCGAGGGCCTGTGGGTCTTTCCTGGTGCCTGCTCCATTTTTCAACCTGCTGGAAATCCATCTATCAGCTACAGAGAGTGAGTACAACTTCTACCAGTCTGTCTCTCATCAGTTCCTCGCTACCTCTTTGCATCAGGCCCTATACCACCATTGTGGAATGGGTCTCCTCTGCCGAGGACCACAGACTGCTAACAACTTATCCTCTCTACTGTTCATTGGTATTCTCTCTACTCAGCTACGGAAGTGTGTTTAACATCTGCCAGTCTCTTTCCTACAGTGCCTTATTGGACATCTGCATTGGGGCCTTACACCACCATTGTGGGACGGGTCTCCCTCGCCAAGGATTACAGACTGCTACCAGCTAACCTGCTCTCTACTGCCACCTCTGGTGGTCATCCTAGCTGTACAATAAAAGAACCTATCTCTGTATTTGTGCTATTGAGTCTAGCCCAGTGCATTAGTCTCCCTATGGGGCTCCTTCCTGTAGGAGATAACATCACTGTTGCCCTAAGAATCCACCAAACACCTTGATATCGTTAACACACAGGCCCGCAGCCATGCACATCTCCCGGTACACAAAGAACAGGTTTTTAGAAAAGGGGCGGGCCAGAGGCAGGGTCTGGGTGGGGCATAGGCGGGCTGAGACAGCACCATTAGGCACTGTCCCATTGAAGTGCATGCCGGGAGCCAACCAGCCCATGCAAGTTGCTGTTGCTCCAGAGGGCAGGTAAGTATAAAAACAAAAAAATGTAGGGTAGCAGGGTTTTAGGGGTCGGGGTTAGTAGGGGAAAAGGGAGGCAGGTTATGTAGGGGGGGGTTAGGAATTTCCCTCCCAGTCTGCTCCTTTACTGGAATGGACTTGGAGGGAACAGGGAATAGGACCTGTTACGATTCCTCCCGTAGCTGTGCCACGGGAGGCCTCTCACCTTCTCTGGAGGCCGCTCCGAAGCGGGGGCCACGCCTGAGTAATCGTCCGGATCTTGCTCCACAGCCTGGGAGGCCTTTGGTGTCAGCAGGGTCTACCCAAGGCCTACTCCACTGCAGCCTGGATGCTCTGGTGTGGGCCATGAATTTAGGTGGGCCCGTGGCTCCTCTCCACTCTTGTAGGACCAGAGAGGTGTGGCCCATCTGGACTCCTCCCAGGGAGTACCCTGTTTATAGCATTATAAAAGGATCTTTACTTCAGTTCCTGTTGGCCTTCGGATCGGATGCCATGCTTGTCCAGGTTCTCCTGTGCCAATCCAGGTTTCCACTGGTTTCTTTTATTATGATGGTTCCATGTCCTGTGTCTGCTTGTTCCTGATGTTTCAAGGTTCCGCTCCTGCTTCAGTTGTTCCTGTTCCTGAGTTTTCCGAGTCCTCTGATGCTCCAGTGCTGCGAGTCCGCCAGATGACTTCCTGAGGGTAAATCCGCGAGGTCGATTCCTGTTCCCGCCATTGGATTCTCGTCAGGCTGGGTTCCTTTCCTGCACTGGCCCCGCTCCCGCAGGTGTAGGACAGGGTGGTCCATGATCAGCCCCACGGGCAGGCTGTGTAGGGTGCCCTGAGGGACAGTGCCAATGTCTAATCCTCCCAAGTCCTCGTCCTGACCCTAGCCTTTGTCTATAGTACCTTGTTCCAGAGTCTACATCTACAGTACCTTGTCCCAGAGTCTTCGTCTTCAGTGCCTTGTTTCAGAGCCTTCTATGTTTTAAGATCTTCAGTTGCCCTCATCTTCTGTCCGGCCTGCCGCCTATTGCCGTTACCCAGCGGCAGGTCCAAAAGAGCTTGAAATGGTCGGAGGACTGTTCATTAACCAACACTGTGTTGCTGGTCATCCTGAGGCGGGCAGGTCCGGTTGAGGGTCAGACCTACAGTTATTGTCTTTTACCTTGTCCTGCTCTTGGCTACCCATGCTCGCACCAGCTTACCTCCTGCGGTGTGTCTTGGGGCTCTGCCCTGAGTCGTGCTGTGGCTCAAGGGCTCACAACATCTGCTTTAGAGGCGACCGCGCTCCTCGCGCTCGGAACAGAACCTAACGTGTCACTGCATGCATCTAATAAAATCCCCCATTTACGCGCACACCAATATAAAATCGTGCCTGCACACGTGCGCTGGTAGCAGATTTTATAATATGCGCACATTAATGCTCGCATGATATAAAATCAGAACATCCATGTGTGCACACTGGGATATGTGCGCACATAGACGCCCTCGTGCAGCTTTGAAAGTTATCGTCTTATTGTTCTATTCTTTACTCCAGCCTCTCCTCCCCTCCCCATCCCTGGGAAACCCTTTAATTGTGTGGGCGCATTACATGTGTCTGTCCGTAAACACACAGCTGAGAGGTGGAGTTATATTTTTGGCCCCTCCCACGATAGGGGAGAGTTTTACAATAGGTTCACAGATATGACTGGAGCAAGCAGGGATAACATGCTGGAGGGACTTCATCTTATCACAGATGTCATTTTTTGGCCATTTTGAGGAGACTTAAGTCTTTTTTTTTTTTTTTTGTAGCACTGAAAAGTCCTCTTATGGGTCCTGCAGAGGTTTGTATCCTTCTCATTTAAAATATCATTTAAGGTGGTCTATTAGTAATTGGAATTTAACTACAGGTTTCAGCTTCAGCTTCCATCAGCAAAGGCTTTCAGAAATGTACAATTACATAATCAGGTTTTTTCAGCAGTAAACCCAAAGAAATGGAATAAATTACCAGTCTCCCTACAGTGTTATGCTAAAATTCCAAAAGGGATTAAAAACATGGTTGATATCCCAGGGCTTATAAAATGGGGGGAGTTCAGAGGCATATGGTGACACTGAAATAAATTAAAATGTGTTGTTTAGTTTTATTTGTGATATTGTGTTATATGTAATCTATTTTTATGTAATCTTTTGTGCATTGCTTTGGGTGCTTTTTTAATCTGGAAAGCAATTCATAAATGTTATTGAATAAATAGTTTTATTATACTATTTCAACTTAATTTTGAAGGCTGCTATATTGAAATGCTCATTATTTAGCACTATACAACCTTGATATATCCAAGGTAAACCTTTTTATTCTAAACATACAAATATTTAAAAAAATCTTTCCATAATAAACAAAGAAAACTTCATGTAGACCAAGTGAGAGACAAAGAGAGCCGAGAAACAGACAAATTGATATTTTGATTATTCTTGGTAGAACTGTTGGTTCAACAAAAAGGTATGGTGAATACCACTAGATGGCAATATGTGAGAGGCTTCAGAACTTAGCAATACAAATTATAATTAATAGTACTACAATGGTAAAAACCAATTCCATTTAAACAACCACTGTTAACTGTGCAATCTGAATGTATTTATTTATTTGATTTATATTTATAAAATATATTCTTTGTACTCTTAACTGTAGTAACCAAAGTCCTACCCATTTTATAAGTCATTTAAATTCATTTTGCAAGTAAAGCAGAATTTTAATTTAGATTTATTACATCATACAGGCCTTAACTCTTAGTATTAGGCTGAGATATTCACACACTAATGGTAATTTTCAATGTGTGCATAACTCAGCACATACATGCATAAGCAGGTGGGCAAAAATTATGCCTGTATTTTATAAATTGTGTAAAAGGAGCCACACAATTTATAAAATACCACGTATCACCGCTTAGAAAGCAAGCACCTATGTTTCAGTAAATGCACATTATTTAAAGGCAGGGACCCACATAGTTTATACACCTATTTTATAAAAGTACACATATATATTTTATGCATTCAATAATTGTAACGTGTGTGTAATAACCCTCAGTTTATGCACGGAGGCAGGTATTTTATAAAACTGACTCATGTATGTATGTATGTATCTTGCTTATGAAAATAATTGTGTGCGTACTTCCAAGAACCAATTTGTCAAGACCTATACCAGTTGACCCAGACCTTCACCCAAACCTGCAGACTAAAGAGAAGTCAGATTACATTTGCACCAACTTGATCAGCAGATATAAGAGCGTGGGTGCATGCTTGATGATATATGAGTGTACTCCATTTATAAAAAAAAAAAAAAGTAAATGTGCATGCACTTTAAAAGCCCACTCTGGACAGCCCTGTTTGTATGCACATACTTTTCCACATGGCAGCAACAGTACATGTGTACTACCACCCTTCAGAAAATGGGCTTACCAAGCAGAGGATGCTTACACACATGATTGCCAATTTACATGCACAACCTCCACATAAATCTTTGAAACTTCATCCCTTTATATTTAAAACAAAAAGAGATCAAGCCTCAAAGGTCCCATTCACCTATGCCTTTTCATATAACTGGAATGACAATTTCCCAGCCCTGGTTCTGCTCTCTGGTATAATATTTTCCTGATTAAAATCTCCTCCCATTTACCTGCAGACCCATGGGCTTTGAAAAGCCAGCCCTCAATTGGTATGGACCTAGTTAATGTAAAAAGAGAGACTGAGCAATGAAGGTAAAGGAAATATAAAAAAGGAAAATGTAAATGGAGGAATGAAAAGAGAGAAGTGGGGCATCAGGACATGAAAAGGATGTGCAAGGGAAAAGAACAGATGCAGGGAATCAAGGAAGAAAAATATATAGGACATGGTAGGGAAAGACTCAATGAAGGAGACAGAAGGAGGACAAAATAGGGGCCAGAGAGAGGGCATCCTGTAAAGGAATGAGGGGGGGGGGGGAGGGAAATAATAAGGTAAGGAAAGCAGAGTTGCTTCTCTGTGACAGGTGTTCTCTGAGGACAGTAGGATGTCAGTCCTCACACATGAGGGACATCATCAGATGGAGCCCGACCCAGAACTTTGAGTTCAAAGATTTTAGGGCTTTCAAACATGCCCTACTGAGCAAGTACAGCTGTAGTTATCACCCTGCCCCCTAGGCAGAGTCTCTCAGTCCATGGCAATGTTCCCTCCAAGGAATGACTAGGTGTGTGCAAATTTGTTTTCATGTGAGCAACAATTTTTTTCTACCAACAATTTTTGAGCACCAATATTAGCTTTCCATTTTTGTATATAGCACAAAGAAATATTTATATGAGCAACTATGTAAACTTTGTGAGCGACGCTCCAAAATGAGCAATTGCTCATGCACTCAGCTTAGAGGGAACTATAGCTAATACATGGAGAAGCAACATAATGGGGCAGATTTTCAAAGGGTTACGTGCATAACTTATACGCGTAACCCCGAAAACCTGCTCCTGCGCGCGCCGAGCCTATTTTGCATAGGCTCGGTGAGGCGCACAAGCCCCGGGACGTAGGTCCCGGGGCTTTGAAAAAGGGGTGGGAAGGGAGCGGGGCCGTGGGCGGGGTGCTGGTCCGGGAGCGGATCCAAGGCCTCCGGCACAGTGGCTGTGTTGGGGGAGTAGACAACCCCCACCATAACCAGCCGCACATGATGTGCTACACTGTCGCACTAACTGCTAATGAAGTCAGCATGTACAGGGTAACAAAGGTGTCTCCAGTGCCACTGGGGTTCTGACTATGGCCGACCCTGGTAGTGGGCAGCCTTACCCCTATAGTATCCATGGTACCTGACAACATTCCAAGAGGCTGATCGCAGTCCTTGAATTGGGGTCGTAAATGGATCACTGGCCTTTCTGTCATATAAAGGAGGAAGGGAACCAACGGTGCTCTGCGATGGTGCGCATCCGGCTGCACCATCAGTGCCCACCACTGGCAACGGCACCCTGGTGCCAATAGTGCCCTAGGCACCCAAAAACAATGGATTGCATCTCTGGCACCAATGCCAGGGCTCCGTTTGCATTTGATCATGCCACAGGTGCCCAGCATGTAGTGCCATTGATGGTGCCCCAGGCGCCTGCAGTCATCAACAGCCAGGAGGCACCCATGGTCTACCCAGTGTCCAAAGGCGCCAATGACTCATGTATACAGAAGGCCAAAAATGTCCGATGGTCGGCAGCACCAGTGGAGACCATTGCCCAAAGGCGTCAATGTCCGACGGTACTGATGATGGCCATGGTGCCCAAAGGCAGAGACCCTTTGGCACTGATGCACCATTGGGTACCCCATGGCATGACACACCACATCGGTGCCCAAAGGAACCGATGATGGCCGGCATCCTCGATGGTTCCCCTTGGCTCACCTATGCGCTTGAGGGCATGGATGCAGCGGACCTGAAGGTGTCTTATACCAGTGCCTATGGCTGACGCTAGCCTCAACAGCAACTCCAGGCTTGGTAGCACAGATGCTATTTAAAGCCCATGGGGTCTCTGATGCCCCATGACCCCAGTGTTCTTAGCACTGTACAGTGTCACCAGGCACCTGGGATCTTGGCGCCCTTGGCACCTAACAGCCTTATGCCACCAATGGCACATCCTTCCAGATACCGAAAAGGGGCTCTTTGGTACCTCCAACGCTTGGTAGCCTCTAGAGCATCAGACCATGGTGCAACCTGTATGCCTTAGTGCTCCAGAGTGCCTTGAGTCAATGGTGAATCCAGCAATTGATGGCACCGCAGCCATCCCAGGCCCAAAGCCCCTGTCAGCCTGTGGCTTCATTGGTGTTCAAGAGCTCTCAGGACTCCCGTACCCTTGCAGTTGATGGCCTCGAGGGCAATCAGGCGCTTGATGGTGATCCCGGTGCCCCCAGCAGCAATGTTGTTCGACATCATTGAGAGCAGCCACGAATAACATCGCTGGCAAACATGCCCGATAGTCTCCATGGTGTTCGATGGCCTCGAGGGTGGCTCCACACCTTGATGGCATTAAGAGCGGCCATGCACCTCGATGGCATCGAGGGGGGCCATGCACCTCAATGGCATCGAGGGTGGCTCTGATGGCATCAAGGGTGTCCATGGCACTCAATGGCAGTCCTGGTCCCCAGAGGTCCAGACCATGACGCTGAAGGTCAGTATCGCTACTCCGCCGCATCAAGGCCCATGGTGCTCGATGGAGTCTATGGCACAGAACTGCACCTGCGGATGCCTATGGCACAGAAGGGATCCCACCCCCAGCCAGGGCAATAGACAGTGTGCACAGTGATCGATGGCCTTTATGACACTGAGGGCAGTCATGCACCTTAAAGGCATCGAGGGTGATCATGCATCTCAATGGCATTGAGGGTGCAATGGCACCTCAGAAGCATCAAGGGTGACATTGGTGCTCAATGGCAGTCCTGGTCCCAGATTTGGGGCGTGCATGTGCAACTGTTACTGGGCATGGACTGAAGGTGTAGCAGCAACACTGTTTGTCCAGGATCCTGCTCACGCTCTCTCACAAAGAGACTGCACTACTATCACTGGCAAGCAGGAAGGGAGGCTATTTTGTCCAGGGCTCCTGCCCGTGCAGAATAGTTCCTTAGAATGTGGGGAGGATGAGCTCTCTCCCCCACAGGAACAGTGCAGTCCTAGGTCTCTTCACTGTCCTAGCCTCCATCGATGCCGATTGATCAGTGAAACGACATGGAACTCCTGCCTAAGTAGAACTCGTGCGAGTGCCCAGACTCAGAAGTCTACACAGATAGCCCACAGACTTCATTTTGTCAGTCCTGTCAGCACCAGACAAAGGCATAAAAACAAACAGAACAAGGAGAGGACACAGAAACTAAACCACAAATGCAATATTTATTTATTAAGGAATAGAATTAGACTCTGCCAGGCTGCACAGCAACTAAGGCCAGCCATGTGGCTGGCAGAAAGCTGAAAAGAGAAAAAATAAAATAAAAATGACTATAAGGAAAAGAAAAACAGCTGCAGCTCCAGGAAAAAAATCACAACAAAAACTGTGAGGAGAGGAAAGCTGAATACCGTGACCATACAGCTTCACAGAAAAAAAGAGACTAAGGGATTCTGCCCAGGGGGCAAGGTGATAACTACAGCTGCATATGCTCAGTAGGGCATGTTTGAAAGCCCTAGAATATTTGAGATCAAAGATCAGACTAGGCTCCATCAGATTATGTCACCCATGTGTGAGGACTGCCATCCTGCTTATCCTTGGAGAAAGACAAAAGGGGGAGGAAAGGAAAGTGTGGAGGGCATCATTGTTGGTAAGTCTGTCTAGGAGAGGTCATTATGAAAGAGAACTGGTA
This sequence comes from Rhinatrema bivittatum, assembly GCF_901001135.1. Lineage (NCBI taxonomy): Eukaryota > Metazoa > Chordata > Amphibia > Gymnophiona > Rhinatrematidae > Rhinatrema > Rhinatrema bivittatum. The sequence continues at coordinate 197,637,980 of NC_042616.1, read as the reverse complement.
AAAGCAGTGAAGGGAATGGGCAATGGAAAAGGGGAGGAGATAGAATGTGATATGGGAAGAAAAGAAAGGTGAAAGGGATACGTGTGCAAAATGTTTTGGGGTCCTGGAAAGTGTTTCTAATTAACTCCTTTTCAGATGTGGAGGAGGAATAGCCTAGTGGTTAGAGCAGTGGGCTATGAACCAGGAGACGAGGGTTCAAGTCCTGCTGTCGCTCCTTGTGACCTTGGGCAAGTCACTTCACCCTCCATTGTCTTAGGTACCAAAAACTTAGATTGTAAGCCCTCTGGGGATAGGGAAATACCTACAGTACCTGAATGTAAACCAATGTGATATCTCAATTGATAGAATGTTGGTATATAAAAACTAATAAATAAATAAATAAATAAATGTGCATCTTCAGACTCCAGCTAAGTCATGTGAGTCCTGGCTCAGGCTGGGAGATCTTATACAGCCTGCAAGGAAGTTCCTGAAATTTAGATAGAAAAAATGTTATGATTTACCATAGTAACATAGCAGATATAGATCAACTGGCATATCCTGTCAGCCAAGTGTAAGTGTTATCTGTGGATTTTGCATGCACCTACTTTTCCTTTCAAAAGTGCCAAGCATGCTTTGCAACTGCTTTTTATCCTAGTAGAAATTTTATGCAAAATACAAAAAAAGAAAAAAACCCATATGGGTTCCATTTTCAGTTGCTGTGTAGCTTGGCTAATTAGCCAGATAAACATATCCAGCTATCTATCAGGTTATATTCAGCGGTGCAGTCATTGGAGGATGGAGGCATTAAAGCGGCATTGGAGCCATGATCTCTGTGGGGTCTTGCTAATGAGTGCATCCAGCTGAGGGTTTACCCTGCATCTGTCCAAACATGACAGAATACAAAAATTAAAATGGAAGAAAAATTAGCAAATACAGTAAAACAGGGCAGACAAGACTTTTTTTTAGATATGTTAATGATAGAAGGAAATGCAAAAATGGCATTCTGAGACTCAGAGGTGAAGGGTAGGAATATGTAGAGGATGATGAGGAAAAAGCAAAATTGCTTAATAAATATTTCTTTTCAGTGTTCACTGTGGAGGGGCCAATAGCAGGAACATATAAAATGAACACAAATAATTTTGGCAGTCAGGTAAACCTAAATCAATTTTCAGAATAGTGTGTTTGTAAGAAGCTAAATAAACTTAAAGTAGATAAGGAAAAGGGACTGCATGGGATATATATGAGGCAATTAAGGGAACTCAGAGAAGTCCAGGCAGCTCTGCTGGCTAAACTTTTCAATGATTCTGTAGAGTCAGGAGTAATTCCAGAGGACTGGACAGGGGCAGATGTGGTTCCTGTTCATAAAAGTAGAAGTAGGAGGAGGCTGGGAACTACAGACCGATTAGTCTGACTTCTGTGGTGAGAAATTGTTTCTAAAATAGATGATAGTGCAATTTTTGGAATCCAGTGGATTGCAAGATCTGAGGCAGCATGGTTTTACTAGAGGTAAATCTTATCAGACGAATCTGATCAATTTCTTTGATTGGGTGATCAAAGAGTTGGATCAAGGGAGAGAGCTAGATGTATATACTTGGATTTCAGTAAGGCCTTTGACTTAGTTCTGCACAGGAGACTTATAAATAAACTGAGTTCCCCTGGTATTAAACCTAAAATGACGAACTGGGTTAGATTGAGAGGCAACAAAGGGCCGTGGTAAATGGAGTTTACCCAGAGAAGGGGGACATTACTAGTGCTATGCGTCAGGAATCAGTCCTGGAATCAGTTCTTTTCAACATTTTTGTGAGCGACATAGCAAAAAGATTGTCAGGAAAGGTTTGTCTTTTTGCCAATACCAAAATCTACAATTGGTTGGACAGCTAGGAAGATGTTGAAAATATGAGGAATCTGGTGAAGCTCAAGAAATGATCTAGAGACTGCTAAAATTTGCAGAGTAATGCATTTAGGATACAAAAACTTGCAAGCCAACAATTTATCTATTCCCCTTAACATTTATTTATTTGTTTGTTTGTTTGTTGTTTTAAATTATTTTTCAATTGCTACTCCAATTGATCAAAGCGATTTACAAAATTAAAACATATATAACTTAAAAGGAACAGGCCTGCGATACTTTAGGTAATGAGGGGCGGGGGGCCGAAACGGGGGGCGGTCCTGCGCTAGCCAGCAGCGATCGCACCGCCGCGGTGCGATCGCTGCTGGTTTCGCACCCAATAGCACCACCATAGAAGGTGTAGCTATTGGGCCCGAAATAGGACGCAAAAAGGCCCTTACCTTTTCATCGTTCACGGCGTCTTCGCGGAGTTGGCCCCAGTGACGCCCCGACTCCTTCTCTTCCGGGGCCGACTCCGCCCCCATCTTGGTATCGCATGTGATAAGGGACTTTTCGCGTGCAAAACGTCCCTTATCGCGTGCGATCCGTCTGGTAAATGACCCCCTTAGTGTAAATGTCCCTGCACCAATTTGTTGCAAATTATAATCATTAACCTCCTACTGTCTCCGTGTTCATTTTAAAAAAAAAAAAAAATTTTTAAACATTTTAGTGTTAGAGTCCTAAGACTATCGTGACATCCATCATGTTGTTGGCTCTGAATATCCTCAAATAATGGTAAACCTGTAGCTTGAAATTTAAAGTTTGTGATCATTTAAAGCGGGTACCTTCCGACTTCCTGTGTGCTGGCTTCCTTTGATACTGAATCTAGCTAAATTAATATTTGGGCACATATCTGGCTAAATTCTAGAAGCCTAATAAGATGGGAGGCTAGAATTTAGTTGGCCAAGTTAGGTGTGTTCCGAGGGCGTAACTGGTAGGAGTTGAGTTAGTTGGTTAAGTTAACTGGCTAACTTCAATATTCAAAGTTAGCTGGATGACTTAGCTGGATAAGTCTGGTTGGACCAAAGAGCTGTGCTAAACTTAGGCAGTTATAGTTAGCTGGCTAATTTTAAGAAAGCCAGCTATATTCAATATTGCGGTTTCACTATTGAATATACCTCCAAACTTAGCCGGATAAATTTATCTGGCTAACTTCGGCCTGGATTTATCAAAATGCACTTAAATATCGCATGCGATAGGAAAAGGGGTGTATTTTATGGTAATAGGCAGTTTACTGCGATTTGCACTAATACCTATGCGAAGCGCTATCTTAGCGCAAATTGTGATAACATTTTTGCACTTTGCAATAAGTGCCAGAATTGTTGTATTTCCTACATACAACCACTGGGGGGACCATGTTTAGTAGTTAGGCTCCTGGAGGGCCAGCCTAGCTATCAGGGCCCTCCTACCATGAGAGAGAGAGAGAGAGAAAGTGCCTATCCATAATGTCCTCACACTAGATAGGTATTTATATTTCTATGGGAGGTACACCTAGTAACTCGAAGTGAGGTTTAGGTATTAGTATAGGGGTTAGGGGCCACTTTGACATTCAAAGTGAGACGTACAAACAGAACAGTGCTCTCTTGTGAAGATTTGATGACCTTCGGAGTGAGGAACCTCACCCAAAGATGAGATTTGTGCAATGTTCTCTCAACCTAGCTTCATGGACTCTCTACGTCAAGCTAGGCTGAGAGAACATTGCACAAATCTCATCTTTGGGTGAGTTTCCTCACTCCGAAGGTCAACAAATCTTCACAAGAGAGCACTGTTCTATTCGTATGTCTCACTTTAAATGTCAACGTGGCCGCTAACCCCTACACTAATACCTAAACCTCACCTCGAGTTACTAGGTGGGCCTCCCATAGAGATATAAATGCCTATCTGGTGTTGAGGGCATTATGGCTAGTCTCTCTCTCTTTCTCTCTCTCTCTCTGATACAGCTTCACAAAACTGTGAGCCAGCCTACTTGGCCAAAAATCCCACCCCAATATCCTCTCATTTGCATCACACCATGCATTATGGTGCTTTCACAAGCGTTAAGGCATTTTTTTGCATGCGAAAACGCCATATAGCACTTTGATAAATGATCCCCTTTGCTAGCCAGACTTCATCTGAATATGGACATCCTAATCTTCTAAACATTGTTAATATATTCGGTGTCCAGATGTGGTGTTTCATCTTGCTAAGTGGTTAGATCTTCAAAGGCCTGTTGAAAGAGGAAAGTTTTTAATGCTTTTTGAAAGTTTTAAAGTTAAGTAATATTCTAAAGTGCTGAGGCATGATGTTCTAAATTATGGACCCGCAACAGATATTGTGCGGTTTCTGACTTCATCCAGATGGGCTTGTGGTACTACAGCTGGAACCATGAGAAGGCCTTTGTTTGCTGATCATAATGTAGGTTGAGGGCTGTATACATTGTTAAGATTGTGGACCCTTGTATTGGGGTGAAGTTGATTCAACCTACAGGGAATGCCCTGTAGGTCCTCACTACCAACTGGCAGAGGAGATGGTGCAGAGACTGGGCTGGAACTTCGCCTGTACTAACCCCTTTCCCCTTGGCTTAAGCCTTTAGGTTCTGGGGCTGTCAGGTCTTAGGTGGCAGTCTCTACACAGGCGGAATAGTAAATCTGGTATCAGACTGAGGTTGGAGGCAGGTGGCAGGCAGGGGCGATGAGAGTCCAGGCTATGGTCAGTGGCAGACAGCAGGCGACAGGCAAAAGTAGTCAGGGCACAGACTAAGAGTAGTTCCAAAAATCAGTCTGAGGGCACGCCAGGCTAGGAGCGAGGAAGGCAAGGCTCAAGAGGTGAAGGTAGGGCTGGACAAGGCTGAATTTACGAAAGCAAAACTGAGGGACCAAGGCAAGGCTGAAGTTGAAGGCAAAGCTGAAGGACCAAGGCAAGACTGAAGATGAAGGCAAGGCTGAAGAAGCAACTCACACTTCCGCAAAGATAGTTGAGCCGTTGCTGAGGCACTGCCATGATGCACAGCTGGTGTTTAAATACCTGGTCATGTGACATCATCAGGGAACGCAGGTGACGTCAGCGCACCTAAACGGAGGCCCTGACCCTAGAGACAGTGGCATTCCTGGCCATCCGGAGTGGTAATACCAGGGCAGTTTAGCGGCTTCAGGTGAGAAAGCTGGCTCATGGGGGTAGCCTGCAGGCCAGCAAATGTAACATACATGCAAGACTGCTCCTAGCCATGAGTCATCATTGTGATGATTTTATGTATTAGTTCAAAATTTTATATTGAATTTGGTACTGAACAGGCAACCAGTGTAACACTGACAGGATCAGAGTAATGTGATTGTATCTTGGGGTTCTGTTTAACACCCTAGAAGTGGAATTCTTAAGTAACTGCAATGGTGTGAGTGCACTATGAGGTAAACCAAGCAGGAATGGGTTACAGTAATCAATACCTGAAAATACTATTCAGGTATTGATTACTGTTGAATAATACTGAGTAATGTTCTAAGGCCCTCTGGTTAAAACAATGGCTTCAGGCATTAAGCATCCGCAGTTTATAATGCTGTCCTGTTTTAACTAGATTTTGGATGTGTGTCTTCAATTCAAAGCTGACCCCCAGGTCGCATACAAAAGAAGAGATTGAAATGTTATGCCCATTGAATTCAAAATGGGGTAATTCACCTACCACAGATTGTCTAGTCAGGTAAATTATCTCAGTTTTTGAGATTTAAATGTTAATTTATTATGGAATAACCATCTTTGTATAACTGAAAAATATATTTCCAAATATTTAAAAGAACTAACAACTGAATTGACGACGGGAATGAAAAACTGGATATTGTTGGCATACATTTGAAAATTCAATCCTAGTCTCCCTAACAGTTTATACAAAAGAGCTAGATAAATATTCAAAGAGAGAGGAACTCTGAGGTACACCTGATTTTTATTGGTATCCATTATGAGGTATTATTGCCTATCCTTACTTGTTGTGTACAGTTAGTCAGGAATGAGTTAAACCACTTCAGGACTGAGCCAGCTATACCAAACTCCTCCAAGCATGTACTGAGAATCTAATGATCATCAGCTGATATATCTAGAAGGAAATGAGAAAGGTTAAATTGGTAAGAGGAGAGGAAAGGGAAGAGGATGTGTGTGAGGAGAACAGGTGAGTGAGAGGGAAAGATGGGAAAGGGTGGGAATTAGAGAGGGAGTAAGAATGTATGGGGGTGTGTGAGTGGGAGAGAGTTCAGGGCTGCCTAGGATGCTACAGTTTTGGGATGACGATTGTGCCTCCTTGTTCTTCCTGCTGCATGGGTCCATTACAGGAAATTGTATTGTATGGGCTTGTCCAAGTGCGAAGAAGGAGTCACAATTACTGCAGGCATAAGGATTAGGAGTAGTGCTGGCCAGAAGAAAGGAGCAGGAGCTGCAACAGCCCATGCCTCAGGAAGAAAGAGGAGTCTCATGGGCAGAAGATGGAAGCTGCTGCTGCTGCTGCTTCCAGAGGAGAAGAGAGAGTGAATGAGTGTGGGTGTATGTGTGTGTATGTGAGGAAACATTTGAGAGAGTGCGAGCCTGTGTCCCTGCATGTGTGTGTGTGTGTGTGCATGAGAATGTACATATGTATGTTAGAGATTATTTGTATTTGAGACGGGACAAGGTTTGTATGCAGCCCTCTTCCCCCACTAATCCACAACAATTTGGGGGGGGGGACGACTAGAAATCAAAGTTCTCAGGTATGACGAGCATGGAATTTTTTTATTCTTATTGCTTTTGATTATTGGGTGGTGTTTGAAGTGTCTGATGTTTTGAAATATTTTATTGGTTTTTCAGAACTTTTAAATAAGTTTTATGAGTTTATTGAATTATGATCTATTTGTCATCTCTTTTGAAATATGTATTCTTTTTTAGAAGTATGTTTTTACTATTATGATTGACGTGTTATATTTCTTGATTTTATTATTGTTTTATGAGGAAGGGTGTTGTTTCTATTTTTTCATTGTTGCACTGCATAGTCTGGCTTCTTGTGGTTTCCAGTTCAGTTTTTGTCTGCATGTGTCTGTCTATCCTTTATAATCACATTATTGTATATTTGGTGAATGTCGGTGATTGAGGGGAGGTTTCTATGCAGATTCTTTAGATGTGTGTAGTTTCTGTATAAGGATCTATAGCAGTTTAGCTTGCTCTGTTTTCCTAATGGGAGGTGTATGGGAGTTTTAGGGCCTGATGTATTGCCTTTTCATAGGTAGGGTTGTTACTGTGTGCATGTTGGCAGTTAGTGCTGTTTTGGTATGAGAGATTTACTATACTATAATTGAGTTTACTTATGGCTTTCTGAAAGCCAAGCCCACACCCAACATGCTTTACAAAATGACAAATAATATATGGGTCCAAATGTCTTTTTTGAATGCACTGCTGTGGTTGGCACCACAGCAATGCATGTAAAAAGTAATACATTCTTGTGATATTTTGACTTCAGAAGACTATGCTTTCAAAGTCCTTTTTCATGTAAAATCTATTATAAATTAAAGGCTTTTAATTGTGTGTGTGTGTGTGTGATGAGGGTCAGGGGGAGGGGAACTGCAAGACCGTAAGGATTATCCAGGACACCTAGTACCCTTGGATTAGCCCAGAAGGAGTGTGCCACACACAGACCCCCTCTATTCATCCAACTCCTTCAGTGGGCAAATGCTGGGGAAAAGATGGGAGGCAGGTCTTAGGGCTCCTGGGAGTATGGCAGGGTTGCTAGCTTCCTAGAAATAATATCACTGACATTCTATCTTCTACTCCTTTGAGAACTTTGGCCACATTCCACCAGGCAGTGATGCGGAGCTGCAGCCCACCAGTACCGGGCCCCTTTAGGGGCAATCGCTGAGAGAAAAAGAGACCAAAAAGATAGTAAAAACTTCGCGCTGAAACTGAGAATGCTGTGAACTCAGGGATGAAGAGACCCGCCCCCACTGACGTCATCACGCTTAGCGGCGAGCCGGTAAACGGCCACATTCCACCAGGCAGTGATGCGGAGGTGCAGCCCACCAGTACCGGGCACCTTTAGGGGCAATCGCTGAGAGAAAAAGAGACCAAAAAGACCAAAAAAATTGTAAAAACTTCACGCTGAAACTGAGAATGCTGTAAACTCAGGGATGTAGAGACCCGCCCCACTGACGTCATCACGCTCAGCGGCGAGTCGGTAAACGGCCACATTCCACCAGGTGTTGCGCGCCGTGCGTCGTGCGCTGAAGGGGTGCGCCAAAGGGGCACTCCCCTTTGTGCACCCCTTCGTGCAATCTTTTGTGCTACACTTATTTTAATTCCCTTAAGTTTTCCTTTGTTAATTAACCTTTTTCATAGTGTTTAGTAATCCCTTGTTTATTAAATATGTTCAATGTATTTGACTTAGGAAACCTATTTTCCTGCATACTCTGTTTTTAATGTAAACCGGTATGATTTGTATCTGATACAAGAATATCGGTATATAAAAATTCAAAATAAATAATAATAATAACTCTGACCCCTGCTTTACACCTTCTATAGCATTTCAAATCATCGAAAGGGCCAAACTACAAAGAGACCCTCACCCTTGGTCCTCTTGATGATTTGAGCTGAGCTGTGACTTTTTGGAAGGGGAGGGGCAGGGGAACACCATCTCATCTTTCGTCTCAGGCAGCAGTTTGTCTTGAGCCACCCCTGTCAATGGCAAATGAGACAGAAGAGCAAACTTTCCCATCCTTCAACAAGCAGTCATCCAAATTCCTTAATATCTAAAAAGCAAAGAGGAAAACTGGAGCATGATTGGACCATTCAAAAACACCCAGGGTATATATTCAAAAGCCATTTACACAGATAACTTAAAGTTATCCATCTAAATGGCAAGTTTTATTTTATTTATTTATTTATATAGTGCTTTTTTTATACCGACATGCATGATACAGATCATATCATATCGGTTTACATGGAACAAGGAGGAAATAACGTTAACATAAACATAGAGATAGCGAAAGTTACAATAAAACAGGGGTACTCGAACTGGGAAGAAGAGGAGTCAGTGGCAGAGGAAACTTGGAACTAAACAATATCAATACAGCAATATTTACAATAGCGGTAATGGGGTGCGTTGACTAGTGGCCTTGGAGTATGACTGTAGCTGGGAAGGTCCCAGATTAAGGGAAGGCTTGTTGAAATAGCCAATTCTTGAGTTTTTTCCTGAACGTCAATAGACAGGGTTCTTGCCTGAGGTCAGGGGGCATAGCATTCCAAATGATTGGCGCTACTGTCGAGAAGGCTCGCTCTTTGGTGGCTGAGTGGAGTGTGGATTTGGCTGGGGGGGTGAAGCGATCCCCTGTAAGCTTCTCTGATGGGTCGTAGAGAGGTGTGGAGAGTGAGTAGGTATTGGATATCGATAGGGGTCTGATTGTAAACGGATTTGTGAATGATGGTGAGACATTTGTGTAAGATTTTAAAGCTTACAGGAAGCCAGTGCAGATTTTTGAGGATAGGTGTGTTGTGGTCTCTTCTGCTGGAATTTGTTAAGATTCTAGTGGCCGAGTTTTGCAGCATCTGAAGGGGTTTGGTGGAAGAGGCGAGAAGACCTAGTAGAAATGAATTGCAATAGTCTAATTTGGAAAATATAATGGCTTAGAGTACCAATCTGAAGTCCTGGAAGTATAGAAGCGATTTGAGTCTTTTTAGCACCTGAAGTTTGAAGAAGCAGTCCTTGGTTGTGTTGTTGATGAACCTCTTTAGATTTAACTGATTATCAATTATAACACCAAGATCTCTTGTTTGGCTGACAATGGTGTTGGTGTGGGTCATTTGAAGGTTATCACTGTGGTTGGGAGCTATAAGAAGCAGTTCCATCTTAGATGTGTTCAGAACTAGGTTTAGGTAAGTGAGGAGGTGGTTGATATCTTGGAGACAGTTGTCCCAGAACTTAAGTGTTTTTGCGAGGGATTCGGTTATCAGGATCAAGATTTGTACATCATCTGCGTAGACATAGTGTTTAAGTTTCAGATTCATAAGCAACTGACAGAGGGGAAGAAGGTATATATTGAAGAGTGTGGGTGATAGGGAGGAGCCCTGAGGTACTCCTCTTGTGGAGTTGATGCGTGGAGACTCTTTATTATTGATTTTTACTTTGTAGCCTCTGTTACTGAGGAAGGAGTCGAATCATTTGAAGGCTGTTCCTGTTATCCCGATGTCTGAAAGTCGTTTGAGGAGAATAGAGTGATTCACCATGTCAAATGCAGCCAAGATGTCAAGAAGTACTAGAAGGAAGGAGTGTCCAGTGTCCAGCCCCATGATGAGGTGATCTGTGAGGGAGATGAGAAGGGTTTCTGTGCTTAGTGATTTGCGGAATTCATATTGCATTGGGTGGAGAATGTTGTGGTCTTCCAGGTAGTCTGATAGTTGGGTATTGACTAGTTTTTCAATAATCTTTGCAACAAATGGCAGATTGGAGATGGGGCGGAAATTGTTGGGTTCCCTGGGGGTCTAGGTTTGGTTTCTTGAGAAGGGGTTTGAGAGTGGCGAGTTTTAGGACGTCCGGGAAAATTCCTTGTGATAGTGAGCAGTTTATGATATCTGCTAGATGCTTGGAAATGGCAACTGGCACCGATAGGAGTAGTTTAGTTGGGATTTGGTCGAGGGGATAGTATGAGGGTTTCATTTTCTTTAATAAAGATTCTATCTCTAGAGCAGATATAGGTTCAAATGAATCCAATATTGTTCCGGTGTTTGGCGAGAGAGAGATGGAGATGGGAGTAGAGGTAGGGTTGAGGGGCAGGAGTGTTAATAGGTTGGATATTTTGCTCTGGAAGAAAATTGTGAGTTCATTTGCCTTTGATTGTGCTTGATCGTCCGGGATGGATGGGGTGGTGGTTTTCGAGAGATTCGATACATAGGAGAATAGGGCCTTGGCGTCAAAAACGAGATTGTGATTTCTGTGAGCGTAAAAATCTTTTTTAGTTCGAAGAGTGAAGGTCCTGTAGGAGTGGAGGACTGATTTGTAGGCGGCTAATGTGCTCGGGCATGGGGTCTTACGCCATTTGTTCTCTTTCTGTCTGAGGTTTTGTTTAAGTTTTCTGAGTTCATCAGAGAACTACGGTTGTTTCCTGTTAGACGTCTGACTGATTTTTTTGGCTGCAAGAGGGCATACTTTGTTCGCTACTGATTCTGTGATACTGTGCCATGAGAACAGAGCTGAGTTGGGGGTTGAGACATCTAGGTTGAGTAGTTCCTTTGTTAGGTGCTGAGGACCTCAGGGGAGCATGATCTCCTGTAGTGAAATGTAGATTGAGTGGGGTGAGAGTTGGGATTTTCTTTTCTCATGAGGGTGGTGGAAATCAATGAATGGTCCGACCAGGGGACTGGGGTGCATTGGGGGGGGGGGGAATAGAAAATGAAAAGCCAGAGTTTATGAAGATGAGGTCTAAAGTATGACCTGCTTTATGGGTGGGCTTGTTGATAATTCGTTTGAAGCCCATAGCCTTGAGGGAGGTGAGGAATGCTTCGCAGTTGGTAGAGAGAGGGATTGAATCAATTTGGAGGTTCAAGTCCCCTAAGATCATAGCGGAGGCATTTAGGTTGATATATCTGGCTATGGTTTCTACAATGAGGAAGGCATCGGTGTCTAGGAGACCTGGCGGGACATAAATGAGGAGGATTTGAAGCTGGTCAGATTTGAACAGGCCTAATTCTAATTTAGATGTAGACTTGGCTGGTTGTAGAGTTAGCCTAAGTTCTTTTTTGGCCGCTAGGAGCAGGCCGCCGCCTCTCTTTTTTTGTCTGGGAAGAGAGAAGAAATCGTAAAGATGTGTAGGTAGTTGATTTATCAGGGCTATGTCTGAGGGTTTAAGCCAGGTTTCTGTTATAGCGCAGATGTCTGGCTTTGAGTCGAGGAGATAATCATTTAGAATGTGTGATTTCTTTGTGAGAGATTGAGCATTGAATAGAGTCAATGAGAATAGTGCAAGACCCAGAAGTTGAATAAAGGGGGAGATCATGATTGGGATGAGAGATCTGGTAGCTCGGGTCTGGAGTTGCGTGGGTGATTTTTCTTTGGTAAGAGCGCTGTGGTGTAGGACAGGGATTGGGTAGCCTAGTGTCATGCTTCTTTTGTTGTGGAGTGTAGTAGATGAGTTGTGTGTTGAATGTAGGTCCATCTGCTGGGAAGCTGGGAAGTGGACGAATGCTGAATGAGGATCCGTCTGATAGAATGCTGAGTGAGGGTCCGTGCTTAGAGTGAATCTGTTTGTGAAAAAGCTGTGTGAGAGTTTGGCGGTTTGAGTGCTGGAATCCGTTGGAGGTTTAAGGGGTGAAGATTACTACTGAACATTGATCTGGTGCACACGAAGGGGCGCACAAAGGGGCAGGCCCCTTTGTCGCGCTCCTTCCGTGCGCAACGCCCGGCACGCAGTGCCGAAGGATAGCCCTGATTTAAAGGACTGAGGTGAGGTGATGACGTCATCCCAGGCCTCCGATAGGCCACTAGATGTCGAGTGGGCACGGCTTGGGCAGCCGGTCAGCGGTGTGGGCCGGTCAGCGGTGAAAAGAGGAAGGGGGCCTCTTACCCCGAGGAGTCGCCGCTGTGTGATGAGGGTCTCCTGACCCTGTGCATGACTCGCTGCAAGAGAAGAGGAGCGCCGAGGGTCCCGATGCGAAGAGCAGGAGCGCTGAGGGAGAGCCCTGATTTAAAGGCTGAGGTGAGGTGATGACGTCGTTCCAGGCCTCCGATAGGCCACTAGATGTCGAGTGGGCGCAGCTTGGGTGGCTGGGAGGCGGCATGGGCCGGTCGGTGGTGAGAAGAGGAAGGGGGCCTCTTACCCCGAGGAGTTGCCGCCGTGTGATGAGGGTCTCCTGACCCTGTACTAGACTCGCTGCGAGAGAAAAGGAGCACCGAGGGTCCCGATGAGAAGAGGAGGAGCACCAAGGGATAGCCCTGATTTAAAGGGCTGAGGTGAGGTGATGACGTCATTCCAGTTTTGGCATATTCAACCAGTTATCCAGCTAAGTTACAGCAGAATAAGTCATTATCTGGCTGTAATTTAGCCGGACAAAAAAACGGGACGTTCTGGAGGCATTCTGGGGCATGATAAAGTTATCCAGCTAACTCAGCTGATTTTCAATTATAACCGGCTGAGGGCTGGATTTTCTTTCTTCGCATGGTTTGTGATTCCCAGCGCTAAAGGGGGGCAGGCCTGCGAAAGCTGGCAGCGATAGCACAACTGCGGTGCTATCGCTGCCGGCTTTCGCACCCAATAGCACCATTGTAAAAGGTGGTGCTATTGGGCACGCTACTAGCGGTGATAAGGGGCTTTACCTTTTCGCCGTCAGCGAAGTTTCCGCAGCGTCCACCCCGACGCCGCCCCAACTTCTCCTCTTCCGATGCTGACGCCACCCCTGACTCCACCCCGATCTAGGTATCGCACATGTGCGAAAGGTCCCTTTTCACATGCGATAGGATTAGAAAATAACCCCCTAAGTTATCCAGATAACTTTACACTTAATAGCCGGTTAAGTAGTTTTCCTGGTTTAAGTAGCTCTCCTGGTTTAAAAAAAATTTGCGGGCTCCCATCCGAACTCCAAAAGGACTTCGGGTATGATCCTGCCGGCCCCTGCCCAATCTCTAAGTTTAATAAAAATTATTAGTTCTGCAAGTCATAGCAGTTTCATAGCATACCCATTGTAGTAGCCGAGCAACCGCAGAAGCGCCGGGCCCAGATCGCAGACTCTTCTGCGGTCTGAGCTGAAGAAATGCTATATAAGAAGGTACAAGGGGTGGAAAAGAAGGGGTAGGAGTGGGCACTGGGGCGGGGGCATCTGCAAAGAATGAAATTTTTGAACAGAAACCCCAGGAACCGGGAACAAGGGTAGGGGAGGGAGGACGAAATAACTATTTCTCGCGGCACTAACATTTTTTTATTAAACGTAGAGATGGGGCAGGGGCCAGCAGGTTAAGACCCTAGGGGTCCTTTTGGAGTTCAGGTGGGAGGGAGCCAAGGGACAGGTTTGGGCCTGTAGGCCCATGATTTGGTTTTTTTTCAATGGGAAAGCTACTCAGTCAGCTATATTCTATTGAGTATAGTCAGTTAAGTGTAAAGTTATCCAGCTAACCATGGCCGAAAAACTTTAAACATAACCTGTGATAGTCAAAAGAATATCTGGTTATGTTTAAAGTTATCCGCTAAACTTAGCCGGAGAATTGTCCACTAAACGTCCTGCTAAATATGGATCTCACCTACTTCTATAGAATGAAGTGATCCCAATTCCCTCTTAACAATAAAAATAAAATAAATCCTCAAATACGAATTATGAGGGGTAGAAAAGAAGAAATACTCTCTTTTCCTGGGATGCATGTATCTCCAGGGATTCACCAAACCTTGCTAGCAAGTAATTGCTCAAATGCAGGCCTTACACCACAGATCCTTAGTAACTGGACCAGTATCACCTTACTCGGGAAACAGGATTAAATTAAAGTCGTCCCCCCCCACCAATAAACACTCTTCCCTCTGAAAAAGCAAAGAGCTTGGCAAAACATGTTGAAATAAAAGAAATGTGATCAATATTGTTGGAGTAAATGAAGGCCAGAGTTATGGAGCATTCTGACACCCTATTTTTAACAAAGAACTTTCCAAATTGTACTTACTGCAAAAGGAAAGCGACTGGCAAAAGGTATACCTACTCCCCCCCCCCCCTTCATAACATCAGAAGCAAAATAAGAGGAGGAAGTCTATTTACTCCCAAAACATAATCCCCTGTCTTTTTCAAAATGTGTTTCTTGAACAAAATAGACCAGAGCTTTTTTTTCTACCAACTTCCCTAAGAAGCAAACCCCTTTTATTAGGGGAGTTTAGCCTCTTCACATTTAACGAGCAACAGGAAAATTAAAAAGGATGGGGCATGACAATATAGTAAAATCTATGTCATCATTAGGACAAATCTACCCAGCAAATATATAAATGAATTGTGAAACAGGCCACAGTACAGAGGACAAAGAAGAAAATAAAAAGACACACGCCACCATGAAAACATCCCCCAACAAACCCTAGAACCAAAGGTAACAGAACTGAAACCTGAAACCTGAGCTTGGTAAAGAAAAACAACCCTCTCCATCTCATACGCTTTCTTTAAGAAATTATGCTAACCCTGAGTAAATCCCAGCAAAGAACAAGAGAGAGTGTAAGCGAGGAAAGAAAAAGGCCTACCCAAAGTTAAAGAGCAGAAAAAAAGAGATGAAAATTGGATTCTTCTACTACTCCCCAGGAAAAACCTATACACTCAAACAGAATAATCCCAGAAATGCATACCCCTTAACAAAAATCACAACACCCTACCAGAATATAAAAGAAGGAAGGAAGGAAAAGAGGACAAGTGCTGAGGGATACAACAAGGGAATATAAGAGAAGAGAATCCACAAACTCCATCATTCACCTCTCATAGGAGGTAATTTTAAAAGGAGTTAAATGTATAAATGTAATATACTATCGCAGCAATTTAAAAAAGCCATTTATCCATGTAAAGTGCACTTACACATGAAGATCCTTTGGATAATTCAATGGCATATATTGTAGCAATTTTCAAAAGCTCACTTAACACGGGTAAAGTGCATTTACATGTGTAAAATTCAATTTTAAGCGTGTAAATCCTTTTTAAAATCAGGCTCATAGAGAGCAGAATAACAGCAATCTATTTTTTTAGGGCAAAGAGAGAGTGGGTAGAGAAAAGAACCGATAAGAAAAATTACATTTCTGCCAAAATCAGGACAGAAGAGAAAACATTTCCACATATTGATTATAAGCCGGCTAGTGACTAGTCCATCTCCCCATCCAAGTTCTCCGAAGAAGAGAACCTCAGCTTCTTCCTCTGGAGTTGGTGATGCCTCCAACCATTCAAACTCTGGCAGGGAAGAAAGTCCTCTTCTGGGTTTTGGTCTTTCCACCAGATGGTTCAAAATCTCCTTGCATTCCTCTAGGTCTGTGATGCGATAATCTCTACTGTCCCAGATGAATTGCAATACGAAAGGAAAGCTCCACTGGTAATGTTTCCTTTTATCTCTCAGCACGGTACTGAAGGGATGAAAACTTTTCCAAATTGTACTTACTGCAAAAGGAAAGCGACTGGCAAAAGGTATACCTACTCCCCCCCCCCTTCATAACATCAGAAGCAAAATAAGAGGAGGAAGTCTATTTACTCCCAAAACATAATCCCCTGTCTTTTTCAAATGTGTTTCTTGAACAAAATAGCCTTTCTATTTTTCTATATTTTTCTAGATATTGCTGCTTTAAATTGCTGTGTGTTTGTCTAAGCAAAAAACAAAAGATATACAAAAAAAAAGGGTTGGGCTAAAACAGCTATTGGCAGGTGACTCAGTCTATTGTAGGGGGTCATTAACTAATCAACTCCTCAGTCTGCTTTGCAATTGAAGGAGACAGCCAGAAGTCCAACTTCTTGGGGAGAGCCAAGGAAAAAGCTTAAATTAGCTAGCCAAATTTGGGGGAGGGTCTGTTCAAAATCAATAGCAGATACAGTGTCCAGTGAACAGCCGTGGCCAAGTTTTAGCACCTTGAGCATGAGAAGAAATAGAAGTAGAGGGGCTTACGTCCCACGCTCTACTCATCTTTGCAACCTTTTTATGGTGTGAATGATGTGAATGTCTATGGCGATGGCTCGGCAATGATCCTGTGTGGGTCCTATGTCCCGATGGTGATCGTCTTCTATGTTTTGGCCGGAATTCGTAGAAGTGGATCTTGAGGACCGTGAAGTACCCGAGCGGTTTGGCATTGAATCGTGAGAGGTGGAATGAGATAACTCTGGGGACTCATGTCATCGCTTTAAGCCATGTTGTATTGGGAGCGACGAGTGTTTGGATTTATGTAATACCTTTTGTGCCTTATGCACTGACTTTTGCTTCGCAGGCTTTGTTATTTTTGCCCCTTGCGCTGCATCTTGCGATGCTGTAACTTTAGGCATCGATGGGTTTCTATTATGTTCCCTTGGCGTCGGGCTCCTCGATGCTGTATGTGTTGGTTGCGCCGTATATTGTTGCCCAGTGTGCGCCGATGTCTTTGGTGCTGTGTGTGCCCCTGTCTTTGGTGCTGCGTGTGCCGATGTCATCGGCGCCGATGTTTCCGGCTCCGTATGTGTCGCTGGTGACATTGTCGATGGCGACTGTGCCACTGGCGTCATTCCCTGCGCCTTGTGCAGGCGATGTTTTGAGTACGGCGCCCTTTTTAGGAGTAAGGCCGATCTATCTTGATCCCTCGGATCAGGTCCCTGATCCGATGGCGTAGAACATCGTGGCAAGTCCTTACCTCCAGGCCTGGAGGGGTGAGGATCCCACGACACTGCTCTTTTTTGCAATGGAGCCGGTGTTGTTGAGGGCCCAGGCGAAGAATGAGCCTCCGATGGCTCCGATAGACTGATGAGTTCCCTCAATCGATAGGCCCATTGTTTTTGGGCCCTCGGGGACATTTGGGCAGAAAATTCACAATCTTTTTGATTGTAATCGGCCCTGAGGCATCAGTAACATCGGTCATGGCCATCCATGACCGACATTACCTTGCCACATCTACACGGTTTAAATCCGGATTTCTTCGACATCTTCTGTATAAAAAACAAAAAATGCTGAGAAGTTAGCTGTGTGTGTGATCCCGCACGCGGAAAGAACAGACTGAGGAGAATCTGTTACTTTCCTGCGCGGGAACACATGCGCAGCCGCAGACAGCAAAAATCTAATCTCTGCTTGGTAAAGCTCCGCCTCCCGGATCTGATTGACAGATCCCATGACAGCAAGGCTAATTCAGCCCTGCTATCAACGGGAAATTCATGAACTTTAGTTTATACTTTTTTTCATAGCAACTAATATTCGGTTTCTCTGAAATTATGAATCTGCATTTATCTGACTGATGGTATAATTTTACATTGCCAAAAATTATGTTACTAAGACATGAAATTAGTTTCATGTTACTTGAAGTAATGAAAGTCCAATGTAATCTATGAGGAATGATTCCTTTGAAAATACTGGAGTAATACTGCATACTTTCACTTTCAATACATTAATATTACCCAGTCTACCTTCCCTGCAGGCTATCATGCAACTTAGTGGCGCCAGCACTGTAAATTAGTTGGAAGCATCAGAGTTCAATTTTTTATCTACCACTCACTGTATACAGTAACTACACTGAAAAAAATGGATATTTTTTATAATTCCCTTGCTATGGAAGATGAAAGTCATCTCAGACTTGTAAATCTGCATATTTCAGGTTTGCTAAAGTTATTTAAAAAATAGTCTATACATTGCTCTTAACCAGAGCTGTATATTCCATATTGCTTTATTTGAGAGGTACAACACCTATGTGCATCATTACTTAGTATTTGCAGACATGTCATTTCCTTTAGTTCCTTCACAGTTGTTTCAAGGTTTGTCAGTTGATTGTTGTGCAGCATCAAGATTTGCAACGTGGTTAGATGTTTCAAAGCACCTAGAATAAAGTACAGCAAAAAATTATTAATATGGGAAATGTGATGTTTAGGATTGTAATGCATTGTAATGCAATATTATGTATTTTAGATCAATATATGTTCTTGCTAAACACAATGCAAAGAATAAGGTAAGAAAAGAATGTTTTCGCAGAATCTGTTTGGATACTTTAAAATGGGGTAATATAGTTAGTTTAAATAGTGCAGCCTATGTGGAAACTGACCCAGAAAACCATCAGTAACATCCTGTTCTTTTAAAAGAGTCTAGAAGGCCTTGGTTTAATAGAGCATCACCGGCAACATAATGTAACTTAGTGACAAGATACAACTCTGACCCAGTACTGAAGGCTAAGCCACCACTTTAATTGTTGCAATTCCTAGTATTGTTTGAAAGCTTCCCATACAAATACTAACTAGAACCTATCAAGATTAGCATCTGAGATCTTACAAAGACCAAAAATATATTATTGCGGATATAATAGGCTTATTTGCACTCCACATTACTAATAATAAAGAGAGACATTTACTTGGCAGAATGAAGAAGAGATGCAACAGAAATCAGCATGGTCTTAAATAACTGCATGGGACAGAACCTGAACTGAAATGGATCTAGTAGAGAGAGTGACAAGATAAAAAGGTGAGTGTAGATCACCCACTCAATGACTGTAAAGACAAAGGGGTAGATTTTCAAAAAGCGCGATTTGGCGTACTTTTGTTGGCGCATCAGGCGCAAACAAAAGTACGCTGGATTTTAGTAGATATGCGCGTAGCTGCGCGTATCCGCTAAAATCCTGGATCGGGGCGCGCAAGGCTACCGATTCCGTATAGCCGGCGCGCGCCGAGTCGCGCAGCCTACCTCCATTCCCTCCAAGGCCGCTCCGATTTCGGAGCGGCCTCGGAGGGAACTTTCTTTTGCCCTCCCCTCACCTTCCCCTCCCTCTACCTAACCCACCCGCCCGGCCCTGTCTAAACCCCCCCCTTACCTTTGTCGGGGGATTTACGCCTCCCGGAGGGAGACGTAAATCCCCGCGTGCCAGCGGGCCGCTAGCGCGCCGGGACGCGACCTGGGGGCGGGTCCGGAGGGCGCGGCCACGCCCCCGGGCCACCCCGGGCCGTAACCACGCCCCCGGGCCCGCCCCCGAAATGCTACGTCCCGCCCCGAAAACGCCGCGCGGATCGGGCCCGCCCCCCGACACGCCCCCCTCGGAAAACCCTGGGACTTACGCAAGTCCCGGGGCTCTGCGCGCGCCGGTAGGCCTATTGAACATAGGCGCACCGGCGCGCAGGGCCCTGCTCGCGTAAATCCGGGCGGATTTACGCGAGCAGGGCTCTTAAAATCCGCCCCAAATGGTATAAGAGAGACAGGATAACAAAAATATAAGAATCAATTGAAAGCTTCTTGGGCAGGTAAAAATCAGCGCATATTTGCAGAAAGAAAGAAAACTAATAGCAAAATGGGAAAGGTTGACTATATGAGTCAGGAAAGAAAGTAGGTATGGGCCAATGCAGAGGTAAAGTTGGAAAGGCAGAGAGTAAAGTGGGATAAATTCAAGAGAGCAAAATAGCAGGTTGAGTAGATCTGAGAAAGCAGAAGTTGAAAAATAAACAGAGTAGGACGTGACACAGATCCTGAAGAAAGGAGGTTGACTGGGGAAAGACACCAATAAAAAATAGCATAATGGATGGTGGGGGAAAGGAATATGCAAATGAAAGCCTGCTCCCTGAGATTTGGGCAGTGAGAAGGGATACATAATATAAAGGAGAATGCACAGAGGAAGAAATAACTGGTGACTGAAAGAACGAATTGATAACCTCAGAAGAAATTATGAGGATTCTGAATGAACGAAAGGATGGTATCATAGTAGGTAACTAAGGGGGTCATTTTCCAAGGAGTTACCGCGGGAGATAATTCCGCAAATCGAGCTAACAGCCGTTAACGCGATTTGCGAATGCAAAGTTTTAATTTTGTATTCAGGGGGCGGAGTTGGGGTGGAGTATATGTAAAGTAGGAAAGAGTTATCGTGTGCCACGAAACAGCCGCAGTGTTAACGGGGCCAATAGCTACACCTCTTTCATTTGCGGTACGTTGTGCGCTAGAGGCCGGTAAGGGTTTATCGCGGTTCACGATGTTTCCAAATTTCACACTCCGAAGGCCAGCAAATCTTCACAAGAGACCACTGTTCTGTTCGTACGTCTCATGTTGAATGTGAAAGTGGCCCCCAACCCCCTACACTAATCCCCACCTCGGGTTACTAGGTGGGCCTCCCATAGTGTTCTCTCTCTCTCCCTCTCTCTCTCCCTCCCCCTCTCTCCCCCTCTCTCTCCCTCTCTCTCTCCCCCCTAGCCTGCAGCATACTGAAACAGGCTGTCCGGAAACATCGTGAACTGTGATATATACTGGCAATGTAGCCCAAATTGGGTTAAGAGCGTGTTCCATAGCTGTTATCACAATTTGCGATACACATGCTTATTAGCATAAGGTAACACCCCTTTATGGTATCACATGCGATACCGTGCGATATTGGAAAATGAAGCCCTAAGATAGCTAATTTATTTTTCTAAATATTCTTAATTTGTGTAACACATAGGTAAATAGCTATCATTTAGAATCCCTGGAAAAAGAAACAGAATGGAAGCATTTGGTTTTATTGCTGACTGTGTATTTAAAGGCGAATTTTAAAAGCCCGAGGCGCTCATCAATTAGGGGATGCGCAAAATATGTTCAGCCAGTACGCAACGAGCAAATTTTAAAAGCCGCCCGAGTACGCCCATATCTCCTGCTGCAGGCACAAATGAAAAGTTACAAAAAAGGAGCAGGATGTGGATTGGTCTAGGTGGGGCATGGGCGTACCTGGATGCCAACTTCAAATTAATACTTAAAAATTAATACTTACGTGCACAGGCGTCTGCTAGGGTCCCATGCCGCATAACTTTACTTCTGCTATGGATGGCATGTAAGTCATAAAACCAAAAAAACTAAAGGATCAGCGAGATTTTAAACGTCAGGCTAATGGAAGAAGGGAAGCTATTAAACTAGGGGGGTTTGGAAGTCCTATCCCTTACCTGGGCAAACTGGGAAAGAACTGGGAAAACTATTAATGCCATCAGCGCGCATGTCTATTAAAATCCCCCTACTTATGTGGTAGAAGCAGTATTTGGACACACAGGGTACATCCACTTAAAATTGCACACACATGTGTGCAGTATGACTATTTTATATCATGGGCGCATATATACACGTATGTTATAAAATAGCTGCATTCCTGGAAGTGAGCCGGTAAACGTGCACACATGTGCGCTTACGCACCGCTTTGAAAATTTCAGTCATTTCTGAGAAATACAAGCTAGCTAATTTAACATATTTTTGTTGGTCTGACATTTGTGTTTCTTCTCTATAAAAGAAATATGTAGAAATATACAGTAAAGTCTCATCTTTTCTGTCTTTATTAAAACAACTAAACAATGCTTAGAAAGTTAAGCTAATACAGTACCTGCAATATCAACCAGTTCATTGTTGTTAAGGTACAGCTCTGATAGACGATAATTATTGGTCAAGCATGTTATTTTTCTTATCTGAAATAAAAAGTAGGTTTATTAAAATTAACAGAAGTCTTTCCTTTTACTTTAAAAGAGCCAGGTAAGTTATTTTTAATATATAAGGGGTAGTTCTGAAAGGATTTCCGAGCATAAATCCCAGTTTTAACCATATAAATGGCTTTTTTAAAATGACCTGGGTGATTGAGTGCATCAAAATATCATGCACAAGTGATTTCATGCTTACTTTTGTGCACACTACAAAGAAGCGTTCTGGGGACAGAGATGGGGGCAGGGACATGATTTATACACATACTTTCCATTTTTCAATGTACGTGCGTAAACATACACGCACAGAGTTCCATCTACTCCCGCACAAGTGTAACTTTGCACATGCATGTCAGCACTGGTTCAAAATGGATTTGAGCACAGGGAGGCGCTTTGAAAATTCAGGTTAAAATCTATGGATAAAAAGTGTCTTTGAAAATGAGTGGGATGAAGCATACCTTAGCATGGCACAGGCATGCATATTTCTGCCTGCTAGAGAGTTGGTGTAAAATTTCCACAAGAACATTTATTTATGTATTTATTTATTTAAAAGGTTTATAGCCCGCACCCTCCAAAGTTTTGGGGGCAGAGTACAGTTCAACATACATAAAACCCAAACAAACATATAAACATGTATGAAAACAGACCTGGGCATAATTACAACTTTTACCTGTGTACCTAAAAAATATTATAGGATAGTGATCCCTTGCTTGTTCACACAGAATATGTCAGCTTGGTTACTTGAGTGTATCTGATTGTTCTCAATTCTAGGTGACTGATATGGAATTGTTTTTTCTATGAATGACTATGTTCCTTGAGTATGAAAGGGTCCCCCACTCCTTTTATGGAGGCATCCACTGCCAATGTAACTTGGTGAGGAAGCAGACAACGAGGAGATTCCTCCTGAAGGATTTATTTATTTATTTATTTATTTATTTATTTAAGGATTTTATATGCCGACATTAGTGGGGAACATCATGCTGGTTTACATAATAACTGAGAGCAGGTGGAAATTACAAAGAACTGGAGGAGGGGAGGGGAGAGAATAGATAAAGCGGCCGAAGGGGCCGAGAAATGTGCAAACAATGCATATAGAATATATAATACTTTAAATAAATTAAGAAAAAAGATAAACATGATAAATAACAGTAAACCTTTTATACAGTAAACTAGAGGAACCCAGCCTCGCGTTGCAGTGGCAGAGTCAGGTTCTTTACCCTCCCTCCCCCTTCCCCTTGCTCATTTACCTCAGTCACTCATCCTCCTCCTCCTTTGGTCACTCACCCCCCCTTCCCTCCCCTGTCCCCACTCAACCCTCTCCCCTCACACTCACCTCCCCCCTCATTCTCCCTCCCCTGACACTCACCTCCCCCCTCATTCTCCATGCTGTGGCAGAGCCTGGTTAAGTTGAAAAGACAGAACAGAGCCTGGGGATGTCTGTAATATGTTTAAATTTGCAATGCTTGTGGGTATATAATATTTTTGGGTGTTCCATTGTTAGTGCAGATATACAGATTGTCAGGTTTGCTGACTTAGCACTCTTTATTTAGTTAAGTGTTTTGTGGAGGGCTAATTTGGTGCCTTTCCGAGATCAGGGATGTTTTGTGTTTGTGTGTTCCCTCTGTCTTTCCACCCCAAAAGAACCTCAGCATAAACGTTGTGTTTAAATACCCACCCCACACCCTTCTGGCCCCCCCAGCCCCACCCCGGCGAAATACAGTAACCCACCCTCCCACCCCCCCGCGTGAGTTGCAGAATGACTGAAACATCCCCTCCCCCCCCTGAACACGCGCGCAAGAAAATAACTACGGCCCCCCACCATGCACCCCGCCCGGATACCTGTGCAAACTGTCAGTCGGTGGAGCGGGTATTTGGTTCGGCATCGAAGTCTTGGGTTCGGGCCGTCGGCTGTTAGCTATGAAAATGGCTCCGACGGCCCTCTGACCTCACTATGTCACTGGGGAGGAGTAATGGGAGCGCCAAGTTTCCTGACATAGTAAGGGCAAAGGTCTGCTGGCTGCCAGTCCTGAAAATGGCGTCGACGGGCCCTCGCCCTTACTATGTCACACGGGGTACTGACGCCATTGTTGTCTCCGAGTGGCATAGTAAGGGAAAGGGCCGTCGGCGCCATTTTGATTGCTGGCAGCCGACGGCCCTAGTGTATGCGATGTGTCCCGGACCGTTGTTGGCCTCCCGCTGGAGCAGCGCAGACCTGTTTCCGGTTTTGTGTGTGTTCGGAGGGTGTGGGCAGTAAGTAGAACAGGCATGTGCGTGGGGGGTGTGAAGAGGGTGTTTTTGTGTGAGTTCGGAGGGTGTGGGAATTGCGTGGCCCCCCGGTGTAGCAGCCTGGAATTTGGTGCGTTTTGGTGTGTTTTGGGTGGGTGTGTAAAGTAAGTCCAATTGGTATGTGTGTGTGTTGGGGGGGGTGTGAGGAGTGTGGATTTCTGTGTGTTCTGAGGGTGTGTGAATTAAATACATTTGTCATGTGTGTGGGGGGGGGGGGGGGTGAGTGTTTGTGAAAGGTGTAAGAGGTTGCACTTGCGCTGACGTCCACCAGATGTCGCTGTTTTGTGGAACCAATTTTTAAACCTTTTTTACCTGTCACAGGTGTGACATATATGTAATGTAAGTGTATAAGATCCTTCCCGAATGGGAACTGAAGGTTGTGTGCAAATTTGAATGCAATCGGTTAAGTGGTTGCCGAGATTAGCGATTTTGTACAAACTATTTAACATTTTTATTTATATAGATAGTACAATTTTATACAGGCTCAGTTGAAAAGGGAGGGGAAAAAGAGAGATGGAAGGGGCGGACTAGTCAGGGTATGCTTGTCTAAAGAGCCAAGTCTTTAGCTTCTTTTTGAATTTGGCGGGACAGGGCTCCAGGCGAAGAGAGGATGGAAGAGAATTCCATCGCGAGGGACCAGCAATGGAAATGGCACGATTTCTTGTGGATGAGAGGTGTGCCTTCTTTAGAAAGGGTACCTGGATGGAGCCTTTATTGTTTGATCTGGTGGGGCGGTTAGAGAGGGTGAGACTGAGAGGTTCGTCTAGCCAATTGGAATTGTGACAATAGATAGAATTATGAATGTTGGAGAGTATTTGTATAGGATGCGAGATGGAATGGGGAGCCAGTGTAAATCTTTAAGGATAGGGGTAATATGGGTGGCTTTCTTGGCATTTGTGATGGTCCTAGCGAATGCATCTGGAGCATTTGGAGGGGTTTTATTGTGGAGTAGGGCAGCCCGAGCAACAGAGAGTTACAATAGTCCAGTTTGGAGGATAGGGTGGCCTGAATAACCGTGCGGAAGTCAGGAGTTGATATGCTTCTTTAGATTCAGGTGTTGGTCGAGGATGACACCAAGGTCTCTCACGACGGCTTGGAGGAAATGGCTTGATAGGCGGGATCGGTGGAGAGCGCAGGTTTAGGGGTTGGGTTTGGTTTGGTGAGATAAGGAGCAGTTCGGTTTTGTTGGGGTTTAAAGCCAGGTGGAGGTTTGTGAGAAGGTGATTGATGGACACTAGGCAGGACTCCCAGCGCTTTAATGCATCGGATAGTGAATTTTGGATAGGGATGATAATTTGGACATCGTCTGCGTATAGGTAGAAAGTAAGGCCTAGGTCAGAAAGGAGGTGACATAGCGGTATGAGATAGATGTTAAATAGGGTGGAGGAAAGGGAAGAACCCTGCAGGACACCTTGAGACAATGAGTAAGGTGTGGATTCTGCAATACCGATTTTAACAGAGATGTCCAATAGGGCCAGGAGGTAGCAGTGACCTCTGATGAGGTGGTCAGACAGTGAGAGTAAGAGGATTTTTGTGTTCAGGTGTTTGCGAAAACCGAACTGGGATGGGTGGAGGAACTTGTTACTTTCAAGATAGTCAGTGAGTTGGGCGTTGACGATCTTTTCCATAATTTTGGAGATAAAGGGGAGGTTTGAAATGGGTCGGAAGTTTGAGGGGTCGTTAGGGTTAAGTGAAGGTTTTTTAAGGAGGGGTTTGACTATCGGATGTAAGGATCTAGTCACCAGTGTAGATCATGTTTCATTTTCTGTGAAATGCTCACTTTGGTCACCAGGGGTTGAATTAGCTGATCCCATTATGAGCAGAGAATCCACTGCAGGAGTCGTGTGTGAAGGGGGGGTTAGTGGAACTGAGTGAATGGCAGCCACCATGTGGTCCAGAACTGCTAGAAAGTTACAGACCGTTGACTGATTTGTATTGAAAAGTTTTAAATACCAGGAATTTGAGAGTATTTGCCCAATCTGACGGGAGGAAAGCTCTCTGCTGTTGAGAATACATCCACACTCCAATTAATTTGATTTTTTGGGAGGGAATCAAAGTTGATGTCTCAAAATTCACTAGGAATCCTAGCAATTCTAGCAGTTGAATTGATTTTTGCAGGGAGGTTATTTATTTATTTATTTATTTATAATTTTTTTATATACCGAATTTTTCATGCAAACATATCAAACCGGTTTACAGTACGTAATAAATATTAATTTAATAATATTTGCATTTCCAAAAGGAAAAGGAAGTAAATACATGGTTTCATAATATAATTAAATAGACTAAAATACTAACTAATTAGCATAGTAAACTAATTGTTAATAAAGTTTAAGTTATTAGAGAGGCAGGATAGTGAGTGCAGAGATAATAAATTTAAAAGTATACATTACCTTGATATATGTCCAGTATTCTTAAAACATTAATTTAATAGTTTTTGGAAGGCTTGTTTGAAAAGCCAGGTTTTGATGCCGTTTTTAAATAATTTGATATCAGGTTCCAATCGTAGTTCTTTCGGTATAGAGTTCCATAGTTGGGGCCCAGCAATAGAAATGGCTCTATCTCTGACACCATTTAGATGAGCAATTTTAGGGGAAGGAATGGGTAAGATTCCTGTACCTGTTGATCTAGTATTTCTTGAGGGAGTATGGAAATGAAGGGAGGATGTTAGCCATTCAATTTTGTCTTTGTATAGCGTTTTATGAATTAGAGTAAGAGTTTTATGTTGGCCCCTGTATTTAAGAGGCAGCCAGTGAAGGTCCTTTAATATTGGGGTTATATGATCTGATTGTTTGGATCCTGTCAGAAGTTTGGCTGCTGAGTTCTGCAGGAGTTGTTGTGTTTGTTGGGAGACCTAAGAATAAAGAATTGCAGTAGTCTAGTTTAGATAAAACCAATGCCTGGGAGCTTCCTAGAGAGAATCACCTTCAGCTGGAGGGGAGACGGCCAGAGAGACTTGCCTGAGCCTGGGGAACACCTATGCCACAGCCCATACGGAGCGAGTTGAGCCACGCCCCCTGAGACGTCATCCATCCACGTTTACCAAACCGGATAAAAGCCAGGGGCCTGCGACAGGCCAGCGGGAGCTTCCTGGAGAGAATCGCCTTCAGCTGGAGGGGAGACGCCAGAGAGACTTGCCTGAGCCTGGGGAACACATGTGCCACAGCCCCGTATGGAGCGAGTTGAGCCACGCCCCCTGAGACGTCATCCATCCGCGTTTTCCAAACCAGATAAAAGCCAGGGACCTGCGGCGTGCAGCCGCCGGCGCGCTCCTTGCAGTATTGGCAAGGTACACCTTTGATTTCTTCTTTTAAATACCTATGGGCAGGAAAAGGAAGATAAAATTTCCTACAGTTTCTACCCCTTTATCAGTGA
Source organism: Rhinatrema bivittatum (assembly GCF_901001135.1). Classification (NCBI taxonomy): domain Eukaryota; kingdom Metazoa; phylum Chordata; class Amphibia; order Gymnophiona; family Rhinatrematidae; genus Rhinatrema; species Rhinatrema bivittatum. The sequence goes on along the minus strand of NC_042616.1, from coordinate 197,610,427 downwards.
GGGGTCCTATGGACACGCATGTTGTTCGTGGGAATCTGGAGGTACAAAACCCTGACCCGGAAGTATCCTTCTCCTCAGGATCAACTTGGAGTCTCGGCCATCATTCACCTTCTCCAAGTATAGAACCTAATGGTGAGAATAGTTTAAATATGGCAAGTAATGTATTAAATGACTCTATTTCATTGCAAGTTGCTAAGACAGGAGAAAATGATATTTCTCCTTTGTCTGGAGCAACTTCAGAGGGGATTATAGGAAATGGAAAAGAAATAACAGATTTAAAAGATGTTACGTTATTAGATGTGTGGAAATCTGTTAATAATATGCAGAAATTGTTAACTCAAGTAATGAATCAGTTTCAATCTTCTAACACTGAAATTAAACAAACACTTCAAGATCATGTTTTGAGATTGGAAAATTTGTAAGGAAATTTTTCTACAGTTAACTCACAGATTGTAAATATACAATCTGCAAATGCATCCTTTATGAAGGATAGCTTGTTGACAACAAGGCAATTAGAAACTGTAGAAAATTTAATACGATCAAAAAATCTTAGATTTTTAAATTTTCCTATAACAAGATTACTATCACCTACGGAATTACTGAGGAAATATATGGGAAAGGTTTTACAGATTTCTTCCCATAGAGAAATTTTAATTTCTAAATTGTATTATATTCCAAGATCTCAGACCTCTTTAGGCCCAGAGACTGGAATGGATACGATCCAGGAAACTAGTCCAAATCTGACATCATTTCTCGAAGCATCAGTGAACGATATCCCAACTAGGGCAACTCTATTAGTAACTTTCGGTATTGAAACTGATAAGATTATGGTCTTACAAAAATACTTTAAAAATAAAGATTTCTCCTTTTGTGGGGGGAAAATCCAGGTATTTCCTGATGTGGCTAAAGCCACTCAATTGAGACGGAAACAATTTTTGTTATTAAAAAATAGAGTTACCTCTTTGGGAGCGTCATACATACTTAGATTTCCTTGTAAATGTTATATTGTGTTAGCTGGAAGTAAGTTTATTTTTTATGATCCCCTACATTTAGAGACTTTTCTTGTAGATAAAGAGTCATGTAAGAATAATTAGACGATATTGGAGATATATGGTGAAGACAGTATATATATTTTCTCTCATTAATCGCGTAATAGTACGCTAATTTTCTTTAATGTATTTTCAACTATATTACTCCCCAAGGTAATGTGGACTAACGAAGGTTTGGCTTAATTATGTATGAATAGGTTTACCTTATGTATACGCAATTGGAAATCCTTTATTCTTTTGTATTTTATTAATGAAGATTGATAAAAACTTAATAAACTATATATTAAAAAAAACCAAAAAAAACCAATGCCTGTAAAACTATTCTGAAGTCTTTAGGGAACAGAAGGAGTTTTAATCTTTTAAGGATATGTGGTTTAAAGTAACCGTCGTTAATGACTTTTTTAACCCAGTTTTTCAGTGTGAATTCACAGTCTAAAAGGACCCCTAGATCTCGAACTTCCAGGGAGATGGGTTATTTTTGGCAGCTTCTTGGATTTCAAGTTCTTTTGTTTTGCTTACTTTAGGTGAGATGTATAGAATTTCTGGTTTTTTTTGTATTAAGGGAGAGATTCATTTGGGCTAGTACTTTTTCAATGGCGGATTGATAAATATTCCAGAGTTTAAGAGTTAGGTCTATAGATTTTTCGATTGGAATTAGAATTTGAACATCGTCAGCGTAGAAAAAATGAGTTAGACCGAAACTGGATAGAATTCTGCACAACGGAAGCATATAGATGTTAAAAAGGGTAGAGGAGACGGAGGATCCTTACGGTACTCCATATTGAAGTTTAATAGGTTCAGATTCTTTATAAAGAAATTTTATTTTGAAGGATCTATTATTTAAGTATGAATCAAACCATTTCAGTGCAGATTCTTTTATGTCTATTTCACTAAGTCTGTCAAGGAGGATCTTATGGTTAACTGTATCAAATGCTGCCGAGATGTCCAGCATGATCAGGAAGTAGGTTTGGCTGTTATTGGCTCCTCTGAGGATAATATCATGTAACGAGGTTAATAGGGTCTTGGTGCTAAAATATTTCTAAATCCATATTGTGCTGGGTATAGGGTACTATGCTTTTCCAGATAATCTGTTAGTTGATTATTGATTATTTTTTCAAGTATTTTTGATAAGCAGGGAAGGTTGGAAATGGGTCTCAAGTTTGATAAATCAAATGAATTGGATTGTGGTTTCTTAGTGATTGGTTTGAGTATTATGGCTTTTAGAATAAATGGGACATTTGCTTCAGTGATTGATAAGTTAATTATATCAGCAATGGGTTTGGAAACTATATTGGTGATTGATTTTAATAGTTTTATTGAGATATGGTCAATTGGGTGAGCAGCTGGGTTCATTTGTTATTATATTTTCAATTTGAAGTGATGAGATTGTTTCAAACGAAGTTAAGTGGTCATTAGGCTTGCTAGGAAGTACAATTTGAGGTAGATTTTAAAAACATACGCGTGCACGTACTTTGTTCGCACACCAGGCGCGAACAAAAGTACACTGGATTTTATAAGATACGCGCGTAGCCGCGCATATCTTATAAAATCCGGGGTCGGCACGCGCAAGGGGGTGCACATTTGTGTAACTTGCGCGCGCCGAGCCCTGCGCGCGCTGCCCGTTCCCTCGAAGGGAACTTTTTTTCTACCCCCCCGCACCTTCCCTTCTCTTCCCCTACCTAACCCACCCCCCCAGCCCTATCTAGACCCCCCCTACCTTTATCGGAGAAGTTACTACTGCCTCCGGGCAGTAGTAACTTAAGCGCGCTGGCGCGGCAGGCCCTGACACAGGCCGCTGTGTCGGGGCACTCGGCCACGCCCCCGGACCGCCCACACGCCCCGGACACGCCCCGATCCCTAACCGCGCCCCCTGGCCACGCCCCCGACCACCCCTTTTTGCAAGCCCCAGGGCTTGCGCGCGCCGCCAAGCCTATGCAAACTAGGCTCGGCGCGCGCAGGGGGGATTTGGGGTAGGTTTTTGGGGGGTAAGCGCGTATCTTACGCGCGTACCCCTTTGAAAATCTATCCCTTTGGTTTGTGTTTAGTGATGGGATGTTTTTTAGTATGTTTAAGGTTCTTTCTTTGAAGAAGTGTGCAATCGTGTTACAATTAAAGGAATTGTTTGAAGTGGGAGTTTCAATGGGATTGGTTAGATCTTTTACATACGTAAATAGTGTTCTGGGGTTATATTGATATTTGTTGATTTGGCTAGCGTAAAAATCTTTGCTTGCATTATTGGTGGATTCGTTGTATTTATGTAATGGAGATTTGTAGTTAGTTAGTGTGTCTGAGGAAGAAGAGGCTCTCCATTTTCTCTCTACCTTTCTAAGGTTAGCACACCTTTCTTGGAGCTCACTGTCACAAGTCAGTCGTCCAGGTAAGGGAAGATTCAAAAGCCCTGTCATGGCAGATGCACTGCTACTACAGCCAGGCACTTGGTGAAGGCCCTCAGTGCTGCTGAGAGACTGAAAGGGAGAACTTTGTACTGGCAATGGGAAGACCCACCATCAAGCACAGGTAAAGATATGGGAAGGATGGATGGAAATATGCATGTAAGTATCCTTTAGATCCAGACTGCATATTCACTCTCCCCTCGGGATGAAGGGCAGGATTGTGTGGAGGAAATTCATTTTGAATTGCTTCCGGAGAATATGCTTATTCAGACTTTTAAAATTCATGATAGGTCTCAGGCCTCCAGATTTCTTGGGTATAAGGAAGTACTGGGTATAGAATCCTTGGCTATGGCAATGAGGAGAAACCAGTTCTATCACCACTGTTTAGGCACAACTCTTCTTCTAGTCAGAGATGTGTCGAGTGAGTTGGATCCGGATTCACAACTGAGCACTGAGAAAGTGTAGGAAGCTGGAAGAAACACAAATGGTATCCAGAATCCACAATCTTGCGGACCCAGTGATACTTGGTGATCTTGTGTCACTCCTTCAGATAATGCTGGATTCTCCCTCCCTACTGGAGAGGATAGTTGCTGGGTCTGAAAGGTGGTCAAAAACTTGGTCCAGGCTTTGGCTACATTTGATGTGCTGTGCAGAAATGGCATCCAGTATCATTGGAATTGCCAAAAGGGACATCTCTAGTAATATGGTCTTTTAAAAGTGTAGTAAGGGCACCTTGCAGAAAACTGTTGTTCCTGTCTCGTGGAGAGTGACTGGACCACCACATGTTGTTCCTTTATTTGAACAACTGTTTCTCTAAACTTTTCTCTGAAAAGGTGATCACCCAAGCATGGGACTTCCGCAAACTTAGCATGGACATCATCATGTGGACTACTGGCCTTCAATGAAGCCATGTGGCTCGCCCAGTGGATGCTGTAGAGATGCATTCTGTGCTATCAAATGCTTCATAGGCAGATTAAATAAGATGGTGTATACAATCTTCAGGATCTAAGACTGGTTGAGTTATGAGATTCCACCTTCACCAGGCAGAAGAAAGGGTTTCAGTTTCTGTATACAATCATGTAAGAGCTCAGCCATGTAGAATCTGAGTGGAAATTCATGCATTAAGCACAGAGCTCCACCAGTGTTTTCAGAATTTGGAGGAGGCCAAAGACATTTGCGCAAGGATCCTTGTCATTATGTACATTAGCTCTGAGCACTTTTCCCTACTCTTCCAGAAATCTGGAGTAGGAAAGGTTCTCCGTTGGAGGCAAGAGTTCTGGAGGGTCTGGGAAAGGGTCAGAAGGGATCCCTTCTTTGAGACTAGAGGTGTGGAAACACTGATCCAGGACCCCAATGATGAAGACGGTGACTGAGAAGGGGTCCTCAGTCTCCTCGGAGGAGTACAGCCCTGGTGGACATTCTTGGAATAACTGGATTCCATTGCAAATGAATGCTGTAGCGGCCAAGGCTGAATCTGTAGCATCGTTGATATGCAAATACTGGCCTTTATTACAATGTTATTCTATTTTTCAGAAAAAACCCTTGATAGCATACAGACGTGGGAAAAATATTAAGGATATGGTGGTACATTCTTGGCTACTGGACGCACAAATTACTGATGCCCATGAAAAATCATCTCAGAAGAGACATTGGAGCTGTGGAGATTGTTCCATCTGTGGACAGGCAATTACTGGACCTACATGGTGTGATGATACCAATGAGACGTTATATACTGCCTATTGGTATACTGATTGTAAAACGCCAAACAAAATATACATGATCATTTGTCCATTTAATAAAAAATATATTGGCTATACATCATGTCCTGTTAATAAATTAATTATTGAACATCGCAATTGTATCTCTACTGGTTAATTACAAGCACCTATGATGCAGCATTACATAGAATATCCGCATTTATTCTCAGATCTGAAATGGAGGGTAATAGAGAAAGTACAGCAAAATCTGCATGGAGGGGATTTTTTATATCAACTTAATAATAGGGAACAACATTGGATTTATTATCTTGATTCTATATCTCCTAATGGTTTAAACAGTGAAGTGGACTGGTATTCCCTGCTATGATGTGTCACAGATGACGCAATTTGATTGACAGACCCATTCCCTATAAATGAGTAGCTATTTTGAAACTGCCTTTTGACGTCATTTCCTGACTGAATGTAGCCGCCACTGTGAGTATTTTGGACTTTGGTTTGGATTGTGTTATGAATAACTTGTCGCCTTAAAAGTTTGTCTTTTTCTTTCTATAGACTGACCTTTTTTGGGATAATGTTGCCCTGATGAAGGACGTCAGTTCGAAACATGGCCCCGTGTCGGCAAAGATTTGTTAAACGGGCGAAGATTTGTTAAGTGCTTCATGTCAGCAGAGAATTGTATAGCACACTGCATGCTATACGCTACATGGTATTTGCTGAGTGATTTTTTACAGCAATATCTGGCGAAGTAGTAGTGCAAACAACGTTCATCGTGGGAGCTCATAAGATAAGTTTATGGCATTACTTTGAGTGACACATTCTACATTAAATTGATTTTACATGCAAAGATATAAATAAATGAATAAAAAAGGTCTGAGACTTATTAGACCAATGATTATATATAAGGCTGAAGACCTTTGGAAGTGTTTGATTACTCTCGTTGATGAAGCCTAGTATGATGGTCTATCTTTATTAATATTTAAGAATTGTGTTTTGGTGGTATATTTAATAGGTGCTGTGGAGTAGAACCACCTCACAGGAGTTCTGATGCAGCATCCACCAGAATTGAAGGTATTAGGACTTCTTCTTGTGGGAGTAAATCTGACATCTTAGAAAGAAGAGGTTGGAAAATGTTCTCCTTATTCTGTCACTACAGAGGTAAAGAAATTTTTCAACAACTCTGCTATCTGGTCAAGGGGGCTGACATGCCCTTTCTCCTGGCATCCTCTTCTGATACCAGAATGGAATCCTGCATATCTTCTGGGCTCTGTAAAATTTGATTTGGAGGCTGATCAGATGTGAGAGATACCAGAGAGCAAATGAGATCTGGAGTCTCCAGAAATAGTCCTTGTTCCAATAATCTTGTTGGTGTAAGGGCTCTGGTAATTGGGAAGGTAGGAGTATCATATCCCCCTTATGTCCCTGCCAAAATTCTGTGCAAGCCAGTATATAGCTGCACTGAGAGCACTGCAGGATTATGCATCAACGATGAAGCAACCTGTCCTGATGGTAAAGGTGTTTAGAACCGATGCACTTCACATTCTGGGTGTCAATGAGTCGAGGATTTATGTGGGCAACACCGGTGTCTTTTGCTTCGAAGGCACTGTGTTGACCTTTGCTTTGGCGGTGCCAATATACTATGCATCCATGGCGCTGAAGAGCTGTATGTCAGTAGTACTCAGAGTTTTTTGTGCTCCTCAGAGTGGTGCGTCTTCTTTTTTGACATATACTTTTGCTTATTTGACGCCGAAGATTCATCCTGCTCCACCAATGGGGGCAGATACTTCTGAGGAGCTCTTGCTCAACTCAATTCCTGGGAGGCAGACGAAGTTGCATTTCAGAAGGACCACCTGCAGTTTCTGAGAGACTTAAGGTAGTTAGTGCAGTTAGTGTAGCTGGGTTCAAAAAAGGTTTGGATAAGTTCTTGGAGGAGAAGTCCATTAATGGCTATTAATTATACTTAGGGAATAGCCACTGCTATTAATTGTATCAGTAGCATGGGTTCTTCTTAGTGTTTGGGTAATTGCCAGGTTCTTGTGGCCTGGTTTTTGGCCTCTGTTGGAAACAGGATGCTGGGCTTGATGGACCCTTGGTCTGTCCCAGCATGGCAATTTCTTATGTTCTTATGTACCCTGTTCCTCATTTGCTGGCCCTTGATCTTTGTGTACATATGGACATTTGTTTACAATCATAACAGTTGGGCTGTTCATGGTCCAGTCCCATGCAGTGGTAACACATAGGTAGTTTCCAACTATTCCTCTGAACTCTCTCCATTCCCTCTCCCCATAGATCATTTCTTTTTAATACAGCTAAAAATCTAAACTTTAAAACACACATTGCAAATAAAACAAAAGAGGGATATTATAAGCTACTTGTATTGAGAAGACTAAAACCATTATTAAAACCTAAGGATTTTAGAACTGTCCTTCAGACCTTGATTTTCCAATCTATAGATTATTGCAATTCCTTACTCCTAGGTTTACCCAATACAACACTTAGACAGCTACAAATTATGCAGAATTCTGTCGCAAGGCTACTAATAGTATCAAGGAGAAGGGAACATATTACACCAATTCTGCAGGAACTTCATTGGCTGCCAATTGAACAGTGAATAAAGTTTAAAACCCTATGCATCCTCCATAGAGCAGTACATGGAGAAAACGTGGAATGGCTGAACGCTGCAATAAGAGTACACACTCCCCAAAGAGATCTAAGATCCGCTAATAAAGGCTTATTATCAATTCCCTCTATGATTTCGGCAAAATTAACCTCAGTAAGAGAAAGAGCTTTGTCTCTTGCTGCGCCAAAAATTTGGAATAAATTATCTGTTGACATTTGGCTAGAGCCAAATAGAACAACATTTAGAAAAAAAGTTAAAACATGGCTTTTTCAGCAAGCATTTCAGGATGGTGACAATAATTGGTGAAAAAACCACAAAATAAGGAAAGAACTAAAAGCAGAAGTGAAATATTGCTGAGTTGGTCACAGTGTTGAATGTTTTGTCATCCAAATGTCTTATTGTTAGGCTATTAATAAGAAAATTGTATGAATTGTAACCTATGAGAACTGTCGTTTTTATTATGTGTCAATATTTTGATTTGATTTTAGTTTAAATGTTTTTATATAACCTTGTAAACCGATATGACGGCTACCACCAAATACCGGTATAGAAATTTTAATACATAAATAAATAAATGTGTACTTTCTTTCAGGCAGCTAAAAATCCACTTGTGCAGATTCAGCTAATCCATCTGTGTAACTCCTGGTTTTTACCTACAGATATTCAAACCTTTGCACGGGCATAGATTTGTGCGATCAACCCAGCGTGCACAAATCTATGCCTGATTTTATAACATGTGCGCGCATGTTATAAAATCCGGAGTCGGAGCGTGCAAGGGGGTGCACACTTGTGCACCTTGTGCGCGCCAAGTCTTAGGGGAGCCCCGATGGCTTTCCCCGTTCCCTCCGCTCCCCTCACCTTCCCCTCCCTTCCCCTATCTAACCAGCCCCCCAGCCCTTCCTAAATCCCCCCCCCCACCTTTGTTTTCGATTTTATGCCTGCCTCTGCTACTCTCAAGCTACTATTCCTTACTGATTAATAGCAGTTTATGGATTTTTCCTCTAGGAACTTATCCAAACCTTTTTTAAACCCAGTTACACTAACTTCCGTAACCACATCCTCTGGCAATGCATTCCAGAGCTTAACTATGCGCTGAGTGTGGGGGTTGTGGGCGTGGTGCCCCCGGCCCGGCACCATGCCCTCGACCCCGCCCCCTTCCCGCCCCTTTTTCAAAGCCCCGGGACATTTGCGCGTCCCAGGGCTTGCACGCACCGCCGAGCCCATGCAAAATAGGCTCGGCGCATGCAGGGGCAGGTTTTCGGGGTTACGCGCTTAACCCTTTGAAAATCTACCCCTATGTGTTTAAAAAGTTTTAATGTGCCAGTTGGTAAAATGTTTACATGCAAGTTAAAAAACCACTTAATATACTAAGTAATACATTTTACTGATGGCATGGCAAGCTAATACTGTGCTTCAATAGCTTGCCTCAGTACAAACATGGACATTAACATAAAAAATGTGAATGTCCACACTAGCTACTACAAAATTCCCCATGAAAACCAGCTCGACGTGAAAGGGATAGTTAGCATGAGGGTCTTCCCATGCCATACAGAATGATGGGGCCGCAAAATGTGATGCCCCCTCTCACCTTCCCCCACACACAAAATGAGGGACTTCAGGCCCCAATCTTTCCCACTCTCAAAGCCAAAGTACCAGGGCCTCCAAAGGCCCAACATGCCCTCCCCATGCTCCTAAGCCAAAGTATTAGGACCTTCAGTGGCTGGATATATCCCTTACTGCCCCTGAAAAGGTTTTCCCACCAGTCCTACCACCTCTGATGCTGGTCAAGCAAAGGCTGGGGTAGAAGAAGGTTGGCTAACCTCCTATCCTGCAGCCAATGCTCTTTACAAACAGTGCTGGCTGACCTCTCAAATAATTTTGCCACTTTAACAATACACACAGAGTAAACCTTTTTCAATGGAAGGGAAATTCTAGAACAACAGGAGACTCCAAGGAGGTAGACTCAGAAGCAGTGTTAGGAAATATATTTTCACAATAGGGTGATGGATATGTGGAATGCATGCGCAGAGTGGATAGTGCAAGTTAACACAACGGATTTTAAGACTGTATGGGACAAGCATAGAGGATCCTTAGTTGCAAAAAAAATGAAAAGACTGCAGAAGCCATATCTAGTGGCGCATATTTAAGTGTTGCATGGCCTATTCGAACAATTACACAGTGGGGGGTAGATTTTCAAATAGCGCGAATTGGCCTACTTTTGCTGGCGCATCAGGCGCAAGCAAAAGTAAGCTGGATTTTAGTAGATACGCGCGGAGCCGCGCGTATCTGCTAAAAAACCTGGATCGGCGCGCGCAAGGCTATTGATTTTGTATAGCCGGCGCGCGCCGAGCCGCACAGCCTACCCCCATTCCCTCCGAGGCCGCTCCGAAATCGGAGCGGCCTTGGAGGGAATCCTCTAACGCCCTCCCCTCACCTTCCCCTCCCTTCCTCTACCTAACCCACCCGCCCGGCCCTGTCTAAACCCCCCCCTTACCTTTGTTGGGGGATTTACGCCTCCCGGAGGGAGAAGTAAATCCCCGCGCGCCAGCGGGCCTCTTGCGCGCCGGGCCGCGACCTGGGGGCGGGTACGGAGGGCGCGGCCACGCCCCGGACCGCCCCGGGCCGTAGCCACGCCCCATACCCGCCCCCAAAACGCTGCCGACACACCCCGAAAACACCGCTGCGCTCGGTCCCGCCCCCGACACGCCCCCCCTCCGAAAACCCCGGGACTTACGCGAGTCCCGGGGCTCTGCGCGCGCCGGTGAGCCTATGTAAAATAGGCTCACCGGCGCGCAGGGCCCTGCTCGCCTAAATCCGCCCGGATTTGGGCGGATTTAGGCGAGCAGGGCTCTGAAAATCCGCCCCTTAGTGTTGGGGTTGCCAGAATGAACAGCAAAGTGAGTAATACGAAAACTTACAAGTCAGGCTACGATTATATTATTAACTATCAGCTTGTTCTGTTGGCAGGCGGCAAGTACAATAATAACTAGAAGTTCTAGCAGAAATGCAGGCATTCACAAAACCAGGTCCGTCTGGCAGGCTACGCAGGGAATCTAGAAGGTTGGATGTTTGGACATTGGCTACACTAGTAGCTATTTAGATTATTATAAAGCTTGTAACTAATCACACATGGAAAGGGAGAAGCGCTGTGTGTGACCTAAGTGAGGGATTTTGTATGCTCATCTGTACAGTAGAGTACAAAAGAAGGAGACAGAAATTGTCTTGAAAAAGGAGTGATACTGTACAAGTGGACAAACTCTGTGGCTAACAACTGGGATAAATCCTTGGTAATATGGACAGAAATTTAACTGAGCAAACTGGTTGGACAAGTCTGTCTTTTCCTGCCACTATGTACTACATTACAATGTTATTATATCACTATTATTTTAAATGAAAGCCTCTTATTTGTGTTGTTTGTGTGTCTTGTCTTTCTGTTTTGACTAGACTATAAATTCCAAAGAGCAAAGACTATCTCTTATGAGTCTCTGTACAAGAACTGTGTACATCTGGTAGCACTATAGAAATAATTAATGGTTAGTTAACTGAACCTTATCAGATCCTTACTTTTGTAAATTGGGAATATGAATTAGCTTAGCTCTACTATCATAAAGACAGGTAGAATAGTCTCAGTCTTTTCCCATTTAATTTTTATTGAGTCTCTTAGATTTCATCTTGAGCTAAGCTATAGACTACTGAACAATCCTAAATCCAGAATACAAAGTAATAATCTTCCCAGGTAAGCTTCATTATGTTTCATGCCAGACAAGTTTATTTTAATGAAAACATGGGCCATTTTCCCCATTAACACAAAAATGGGAGAAACTCCTTAATACATTTTTTTTTAAATTTTATTTAGATTTTTATATTCCGCTTTTCGGCACTTCAAAATGTACATCAAAGCGGATTACATTAGGTAGTATAGGTATTTTCCTATCCCCCAAAGGGCTTACAATCTAATTGTATACCTTTAAGTTATATCTGGATAACTTTAGACCTGCTATTCAGCAGATTTAATTGAATATAGGCATTGCCTGCCCCCAGGATATCTGGCTATCTACTTAGATGGATAAATACTTATCTGGCTAAGTAGTGGCCACTGAACATAGCCAATTTTTCAGCAGTTGCTACTTATCTGGCTAAGAAGCATTTCCATATTGGCCCCTATACATTATGCAGAAGGTTACATCTCTTCCTAAACCAGATATCAATCTATTACACACCTTGGGAAACTTAGGCCTGAAAGTTTATGTGAACAAACAAAATTATGTAACTGTGCTGACAGATCCAAATCCCAACAACTCCTTAATGCATACGAGCCATAATTACTCACCTTATTATGGTTAAGCCACAAATACTTTAGCATTTTAAATCTTGATAGATCAATAACTTCTGTTAGCCCTCTGTGAAGAAAAAGTAGCAACATGTTTTATTTCATATACTGAATCCCCGTTTGATATTTATTGCTGCCTTCCATGATCTTTTTCCTCATCTCCACGCAGATTTTTAATATAATTGAACTATGAATACTTCTACAAGACAGTCAACTAGTCAGTAACTAAAATTGAAATCTTGATAATTAATGCTGACCCCATGTGTTTCTATTATCATATATTTAATATATGCATATTTATTTATCTGTATTGTATGCTGTTTTCTACCACCTTTCTAACCTTTCCATCATTTTTTCACCTTCTAACTCCATTGTGTCTATTTCCCCTACTTCCACCTTTTGCTTTTTTTTTTTTTTTTTTACTCCCACTAGCTTCCATTCTTCTTCCTGTTTGCCTATTTCTTCCCTCCTACCACTGTGATATTTTCCCATGTCCAAGACTATTGCTAAGTAGAAAAGCAGAGTTGCTTCCTGTAACAGGTGTTCTCCCAGGACAGCAGGATGTAGTCCTCACATATGGGTGACGTCACTGGACGGAGCCCTATCACATAAAACTTTTCTGTCAAAGTTTCTAGAAACTTTGACTGGCACACTGAGCATGCCCAGCATGCCATGATCCCTGTGTCCACAGGGGTCTCCCTTCAGCCTCGTCTGTAGCAAAAAAGTGCGAGCGAAAAATAAAATAACAAAACGTAAGCGGACCCAACTCCGAAGGGTGGCGGGTGGGTTTCATGAGGACTACATCCTGTTGTCCTGGGAGAACACCTATTACAGGTAAGCAACTATGTTTTCTCCCAGGACAAGCAGGATGGTAGTCCTCACATATGGGTGATTAGCAAGCTACAGACTGACTCATATTACAACAGGCCAATAGCAGACAACTCATGCAGTAAGGCACAATAATTGGGGTACTATTGTCAATGATGAGGCAGCCTGAAATCACAGTAGGTGGTTGTGGAAGGAGTTGGGGATTATACTGGAACAAAGCTCTGCAAGACAGAATAGACAAAGACAGAGTCTTGATGGACTTCCTTATCTAAACGGTAGAGGGCTGCAAATGTGTTGAGAGCTCCATGTCGCAGCCTAGCAGATGTTGGCAATTGGTACTGAACGATAGTATGGTACGATGTTGCCATGGCCCTTACAAAATGTGCCTGCACTCACCTCTGGAGAGGAAGGCCTGCTTTCTCATAGCAGAATTGGATATAGTCTGCTAGCTAGTTGGAGAGAGTTTGTTTGCCCACTGGAACTCGTAGCTTGTGTTTGTCAAAGAAGCAAAGAGTTGGGTGGATTTCATATGGAGTGCAGTGTGGTCTAGGTAGAATGCAAGTGCACGCTTACAGTCGAAGGTGTGCAACACCTTCTCGCCCTGGTGAGAGTGAGGCCTTGGGAAAGAGTGGGCAGACTATAGACTGAGTAAGGTGAGAGGCTGTGTCCACCTTAAGAAGAAATCTTCTTCTTAAGGATCAGTCTGTCACGGAGGATCCTAGTGTCGGGTGAGTGTGCAGCAAGGGCTTGTAACTCACTGACCCTTTTAGCAGAGAAGATGGCTATGAGGAAAATAATTTCCCATGTTAGAACTTTAATGTTATAGGAATGCAAAGGCTCGAACGGGGAATGCCTGAGCCTTGTAAGCACTACATTTAGGCCCTATTCCATAACCGGTGATCATAGAGGAGGCTTAAGTTGTAGAAAACTCATGATAAGCCGACTCATAAGGGATTGAGCCATTAACAGGGCATCCCCTACTCCCTGGTGGTACGCTGAGATGGAACTGAGGTGTACCTGTGCGGAGGATGTCTGGGGACCAGAATCCGAAAGGTATCATAGATAGCCCAATAGAGCTGGAGTGGGGCAGGAAAAAAAGGGCCAATATCTTTTTGTGCAATTCATTTGGTAAATCTTGCCCATTTCGAATGGTAAGATTTACGTGTGGAAGGTTGTTGTGAAGCTACAAGTACCTGAGAATATCAGTGAGTCTGTGTTATGAAATTGGCCTGTGGGCAGGCGAATTGGTTCCTGGAGTGACAGGTTGGGAAGTATTGGAAAGCATACTTGTCGAGGCCAGTACTGGGGTATGAGAATCATTGAAAACCTGTACTGCTGTAGATTCACAAGAGTTTTGGCTATGAGCGGTATCGGAAGAGACGCCATAGGAGGCCTTTGTTGCAGGGGTGAGCAAAGGCGCCCATGGCTACCGCATTTGTTTGCCTGTGTATGGAGCAGAATTTGTCCACTCTGGTTCAATTCGGACGCAAGAGGTCAAAGGATGATTGACCTCAGCGCTAGAAGATTTTGCTCGCTACACATGGATTCAGAGACCACTTGTGGGGTTGGAGACATCGATTGAGATGGTCTGTTAATATGTTCGGTATGCCTGTTGGATTTTATTTATTTATTTAGAATCTTTTAATATACTGATGCTCAAGATAAATATCTTATCGTACCAGTTTACAGCAAAACGTGGGGTAACCAAAAAGTATAGGAGGAAGTTACAAAAAACAGGGTAATGCAAATTCAGGACAAGAGAGCAGGAAGAATTAGCTAACATAGAGTAACTATAGAGTAACCAATAAGTAATTTATAAACTTAACTTGGCGGGGAACCATGTAGGAAATCAAACAAATAAACAAACAGTCAGTTCTTCATAGTGTTACTGTAGTGTAGACCATAAGTAGTTTATCAACTTAACTGGGCGAGTTACCATGTCTGAGATCATAAGTAGTATAGTGTAGACCAAAAGTAGCTTATAAACTTAACTTGGCGAGTTACCATGTCGGAGATCAAACAGACACTCAGTTCTTCAGGGGAGACTGAGTCTAAAAGGGGATTGACGTAAAAACGGTGGAGGTGTAGAGGGTTGGAAGGGACAGGTGGGGGTCGGGGTGGGGAGAGACGGGGGAGTGTGGGGGGGAAGGGCCGTGAATATCAGGGTGGCTTGTCTGATAATAGGTAGGAGCAAGAGGGCAGCTAGCGTTACTGAAGATTATAATGGAACAGAGTAAGTCTGACAGGGGATTATGAATTGGCTAGGGGAAGGCAAGTTTCTGAAGGTGAAAGGGCATTGTTCCTGACGGAGCTCTGGTGGTAATGAATTCCACTGGGCGGGTCCGGTGGTAGACAGTGCTCGTTTTTTAATGGATGAGTGTAGTGAAGATTTCGTGGGGGGTTCTTGAAGAGATCCTTTATATGCCGATCTGATCGGTCTTGCAGAGGAGTGCAGGTTGAGTGGAATTTTGAGTTGGAGTGAAGATTGAAGGTAGATGGTTTTGTGGATAATGGTCAAGGTCTTAAACAGGATTCTGTAGTTGATAGGAAGCCAGTGTAAGTTTTTGAGGATAGGGGTGATATGGTCTCTTTGCCTTGAGTTGGTTAAGATCTGAGCTGCGAAGTTCTGGATCATCTGTAATGGTTTAGTTGTGGAGGCAGGAAGGCCGAGGAGTAAAGCATTACAGTAGTCAATTTTTGAAAACAGTATGGCCTGGACGACTGAGCGGTAATCATGTTGGTGTAAGAGGGGTCTGAGCTGTTTTAGAACATGTAGCTTATAGAAGCATTCTTAAGTGGTGTTGTTTATTAATTTTTTGAAATTCATTCGGGTGTCTAAAATAGCTCCTAGGTCTCTCACGTGGTTCACTGATGGGATGACGGGGTTGCTGACAAGGGGGTTGCAGTCATTGGGAGAGATGAAGAGGAGCTCAGTTTTGGAAGTGTTGAGGACAAGGTTGAGGCTGGAGAGGAGAAGGTTGATGGAGTGAAGACAGCTGTTCCAGAAATTAAGGGTTTCAGCAATGGGATTTGAGATGGGGATCAGGATCTGTACGTCATCAGCGTAGATGAAGTGGGTCAGGTTAAGAGATGATAGGAGCTGGCAAAGGGGTAGCAGATAAATATTAAATAGTGTAGGGGAAAGGGACGAGCCCTGCAGTACTCCATGAGTGGAAGAGACGGGGTGAGATTCTTTATTTATTCTGACCTTGTAAATCCTGTTGAAAAAGGATTTAAACCAGCAGAGGGCAGTGCCAGAGATGCCGATGTCCGACAGTCGGTTGATGAGGATTGAATGGTTCACAGTGTCAAACGCTGCTGAGATGTCGAGTAAAGCCAGAAGATAGGATTGGCCTTTATCTAGGCCCATTAGGATGTTGTCTGTAAGTGAGATTAGAAGGGATTCAGTGTTTAGGCGTTTCCGGAATCCGAACTGGGAAGGGTATAGAATGTTGTGGATGTCGAGGTAATCGGAGAGTTGATTTTTAACTAATTTTTCCATTAGTTTGGCGATAAATGGTAGATTGGCGATGGGACGGAAGTTAGCGGAGTTGGCTGGGTCCAAGTTGGGTTTCTTGAGTAGAGGTTTGAGTGATGCAAGTTTCAAGGAGTCGGGAACAGATCCTTGGGAAAGGGAGCAATTTATAATATCTGCTAGGGGCTTGGCTATGGTGTTGGGGACGGTGAGTAAGAGTTTAGTGGGTATGTGGTCGGATGGATGGGACAAAGGCTTCATGTTCTTGAGTATGGATTCGATTTCAAGTGAAGATGTGAGTTCGAAAGAATCAAGTGAGGGTTTCTGGGTGGTTAGGGGTAGGTTGTATATAGGAGGAGGTTGGTTGGCTAATTTGATCAGTGGTGCTAGTAAGTTGTTGATTTTCTTCTCAAAGAATATGGCCAATTCCGTGGATTTATTTTGGGCTTCTTCTTCTGGGATGGTTGGTGGGACCGGTTTAGTGAGAACTGAGACATAAGAAAATAGAGCCTTTGGGTCATAGAGAAAGCTATGGATTTTTTTGGCAAAGTAGTCTTTCTTGGTGCGTAAAAATGTGGTTCTGTAGTGGTTCATGGAGGCTTTGTAGGTGGCCTGTGAGGTGGGAGTGGGATCCTTGTGCCAATGTAGTTCCTTTTATCTTAGGTCTTGTTTGAGCTTCTTGAGTTCTGCTGAGAACCAGGGTTTTTTGTTGAGTCGGGCCGGGTTGATTTCCTTAGATGTCATGGGACATATTTTATTTGCTATGGAGTTCGTGATGTTGATCCATGAGGTCATAGCCGTGTCAGCATTGGAGAGGTTCAAGTTAGGAAGGTCCGTGGAGAGGCTGGAGTCGAGATTGTCTCTGGTGCAAGGTTTTCTGAAGTGGATTGTTGTTTTGGAGATGTGGGGAGTCAATTTTTTCTTTAGTGATAATTCAGTGGAGATCAGCGAATGGTCCGACCAGGGGACGGGGGTACAGGAAGGGGGGGCAGTGGGCAAGATGGATTCATTTGTGAAAATGAGGTCCAGAGTGTGGCCCGCTTTGTGAGTGGGTTTATTTATGATTTGTTTGAAACCCATAGCCATGAAGGAAGATAGGAGGGCTTGGCAGTTAGGTGTTGGAGTGGGAGAGTCCACATGGATGTTAAAATCTCCTAATATAATAGCAGGAAAATCTGTGTTAATGTGTTTGGCTATGATTTCAATGAGAGGAGAAGGATCAGACTCTATAAGCCCTGGGGGTGCATAGATTAGGCAGATTTGTAATTGGTTAGATTTGAAGAGTCCAATTTCTAGCTTAGCCGAATTTAAGGTTTGAGGAGATAATCTGAGTTCTTTCTTTGCTGCTAACAATAATCCGCCTCCCCCCCCCTGTTTTTTGAGTCGGGGTAATGAGAAGATGTCATATAGATGTAGTGGCAGTTGGTTTGTTAGAGCTATATCTGTTTTTTTCAACCACGTTTCTGTGATGGCACAGATATCAGGTTGGAAATCCAACAGGTAGTCGTTGAGAATGTGGGTTTTTTTGGTGAGGGATTGTGCATTGAGAAGAGTGAGAGAGATTAGAGAGAGACCCAGGAACTGAGTGAGCGGGGAAGTCATGATAGGGATTAGAGATCTTTTTGGGCGCTGGTAAGTAGGAGTTGGAAGTTTGCCCCTATTAAAGTAGGGGTGAGTAATGATGGGGATGGGAAACGTTTGTATTATGATTTTTGAGTCTCAGCGGCTGTTCTATTGTATAAATTTAGCTCTGTTCTTGTGTCGCCCTTTGGAGAGCGACTGTTGGAGTGGTTGGGGTCAATTGTTGTACAGAATGGTGGTTGAATGCTGGAAGAGGCTTGATGAATGCTGGAAGAGGCTGGATGAATGCTGGAAAAGAGCTTTTGTAGGAGAGCTTGGGTTAGGAGTGGGTGGAATTCCAGTAGGTATCGGAGAGGGTGGCTTCTACTTCTATGTTCTGGTGCGCACAAAGGGGCGCACAAAGGGGCAGGACCCTTTGTCGCGCTCCAGGAAGTTGATCTGAGACTTTTTATGGAGCGGAGTCGACACATTTTGGGTTTGGAGAGTACTGATATGAGTTCTCCAACCCAAGTTGGATACTACCGTGGCCTAGATCATCTGAAGATTTGGTACTGGATCGGTGATATGGAGCAGGAACGAAAGCGGTGGAATGGCTTAGAGCCACTGAAATTTTAAAATCCACTGAGTTCTTCTCATGGCTAGTCTGACCATAGGAGAGACATGGATCATGGAATGTGGCCCAGCAATGAAAGTTTGATGGGCTGAGGCTATGTTGCATTCATGCAGAGATGAGGACAATTTGATAGGATGTCTGTGCGGTTGTTGGGCAGGAAGGCCATTGCGACAATAGTGCCCAGATCTGCTCTAGATTTATAGTGAATCTTAGAGAATTTAGAGCTCCTTGTTTGGATTGACTCCTTATTAGGCAGTTGTCCAGGAAAGGAAACGTGTGAATGCTGTTGTTATTTGAGATGAACGGCAGTCACTGCTAGGTATTTGGTGAAAAACACAAGTTGTCGAAGCCAGTTCGAATGGCAGAACTTGGTATTGAAAATGTTATTGACTCACTATGAAGCATACAGAAAGTCCAGAGAATAGAGGCAACCCCCGTGTTGTAGTAAGGGAAGCATGGTGCCGAGAGACACCATTCTGAACTTTTCTTTCTGAAGAAACTGAGATTTCTGAGGTCCAGGATGGGTGGAGGTCGCCTATTTTCTTTGAAAGTAGGAATTAGCAGGATTAAAAACCTCTGCCTTGTTGTGTCTGAGGAACGGTATCCCGAGCCCTGGTCCTCAGTGGGGTGGACCGTTCTGTTCTCTGGCAAGGAAGAAAAATCCAGGAGCCTGCCTGACTGGCGGAGCTGGTTTGATCTGGATACCCGTTGCTCTCACGCAGGAGCGTGAGCTGTAAAAGGTCCTTCTAGCATCCCTCTTCGCTGGTTTTCTAGCCGAGGAGGGAGGATTTGCAAGAAATGAAGAGAGCTATTACAAGGTCTAGCGGCGGTGTTGCAATTGAGCCACTGTCTGTTGGAGCTTGTGCACAAAGAGATTATCTGCGATGCATGGCAGATCAGCTAGATTATCTTGGACTTCGGGCCGTAAATCAGAGGCCGTAAGCCAGGTTACCATCTAGTACGGAGTCCTGTTGCTGGCAACGGGAGGACGTTTCGAAGCAATCACATGTTGCTCAAATTTCATGTGGATGGCAGAGAGGATCCCTTAGTGTTGTGTCAAACATAGCTGGTAAATTGCAATATGTAACACCAATATGGTTCTTGGAAGATATTATGACCTAGAACCTCCCAAAACATCTGGTCCTTTTTAGTGACCAGGTCGAAAGGGATGGTTTCAGGCACGTCCTTAACTTAGGTCTCGATGGGATCAATGCCGAAGCGGGATTAGAGTACCCATCGCCCCTCAAGGATCCCGGGATAGGTATAGGGGTCCATGGAGGCTCAGAAGGACGAGTCAGAGTCGATGACTTAGGCTGTCATTGGTAGGTGTAATGAGGTGGTGCCACAACGGTGCAAACATCGATGGATCCGGTGTTAGTAGATTCCGGAAGGCATCAATGACAGCCTGACGGATGAGGACATCCAGCTCCTCCCTGGAAGCTGGTATAGGTAGTGCAGCTACAGGGGGAGACAGGCTAGGCGTTACTGGCACTTCCACATGAATCTGTGGTGGCTCAGTACCAGTCACCAGTGTCGGTGGGGAACGCCTCGGGTGCAGAGGAACATGGAGACTCTTGTACCCGGGCCCGCTTTGCAACTGGCTCAATGGACATTGATGCCGGTGCGGTATCAGTGCCAGCACCGAATGCGGAATCACGTCGGTGCCGGCAACAATGTTTCCCTTGGTGCTCGGCCCGGTCATTCTCCAGCACCAAGTAAACTGCCACAGATGTCCAGAATGGTGAAGTAACGGATAGTTACTGTGGCAGTGATGATGTTTCCCTCTGTGTTCGGCCCGGTCATTCTCCAGCACCGAGGAAGATGCCACCGATGTCATGGATGGCATCGGTGATGAACGGTCAAAAGTGCCTGCATAGTTGCAAAGTCCGCAGATACTTTTCCACACAGACATTGCACCAGTTCTCAAAAGGAAAGTACTGACATACTTTCCTTTGGAAAAGTACCTAGGGTAAAAGTACCCGGAGAGATTTGCAACTGCTTTTTCTGTAAATGCAAAACTGTGTGTTGTTGCCTCCCCCAACCTGATCTCATTAACTTTTCCCATGGGTAAAAGTGTGCACATTGTTGATCCTCCTGCTTACTTTTACCAGTGAGCCATTTTCAGACAGTCTATTTATCTGGGTAAATGGCTTTTGAAAATTACCTTCTCTGTAACTGCTGTTCCCTCCTACCAGTACTGTTTGCTAAGTCCACATATTAGGGGTCTGCTGTCTTTCTGCCAAAAGAGTAGGCAATGAAGTAGAAGCCGATGAATCCCTTCTTGTCTCTACAGCCGAGTCTGTTTTTTCTCCCAGGACAAGAAGGATGGAAGTCCTCACATATGGATGACGACACTGGATGGAGCCCTATCACGGAAAACTTTTCTGTCAAAGTTTCTAGAAACTTTGACTGGCACACTGAGCATGCCCAGCATGCCATGATCCCTGTCTCCACAGGGGTCTCCCTTCAGTCTCTTTTTTTTCGCGATGCAGTTTGCCTCACGTTTAGGAGCTCTGTGAGATTTTTATCACAACCTTTCCTCACAGAAACACTTGAAGTTTTAATTCACAAATAATTTCCCTATACAGGTTTCCCTTCGCGTACATTTCATCAATGCTCGGTGAGTACTATGCCCTGTTTTTCGGTCGGTTCCTGTCACCTCACTAATGGCTCTCCTGGGTTACCAACCAAAGTGTGGCCTTCTTTTCACTCTCCGTCCACCCTACGATACCCGTGAATGTCCTAGCTGCGAACCTCTACCAGGTCCATCGGGGCTAAAGGGATTGGGATTTCCACGGTTCCCGTTGCCGCCAGGGCTGCTATCGATGCCGGCGACGCTGTTGACACCCCTGACGATGCCCCCATCGATGCCATCGGTGCCTCCATCAATGCCATCGGTGCTTCCATCAATGCCATCGGTGCTTCCATCGATGACTTCGCTGATGCCTTCGATGCCGCCATCGATGCTGTCAATACTATCGAAGCTGTCATCAATACCTCCATCAATGCCCTCGACTAACGAAAATGCTCCATACTTCGGGTTCTAAACCAGAGCCTATTGTAATCCTTGGGCGACAAACAATGCCAAGAGCAGTAGAGGCACGGTGACCATCCATCACCGATGTCATCCGAGACAGCGAGGGCATCTTCCTCGGTGCTGGAGAATGACCGGGCCGAGCACCATGGGAATCATCATTACTGCCACAGTAACCATCTATCGCCGACACCATTCTGGACATCAGTGACAACTTCCTTGGTGCTGGAGAATGACCGGGCCGAGCACCGAGGACGGACGAACGGCTAGCACAACAATTAAAATCTGGATAACTCATCCGCCAAATTAATAAGGAGCAGCAACAGCTTGCATGAACCCGAACTCCATGGCTCTGTCAACATGTGCAACACCTTATAAATCATCTGAATAATAATGATTCTCATTATACTTACTTTCTAGCAATATACAACTCAGAGACATCCACATCTCTTTTAATAGAACATTTCTTTAGCTGATCTTCTATTACCTGATTTAAAAAAAAAAAAAGAGTATGAGAGTGGGCAGCTTTCATCAGCTCAGATACTTCAGTTTCTACCAATTTTGTTCTTAACTGTTACTTTTACTTCATCTACCACTTGGGTAAAGTAGCATTGCTGTCACTGTTAGTTTACTAAAAAAAAAAACCAGAAGTTTTCATGACATCTAATTCTGTGATAAAAGAGTTATCTGCACTTGATAATCTGAAACAGGTGAGTAATCACAAAGAATATTGAGGTAGCTTTATTCTTATATTAACAGTTTCTTACTTTGGGGACCAGGTTTGCTGGTGTAACACTTCCTAATTGTCGTCTCTGGTCAATGGTGTCCTGTGCTGCTTTTCATAAAAATATTTCATACTCCAATTTATGTACAGTATCTACCTACACTTAAATAGTTCTTTAAAATACGTAAACACTGGGTTGAAAAGCATCTTTAAGCCTATAAAAATTTACCATGAGAAATTTGATGCAAACATCTTACACAGCTACATATCACCTATATAGTGGGACAGTATTCACTGAAGTAGCCTGAACTGGCGAATCTGATTGGTCAGTTTGGACTCTTCCAGTGAATAAAATTATAATATGTGATCAGTATGTAGATACATTAAGGGGTAGATTTTCAAAAAACACACGCGTGCATCCATGTGCGTGCGCTACCTGGCGCGTGCATGTTATAAAATTCTAGGTCGGTGCACGCAAGGGGGGGTATAATTTAGCAAATTCGTGCGACGACGCAACGGGACCTTCCCCAGTTCCCTCCCAGTCCGCTCCAATTAAGGAGCGGACTGGGAGTGAACTTTCCAAGCCCCTGCCCTAACCTCTCTTCCCTTTCCTCTATCCTACCCTCCCCCCATTTTTTTAACTCACGTTTTGCTCCTGCAAAGGAGCAGAAGCAAGTTGCGTGTGCCGGCACCCTGCCGGCACGCAATCCCCCGGCACAGCAGCAAATGGCTGCTGTACCAGGCGCCTTTAACCCAGCCCCCTGGACGGCCCCCTGTTAAGGCCCTGGCACTAACACACGTCCCGGGATTTATGCGTGTGGCCGGGCCCATTTGAAAATGGGCCCGGCATGCGTAAGGTCCGGCCACACACGTAAATCCGGGATTTACGCACGCCAGGGTTTTAAAATCCGGCCTTAAATGTTTGCAGTAAGCCTTAAGAAAATAGACAATTGATGGAAGAGAGAGATGATATACAAGCAACAGTAACATAAGCTTCATGACCAATATAAAAGATCAGTTACAGATGCTCATTTAACTGTAAGAGACAGCACATCCATCAGCTATTTCATACAAGGAGTATGGATACATAGTGTACAACATTCAAAACAGTACTAGAACAAAACTGGGAAATACAGGCCACAGCTGTTAGTGCAGACAGCTCAAAATCAGAAGCATACACAGTTTTGCAGCAGAGAGAGGTAGAGAAAGGCATATCTCCCAGCACTTGGAAGCTCTGAGCACAATTTTGGCCTGATTTCAAAAGCATTTATACACATAAAACCTGGTTTTATGCACATAAATGGCTCCTTGAAAACAGAGCAGGGGCCAGTGCGCATAAGAACATACTTTTCATGAACTTGCAATAGTTCTTCCACGAGGTGGAGTTAAGGGTAGGGATAGAACTTTTGTATTTTCAAAAGCATGCATGTAAGTTTTCATGTACAGGTTACACCCTGCTTGGGGTAAATGAAACTTTGTGTATGGACAATTCCACACATACCCAGATGATTAATGCAGACGTTTCCTTTGAAAATACTCAGAAAGGTCTGCATGCACAATGTATTGATATTAAAGTTCTGACTCAGGGCCTTCTCCTGCCCACACCCCACCCATCCGGAACTCAGCCTCCCACTGTCGGAGTTTTCTGCAAATAGTCGCTTAGAGCCAACAGCTGTAGAGAAAAACTTTTTATTAAATGCTATAAAATAAGATAAAATAATAATTCCTTATGGAGAGTCAGGGTGCTTTGCAAGGCACCAGCATAAAACTCCCTCTCAAATGATTTTACTTACAACCAAGCATTACACATAATTTACGGTTCTATGTTTCCAACCCCTAAACTAGGTTACATAATTATCAAAATTTGCATGATTGGCTCTCCATTATAAATAAATTATCATTCTCCAAGTTAATTTTTTCTTGGAATTTTTCTTGGAATTTTGTGGCATTAATGGCCTTGTGTCTGTTCTAAGAATGCTTCCTATAATCTTAGATGGAGTGTCAACTGGCCTTGTCCTTGTTCTAGATATGTTTCTATAATCTTAGATGGAATTTCAAGTGACCTTATATCTGTCCTTTAATCTTGTAGCTCAGCATCTTTATCTAACTTTTAGCATCTGTGTGTCTAAGAAAACAATTCCAAGGCTAAAGCACAAATGTCATGCTTATAATGTTGTTTAGTAATTATAAAACTACCAATGATCAAAAAATCAAAAACTTAGGAGAACAAGAATACTGACTTCATGTGTCCCCACCCTTAACTCCTTCACCACTTTCCTTTGCAAGTCATGTCTGTAATGGGGGCTGTAAGCACTATAACACCAGCCCACCTGGGAACCTTCCCAAACCTCCAACATCTAGCATTGTCAGATTCTTACCTGAAAGCAATGTTGGCAGTGGATGCCACTAGAGTGATAGGATTCTATCACTTCATCCAGACTTAAGAAATGTGAGAGGATTCTGGGTGGGGCAGGAGTGTGCGGGGAGGGGTTCTGAATGGGTGGGAAGGTGGGAAGGAGCTGGAGAGAGTTAGACCCAGAACTTTAATTTTAATATCAGAGGCAGGGGGAGGGGGGGGCAGCTTGAGATCCTATGGCCACGACATTGTTTATTAATCTTGGAAGACTGAGGGAGAGAAAATTAGGTGCTATGCCCCAACTGCTTTTCCAGTATTTTGGAGGTGGTGATGGTGTGGAGAATTTGGCCTACTGGCCAGAAAGGGGTTTCTTTTCTTAACCAGATAAATTGTGAATGTAACCGAAGATTAAAGTTGTCTATGCATATTCATTAGGGCAGCTAAAGTTATCCAGATACCTTTGTCCAAGCACATTCAGAGGGAAACTTGTCCAGCTGAATATTTGGCTAAGTTTACCTAGGTAACTTTGTTGCTTGATGGCCTGCTGAATATGGACCTGAAATTTTTGTGTTTTTAGGGAAGGGAAGGAGGAAAATACCTTCTGCCCACCAAATTTTCTCTTTTTTTTTTTTAACCCAACAGGACAAAAAATAAATACGGAAGATATCTGAAAGATAATATTGAAATATTTGGAATAGATTTTCAATTATTTTAAAATACAAGTACTTTATTTTATTTTAAATATTTCCAACTCACCTAGCTCTAATCCTGGCGAGGAAAAAATAAACATACATAATTTAAAATGCACTAAATATGACAAATTACAAAAGCTACTACCAAGCTCCTGTACTACATTGCAAATACATCTTTTAGTTCCATCAAATCAGCAGAGTTGCTTACCTGTAACAGGTGTTCTCTGAGGACAGAAGGATGTTAATTCTCACATATGGGTGACATCATCAGATGGAGCCCCAATGCGGAAAACTTATGTCAAAATTTCTAGAACTTTCATTAGTTACACCGAGCATGCCCAGCATGCCCTATACCATGCATCCACATGGGGTCCCTCTTCAGTCTCATAACATAGAATTACGATTAAAATAAAATATAATAAAATAATAGGAGAAACTCAACTCCGCAGGGTGGTGGGTGGGTTTCGTGAGAACTATCATCCTACTGTCCTCGGAGAACAGCTGTTACAGGTAAGCAACTCTGATGTCTCAGAGGACAAACAGGATGGTAGCCCTCACACATGGGTGAATCCCTAGCTAGAGCCTGCTCCCCAACACAAAAAGGGACCAACAGACACCTAACCACGTGCCAACTGGCACAAAAATACCGATGCTGTTGGTAACAAAGAGGGAGACATCCTGAATTCAAACAATGGGCCTTAGATAGGAAGAGTTGGACTCTACACCTCAAACAGGTTTCAAAGGACAGACTAGCTGAACCTACTATCACGTTGGCCATCCCTATCCAGACAATAATGTGATGTGAATGTATGGAGAGAACTCTACGTTGCAGCTTTGCAGATCTCCTCCACGGAAACTGCAAACATGTGGGCCACCGACGCTGCCATGGCTGACAGAATGAGCCTTGACACGACCCCCAAGATGTGTCCAGCCTGGGTATAACAGAAGGAGATGCAATCTGTTAGCCAATTGGATATTGTTTGTTTGGCAACGGCCAGGCCCAACCTATTCTTATCAAAAGAAACAAAAAGCTTTTGTCCGCTCCAGATAGAAGGTTAAGGCTCACTTGCAGTCCAAACTGTGCAGTGCTCTTTTGCCTAGGTGCGAATGAGGTCTGGGAAAGAATATTGGCAGGACAATTGACTGGTTAAGATGGCAATCCATCACCACCTTATGCAGGAACTTAGAGTGCGTACGCAAGACCATCCTGACGTGATAACATTTAGTATAAGGCCTGGAGCTCACTGACCCTGCACGCTGAAATGATCACCACCAAAAATATGACCTTCCAGGTCAGGTACTTCAGGTCACAAGTGCACAGTGGCTCAAAAGGAGATTTCATCAGCTGAGCTAACACCACACTGAGGTCCCAAGACACAGCGGGAAGCCTTAGGAGAGGCTTCAATTGAAGCAGGCCCCGCATGAAACTTACAACTATAGGCTGTATAGAGATGGACGCACTATCTACACCATGATGGTATGCGCCAGTTGCACTCAGATGAACTCTAAGGGAGTTGGTTTTCAAGCCAGCCTCCAATAGCTGTAAAAGGTAATCAAGCAGTTTTTGTGTGGGAAGGAGAACGGATCTAGGGCCTTCTGCTTACACTACATGGAAATCCTCCTCCACTTCAGTCCATAGGACTTTCTAGTGGAAGGCTTTCTAGAAGCAACCAGAACCCGAGACACATCTTCTGAAAGTCAAGGGGCTGCAGAATCAACCTCTCAACATCCAGGCTGTGAGCGACAGGGACTGGAAGTTGGGATGCAGCAGCCTGCCCTGATCTTGCGTGATGAGATCTGGGGAAGTCCCCAGATTGATCGGTTTCCGGATGGATAATTCCTGCAGGAGTGGAAACCAGGCCTGTCTCGACCAATGAGTGGCTATGAGGATCCTAGTCCCTCTGTCTTTATGAAGCTTCAAGTGAGTCTTCACCAGTAAGGGAATTGGAGGATACACAAACAGAAGAGCCTTGCTCCAATGACGGGCAAGGGCATCTGAAGCTGGTTTGCTGTCGGACCTGTACAGGGAGCAGAACCGAGGCACCTTCCTGGTGCAGGGAGACGTAAACAGATCTATGTCTGGGCTCCCCCAGGGGCAGAATATCCAATTCGCTACCCCTGGTCCAGGGACCACTCCTGGAGTCTGAAGGCTCGACTCAGCCTGTCAGCTTCCACGTTCTCCGTCCTGGCCAAGTACATGGCCCTAGGCACCATCCTGTGGGACAGGGCCCATGACCAGATATAGACCACTTCCTGACCCAGGAAGTACGAACCTGTGCCTCCCTGCTTGTGGACATACCATATGGCATCCTGGTTGTTGCTCTGTATCAGAACAACTTTGTTGGACAGCTGATCTCTGAAAGCCCATTGCGCATACTGGATTGCACGAAGCTCCAGGAAGTTGATTTGACAAGAACATTCCTGAGCAGACCAAAGACCCTGGGTACCAAACCCATCTACATGAGCTCCCCACCCCAGGGTAGCTGCATCCATGGTTAGAACAATTTGAGTAGGAAGACTCTGAAATGAGATCCCCTGTTTCAGATTGGAAAATACCCGCCACCAGGACATTGAGTCTCTGAGAGACGGGGTGACTCAGATGTAATCCTGGAGGCTCTCAGTGGCCTGGTGCCACAGTGACCTCAGGATCCACTGGGTTCCTGGTATGTGTAAACGTGCCAGGGAAATAACATGGACGGTTATGGCCATAAGGCCCAACAGCCTCAACATGTGCCAGGCTGATATCTGCTGGTTCTGTTGAATCTCTGCCACCATGGTTGCCATGGCAACAAACCTCTGGTGGGGCAGAAAGGCTTGAGCCGTGTCTAGCAGGGCTCCTATGAAGTCCAATTTAAGTGATAGGCTGAGATGGTTCTTCGATTACTTGAGAATGAACCCTAGTGACTCCCAACACCTGAATGGTCAAGCGAATGGACCTGATGGCTGCTGCCTGAGACATGCTCTTGACCAGCCAATCATCCAGATACGGGAAGTCATATGCTTCCAGTCGGCGGAGGTGTGCCGCCACCATGGCCAGGCATTTTGTGAAGACCAGGTACTGGAAGTGCTGTGTTCTTCCTGTGACCTCGGAAGATCTCAATGTGAGTGTACGAATCCTTTAGGTCAAGGGAACATAGCCAGTCCACTTTTTGAAAAAGGGGGGATCAAGCTGCCCAGGGAAACCATTTTGAACCTTTCTCTTTTTAGAAACGTGTTCAAGGCCTTTAGGTCTAGGATGGGACAGAGTCCTCCTGTTCTCTTTGGAATCAGGAAGTACCTGGAATAGAATCCTCGCCTTCTTTGCCCTGGTGGAATGGGCTCGACTGCTCTGGCCATTAAGAGGGAGGAGAGCTCCACTTGTAATACCTCCTGATGTGCTACCGGCTCCCAATGTGGGCACAAAGAGAAATTTAGTGGAATACCCAATAGATTTAATTAGTATCCCTGATGGATGATGGACAGAACCCAATGATCTGAGGTCACACTGGCCCACTAATTTGCAAAGAACCGCAGCCTGCCCCCAACAGGAGGGTCCATCATCACAGGAAAGAGCAACTGGTTTATGCTCCCTATGGACCAGTCAAAACCTATCCCTGGAGTTGATTGAGGAGCTGGCTGGAGCTTGAGAGCTCTCTGCTGCCTGGAATGGCCACGGGAGCTAAGATGGTGCTAATGAGATTGAGGAGGTGGAGGATAGTACTTCCTCTGGCGAAAGAAAGACTTCCTGGGCCCCAGACACGATGGCCTCCTGGATGATAAGGATATGTCCAGAATACTAACAGAGAGTTTTTGGAGGATTTTATGGTGGTCCTGAAGCTGGGCCTCAGCATCCCTCATCCTATCTCCAAAGAGATTCTCTCCAGTGCATGGCACGTTAGCAAACCTTTCCTGTACTTTCCATGGTAGATCCAAGGCCTGCAGCTTTGCTATTTTGCGGGCACTGATTCCCGCTGCAGAGACTCTCGATGCCGTCTCGAAAACATTGTAGGTCACACGGACCTCATGTTTTCCACACTCCAGACCCTTATGCACCAGCGAAATGAAGGTATCTTGCTGTTCAGCCACCTCCTGCACCTGCTACCAGATGTCCCGTGAGTACTGGCTCACATAGAGCTGGTAGGCAGTGATGCGGGCAATAAGCATGGCGCCTTGGAACACTATCCTCCCAAGAGCATCCCTCACTCTGTGGTCCCTCCCCGGGGTGCCGAGGAATGGGTCTGAGAGCACTTGGCTCTCGTGAGAGCAGATTTCACCACCCCACGGACTGGTGAGGCAGTTGACGCTTAAAAAATTTGGCAGACTTCTGGACAAGATAGACCCCATTCGCCTTCTTGTTAACGGGAGGCACTGTGAGAGGGTGTTCCCATATCCTCAGCGGCAACTCCTTAAGGATCTCGTGTAACAGGATTGCCATGATTTACTTAGGAGGCTCCACAAACTGGAGGATCTCAAGCATTTTGTGCCTGGCATCGTCCTCTGTCAAAAGCTGAAAAGGGATGGCCTCCGCCCCCTCACAAACTCTGCGAAGGTTAAGTCCTCAGGCAAGACTTCCTTCGCTCATCCGTAAAGGCTTTGATGGCAGACCATCAAAGTCCTCAGAGGAGGACTCCATCGGATCATCTTCTCAGGGGTTATAGGGACCCTCATCCTCACTGTATGCTACAGGGGATGGGGCCCTAGGTGCTCACCTATATGCAGATGTGAAGACACTGATAGAACTGGACGGGGCTGCAGGCCTCCGCATCTCTGCCGGCCTCGGTGGAGCTTCATCCTCAGAAGAACTGGCAATAATCATTGTATAAATAGGGGGAGGCCTCGG
The DNA here is from genome assembly GCF_901001135.1 of Rhinatrema bivittatum. Taxonomy (NCBI): domain Eukaryota; kingdom Metazoa; phylum Chordata; class Amphibia; order Gymnophiona; family Rhinatrematidae; genus Rhinatrema; species Rhinatrema bivittatum. Next base: position 197,580,198 of record NC_042616.1, on the reverse strand, counting down.
TGCCCGCCAGGCACCGAAGTTGCCCCAGGATCTGAAGCCAGCTGGGTCAGAAATGCACAGATGAGCATATTGAGCTTCTCCAGAAGCTGTACGAGGACAGGCTGCACCGGCTCTGGTGCCATCGGTGCCACAGGACCGAAGCCCTGCAGCGCCCGCTCCACCGCCAGCTGGACTCGGTGCTCCAGCTCCTCCTCAAACATTGCCAATGCCAACACCAACTGGGAGGAAGGAGGGGTGGCCAGATTTTTGGACTCACGAGGGGGATCAGTGACTAGCACCAGGACTGGTGGAAACCATTGCGGACCTCAGGCATCGATAGAGGATAGGTGCTCTACTTCAGGGGCATCGAAACAAAGGCCGTTGCATCCCCGTGCCCAGCACCATGCATCAACCAGGGACCAGTGCCGATGCTTCTTAGGCTTCCCTCAATGCTTGGCCCGGTCTTTCTCCGGTGGCAAGGTTGAAGTTGATGAATCCGGCATCCTCAACCTGGAGAAAATCGACAACGGTCAGTCTCTGGCGCCCCTATCCATCGGCGACATTGATGGAACCCATGGTCCCACCGATGTTAATGGCGTGTGGTCTACTGGTGTGGCTCTGAGGTCCTTCAATGCCGGTACCACTGATACCAGTGCCGAAGGCTCAGACTTCCTCGATCCAAAGAGCTGATCCAACTTGTCAAGTCGAAACTTATATCCCTTTGGGATCATCTGAGTACATAAGTGGCAACCCCGGATGTCATGTGATGCCCCCAGACAAAGGTTGCACACCTCATGAGGTTCAGTGATAGAACTGGTCCTCTGGCACTGGGGGCACTGGTGAAAACCGGATGTGGCTATGAAGGGGTGAAACAAAAGGGCCATAAGTCGAAAACGATGGCAGCATGTGTTGATGGCTGGCAGGCACTAAGGCACCGCCACAACAGGGGGAATTGACCGCAAAAGGAAACTTACCCGAAATGCCGAAAACCCTGACTAAGGACACTATGGGAAGGCACAGAGAGGATTGAAGGAAAAACCATGAAAAATGTGAAGAGAGAGAATTTTCCACAAGCCAAAAAACTGCCAAAGTGAGCACAATCATATTGCAATGCTTAGAACTCCACAGAAAAAAAGAGACTGAAATGGGACCCCATGTGGACGCATGGTATAGGGCATACTGGGCATGCTCAGTTTGTCTAGTCAAAGTTGAAGAAACTTTGACAAGTTTTCGGCATCGGGGCGCCATCTGATGATGTCATCCATATATGAGGATTACCATCCTGTTTGTTCCTTGGAGAAACAACTTTAACCTCCAATGCCTATTTAAAATAGAAATCACGCAATGTACTTAAAAACTTATGGCTCAACTACATTTTTCATCTGGCTAAAACTTTATCCTGTGTTGTTGGCAGCAAGATGAACCTCCTTTTATTATAAAGCGAAGAAATAGTGTTTTCAATTTATTGCTTATGGAGCAATTATCTTGATAAAGCAGAGCCTTCAAAAAAGAAGAAAATTACTCCAGATTTATGGATGCCTTTTCTCTCGCTGCTGTCACATAGGGCACAAAACTTGGTCCTTAATAACTACTGACTGTTAGGATTTGTGGGTTTGTGGGACCCTGGGCCGAGGTGAGGGATAGTACCACCCACAGGGAGGAGTCCCATGAGCCTCACCGTTGGGAGGCGAGGTCTCAGCTGCTGGGTGTACAGGTCAGCAGGTACTGGAGAGTAGAGAGAGAGAGGAATTGCCCGCGGAGCAGGGAGTGTAGCAAGAAAGTCACACAGACACAGAGGTGCCACAGGGTCTGTGGAGTGATGTATTCCCAAAGAGAGAGGATTCATCTGTAGAGAACATAAGAACATAAGAAATTGCCATGCTGGGTCAGACCAAGGGTCCATCAAGCCCAGCATCCTGTTTCCAACAGGGGCCAAACCAGGCCACAAGATCCTGGCAATTACCCAAACACTAAGAAGATCCCATGCTACTGATGCAATTAATAGCAGTGGCTATTCCCTAAGTAAACTTGATTAATAGCCGTTAATGGACTTCTCCTCCAAGAACTTATCCAAACCTTTTTTGAACCCAGCTACACTAACTGCACTAACCACATCCTCTGGCAACAAATTCCAGAGCTTTATTGTACGTTGAGTGAAAAAGAATTTTCTCCGATTAGTCTTAAATGTGCTACTTGCTAACTTCATGGAATGCCCCCTAGTCCTTCTATTATTTCAAAGTGTAAATAACTGATTCACATCTACTCGTTCAAGACCTCTCATGATCTTAAAGACCTTTATCATATCCCCCTCAGCCATCTCTTCTCCAAGCTGAACAGCCCTAACCTCTTCAGCCTTTCCTCACAAGGGAGCTGTCCATCCCCTTTATCATTTTGGTTGCCCTTCTCTGTACCTTTTCCATCGCAACTATATCTTTTTTGAGATGCGGTGACCAGAATTGTATACAGTATTCAAGGTGCGGTCTCACCATGGAGCGATATAGAGGCATTATGACATTTTCCGTTTTATTAACCATTCCCTTCCTAATAATTCCTAACATTCTGTTTGCTTTTTTGACTGTTGCAGCACACTGAGCTGACAATTTTAAAGTATTATCCACTATGATACCTAGATCTTTTTCCTGGGTGGTAGCTCCTAATATGGAACCTAACATTGTGTATCTACAGCAAGGGTTATTTTTCCCTATATGCAACACCTTGCACTTGTCCACATTAAATTTCATCTGCCATTTGGATGCCCAATCTTCAAGTCTTGCAAGGTCCTCTTGTAATGTATCACAATCCGCTTGTGATTGAACTACTCTGAACAATTTTGTATCATCCGCAAATTTGATAACCTCACTCGTCGTATTCCTTTCCAGATCATTTATATATATATTGAAAAGCACCGGTCCAAATACAGATCCCTGAGGCTCCACTATTTACCCTTTTCCACTGAGAAAATTGACCATTTAATCCTACTCTCTGTTTCCTGTCTTTTAACCAGTTTGTAATCCACGAAAGGACATCGCCTCCTATCCCATGACTTTTTAGTTTTCTTAGAAGCCTCTCATGAGGGACTTTGTCAAACGCCTTCTGAAAATCCAAATACACTACATCTACCGGTTCACCTTTATCCACATGTTTATTAACCCCTTCAAAAAAATGAAGATTTGTTAGGCAAGACTTCCCTTGGGTTAAATCCATGTTGACTGTGTTCCATTAAACCAACTAAAAAATGAAATTTCAGACCTATTAGTAAAAATTTGTAACCTATCATTAAAATCATCCATTGTACCTGAAGACTGGAGGATAGCAAATGTAACCCCAATATTTAAAAAGGGCTCCAGGGACGATCCGGGAAACTACAGACCGGTTAGCCTGACTTCAGTGCCAGGAAAAATAGTGGAAAGTGTTCTAAACATCAAAATCACAGAACATATAGAAAGACATGGTTTAATGGAACAAAGTCAGCATGGCTTTACCCAAGGCAAGTCTTGCCTCACAAATCTGCTTCACTTTTTTCAAGGAGTTAATAAACATGTGGATAAAGGTGAACCGGTAGATGTAGTATACTTGGATTTTCAGAAGGCGTTTGACAAAGTTCCTCATGAGAGGCTTCTAGGAAAAGTAAAAAGTCATGGGATAGGCAGCGATGTCCTTTCGTGGATTGCAAACTGGCTAAAAGACAGGAAACAGAGAGTAGGATTAAATGGACAATTTTCTCAGTGGAAGGGAGTGGACAGTGGAGTGCCTCAGGGATCTGTATTGGGACCCTTACTTTTCAATATATTTATAAATGATCTGGAAAGAAATACGACGAGTGAGATAATCAAATTTGCAGATGACACAAAATTGTTCACAGTAGTTAAATCACAAGCAGATTATGATAAATTGCAGGAAGACCTTGTGAGACTGGAAAATTGGGCATCCAAATGACAGATGAAATTTAATGTGGATAAGTGCAAGATGATGCATATAGGGAAAAATAACCCATGCTATAATTACACAATGTTAGGTTCCATATTAGGTGCTACAACCCAAGAAAGAGATCTAGGCGTCATAGTGGATAACACATTGAAATCGTCGGTTCAGTGTGCTGCGGAATTAATAGAAAGGGAATGGTGAATAAAATGGAAAATATCATAATGCCTCTGTATCGTTCCATGGTGAGACCGCACCTTGAATACTGTGTACAATTCTGGTCGCCGCATCTCAAAAAAGATATAATTGCGATGGAGAAGGTACAGAGAAGGGCTACCAAAATGATAAGGGGAATGGAACAGCTCCCCCATGAGGAAAGACTAAAGAGGTTAGGACTTTTCAGCTTGGAGAAGAGATGGCTAAGGGGGGATATGATAGAGATGTTTAAAATCATGAGGGGTCTAGAACGGGTAGATGTGAATCGGTTATTTATTCTTTCAGATAATAGAAAGACTAGGAGGCACTCCATGAAGTTAGCATGGGGCACATTTAAAACTAATCGGAGAAAGTTCTTTTTTACTCAACGCACAATTAAACTCTGGAATTTGTTCCCAGAGGATGTGGTTAGTGCAGTTAGTATAACTGTGTTTAAAAAAGGATTGGATAAGTTCTTGGAGGAGAAGTCCATTACCTGCTATTAAGTTCACTTAGAGAATAGCCACTGCCATTAGCAATGGTAACATGGAATAGACTTAGGTTTTGGGTACTTGCCAGGTTCTTGTGGCCTGGATTGGCCACTGTTGGAAACAGGATGCTGGGCTTGATGGACCCTTGGTCTGACCCAGTATGGCATTTTCTTATGTTCTTATGTCTTTCTATATGCTCTACAATTTTGATCTTGAGAATAGTTTCCACTATTTTTCCCGGCACTGAAGTTAGGCTCACTGGTCTATAGTTACCCGGATCACCCCTGGAGCCTTTTTAAAATATTGGGATTATATTGGCAACCCTCCAGTCTTCAGGTACAATGGATGATTTTAATGATAGGTTACAAATTTTAACTAATAGATTGAAATTTCATTTTTGATTTCCTTCAGTACCCTAGGATGCATACCATCTGGTCCAAGTGATTTGCTACTCTTTAGTTTGTCAATCTGGCCTACTACATCTTCCAGGTTCACAGTGATTTCATTCAGTTCGTCTGACTCATCACCCCTGAAAACCATCTCCAGAACTGGTATCTCCCCAACATCCTCATTAGTAAACACGGAAGCAAAGAATTAATTTAGTCTTTCTGCAATGGCCTTATCTTCACTAAGAGCCCCTTTAACCCCTTGGTCATCTAATGGTCCAACCGACTCCCTCACAGTTTTCTTGCTTCGAATATATTTTAAAAAGTTTTTATTATGAGTTTTTGCTTCTATGGCCAACTTCATTTCAAATTCTCTCTTTGCCTGTCTTATCAATGTTTTACACTTAACTTGGACCCAAAAAGCAAAGCAGAAGCCAATCCAGTTGGCTGTATAGCAGTAGAAACAAAGAGAATCAGTGGTTGAAAACACCCTTTATTTAATGATGCCCGACTCTGGCCGAGTTTTGCTCTTTCTCATAGAGCTGCCTCAGGGGCAATCAATTAGGACTGGACTGATATCTAATTGCCACAAAAATATATGTAAGCTCATCAAATACCTGTAAGAACACAAATTGTATTGAGTCTGCAGCCGTCAACAGCGATCCAATCAGACCCCGATTGGATCGCTGTTGGGATCGCTGTTGACGGCTGCAGACTCAATACAATTTGTGTTCTTACAGGTATTTGATGAGCTTACATATATTTTTGTGGCAATTACCTAGCAGATATCAGTCCTGTCCTAATTGATTGCCCCTGAGGCAGCTCTATGAGAAAGAGCTAAACTCGGCCAGAGTCGGGCATCATTAAATAAAGGGCGTTTTCAACCACCGATTCTCTTTGTTTCTACTGCTTTACACTTAACTTGACAATGCTTATGTTTTATCCTATTTTCTTCAGATGGATCCTTCTTCCAATTTTTAAAGGATTTTTTTTGGCTAAAATAGCCTCTTACACCTCACCGTTTAAACATGACGGTAATCGTTTTGCCTTCCTTCCACCTTTCTTAATGTGTGGAATTCATATGGACTGCGCCTCTAGGATTGTATTTTTAAACAATTTCCATGCCTTTTGAACACTTTTAACCTTTGCAGCTGTACCTTTCAGTTTTTTTCTATTTTCCTCATTTTATCAAAGTTTCCCTTTTGAAAGTTTAGGGTTAGAGCTGCAGATTTACTTATTGTCCCCCTTCCAGTTATTAGTTTAAATTTTATCATGTTAATCACTGTTGCCAAGTGCCCCCACCACCATTTCCTCTCTCACCAAATCCTGCGTTTCACTAAGAATTAAATCTAAAATAGCTCCCTCTCTTGTTGGTTCCTGAACCAATTGCTCCATGAAGCAGTCATTTATTACATCCAGGAACTTTATTTCTCTAGCAAGTCCTGATGTTACATTTACCCAGTCAATATTGGGGTAATTGGAATCTCCTATTATTATTTACTGCCAAATTGGTTAGCTTCCCTGATTTCTTTTAGCATTTCATCATCTGTCTGATCATTTTGTCCAGGTGGATGGTAGTATACTCCTATCACTATACTCTTACCCAACACACATGGGATTTCTACCCATATAGATTCTACTGAGCAATTAGTTTCTTGTATGATCTTTATCCTGTTGGACTCTATACCCTCCCGGACATAAAGTGCCACACCCCCACCAAGTTGATCCTCCTTATCATTGCGATATAATTTGTACCCTGATATAGCACTGTCCCTTTGGTTATCCTCCTTCCACCAAGTCTCTGTGATGCCAATTATGTCAATCTCATCATTTGCTGTTATACACTCTAACTCTCCCATCATACTTCTTAGACTGCTGGCTTTGGCATACAGATATTTCAAAGTGTGTTTTTTGTTTGTATTAACAACCTGCTTTTCAGTTGTTAGGGATAATTCGGAAATCATTAGCTTTACATATAGGCACATGGACTATGTTTGCTGTTAATGGAACCTCTCTGTTGGGATGCCCTAACTCTCCTGTTTCATTAGTATCCTTCAAGGATACATTTCTCCGAACCATGCACTCCTGAGTGACTGTCGGCTTTCCCCCTTGTTCTAGTTTAAAAGCTACTCTACGGCAATAGTCCACAGAGCGGAGTACACCGGTGGGGATCCTCAGTAGAGATGATATGGCAATGGTCCGCAGGGCGGGGTACACCGATGAGGGTTCCTCAGTAGAGATAATACAGTAATGGTCTGGAGGGGCGGCGTACCTGATGAGGGTTCCTCAGTAGAGATGATACGGTAGTGGTCCGCAGAGCAAGGTACACAGATGAGGGTTCCTCAGCAGAGATGATACGGTAATGGTCCACAGGGCGGAGTACCTGATGAGGGTTCCTCAGTAAAGATGATACAGTAGTGATCCGCAGGGCGGGGTACACCGATGAGGGTTCCTCAGTAGAGAGAATACAGTAGTGGTCCACAAGCGAAGTACTCACAGTGGAAGTAGGGATGGTTCTAGAGGAAGCCCCAGGGAACGAGACAGGCAGTGGTCCTAGGCACCAGGCCCTCCGAGGAGCGGATGGCCAGAGACAAGGAAAGAGCCCCTGAGGAGCGGGTACCCGAGATGTCTCACGCCGAGGAAGCAGGAGCTGGAACGAAGGATCCGTGATGAGTGAAGTGGATTCAGCAATGAGGGAACTCATTGCTAAGTCATAGGCAGGCTGGGCCACCCAGCTTAAGAGTCCATTGGGAATGACATCATTCGGGGGGGGGGGGGGATGCCCCCGAGCTTCCTGCTATGACGTGCATAAGACTGGTCCAAAAGCGCACATGCGTACCTAAGGAGCTCCAAAGGCAAGACGGCGGTCGGCAGCGTCCACGCCGACCAGGCAGGCCGGCGTCCAGGCAGGCCGGCGATAGCTGGTGAAGCCACTAGTCTTCCTAATGGAATCAGTGCAGTGAGACAAGAGGTGAGCAACAGTGGTTGCAGCCGTCTGCAACCGACGGGCGTAACACTGACTGATTGTTGTCAGAACTATATACATTATATTGTAAAAGTTGTTAGGTGATGTAGGTGGGTTAGGGGAGGAGGAATTAATTTTATTTATTTAAGAATAAAGTAAATGGGAGGAGCCCTGGATCATTCAGGTTCATATGCCCTGCCCCTTCCCTCGAGCTCATGTGTTGTGGAGAGACTCTATCCCTACTCTGTCATTTTTTGGAGCTTTTAACTCTCAGAGACCTGCAGCTCGCTGAAGAGGCGAGCCTAAGAGATCACCTCTTAGGGAGACTCTTTAGGAGGTCTTAATGGTTGTTGAAGGTCGGTTATTTCTTTCACTATGGGGAAGGGAAGATATGGGTATGACTGTTGCTGATGGTGGGGGAGGGAAGTATAGAGGAGGGGGGAGGCTGGAAGATATTTGGTGTTTCCAAATAGGATAGGCGGGGTGTAAACAAAAGGGGAGAAAAAGTGCAAGGAAGGGGGAATTAAAATGTTTTTTGATAAATGTTAGATTCATTCAGAAAAACTGGTTATATGTGTATGATGTGATTGTTGAAAAGAAGGTGGACTTGGTATTCATTATTGAAACATTGGTTTCTAGTAATCAAGGGGTGGCAGTTTCTCAAATTTGTCAAAAGGTAGCAGCTGTCCCCTTCCCCCATCTCATAATCTTTTAAGATACTTTTTACAGAACCAGTTCAGGGATGTGAGTATATGTTCAGTGTGCTGTGGCAGTCAAATAAGCAAACAGAATGTTGGGAATTATTAGAAAGGGAATGGTGAATAAAATGGAAAATATCATAATGCTTCTGTATCGCTCCATGGTGAGACCGCACTTTGGATACTGTGTACAATTCTGGTTGCTGCATCTCAAAAAAGATATAGTTGCGATGGAGAAGGTGCAGAGAAGGGCGACCAAAATGATAAGGGGAATTGAACAGCTCCCCTAGGAGGAAAGACTAAAAAGGTTAGGACTTTCCAGCTTGGAGAAGAGACGGCTGAGGGGGGATATGATAGAGGTGTTTAAAATCATGAGAGGTCTAGAACGGGTAGATGTGATGCAGTTATTTACTCTCAGGCCGATACAGTAAAAATTGCGTCCCTAGCGCCTCTTTTTGGACAGGAGCGGTGGCTGTCAGCGGGTTTGACAGCCAACGCTCAATTTTGCCGGCGTCGGTTCTCAAACCCGCTGACAGCCACGAGTTCGGAAACCGGACGCCGGCAAAATTGAGCGTCCGGTTTTCAACCCGTGAGCTGCGGGCCAATTAAAAATTTTTTTTTTTATTATGTTTGATTATTTTTAACTTTTTGGACCTCCGACTTAATATCGCCATGATATTAAGTCGGAGGGTGTACAGAAAAGCAGTTTTTACTGCTTTTCTGTACACTCTCCCGGTGCCGAGAGAAATTAACGCCTAACTTTGGGTAGGTGCTAATTTCTGAAAGTAAAATGTGCGGCTTGGCTGCACATTTTACTTTCTGTATCGCACAGGAATAACTAATAGAGCCATCAACATGCATTTGCATGTTGTGGGCGCTATTAGTTTGGGGGGGGTTGGACGCGTGTTTTCGACAGGCTATTACCCCTTACTGAATAAGGGGTAACAGTAGCGCGTTGAAAACATGCATCCAAACGCGGGTTAACAGTGCGTTCCACCGGAGCGCACTGTACTGTATCGGCCTGTCTTTCAGATAATAGAAAGACTAGGGGGCACTCCATGAAGTTAGCATGTGGCACATTTAAAACTAATCAAAGAAAGTTCTTTTTCACTCAACGTACAATCAAACTCTGGAATTTGTTTCCAGAGGATGTGGTTAGTGCAGTTAGTGTAGCTGGGTTTAAAAAAGGATTGGATAAGTTCTTGGAGAAGTCCATTACCTGCTATTAATTGAGTTGACTTAGAAAATGGCCACTGCTATTACTAGCAACATTAACATGGAATAGACTTAGTTTTTGGGTACTTGCAGGTTCTTGTGGCCTGGATTGGCCACTGTTGGGAACAAGATGCTGGGCTTGATGGACCCTTGGTCTGACCCAGTATGGCATGTTCTTATGTTAGCAAAACTTGATTATACAGTGCCTATAGTTATCTCATTATGGTATTGGCTTCCTGATTGTTTTTCAATTCTGTTGGAAGAAATTTGAGAAGTTTTATAGGTCCATATAGTAAGATTTTCTTATTTTGTGATAATGGGAGATTTTAATTTACAGATTGATATAGGAGCTAATTCAAAGGTAGATTAGTTTTTGTCAACCCTAGCTATGAATGATTTGATTCAATTGGTATTAGGAGCCATACAAGAAAAGGGACATACACTGGATCAAGTGTTTGGATCTTCAGTAGCATGTAATGAAGGTAGATTGGAGATTGTGGGAATGGAGAGATTATTGTGGTCAGATTATTATATGGTAAAGATGTGTTTTCAATATAGGGATTAAAAGGAGAAGAGGTCTAATTTGTTGGAGATACCCGTTTTGTTGGGGTTAAGTTGATTCTGAGAAATTTAAGGAGGTGATGGTTAAGATATTTGATCAAGGAAGGAAGGAAGAGAAAGCTAAAGAATTAGAAAGTTTGGTTAGTGAGTGGTATGAGATGTTGGGGCAAGGTATGGAAAGGTTGGGGGTGGTTAAAGGGGGTAAATAAATAAATAAAAAGAATATAATTTTCTCGTGGTAATCTAAAGAACTAACTGAGTTAAAATGGGACTGTCTCCAGTTGAAGCACGCTGGAAGAAATCTGGGAAAAATGAGGACAGGGGGTCCTGGCAAAGAGCAAATACAGAATATTTTCAATGGACTATGATTTCCAGGAGAAGGTACTAGTATATGAGGATGATAGAGTTTATGGATATTAACCTGAGGGTGGCTGAACTTTTGTTAGGGAGTGAAAAAGGGAAACATTTGATTTATGAAACTTTACCAGATTCTGAAAGTTTGACCATCTACTGTTCAGGGTAAGGGAAAGAGACACTGGAATGGAATAGAGGAAGAGTTGAAAGGGTTGGAACAAAGGGCTCAAGGGCAGAATAAACTGGAGGTTGATTTGATAGGGAAATTCCAGGGGGTTAGTATGGTTGAATTTCATCAGATTTCATACACATATAGAAATATAGAAACATAGAAATGACGGCACAAAAAGACCAAACAGCCCATCCAGTCTGCCCAGCAAGCTCCCACACTTATTTTCCCATACTTCTCTGTTTCACCGACCATCAAGTTCACTGACCTTGTTGGTAACTGTTTGATTCAAATTTCCTGCCACCCCCTGCTGTTGATGCAGAGAGTAATGTTGGAGTTGCATCAAAGATGAATCATAAGGCTTAATGGTTAAGGGTAGTAACCGCTGCATCAAGCAAGTTACCCCGATGCTTGTTTACCCAGACTGCACAGATCAATGCCTTGTTGGATGTTGTCTGAATGTAAATCCTCTTTTCCAGATTTATTCCTGCCATTGAAGCAGAAAGCAATGCTGTATATGCATTCAAAGTGAAGTATCAGGCTTAATTGGTTTAGGGTAGTAACCGCCGCAATAAGCAAGCTACCCCCACGCTTATTTGTTTACCCAGACTGTGTAGTTCAGTCCTTGTTGGTTGTTGTCTGAATATAAATCCACTTTTCCACATTTCCCCTGCCATTGAAGCAGAGAGCAATGCTGTATATGTATTCAAAGTGAAGTATCAGGCTTAATTGGTTTAGGGTAGCCGCAATAAGCAAGCTTCCCCCACGCTTATTTGTTTACCCAGACTGTGTAGTTCAGTCCTTGTTGGTTGTTGTCTGAATATAAATCCACTTTTCCACATTTCCCCTGCCATTGAAGCAGAGAGCAATGCTGTATATGCATTCAAAGTGAAGTATCAGGCTTAATTGGTTTAGGGTAGCCGCAATAAGCAAGCTACCCCCACGCTTATTTGTTTACCCAGACTGTGTAGTTCTGTCCTTGTTGGTTGTTGTCTGAATTCAAATCCTCTTTTCCACATTTCTCCTTGCCGTTGAAGCAGAGAGAAATGTTGGAGTTGCATTAACCGTGTGAAGGCTTATTGAGTAAGGGTAGTAATCACCAGGTAGTGGCCACCATTCCAGCAAGCTACCTCCATGGCTCTTCTCTTCATTCCCATCCTCTAGCCTTTATGGATCCACAGTGTTTAGCCCATGCCCCTTTGAAATCCTTCACAGCTTTAGTCTTCACCACTTCCTCTGGAAGGGCATTCCAGGCATCCACCACCCTCTTCATGAAGAAATACTTCCTGACATTGGTTCTGCTCAACCAGGTCCCAAAGGGAGCCATGGAGTCACTTATCAGATGTTGCTCAACCAGGCCCCACACGGAATCTGGGAAACATGATCCAGGCCCTTGTTAACCAGGCCCCAATGGGAATCCTAGGAGGCATGATCCAGGCCTTGCTCAATCAGGCCCAAAAGGGAACTCTGGGAGACATGATCCAGGTCCTGCTCAAACAGGCCCTGAAAGGAACTCTGGGAGCCATGATCCAGGTCCTGCTCAAACAGGCCCTGAAAGGAACTCTGGGAGCCATGATCCAGATCTGCTCAACTAGGGGAACAATCATAAAAATTGTTGCCCTAGGAGTTTAGATACTGCTCCACTAGGGAAAACAGCATGTAAGATCCACTACGGATCATGTCTGAAGTTCAGGAAAATCAAGGAATCCTATTACAGCAGTACAGCAAGTACCCACCATCTCCTAGAGACAGAGAAAAATACTGGCTATTGCTCATGCAGCACCAGCTTATATACCAAGTAATGATGTCAATGAAAAAGGTTCTCTGTCTCTATCTGCTAGCAGATGAAGATAACCTACTAGTCTGGCCTGGGGTAGAAGGATTATAAGAAATCCTGAAATGTAATTCGACCTATAGCTTAGTGCTATATATATGTTGGACGGACATATTTTAACTGAGCTGCTTTGCAAACTGGACAAATTCAAATCATGGTCTAATCATTTAGAGTAATTAACTATTGAACACATCATTTGAATGATCATTTCATTCCATTACATTGCACAGAACATTGCACTACTTATATGAACATACAGTGCTCATACATTTTATATTAACTAATAAATGTGTAAAGAATTTAGATCATTAATAAATAAAAAGTTTAAAAAATAATTTAGATCACTAAGGGACCAAGCAAACTTTAAAAGTGCCTGGATCAAGTAATAAACTATTCAATAAAATACTATTTACTGAGGTGACAAAACTCTCCACTAAATAATTCTCTCACACAATTTTATATAACATTTTCAAGAATGTGTATATTAAAGAAAAAAAGAAAACAGGGTGTGCCTTTGTAAGTGATAGCCTGGGGTGTTTGTGAAGGCAGGATACAACAAAGATTAAAGGAAAGCACAGAACCAGACTGATTGCATTTCCCAAAAGCAAGGAACCTAGGCTCCAGTTCCTGGCTTTAATGTGCTGCACCTCAGACTGTTTGTCATAAATGAAATCTACCATACATGAAAAGCCTGCATTGTTATTAAACTAATAAATTTACTAAAGTCTCATTCAAGACATTTTAAATCAAGCTGGTAATTTATTTGGTAATACCTGCCTTTTAAAAAAATGCAAGCCTTGTGCTTAATTAATATTAATATCATATTATTGTTATTAGAACAAACTTTCATCTTTGTTTTATCCTGTTTATGTTTGCATTCTCGGGAAGAAGTGAGCTAAGCAACATCATAATCCCCTTATTCTTCAATATCCAGGACTTCACTACATGTTCATGAAGTGTTCTGATTGCCCTGGCTTTGAGTCCAAAAATTATACACAGCCCAAGATCAGAAAAAAGGAAAAGGAGGAATCAGCTGCACAGGGAAGTGAGAAGGGCAAAGGACAGGTGATGTCCCTCATCAACTCTTTGCTGGAATTTTAATGAGATTACAACTGCAAATCAGATGAGAAAATGCATTTGCTAAATAATTCAACACGGTATGGGGCGGATTTTAAAAGGGTTACATGCATATATTATGCGCGTAACCCCGAAAACCCGCTCCTGCGCGCGCCGAGCCTATTTTGCATAGACCCGGCGTCGCACACAAGCCCCGGGACGTGCGTATGTCCCAGGGCTTGAAAAAAGGGACAGGGCGGGACCGAGGCCTCCGGCACAGCGGTCGTGCCGGGGGATCACGCACCGGCACTTGGCCAGCACGCACAACCTACGCCTGCCCAGAGGCAGGCGCAACTTTGTCAACAAAGGTCGGGGGGTATTTAGATAGGGCTGGGGGGCGGGTTAGTAGGGGAAGGGAGGGGAAGGTGGGGGGGGGAGGGAACGGGGAAAGCCATTGGGGCTCCCCTAGGGCTCGGCGCACGCAAGGTGCACAAGTGTGTACCTCCTTGCACGTGCCGACCCCAGATTTTATAACATGCGTGCAACTGCGCGAGCTTGTTATAAAATCGGGCGTAGATTTGTGCGCACCAGGTTGCGCGCACAAATCCTAGCCCACGCGTACCTACCACATGTTCATTGTATCCGCCCTCGGCAACAGTTAAGTTCTTTGTAAACCGGTGTGATATGTATACTATACAGGAACATCGGTATATAAAAGTTAAAAATAAATAAATAATAAATAAATAAAATCTGGCCCTATATGTTCCTTTATTCACAAGAACTAGAAAAAACAATAAGAAGGATTATGTCTTTATGGGGCCCTATGACTTAAAACTATCTGGCCATTATAGTCTTTGCACAGTGTCCCTCATTTGTGTCTAATTTCTCTGCCTCTCTATTACAATTTACATCCACATTTTCTGATAAATGTATTCAATATTTACATGCTCCCGCTATGTAGATTACTGACGAATCTAGGAATAACTTTCTTCTTGTATGCTGATGGCATACAGTTTTACATACTACTCTCCAGATCATATGAAAACACAGCTTCAATACTTTCTATTTATATGAAAGCAATACAACAAGAACTAACGCAACTTAAACTAACATTAAACCCTAAAAAGACTGAAATCATTTGGCTAAGTAGAAACTCATCAGTAGTTAAACCACCTGCTTAAACCTAAGTAATTTTCAAATTAATCCCTCAAATCAAGTACAGGAGACCGAGGTATACAGCTAGATGAGAAGCTTACAATGAAAATGCACATAAGTAAATTACTCAAGACAGGTTACGCCAAGTTGTGACTACTACATCAGCTGAAACCATTATTAACTTTTGCTGACTTCCGAACTGTACTGTAAACTCTAATCTTCTCAATCATAGACTACTGAAACTCCTTATTACTAGGTCTTCCAGCATGTCACTTAAAATTACAACTATTACAAAATGCCACAGCAAGGTTCCTATTAGGATCTAGGAAATACAATCACATAACACCCTCGCTGATGTCACTGCATTGGTTACCGGTACAAACCAGAATCTACTATAAAGAATTAACGATAATATTCAACATCATTCATTCCAATAACACTAGCTTGTTAGGAGTGACACTACAACCTTACAAACTTAAACGAACACTAAGATCTCAAAATCAAGGATTATTGATTATTCCCACAATACGGAGCACATATCTAACGCAACGTTGTGAAGGCCTTGCCGATGTAACGGTATAGAAAAGCAATAAACTATAAACTATAAATGAGTGATTGTGTGTTTTCCACAGCAGGTCCAATTCTCTGGAACTCTCAGCCTGAGACACTACATATTTTACCAAATAGAGATTTAAATGAGAACTAAAAACATGGCTATTCAAAAACGCATATAATATAACTTAAAAACATCTGAAGACATTGAGCCACAAAGGCAAGAAAAATAAAAGTTAAGAATAGAATCATGAAGAATAAATCAAGTGAGAGAATGTAAGATTCTAAAAACAAACCACAGAATAAGATGCAAAAACTACCACCTCTTCTTAATTTTCTGTACTCATAGCTTTATGTAACCAATCATTGTTTGTCTGTTGAGTTAAAATTATGAATGTCAATTTGTAACCCGCTGTGATCTATATATGGAGCGACAGTATATAAAATGTCTAAATAAAATAAATAAAAATGTCTGGCTAGTATCTAATCTCAAAGATTCAAACTGGTTTGGCAATTTTTTGGAAAAGATGGATTTACAAACCTCAGTAAACTGCTGAATTATTTCACAAGCCTGGCTATTGTATGGCATGCTAACATTCATCCTGCCATAACTGTATAATGTGGATAATTCCCTGCAGTAAGGCAAATGTGAATATGAACCTTCAGCACACACACTGACATTTAGAAAGCCTTCCAACAAGGAGATCCTATGTAGCAATGAAAACTGAAAATAACCATGAAGGAATGAACACCACACAGCTCGGGTTTCAACAAATGTTTTCTTTAAAGGTAAAATATCCAATATAATAAATCTTCAAATTGTCATCAGAACTTTCCATTACCAATGGGTCTGCAAGGGTGGAGCTTCTGAATGCTGTGGGAGTATTGTAATCCACAAACAAACAACCAGCTACTGTAGCTGTTTCAATATGAGTACACAAATCAAACCAGCCAAACTGTTTCAACATCAGAAAAGGAGCAAAGGAACATAGTCCCATGCAAAAATAAAACTCAAACAAAGCACACACAATGGGGTGCGTCTGGAAAGCATGTAGAACCATCGTCTTAAATGCAATCTGTTGAAAATGTGAACCCTTAGGCTAAGGCAGAGTTGGCACAACCTGCAGGCGGAGCTGGCGGGTACAGAGGCCCAACAGGAACTTCACCAATACCAGTCCTCATTCCCCTTTGGTTGAGCCCTTGGGCGTTGGGACCAGCTGGACTTAGGTGCAGGCCTCCGTGGTGGTGAAGATCCACACTGGGTAGATGAAGATGGCCAGAACAGCAGGAAAAGAAATGGAGCAGGCCACAATCTGGACAGGCAACAATCAAGCAGGGCAGGAACAAGGCAGAGGTTGGAGGCAGGTGGAGGTCAGGCATCGTCGGGATCCAGTCCAAGAAGATGAACAATAAGGAGGAAGACGAGGGCCACAGGAACACGGAGGAGCATTGATGACAGAAGAGAGGGAGACTGCTAACAGATGAAAGGATCTAGAGATGACCAGGACACTGGAATGAAGATGGAAACCATGAACTCAGGAACCCACAGCAAAGATAGAACACAGGATCAGGAAACAGGAACGCAGGCAAAGCACTATTCCTGGAGGAGTTGACCTATTGCCAAGGCACTGATGGAGTGTCTGAAGCAGCCTTTATGTGATCCAGTCTGTGATGTCATCAGAGGGCGTCACCTGACCATTCCCGCCACTGGCTCATCAAATGTGGGGCAACTGGCTGCGGTGTTGGCGGATCTGGTGTGTCTTTTGGTGGTTTGGAAATGGAAGGAGTCATTTAGCCAGTGTATGTTTTGGTAGTGTATGGTCTTGTGTATTATTGAGAGACTCTTAAAGAGAATTCTGAAGTGGATTGGGAGCCAATGGGAGGTCTTTTAGAATGGGTGTGATGTGATCTTTTCTTCAAGTGTTGGTCAGGACTCTGGCAGTGGCATTTTGTAACATTTGGAGGGTTTTTTTGGGTTGATGCAGGGAGACCTAGTAGAATGGTGTTGCAGTAGTCTATTTTGGAGAAGATAATTGCCTGGAAGACGGTTCGGAAGTCATTTAGATGTAGGAGGGGGTCTTAGTTTTTTTAGTACATGAAGTTTGTAGTAGCAGTTTTTCATTGTAGTGTTTATGAATTTCTTTAGGTTGAGTTCGCTGTCTAAAATGACGCCTAGATTTCGTACATAATAGTATGGGATGGTGGGAGTTGAATTTGGTCAGGGTCTTTTCCTTTGGGTTGTGCGATATTATTAGGATTTCGGTTTTCGATGTATTAAGGGCCAGATTCAATTGGGTCAGTAGATGGTTGATAGCGGAGAGATGAGTTTCCCAGAGTTGGAGAGATTTAGTAATGGAATCAGTGGTAGGGATTAGAATTTGGATGTCATCAGCGTAGATGAAGTGTGTGAGACCTAGATTGTATAGGAGCTTGCATATGGGCAGCATGTATATGTTAAAAATAGTTGATAGTGAGGAACCTTGAGGGACACCTCAGGTTAGTTTGATAGGTGCAGATTCACTGTTTCCTATTTTGACCTTGTAGTGTCTGTCTGCTAGATAGGATTCGAACCAGAGTAGGGCAGTGCCTGTTATGCCAATTTCGGAGAGTCTGTCTATAAGAATTTTGTGGGTGATGGTGTCAAAGGCTGCTGAAATGTCTAACATTGCTAGAATGTAAGATTGTCCATTGTCTATTCCTTTGAGGAGTGTGTCAGTTAGGGAGATTAGTAGAGTTTCAGTGCTAAAGAATTTGCGGAAACCAAATTGGGATGGGTATAGAATGTTGTGTTTCTCTACGTGTTATGTGAGTTGGAGGTTAACTACTTTCTCAAGGAGTTTGGCTAAGAAGGGGAGAATGGAGATTGGCCTGAAGGTAGCTGGATCTTCTGGGTTCAGATTGGGTTTTTTTAGGATGGGTTTGACTATGGCTTGTTTTATGCCTGGGACATTTCCATGTGTTAGTGATGTGTTAATGATTTGAGATAGGGGTTTGGCTAGTAAGTTAGATATTGTTTTTAGGGATTTTATGGATATGGCATCGGCTGGGTGGGTTGCAGGGTTTATTTTTTTTATGATTGATTCAATTTCAGTGGAGGAGGTGGTCTCGAAGGTGTCTAGAATCGCGTTTGGGTTTTTTGGGAGAACGATTTCGTTCGTGTTAGATGATGAAAAATTCCCTGTTAGGTTAGTGATTTTGTCATTAAAGAAGTGGGCATGGTCGTTGCATTTGGCTTGGGAGTCTTCATCCGATATAGGGGGGGAGAGATGTTTTAGTAAGGTCGGCTACACAGGAGAAGAAGGCTTTGGTGTTGAATTGGAAATCGTGAATTTTCTTAGAGTAGAAGTTGCGTTTGGTTTTAAGAATCGTGGTTCTGTAATTGTGGAGGAAGGTTCTGTAAGTGGATATTAGGCTGGGAGAGGGGTTGCTTCTCCATTTTTTTTTCAATATGTCTAAGAGCATGTTTAAGTTTTTTTAATTCAGGAGAGTACCAGGTTTGTTTGTCATTAAGGGATGGGTCTAGTTTTTTGGTTATTAGAGGGCAGTATTTGTTTGCTATATTGTTTGTGATGTTGTTTCATGTAGAGAGGGCCGATTCGATGCTTGTAAGGTCTAGTTCATTAAGGGATTCAAGTAGTGATTTGATTAAGTCATTTTTGTTGCAGGTTTTTCTGAATTGGATTGTGGAGTTGTAAGTTGGAGGTGAGTTGACTGTTCTGTTTATGGAGAGATTAGCTTGTACCAATGAGTGGTCAGACCAAGGGACATTGGTACAGGAAGGTATTAGGGAGTTTTGTATGTGTGAGTTTATGAAAATTAAGTCGAGGGAGTGACCTGCTTTGTGAGTGGGGCAGTTAATGATTTAAAACCCATAGCATTAAGGGAGGTCAGGAGGGCTTCACAATTGGGAGTTAAGGGGACAGAGTCTACGTGAAGATTGAAGTTGCCTAATATAATGGCAGGAATGTCCATATCTATGTTTTCAGTAATGAATTTGATGAGGGGGGAGGCATTGTTTTCAAGGAGGCCTGGGGGAGTGTAGACCAGACAGACTTGAAGTTGAGTGGATTTGAAGAAACCTATTTCGTATCTCGGTGTGGTGTAAATGGTCTGAGGTGTAAGTTTAAGTTCTTTCTTCGCTGCTAGTAAAAGGCCACCTCCTCTTTTGTTGTTCCTTGGAATGAGAAGATGTCATAGATGTCAAAGAGGGCAGTTTGTTGGAACCATTGTTCTGTGATGGCGCATATGTCAGGGTTGTGGTCAAGAAGGATGTCATTCAGAATGGGGGGTTTTTTAACTAGTGATTGGACGTTGAATAGAATTAGGAAGAAGGCTGAGAGGCCGAGGAACTGTGTCAGAGAGGATATCATGATTGGGATTAATGCTCTAGGGAGAGAGGTGGGATATCTGTTGAAGGTTTTTCTGAGGTTGTGGGTCAGGATCTTGATAATTGGTATGTGATGTGCTTCCATGTATGTTGTGGGATCACAGTAGTTATATGCGGGGTGTCCCGGGGGGGGGGGGGGGGGGGGGGGGGGGGGGGGATCATGGAGTCTAGGGGGTTTGTAGATTGGGGTACCAGTAGAGAAGTGATTAGGTGGTCTGGGTAGCTTGTGGGGGGTTTGAGGGGGAGGAGAAGGGGTGAAGGCAGGGGATAGGTGGATCAGGAGGTGGTTAGGAGATCTCTGGGAAGGGGAGTTGAAGGTGTTGCTTCAAGAATTGAGTCCTGGGGATGCTGGTCAAGAGGAGACTAGAGCTCAGACTATTGCTAAAGTGGGTGGGTTGGATGAGGTGGGTGAAGCTCAGTACAGGCAGTTCGAAGGGGGCAGCACAAAGGGGTGCACCAACAGGCATGCCCCTTTGGTCGTGCTCCTTCGGCGCATGGTGCCTGGGGCCTGCGTTGGCTTTTAAGGCTTACTTCGGGCGCCGCTGGTAATGTCATCAATGGGCAGGTCTTCGGCCACATGGGGGCACCGGAGGGAGGAGGCGCTGGATGGTTGATCGCGGGCGGGCTCCCTGACACCGATGGGTCAGCGCCGACAGCACCTGGCCGACTGGAATGGAGGCGGCATGGAGAGAGGGTAAGCCTGGGGCCTGTGTCGGCTTTTAAGGCTTACTTCGGGCACTGCTGGTGATGTCGTCGGTGGGCGGGTCTTTGGCCACGTGGGGGCACCGGCGGGACGAGGCGCTGGACGGTCGATCGCGGGTAGGCTCCCTGACCCCGCTGGGTCAGCGCCGACAGCTCAGGGCCAGCTGGATCGGAGGCGGCGTGGAGAGAGGGTAAGCCTGGGGCCTGCGTCGGCTTTTAAGGCTTACTTCAGGCGCCGCTGGTGATGTCGTTGGTGGGCAGGTCTTTGGCCGAGTGGGGGCACCGGCGGGAGGAGGCGCTGGACGGTCGATCGCGGGCAGGCTCCCTGACTCCAATGAGTCAGTGCCGACAGCGCTGGGCCGGCTGGAACGGAGGCGGATGACAGCTTTTCTCCGTTCCATCTGCTGGTAGAGGTGCAAAACCCATTGGCTTTGGATTCACCTGTCTGTACACTAAGAAAGTTGCTCTTTCAAATGACATTAGAAAGAAAAAATTTAAAAACTACATTGTAGAGATATTTACACCCAAAAAATGTGAAAACTTTGCATAAAAAGATGACAGCATGTCTTTATGTAACTATATCTTTGCTTCCAGTTGGCTGCAAAGCCTCCTAGAGAAAATCCTAGATGTACGTCATAGACCATGACTATTGATCCAGTTATAACTTGAATCAAAGTATACAACAGGAGCAATGAGGAGTCAAAGTAGGCCTTAAATTTCTTTTGTAAAATTTTTCACTTATTTTGCTGGACCATAAAAAGGGTGGCATGCTCATGTTAGGTTCCAACCTTTGCATAGGAAATAAGCACCAGAAGTTATAATAATCCACAAACTTTCAGTGCCTTAACAGGGGTTGTTTGGCTGCAGTGCCTGGACAAAGTGGCCGTTTTGTGTTGCGCAGAGCACAGTACTTTAAGAGTGACCTTCATTCAGCTGCCTCTAGCTCTTGAACTAATAGAGATCCAGACGAAAAATTATGCATAGTTATGTTTGAGGCCCTAGCAAATATCCACACAAAATGTTATTCAAGTAAAAAAAAAAAAAAAAGAAATACAGGGCCTTGTGGCCCTATATCTTCCCACCCCCTCCATAGATGCCTTAGTTAGCCTTGCACCCCCACCCCACATCCCCATCTACATCTCATAAATGAACCCTGGTCCAATGCTGATCCTTCCCCTCCCCACCCAGATTGAACTGAATGGGTGCCATCAGGCCCTCCCACCCCTCCATCTACAGAAACTCTTCACTGTTTCCCTTCCCCCACCATCTTCCTAAACCCTAAAAAGCCCTATTGGAAGCGGCATCCAAGCTTACCCGCTCCCAGCAAGCTCCAGCACAGCGACTGTCAAAGGTGTGCTAGAAGCATAACCTACACCGTTTATGCTTCCAGTGCTAGAAGGGTACTTATTAGCCCACCCACCCCCTGTATTATCCCTCATCCTGACACCCCCCTAGCATAGTCCCCCACTTTCGCTGAGAAGAACTGGGAGGAAAGGTCTCACCTCCTCCCAACTGGGCTGAATACTTAGGAGTGAATTTTAAAAGAGTTGCTCCCTTTAAAAGGCCTATATACGCAAGTATAAGGGCCCAGCACAAGCAACTCTTATTTTAAAACCAGCAAATTCCATGCATAGATGCAACAGAACACACAAAAAAAAAAGGAGTGGATTGGGGGAGGGTCATTTTAGGAAGGGGTCAACATTTACGTGCATATTCTGATTTTAAAACCAGGAAACGCAGCGCACGTCAGGCTCTTACCTGCACATATTTATTTCTGCCCTTTATCAGATGTAAATCTGCAAAAAATAATTTCATTCCAAACCTGGTTGGGTGAGGGGTCCGGGTAAACTGGGGGGAGTGCAAGCTGAAGAACCAGAGGGGTCTTAATGATCCAGAGACAGACTGGACATTCTGGTAGACTAATTAGGTCAAACTGGTTATTTCCTTCACATGTGCATGTTTTAAAATGTTTTCTCTTACATTTATTTATTTATTTATTTATTTATTTATTTATTTAAGAGTTTTTATATACCGTCATTAAGTTAATCACCATCATAACGGTTTACAGAAAGGCACTTATATAAAAATGGGTCGTACATTACATAGGTGGTGCCATTAGTATTCGGTAACAAAAAGGCAATTATTTGTGGTATTAAGTGTTTCATGGCAATGTGTCCTTAAGGTTGCCTGCAGTTAAAAAGGTTGAACTAATTCAGTAAGGAGCATTAAATTAGGCATTCGGTGCTTTATGCCGCATATCCTTGTTTAATTGCCTGCATCAGTTTTCTTTCTCGAAGGCTTGTATGAAGAGCCAGGTTTTGAGCTGTGTTTTGAAAAGTTTATGATTGCTCTGGAGTCTGAGATCAAGGGGCATGGAGTTCCATAATATGGGACCAGCAAGGGACAGAGCTCGCTCCCTCACTTGGGTAAGTCTTGCGGTTTTCACAGAAGGAATGGGAAGGAGTGCTCTGTTTGCTGACCTTAAATTTCTGTGTGGGACATGTGCTCTAAGTGCTGTGTTCAGCCATTCTGCTTTATCGTCGTGGATAAGTTTGTGTATTAAGCACAGTGCTTTGAACTGTATTCTTTGTTCTATGGGAAGCCAATGTAGGGGGGCGAGTGTGATCTCTTTTGTTTTTTCCAGTGAGAATTCTGGCTGCAGCATTTTGTAAAATCTGTAGGGGTCTTACTGTAGTGTTGGGTAGGCCTAGTAGCAAGGCATTACAATAGTCTGTGCTGGCGAAAATCAGAGATTGCAGTACAGTACGGAAGTTTGGTAGGGATAGTAATGGTTTCAGTTTTCTTAGTATCATGAGTTTAGCATATCCTTCCTTAACCTTTAATGATATGTGTTGTTTGAGGTTTAGTTCATTGTCAATTATTACTCCGAGATTGCGAACTTTCTTTGTTAAGTCAATTTGTTGGTTGTTCTTGAGAAATATTGGGGTTTGTGTAATATTCATGCTTTTCCTTTCTAAGTGTATAAATTCGGTCTTATCAATGTTAATTATTAGTTCCATTTGGTTTAGCAGTTGTTTTATTATGTCCAGATACATCATGGCTAGGCCTATTGTTTTTTCAATAGTTTCATCAATTGGTAGAATTAACTGGATGTCGTCAGCGTAGATGTAATGTATGATTCCAAGTCCAGCGAGGAGATGGCATAGGGGCAGAAGATATATGTTAAACAGTGTGGCGGATAGTGCTGACCCTTGTGGGACTCCTGTTTTCAAGGTAATCTTGTCGGATAGTGTGTTTTTAATTTGAACTTGATAAGTTCTGTTATCTAGATATGATCTGAACCATTTGATTGTTTTGTCTTGTAGCCCTATTTCTTCAAGCCTTTTAATTAGTAATATGTGATTCACTGTGTCAAAGGCTGCCGATAAATCTAGTAATATCAGAATATATTGTTTTCCATTATCGAACCCTCTTAGTATATTATCTGTTAGAGCGAGTAGGAGTGTTTCAGTACTATAGTGCTTACGGAAACCGTGCTGGGACGGGTAAAGGATATTGTTATTGTCTAAGTGCTCAGCTAGCTGTGTTTGTACTGTTTTTTTCGATTAATTTGGCCATTAGAGGTACGTTTGACACTGGTCTGTAGTTTGCTAGTATTTGGGGGTCCATGTTTTTCTTTTTGATTATTGGTTTGATGATTGCTCCTTTCAGTGTGTCTGCTACGTATCCTTCTTTTAGGGAGTAGTTTATAATTTTTGTAAAGGTTGGAGCGGTGATTTCAGTAAGCTTTTTGATTTCCATTATGTGTAAAAATCAACAAGTCCTAAGGAAAGATACACGAATAACATTTCCTCACGTAACCACTTAAAATTAGAAGACACATGCATGCTCTAAACTTATTTTAAATAATAAGCACGCACTTGTGCAGATGATTTAAAATTCCAGCGTATGTGAGCTCATGCCCACATACATATTTATGTGGGTGCACACATGCTCATTTTAAAGTTACTGTCTTTTGACACTTGGTGAAGCAGCCAGTCCCCATTCAGAACTCCGATCTGATTGGGGATTGGTCTATGTACAGATGTTGCCTAGATGCTCCATCTCTTTCTTTGTCCAAGTGCTGGCAAGAGGTGAAGTAGTAGGGGGCTGGCAGATCTCCCCTCCCCTGGCACTTACTTTTTTTTATTGTAGGAGGCAGGTGGGGTAATGGGTGGCTAGATATAGGCCTGCTCTGGCATCTAGATTTGGCCATCCAAGTTCGGTGCCTACCACTAAAAATGAACAATAGGTGCCTAACTTCCTCACCCCAACCTGTCCCGGCCCTCTTTAAAAGAAGCTAAATATAAGTAATTTGTGATTTAAGGCACCCAAAACCAGTAAATTTTGAAATTCAAAAGTCTAGGTGTCTAACTAAATTTAGGTGCCTAGGATCTTTTAAATATTGGCCTCTGTGCACCTAGAAATTTTGATCATGGAATGCTCCTAATTAAATTTAAAAAAAAACTCGTCTGTGGGAACATGACAACTTCCACAGATAAAAGAATAAGTATGTATATATAGATATATATAGACATAGAGCAAGAAATACAGATTTAAAGAAAGAGTCAGGCAGAGAATGACTGCCATTTTCTAGAATCTTGTGATTATTATTATTATTTATTGATTTTATATTTGGAGAAGCAGGCAAACCATTGACTCTGTTCATTCACATAAAGACATATACAGCACCCCTCCACTACTGTATATAAATGTGACAGGAGAGTTTCTGACATCTGTATTGTTTCATTCTGCTTTGTAAATATAATTGTTGATAGGACTTCAATAAAGAAAATAGGAAGACAATGTCAAGCCAGGGCCAGTACAACTATTATTGCTAAGACAGCCTAACCACTGTCGAGCATTTAGTTGAAGGATGAGTACCTTTTCTTTTTTTTTTATAATTTACTTCTTTTAATATGACATAAACAATGGCAATCAACAAAGTGGATATTAGTTACAAAAGGAAAAAAATAATATTCAGAGGAAAAGCAAGGGAACAGTAATATTACAATCATATTACCATTTCAGAAAACAATATTTCACACATTCCTTTACACTTTTTCCTCCTACCCCATAACAATTAAGCATTTAAATATCCTGATACTATGCAATTGAGGAGACCAAGATTCCAATCAGGAGCTATTTAGTACAAAGCACAACTAAAACAGGAAACAAAGAGAGTCCCAATTATTCTTTTAAGCGATAACACTAGTTGTCAGTATTCCCGATTAATACTTTGGCATCTAAAAAGGACTTAAGGTCAGATGGTTCAAAGTATATATACCGTTTAGCCTTCGTATGGCCACACATTTTAGACACACTATTATTACCCCTTATACTATAATTACCCGGAATTCTGAAATTAAAATGTGCGACCAAGTCGCACATTTTTTACTCTCAGAAATTAACATCTGCCCAAAGGCAGGCGTTAAACATTGATGGCACCGGGTAAGTGTACAGAAAAGCAGAAAAAACTGCTTTTCTGTACATCCTCCAACTTAATATCATAGCGATATTAAGTCAAAGGCCTCAAAAATAAAAAAACCCAAAAAGTTCTTTAAAAAAAAAAAATCTGCACGCCGGTCGGCAGGTTCGAAAACACACTCAATTTTGCCAGCGTCCGTTTTCCGAACCCGTGGCTGTCGGCGGGTTCACAAAACGACGCCGGTAAAATTAAGGGGCAGATTTTCAAAGGGATACACGCGTACCCCCCAAAATCCTGCCCCAAGCTCCCCCTGCGCGAGCCGAGCCTATGTTGAATAGGCTCAGCGGCGCGCGCAAGCCCAGAGACGTGCGTAAGTCTCGGGGCTTTCCTGGGGAGGGGGGGCTTGTCGAGGGCATGTCACGGCCGCGCGTCAATCCGGAGGCGGGGACGCGGGCGTGGTTCCGGCCTGGGGGCGTTTCGGGGGCGTGGCTGAGGCCTCCGAAACTGCTCCCGGCCGGGGAATCGTGCACCGGCAGCCGGCCCGGCGCGCGCAATTTACGCCTGCTCGATTTCGGAGAGGCCTCGAAGGGAACGGAGGTAGGCTGCACGGCTCGGCGCGCGCAGTCTGCCGATTTTGTGCAGCCTTGCGTGCGCCAACCCCGGATTTTAAAAGATACGCGCGGCTACGTGCATATCTATTAAAATCCAGCGTACTGTTTGCGCCGGTCACGCGAACAAAAGTACGCGTGGGCGCGGTTTTTTAAAATCTACCCCTAAGCGTCAGTTGTCAGACCTGCTGACAGCCGTCACTTCCGCTAATAAGGAGGCACTAGGGGCACACAACTGTCCCTAGCGCCTCATTAGTGCGGGCCATAATTTAAATACAGAATCACATGCCCAGGAGAGCTGCCTGGGCATGCGTTGGGAAAGAGGGCACTCAACACGAAGTGCCGGCTCTCCCACGGGTTTTTTTTAAATTCGGCCTGACTGTAAGGTTCACTGGGCCAAGCGCACTGTTTACCACACGCTTGGCCGTGCATTTTTGACGGGCAGGCGTTAATTTCTGAGCAGCCCGAAAAAGTGTACAGAAAAGCAGAAACAACTGCTTTTCTGTACACCCTCCGACTTAATAGCCTACCAATATTAAATCGGAGGAACCAAAAATGTTAAAAAAAAAAGTTTTTTTAAATAATTTTAAAAAATGTACCGGCTGGTCAGGTTAGGAGAATGGACGCTCAGTTTTACCGGCGTCCTTTTTCCTAACCTACGGGCCAATTCTGAATAGTGCGCTTGGCCAGTCACACTGTTTAACACAAGTTTGGCCATGTGTTTTTGAAGGGCGTCTATTACCCTTATACTGTAAGGGGTTTAGCACTTCAAAAGCACGCTGCCAACCCCCCTGAAAACTAATAGCGTTCATCACATGCAAATGCATGTCGATGAGGCTAGTAGTCAGTCACCTGGGATTCAGAAAGTTAAATGTGCAGCCAATCCCTTGGGCAGGTATTAATTTATGATCAGCCTGCTTTTCTGTACATCCTTTGACTTAATATCCTTGTGATATTTAAGTTGGAGGAGCCAAAAACGTAAAAAAAATAAAATGTGCCGGCAGTCCGGTTAGGAGAACGGATGCTCAGTGGGTTCGGAAAACCGACGCTCGTAAAATTGAGCATTGGTTTCCTAAATCGGCTGACAGAGCCACCTCCCTGGGGCCAAGGAGGCACTAGGGGTACATAGTCGTCCCTAGCGCCTCCTTTTACCACGATCCCTCATTTAAATATAGGATCGCGTGCCCAGGAGAGGTTGCTGGGTGCGCGTTGGGAGAGCGGGCGCTCGACATGGAGCGCCTGTTCTGCGCTTCTTACTGAATCGGCCAGTGAGCTGGGATGTATGTTCAAAACCAGGGCGGGCCAAAAGCTCTTCCGCCTGGAATTAGATAACTTGGCAACTCTGCTGTCACTCATTATAAAATACATTGGCCGTCAGTACACGACAAGAGTCATTAGAGGTTAGAGCGCTAAAGGGCCCCGCTCAGTACTCCCAACGCGCCATTTCCCAGATCAACTCTCACCTCTGCACTGCACTTCACACCTGCCATCTTCTTTGTTTCACGTTGCTAAGGTGACTGCGCTCACTCCGCGCACGGGGCGCCAGAGTATGACACGGTCTACGTTCCCCTTGACTCGCCTCAGACGTCATCCCGCAGCACCCGTCGTCAGAGCAAAGCGACGAAACAGAGCGGAAGGAAATCGTTATGGCGACTGAAACAGATGAGGAATCAGAGGTAAAATCGGGCTGATGGAGTGTAACTGTAGGGTAAGGGGCAGGTGGGGGGATTACGTATCCTTCAGCGTTGTGCCTGGTGTCAGATTTCTTTTTTTCCTGGGTTTCTACTGAAGCTGTTAATGTAGAAATTATTTTTTCTTGTAACAAAATGATTGTAAAAGTGAATAGGACTTTTGCTTTTTCTTTTCTGGCTGTTTTGGTTTTTTTGGCGTTACTATCGGATCCTCAGAGTCTTTGAGCAAAGGCTTAAGTTCTTTAGCTGACATTTGTGTTTTGAAAGTAGAAATGTTAAAAGAAGGCAAAAACACCAAACCAGGGAACACCTTTCTAGTTACCAGACATTCTGGAAATGAGTCACTGTTCTGTTCTCCATGACAGTGTTAAGTAAACTACTTAAGGAAACTGCGGTGTTAAGTTTAAATGTAATGCAATACTATAGTAAATAACAGGTAAGGACCGATTGGCTCATCCAATTTTCTCAGTTGTCGTTCTCTCTGGTTCTCTACCACGCTTGTTAGATGAGCACAAATTTTTAAAATCTGTTTGCCTAAGGTGCTCATTTTATTTTAATGTTTGGAATGAGAAGACATGATGTGTATATATTTCTTCTTTGGTCAGTAAGTTTACAGGAATTTTCAAATTCCTGGATAAAGCATAGCATTTGAATTCCCATCTCTTCACAGTTCCTCTGTGTCTAACACATAACAGATGAAGGCAACAACAGATAAGGTTGCTAACTGGCTCCAGATTTTCAGGACAGGTTGATCCAATCCTTGTTTTACCCCATTGCATGCAGGGACTTGTTCTGATTTATCTATTGCATTTCCTATGAAAATCAAGACTAAGTACCTGCTTTCAGAGAAGTAAAACCAGGACTGGATCAACCTGTCCTGGAAATCTGGAGCCAGTTTTCAACCGTAACAGATGAGGACCAATTGGCCTATCTAGTCTGTTTGGTCATTCTCTTCATACTTCTAGGGATATCCCAGCTGTTAGCGATGGAAGTGTGATCTTCTGTGGAATACTACTACTTATTTATGTCAGGTTTTTTTTTTTAATCTTCCACTTTAGTTTTTACAAAGCTTTTCCTTATCCAACCTCCAATCTTTCTCCCAGGTCTTAACTACCAAGCTGTTCTGTCTCCATGGTATATGTGTATGTTTCTTATTACACTGCCACTCTTGTCATCATTTGATATTGCTTGGCTTAAAATTCCACAGGGTATAAGTTCTTTATCCTAATTGATTATTGTTAGCTGTTGTTTGAATGTTTTAAACTTCCTTAGTGGACCTGTTCCTGCCTTGCTATTTCTCTCTCTGTGTTCTACCTCCTTTCCTATTGGTCTCTTAACCCAAAGCAGCCTGGGACATTTTTCTGCCTGGCAGGATTTTCAGTTGGGGGAAAAAGGCTCTTGCAAGCTAACAGCTCATTTTACACCTTCCTTCAAACTCCTAAGACGGCATTGTTTTTGATTGTGCTGTTCTCAAAACATAATATCTAACTTGTTTTACTAATCAGCAAAGTAAAAAAACTATGCCTTTTCAGGAGTTTGAAGGAGGACTCAAAATGAACTGTTAGCTTGCAGCTAACAATAACCAATCAGGACAAAGAATTTACACCCTGCAGAATTCTAAGCCAAGCAATATCAAAATATGTGACAGGGTAGCAATATAATAAAGAAACATATATATACACTCTGGAGACAGAACACAAGCTTTGTAGTAATCCAAATAGGTACCAAAACTAGAGAGGCTGTTTTCTGAACATTTGGCTGCCACATGCTCCTTGATGTTAGGGTTGTAACAATGGACTCTCCATGCAAGTTAGTCAGCCTGAGACCTCTTCTGGTGGTGAATATTGAATAAGAAAATATAATCCCAAATGTAAATATATTTCAGATATCATCAGACAGTGGTGAAGAATCCCTTCCTACACCTGCTGAAGAGTTGGCTGCACAGAAGAGGGAGGAAAGACTCAGGAAGTTCAGGGAACTTCACCTAAAAAGGGTAATACAGTTACTTTAACAAACAATTGTTAGTGTATTCTCAACACATTCAGTTTCACAGGAAAACCACTTACAGCTGAGTTTTGATTGCATTGTTAGGTCTCCTGTGAGGAGAAGTTAGACAAGTTCTTTATATCCTTCAGCTTTGATTTCTCATTTATTATGAATCCAGATTTGAAAATGCCTTTCTTCCTACATTGGTCTTAGTCCAGGCCTAGACAAATTTTCTCTTGATCTAAGGAGCCAGCCCATAAAAAGGCCGATACAGTAAAGCGCGGCCGCAGTTACCCCGTTTCTAACCCACTATGTACTCACAATTTGGCCGCGTAAGTCTAACCCACGATTCACTATCTGTTTTTACCGATCCTTACCGCTTCTTTTACTCGAAGCGTATCCCTTTCCGCCCACGGTATGATTATGTATGTAAACGATCCAATTAGCTATTCCCTCCCATACAGTAACGTGCGCCCCGACTATCTCCTTTTTAACCTGCTATCTTGCTGCGTCTTTTACCTGCTAATTTACCGCCTACCCTGACCCTGGCGTTAGTGTGCACTAACGCCAGGGTCAGGGTAGGCGGTAAATTACGAAATTTCACACGAAAATTCACAGTCCCAAACCAAACCAACCCAACCCAATCCAAGCGTCAGGCAAGCCCCAGAAGAGAGAGACGAAATTTCACAGTCCCAGACCAAACCAACCCAATCCAAGCCCCAGCAGAGAGCGACGAAATTTCACAGTCCCAAACCAAACCAAGCCAACCCAATCCAAGCCCCAGCAGAGAGCGACGAAATTTCACAGTCCCAAACCAAACCAAGCCAACCCAATCCAAGCCCCAGCAGAGAGCGACGAAATTTCACAGTCCCAGACCAAACCAACCCAATCCAAGCCCCAGCAGAGAGCGACGAAATTTCACAGTCCCAAACCAAACCAAACCAAGCCAATCCAATCCAAGCCCCAGCAGAGAGAGACGAAATTTCACAGTCCCAGGCAAACTTTCCCCCAGCCCCCGCTCACCTGCCCTGGCCGCGGCCACGCAAGCCCCCAGCAGCAGCAGTAGAAGGGCGGCGAGAGAGAGCTGCTTTAGCGGATCGGGCGCTCCCCATGCGAGGCGGCTTCCAGCAGCCGCGAAGGTGAATACGCGCACGCCGTGACCTCCGACGTCCAGCCGGGCGCTCAGGTCACGGCGTGCGTTCATGCGCCTGCTGCCTTGAGCGCCCATATTGGACGTACAGGCGTGCACATATTCACCTTCGCCAGTGGGGCTGCTGGAAGCCGCCTCGCATGGGGAGAGCCCGATCCGCCCCGGGCTGCTGAAGTCGCTCTCTCTCGACGCCCTTCTACTGCTGCTGCTGGGGGTTTGCGTGGCCGCGGCCAGGGCAGGTGAGCGGGGACTGGGGGAAAGTTTGCCCGGGACACTGAAATTTTGTCTCTCTCTGCTGGGGCTTGGATTGGGTTGGTTTGGTTTGGGACTGTGAAATTTCGTCTCTCTCTGCTGGGGCATGGATTGGGTTGGTTTGGTTTGGGACTGTGAAATTTCGTCTCTCTTGCCCGTCCGAAGGAGGGTGCTTTGTTGCGCTCCCTGCCTCCGATCGCCGGCTGCTGGGGCTTGCTGGCGCCGGGCGCTCAAGGCAGCGGGGTCTGTAGGAGAACCATCCACTTCCTGGTACCTGTCATTTCAAACGTCATTTGAAATGACGTTTGAAATGACAGGTTCCAGCGATTCTGTATAAGCGCTGTATAGCGCCTATACAGTAAAACGGATTGTGCTTCATGGACACTTCTTGGACGCGCTTTGGACGCGGCTTGCATTTGCATGCCATTTAAATACTGTATCGAGCGGTATGTGATCCGGCCAGTGCGCATGGCAAACGAGCGGGCGCCCGGCACTGCCGCACTTTTTCTTACGCGCCCTTACTGTATCGGCCTGAAAGTTAAGAACCAGCAGTTGGGGGTGAAGGGTGGAAGAGGGAAGGAGAATCCACGGCTCCTTAAGGGCGTGATTTACTAAGACTGTTCTCCCATTCTCTGTCTTTGGGAGCTTAGTAAATCAGGCCTTTAATTTGTTTCCTTTTTGCTTGCTAGACCAGCCCATTACTTTTGGGATTGATCTCATTCCTCAGCTGTTGGAGACAGAGGGCACACCCTTTTCAAGACCTTACTTCTGGCCATAAATGGGGAAGTGGTTGTAGGCGTTGCCAGAATTCTCTGTCTCCTGCAGTTGTGGACAAGGATAATAAGGCTCGGAGAGTATCCCAGCATCAAGGTGCAGCCCTGGCCTGGTTGAGCCCATTAAGCTCTTGTGGCAACAACATATTAGGGTTGCATCCCCTAGTGTAGCTGCTTCTCAGGTCGGCTCCTTCCCCTTCCCATCACAGGCACCTAGGAGTGATTTTCCCAGCTCCTGAGGAAATGAGGATCTCCTCTAAGAGGGGATCTGGAAAGGAATACAACGAGCGAGGTTATCAAATTTGCGGATGATACAAAATTATTCAGAGTAGTTAAATCACAAGCAGACTGTGATACATTACAGGAGGACCTTGCAAGACTGGAAGATTGGGCATCCAAATGGCAGATGAAATTTAATGTGGACAAGTTCAAGGTGTTGCACATAGGGAAAAATAACCCTTGCTGTAGTTACATGATGTTAGGTGCTATATTAGGAGCTACCACCCAGGAAAAAAGATCTAGGCATCATAGTGGATAATACTTTGAAATCGTCGGCTCAGTGTGCTGCAGCAGTCAAAAAAGCAAACAGAATGTTAGGAATTATTAGGAAGGAAATGGTTAATAAAATGGAAAATGTCATAATGCCTCTATATCGCTCCATGGTGAGACTGTACCTTGAATACTATGTACAGTTCTGGTTGCCACATCTCAAAAAAGATATAGTTGCGATGGAGAAGATACAGAAAGAAGCAACCAAAATGACAAAGGGAATGGGACAGCTTCCCTATGAGGAAAGGCTGAAGAAGTTAGGGCTTTTCAGCTTGGAGAAGAGACGGCTGAGGAGGGATATGATAGAGGTCTTTAAGATCATGAGAGGTCTTGAACCAGTAGATGTGACTCGGTTATTTACACTTTCGGATAATAGAAGGACCAGGAGGCATTCCATGAAGTTAGTAAGTAGCATATTTAAAACTAATCTGAGAAAATTCTTTTTCACTCAATGCACAATTCCCTGTACATACCCGGATCAGTCCAGACAGTGGGTTGTGTCCCCCTTCCAGCAGATGGAGTCAGAGCAAAAAACTGTAAGGACGGCCCCTAATAGGTTGGAGCGCCCTCTGTGTCCCTTCAGTATTTTCTCTGACTCCAGCAGATGGCAGGGGGCACCTACGGCTCCCCAGCATTCTTTACTACATTTTCAGTCTGTATTTCTTACTTTCCTTACTTGTCTGGTATGGATCAATTTTTAAAAAAAAGAGTAAATTTCTCACTATTCTCCCAATCATCCTTGGACTTGCAGGCAGAACTTGATAGGGACAGTTTTCTATTGTTCCTTCACCATCTGTGGATTGGGGTAAGTTTTTGAGTTATGTACTTTCTTTTTTCAGCGTCTCACACAGCTGTCTCTGGGTGAATGTTGAGGGCTCCAACCTCTTCCCCTCACAGCAGCCCACCCTGAGACGTCGCTTCCTTGGGCCGTGCAGACAGAGAGGCGCCATTCCTCTGTCTCTCTATAGCCCTTGTAGATATTGCTGCTGACAGCCTCCGGGAGAATTATTTACTCACTCTCGCATGCCGCGTTCGACATGATGTGCAGCCTGCGGGGAGTCTGGGCGACTATCCCGTGAGGACCTCTGCTCGAGCTGTCTTGTTCTAGATTTCACTAGGAATCTGGCAGAGGCCTACACTATAGGATTTTCACTGGATTTTGTACTGGTAATGCATCGTGCCTTTAGCGCAGTGCAGAAATCTGGTTCACCAGTGCTCTTCAGATGACAAAAGTGGAAGGCTTAAGTGCCTATGGGGAGATACACGATGGAAATCCTCCCCCATTGTGACTTCCACACCGGATTCAGGTGAAGAAGATTGGTGAGAGGTTGAGTCAAGGTCAAGTGCATTCCCAGGATGAAGAGGCGTGCTTGTCAGAAGAAGAGGATTCCTTAGACAGGCTGTTCCAGAAAGAGAAGCTTGTGGCCCTCATCTCCAGCAAACAGGTAGCTTTGAAAATTTCAAGCTCCAAGGCAGATGACTTGATGGATGAGGTTCCCATCCTCCAAGTAATTAGGATCTTGAAGGCTTCCTTTCCTTTGTATGAGGCACTAAGATGGATGGTTTTAGCAGAATGGGATGCCCCTCGGAGGGTTGGGAGCAAAGAGGTGGCAGGGTGATGAGGAAATTATACTCCCTCTCTGCGGAGGAAAGGAACAAGCTATTGCACGTCCCTAAGGTGGACGCGCTGGTATCAGCAGTGGCCTGTAAGACTACCATTTCAGTAGAGGGAGGTACTGCATTAAGGGACCTTCAGAACAGGAATATAGAGGCTGCCCTAAAATAGGCCTTCTGCACAGGCCTCAATTTGCAGGGGCTATGTGGTGCATGCAGCCTTTATGCTGAGTGCAGCAATTGCTTAAAAATCAGGATACTGTACTCCTGGAGTTGGCAGTAGCCTTTTGAGCGGATATTTTGTACGACCTGGTGAAACGTGCCTTACGGTTGTTCGCTTCTGAGGTAGCAGCCAAGAGATTGCTTTGGCTACGTAATTGGGTGGTGGACTAAGCTTCCAATTTACACCTCTGTAAGCTCCCATTTAAGGGAGGACTCTTATCGGAGATGACTTGGAGAAATTGGTAAAGGACTTGGGCAATACCAAGCCTTAAAGACTCCCAGAGGACAGAAAGCGCCCGAGTGGATGTGGCTTTAGAAGACAATTCAAATTCCAACACCAGGGTAACTCATCGAGCTTGGCAGTAGCATATGCATCAAGAAATAAATCCCAGTCCTTTCAATATGCCAGGAGACCAAAGATAGATCTGCCTGCAGCTGCAAGTAATAGTCGGCCTATGCAATGATATCTGGCATGCCCCTTCCATGGCAATTCCAGAAGGTAGATGCCTGTGCAGTTTTATATGTAGTGGGCGCAGATCATAGTGATTCAGTGGGTCCTGGATATAATTTTGGGCATCTCCCTAGTACCAAAGGTATTCATGATTTCTCCTTGCAAGTCGAAAGTGTCACAGTGAAAACTCTGCAAAGGTCATGGGACTTGATGGCTATAGTTCTAGTCCTGCTCTGAGAAAGGGGCTAGGGGCATATTCAATTTAATTTGTAGTACTGAAAAAGGACGGCACCTTTCTGCCTGTCCTGGACCTAAAAGGAGTCAACAGCTGTTTTCTTAGAATTCAGACATGTTAATCTATACCAGTGGGTTATGCAACTCTACCAGCAGATGGAACGGAGCAAAGTTGACGTCCAGGTATATATACCCCTGCACCGGCACCAGCTCGCCAGTATTCTCTGTCTCCAACAGATGGTGGATGTGCATCTCCCTACTAGAGATTAATTATAAATATATATATATAAAATTAATTCATCCCGCTCTTCTATGGTGATAGCTTACCGTCCCTTCCTCAGTTGTTTTCCTGAGGTGATGTCCCTCCCTCAGTTGCGTTTTCCTGAGGTGATATCTGCAGATTCCTCTCTCAGACAAGTGCCTCAGTCCGGTAGCTGGTTTTCCAGTGTGGATTTAGCTATAGAGAGAAACAGCTGAGAGGCTAGTGGGTGCAGGAAGCCAAGCACAGCAGTGAAGGCCTTTGCCCTCTCCCCCCGCAGCTGGAGGCAGACTGTATACTCAGCTGGGATGGGCTGAGTTCAGTAAGGAGTAAATTTAAAAAAAACAAAGGAGTGAGGATTTCCATTCCCCTTCTGGTCTCAGAGTGTCAGTGCGTCGATCCAACATCCATTCCCGTCTCTGAGGGAGCTGGGGGAGTCATGGCAGCTTGGTGTGTTGAGCAGCCTTTTGGCTAGGACCCACTTTCCTGTCTTGCTTAGACGCCGTGTGGTAGGCCACGGTGGCATTCACGTGCTTTTGTGCACACAAGACTTCCACGAAACACTACTGTACGTCGACACGAGCTTGCATGCCTGGGTATGCACTTAGGTGTGGGTGCTCAGGTGAGTGCTTATCTGGACAGCATGTTGGGCGCCTATAATTTTTGGACGTTATTGGACAGGCCTTGTTTTTGGCCGTCCTGTCCACGGTCACTTGTGCGGATGGGCAGCTGGGTGCCCAATAGTCAGATGCTTTGGGAGTGTGCTGTTAGTGGAGGTTTTCTTTTATGCTGTTTGCTATATTGAGTCATCTCAGCTTGGCATTCCCATCACCTGCACTAACTTATATCATCACTACTTAGAGGATCAGGGAGAATTTTCTCCAGCTGCTTTTGCTGAGCCCACACTTCCCAGCATGATGCGGGAATGGGTCCAGAGGGGACCTGTCCAGGGTGTCGCCTGGTTTTGGCTCCTCTAATGGGATTGTCAGTGGAGGAAGGCTTCTCAGTGGGTGCAAATCCGGCGCGCTGTGGTGACGTTCATGTGCTTTCTGCCATGAAACAGCTTGGCAGGTTGATCAGCCATTTGGCTAGGCCCTGTTTGCATGTTTTTGCTCACTCACCAGTGTGGTACACCTAAGTGTTTAGGATCTTAGTCTGCGATTCCCCGCACACCTGGTGCAACAGGTAAGTGTCAGAGTGTGTCTATGCCTGCTATGGGTCATGCTGATAGGGACCTAGGTGGCACGGATGGTGAAAGCGTCCCTTACTCCCTGGAGGATGGGAAATTCCTCCGGGGTTGGAACTGTATAGCACAATATTGCATTTCTTTAATAAAGATGGGTTGCAGAGTCGAGCAGTCCAAATAGTGTCAGACAGGTGACGACAATGGCTTACATTGATCGACAGGGAGGAACCAAGAGACAGCAAGTGTCACAGGAAATGCTCAATTCATGGAATGGTTGGAAGTACATCTTCAGGAGATCTCAGCCTCACACATTGCAAGAAAAAACAATGTAAGCGCCGATGTTCTCAGCAGACAGTGTCTGGAGCCAGGAGAAAGGAAGAGGTACAACGAAGCGTTCTAGCTCATAGTGGGCCGCTGAGACCTCACGTTTTTAGGATTGCTGGCGACATCACAGTGCGAAGGTTCCTCGTTTCTTCAGTCCCAGGAGAGATCTGAAGTTTTCAGGCATTGATGCCCTCATGCAAGAGTGCCCGGAAGGCAAGCTTCTATATTCCTTTTATTCATGGCACATGTTGGGCTGAATGATTTGGAGATTGAAGACACACATAGGATTGGTACTTCTGGTGACACCAGATTGGTCCAGGAGGCTGTGGTATGCCAATCTGTGAAGGCTTCTGGTGGAATATACTCTTCGATTACTGGTCCACAGGGATCTGCTATGGCAGGGGCCTAATCTTCTTGAAGATCCGACTTGAGTTTTGTCTTGCAATAGGGCCCTTGAGAAGGCTCTGTTGTGGAAGCATGGGTAGTCCACTGCGGTGTTTTCCACCTTACTTTGAGCACAAAAGTTTTTCTATTCCTTAGCCTATGTTCATTTTTGGCTAATGTTTTTGGCTTGGTGTGAGAAATGAGGGGTTCATCCTCATTGGGTTAGAATCCTGCTCGGATTTGGATTTTTGCAGGATGAGTTGTGTAAGGACTTGGCCCTTAATTCCTTGAAGGTACAGGTGGCCTGTTTCTGAAGTCACGTGAATGGTGGACCCTTGTCGGTCCATCCAGTTGCGGCACAGCATTGAAAGGGATGAAGCATCTTTGTGCACCCTTGCGGTTACCGGTGCTCTTATGGAGTTTTAATCTGGTTCTGCAATTCTGGCGGGTCCCACCTTTCGACCACTGTGTAGCCTCTTCCTAAAGTTACTTACTAGAGGACAATATTCTGCGAGTAGAGTTTCCCAACTACAGGTTCTGTCTTGCTGGGAACCGTTTCTGCAAGTATCTCCAGGAGCAGTCTAGATGCGTACTGTTCTGTCCTTTTGGCCAAAAATGGTCTCTGATTTCACTAGAATCAATCAATCCCTGCTGACTCTGGGTAGAGAGAGAGAGGTGGGTGAATATCGCCTGTTACAGATCTTGGGTGTCAAACGGCATATCATGAGGTATTGGCATGTTCTAAACCTCCCAGGAAGATGGACTGGCAGTATATACTCCACTGTGGGAGTAAATATGATGAGTCCACTGGATTAATAAGTTTATCACTGCCGCATATGTGGATGCTGAGCAGCCGTTTCCTAGTCAAGTTAGCGCTCATTCCACATCAGGCTAGCACTTTGGATCTTCCTGCCAAAGTTAGAGAAGAAAGCAGTCAGAGTCCTCTCAGACAGTGCCACGGTGGTGGCATATATGACCAAGTAAACGGGGCAAGCGCAGCTCTAGGCTTGCAGAGAAAGTAAGCAAGATATTTGTCTGGCCAGAGACAAAACCTGACTGTTGGCAGCTCATGCTGCAGGAAGGGAAAATGTGCAGGCAGATTTTCTAAGCAGTAACAAGCTAGACTCTGGTGAATGGGAGCTCAGCCGAGAGGCATTCCAGTTAGTGGAATGATTGGGGCTTCCAGTGATGGACTTAATAGCAACTCAAACCAACACAGACTGATTCTTTAGTTGGCAGAAAGAGAATTCAATGGGATCGATGCCTTGATCCAACTGTAGCCTAAGGACAAACATCTGTGTGTGTTCCTGCTTGAACTGTTAATAGGTAGGAGAGAAAATCACCGTTCAAAGGTGATATTGGTGGCTCCAGATTAATCCAGGAAGCTGTGGTATGCGGATTCAATGACTGTTAGCAGGGTCACACCTGAATTTTTCTAGAGGCCAGGGGTTGCTCTGGCATAACCCAGAGCCAGTGGAGGACCATTGCGCTGCCCTTTCATTTTATATAAATACAAAAATGTGCCCTGTGTCTCACTTATCATGCATAACCAAAATGGGACATTTTTGTATTTATATAAAATGAAAAACTGATAAAGAAAAAATATTGATTATGAATACAAAAGAGGTTTTCTGGACCTGTGATTGAGCTTCCTGAGTTCGGATTCAGTCGTTGATGTTTCCTCTCAGCACGGAGGTCCTTTCCTCTTACAGAATAATATAATAGTGTGTACAATTTTAGGGACCACAGGAGTTATATTGTTTTGATTTGATATTCGCTTCTGATTTACTTCGTTGTCCACAGATAAAACAGGCCATCAGCTGCAACTCAAAATATGAGAGCTCTGAGTGGCGCAGCAACAATTCACACCTTAAATAATTTTAAGACACTGATGATAAGCTATGGACAAATCAACGGTCAGCATCTCATATATGGACAACATTTTATCAATAGTCCTTGAATTCTAAGAACTTTTACTTAATTCACTGTAACTAATACCTGTTCATAAGATTGTAATTTCTTAGAAAAAATGTAGTTTTTTTTGGAATAAGCAACTTTAAATACCTCCATATATGGTTTATGTTTCGCTACTAAATATTATATAATATAAATATTATATTATATAAATATAAAATTCCTAGCATGCTGTAGCTATGTCGTTTTCAGTACTTCTGCCTTCAGCTGTTTCTAGCTGGGCCTAAAAGTGCAGTCTCAATCCTTATTATGGCAGTTAGCATAACCTATTCAAGGATTTCAAGTCTGAAATTCTCCACAAGCCTCTATCTGCTCCTTCCCCGTATAAAAGAGGCTGCAGAAGAGAGTGTGAGACAGACAATTCAAAATATTAGACAAATGTCCAAAACTAAAAATGGCATAGTAAATTATGGCAGATAAAGACCAAAATGGCCCATCCGCTTTATCCAGAAGCCATTTTTAGTAACTGCACATACAATTTCCCACATGGAATCTGACACCTACTCCCTCTGTGTGTCTTATAGGATTGCAACTGTCTCCCCATGCAGGTTATACTGTGCCATCTAGGAAGTACAATATACATACAGGGGTAGATTTTAAAAGAAGCGCGATCAGCCTACTTTTGCTTGCGCATCAGACTCAAGCAAAAGTACGCTGGATTTTAGTAGATACGCGCGGAGCCGCGCGTATCCACTAAAATCCTGGATCGGCGCGCGCAAGGCTATCGATTTTGTATAGCCTGCGCGCGCCGAGCCGCGCTGCCTCCCCCCGTTCCCTCCAAGGCCGCTCCGAAATCGGAGCGGCCTCGGAGGGAACTTTCCTTTGCCCTCCCCTCACCTTACCCTCCCTTCCCCTACCTAACCCACCCACCCGGCCCTGTCTACACCCCCCCCTTACCTTTGTCGGGGGATTTACGCCTCCCGGAGGGAGACGTAAATCCCCGCGCGCCAGCGGGCCTGCTGCGCGCCGGGCCGCGACCTGGGGGCGGGTACGGAGGGCGCGGCCACGCCCCCGGGCCGTAGCCACGCCCCGTACCCGCCCCCAAAACGCTGTCGACACGCCCCCGCAACGCCGCGCGCTCCGGCCCCGCCCCCCGACACGCCCCCCTCCGAGAACCCCGGGACGTACGCGAGTCCCGGGGCTCTGCGCGCGCCGGGAGGCCCATGTAAAATAGGCTTCCCGGCGCGCAGGGCCCTGCTCGCGTAAATCCGCCCGGTTTTGGGCGGATTTACGCGAGCATGGCTCTGAAAATCCGCCCCACAGTATATATCACAACAGAAACAAAAAAAAAAGAACAAAAATGGAAAAGAGAAAGATGGAAAATAGACAAAGCAAAAAAAGTAAAAAAACAAAAAAACAAAACTAGAGTTTAAAAAAAACAAAACACAAAAAAGGTGATTTTTTTTTTTGTCTTGGATCCTAAATATTTTGGCTGGTGCTGAAGTTTTCTAAATATCTTCACTTCCCTGGTACATAGAGAGTATTAAAGCAAATACTATTTTGTACATGGCAAATAGATAAATTCAGTTGTTTTAATTTAATTTATTGGTTCAGTTATGCTTTTGAACTCTCATCTGTCTGTTAATTGGATACATTTTGTATAGCTTGGACAGAGAATGAAGATAAACAGAAGGCTAGTCATACACCTGTTCTGTTTGTATCTCTTACTTTTCACAGTCAGAATATCCTTATCGTTCTGTGAAGAATTTTGAATTCCCAGCTCCTGCGGAGAACTTAATAGAACATTAACCATGTTATTTTAGAAAATATATGACAAAATACATTTACTTATTGTAAGTGAACGTCACCTAAGTTTATTTGTATGCCATCATGCATAAATGTATAGTCTGTGTGGTAAATTTCTTTCCAAACACTGATGATATTTAGGTAGTTTGTCAATCATCACTGTTTAATTAGAAGGTTTTTAAAATAAATTTTTCAGTTTGTTTTTTTCATGATGGGTGATATTTTTGTGTTGGTTAATTTCTTTACCAGGATGATTTATATCTATCCCCACTCTCATGAATAGATTTTTTTTTTTAATTTAATTTTTTTAAATTTTACTAACACAATAATCTTGTACCAGCAATAGAGAGAGATTTCATAATAAAATATATAGTAAAAAATTAAAAGAAAATACAGTGAACAATGCACATGTACATCTTCAGAAAATATCTCAAGTATCAAGAAACTTGGAAGACCAGGACCATCACAGAGCAAAAAAAGACTAGAAAAAGGATATAGGAATGGCTTTCATAAATACCAACCCCCTGACTTACTACCAAACTCAGCTGAACATCCTGCAAGGAATATCAGGTATGGGAGTCCAGGAACATCGGCAGCTGTGAAGATTCAAAAACAAATAAATAATTAGAACTTTAAATCTTAAGCAAACATTTACAGGAGTATCTCAAATTAAATTTAACCCCGCGTGTCATCATGTCTGATCTCATTGAAAGAAATTTTCTTCGTCATTCTTGATTTGACCTAGTAAAGTCAGGATATATCCAGACTTTTTGACCATGAAATAACTGCTATTAATTTCAAAGAAAAAATCTCAAAACTGAATTCCTCTCGGATACAAATGCAAAAGTAATCAATAACGTTCCCCTTTTTTGAATAATCGTCTCTTGAGACAATTCTAATATGTCCGACAAATTTAAAGTAGGGTCTGGCACATGATCCACTGATGATATTTCCTCTGATGATAGTAAATAAGGCTTAATTATAACAGGAGTAGCTTCTGCAGGAAATTTAAGAATTTGAGTAAGATAGTTCTTAAACAGATCCTTTGGAGGAATCAATTTAACATATGGAAAATTTAAAACTCTCAAATTCAAAATTCTTAAGGAATTCTCCCCATTTTCCAATTTTTTTGAATAGATCATTTCAGATTGAACCAGCTTATGCTGCACTGTCTCCACTGTTGAGATCCGTGATTCCAAGTCACCCAACTTCACACCATATGTAGCACCTTGGCCCTCTGTAGCCAAAACCTGACGATTAGTGTCCAAGGATGTAGCAGTTAGAGGTAATAGCAGATTCCAAAGTCACCAAAGTGTTCCAAACTGAATCTAAAGTTATCACAGGGGTTTTTTTCAAGAATAGGTTTAAGTGTCTGGACTTTTCCATCACCTTCTTTTGCAGGACTATTGCTGCCTTCCTCTGCTCCAAGCTTTATCGAGGCAGTGAGGAGGCCCATGGAATCCTTCTCGTACGGATTCTCCGAAGGTGATACCACCTTGGTGTCCCTTCTCAGGGTCTCAGAACAAACCTCTCCTCCTTGTCCTGTAGCTTGGGGTGCTGACCTAGTTGTGAGAATGTTAGAAAGCGCAGCAGATGGAGATAAAGGCGCCATCTGCACACCGGGGCTGAGTGACACATCTTCAGCCATCAGAGTCGGTGTTCGCTCAGCGTCTAACTCCAAAGCGGCTCTCCCTTTTGGTGCTACTTGCAGGGGGGATGCAAAAAAGGATTCAATCCGGGACTGCTGCTGTTCAGGTAAGGGAGAAGAACTCAGAAACTCCCTTAACCTAGACTTTCTTGAAGTATGAGGCATTTCGAATCAGGAAACCAAATTTAAAAGAAATCCAGGAGAGAGTTTCCTTAGCGTGCGGTTCAGGCAGCAGCCATCTTGGTCTCCCTTACAAGCAGATTTGAGCATAGTATCCAGCAAGTTGTGCCAGTTCAGCCTTTTCTTTACTTGTGTCCAATTTGTGTGCATGTAGTCTGTGTAATCAGCATGTAGTAGAAATGTATTTTCCAAAAAAAAAAAAAAGCCAAATCTGCCGATTTGAGAGAGATAATTCAAAATTGTTGCCATAAGATGGAGTTTCCACTCACTGGTAAGTGAGAGAATTTCAGAAATTACAAATGGAAATCCCCTACCCTGTTTCCTTTGTCTTAATTAGTTGTTTTGGTCCTTTGTGGGTCCTTTGAAATTCATTGATAAGTGTTTTTGGGGGGTTTTTTTTGGAGGGAGAGAGCGGGGGAATGGAGGAGGAGTAACATTTTAGCTGTGGCTTCTGTGTTTACCATTATTTCTGCCCTTATGTTTTACAGAATGAAGCTCGGAAATTAAATCACCATGAAGTTGTCGAGGAAGACAAACGACTGAAACTGCCATCAAACTGGGAAGCAAAAAAAGCTCGACTGGAGTGGGAGCTGAAGGAAGAGGAAAGAAAGAAGGTAAAACATTGACCAAGCAATGCTCAGGGTAAAGGAAAGGCCATTGTGTAAACTACGCTTAATCTTCATATGCATTGATGTTGTGTGCATATGAGGATATGTTCTAGTGTTTATAAAGCTTCTTACAACAAATTACATACCAGTACAAATTCCTGTTTAAAAGACCTTCTAGTCTAAGCAGGTATCCGAGGCGACAGGCAATAGTGACGTGCCTAAAGTCACAAGGACATGAACCCAGTTCTCTTGGTTCCCTGCTTGTTACTCTAAGCACTTGGCCTCGCCCTCTCCCAGAAAACACGTATGTATTT
Source organism: Rhinatrema bivittatum (assembly GCF_901001135.1). NCBI lineage: Eukaryota > Metazoa > Chordata > Amphibia > Gymnophiona > Rhinatrematidae > Rhinatrema > Rhinatrema bivittatum. The sequence goes on along the minus strand of NC_042616.1, from coordinate 197,535,997 downwards.
TGTTATATCTACACTGGCGATTTAACCCATAAAAGGAGAGATTAGCAAGCCACTGAAACATTTCATTAAACTCTTGGTGTATACTATCAAAATTCGGGTAGCTGTCTGCTTTGCTTTTTAGACATAATGAATCTGCCATTGCCATAAAAAGAATTTCTAACTGAAACTGATAAAAGCTGATAAAGAGTCCTGACACTTCATTTGTAAAATATTTAGCCAGGTTATTAGAATTGTGTATTGTTTATCTTTTTATTCTCTCATTCATCTTGATAGGTGTGGTGAGGCTGTGTCCACTGAAGGTAAAGGAAAGCTAGCACTACTCCTAGGATTATAACCCCCAAGTCAGAATGGGAAGGTGGCTAGCTCTCTGTCTGGTCATGCTTGCTAATATGATAAATACGATACAGTCTGTCTCTTGCTGTCACAGTTGTACCTTAGGGAGGATTTTGGGATGCTATGGATGGTGAAGCAAAAGTTAACAAAACCAAAGACAATTGTTACACTGGTAATTAATTTATAGAAATTTATCTCGCCAAATATGTGTAGGCCCCTCACTCACAGGGTCTGTCAAAGACATACAGACTCCTAAATCGGTATAGGGCCACCTTGCTTTAATTATAAACGATTTGAATTTTTGCAATTTTTACTTTTTACTTAAAATGTCAGGCAAGTAAACGATTTAAATTTTTGCAATTTTTCATCAAATGTCAAGCAAAATAATCGCTACTGGGCATTGAATCACCGCTGTTCATAGCATAAAGGTATCTAAAAGATACGAGAGGAACCGCAATACTCATCTGTTGCCAGTTTTGGCTGGTCTGCCTCTCCCCGACAACGCGCGTGTTTCGAACCCGAAGTTCTGCCTCAGGGGGATGTCCTTCTATATCCAGTATTCAAAACAGCATTGCCCGACTTTCAAAACGCGATTAGCCTCCTTCACTCAATTTCTTGGCTTCTTTAAAGCTATCTTCATTTTCCAGCGGCCGCATTTAGCCGCTCTTGAGTGAAGGAGGCTAATCGCGTTTTGAAAGTCGGGCAATGCTGCTTTGAATACTGGATATAGAAGGACATCCCCCTGAGGCAGAACTTCGGGTTCGAAACACGCGCGTTGTCGGGGAGAGGCAGACCAGCCAAAACTGGCAACAGATGAGTATTGCGGTTCCTCTCGTATCTTTTAGATACCTTTATGCTATGAACAGCGGTGATTCAATGCCCAGTAGCGATTATTTTGCTTGACATTTGATGAAAAATTGCAAAAATTTAAATCGTTTACTTGCCTGACATTTTAAGTAAAAAGTAAAAATTGCAAAAATTCAAATCGTTTATAATTAAAGCAAGGTGGCCCTATACCGATTTAGGAGTCTGTATGTCTTTGACAGACCCTGTGAGTGAGGGGCCTACACATATTTGGCGAGATAAATTTCTATAAATTAATTACCAGTGTAACAATTGTCTTTGGTTTTGTGGGTTCACACATATGGTACGCTGGAATACAGTGAGTGAAAGGGTAGAGATTTGTGATTGATGAAGCAAAAGTTAAGACATTATCAGGCTGATGCAATATCTGTGCGTGTAAAACAGGCACTCATAATTGAGCGCTCGCTCTCCTAACGTGCACCGATCCACTTCTCCTGGGCACCCGATTTAATATTTAAATGGGATGCCCTGATAAAAAGGAGGTGCTAGGGGATATTTGTGCGTCCTTAGCGCCTCCTCGGATCAGGTGACCAGGAGAGGTGGCTGTCAGTGCGGGTTAGGAAAATGGACGCCCAATTTTGGAGCATCCATTTTCCTAACCTGTGCACATCCAAGGGTTAGGAAAATGGACGTTGTTAATTGAGCATCTGTTTTCCTAAACTGACTGCTGGCCAGTTTTTTATTTTTTTTTCACTTATTCCTTTTTTCGGTTCCTCCGATTTAATATTGCTACAATATTAAGTTAGAGGAACTACAGAAAAGCAATGTTTTCTGTTAGCCTTAGGGGCTACTCAAGAATTAACACCTGCTCCAGGGCAGATGTTAATTTTTGAGACTAAAAATGTGCACCTGGGATTCACAATTTTATTTTTATTTTTGCATAGGTAGGTGATAGCTAATAGCGCTCATCAATATCAATTTACTTGTGATGAGTGCTATTAGCTATGCACTGGTTTGGACATAGTAATCCCCTCATTGCTTAAGGTGTTTTGGAAGCGTGCCCAAAATGCATGTCCAAGCGCTTGTAAAGCTATATTGCATTTGCCTGTAAGTGATCCAGGATACCCAAAAGTCTTGTCAACTATGCTTGCTTCTTAGTAGGGAATGGGAAATGGTAAGCAAGCAAAACTAAGAATACCAAGGTTCCTATGAGGAACTTGACCAAAGTTCAACAAAGATATTGGTACAGCCTATGCTATACCAGTCTGAGGTATGAGAAATGTTCATTATTCTAAGAAACTCAGCTTTCTTAGCATTCAGACAAGTTAATCTACACCAGTGGGTTATGTACCTCTACCAGCAGATGGAAATAAACCATGACATTGGCTTTGCTCCATTTCCATCTGCTGGTAGAGGTACATAACCCACTGGTGTAGATTAACTTGTCTGAATGCTAAGAAAGCTGAGTTTCTTAGAATAATGAACATTTCTCATGGTCCTTTGTTCATCTTCCTTAAAAAAACATATGCATATATATACTCTTGCACAGACAGCCCATCAGTATTCTCAGTCTCCAGCAGATGGTGGATGTGCATCTCCCTACTGGGGATTGCTTCAAAAAGAAAAATATAAACATAGAAAATGAAAGGAGAAAAGAAGGAAATTAATTTGCCCCGCTCTCCTATAGTGATACCTTATAGTCCCTCTCTCAGTTGGGTTTTCTTGAGGTGATATCTGTGGATATACCAGTGGATTCTGGATGTGATAAGAGATGGCTGTGTTCTGGAGTTTCTCAGCGTTCCTCAGGATGTTTTCTTGGTGTCTCCTGCGGCTTTCCACAGAAAAGACAGACAGTGGAGTTAAAGTTGTCAGGACTCCTCAGTCTGTGGGCTGTGATCCCATTGCCTGTGTCTCCAGATAATATGGGCCAATATTGCAATTGTATCCAAGAAGGGGGGGTTTATTCACCCCATCCTGGATCTTAAGGGAATCAATCGGCTTTTGCAAGCGTTTTGTTCCCAAATGGAAACCTTACGCTCGCTGATAATGGCAGTAGAGTTGGAGGAGTTTCTGAAGTCTCTGGATTGTCAGAGGCATATCTGCATATCTCATTCAGCTGGAGCATCAACAGTTTTCTGCTTTTCACTGTTTTGGAGTGACATTATCAGTTTTTCAGCACTACCCTTTAATTTGGACACCGTACCCAGAACCTTCTCCAAGGTCAAGGTGCTGGTAGTAGCAGTGTTGAGAGAGGATGGCATTCTGATCTGATCCACCTGTATGTTGAGGATTGGCTAATTTGAGCCAAGAGCCATGTAAGAGAGTTTTCAGGCCTCAGGCAGGGTGATCCCTCTTGCTGAAGAAACTAGATTGGGTGGTAAACTTGGCCAAGAACAATCTGCAACCATCCCAGACACTGGAGTATGTAGGTGTTCGTTTTTGACACAAAGCAAGGCAGGTGTCCCGATTGGGGGTCCGCATTCAGAACTGATGGCACAGGTGCGACTATTGACAGAAAAAATACGACCAGTCGTGTGGTTTTTATCTACAGGTGCGTGAGTTGATAGCCATCTGAGAAATGGTTCCGTGGGCAAGGGCGCATTTGTGTCCTCTTCAGCACACACTGCTTACGCATTGGAATACATGGTCTCAGGACTACTTGATACAACTTCAGTTACCGGTAGAGATCAGCATCCGACTGCAGTGGTGGTTGCAAGCGTATCATCTAATGAAGGGCATTCCCCTAAGAACACTGGACTGGCTACTATGCATGACAGATACAAGCCTCCAGGGTTGGGGGGTTCACCGTCAGAAGTTGAGTACAGGGGTGCTAGAGAACAGAGGAGTACCTCTGGAGCATCAATCGGATGGAAGTCCATGCCATTCGGTTGGCATGCTTGCGATTTGGCAACTGCTTGCAGGGTCGAGTAGTCCAAATGATGTTTGACAATGCAACGACAGTGACTTACATCAATTGCTAGACAGGAGCCAAGAGCCAGCAAGTGTTGCAGGAAATAGCCTAACTCATGGAATTGGCAAGAGTACATCAAGAGGCCTCAGCCTCACACATTGCAGGAATAGACAATGTAAGAGCCGACTTTCTCAGCAGACAGTCTAGATCCAGGAGAAAGGGAACCAGTCTGAATCCAGGAGAAAGCATTCCACCTCAAGGTGGGCCTCAAGGACCTCCTGTCTTTAGGCTTGCTGGTGACATCACAAAGGCGAGAGTTCCTCGCTGCTTCAGTTGCAGGAGAACTGAAGTTTTCGGGCATTGATGCCCTTATGCAGGAGTGGACAGAAGGCAGGCTTCTATATGGATTTTCCTTGTGGCCCATGTTTGGCAGAATGATTCGGAGGTTTGAGAGACATAAGGGAGTTGGTACTTCTGTGGCGCCACATTGGCCCAGGAGGCTGTGATATGCAGATCTCTGGAGGCTTCTGTCTGACTCTCTTCTCCGATTACCGGTCCACAGGGATCTGCTCCATCAGGGGCCTATTCTTCTCAAAGATTGGACTTGATTTTTGTCTTACAGTATGGTCCTTGAGAGGGCTCGGTTTCTGAAGCTTGGATAGTCCACTACTGTGATTTCCACCTTGCTTTGAGCACAAGTTATTCACTTCGTTAGCCTTTGTTTGCGTTCGGTGAGTGTTTGAGCCTTGGTGTGAGGAACGAAGGATTCATCCTCATTCGTTTAAAATCCTGCTCAGTTTGGGTTTTTTTTTTCAGGATGGGTTGTATAAGGACTTCGCCCTTAATTCCTTGAAGGTACAGTTGGTGACTTTTGCCTGTTTCTGAGATCATGTGAATGGTGAATCCTTGTTGGCCCATCTGCTTATGGAACAGTTCTTGAAAGAAGAGAAGCATCTTCATCCCCCCCTCGTGGTGCCAGTACCCTTATGGAGTCCTAATCTGTTCTGAATTTCTGGCAGGTCCCACCTTTTGACCACTGCATAGCCTCTTCCTGAGGTTGGGTACTAGAGGACAATGTCCTGCGTGTAGAGTTTCTGAATTGCAGGCTGTATCTTGCCGGGAACGGTCTTGACGAGAGACTCTGGGAGCAGTCCAGATGCAAACTGTTCTGTCCTCTTAGCCAAATGTGACCTCGGATTTCACTAGAATCAATCAGTCCCTGCCAACTCTGGGCAGGGAGATAGAAGTGGATGAATGTCGCTTGTTACGGACCTTGGGTTTCAAACGGCATATCATGAGGTACTCCAAAAAAACATAATGGGCAAGTGAAAAAAAAACAACTTGCAATGCAATAAATCTTTCACTTAAATATTAAATCTTAATGTAAATAATATTGGATTTATATAAACATGAAAAAATGGAGGAAAAGACCTTAGATCTTTGACATATCACTTGTTCAACGAACTAAGAATGTCACTATGTTTGCAATCATTGGTCAGAAAAACCTCCATCCATCCATCCATGAAATCTTTAATCAACATTTTTCAACATTGTTTTTGAGCAGTGAATGAGAGCGTTGCTCCAACTATAAGCGCTTTTGGATTAGAAGGAAACAGTTCCGCCCTGAGGCAGCCTAGTAGGCAAAACGATTGTCCAATGTCTGGCGGTATATTGTTCTGATACTTTTGATTGAAGATAAAAACTATGCCAAGATAAGTTCTCTTTTTTATATATAAAAAAGAAAATAAAAAAACGTAAAAATCAAGGTTTGTGATGATTAAAGATTTCGTGGATGGATGGAGGTTTTTCTGACCAATGTTTGCAAACAGTGCCATTCTTAGTTTGTTGAGCAAGTGATATGTCATAGCTCTGAGGTCTCTTCCTCCATTTTCTCACATTTATATAAATCCAAGATTTTTTTACATTAAGATTTAATATTTAAGTGAAAGATTTATTGCATTTTATATCATGAGGACTGTAGTTTTCTAAACCTGTCAGGAAGATAGACCGGCTGTTTATACTCCACAGAGGGAGTAAATGGGGTGAGCCAGCTTCGCGGGCTAAGATAGCCCACTGGATTAAGAAGGTTATCACAGCCATTTATGTGGATGCTGAGCAGCCGTTGCCTAGTCAGGTTAGTGTTCATTCCACTAGGCTCAGACACTGTTATGGATGGTTGTCTCCCATCAAGATTTGCCAAGCTGCGATGTAGTTTTTCTTAACCTGGCCTCAATAAAGAAAAGAAAATGATCAGGTAAGTAGTAATTTCTCTATATTTATTGGTCATCAATTTTGTATTGTCTTCCTCAAAAAAAAAAAAGATGTTCAGTTTTTTGTTTCGGGTTATACATGGGAATCCAAGTATTAGAGTTAGCATTGTATCTGTTCCACCTATTTCAAAGAAAAAAAATGTTCTGAAAGGTTATATGGCAAGTAATATTACTCACTCTGTGTCAAGTAAAACTGTTTCTATTAAGTCAGTGTAATGTAAATTATTTAAGCATCTACTCTGTAAGTCTCCTGAGCTCCAGTGTCCCAAATGACCTCACATGGAATGGAATTAGTGGTTCATATTGAATGTGATGTCATATGTGACATCATAGCCAATGTATGAGGACATCAGTGACACTGTTCTGTTCCGAAGATGGCTACTCCTAGGAGGTTAGGGGAACTACAAAAAACTAAAATTTGAACAATAACTTTAAAAGTTTTTAATTGATGAGTGTATTACTCGTTGTCAGGTTGCACTTCTGAAGTATTGCACATTATTTCAGTACTGCTTGTATGAAAGTTTATAAAAGAGCTTTCTTCTTTGTCCTGCCAGTCCAGTCTTCACAGTGGATTTCGTCCCCCTACCAGCAGATGGAGGCAGAGTTCCAGACCTCTTCTCTGATGCCCTCTCCTATATAGGCTGGTTCAGCAGGGAAGGCATCAGTAGTTCTCTGCCTCCATCAGATGCTAGTTGGAGCTGGTTCGGCAGGAAGAATAGGCAAGGGCGACGGCCCCCCCCTGAGGTCGCTTGCCCCAGGGAAGTGCTTGGGCCGGGTCGGGGAACATCTCAGGACAACGGCCCTCCTAGGGTCGTTTATCTCTCCCTCAACACAGGCAATCGGACCCCTGGCCTTGCATTTCCTGGCAACGAAAGGAAGGTTCAACAGTGGGGGTGGTAAGTAAGCCTTGAGCCTAAAACCGCAGGACCCAGCCTGAAGTCCCCTGAAGCCCCACGCTGGCAGGTAAGATGGAGAGAGGTAGGAAGTGCCTGAAGTGCGGCGCATGGCATGTCCCGATTGTGGCAGACTTGTTCTGCTGCAATTGCGATGGCTTGCCATTGGGGGGCCCAGCAGAGGGTAGCAAGGGAGGCCCGTTGAGTTCCTTTACCCCAACCAACACCAAAACACCTGCAACTGCCTCCGACATCGCTGCTGCTCATGCTCCCGCCTCCTTCCCAATGGCCTCGGGGGGGGGGGGCGGGGAGTTCTCTTCCAGTTTCATGCTCTTAATGCACAAGGCCTACAGGGAAGTGAAGGGAAAACTGATGGGCTCAGGGGGCCCTAAAGGTAGACTCCCTGAGTCCACCCCCACCTCATAAGAAGAAAAGGAAGCTGGATCTCAAGGAAAGGGAAAGGCCCAGACCCATACCCGAGCCCTTTTCAGACGAGCTGGATCCGGGACCCAATCAGTATGACTCGGCGGTCCAACTATTTAGGGCCAAGGAGTTTGGCGCCCTCATCTCCAAGGTCTCCCAAGTCCTCAGGCTTGATGAAGAGCATCCCAGAGACAGTAAAACAAGAGGTAACCCTATCCCCACAGGCATTATAAAGCCTGTAAAAGCATTCCCCATACATTCCACAATCCAGGATATGATTTCAGCGGAGTGGGCCAAGCCAGACTTAGTTACATACCGGTAGCAAAAAGGATTTGGAAAGATTTATGTAATGGATCAGGCAGGGAGAGACAACCTCCTGGCCCTCCCCAAGCTGATGCAGCGATGCCTGTGGTCTCCAGGAAATCTACTATCCCAGTTGAGGGAGGTGCAACCCTTAGGGACCTGCAGGATAGAATGATTGAGATGATTCTCAGGAAAGACTTCGAGCTGTCTAGCCTAGCTCTATGCTCATCGATCTGCGGGGGATATGCAACAAGAGCTCTGCTCTGCACTTTACAGCCACCTGCAGGACAGGTGGAAGGTGCCAGCAACCAGGAGATGGCACAAGCAGAGTCCTAGTGGCATATGTGACCGATGCCCTCTACGATTTGATTAGGATCTCAGTCAAGCAGGCCGTGACAAGCATGATGGCTAGGCGCCTCTTATGGTTAAAGAGCTGGGGAACAGATTCAGCATCCAAGGTCAAGCTGAGTAAACTCCCATTTAAAGGGAAATTGTTTGGCAAGGACCTAGGGTCTCTCATGAAGAGCCTGGAAACCAAACTGCTAAAGCTCCCGGAGGATTGGATCAGGAGACCACAGAGAGGGGGTGGAGGCAGAAAACACCCCAGGGACACCAGGCAGACTAGGTGGATGAGGTTCCAGCCCAGTGGGGAAGCAAGATCCTGCAGGCAGCCCTTTCAAAGAGCCAGGCACAGCTCTAGAGACTTGGGCAGTCGAGGGCAGCCCCCCAAAGGATCAGAATGATGGTGTGAGGGTCCACTCAGCGCTTCCACAGGTAGGCGGCAGATTGAGAAGCTTCTATCATGAATGGATCTTAGTAACTACAGACCAGTGGGTACTAGACATTATAAAAGAGGGGTAATACCCAGAACTAAAGAGCAGTATAAGAACAATTTATCCCGTCGCCATACAGTGGAGTGAAGAAACAGTTCAAGAGGCAGTTGCCAAATTACTAGCCCTCAGAGCCATTATCCCAGTCCCCAATCAGGAAAGAGGAAATGGCACCTACTCCATCTTCTTCATAATGCCAAAAAAAGGATGTGTCCTACTGCCCAGTGCTGGACCTCAAGGGAGTAAACCAGATGCTGAGGATTCCGCATTTCAGGTTGGGGTCCCTAGGCACAGTCAAACTGGCAGTGTGAAGAGGCGAATTTCGCTCGTGTTTGGATCTAACAGAAGCATACCTACACATTCCCATGCAGGAGAGCTTCCAGACGTTTTTACTCTTTGCATTCCTAGGCCATTACTAGCAGTTTCAGGCTCTGCATCAGCACCTTGAACTTTCACGAAGGTTTTAGTGGTAGTAGCAGCTTCTTTGTGCAAGGATGGAATCTGAGTCCATCCTTACCTAGATGATTGATTGATAAGGGAAGACTTAAGGCAAGAAGGGGTCGAGGCAACAGAGAGAGACCTGCGACGACTAGAAAGCCTGGAGTGGATAGTGAACAGACTCGAGGGTCATTTAGACCAATCACAGATGTTAAAGTATCTAAGGGTCCTCTTCGATACATGCAGGGGGCCACTAATCCTCCTGGTAGAGTGAATAGCCAAATTACAGCAGCAGGTAGAAAGTTTACTATCCTCCAGAAAGCCCAAGCTAAGGGCTTATCTACAAGTACTAGGATCAATGGCGGTGTCCATCGAGGCAGTGCCCTGGGCAAAAGCCACATGAGACCGCTGGCAGGAATACCCCTTAAGGGGGGGGAGGGGAAGAAATAAAGAGAAGGAGAACCTGTATCCCTCGGTGTGAGGGGCAAGGGCCTGTTATGGTTTAGCGGTGTCTGGGTGGATTCTTGGCTACTGTGGCAGATGACCATGCCCACGGGGAGGAGCCCCATGGGGAGCCACAGTACTGGGCTAGACTCAGGACGCACAAACACAGAATTTAGCTCTTCTATTATACAGCTTGATGTGTACCACCAGCGGTGGCAGTAGTGAGATGATCCAGAGGTAGCAGTCCCTGGACCCTCGGCAGAGGGCACCCGTCTCACCATGCTGGTATAGAGGATTCCGGTGTAGATTTCCCAGGTAAGGCAATGCTGTAGATGAGACAGACTGAGAGATTACTCACTAGATGGTAGCTGTAGGTTGGCGATTCCACCAGGTTGAAGTAGATGGAGCAGGCCCTCGAGGAGCGAGTACCTGGTCCCAGTAAGGTACCTGAAATAAAGCAGAGGGCCCCCAAGGAGCGAGTACCCAGATTAGTCAATACCCCAAAGGGCAGAGAGAGAGCTTCCAGTGGCAGCACGGAAGCGGCAGAGTAGCTTAGACCGGCCGAAACCAATCCGTTGCTAACTCAATGAGCTAGCAAACAAGTACAGGCTATATACCCGGATGGCGTGACGTCACTTGAGGGGAACGCCCCCAAGGTTCGTGCCATTGCTGGAATAAAGACGTGGGTAGCGCACGCACCCTAGTAGGCCCTTGGGAGGAACATGGTGGGAGGCAACGCCATAGCCGTTCTGGGGATGCCGGAGAGGGTGGCTTGCAGACGCGGCGGTAACCATCTTCCCAAGGTGAGCGGGAGGAGCAGAGAACAAGGTGAGGCATAAGGGGCGAAGCTGTCTGAGACCGACAGACACAACAGGGCTGACCAGGGCTGGCCCTGTCTCTTTTGTTTGTTGGCCAAGAATCAGGTCATGCTTTAATTTCCTATTTGATTTTTCTTTGTTCAGGCTACCTCAAGGTGTAGGGGCTAAGGTATTAGAGAGAAATTTTGGTGGTGGGGGGGAGGCAACAAGCAGGTGGCTTGCCTTCCCAGGAGGTCCCTCCAACTACTACTACCTGGCTTTCCCTTCTTAGTTGGGTGACCGGGGGAGAAGAAGAAGACAACTTTCAGGAAATAACAAGGATTGGAAGGCAAATTAAAAAAAAAAAAATAGCACCAGCTTGGGCAAGAACTTACTGACGCCTTCCCTCCTGAACCAGCCTATATAGGAGAGGGCCTCAGGGAAGAGGAACTCTGCCTCCATCTGCTGATAGGGGGATGAAACCTACTGTGAAGACTGGTCAGTCAGGACTTGAGGAAAGAAAATTAGCAAGGTAACCTCTAATTGTTCCTTCTTGCTGCCCTATAGACCTTGAGGAATGCAGTGCAGGCAGACTAAGGTGCAGCAGTAGCCATCATGTTAGGACTGTTTAAATGATCCCATCTATGATCCCATCTATGTCAGAATCCGTGTGAAAAAAATGCTGTCAAGCAGAATCTCTTTATTGAAACCTTTGGACTTTTCACTGTAGCTCATGGGCACTCCTGTAGTACAGTAGCTCATGCAAGCATTTGACATCTCTGCGTCGTGCTCAGAGTCTGTGTGCTTAACTCCTAGGTTTTAGTCCAAGATTTTATTACAGAGATCTTCTCTCGTAATGAGAACCTGCTGTAATCCCTAGGGTTAAACGTCGCTGTCTTGTCTCACTACTTTCAGGGAATAAATGGAATGAAATAGTAATCTAGGTTTTGCAACATTCTTTATTTCTTTTCCCAGAGTACTACTTCCTTAGCGCTCCTTCATCCTGCTTATCAGTAGGGAACAGGATAGTACTTTGATCTTTGGGTGCTGAACCTTTTCTCACTGTTCTTGTGTGGTTAGGTAATATTTTATGTCTAGTGCTTGATTTCTGGAGGAGGATATGCATGCCACTAGAGAGAATGAATTCTCTTCCAAGGAGATTAACAGCAGGTTTGTGCTCTGTCATCTTATGATGTGTTAGGAATGTGCAACAAAAGGAGAAGATTATAAGCGAGTAAAATTATTGGAAATAAGTGCCGAAGATGCAGACAAATGGGAAAGGAAAAAGAAAAGGAAAAATCCAGATTTAGGATTCTCTGGTAAGGAATCCAACATGAAACTGTTCAGTCCAAGGCTTTCAGAGCATTCTTATAACCTGGAAAATCATAATTACCGTTTCATGGACACGACTGCCTTTCTTTTAAAGATTATGCAGCTGCTCAGTTGCGTCAGTATCAGAGGCTGACCAGACAGATTAAACCGGACATGGAAGAGTATGGAAAGCAAAGAGAACAGAAGTGAGTTAAGCGTGCTTTGAAGTTATTCTCTCTCTAATGAACTGTAAATCTTTTTAGTATTTCTTCTAAGTTTAAATTAAGTAGAATTATAGTAAAAGTACTTTAGCTTATTAGAATATGCTAAGAGCAATATGGATTTTATTACATACATCTCCATTTGGAGAGTATCCTCTCGTCTTTTCAGATTTTTGCAGTTTTCCTGCCTTCGTAACTGTACTGCGATACTGTAAATAGACAAAATAGTGCAGAATCCTACCAAGTTCTTGTTCATTTTGTGACATCTGTCTTGTTTAAAACTAAAACTGCTGGGAGCTTGAAAATCTGACTGCTTTCCTCCCACTTTACCCACCCAGTGCAAAATGCACAGGCACATGCACTTAGCAATTCTGAGTCCAAAGGTTCACAGGCCCAAAGAAAAAACAGTATCTTTGTCAGTATCTGACAGAGTAAAGCCTAGTTAAGGGATCTCATTTTATCACAGGCCACAGCTAATGGTTTCATTGGCGGAAGGGACATTTATTTATTTAACTTATTTTGCTGCCTGCCCCTATCTCAAAGAGCAGCCTTTCTCACTCTCTCTTCTCCCCTGTTTCCCATCTTGCTCCTCTTCTATTCCCTGTCCACCCATCACCTGCTGCCACTAGGCCTCCTTCCACCTCCCTCTCCCCAGGCAGGCAGGAAGAGAGCACACTTGTCACCTCTGGCCGTCTGGCTTCAGTCTAGAGCAGTGGTTCTCAACCCTGTCCTGGGGACCCCCCAGCCAGTCGGGTTTTCATGATATTCACAATGAATATGCATGAGAGAAAATTTGCATGTTATGGGAGGCAGTGCATGCACTTTTTCTCTAATTGTGGATATCATGAAAACCCAACTGGCTGGGGGGTCCCCAGGACAGGGTTGAGAACCACTGGTCTAGAGAAATGCCAAGCAGGGAATAGGAAGCAGCACTACTGATTTGCTTCTGGTGGGATTCTTTGGCAATGGCATAATTTTGGCTTTCCAGCTGAGATAGCATAAATGGGGCACCTCTTCAGCAGCAGCAAGAGTGAGGCCTCCAGCTTGGCTTCTTGGGTTGCTTCTGTGCATGGAGCCTCAGTGAAAATTTCACAGTTGTAGACAGTCTTTAAATTTCATTTTTTGACACCTTCTACCCAAAATTTAGTGGAATGTCGGGCTTTCTCACTCTTTTGTGATGTGATAACCAAGGACCAGGTAATGCCATCATAATGGGACCAACGGGCACAAAGCTTATAATGTCACATTGTTTTTCTACTGTGAGTTTCATGCACCTAATGCTCTCATCAGCAAACAAGCATTTTCTTTTCTCTGTAGAACTGAGCATTGGCGATGCTGTTTTTTGTTTTTTTTTCTTTTTGTTTTGTTTTTTATCATAATTTACCAAATCACAATAGGATTTTATAGCCACCTCTGAAATCAAGTACCCAGAAATAAATTGTACAGCAGTAACTTTCCTGATTGTTTTGGAGCTCTATAAAGATCTTCATGTGGGTCAAGAATGGGAAAATCTCCTAATGAATTGAAACTTTTGCAGGTTAGTTCTGATGCGAGTTATATTTCCATTTTTAGATGTGACTAACTTCTATATTTTCTTAATTCAGTGGGGAGGAATTTTATCCAACATCAAACAGCCTTTTGCATGGAACTCATGTGCCATCTAAGGAAGGAATTGACAGAATGGTTTCAGATCTTGACAAACAGTAAGTGATCATCAGTCGCGTCTTTTTGTTGTTACTGCTTCTTGGGCCCTCCACAGTAACCCTTGCACCAGTTCTAAAGTAGCCATCCCTCTTGTCTGTTCTAGGAGCAGCTATTTCATGAAGCACTCTTTTATAGTGAAAACGTAACCTCTAGCATGTCCTGATGAGACATTGACTCAGTAATTACTAGGGTAATTGAAATCCAATCATTGCTCCATGGGACACACACACACCCTCATCCCCACCCCCGCATTTCCATCTGCGTCTTCTACCTATTTTGTACTTCTGATTGCTGCTGTCATTGCTTGTCAGGTCCTACCCAACCTCCCAGTCACCACTACTGATGCTCGGTGTCCTTTCCCAGCCTCCTGCCACCGCCACTCAGTCTTCTGTAGCTGCTGCTAAGTCTTTCCCCTTTTATGGCCCTTGTGGCCTATCACCCGCCTGCTGCAGTCCCCAAAACAGACTTCTGCTACCTACCTCTGTGTACTCTGGTCCTTTTCTAACAGCAGGCTTACCTGATGGAGCCAAAACAGACATACATCATTTTCATTTCATTTAATAAAATTTATTAATCGCCTAACACTAAAAAGGCCTAGGCGATGTACATGAATACATACATAAAATTGAATCATTACAAACATATAGTTTCACAGAAACTAAATATCAGAATACCAAAAGACAAATAAAAATTCCATAATAATAAGTCATAAAGGTAAAAGTAAACATCATGATAAAACTCAAGATAAATAGATGAATCCAAATTGCTGATACATCTGGTATTATATATCACGCATCTTCACATCGCGTTTTACACATTAAATGCACGGGTAAGCAGAAATTCTTTATAAGATGTTTACTTGTGTGAACTCCTCATAATACCCCGACATTGTTTGCTTAACAACTCTTTTGCAGCTGAAAACCCAGAGGAACTAAGAGAGCAATTCACGGGGACACCACCAACTACTTCCAAAAGTACTTTTTCCTGACGAGACACTTTGAAATAAAAAAAAAAAAGGCACATTCCCAGTTAAGCCAACAAAGGTCTTGATTCACTAAGCTTTTTTTCCGTATAGATACAAAATAGTAAAAAGCCTTAGAAACAAAATATTTAGATCTCTTCAGCTTGGAAAAGATGACTGAGAGACAATCTAATAGAAGTGTGAGGCGGAATGGGTAAAAATGTAAAAAAAAATGTCATGCTGAATCAGTTCAAGGTTCATTAAGCCCAGCATCCTGTCTCTGATAGTGACCAGTCCAGGTCCCACGTACATGGCAGAATCCAAAATAGATTTATTTCTTGTTGTTCACTCCCAGGGATTAACAGTTTTCTGTAATCTATCTGGCTAATAATGTTTTATGGACTTTTCCTCCAGTAACTTGTCCAAACCTCTTTTAAACCCCGCTATGCTAATTGCCTTAACCACATCCTCTGGCAACAGTTTCACAGCTTGATTGTGGCACTGAGTGAAAAAGTACTTTGCTAGTGTTAGTTTCATGAAGTGTCCCTTTGTTTTAGTATTATTTGAAAGGGTAAATAACCATTCTTTGCTTACCCATTCCACCCCATTCATGATTTTATAAACATTTATCATGTCCTTTCTCAGCTGTCTCTTTTCCAAGCTAAAAAGCCTTAACCTGTATAGATGTCGGTCATAGGAAACAGATTTGTCCCCTTCATCTGCACATTTTCTAGATCTACTATGTCTTTTTTTTGAGATGGGGCAACCAGAACGGAACATAGTACTAAACATGGAGTCACATCATTGCTCAATAGAGAGGCAATAATATATTTTCCATTTTTTTCTCCATTCTGTTTAGGATCATTCCTAACAGTAGTAAAACCTACATTGAAAAGAAGTCTGTCCTGGACTCAAACGACCTGGCCACTACTGTTCCTTAGCAAGGTTATTGAAAAAGCAGTCCTGAAACAATTTACCAACTTTCTACAAGCTGCCAACCTCCTGGACCCCATCACAGCACCAAAACTGCACTAGTGAGCTGGTCGATGACCTTCAGATTTTGCATAGATCACGACAAGTCCACACTTTATAGTACTCCTAGACTTTTCGGCAGCATTTGACACCATAGACCATGGGATCCTTATCACCTGTCTGACAGACCTAGGTATCACTGGCCCAGCACTGGAGTGGTTAAATCCTTCCTCCAGGAGAGCACCCAGACTATCTCCCTTGGACAGGTGTTCTCGCATCTCCCACCCCCTACTGTATGGATTCCTGTAGGGCTCCATCCTTTGACATCAACATGGCCCTGCTAGGCAAGCTATTCAAGGATTCCAAAATTCTCTACCAACATTCAGCTATTGTGCCCCCTTTGGCTTAGACCCCAGCCAATCTCAAGACTTTACAATTGCCTGGATAAAGTCTTGAACTGGCTGCACTACAACAAACTAAAACTAAATCCCAAAAAAACATAGGTCCTATAGATTGAGAAAAAAGACTTTAGCCAAATCTTCTCAAAGGTGACCTTAGAAGGAGCAGCTCTCCCCTTTGCCCATCAGGTTTTGGAACCTGGGTTTTATCCTGGACTGCAGAGTTTCCACTGGAGCCCAGATACTTTCCATAACTAAGTCCGCTTTCTTCCAACTGTGTCGGCTCTGCCCCCTTTTTGATGACTCCGCCTTTGCAATGGTGATCCAGGCTTGTGTAATCTCCTACCTTGACTACTGCAGTACGTTATATATTGGACTGTCCATAAAAGTTGACCACTGCCGTAGCTCATACAGAATGAAGCTGCATGAGCCATAGTAAATGTCAGTAAATTTTGACTATATCGCCTCACTCCTTAGAACCGTACATTGGCTACTGACAACGGTGCTGAGCCATATTCAAAACCCTACTTCTGGCCTTCAGGGTCCTCACAGGCTTGGCACCACCCTATTTGAACGACCAACTTGCCCCATACACTTCTGCATGACCTCTCTTAAAAGTGCTAGCCCTCAAAGAAATGTGATTCTCAACCATCAGGAAAGAACCTTCACAGGCTCTGACCCCCACCCTCTGGAACTTATTGCCACTTGAGATCAGGTTTGTCCCAGACCCCCTCCTGGAAATGACTGAAAACCTGGTTATTTGTAGCAGCCTATGGTTGGTAGCCTAACCCCTGATGCCCTACCTTAGCCAAGAGGAACCACAAACTGTTTTCTTATGTATCTGGGCCTTTTTGCACACAACTTATTGTAAAAGTTTAGTCCACTGGAAATCATATCTGTTATCTAAAAAGCACACATCAGAACTAGCAATGGCTGCTGAAGCTCTGTCCTCGCGCTTCTCTTCCTTAGGGCCCACAACCTGTCACTCACTCGTACACCCCCTCAATTAAACCCCATGACCAGTCTGTCTCACATACATTAGTAACCTCCCTGACCAGTCTGTCTTCCTCACACACACCACTCACCTCCCTGACCAGTCTGTGTCTCACATACACTTTGCATAGAGCCCCGACGCTGTATTCTCCTTTAATTTCACAGTGGCAGGTTTCCCAGTGCTGCCACTGCCTTCTGAGCCGCACTGAAGCAGCATATGTTTATTTAAAAAAGAATATGCCGTGGCACTCAGGCCTTTCTTCTGGCTGCCGGGATATCCCCAAGCTTCTGCAGCCCTCTTTCCCCCCCCCCCCCCCCCCCCCATCTGCCTGCTTTTATGGTTGCCAGGAGCTCCAGTGGCCCCATCTGTAACCAGCGTGGCTGAGTGCCACTTTTGCTTTAATTGCTGCTCTGCCGTGCTCACTGTTGTGTTGAGGGGGGAGGAATCCCTGGAACATCGGGCCTCTTCGTGTTTTTGGCTCACTGCCGCTTTGGGAAATCCTGGCGTGGCTGGCCTCTTCTCTTTGTGGCTTACCGTTGCGTTTAATTTCTGCAGTGCCAGCCCATGGTGGCCTTTCTTTGGCGGGGTCAGGCTTCTTTGCTGCCACTGGCCTGGACACTGACACTCATCCCAGCCCCCCTCAAACCACCCCACCTCTGGGCTATGTGATACCCTCCCCCTTCTTCCTGCCCCACCAGCCAATCAGAGGTTTCCTCCCTTCTTCCTGCTCCCACTGGCAGGAAGAAAGGAAGAGGCTTCTGATTGGTCCGCAGAGCAGGAAGAAGAGAGGGGGCTTCCCATTGGCCTGCGGGGGCAGGAAAAAGGTAAAGGGAAGCACAACTGGGGTAGTGGGATACCGGGAGCCGCACACACCAGTGTGCACGACATACCAGTTGAGAATCGCTGCTCTAGTAGATAATACAGCTCTTAGACTGTAAAGGAAATGAGACTCGGATTTCACTGAGATGGGTGCATTTTGGATATATCCTAGCCCAAGTTTCAGAAGCAAACTAGCTCTTAAAGTTGTCCTGTAAAAATAAAATTGTTTTTAACTGCTACTATGATTAGGCACATAATAAAATCGATATAGATAGTTTTATCCCATTTGACATGCACCAGATATTCATTTGTGTAGTTTTTGTTTTATTTATTTATTTATTTACTTGCTTACTTATATTCTGCTTTTTTGGCACTTCAAAGCAGATTACGTTCAGGTGTGTACGTTCTGTAGGTATTTTGGGGTTTGGAAAGGAGATGTGCAAATTGTGCATCTGATGGTTATTGTGCTCATATAGGTTTAAATATAGAGAGATGTATTTAACATGCTCTTGTTTATGACTTATTCATTATTTACATATCCTAGCCTTTTTGATCTCCATTTAGCTTTACACACTACCTGTATGGATAGGGCAAACTAGAAGCTGTGTGTGTAGATCCATTATCTAGAACAGTTGTTCCCAACTCAGTCCTCGAGCCACACCGAGCCAGTCAGATTTTCAAGATATCCACAATGAATATGCATATGAGAGACTTGCACACACAACCCCCTAATGTATGCAAATCTATCTCATGCATATTCATTGTGTATAGTGACTGGATAGGTATGGCCTGAGGACTGGGTTGCAGACTTGATCTAGGATAAACTGAATTTTACCATTTTCTTCTAACAGTATCTTTCTCTGTATTATCCTTTGAGCTGTAAGTGTGCACTTGTATGAGAGTAGTATTTTATTTTACTTTAAAAAAGCTTGTATTCTGCAGCCTCCACTCTTAGTCCAGTACAGCTAACAAAAATTAAAATATCCATAATAGAATGGATACATCATAAAACATAAGTAAGCAGATTAATGCTGAATATCCCCATTAAAAATTCTCACTTAAAAGCATCATTAAAAGAAAGCTTTTAATTTCTTCCTAAAAAACTTCACCCCTGCCTCTTCCGCTTTATTGAGGAAACATTCTGTCCCTAGTAACTTGTTGCTTGTAATCCCGAGTGGGGTGACCACCAGTAATTTCCTTCCAGAAGATCTTGATGAGCATATAGGCTCGTACCACTGCACTCTATGCCTGAGTAAGCAAGCCCCTGCTGAGTACAGTAACTCCTGAGTTGTTACTAGCAATTTAAACTGGGCATGATATTTTACAGGTAGCCAGTGCATCATCTCCTGTAACACTGGAATAATGTGATCATGTATATGGGCAGCTGCTAGAAGCCGAGCAGCAGCATTCTCGACTAATTGCAAAACATGTAACAAATTACTTGGCAGACCAACTCCCAGGCTATTGCAATACTCGAAATGTCATAAACTAGGGCCTGCAGAACAGTTGTGAACATAGTAGTTGGTAGTAAGTAATTTAAAGGTTTCAGCTGTTTTAATTTATAAAATGTAACTTTTGCCTGGTGTCGAATATATGGCTTCACTGTTTGTTTGGAGTCCAAAATACCCCAAGATTCCAAACTTCAAGTAGGATTGGCAATGTAATCCCCTCAAAGAACAAAGAAGTTATTAAACCACTTGGGCTATTTCTTTCCCACCTCTATCAGCCTGATTTTATGAATATTCAGCAAAAGTCAATTCTTCATCAATCATCCCTTTATTAGAGATAAACATCTCTCAAAAAAAGGTACTGAGAAAACAATAGATTGGTCAGAAGCGATGAATAGTTGAATATCATGTGATTAAACAGAAAATATTACCCCCAATTCTCTAAGGACTGAACCTTCTATATATTGGGACTCTTCAGCATGTTGTGCGCACAAAATAGAATCTGGAACTTTATTAAGGGTTTTGAGTGCTGCCTTCATGGTACTTCCAGATCACGAGTCTGAGTTGAAAACTGAGCCTCATGTCTTCTGCATATGACTGCAATGAGTCACCGGCAATCTCATTTTTATTTATTTATTTATTTTTTAAATTAAGAGCTTAAAATGTTGCAGACATTATCGTGCAAGCTCTTTAAAGTTTTTTGTAATTGAATGTATAGGAGTTTGTGTGCCGTTTTGTGTCTGGGATAGGACACTGACATTTTTCTGTTTTCCTCTATCTGAATGACTATAACTTTTATACAAAAAGCTTATAATTTAATGTAACTTTTAAACCTTATTTTTTTTTTACAGAATTGAGAAACGAGAAAAATACAGTCGCCGTCGTGCTTATAATGATGATGCAGATATCGACTACATTAATGAGAGGAATGCCAAGTTCAATAAGAAAGCAGAGAGGTTCTATGGCAAATACACTGCAGAGATCAAGCAGAACCTAGAAAGAGGAACAGCTGTCTAAGCTCTGGAATAAATTTATATATAAAAGTGCCAGTAATAAAGATTGGCAGCAACAGTTACATTTTTAGTAAAATGAAGCATCTGAAATTTATTTTTTTTTTTGTTTTGTTTTTTTCAAAGATCATTCAGAATTAGTCCAGCCTACTTTCCAGGGCCCACACATATCCGTAGATCTGAAACAACCTCTGCCTCCTGCCCGTACACTCAGAATCTTCCTGTTCCCCTGTGACAAGTCCTCCAAATTTTGTGTTGATAGAACACCAAATAGGAAAGTTGGTAGGGGAAGAACATTGCACACTGATCTCAAAACGTTTCTTTCCCTGCAGAAAGGAGGCTGAATAAAGATAGAATTACAACAACAAATTTGCGTTCTCTGCACTCTATTCTTTTTCATAATCGGTGTCATCTACGCGAGTGTTTTTCTAACCCTGTCCTGAAGGCACATCATCACTCTAGTTTTCCAGATATTTGCACTGAATATGCATGAGAGAGATATTCTTACACAGGCTCTCCAATGGATGCAACTCTGTCCTCTGCATATTTGTTTAGGATATCCTGTAAACCAGACCAGGTTGGTGTGCCTCTAGGAGCAGGTTGGAAACCACTGATTTCCATTTTGAGGACTTTTTGTTTATGGTTAGTGCTGTTGTGGTAGTTGCATGTCCTTGTAGCAAAAAGGCTTCTACTTAAATAAAGTTAAAACCTAGTTTCAGTGTGTATGTTTTAAAATTCATGTTACTTGGAAGCTCAACAAAAGCTTTTCAGTGCACTGTTAAAAATGTGTAATAAAATGTTATGCTTTTAGATTCAGACTTGTTTGTATATTTAGAAAATACTGTTAGGTTTGAGAACGTGAACGCAAATTTCTTTCTTTGCTATTTAAATCTAAAACTGTTTATAAATGCTAGTAAAGAGCAAATCATAAGTCAGATACCACATCAAAATATTGCATTAAGAATCCAGTTTTCTTTCTCTTTGTTTTCTGTTCTGTTTGTGGGGGAAAATGTTATCATACAAACTTGAATCTAATAACAGAGAAATTGAAGTGCTCTGAAGCTGACCAATTATATTATTGATTTTAAGTAATCTGAGAGAAAAATATGCGGTGTAGGTTTTAAGTTGTTCGAAAAGAAACACTTCCCTCACTAACCTGGTTCATCAGCAGTGTCTTGATAAAAGCAGAATTTCTCAGCATTCAGACAGGTTAATCCATGAGCAGTGGGTTATGCACCTTTACCAGCAGCTAAGAGATGGAGCAAAGCTACGCAACGGTATATATACCCCTGCTCTGACAGCCTGCCAGTATTCTCTGTCTCCAGCAGATGGTGGACGTGCATCTCCCTACTGGGGATCGCTTGTTTAAAAAAGAGCAGAAAAGAAAGGAGGAGAAAGTGTTGATCACGCAACCTTCTCTTGAGGTGATACCTTGTGGTCCCTCCCTCAGTCGAGGGTCTCAGTCCAGTAGCTGGTTTCCAGTGAGGACTTAGCTGCCAGAAGATATTCAGATGAGAGTCTAGTGGGTGCAGGAAGACAAGCATGGTGATGAAAGCATGCTTTCACCTCGCAGCTGGAGATCAACTGATTACTCTGCCGGGATGGGTTGAGTTCAGGTAGAGTTAAAAAAACAAAACAAAAAAAACCACTTTGGGGATACTTCTGTCTTCCGTTGCTGGTCTCAAAGTCTCAGCGTGCTGATCTAACATCTGTTCTCGTCCCTGTGGGGGACTTGGTGAGTCACAGTAGCTTTGGTGGGTTGAGCAGCCTTTTGGGTTAGGCTCCACTCGCAAGCTTCTCTGGGACACCGCATGGTAGACCACGGCGGCATTTGCACACACTCCTTTGCGCAAGGCGCTGATCAGTTTGCACCTGTGCACCCAGGTTGAGCCATCCATCTGGACCACGTAGTTGGATGTCCAGATTTTGGGCAGATTTGGGGGACAGTGATCGCCTTCTTTCACAGGACAATGAATCACTGCTACATCCCCTTTCACTCTTCCCTACACCTCACGGCATGGAGATTGAGAGGCTCGCATACCAACATTTGAACATCTCTCCTGCTCTCCAGGACATCTTACTGTCTTCAAGGCACTTTCCACAAAGCTCAATTACCAAAGAAAATGGACTCGCTATAACTCCTGGTGTTTAGCCACAGGAAAGACTCATTCACTTGCTCACCAGAACAACTTCTATCATACCTTCATCTGCTATAGAATGACGGACTCGCCACTTCATTTTTACCGGGTACATTTAAGCGCTATTGCAGCTTACCACATCCCTCTTAATGGAGAGCCTATTTTATGTCATTCTTTAGTTTCAAGATTCATGAAAGGAGTACTGCACCTACGTCCACCTTTACAGAAACCACCATGCCGTGGGATATTAACACAGTTTTCGAACAGCTCATGCTTCCGCTGTTCGAACCTTTAGAAACTTGTCACCTTCATTGCCTCTCGTGGAAGGTACTCTCTTTGGTGGCATTAACTTCAGTGAGACGGTTAAGTGAACTACAAGCCCTGGTTCTTTACCCTCCTTATCTTCAATTTCTCCATGACAAATTGACCTTACGGACACATCCGAAATTTCTTCCAAAGGTTTCCATATTAACCAGACTATCACCTTACCTATGTTTCATCCAAAACCTCATCACAATGGCTATGATAGGAAACTGCATACTCTAGACTGTAAACGTGCACTGGCTTACTATAAATAGCGCACAGATTCTCCCACTAGGCCATCCCAACTATTCATTTCATTTCATTCAATCCAAATTCACAAGGACGGCCAGTAACAAAGAGAACTTTATCCACATGGATATCCAAATGCATCTAGTTTTACTATACTCAAATATCACAGACGTTACCTGCAACACCAAAAGCACATCAGATATGCGCAATGGCAACTTAAATAGCCAACTTCCATGAAGTACCAATCATAGATATCTGTAAAACGGCGACATGATCCTCGTTACACACTTTCACATCCCACTACTGTTTGGACAAACAAGCAGCGGATGACGCATTAATGGGATGGACTATCCTTCAGAGGAGCACAAGTTCCACAAAAACGAAGCCTTCATAGGAACTGTCCGCCAATACCTCTAGTATTGAGCAAATCAAGCACTCTGGACATAACACAACTGCTCAATACATCAGCTGGGGACTCCCAGACAGCATGGCTAATTGAGATGCTTATCTACGTGAAAAGAGCAAGTTTGCTTACCGTAAACGGTGTTTTCCATAGATAGCAGATGAATTAGCCATGCTGGCCCGCCCGCCTCCCTGGACAGTTCTAACCTAACTTATTTGCTTTGATACTGACTGAGGAGCCTGAGGCAATCCTGGCAACATGCAGGAGGGAGCTCCTAGATGAAAGATTTTACTAGACTTAGAGAGAGCTCCTCCACCTAGTGGCACGGAACACATACCCAGACAGCATGGCTACGTCATCTGCTATCTACGGAAAACACCATTTATGGTAAGCAACCTTGCTCTTCTAACCCCCCCTAGTTAACTACCTTACCTTTTACCCTGTTAACCCCAACCCTTAAAACCTGCTAACATCTTTAGTTCTTTTTATTTTAGGACTTGCATGCCTTCCATAGCAGAAGTAAAGTTATGCTGTAGGAGACCCCTGGCGTGCGCTTATGTTTGAAAATATGTACAAGCTAAGGAATAACTTTAATTTATCCTTATTATAGAGGGCTATTTCTCTGTTTTTGTGTAGTGCTAGCCTTTCTATTTTTCTAGATATTGCTGCTTTAAATTGCTGTGTCTTTGTCTAAGCAAAAAACAAAAGATATACCAAAAAAAAGGGTTGGGCTAAAACAGCTATTGGCAGGTGACTCAGTCTATTGTAGGGGGTCATCAACTAATCAACTCCTCAGTCTGCTTTGCAATTGAAGGAGACAGCCAGAAGTCCAACTTCTTGGGGAGAGCCAAGGAAAAAGCTTAAATTAGCTAGCCAAATTTGGGGGAGGGTCTGTTCAAAATCAATAGCAGATACAGTGTCCAGTGAACAGCCGTGGCCAAGTGTTAACTGTTTAACAACAGAAACCCAATGCATACAGAAATTCCATAATACATTCAGTAACCAAAGGAAAAAGTTCATTGGGCTGGGTGACTCTGTAATCAGAGGCACTAATCTTGGAACTCTTAGCTAGGGAAACACTACAGTTAAAAGCCTCCCAGGATCATCGGCCAGCAGAAATGCTATTCAAATAGTCAAAATGATCAAAGAAGAAAGCAAAGACTAAAGTTGATATTATCATCCATCTGGGAACCAATGACCTTGCTAGAAACTGCAAGCGATACAGAGAGATTTCCAGTCTCTAGCAGAGCAGATTAGTCATATTGTGTCAACCATCGCCTTTTCAGATCAAAATCATAGAGCATATAGAAAGACATGGTTTAATGGAACACTGTCAACATGGATTTACCCAAGGGAAGTCTTGCCTAACAAATCTGCTTCCTTTTTTTGAAGGGGTTAATAAACATGTGGATAAAGGTGAACCAGTAGATGTATTTATTTATTTATTTATTTATTTAACAATTTTATATACCGAAATTCTTGTAAAAAGTTACAAATCAGTTCGGTTTACATTGAACAGTAACAGTGCTTCCGAAGAGAGCAATTACATTGAACAGTAACAATGCTTCAAAAAAGGGCATTAAAAGAACAGTAACAGTGCTTCAGAAGAGAGCAATTACATTGAACAGTAACAGTCCGGAATAAGTTGAACAGTAATACATTGAACAGTAAATGCTTCCTAAAGAGCAGTTCCATTGATTGGAAACAGAGCTTCAGAAGAGCAGATTAAGTTGAAGCAGTAACAGAGCATCAGAATAGATGTAGTGTATTTGGATTTTCAGAACGCATTTGACAAAGTCCCTCATGAGAGGCTTCTAAGAAAATGAAAAAGTCATGGGATAGGAGGCGATGTCCTTTCGTGGATTACAAACTGGTTAAAAGACAGGAAACAGAGTAGGATTAAATAGTCAATTTTCTCAGTGGAAAAGGGTGAACAGTGGAGTGCCTCAGGGATCTGTACTTGGACCGGTGCTTTTCAATACATATATAAATGATCTGGAAAGGAATACGACGAGTGAGGTTATCAAATTTGCGGATGATACAAAATTATTCAGAATAGTTAAATCACAAGCGGATTGTGATACATTACAGGAGGACCTTGCAAGACTGGAAGATTGGGCATCCAAATGGCAGATGAAATTTAATGTGGACAAGTGCAAGGTGTTGCATATAGGGAAAAATAACCCTTGCTGTAGTTACACGATGTTAGGTTCCATATTAGGAGCTACCACCCAGGAAAAAGATCTAGGCATCATAGTGGATGATACTTTAAAATTGTCGGCTCAGTGTGCTGCAGCAGTCAAAAAAGCAAACAATGTTAGGAATTATTAGGAAGGGAATGGCTAATAAAATGGAAAATGTCACATTGCCTCTATATCGCTCCATGGTGAGACCGCACCTTGAATACTGTGTACAATTCTGATCGCCGCATCTCAAAAAAGATATAGTTGTGATGGAGAAGGTACAGAGAAGGGCAACCAAATAAAGGGGTGGAACAGCTCCCCTATGAGGAAAGGCTGAAGAGGTTAGGGCTGTTCGGCTTGGAGAAGAGACAGCTGAAGGGGGATTTGATAGAGGTCTTTAAGATCATGAGAGGTCTTGAACGAGTAGATGTGAATCGGTTATTTACACTTTCGAATAATAGAAGGACTAGGGGGCATTCCATGAAGTTAGCAAGTAGCACATTTAAGACTAATCAGAGAAAATACTTTTTCATTCAGCGCACAATAAAGCTCTGGAATTTGTTGCCAGAGGATGGCGTTAGTGCAGTTAGTGTAGCTGGGTTCAAAAAAGGTTTTGATAAGTTCTTGGAGGAGAAGTCCATTAACGGCTATTAATCAAGTTTACTTAGGGAATAGCCACTGTTATTAATTGCATCAGTAACATGGGATCTTCTTAGTGTTTGGGTAATTGCCAGGTTCTTGTGGCCTGGTTTGGCCCCTGTTGGAAACAGGATGCTGGGCTTGATGGACCCTTGGTCTGACCCAGCATGGCAATTTCTTATGTTCTTATGTTACCTATTCATGGAAAGGAGAAGGAGAGGCTAAGCTATATTAATAACTTCAATGTATGGCTCAAATCCTGGTGTAAGGAACAAAGATTTGGATTTATTGGGAGCTGGGGCCGTGTATGGAACAGTAAAAAGCTCTTTGTCAAAGATGGCTTACATCTGTCTGTGGCAGGAAAAAGGATCCTAAGAGATAAATTCAAATCTTATGTCATAAGGCATTTAAACTAGATGCCTGGGGTGGCAGAAAGAAATTAGAATGTCACCCCACAAATACAAATGCAATGGAAAAGGGTGAAGTGGATAACAAAACTCAACTAAATAAGTCCAAAAAGGAGTCCAAGAAAAGCAGTAACCTAAACGAGAAAAGCTGGAAAGCTATGAGCACAAATGCTCGTAGTTTGGGCAATAAAATCCCAGATCTGCAAACCCTAATGGTAGAGGCGGACTTGGACGTTGTTGCTGTCACAGAGACGTGGTTCACGGAATTTCATGATTGGGATACGGCAATACTGGACTATAACTTGTTAAGGAAGGACAGAGAGGACAGGAAAGGGGGAGGAGTGGCTCTTTATGTCAGAAACAATATCCAAGCATCTGAGCTGCAAGGAAGATGGATGGGGCAAAGAAGAAGCACTATGGGTCGACCTAAAAAAAGATGATGGGGCATCCATTTTTATTGGATTGGTTTACAGGCCTCCAAATCAAATGGAAGAGCTTGACAGAGATCTGGTTGGAGATATCCAAAAGATGGGAAAGAAAGGAGAAATGGAGATGGTTGGAGATTTTAATCTGCCGGGTATAGACTGGAGAATCCCTTCTGCAGAATCTAACAATAGTAGAGAGATAGTGGATGCCCTGCAAGGGGCTCTGTTCAAACAAATGGTAATGGAACCCACGAGGGAGGGATCTATACTCTATTTAGTGCTCACTAATGGAGATAATGTCTCTAATGTCCAAGTGGGTGCCCACCTCAGCACCAGTGATCATCAAACGGTATGGTTTCATATCACAAATAGGATACGGAGAAGAAGCACGAAGACCCGAGTTTTGCAGTTCAAAATCACAGACTTTGATGAAATGGGGAAGTACCTGGAGGAAGAAGTAGAAGGCTGGGAGAACAAGAGATGTGGAACAACAATGGACCAAACTAAAAGGAGCAACTAATCTATATGTTAGAAAAGTAAAGAAAAGCAAAAGAAAAATGAAACCTATCTGGTTCTCAAAGGAGGTGGCTGACAAAATAAAAGCTAAAAGAACAGCGTTCAAGAAATATAAAGAATCCCAAAGGGAGGAGCACAAGGAAGAATATCTGGTGGAACTGAGGGAAACAAAGAAAGTAATCAAGACGGCAAAAAGTCAAGCGGAAGAACGGATCGCCAAAGAGGTAAAGTGAGGTGACAAAGCATTTTTCAGATATATCAGAGAAAGGAGAAAAGTTCAAAGTGGTATAGTGAAATTGAAAAGGATCAATGTGGGGAGAGTGATGAAGAAATGGCAGAAACATTAAACGAATACTTCAGTTCAGTGTTCACTAAAGAGGACCCTGGAGAAGGACCGTTGCTAGTTAACAAGAAACTGGAGGGGAGTGGAGTAGATGTAACTCCATTTACAGAAGAGAAGGTATGGGAAGAGCTACGAAAAATAAAAGTGGACAAAGCCATGGGGCCTGATGAGGTTCATCCCAAGATACTGAGGGAGCTCAGAGATGTGCTGGCGGGTCCGCTGTGTGACCTGTTCAATAGATCCCTAGAAACGGGAGTGGTGCCGAGTGATTGGAGAAGAGTGGTGGTAGTCCCACTTCACAAGAGTGGGAAGAGAGAGGAGGCTGGAAACTACAGACCGGTTAGCCTCACTTCGGTGGTAGGAAAAGTAATGGAGTCTCTGCTGAAAGAAAGAATAGTGAACTATCTATACACAGAAGAATTGCTGGACCAGAGGCAGCATGGATTCACCATGGGAAGGTCCTGTCAGACAAATCTGATTGACGTTTTTGATTGGGTGACTAGGAAATTGGATATAGGAAGAGTGCTCAATGTCATCTACTTGGATTTCAGCAAAGCTTTTGATACGGTCCCGCACAGGAGGCTTGTGAATAAAATGAGAAGAGCTTAGGAATGAATGCTGAGATGGTGGCCTGGTTTGCAAACTGGTTGACGGACCGAAGACAATGTGTGATGGTAAATGGAACTTACTCTGAAGAGAGAGCGGTGTTAAGCGGAGTGCCGCAAGGATCATTGTTGGGACCGGTCCTGTTCAATATCTTTGTGAGTGACATTACGGATGGGATAGAAGGTAAGGTCTGTCTTTTTGCGGATGATACTAAGATCTGCAACAGAGTGGACACACCGGAAGTAGTGGAGAAAATGAGATGGGATTTAAGGAAGCTGGAAGCGTGGTCGAAGATATGGCAGCTGAGATTCAATGTCAAGAAGTGCAGAGTCATGCATATGGGATGTGGAAATCTGAAAGAACTGTATTTGATGGGGGGTGAAGGGTTGATGTGCATGGAGCAGGAGAGAGACCTTGGGGTGATAGTGTCTAATGATCTGAAGTCGGCGAAGCAATGTGACAAGGTGATAGCTAAAGCCAGAAGAATGCTGGGCTGCATAGAGAGAGGAATATCTAGTAAGAGAAAGGAAGTGATGATCCCCTTATACAGGGCCTTGGTGAGGCTTCACCTGGAGTACTGTGTTCAGGGCTGGAGATCGTATCTCCAAAGGGACAGAGACAGGATGGAGGCGGTCCAGAGAAGGGTGTCCAAAAAGGTAGATGGTCTTCATAAAATGACTTATGAGGAGAGATTGAATAACCTAAATATGTACACCCTGGAGGAGAGAAGGAGCAGGTGTGATATGATACAGACTTTCAGATACTTGAAAGGTTTTAATGATCCACGGTCAACATCAAACCTTTTCCGCTGGAAAAAAATCAGCAGAACCAATGTCAGGAAGTATTTCTTCACGGAGAGGGTGGTGGATGCCTGGAATGCCCTTCCAGAGGAAGTGGTGTCCCTTATTGCGTTTTAAATTTGTTTATTAAAGTATACCTTCCACTTTGTGCATATGTGGTTTCCAAAGCTAATGTGTTCTTCACACATGCTAAAATACTTGTTACCAAAATCAGAATTTCCAGAATGGGATTTAAATAGCAATGAAGCAAATATTGCTGTTTTTTATTTGGAGTTGAAGTAGTGCTGAGGGGCCATCAGTCCATGATACTAAAGCAGCAGAGAGTGTAATATATTTGACAGTTGGACAAGGCAGTAATAATCAAGTTATCAGCTTCTGCTCTAATTTTTATCGTGTTCTTGAGAATCAGTGCTAAGATTTTATAGCTGTTCTTTTTATTTATTTATTTATAAAAATTTGATATTCCATTTTTTGACATGGATGATCTCAAAGCAGATTACAATTAATTTAAAGATTGCCAAGTATATTAATGGAAATACTGGTTAGCAATGTATGCCATTTTAATAGAATAAACTCCAGGGGCAAGGAAGCTATTCTTTTTAGTTACCCTTAGTGTTATGATTCAAAATAAATCAGGAAGTTGCTTTGATGATTTGTGAAATGCATGCAGTCATCATACTAATACAGGGAAAGTGTGAACTGCTGAAGAATGAGTATCAAGGAAGATGACTTTTTGAAAGATGGCATGCAATCATATAAAACAGTGGCATACCTTTCATTAAAAGAGCATAAAAATATAAGAGAAAAAAAGTGAGTTGGGAGGATTTAAAAAGTGGTAGCATTAGAGCCAAGAAATGGGTAATGAGTATGTGAATATTCTAGACAGTGCGACTATTTTAACTGAAACTGACATAACAGAACTGTCAGCACAGTAGAAATTGTAGTCAGTGAGCACTTTTGAGCTATGACTCATTTCCATAACAAATGAATATTTGTGTCTAGCAATCATCTTTCCAGGTTAATGTCTTTTATAAATATTCACCTTGCCAAATTGCAGAAGATTAGTATTCATTATTACTTTTGCTTAAGGCACACACACACACCCACCCCTCCCGCCACATGCACACCTTTTTTTTTAATAATATTTGTTGGGGGAGGAATCATAGAGGATGGAGTGTTTAGGTGCTGAGTTGTTGGTCTTGCATTTCTCAGATTTTTGTTTCCTAGCCTGGCTCTCAGCTTTGCACCGGTGATAGGAGATGGGGTGCAGCTATGAGAAGACTGATCTTACCTCCTTGCGAGCAGGTAATGTGAATTTCAGGCTTGTCTACTTTAGAGCAGCAGTACCCCAGGGACACTTTCAGATCACATAGTTGATGGATTTAGAATTTTGGTCTTTAATGTTTTATTTAAGACATTTGCTTCTCTCTGCCTCTTGTAAACTTATTTACCAGGCTGGTCCCAACGATTTTGGAGTCATGGGAAAAAATTATGAAGACTATAAACTGATTTTTCTAGCATGTAGCCAGATGGACTCCGGACCAATGGGTTATGTGCTCCCCTGCTAGCAGATGGAGAAAGAATCAGGTTTCAAAGCTGATGTCACCCTAGATGTACCTCTGCAATGATCTCAGCCATTCAGTATCTCTCCATCTCCTAGCAGATGTGGATGTGCTATCTAGATATACCTCTGCAATGATCTCAGCCATTCAGTATCTCTCCATCTCCTAGCAGATGTGGACGCGCTATCCCCACACCAGCAGCGGAGTTTAGCGGGATTGGAGCAATAGTTTGAAGAAGAAATTTAAACTTAACTCATACTGGAGAAGGTTTTCATGGGCAATGATTCAGATGGACTGAATAAAATCACGGTGAACCTAGAAGATGTGGTAGACCTGATTGACAAACTGAAGAGTAGTAAATCACCTGGACCAGATGGTATACACCCCAGAGTTCTGAAGGAACTAAAAAATTAAATTTCAGACCTATTAGTAAAAATTTGTAAACTATCATTAAAATCATCCATTGTACCTGAAGACTGGAGGATAGCTAATGTAACCCCAATATTTAAAAAGGGCTCCAGGAGCGATCTGGGAAACTACAGCCCAGTTAGCCTGACTTCAGTGCCAGTAAAAATAGTGGAAAGTGTTCTAAACATCAAAATCACAGAACATATAGAAAGACATGGTTTAATGGAACAAAGTCAGCATGGCTTTACCCAAGGCAAATCTTGCCTCACAAATCTGCTTCACTTTTTTGAAGGAGTTAATAAACATGTGGATAAAGATGAACCTGTAGATGTAGTATACTTGGATTTTCAGAAGGCGTTTGACAAAGTTCCTCATGAGAGGCTTCTAGGAAAAGTAAAATGTCATGGGATAGGTGGTGATGTCCTTTCGTGGATTGCAAACTGGCTAAAAGGAAACAGAGAGTAGGATTAAATGGACAATTTTCTCAGTGGAAGGGAGTGGACTGTGGAGTGCCTCAGGGATCTGTATTGGGACCCTTACTTTTCAATATATTTATAAATGATCTGGAAAGAAATACGAGTGAGATAATCAAATTTGCAGATGATACAAAATTGTTCAGAGTAGTTAAATCACAAGCAGATTGTGATAAATTGCAGGAAGACCTTGTGAGACTGGAAAATTGGGCATCAAAATGGCAGATGAAATTTAATGTGGATAAGTACAAGGTGATGCATATAGGGAAAAATAACCCATGCTATAGTTACACAATGTTAGGTTCCATATTAGGTGCTACAACCCAAGAAAGAGATCTAGGCATCATAGTGGATAACACATTGAAATCGTCGGTTCAGTGTGCTGTGGCAGTCAAAAAAGCAAACGGAATGTTGGGAATTATTAGAAAGGGAATGGTGAATAAAACGGAAAATGTCATAATGCCTCTGTATTGCTCCATGGTGAGACCGCACCTTGAATACTGTGTACAATTCTGGTCGCCACATCTCAAAAAAGATATAATTGCGATGGAGAAGGTACAGAGAAGGGCTACCAAAATGATAAGTGGAATGGAACAGCTCCCCTATGAGGAAAGACTAAAGAGGTTAGGACTTTTCAGCTTGGAGAAGAGACGGCTGAGGGGGGATATGATAGAGGTGTTTAAAATCATGAGAGGTCTAGAACGGGTAGATGTGAATCAGTTATTTACTCTTTCGGATAATAGAAAGACTAGGGGGCACTCCATGAAGTTAGCATGTGGCACATTTAAAACTAATCGGAGAAAGTTCTTTTTTACTCAACGCACAATTAAACTCTGGAATTTGTTGCCAGAGGATGTGGTTAGTGCAGTTAGTATAGCTGTGTTTAAAAAAACAGTGGTCAAACCTCTTTTGAAAAAGAACAATTTACACCTGGCAAATCACAACAATTTCAGGCCCATTTCTTCTCTCCCTTTCTTGGCTAAACTCATTGAAAGTAGTCTTCTTAACCAATTGATGGACTTCATTGGGTCCCATCAAATTCTGGACTCCCACCAGTTTCAATTCAGAAAATCTTTAAGTGCAGAACTGCTAATTTTGTTTCTTATTGACTCATTTAGAAGAGGTCTTGACTCAGGTCATAGTTACATCTTGGTGTTGTTATATATCACCGTGGCATTTGACACCATTGATCACGCCATCTTATTACATCGCCTTCATGACATTGGCATTTCTGGACACGTCTTATGGTGGTTCACTTCATTTATATCACACCAATTTCAGCTCGTAGAATTTAACAACAAGTTCTCTCATTGGGCTGAAGTCACCACAGGACTGCCCCAAGGTTCAGCATTATCAACCATGCTATTTAACATGTATCTTTCATCTTTATGCAAAGCTTTAGCTGGGCTGCGCGATGGATACAAATTGTATGTGAATGATATCCAGTTTTTCGTTCACATGCGCTCTTCATGGACTGAAACAGTTGATCAAGTAAAGCTGTGTGTATCCACCATCAAGTGATGGCTATTTTTCAATAAGCTGTCATTAAACCTTTTGAAAACTCAAGTTTTGTTAATTCATCGCTCTGTATCAAAACCTCATCATAATTCTATTATGATTGATAATATCTCATTCTCATTGAATTCTTGTATATGCAACCTGGGCATTTTATTTGACCCTACCTTATCTTTTCAACTATTTGTTAAAAACAGAATTAGGGCAGGCTTTTTCAAATTTTGTGTGCCTTGTGGCCTTAAACACCTGCTAGAGAAAGAAGACTTTCAGACGGTAGTACAGGCCTCTATCCTACCATTAGTAGACTACTGCAATTCCACACTCCTTGGTCTTCCTGCACTTCAATTATTGCTAAATGCTGCTGCACGACTTATTACTAGTACCAACAAGTATGAGCATATCACCCCAGGCTCTCTAAATTACATTAGCTTCCAATTGCAGAACACATTAAATATAAGATCACAATTATCACATTTAGCCTTATTTCTTCTGATGCTTCACCTTGGAGCAACGCTCTTTTATGACTTTATTGTCCATCTCGCCAGCTTCACTCTGCACAACGAGGCCTGTTAGATGTGCCTTTACCTTTGATTGCCAGACTGTTACCAGACATTGTGCTTTCTCTGTGGCGGCCCCAGTCATTTGGAACTCTCTCCCCGAAGCTCTATGTGGAGCAGACTGTGACAAGACTTTTAAGACCCTGCTAAAAACATGGCTATTTAGACAAGCATTTTATTAAGTCCACAGAAGGTTCCTGTACTTTCTGCATTTTATTGTTGTTGTCAATTTTGATCTCTGTGTGTATTTTTTGCTATGATTGTTTTTTATGTACATCGCCCAGGATATGGGCGATTAACAAATTCAAAGAAAAGATTAAAAAGATAAACTGTTACACTATACTTATCAGCCTGGACAAAGAATGAAAAGGCTTATGGTGCTGGTTCCAAATTGTGGATACTTATCCTCTATGTAAATGAACCCTAGCCTCTACCTACGTTGACCATTGGGTTCTATTTTATAACTAACCTTTACAAGGGAATGGGAAGTTGTGCTTTTAAAGGCTGGTGAAATCATTCCTGCTTCTACATGTGTACTGTATATAAAATGATGCAGATATGTGTGTTATGTTATACTATACTTTTAGAATTGCACATACAACCCTCATTAGAATATAAATGTGATTAAATAATTTTAGCCACTCATAATAGGTACTACTGGCAATCCAAATGCCTTCCATGTCTTCTCATTATTCATAGGCTATCACATAATATATATTTTTGGGGGGTTTTCCTATTGCAATAAAAATTTCAACTTATCTTGAGATGACCAATAAGAGTCCATCTTGTTAATCAAGAATGCCCCAACACTAGCTGTGTTTCGTGATCTGCGCCAGAGGGCTGGAGATGGAACAGGATAAATGTCATCTGATTAATTCTTCAAGCACTCAACCATTTATTGTGCAACATTGAATCTGTAAAACAAATGTTTAGTGAGTTTGCATTAGAAAATAGGTGGTGCAGAGAGAAGATAAAACAATACTACAATATTCACACCAGTTGAGTGTCTCAAAACTCTTTGGCACCTAAAGTGAAAATCAGAAGTGAGAGGATTAGTGTTGTTATGATTCCTGCCCGCGGAGCTACTCTCCGCGAGCAGGCCTCTCCACCCACCTGTTTCCCTCACGGTAGGATGCCGCCGGCTCCGCTCCCTGCAGCCCAGAGGCTGCGACCATCTTCTGCCCTGCATGGCGGGGCTGACACCGTTGGGAGCTGTTCATTGCAGCTGGTACCGCCATCGAGTTCCCTTCCGAGCAGCCGGGGTGAGCCGCTGCCGCTTTGCTGATGTCCGCAGCCTGAAGGCCGCTTCTGGGGCCTGCCTGCAGCCAGCCTGCCTTCCCTGTGTCGGTCTCAGCATGCAGGAGATGCCGCTGACCATGGTCCTGCTTCTCTTCTTGCTTCAGCCTCCTTAGGCGCCGGAGCGCGCCTCTTCTTTCTCTTCAAAGGGCCAGCCACAGGAAGTGTTGCTGGCTCCTTCTGATGATGACTTCCTGCTTCAGCCCTATAAAAGGGATTCCTCTTCAGTCTCTCATGGCCTTCGGTTTGAGTCACACAGTCATATGTGCTCCTACATCGATCCAAGTCATCCGTGGTCTTCTTTTGCTTTGACGGCTTTGTCTTCATGTTTCAGATGTCCTTCATCCAGGTCTTCAGTTGTCTCCATGTTCCAGATGTCCGTCGTCCAGATGACTTCAGGTTTCTGACATCCTCTGTCCCTGTTGTCCAGATGTCTTCATGTCCCCGGTGCCTGATGTCCTGCTCTTCTATTATCCCGATGTGTCTGATGTCTTTGCCTTCGTCCCCGCCTCCATGCCTTGGTTCCTCGATGTCCACTTTCCTGGCATACCACTGTCGTGGTCCGTGAGCAGTCCCACGGGTGGACTATGTAGGGCACCTCACGGTACAAGGCCATCCTCATCTCCGCATCTCCTCTGGAAGACCTCCTGCTTCAGTCTATTGTTTTTAATCCGTGAGAATCGAATCCTGCTTCAGAGTTGTCCTGGTCTTCAGATCCTATTGCACCCTGTGTGAAGTCCATGTCAAATCTCTGTTTGAACTTGCCCTGAGTCCCGCGTGGTCCGCGACCAGTCCCGCGGGGGGCTGTGTAGGGTGTGCCCCAGTGCAGGTCTCTGCAGTTGCTTAGTCATGTTCTGGAATCAGCTTCCACTATTCCTCCTGGAGAACTGCCTCAAGCCCAGCGTGGTCTGCGACCAGTCCCGCGGGTGGACTGTGTAGGGCGTGCTGCATCGCAGACTCGCCCCAGCTATTGATCCTGCTTCAGCCCTCATCTACAGTGTCTAGCGTCAGTCATCATTTACGATGTCTTGCTTTAGTCCTCGTCCATGATATCTTCGCTCCAGTCCTCGTCTGTGGTGTCTTGCTTCAGTCCTCATTTATGATGTCTTACTCCAGCCTTCATCTACAGTGTCCTTGTTTCAGTCCTTGTCTACAGCGTCCTCATCTTCAACGTTCTTGCTTCAGACTTCGTCCAAAGTCTTTTGTGTTCTAAGGACTCCGTCTGCCCTTGTCCTCTGTCTGGCCTGCCGCCCATTGCCGTACCCAGCAGCAGGTCCGAAAGGGCTTGGAACGGTCGGAGGACTGTTCATTAATCAACATTGCATTGTTGATTATCCTGGGGCGTGCAGGTCCGGTTGAGGGTCAGACCTTGTACACTGGTCCTTGCTTCAGTCTTGTCTTGCTTTCGTTACCCATGCTCGCATCAGCTCACCTCCCATGGTGTGGCTTAGGGCTCCTCCCTGGGTCATGCCGCGGCCCAAGGGTTCACATCACCAGCTTCAGAGATGACCGCGCCTCCGTGCCTCAGAGTGTACAGCTGTCGGAGGTCGTACTCGTAATAGGACCGAAGGCCACTGAGCCCTTGGGTTGTAACAGGATCCAAAGACCCCAAGCCCTCGGTCCCTACGTCTGCCGGAGGTCGTGCCCATAACATGATCCAAAGGCCTCCAAGCCTTCGGCTCGTAACAAGTGTGACACTTCTTTTGCCTCAGTGTTGAAGATCCTTGTATATGATTTTTTAAAAATAATTGAATACTACTCTAAATCCAAGCTTAATCCTGATAACAAACTGTATTTAGAATGAAAATCCAAAATTGTTCACAAATGTGTAAATATAACTCCAGGTTGCCTCCTCGTGGATGAGAGGAAAGGTGTTCAATGATCCCCCACCTAAGATCTGCAAATGCATAGTTGAATTCCAGACAATGTGATACAACCAGTGCCTAGATTCTTTTGTTTTTTTTTATGCAGCTTTTATGCTCAGTCAGGCAAGTCTTGATTTTTCTTTTAGTTTTTAGCGATTATAGAGCTTGCTGCAGGGACACAGCAAAAACTTTACTACAAATGTAGATGAACAGTCCATTCTGACAAAAAGGTATATTGGCTTAACTGTACCTGGAGGAAGTCATCTAGGACCCTCTATGGTCTGGGCACAAAAAAACTGTGATGTCCATAAGAGAAAAGTTCCATATCTAGTGCATTATCTCAGATAGCTGTTAACATAGGATCATCCGAACTGACCACCCAGTCTCTGATGTTTTTACCTCGGGAAAAGCTATGGTGGGTTGTACATGAAATGTTGAATATTATGCTTTTATATCATCTTCCTTGGGCTTTCTTTTTCTGATTCTCTGTTTTTTTGGGATAGAGGCTGTTCAAAGAAGTTGTGCCAGTGCAGCAGGCTATCAACCAACCTGCCTTGCAACTATTCCATGGCAGGAGAGATTTCAAAAACCTACTTCTGGGCATTTGGCCTAAGCTTGTGAACAGAGCCCCGGGGAGGATAATGGGAATGAATATCAGGAGAATCCAACCATGGGAAGTCTTATCTTTGATATTATCCTCACAATGGTATTTATTTGTTTGTATTTCTAACCTGCTTTTTTGAATATAAACTTCAGTCAAAACAGTTTACAGTACATTAGAATAGCAGCAAATGGGCAAAGGTCATTAGCAGCTTTACAAAAAATATATCATGCACAACAACTTAAGAAGCAGCAGTTAAAATAGGAGCAATAAACATTTCAATTCATCAATAAAAAGAAATGCAATAAAATTCCGCTTAACTTCTACAAACAACATAGGGCGTCATTTACCAAATCGCATTAGGGCATTATCACGGGCATTAGCACCCTAACGCCTGCAATAACGCTGTAACACATGCGATAAATAAAATATCGTATTGCAAAATGCTTATGCAAATTTTTTTTAAGTGGGACGAGTTTGAGTAGAAGAAATGGAAATGGGGGCTGGTTAATGTTGCATGTCGTAATAGAACACACATTAATGCGGGATTTAACGCTGGAAATAACTACACCTTTTTCCTGAGCTTTATGTCTGCGATAGCTGTGTATTACAGCCAAAACAGGATTTTTCGTAAATCCTGTTTCGGGGGAGGGCAAAAGAGAACCTCTGTGGAGGTCCACTGATTTTTTTTTAACTTTTTATACCACTGTAAGAGGGGCCACTAGTAACTCGGGTGGGTTCTGGAGGCAATTTTACATGCACAGTCATATGTATGAACAGCACAGTTACCATTAGTGAATTTTTAATGAGAGTTTGAGTTTTGTACCATGTTCTCTCTACCTTGCTTGATGCTCTCTCTACCTAGCTGCAATCAATGTAGAAATGATGCCTGTAGGGTCCTGAAATATCTCAGTCTCTTTGTGTTTCAGGTTTGGCATTAAAGGGCTATCAGAAGAACCAGGCTTGTATTCACATTCTAAAATGAGAGTAATTATGAATTTCTCAGAGCTGTTTTGGAAGGGAGTTCAGAGAGCAGGTGCTCTCCCAAGGAGGAGTGTCTATTCCTTCAAATTTTTTCAAGGCTGAAATTGACATCACAGATCTGAATGAGGATCTTAGAGGTCTAGAATGAATGAAAACCGAATGCCTTCCCCTCAGGTATACAGGTCCAACTCCACATCGAGCCTTCAAAATCAATGACAGCATTTTGAATTTCATTCTGTAGACTAACCAGTGTGGATTTTGTAGGACCGATGTGATGTGGTTGTGCTTTTTGTCAGAAAAATGAATTCTTTATCTTAAGGAAGAGATGTTGTTTTTACTGCTCCTACTGTGCTGTCTGCTCTATTGTGAGCCTGTGGCTTCACTTCTGCGGTTCCTCTGTTTGGTTTTTCCTTGTGTACATTGGAATCAGTTTTGGAAAGTTGGAACCATCACTGCATATGCCAGACTGAATTAATTTCAGGGTTTAGGTTCAAAGAGACGTGAGAGCTATAGACTGTTTGTCTGTGTTCCCCAAAGGTTTTTATTCCAAAGGAGTTAATAGAACCTCAGAGGGAAGTTTTGGTCTTTTATCTGTCCAGGAAGACAATTTACCTTGGGTATGGTCCACTACATCATCTGCTCAACACATTTCAAGGATCCCAGTAAGCAATGAAAGGCTTGGATACTGGTTATATTTTATGAACCCAAAGTTGGGGGTTGCACATAGAGAGCAGTAGTACAATGGGCCTTATTCAACAAGAACTTTTCTCTCTATTGTGCCGATGGAAATATTATTTGTTGAATATGACCCAATGTATCCAAGAAAGAGAAAGCTAAGCAACATGACAAGACACCTCACAGGGAACACATGCCTTTCTACTGCATGCACCAGAGAACAGCATTAAAGCAAAAAAAGGAAATAAAGCCATAGGACACTTACCCATGTACCTGCATGCACCCATACTCACCAGTAAGGGACAGGTTGAGGGCGCATGCACTGTGATAAAGTTAGACAAAATGACTCACAAAAACAAGCTTGGAGATCACATCGTAGGTCACCAGCATGCCACAAAGACACCACATGAGAAAACAGAAGGCACACCGACAAGGTGCCATGCTAAACAATTACAGCTATGAACAGGGAAATATGGATTTCTTCAACTAATCACAGATGCTCCTCTGGCCCTCTTCTCTTGCAGGTCCTCTATCAGTCAATGGGGACACTCTTCTTCCATTTCTGCCTCATGGTATCTATGAGGCAGGATGCTCTTCTTCAACCTTTCTGCCCCCCCCCCCCCCCCCAATCTTATTCATATCAAGAACAGCATTGCCTCAGGGCCCAGGCTAGTCTGAAAAATATCAGGAAGGAAGATACTCATTAGCATATTGTCAACAAGTGAAAAGCAAAATAGTAGTCTAGAATAAATACTCATTCTCACTTTGACAGCACAGATTGGACCCATGTGTGTCAAGCTTAACCTATGCACACATACAGACAGGTAAAAAGGCATGCCATGCTTACCAGAGTGGGAGAAGGACACACCAAGAATTGTCCTTATCCTAATATTAATCCCAGAGAACCAGCTGCAGAATGTAGGCAGAAGGTTGCTGGGAGGAGGAAGGACTATTATGGTTCTCAGTCAAGTAAGAAGCATTAGCATTTGGGATTTTTTGTTTGGGAGTTTTTTTCCTTTTTCGCCTTTGATCCCTCAGGGGTTCCTGTCACTGCAATCCTCCAGGCACATTGCCTAGACATTACTGATGACTCTTGACAGTCCCAGAATTTGAGGAGTGCTCCTATGAGAGGCACTTGCAGTTTCACTGGTTGACCAGTAGGGGGCTGAAGCCCTCACTCCCTCTCTCTCTCTTCCTCCCACCCACTTCCTGGAACTCCAGCATAGAAAAATTCTGCAGCCTGAGCCACAGGGTATCCAATAACATGTTTATACTGCATCCAGTGCCACCATTAGGGTTGTGAATTATCAACACTTAAAGGGGCTATGTCTGTTTCTGCTGCCTAAGTTCTACTATTAGGCATCCTGTACTCCATGGTGATCATAAACAGCACTTTTAAAAAAGGTACATATGCAGACAACCTAAGGCGTAGCTAACTCTACATTATATAACCTCAGTGTAACTGGGCTGTTTCTTCACTGAATTGAAGAAAAAAGTCCAACAAAAAGGTATCAGTGGCAACATAGTTGCTGACCCTTATTTCTACCTCTGTAATGATTTACTGAGCTCATTCATTTTTGCTAGAAAGGCTGGGGTTGTCCTCATGGTCCTTTGATAGATTAATCCCCTGAATCTCCTAATTTACATTGCTTTATCGGATGATTGTTTTTCTTTGTGCTTGTTGTCTTGCCCTTGACTCGCTATGGTTGTTTTATTCCTTTGCAATTTTATGTATGCATCAAGATTGCATATATATTGGGAAATCTTTCAAACAGGGATATTTTAAAAAAAATAGCAAAAAAGAATCTATTGTGTAATTTTTCCAGTTCAATATTTTTTTTAATCTTATCTGCTCTGCTAATTTATATAGAAATTATCAAAATAAATTCAGTAAAAAGTATCTGGAATAAAAACAACCCTATGTGCTGGTGACAGCAGATATTTCAACTGCATTTCTGGCTTTATTACAAATTCAAATTAATTGAGTTGCCTCAGGAACCCCTGCTAGAAAGAATGAACAATTTTTGAAACCAGCTCTTGGTATTATTAGGCATTATACCTCGTCTATTATTCAGTTTTATGCCTCCTAGCTACACTCACTGTTAGCATCAGGTAAGGGAGAGGCTCCTGTCATGTATCCTGTCAGTAGGCTAATAACTTATACTTCCTTCCCTTTTTTTTTCCTTTGTATCCTGTGTGTCACATCCTTTGTGACCAGTAAGTCTTTCAAGTGAGGGCAATCCTATATTTCCGATCGCTCAGATGCACAAATTGATGAGCAAGGATATCGCATATACAGCTACACAATTACTTGTCTGAGCCCCCGCCCAATGTGAAAAAGATTCCCACTGCTGCCATTACACAGTTTTTCTATAACATGATCTCTTGGGATTCTCCTGCTCGCCTCGATGTATCAAACATTGGCATTTTGAGACCTCTGGACAACATACCTTGATAAGACAGCCATTATGTAGCTCTGTTATTTAAGCAGGAAATCCTACCTTTAACAGTTCAAGTAAAAATACTTTCCTAAAACTGTTTTCATTGCCATCTAAAACATTCTTTGTGTAGCAAACTATTTTTTAACACTATTATATCACACGGCAGAAGAACATGGGCAAATATAATAGCTCTACCTTTCTCAGCCTTTTGTATGCCAGGAACCCGCAGCCTACTTGTCTTAAATTATGTGACCCGGTTGCAGCGTTGAGGAGTGGGGTGGGGGGAGGGTCCACCAGAAGATTACAGAGCAGAAAAGAAGGAGGATATACTCCCTTCCCTGCCCAGTCTTTAATCTCATGGATCAGCTCAGCAGCTGGTCGGAGTCCTTTTAAGGTAACCAACCAGTTTAAAAGTAACCCATGAAACATGAGAGGGTCCGGTGCCAGTTTGGGAGATAGAAGTGGTGACTCAAGTAGGGTTCGATGGAAGCTGGGTCAAGCAGATGGCGTAGTGGACCTAGGTCCAGAGAGAAAGGTGGGAATTGATTTTTTTTTTCCTGGGCCGGACAGGGGATCCTACAATGTGTCTCCCTTCTATGAACCCTTTCTGACTGCTTTGTCAACTCTACCCCAATACCTCCTACACCTTAAAAAGTAGTGACTTGAGCCAAAGTATATTCAAACAAACAACTTTTAATTGTTTCTGGATTACCAGCAGTCAGATGTTTATACAATGACGCAAACACAATGAATAAAGCTGGGTTCACAGGCTTCCACAGGCTGTGGCAGCATTAACTTTCAGATACAACAAGATTTTACACTTTGCTCTCATCAGCTTTAACTTCCCTAATCATACTGAATACATTGTTCCAAGTGCTGCTCATGCAGTTACTCAGTTCCACCTTTCACAGAATGCTAAATTATAGGGATGTGCAGACCAAAGGTTTATGTTCATAAGTCCATAAGTCGAAAGGGGGGGTCAATTTTGGTCAATATGGACATATGGAGAATTCCATAAGTTGAGTCTATGTCCATACGTGCAAATAAAAATTTAAACCCCTCACCCTCCTTAATCCCCCCCACCCCCCAAGACTTACCAAAACTCCCTGGTGGTCCAGCGGGGAGTCAGGACGCCATTTCTGAACTCCTTTGCGAGGAGCACGTGACGTCGGCGTCACGTGATTCCCCGCGCGTTCGCTCCGGGACCCTCGTTGCACCCAAAAGGAACTTTTGGCCAGCTTGGGGGGGTCAGGTTTCCTGTAATCTCTCCCTCCTTCCCCAAACCAGTTTGCCTCTTTCCCTCTTGTACCTCTACAATGTTTTCCCTCCATCTGTCATCCTCGACCTTTACTTCATTTTACCCCTCCCTCCATTAACCTTCTCACCTGGCTACCTGCAACTCCCCTTGTCCTCTTGGTCACTTGCGGCCCTTCTCACATACTTATCCCACACTTCCCTTCCCACTTCATCTCCTGTTGCCTTCCATTTTTTTCTCCTCTGCAATTTCCATCCTTATCTTCATTGTTTACTACCCTGCACTCTCTCCCATTTCCCTCATTCCTTCCCTTCACTGTCTTACTTCAGATCCCTGCCTCACTTCCTTCATACCCCAGCATAGATTCTCAACTCCTCCCCCTCCCCCCCTTCCAGTCTCTCAGTACAACCTTGTCTAGTAGGGCTGTGGTCTGGCAGAGCCAATCCAGCAGCTCCTTTACCCCCCACTCACCCAATCCACCTTTCTAGCT
This sequence comes from Rhinatrema bivittatum, assembly GCF_901001135.1. NCBI lineage: Eukaryota > Metazoa > Chordata > Amphibia > Gymnophiona > Rhinatrematidae > Rhinatrema > Rhinatrema bivittatum. Next base: position 197,492,579 of record NC_042616.1, on the reverse strand, counting down.
ACATGGTCCATCCTGACCCAGCCCACTCTGCTCTGTTCCGCAGCCCAGCCTGATCCACTTCCCTCTCCATCCAACCCTGCCAGATCTGATCTGCTCCACTTCCCACTCCAATCCTTACCATTCCCAACCAATCTTGGCCTGATCTGTTCTGATCTGGTCCCCTCCTGGTTCCATTCCCTAGTATGCACCTCTCACCCATATCTGACCATCTCCATGGCTTGCCCAGTTGCTCTGCAACAGTCAGACCTGCATCGAGCAGACAGGTCGGCACAAGGTGAGGCATGTACGCATGCTCCTGGCTTTGCACCTCCTCATGCTGTGAAGTAGGACCTGTGAAAATGGGCACACACTCAGGCCACAGTGTGTGCCAGCCTTCCTGCCTGATGAATCTCTGAATGCTCTGGAACAAACAGGTGGGCTGGGGAGGGAAGCAGGGTGCTGGGAGATTTGCCTGGGGAGCTGGCAGGTGCTACTTTTGAATTGCAGTTACATACAATTCAAAATGGTATTTGCACCATTTTGAATCATATGCAATGCTATAAAATGTGCAGCTAGTTTTATAGACAGTGTAATAGATAAAAGAAAATGGCAAATAAAAAGGAACACTTTAAAGGAGAGAAACAAATTTGTGTATTGTGTAGCATACAGATGGTTTTTGACACAAATGACTATTAACATTGCAGAAGGACATGCTAAGACTGTGCATCATTCAATACTTACAATTGTCAATATAAATATTGTGACCTTCTTCAACAGTAAGGGGATTGTATTCATTTTGGCATCTCTTCAGCGTGCAGTCAGTCATAGAGTCTGATTGTCTTTAGGCAGTGTGCAGCAGTGCACAAAACCAATCAGTTCTCCTTTCTGGTTAGGTTATTCTGGCAGAGGCTTAAAAAAAAAAAACATGTTCTTTCATGAGCTGCATAAGAATCTTTGGGAAGCATATGAGAAATGAGCCTTTGTCTCTGTTTATTTCGTTATTCTAATGCAGATTACACAATGGTTTCCATTCCCTTCCCGCATAGCGCACGGGAAACTTTCATTTCTTTTTTTTTTCAAAATTCTGTGCTTTCATGTTTTCAGCAGAGTGCAGTACTGCAGGATGCTAGTACAATTTACAACTAGAGTATTCATCTTTTTCAAAAGCGGTTTTGAGTAATAGTTTAGGAGGTGTGTGGTGGGAATGCGGTAAAGACCAGTTGAAATGCATGGGACTGGATTGTTGGGTTTTTTTTTTTTCAGGACAGTGTGAAAATTTTTTTTTCTTAACAAAAATGAAGAGAAGTCCTTCCAAATAATTGGTCATCCTGTTTGCAGCACACTAAGCACATTATATGAGCAGTATCCTTTTAATAATTGCTACCTCGGCCTCATAAACTAGTGTAGGACAGTGGCTAGAGTCCAGAACTGCGAACCAGAAAGCCCTTATTTGCTTCCCTGACCTACATTTCACTGTGGGATGTTTAGCGGGATATGTAAACTTCCTGTGCTTAGGCACAGATTGTATGCAGATAGGGGCAGAGATATTTTAATCTTGTGAATTATCATATATAGTTCTGAGCACATTGATTGTGCAATATAAATATTGATTTTTTTTAAATAAGTAGTGAGTTTTTAATATTATCTTGTATTGCAGTTTCATTTTAATACTTCAGAAGCTGCATTAGATAATTTAAAAATTGCTATTGGGCATATTTTGACTTATCACTACATAGGACAACAGCAAATTCATCAAACAGAATCAATGATCAATTATTAAAAGATCCAATATCAGAATCAACAGAGAAACTGTTATCTGCATAATACAGTCTGATGTGTGTGTGTGTGTGGGAGGGGGGGGGGGTTGTTATTGGCTAACCTGCTCATTCATTATAAAGCCTCATTTTCAAATATTCTGAATTGTTGATTCACAAATATGATGACATTGAAACCTGGCAGTCTAAGTGAAAGTTAGAGGGTTTAGGCTTTTGGACAAAAAGAATTAAAGGGGCCATTTTCAGACTCTATGCACTGGGTTAAAAGCCATGGGTACTTTTTTCACCATGGCTTTTGCACCAAGTTTCAAAGAGAAAGTATGCGCATGCATTCATCTAGAAACTCGCCATGGCACATTCGCACCTGCTTTTTGTGCAAGGAGAATCTCCACAGACAATGAACTGCACAGAGTTGTAAATACAATCCATGTGCATGATTTCACAATCTCGCACAAAACACAATCCCTGGGAAACGCTTCCCTGAAAAGCAACAAAACGTTGTGGGGCAACGCACGTAATCTTAGTCCTATTGACAGAGGATGATTTTCAGACAGCCAACGTACATATGTGAATTGCTATTTACTCATATAAATGGCTTTGACAATTGCTTTTCCCAAGTTCAGAAATTTCTGCTCACAAGTGAAAAGTTATCTCTGACAAAAGTAACTCGTATGCAGATTCCTCTTTAAACTGTTCCCATGAAATATAATATTAGTCAGTTTGAGGTTACAGTTTGTGCTTATGTCTATGTATATGTCTGTTTAGTACATTCTGTTTTTTTTATGTTATATGCATATTTTATTTTTCATTGTTTTATATAAATTATGGTTTATACTTTTAATTTTTTTAAACTACTTTTATAGTTTTTATGTATTTATTAATTTTTACTGATTATGCAGAATATAAGTATAAAGATTGTTAAAATAAATTAATATCCTTTCCACTTCCCTCTCTAGACACTATGTCAGGTAATTGTACTTAATTTGCTGGCTGAAAGTCTAGAGGAGAAGTCTCCTCCAAGACTAAATCTGTCTGCACTCCCTCTTCTGTCATCAGGTGCTGCCGAGTAGCCTCAGCTGTTTTGTCTCTCACAAGAGTATTGCCTCTGCAGCTCCCTCAGCCCCACAGCTGACATTCGTGATTTCTCTGAGTAAAGGTACCACAGAATGTACTGATACAATTAAAAGTAAAGAAGAACATAAGAGCATAAGACATGCCATACTGGGTCAACAGTGGCCAATCCAAGTCACAAGTACCTGGCAAGTACCCAAACATTAGATAGATTGCAAGCTACTATTCCTTATTAATTACCGTAATAGCAGTTTATGGATTTATCCTCTAGGAACTTATCCAAACCTTTTTTAAATCCAGTTACTCTCACTGCTGTAACCACATCCGCTGACAATGAATTCCAGAGCTTAACTAAGCGCTGAGTGAAAAAGAATTTTCTCCAATTTGTTTAAAATGAGCCACTTGCTAACTTCATGGAGTGCACCCTGGTCCTTCTATTATTTGAGAGATTAAATAACCAATTTACATTAACTTGTTCAAGTCCTCTCATGATTTTGTTGACCTCTATCATATCCCCCCTCGGTCGTTTGTTCTCCAAACTGAACAGCCCTAACTTCTTTAGCCTTTCCTCATAGGGTAGCCGTTCTATGTCGATATCATTTTGGTCGCCCTTCTCTGTACTTTCTCCAGTGCAGCTATATCCTTTTTGAGGTGCAGTGACCAGACCTGCACACAGTATTCAAGATGCGGTTTCACCATGGAACAATACAGAGGCATTATGACATCTTCTGTTTTATTTTCCATTCTCTTAATAATTCCTAACATTCTGTTTGCTTGTTTGCCACAGCACACTGGGCCGAAGATTTCAATGAATTATCCACTATGACACTTAGATCTCTTTCCTGGAGGTAACTCCTAAGATAGAACCTAACATTGTGTAACTACAGCAAGGGTTATTTTTCCCTACATGCATCACTTTGCACTTGTCCACGTTAAATTTAATCTGCCATTTGGAAGCCCAGTCTTCCAGTCTAGCAAGATCCTCCTGCAATTCATCACAATCCGCTTGAGATTTAACTACTCTGCATAATTTTGTGTCATCCGCAAATTTGATCATGTCACTTTTCGTACCCCTTTCCAGATCATATATAAATATATTAAAAAGCACTGGTCCAAGTACAGATCTCTGAGGCACTTCACGGTTTACCTTTTTCCACAGTGAAAACTGATCATTTAATCCTACTCTCTGTTTCCTGTCTTTTAACAAACTTGCAATCCACAAAAGGACATCACCTCCCTATCCCATGACTTTTTAGTTTTTTTAAAGCCGCTCATGCGGGACTTTGTTGAACACCTTCCAAAAATCCAAATACACCACATCTACTGGTTCATCTTTGTTCACATGCTTATTCACCCCTTCAAAAAAATGTAGATTTGTGAGGCAAGACTTCCCTTGGGTAAATCCATGCTGGCAGTGTCCCATCAAACCATGTCTATTTAAATGTTTTGTGATTTTATTCTTTATAACAGTTTCCACGATTTTTCCCAGCACTGAAGTCAGACTCGCTGGTCTATAGTTTCCCGGATCACCTCTGGATCACTTTTTAAATATAGGGTTGCATTGGCCATTTTCCAATCTTCAGGTACATTGGATGATTTTAATGATAGGTTACAAATTTTTACTAATAGGTCTGAAATTTCGTTTTTTAGTTCCTTCAGAACTCTGGGGTGTATACCATCCGGTCCAGGTGATTTACTACTCTTCAGTTTGTCAGTCAGGCCTACCACATCTTCCAGGTTCACCATGATTTGGTTCAGTTGATCTGAATCATCACCTATGAAAACCTTCTCCAGAACGGGTATCTCTCCAATATCCTCTTCAGTAAACACTAAAGCAAAGAAATCGTTTAATCTTTCCGCAATGGCCTTATCTTCTCTAAAGGCCCCTTTAACCTCTTTATCATCCATTGGCCCCACCGACTCCCTTGCAGGCTCTCTGCTTCGGATATATTTTTTAAAGGTTTTATTGTGAGTTTTTGCCTCTATGGCCAATTTCTTTTCAAATTTTCTCTTAGCCTGGCTTATCAGTGTCTTACATTTAACTTGCCAATGCTTATGCTTTATCTTACTTTCTTCTGATGGATCCTTCTTCCAATTTTTGAATGAAGATCTTTTGGCTATGGGTTCTGATGGTGTACCTTAGAATACTAAGAAGGCAACATTCAAAGCCCTTTCTGCATGTACAAGCATGGTAATGTAGAATGGGGACTTTGGATATTGCCAAACCTGTCTGTGAGTAAATGTACCACTGGACTCTGAGGGCATTCCTGGAGGTGGAGAGAGGGAAAAAAATGAGTAGGTTTGATTATTCAAACTTACGTGCATGGATTCTGATCGAAAAACTACCCACAAAGAAGGAGGCACAATCTCTACAGGTAATTTTTCTGGGGACAATTATGAAAGCAAAAGCCTGGGTAAAATGTTACTTTGATTATTGGTGCAAACCCTGCAAGTAAAAGTATCCACAATGTTTGCACCATTGTAGACAGTATTGCTTTTTGCCTTCAGAGGAGGCGCTGACTGTACCTGCTCACAGTTCTGTTCAACTTATCATTCGAAACAGGAGAGGTTCCAAGAGACTGGAGAAAAGCAGAAAGAGCACGGCTTCACAAGGGTAGGAACGAAGAGGACCTTTTAACTTAACAAGAGTAGTGGCCCATTTAATAGAATACTACTGAAGGGTAGGATAATGCAGTAGCTTGAAATCAGTGAGTTACAGGATCATAGGCAGAATAGTTTCACAAGGGGAAAATCTTGCCAAACAAGCCTGATTGATTTCTTTGATGAAGTAACTATTTTATCAGGTGCATGAGAAGACATAACCATTGAGTGAAACTTTTCAAAGACCTTTAATTGATGTCTCATATGGAAGCAATGCATGCTACAACATATTTTTCTTACAAAAACCCCAAATATTTAATTCCAAAGCTTTTCATAAAAGAGAATGACCTGTACTTTATATAATATGTTGTAAACCAAATTTTATTAAGGTTTTCTTTCAAGTTTCAGAGGCACTCTTTCTGTACAGTCTGTCATCACAATTTGCTTTTGAACATATTGTGGCTGCTCTGGCATATGTAGTCTGCATGCTGCAGTACTTAAATGGGTTCAGTGGGCTCTGTAAGTCAAGATGATGAACTGTCTAGAGTAGTGGTTCCCAAGCTAGGATCCATGGACCCCTAGAAGTCCATGAGACCATCACAAGAGATCTGCCAGAAGCGAGGCAATCAAAGTGTAACTGCTGAGACAAAGAGCTGGATAATTTCACCTTTGAGGAGCTCTGTTCTAAGACTGCTGCCGGCTGATTCCATGCTGCGCATGTCTAGAGGAGAGGATGATCATGGGTTCAAGGTACCCAAACCCTTGAAGAGGGGAAGAGTGAGGCTGATCAGTACTATGAGGAGCCTGAACCAGCACAGAGAGGAGGCGGGAAGAGTGCATCTGATTACCATCACGATGAGCCTCAGGCCACACCAAAAGGAGGCGGAGGGGAAGTGTGCTGCCTTCAGCATCTAATATAGCCGCTGCTCCACATGACCAGAGGAGAAAGCAAGCAGAGTGATCATTCTGAGGAATTTCTGGGCATCACTGCATCTGCTCTGGCTGCTTTGTTGGCCTGACAATGAGGGAGAGAAACTGCACTGAGTAGTATGGCTGTGGGGGGAATGGAAGAAAAGCAGGAGAGAAGGAACCATTTGGGAGCCAGCATTCAGGAGGGGGCGAGTAAAACAAGCAATCAAGAAGGGGCAAAGGGGCCACAGGTAATAGCGGGCAGGAAGGAAAAATCTCAAAAGAGGCCATGAGGGGTCCACACTCAGGAAGGGGCCATGGGGAGAACCCTCAGGAAGGTGCTATGGGTGGGATGAAGCAGTGCAGGAGGAAAGGCACTTTGGATGGAGCCATGGGGAAGGCAGGACTCAAGGGAGTGCAGGAGGGAGAGAATTTGGGAACTAGCCATGGGGGGGGGGGGGGAGGGAAGGGCAGAAAATAAGGCACCCAAGAAGGGGCCATGGGGGAACAACACATAAGAAGGGGCTGTTGCGTTCGGCCAGCTGTGGGCTCGCCCCACGGCCAGCCATGCTTACCTCTCCCGGCTGGGGTTCCCGACACTGTTACAAAGATACGGCAGGCCGCCATGCAGGCCCAGCCTCGCTGAAGATGCTGCTCCAACAGGGGGTGGTCTTAGGCGCATGCACGTCACAGCATAATTTAAAGGGCTTCTGGGGGGGGGGGGGAACCCTCTGCGGTGTCCATCGATGAAGTCAGCGGGGCGCGGGTATTTATACCCGGATGTGCCCAACACCAGACGCCTCAGCGACAGGTCCTCTTGTGGCTCCTGACTCTTGGCTCCTGACTCTTTGGCTCTGGATACTTCACCTTCTTCTTGGATTGATGCCTGGCTGACCTTGAACCTCCTCAAGACTTCGCCCATCTTCTGCTTGCCCCGACCTCTGGCCTGTCTTTGTTCTCACTGCTTGCCACCTGCCCCGACCTCTGGTACCTCTTGACGCCGCCTGCAGTCTATATGAACTTTAGCCTGCACCGACTGCTCTTCAGCGGATCACCAGCCTTCATTGGATTCTTCACCATCCACAGACCCGTACCTAAGTCCAGCCAGTCCTGGCACCCAAGGACGCAACCTGCAGGGAACTAGGGCTGGTATTGGTGAAGGTCCCTTGGGTCTCTGCTCCAGCCAGGTCCGCCTATCGATGGTGAGGACCTGCAGGGCTCCTTCCTGCAGGTGTTGTTAACCTTGCCTTGACCCATGGGTCCACTACTGTATGTTTGCTGAGGCCATGGACCCAGTGGATCTCTCCTTTCTCCCAGCCTAGCCCAGAAGATTCAGCAGCAACAGCAATGATTGGAAATAGTAGCAGGCACCATGGATTTTCTTAGCGCCCATCTCAATGCCCTCACCACCATGACTAGCACCCCGACACCGGTTGTTCCAGTTCCCGCAGCAGCCGCTCCCACAGCGCACCTTCCGGTATCACACCAATATGCGGGGCACCCTAAACACTGGCAAGCATTTGTGGACCAGTGCTTGATGCACTTCTCACTTCAACCTGTACAGTTCCTGACTAGTGCCATTAAGACCAGGTTCATCATCTCCTTATTGGATGGCATGGCAAAGCCCTGGACTGGCCCACCCCTCTTTGGGAATGTGGAGATGTGCTGCTGCAAGATATACAGAGGTTCATCCAGGCTTTTAAGCAAGTATTTGATGAACCTGGCCGGGTGGTCACCCTTGGCTCTGATCTGCTGCACCTTCAGCGGGGTTCACGACCATTGACTGATTACACCATTGAATTTCACACCATGGCCACAGAGCTGAATTGGCGGGAGGACATCCTGTGCAGTATTTTTGTTGAAGAACTGTCCTCATAGATTAAAGATGAACTTGCAGCAGGGGACCTCCTCAAGGCCCTTGATGCCCTTATTGACCTCGCCGGAAGGTTTGACCGCTGTCTTCAGCAGCAGGCTCAGAAATTACGGGGTTCCTGCATGCAAGTACCATTGGCCCCAGTGTTTTCATGTCCCCTCTTTCCTCCAGCCACAGCAACCTCAGCCCCGGAACCCATGCAGTTGGAACAGACTCGACTCGCCACAGAAGAGAGGCTCTGCTGCTGGAGGCTGGAGTTGCATACGTTGGTCTCATACGGCTTCAATCTTTGTGCCTCACCACTCTCTCTGCTCTCTCCGCTCTCTCTGCTAGCCTTGGGAAGATGGCTACCGCCACGTCTGCAAGCCACATTCTCCGGCGTCCCCAGAACGGCTATGGCAAAGCCTCACACCATGTTTCTCCTAAGGGCCTCCTAGGGTGAGCGCACGCACGCCACCCACGTCTTTATCCACGTCATGGCGGAAACCTCGGGGGCATCCCCCTTGAGTGACGTCACGCCATCCAAGAATTTAGCCTGTGCTTGTTTGCTAGCTCATTGAGTTAGCAAGGATTGGACTTGTCCAGTCTAAGCTACTCTGCCGCTTTCGTGCTGCCGTTAGAAGCTCTCTCTACCCTTCGGGGTATTCTCTAACCTGGGTACCCGCTCCTCAGGGGCCCTTTGCTTTCTTTCAGGTGCCTTACTGGGATCCTGTACTCGCTCCTCGAGGGCCTACTCTCCCTGCCTTGGTGCCTGTAACCATCTACTTCTGCCTATTGGAATCACTACCACACAGCTACCATCTAGTGAGTAATCTAACTATCAGTCTGTCTCATCTACAGCTCTCCTGCACTGGGAACCTGCAATCGGACTTACCTAACCATCTCAGTGAGACGGGTCTCCTACCAAGGATCCTTGGACTGCTATCTCTGGATTGCCTTACTACTGCCACCTCTGGTGGAACTCATCAGCTGTTCAATAAAAGATAATCTCTGTGTTTGTGCATCCTGAGTCTAGCCTGGTACTGTTGCTCCCCACAGGGCTCCTTCCTGTGGGCGTGGTCACCTCCACAGTACCATTGTGCTGGGAAGGAGCAGCTCCTGGACCATTGTCCTCTGAGGTCATGAAGCGAACAAGCCTAGGACCCAGTGGAGAGATGATCCTAGGTTGTACTAATTCAGCTCCTCAACTCACCCTTCTGGTAACAATCTCCATAGGGGACTACAAATTTGCTACTCTGGCACTGGTGGATTCCAGCATGGGAGGAAACTTCCTCATGAAAGCTTTGTCAGACCATCTGAAGCTACTAACGGTCCCTCAGGAGATGCCTCTTATCATCTCCTCCATCTATGGAGAACCACTTCCTGGTCAGATTACCACAACGACAGTCCTATTGTGCCTCTGTACTGGTTTCCTGCTTGTGGAACAAATAACATTTTTTATCATTGACAAGGTGGTGCACCTCATAGTTTTGGGACTACCGTGGTTACAATGTCACTCACCCAGATTTGACTGGGAGACACTACAGCTTACCCATTGGGGCCCCCACTGTCATGCCTCATGTCTTCCTTAAGTTAGACCCCCAGCAGCGGTTCCTGTGGCCATGACCTCAGAATGTGAACTTTGCGGATGTGTTCTCTAAAAGCAAGGCAGAAGTGTTACTGGAACATCATCCGTTTGACTGTGCCATTAATCTCCTACTGAAGTCTATCCCACCACAGGGTAGAGTATATCCCTTGTTCCTTCTGGAGACGAAGGCCATGCCTCAGTACATTCAAGAGAATCTTGACAAGGATTTCATCAGACCTTCCACCTCGCCAGCAGGAGCAGGGTTCTTTTTTGTGTCTAAAAATGATGGAACGCTACGCCCCTGCATTGACTACCATGGGATCAATGCTATAATGAAAAAGGATCGGTACCCCTTGCCTCTCATCCCAGAACTTCTTGACTGGCTTCAGGGTGCCAGAGTATTTACCAAGTTGGACTTACATGGAGCATATAACCTCATTTGCATCAAGCCAGGCGACGAATGGAAAACAACTTTTAACATGTGGGATGATCATTACGAATATCTATAATGCCCTTTGTGCTGAGCAATGCCCCCGCAGTGTTTCAAAACATGATGAATGAGATCTTCCGGGACCTTCTATATGTTTCTGTAGTAGTATACCTTGATGACATCCTCATCTTCTCACAGGACCTTCAATTCCATTGGTGGGATGTCCGCCAGGTCCTGCAGCGTCTATGGGCTCAAAAATGCTCCTTTGAGAAAGAGAGCCTACCCTTCTTGGGGTATATAACTTCTAGCAGGGGCTTTTGTATGGATCCCGTGAAAGTATGCTGTTTTCAAGATTGGGCGCAACCATCCAGCCTCCCAGCCTTACAAAGGTTCCTGGGATTTGCCAGTTTCTATCAATACTTCATTACCAATTATTCTCGGATCACTGCCATGCTCATGGAACTCCCCATGAAAGGAGCCAATACCAAGACCTGGTCACCTGAAGCAGTCATGGCCTTCCATGAGCTAAAACAAGCCTTTCTTTGGGAACCCTATCTCTTCCACCTGGATTCCACATGTCCTTTTTTCTTAGAGGTCGGCGCCTCCTCCCTAGGCATGGGAGCCGTGTTAAGTCAACATGCGAACTCAGAGGTCCTCCGACCCTGTTCGGTTTTTTTCCCAAAAACTTTCAACTGCCAAACGTAATTAACTATTGGGGATAAGGAGATCCTAGCCATAAAATTGGTGCTCGAGGAGTGGCGACACTGGTTGGAGGGTGCACTACATCAAATTACAATATATACTGATCCTAAGAACTTGAAACACCTACTCCAGGCCCAATGTCTGAATGCTCGCCAAGCCCATTGGTCCCTGTATTTTGCATTTCGAACTGAAATACTGGCCAGCAGACAAGAATGTCCGTGTGGATGCTCTATCCTGTTATTTTGAGGAAGAGGACATCCCCGATCCACTAGGGCATATCATCGATCCCACTCGAATCATCTTGGCAATTTCCTCAACTGTTCCTCCAGGAAAGATGGTCATCCCAAGCCTACTCTGTCAGAAAATTCTGGAATGGTCGGATGACTCTCGTATCGCAGGACATCCTGGACGGGCCCAAACCCTGGCACTACTCCAATGGTATTACTGGTAGCCCCAGATGAAGGGTGATGTTAAGGCCTATGTGGACTCATGTCCTACCTGCACGCAACAAAAACCTGTGGTAGGATGACCTTGGGAGCTATTACAGCTGTTGCTGGTCCTCAAACAACCCTGGACACATTTGTTCACTGACTTTGTGGTGGACCTTCCTCTTTCTAATGACTGCCTTACTATATGAGTCATAATCGACAGATTTTCTAAGATGGCTCATTTCGTGGCACTTCTGGTCCTCCCCTCTGCACCTGAATTGGCACGTCTCTTCACTTATCACATTTTTCGTCTGCATGGTCTCCTGCAACATATAGTCTCCAACCGAGGCATCCAGTTCAGGGCCAAATTTTGGTGCTCACTCTGCCAGAAATTCAAGATTATGCTTGACTTCACTACTGCTTATTACCCATAGGTTAACAGTCAGGTGGAATGCACCAACCATACCTTGAAGACATTTTTTAGAGCATTTAGCATCGCAAGGCAAGATAATTGGACTACACTACTCCTATGGGCTGAGTTCTCTCACAACTCTCACGTTAATGCTGCCACAGAGTCCTCCCCATTCTTGATAGTGTATGGGAGACAGCCAATTCCTCCTCTTCCAGTCCCACTTTCTGTCTCATCACCTGCAGCCCAGCTAACAGTTTAGGAACTACATACCTTCTGGCTCCAAACTCAGGATATGATTCGGAGGGTGGTGTTGTGAGTGAGCTGTTTAGTGGACCCTTGGGCTGACCTGTGAGAAACTGGGGAGAGGTGTACTATAGTCTCTAGTGAGTGACAGGTTGGGAGCCAGGGTACCAAGGCAGGAGCTGGACGAGAGCTTCACCCTGGAAGCCGGAACACCCCCGGGAGGAGCCCGTAGGAGCCCAGCCCCTGGGTCTTAGGAGATCACGGCAGCTGGAACTGGAGCGGACAGGCAGGGACTGCAGCAGGCTGGAACTGAAGCAAGCAGGAGCTGAAGCAGAACTGGCTACTGGAGCTAGACAGGAGCTGAAGCAGGACTGGCCACTGGAACCAGACAGAAGCTGAAGCAGGACTGGCTACTGGAACCAGACAGGAGCTGAAGCAGGACTGGGTACTGCAAGCAAGCCAGACAGAAGCAAGACTTGGGCACGGAGTGAAACAAGTCTCAGGCAGGAACGGAGTTGCTAATGCAATAGCACACTCCGGGGCACAGCGCAACAGAGAACCGCAAGGAACCCCGTTGCAAGGCAAAGTCCTGGGCTCCGCGGCGGCCTTACATAGGCCGCGGCGTCTGACGGAGCTTTCAATGGCGGAGCTTTCAGTGGCGGGAAACAGCCTTCATAAGTGCGGCTTGAGCGCGCGCCTTGGGGGAAGGCGTCCAAGCAGAGTTTCTCGGTGGCGTTCCCCCCACAGGGATGCCGCAAAACAGGGCGCAGACCCTCGGAGACGAGCCGGGACCAAAGAGGTAAGGGCCTAGTCGCGGCTGCCGCGACTGGGACCGCAACAGGTGGCCCAATGAGCTAAAAAGACAGTGGACCTTCAATGATGACCGGCTCCCTATTTTAAACCAAGGGATAGGGTCTGGCTAAGCACCCACCACATCTGGCTCCAGGTACCTTCCAAGAGGCTCCCACCATGTTACATTGGACCTTACCCCATTACATGCCAGGTTGGTCTTGTCTCTTACCAGATGCAATTACCCACTTCTCTGAAGATTCACAATGTGTTCCATGTGTCTTTGCTCAAACACTTAGTGTTTTCCTGGCCCTCCCAAAGAGTGATGAAACTGCCAGAGCTATCCTCCAAAGAGAACCAAGTTTACTCTGTCAGGGAGGTGCTGGACATATCCCGAAGGAGTCGCAAGTGGGAGTACCTAAATCTATGGCCCCAAAGAGTACACATGGGAACCCGTCTCAGACATTTTGGTTAAGGGTCTTTTAAAGACATTCCACGCAGCTCACCCCAGAAAACCTAAACCTCCGGGGGGAGGCCTAGAGGAGGGGGTACTGTTGCATTCAGCCTACTGTTGCATTCAGCCTACTGTTGCATTCAGCCGCAGACTCACCCCACAGCCTGCCACCCTTACTTTTCCTGGCCGGGAAAACCGACACCATGACAAAGACGTGGCAGGCCTCTGCATGGGCCCAGCTACAATGGAGACGACACCCTGAGCAGAGGGCGATCTTAGGAGCGCATGTGCGTCATGACACAATTTGAAGGACCTGTGGCAGGAAAACCTCCATGGCACCCACCAATGTCAGCAGGGTGTGGTTATTTATACCTGGATCTACCCAACACCAGATGCCTCGGCAACAGGTCCTCTCATGGCTCCTGACTATTGGCTTCTGACACTTTGCTTTCTTCTTGGATCGACACCAGGATGACCTTGGACCTCCTCAGGACTTTGCCCGTCTTCTGCCTGCCCTGACCTCTGGCCTGTCTTCGTTCTCGCTGCTTGCCACCTGCCCCAACCTCTGGTACGTCTTGACTCCGCCTACGGTCCATCCAACCTTTAGCCTGCATTGACTGATCTTCAGTAAATCACCAGCCTTCATCAGATTCTTCACCATCCAGAGACCCGCATCTAAATCCAGCTGGCCCCGGCACCCAAGGGCTCCAACGTGCAGGGAACAAGGACTGGTATTGTTGAAGGTCTCATTGGGTCTCAGCTCCAGCCAGGTCCACCTGTCAACAGGGAGGACCTGCAAGGCTCCTCCCTGTAGGTAATGCCATCCTTGCCTCGACCCAAGGGTCCGCTATTGTAACAGGGGCCAAGAGGGAGAGTTTCAGGGCAGAGAGGGAAGGATGGAATGCACTTGTGAAGGGGTCAAGGATGGAGAGAAGCAGGGCAGAAGAGAAGAGATTCAAGAAGGTGTCATGGGGAGAGGGCAGGAAGAAGAGATGACCACCAGAATCTCAATGAAGGTGGAGCAGATAATTGCCAGGGATCAAGGAAGTAGGTGGGAAGGACAGACAACTACCAGGGATCATTTTGAAATTGCTGTATGTAAAGTTTGTGATTATTAAAATGCTTTGGCCCCTGAATATTCATAGCAGAGGCATAGGCCTTTGCCCCCTCACTTTTGACTCAGGCTTCCACCTCTAGCAACAAGGTCATGCCCCATCTGAATCAGCCTCTTAAAGGTACAGGAGATAGAGGATCTGGAGGCACTGGAATCACTGCCAGTTGATGATTACCTGCACCTTTAAGGAAGCTAACTTGAATGGGAAATACCACTGCTCTTGGACCAGACATGTAAGAGTCTGAAGACATCAAAGTCTTTGTTTACTTTTGCCAGGTAATTATTTATCCTCTCTCCTCTCATCCCCTTCATAGTTCAGGAATGCCTGGCTGGAAGGAGGCCTATTTACATAATAATCTTCAGGTGCCTGTGAGATTCACTTGTTTAGAGTAGTTGCCTTAACCACAAAGGGAAAAACAGCAGAGACTGGCCAGGGAAGCTGAAGAGATAGGAGATAGTGTTAACAGAAATTAAAAGGGTTTCATAACCATTGCATGAAGACCAATATAGGATGGAGTAAGGGGTGGGAGGGGGGCCACAGTGCCCATCTATGTTAATCTTGTGCCCCTACAAAAATTCAGTTCTGGCTATGCCCATGATTCAAAAAGACACTCCATAGGGAGTGTTTCTTTGAAAATTTGCTTGCAGACCTTTGGGTTCAATGTACAAAGTTGGGAGTGGGGTTGGGGGGAGGCTGAAAGGGAGAGAGAAAGGTAGAGGGAGTGGGAGAGGGTATGGGTGGGAGAGACTGGTGGGAAGAGAGACTAGTGAGAAATGGCTTGTAAGAAGGAGAAAGACTGATGAGGAAGAACTGAAGGGAAGAGCCTGGAGATGAGGAACTGAGGGAGAGAGAGAGTAGTGGAGAAGGGCTAAGGAAAGAGACTAGTAGGGAAGGTATAGAGGTTCAGATACAGGTGGGGTGTGGCTGGGCAGTAGTGGAGAGGGAGAGGCTTGTGAAGCGGTCCTGGGAGGAAAGATTGGAGAAAGTGGTAATGGGAGATAAAATTGTAGAGAGGAGCTGAAGGAGAGGACTGGTGGGGAGTGACTGGCAGAGGGGAGTGAGACTGGTGGGGACAAGATTAGGGTCGCTAAAATGTTTATATGTTGAAAGGATTCTCTGTACCTGAAAATGTTTAGAAACCCTAGTCTAGAGCTAATCGCTGCTATGTTGCATTATGTGATTGACGTATGCATCGATTCTCAAAAGTAGCAACTCACATATACAAATTTCCAAGGTGGAAGGGAGGGAGGCGAGAGCTGCTGTCAGTTCCGGAGAAAATAATTACATTGCTATTAGGAGCCAAAGTATTCTAACCGTTCATTCATGCAGTATCTTTCTTGAACAACTGATTAACTAAGCAGAATTTTGATTTTCTCTTGATTCACCCCTTATGTTCCCGGGCTCTGGAGGATAACTATCTCTGGAAATTCAGGCTTTGCCAAGTAGCAATTATCATGTTAATTACCTGTGTATGATAAGTGCAGATCTTAAATTAAGTTGTACTTATCCAGCCAACCTTTGAGAGAGTAAGTCAATTTCTCTATTAGAGCTGTATTTGTAACTTTATTTAACTAGGATGCTTTGAGGGGCAAAAACAGGCTGAAGGACATAGGAATGCTCGTTTAGTCTAGCTCAAATTCTTTCTCTTAATCTCTAGACAATGTACTTATTCTCGGCTCCTGGATGTCTGACCTAGCAATGACTGTGCCTGAGTCTTGCAACTGCAGAAGATATCATTCTTTTGCATATTTGTTTGCACCATAAATAAATGGAATTGCTATATATATTGCTATATAAATAAATGGAATTTATATATATATATATATATATATATATATATATATATTACCCAGCTGTATTAAATGGCAAAAAGAGAGAGAAAGAAAGAAAAAAATGCTGGCCTGACATCTTTCAACATCTACACGATCCTTTTTTCCATGCAAAACACTTCAACTAGCAGAAGTAAATGATCCTTCCGGCATCCCCTCACTGACCCTGCACTCACCCCTCTGAATATTTTCTCCCTTGGATGTTAGAAGGCAAAAATCCCTGATCCACTAATGTGGCTCTGTCTTCAATATCTATCTGTCCTCTATATCCATATAGCCATAGGAAGCATGAAGGCTCCAATCTCCCTCCAGAGTGCAGGCTAGTATCAAATTGCCTCTCTCTTCCACTCTTCTCTTCACCACGTACTATTCCTCCAGGGGTCCGATCCAAAAATAATATACTATATTGGAATCCCCTTCAATTTGGGAGTAGATTATACAATTAACAAAACTCTCTTTTCCACACTTCAAAATCCAAAAACTCTGCTAGTTGCATATATCTATGACTGGAAAGAAACCTGAAGGTTCTTACACCAGCATCAGGAAGACCCAATGTTAAAGGTCCATAAGTAAGCACAGCTGATGCCTCATTCAGGGTCAAATAAGAGTCCAGCCTACATCTGCAATCCACAGACTTTAGAAGGTTATAACAGTCATAATCAGGGAGTCTCAGGAAAGGCTACCATGCATGAAATTTGGGAACAAGAAGGCAAGACAACAAACACAGCAAATTTAACCTCAGCATGCCTGGGGATGTCAGCATCAGTGGACAGTCACTACAGGGAGATCAGGCAAGGCAAAACTGAATGGACGTACTCCTACGGGAAAAAGCACTCAGGGGACAGGAACTCCAATTACAGCTTTATACAGTCAGTTCCTTCAACCACTCAGAAGAAGAGTATATCTATTTCTGTACAACCTGACTATAATCCCCTGGCACCTGGTACTGATTGATAGCACTGTTTTCTGGTCGCATAATGCAACATTTTCCTTGTCTCGGCTTCCAAACTCAGTGGTAAGTATTCTCCAGACTAGACTTCATACACAGGATCTTCATCCAGGGCTCTTTTTTTCAGGGAAGTTTTTCCCTGGGACACAGGATTTTTAGCCAGGGTTTCCCTGACAAGTAGCTGGCACCCTTATTTTTCCCTTGCTCTGAGAGTAGCTCCTGGTGGTCCAATAGTGATGGATAGTGTGGTACTGGCAAGTGGACATTACCAGTTGTGGATGGTCTGGAGAATGGCTGTATTGAGATTTTGGAATGTAACTATGAGGTTATTGATCCCCTGCAACATAGTCATTGCCTGTATCTGATGCTGAATAAAACATAGAAACATAACAGCAGAAATAGACCATATGGTCCATCTAGTCTGCCCATCCATCCAAGTTATCTAGCTTTTACATTTCCCATCACTCTCTTCTAGATCCTCTGCTATTACTACTACTACTTAACATTTCTAGAGTGCTACATGACATTTGCAGCACTGTACAAACATATAAAAAGACAGTCCCTGCTCTATAGAGTTTACAATGTAATAAAACAAACATACAGGACAAGAGAGTTTGTTAAAAGAAAAAGAAAGTTAGTCAAGACTAAAAGCAGACAATCAGGCATACGATTTAAAAGCGATTTAAAAAAGGTGGGTCTTTAACAACATAAGAAATTGCCATACTGGGTCAGACCAAGGGTCCATCAAGCCCAGCATTCTGTTTCCAACAGAGTCCAAACCAGGCCACAAGAACCTGGCAATTACCCAAACACCAAGAAGATCCCATGCTATTGATGCAATTAAGCAGTGGCTATTCCCTAAGTAAGCTTGATTAATAGCAGTTAATGGACTTCTTCTCCAAGAACTTATCCAAACCTTTTTTGAACCCAGCTACACTAACTGCACTAACCACATCCTCTGGCAACAAATTCCATAGTTTAATTGTGCATTGAGTGAAAAAGAACTTTCTCCGATTAGTTTTAAATGTGCCACATGCTAACTTCATGGAGTGTTCCCTAGTCTTTCTATTATACGAAAGAGTAAAAAACCGATTCACATCTACCCGTTCTAGACCTCTCATGAACATAAGAACATAAGAACATAAGAAATTGCCATGCTGGGACAGACCAAGGGTCCATCAAGCCCAGCATCCTGTTTCCAACAGAGGCCAAAAACCAGGCCACAAGAACCTGGCAATTACCCAAACACTAAGAAGAACCCATGCTACTGATGCAATTAATAGCAGTGGTTATTCCCTAAGTATAATTGATTAATAGCCATTAATGGACTTCTCCTCCAAGAACTTATCCAAACCTTCTTTGAACCCAGCTACACCAACTGCACTAACTACCTTCTCTGGCAACAAATTCCAGAGCTTTATTGTGCGTTGAGTGAAAAAGAATTTTCTCCGATTAGTCTTAAATGTGCTACTTGCTAACTTCATGGAATGCCCCCTAGTCCTTCTATTATTCGAAAGTGTAAATAACCGAGTCACATCTACTCGTTCAAGACCTCCCATGATCTTAAAGACCTCTATCATATCCCCCCTCAGCCGTCTCTTCTCCAAGCTGAACAGCCCTAACCTCTTCAGCCTTTCCTCATAGGGGAGCTGTTCCATCCCCTTTATCATTTTGGTTGCCCTTCTCTGTACCTTCTCCATCGCAACTATATCTTTTTTGAGATGCGGCGACCAGAATTGTACACAGTATTCAAGGTGCGGTCTCACCATGGAGCGATACAGAGGCATTATGACATTTTCCGTTCTATTAACCATTCCCTTCCTAATAATTCCTAACATTCTATTTGCTTTTTTGACTGCTGCAGCACACTGAGCCGACGATTCTAAAGTATTATCCACTATGATGCCTAGATCTTTTTCCTGGGTGGTAGCTCCTAACATGGAACCTAACATCATGTAACTACAGCAAGGGTTATTTTTCCCTATGTGCATCACCTTGCACTTGTCCACATTAAATTTCATCTGCCATTTGGATGCCCAATCTTCCAGTCTTGCAAGGTCCTCCTGTAATGTATCACAGTCTGCCTGTGATTTAACTACTCTGAATAATTTTGTATCATCCGCAAATTTGATAACCTCACTCGTCGTATTCCTTTCCAGATCATTTATATATATATTGAAAAGCACCAGTCCCAATACAGATCCCTGAGGTACTCCACTGTTTACCCTTTTCCACTGAGAATATTGACCATTTAATCCTACTCTCTGTTTCCTGTCTTTTAACCAGTTTGTAATCCACGAAAGGACATCGCCTCCTATCCCATGACTTTTTAGTTTTCGTAGAAGCCTCTCATGAGGGACTTTGTCAAACGCCTTCTGAAAATCCAAATACACTACATCTACCGGTTCACCTTTATCCACATGTTTATTAACCCCTTCAAAAAAATGAAGCAGATTTGTTAGGCAAGACTTCCCTTGGGTAAATCCATGTTGACAGTGTCCCATTAAATCATGTCTTTCTATATGCTCTACAATTTTGATCTTGAGAATAGTTTCCACTATTTTTCCCGGCACTGAAGTCAGGCTCACTGGTCTATAATTACCCGGATCGCCCCTGGAGCCTTTTTTAAATATTGGGGTTACATTGGCCACCCTATCATATCCCCCTCAGCCATCTCTTCTCCAAGCTGAATAGCCCTAACCTCTTCAGTCTTTCCTCATAGGGGAGCTGTTCCATCCCCTTTATCATTTTGGTTGCCCTTCTCTGTACCTTCTCTATTGCAACTATATCTTTTTTGAGATGTGGCAACCAGAATTGTACACAGTATTCAAGGTGCGGTCTCACCGTGGAGCGATACAGAGGCATTATGACATTTTCCATTTTATTCACCATTCTCTTCCTAATAATTCCTAACATTCTGTTTGCTTTTTTGACTGCCACAGTACACTGAGCTGACGACTTCAGTGTATTATCCACTATGATGCCTAGATCTTTCTCCTGGGTGGTAGCTCCTAATATGGAACCTAACATTCTTTAACTACAGCAAGGGTTATTTTTCCTTATATGCAACACCTTGCACTTGTCCACATTAAATTTCAACTGCCATTTGGATGCCCAATCTTCTAGTCTTGCAAGGTCTTCCTGTAATGTATCACAATCCGCTTGTGATTTAACTACTCTGAATAATTTTGTATCATCTGCAAATTTGATAACCTCACTCATTGTATGCCTTTCCAGATCATTTATATAAATATTGAAAAGCACCGGTCCAAGTACAGATCCCTGAGGCACTCCACTGTTTACCCTTTTCCACTGAGAAAATTGACCATTTAATCCTAATCTCTATTTCCTGCCTTTTAACCAGTTTGTAATCCACGAAAGGACACCGCCTCCTATCCCATGTCTTTTTAGTTTCCTTAGAAATCTCTCATGAGGGACTTTGGCAAACACTTTCCAACAGTGCCCAATCCAACTCACAAGTACCTGGGAGATCCCATAAAGTAGATCTAATTCCTGTTACTCACTCCTAGTGATAACAATACTGTTCTTTAGTTTACCTCAGTGTTTCCCAATCCTCTCCTGGAGGCACAAGTAACCAGTTGGCTTTTCAGGATATACATAATGAATATCTATGAGACCCAGGGTATGCAAATTATCTCATTCATATTCATTGTGGCAACCCTGAGAACCTGACTGGTTAGATGTGTCTGCAGGAGAGAGTTGGAAAACACTGATCTACCTGGTTGGGAAACACTGGTCTATCTGTTATGGACTTTTCCTCCAGGAACTTGTTCAAACTTTAATGTGTGCTGCATCAATGTATCTGCATTAAGATTTTAAAATGGCATGCATTGAAGTTTTAACAAGTACATTAGGTGTTGGGGGAGTGCTAGGGAGCGGTCCCGATTCCGGGGAGAGTTGTGTGCCCTTGGACCACGGCGCCACTGCAGAGAGGAGCTCCGTGGAAGCGCCAAGGCAGGCAAGACGTGTCCAAGCATGGGCGGACAGGCTGAACACCGGAGCCCTAACCTCTGCTGAACCTGCACGCACAGGAAGAGACCCAGCAAAGCAATGCTGGTCTCAGGGGTAGTCCTCCAGCCACTCGATAGCCCTTTAGGACCTGCCACTAGGGAGTGGCAGATGTGACAGGATGGACAGAGGTCGAGGACAGGCGATGGTATTGGAACTTGGAACAAAACTGGAACTCGGACTTGGACTAGGCTTGAAGATTTAGATGAGATGAGGAAGCTTGGAACTCAGACGAGACAAGGACGCTTGAAACTCGGGGCTCAGATGCAGGACATAGATGGTTGGAACTTGGAACTCAGGTGCAAGACACTCAGATGTGGAAGAAGATCAGACGTGGACTTGAGAGTCAGGCGAGGATTCTGGATACTCCAATGAGGATAAGGACTCAGGATACTCAAATGAAGACAAAGACTCAGGATCTAGGTCGAGGACAGAAGCAGGCATCCGGATAGTGCTCGAAGAAGGATCCAACCAGAAGAGGGCTCCAGCCACCGGAAACGGACACCGTATAGATAAGGATTTACTCCCAGGGAAGGTCAGCTGGAGACCAGGTCCAGGGCGAGGCAAAGCTGAACCCAGAGCTAGGAACTGACGGTACTTCAGGATCGGAACTGGACAAAGGACATCTGAGACTCCCTGATTTCCTGTGCAAGACTCGGAACATTGGGATCAGGACTTGGAACATGGAAACATCGGAACTGGAACGTGGGGTATCAGATACATCAGGACACCGGTACCTCTAGATGCCTGGACATCTAAGGCATCTGGACATCAGAGACCTCTGGAGATGAGTACGTCGGGACATCTGGAGCTCAAAGGACGAAGCAACAGGTACGCTGGACTGGGGACATCATGACAAGGAACATCCGGAGGCTGGACATTAGAAGACGAAGACATCTGGAGACAAGGAGGTCTGGACCTCTGAAGACAAGGAGATGGGATCCGATGAGAGACCAGGACTTGGAACGAAGATGAAGATGAAGGTTCAGGAACCACGGAAGAAGACTAGGAACACCAACGAAGAACAGAGTGCCTTGAATAAGCGAGGAAGGATCACGGAGGTCTCCTGGAATGAAGAGCTGGAACTGAAGATCCAGGAGCAGTCCAGCTCCATGACTGGCTCCTTGCGAAGGCAACGACGGAATGAAGGAAGGCCCTCTTTATAGGGCTGAAGAGGAAATGCCTTGGAACGTCAGCAGGAGGAGCCCAGGAGGATAGCCCACTGCTGGCCCTTTAAATGAAGCAGAGAGGTGCAGCCACGCGCCTAGGAGGAGGACAGGACTTCAGAGAGCGGCGTCCATGCCGCAAGGAGGAATATGATCGACAGCTGCTCCTGCCACAAGAAGAGGAACTTCAGAATGGCCTCCAGGCCGCGGAAGAGGATGACGGCGGCAGCCTCCTGGCCGCAGAAGCGATGGCATTGGTGGCAGCCTCCAGGCCGTGGAAAGGAGAAGCTTTGGCGGCAGCCCAGCCACAAAGAAGAAACAGGAGCGGCATCAGGCCGCGAAGCCAAGTTCCAGCATGGGCGGCAGTCTCCTCACCCGCAGAAGGAAAGCTGGAAGTGGCGGCATCTGGCCGCAGGGGCATCAGGACAAAGGTGGCCTCCAGGCCGCAGAGAGAACGATGGCAGCAGCCCAGACCGCATGGAGGAGATAGTCGGTGTTGGTGGCCACCAGGCCGCATGGGAGTACGGTGGCAGTGGCGGAAATGACAGCGGCCTCCAGGCCCGCATCGGAGGTGAGAGCCTGCTTGTGGCCTAGCCGCAAGCAGCATCGAAAAATTAGGAAGTTAACAGTCCTGCCACTTCTACATTTTATTAATTTGTGAATACTTTGTTAAAATAGGCCATTAATGTGAGCATTACAATTGTCCATTAATGCACATTAACATTCACTGTTAATCTGGACTGTTAAATAGAACTGTTTCCAGCAGAAAAATATTCACCAACTTTAGTGAAAAAAAACCCTCAGATGATTTCAGAAATAGTTAGGACCTCTGATATGTATTTTTTAAAGTTGCATAAAATGTGGCACTCATTCAGTGCGAAAAACTGGAAAGCCTCCTCTCACAGCTGGATTACGTTCTGCATCATAATTTTGTTGATTTGTTATTGATATAAAACTTCTAAGGAAGCAGGGATGTAAAGCTAACCTAAAGTACTTCTTTTAGTCTATAGATTTGTTTTATATTTGTCTGGCAATGACCCTTAAAACACTACAATTAATTTACAACTATCTTCCTAGTTTACCCATCTTATTGACTCTTGTTTTGAATTAAATTCCTTCTATATCAAATCTGTAGCAAATTACTCCTAACAAACACAATTACCATGTAAAATCAAAACATATAAAAACAGTTAAACTGATAAGGTATAGCAAGTTAAACATATAGAGTAAAGCAAGTAGATTGGAGGTGCATGCTCCTAATATTGCTTGCTTCTGGTCATCTACTGCAAGGGATGCAGGGCCTCTGGAAGCTGAGACTGTGAAATTTGAAGCCTAGAATGCTTGCTGTGATCTCTGGAGTCCTCTCCCAAGGGCTGCTAGAAACGTATGCAGATGAGCATTCCAGTCCTCTTCTGATGCAAGGGGTGCATGGGCTCTGTAAGCTGTGGCTGTGGAGTTCGAAGCCTGGACACTCGCTGTGACCTCTGGAGTCCTCTCCCGGGGGTTATTGGGAATGGTATGAAGATGAGCCGGTCCTCTTCTGCTGTTATCCTAGGGATAACAGAAACCTGATTGAATGAATCAGGAGGAACCCCACTGAATGAATTATTACCAACAGGGTTTACCATCCAACATCAACCTAAGCCAGGAAGACATGGTGGGGGTGGCAATACTAATCTGAGATTCAACTTGCCCAGATGTCAAATTCAGAATACCTGCTAGTCTTTGTTGGAGAAGAGAACACAATAGAGACTCTCATGGTCTACCATGCTTCTGACAACAACAACACATGCACTGTATGAGAGCTCCTTGAATTGATCACATAGGTATCCCTGAATTTTCTTAAACTAGGAGATTTCAGTTTCACATAGAATCCCCAGTCTCCAATAATCTGGATTTCCTAGGAACTATGACAGCAATAGGATTTATGCTGGTCATTAACTGTCTCAACTCATGAGAAGTGACACATATTAGACCTGATGCTCTTTATGAATGTCAGCATCCCAGAATACCAGTTAGGCAGCATAGAAATAACTCCACTTTCATGGACTGATCACTTCCTAATTAAGTTCTATCTAAACAATGGTTAAAAACAGGTGGGGCCTCAGAGACTCCTGAAAGAGATCCAAGACAAGAAAAGTCAGATAACTGAAAACCTCCAAAAGGCTCTAGATTTCCTCCAAGGAGACATTTTACTGTCATCAATGACAGACGAAGTTGATCTATGGAACACTAATTTTGCAAAGACCTGGGAGGAAATTACTCCACTTAAAAAAAAAAGTAATGTGCTCTATACATAATGCTCCGCATGGTACACCCCAGAACTCTGCTGGTGAGCCTTGCGCCTGGGACTCAGATGCTTGCCTCACAGGTGTGCAGTTTGGAACTGATCACTCATGTCCTGGTCAGTTCTGACTGTGGCCTAGCCTAAAAGTAAACCTTACCTTAGTCCAGTGCTTTCCAATCCTGTCCACTCCCTGGTAGATGAAAAAAGAGAATGGATAATCACAAATAGTAAATTCATTATTTCCATCCCAGTTCTAGGACATCACTGGAACAACATGATATAAAACGAATAATTAGTCTGTCCTACTGAGATATGATCACAAATAATATACCCATATTTACATTTTAAATATTTCAAATTTTATTCCTTATATTATTTAAAACACATAAAACATACCCTATATGTCAAAACATTCACACACTCATTCATTCATCTAAACATCATGTGATACACAATGTTTTAAAATTAACAATACATCACTATTTCACTTTAACATCAAACGCATAAATATTACAGAAATATTGCAACAATCCCTAATTACAATGTTAACAAATTATTTCAAAAACACTTTTATAGCAGATATTTCTATTCCTCAATGTTCCCTAAACTTATCGTATTCCGTGTGCCTTTCAATGTTCAATGTTAATCCCTTTTTAACCTTATTTGAAAAATGTCCCTTTTTGACCTTATTTAACAAATGTCCCTTGACAAATGTCCCTTTTTGACCTTATTTAACAAATGTCCCGACAGGAAGCTCCTGTTTCACCCGTTGGTTTCTTCAGGGGATTATTCTTATGCTCACATCCAACGACTTCTGAATAATGTCTTCTTAGACATATAATTCCACTTCCAAATCAAAGTTTATTGGGGAACCTTAAATCAAAAATATTACATTAAAAAACACCCATTTTTTCACCCACCATCTGACTATTGACATATATTCAGTAAACAAATATTAACCCCACTAAATGAAACTCAAACCAATTTCAATTAAACTTCACCCTAATCATTGTTACTATCGTCATCACACTCACCTACATTTCAATCCCTACACAATTTCTTCCATTTTCAATTCCTCATTACAATTGCTCATTTCGTTATCGTCGTCTTTCTCTCCTTAATTACTTTTTCACTGCATTAATTCAAAAGTAAAATACCATTTACAAACAATTCGTTAACCAACTCTGTTATATATTATTTCCTATTCTATCAATCTACTAACCTGAAGCCATTCCATATTGTCAGCACTCTACACACATTTTCATACCAAAAATTGTTTTCGCCGAACCACAACTTCCACTATCTGTAAAGAATATAAAAAACAGCACTACCACCAACCTTCATCACAAACCCACTTTTTAAATTTCTTTCTCAAAGGGTACTGCTTACCTTTCCTTCCACTTGCAAAAGAAGCCGCAACGGCTTACCCTCCTTCCATCGGCGAAACAACGCCGCGACTGCGCACAACTCATCCACTTTCTATCACTTTTTAAATGTCCCCACGTCATTGCTTCAGCTTAGCATTTCCCGCCCCAAACATTCAAAGCTTCACAATTAAACAACTCCTTCTACGATCCCTTCATTCATCACATCTATTCACTTATTATGTACTATTCCAATAGACAACTGCAATATTGTTAATTCACCACGATCCCTCATAAAAAAATATTCCACTCTATTTCCTGATTCATACCCCCTGGTTCCACTGTTCCCCATCTGTATATAAATCGCTATTCCTTTTGTGTTAATATCCTTGAAACATTTCCTCCTCTCTTCAATGACAATTGGTACAGTACACAAAATCTCATTTCATCTATTTTATGTCCCTTCTTATACCAGTGATTAACCAACGGGGCCTTATCTTTTTTGATTCGAATGTTACTGATATGTTCCAATATTCTTACTTTAATAACTCTTTTTGTTTGCCCAATGTAAAACAATCCACAGGGGCACATAATCATATATATCACTTGAGCAGATATTACTTACCAAGATATTTTAATTGTAAATCTCAAGGTGATGTAGCCTCCCCTTGTACCGAGGATAAATCTCCAGGGGCCTGTGCCCAGGAGGGAAGGGTTAGGATGGCTGTTATAGATGGTGATTCAATTATTAGGAAGGTTAATAGCTGGGTGGCTGGTAGACATGAGGATCACTTGGTAACTTGCGAAGGTGGTGGACCTCACACACAACATAAATAAGATTTTAGATAGAGCTGGGGAGGAGCTGGCTGTCGTGATACATGTGAGTACCGATGACATAGGAGAGTGCAGGAGTGAGGTTCTGGAAGCCAAATTTAGGGTTTTAGGTAGAAAACTGAAATCCAGAACCTCCAGTTAGCATTTTCCGAAATGTTCCCCATCCACATGCAAGACCCCAGAGGCAGACAGAGCTCCAGAGTCTCAATGCGTGGATGAGATGATGGTGCAGGGAAGAAGGTTTTAGGTTTGTTAGAAACTGGGCTTCATTTTGGGGAATGGGGGGCCTTTTCTGAAATGATGGACTCCACCTTAACCAGAGTGGCAAACTGCTGGCACTAACATTTAAAAAGGAGATAGCACAGCTTTTAAATTAGATGATGGGGGAAAGCCGACAGTCGCTCAGAAGTGCATGGTTCAGCATGATGTATCTTTAAAGGATTCTAAGAGAATAGGAAAAATAAGGCATCCCAGTAGAGAGGTTGCAATAGATGCCAAAGTGGACTAAGTGTCTTTAAGTAAGTAAAGTGCAGAAAGATTCCAAATTACCCCTGTCAACTGATGAGCAGGTTGTTAATACAAACAAAAACATACTTTGAAATGTCTGTATACAAATGCTAGAAGTGTAAAAAATAAGATGAGAGAGTTAGAGTGTATAGCACTGGATGAAGAGGTAGATATAATTGGCATCTCAGAGACCTGATGGAAAGATGGTAACCAATGGGATACTGTGATACCAAGCTACAAATTATAGTAAAATGATAGGATGGATCAAATTGATGAAGGAGTGACACTATATATTGAAGAAAGCTTTGAATCAAACAGATAAAAGTTCTGCAGGAAACAAAATGCAATGTTGAATCTTTATGGATAGAAATTCCAGGTGAAAAGGGGAATAAAATAGTAGTGGACGTGTATTACCATCCACCTAGCCAGAATAAATCTAACAAAATCAGGAGCACAATAATAATGGGTGATTTCAATTACCCATGTATTGACTGGGTGAATATTACATGAGGACATTCTAGAGAGGTAAAGTTCCTAGATTAAATAAATGCTTTTTGGAGCAGCAAGAACAAGAACCAATAAGAGGGGAAGTATTTTAGACCTAGTCCTTAGTGGATCGCTTGATTTGGTGTGAGATATGACAGTGTTGGAGCCTTTTAACAATAGTGATCACGACCTTATCAAATTTGACGTAATAACTGGAGGGAGAACACTAAAAAAATCTACTGCAATAGCATTTAACTTTCAAAAAGGTGACTATGCTAAAATGAGGAAAATGATTAGGAAAAAACTGAAAAGAGCAACTGCAAAGGTTAAGAGTTTAGCTTAGGTATGGACACTGATTAAAAATACCATCTTGGAAGCCCAGACCAGATGTATTCCACACATGGAAGGAAGGCTAAATGAATACTAGCATGGTTAAAAGGTGAGATGAGAGAGGCTATAATATCTAAAAGAATATCTTTCAAGAAATGGAAAAGGGATCCAAATGAAAAAAACAGGAAACAGCAAAAGTACTGGCAAGTCAGATTCAAGGCATTGATAAAGAAGGCAAAGAGAGAATTTGAAAAGAAGCTTGCCATGGAAGCAAAAACTCATAATAAAAACTTTTTCAGGTATATTCAAGGTAAAAAGCTTGTTAAGGAGTCAGTTGGACCATTAGATGATCAAGGAGTAAAAGAGGCACTTAGGGATGACAAAGCCATAGCAGAAAGACAAAATTAATTCTTTGCTTTCGGTATTCACTGAGGAAGATTAAGAGATATTTTATTAATGAATTTATACCATACTCAATTGGCACTTGTTAGATTGTACGATAACCTACCTATACATACCTTATTTTGTGCCTATTTGTAAACCATTGCGATGGTACATAACTTAGCGACGGTATAGAAAAGTTTTAAAATAAATAAATAAATAAATTCCAGAAATGATATTCAAAAGTGATGATTCAGGGGAACTGAAAAAAAATCTCAGTGAACCTGGAAGATGTACTAAAGCAAATTGACACACTAAAAAGTTGCAAATCACCTAGATCAGATGGTATATATCCCAGAGTGTTGAAAGAACTGAGAAATGAAATTGTGGCCCTACTATTGGGAATTTTTAAACTAACAGTAACATCATCTACATCATCATCTACAATGGCAACCTGAAGACTGGAGGGTTGCCATTGTAAGGCCAATTTTTAAAAAGGGATCAAGGGATGATCCAGGAAACTACAGACCCAGACCAGTAAGTCTGACATCTGTGCCAGACAAAATAGTAGAAACTATCATAAAGAACAAAATTGCTGAATATATAGATAGGCATAGTTTAATGGGACAAAGTTAACATGAATTTAGCCAAGGGAAGTTTTGCCTCACAAATTTACTACATTTTTTGAGAGAGTAAATACACTATATCAACTGGTTCATGTTTATCTGGATTTCTAGAAAGCATTTGACAAAGTCCCTCATGCCAACTGGTTAAAAGATAGAAAACAGAGAATAGGGCTAAATGGTAAATTTTCCCAATGGAGAAAGGTGAATAGTGGAGTGCCCCAGGGATCTGTTCTCAGACCACTGCTTTTTAATATATTTATAAACGACCTGGAAATGGGAACAAGTGAGGTGTTCAGATTTGCCAATGACACAAAATTATTTAAAGATATTTAATCTCAAGAATATTGTGAGAAATTTCAAGAGGACATTGCTTTAAGGAACAGCGTGAGCATGAGCCCTTTTTGTTGTGGCACAGTTGATGCCGCCGCATGGGCAGATGCAGGAAGCCTGTGCCAACAGCTGGAGAATGCTCTTGGGTGCGGGCCAGGCTAAGGCTTCAGGGAATTAGGCAGAGACAGTCAAGGAGTTGGTGCATATGGTGGATAAAGCATGGTCAAAATTCAAGACTAGGGTCAGGTCCAAGCAGCAGGCAAGGGGTATGTCAAAGTCCATGGCTGAGGTCAGGACCAGGGAGGCTGAGAACAAAGGGGACAAGACCAAGAGAACAGGAGAACAAAGAGGACAGGATCAGGAGACAAGGCATGCAAAATTCAGAGGACAAGGGTAAGACAGACAGACAAGATGAGGAGACAGAGACAGGGCAAGGTAGAAGGGCAAGCTGGACGAGGCAAGGCTGAAGACAGGCTGGACAAGGCAAGGCTGAAGGCAGGCTAGATGAGGAAATGCTGAAGACAAGCCAGGTGAGGCAAGGCTAAAGCAAGGAGACCTGTTGCTTAGGTGTCGGTCAGTAGCACAGCTGGGGTTTAAATACCCAGTCGTGATATCATCTGCTGGCACCTGCTCCACAGGGCCTACAAAGATGGGAGCATACTGCATGCGCACACCGAGGGGAAAAGCTCCAGAAGAGGATGGCGGAGGTGTCTGTGCCGTGTGGCAGGTCTGGGCATTGGGTGAGTAAAACTACTCTTGGGGCCATTCTGCAAGTGTCAAACATAACAATTGCAAAACTGGGAGACTGGGCATGCAAATGGAAAATGTAATTTAATGTAGATAAGTGCAAAGTGATGCACTTAAGGAAGAGAAACCCAAATTGTGGCTACACAATGGAAGGTTCCACATTAGGAGTCACCACTCAGGAAAAGGATCCAGGTGTCATCGTTGAAAATATGTTAAAATTTTCTGCTTAGTGTGCAGCAGCAGCCAAGAAAGCAAATAGAATGCTAGGAATTATTAGGAAAGTAATAGAGAATAAAACAGAGAATATCATAATGCCTCTGTATTGTTCCATGGTGTGACCTCATCTTAAGAATTGTGTGCAGTTCTGGTCACCACATCTCAAGAAAGATATAGAAGAATTAGAAAAGGTACAGAGAAGGGCAACCAAAATGGTAAAAGGATGGAACAATTCCCCTATGAGGAAAGGCTAAAGAGGTTAGGACTCTTCAACTTGAAGAAGAGACAGCTGAGGGTCATAGAGGTCCCTAAAATAATGAATGGAATGGAATGAGTAAACATTAATCAGTTGTTTACTCTTTCGAAAAGTACAAAGACCAGGGGACACACAATGAAGTTGTTATATAATACATTTAAAACTAATAGGAGAAAATATTTTTTACTCAAGGCATATTTAACCTCTGGAATTTGTTACCGGAGGATGTTGTGAAAGCTATTAGTGTAGCTGCATTTAAAAATGGTTTAGACAGTTCCTGAAGGAAAAGTGCATTAACCATTATTAAGCTAGAGTTGCAGAAATCCACTGCTTATTCTTGGGATAAGCAGCTTGGTCTCTGTCTACCCTTTGTTATCCTTCCAGGTACTTGTGACCTGGATTGGCCACTATTGAAAACAGGATACTGGGCTTGATGGATCTTTGCTCTGACCCAGTATGGGAAGTCTTATACAGTATTCTTATGTAGGATGCCTATACAATGTTCACTCATAGCATCATGAATCTTAGGCCATTTCTTGTTTGCTGATCTAGCATTTGCCAAGCCAATGATTTAGTGCAATGAACAGGCACTTTTGGTTTGGTGGTGCTGGGGGATTAATGGCCTTTTAAGTCTTTCTCTTTCTCTGGGTAAGGAGAAGCTGTGCTTTCCTCTGGTCCACTGAACCAAAACATATTTCTGATGGTCCACTGGGCTGTGACATATTTCTGACATTAAGGTAGATGCTAGATGGAGCGGTCTTGGAGGTAATTTGGTTATGAGAGTGATGAGAGAAGATCAGTAGGGTTTAGGTTAAGTAAGGAAATTTATACTGAGCCTGATATCAGAGCCGCCAGGAGATGTCATCAGTTCTTTGGTTTCAAAAACTCCTGAAAGATTTTTGTTGTACTTTCAGTATGTATTCCTGGAGTACTTACAGTGCATACAAGTGGGTGCTCAAAGGGGGCAAGCCTTTTGGTGCAGCCCTTCGGCCATCAGAAATGCCCTCCTTTGGCATGGCTCTTGAGGGGCAGTTCGGGGGAATCTGGAGGATATCACAGTAAGAGACAGGAGACCAGCAGCTGCAGCTGCCAGTGATGTAGGCAAAGGGAGAAGAGCCTTCTGGAAGAGGGGAGTTGGTATGACTCAGCTTCTGCCTGTGCTTGGCTAGAGATGGTTCCAAGGGTCTTCTGACTCCAGCACAGCCTTTGGGAGGTGGATCAGACACCTCTGAAGGTTATTACCAGGACGGGGGGGGGGGGGGGGGGCAAGACAGGAGAGCTGCTTGGTGATGCTGCTCTCAGCAATACCAGCAAGGAGGAAGGAACACTCAGGGAGAGGGTAGCCAGCTTGATTCAACCTTTCCCCCTCCCCCCCAGCCTTTGCCTGGCTGGAGATGGTTCCTTGAGTCTTTTGATAAATCTTTCAGAGATATCTACCGCTCACATTCTGACACCGCCATAAATTTCAGAGGACAATGGAGCCTCTCCATAGGATGCACATGAAAGCACATGTACAGTCCTGTCATGCATAACTAGGACAAACAAGAGCAGGATGTATTTGCAATTATACTTTAATAGCTGACACTCACTAAAAGTTAATTGGAGGATATGTCAAACTGGAAGTGCTGAGCATGCTCTCTTCCCAGGATGACTCCAACACTCTCTTTCACCCACCCCTTCTGCACCCCAGCACTCTTGTTACCTCCAGCCCGACCGCAGCACACTCCCAGCCTCCTTCCTAGTCCAATCCCAGACTCTATGCCCCCATCCCCAGCACACTCAGTCCCACATCTGTCACCTCTGACACAGATATTTACCTCCTCTCGAGTCTGAACCCAGCACACTCAATCCTTCCTTCCCCCTCCTACCCAACCTGATCAGATCTGAACAATCTTGCTCTTTTTCCCTTCCTACCTGTCTGTCCACTTCTTTCTGGTCCCACAGCCTTGTTTTCCAGGCCGCCTGTCATTCTGGCTCCCTCAAGTCCTGCATCTTTCTATTTCCCTGTGGCTTTGACGATAGCCCCTGTGTCCGCTGGACTCCTGCAGAGGAGCATGCAGTCTGTGCTACCCAAATAGCTTGGCTTGTATGCACATAAGGTAGGTCCAAGTTATGTATGTAGGTCAGCGCGTGTGTTCATATGTTCAGCATGTATGCGCATAAGTGCTGAGCTATGCATCTATGCTTATCTGTGGCCAGCAGGTTTACATGTGCACTAGCACACACACATGTGTACTCCACCAGTTACCAATAGATAGACACCATTTCCAGAGGCTAAGTGTTTTATATACTGTATATAGATAGCACTAACAGCACTAAAACTCAGAATTCAGTGTTCCTCAAATTATTGAAAACAGAATTTGATTACTTTCATTTCACAAACCAAATTACTCCTTCAAAACATCTCACCACTCACATCCTTTACATCACACAGGACACTATATACACATGGGCCTATGGAAACTAACACCTTATATCAGGGGTATGCAAACTTTTTAACTTGATGGACACATTAGTGGTTCATGCCTAGAACAGGGGCTGGGGAGAGAATCCTAGAGAGAGGGGGATCTGAAGAATGTTAATGGCTCAAGTTATTTATTTCTAAATTGGGATGGTCCCCTTTAAATATCTAGCCTGAGGCAACACAGGAGGAGATGAATTGGGGGCAGGGGGTAGATCTATCTTGTCATGATAGGCTGAATCCATTTTTTGGAAGGGGGAAGGAGAGAGAGCTGCAGTTTTAGTACAGCACCAGAGCCAGTTGCCTGAGCAGCTGTTTGGGACAGCTGAGAGAAGAGAGAGCAGTAAAATGGCAGCTGGAAGTCTGGAAGATCAGCTGCGGCTGTGGTAGATGATGGTGGTGGCAAGTTGGGCTGTGGATGGGGGGAGGAGAGCCAGAAAACATTGCACTGTGGTAAACCTGAAAATGCTGGGCCACTGCGGTGAGAGCCGGAGGCAGTTGCATCAGTGGTGGTAAGACTCTGTAGTGATGACATTGGCAGGCTAGTGGTACTACAGAGGAGACTTCAGTCACAGGGTGAATGAAAAGGTCCTATGGGCCAGAAATGGCCCACAGGCCTCTAGTTTGCCCACCTCTGCTCTATATGAACTATACAATATTTCAGCAGAGACCTAGCAGGAAGGTATGAGGTATGTAGAATATGAGCGATATGCTCCTAGAACAGGTGGTAGAAACTAAAACAGTAATGGAATTCAAAAAAAGTTATGGAATAAACACAGAGGATCCTTATTTGCAAAAAGTGAAGGGTTAATGGAAGCACAACCTAGTAGCACTCCATAGAGGTAGCCAAGGTTGGTAATTGTATGGAGTAGTGGTTATGACCCTAACAACTTATGCTTTCAAGCTGGCATTGGGGAAATCTGCACAGAGTAGCAGTTACAACCATGAGTGTAGTGCATAAGGATTTTAAGAAGGTATTGGGATAATCTGCATGTAGTGGCCATGGTTGAAACCCAAACTTCAACAAGCATTAGAAGCTTGGATGTTTCGGACACCAGCTTTGCTAGGTATGGGAGCTGTGTGAATCATTAGAAAACTTGGTAATGAGACATGGAACGGGATCTGGGTATTGGCTTTAGTGCTGATTTGATTTATTGATTTTTTACTCGCCTCTAGAGAAGGGTTGGTCTTGAAAGAATCATAGATGAAAATGTCAAAGCCTGACATGGCCAACCAGTGGAGGTGGTATTTTAATATATTTTGGTCATGCTTGTGATTGAAATTTAGGGCAGGGGTTGAAAATTCAGGTGTAAGACTTGGAGGTAGGGCACTGGTGTTTGGTTGAGTGTTGGAATGTATATGCTTACCAATACCTACCCAAAGTGAAAGAATTGCAATTAGGTAGACTGGATGGGCCAATTTGGTCTTTTTCTACCATCACTTATTGTCACTATGTTTCTTCTGTATCTGCTGAGAATTTGAGATTTAGTTTGTGTGTCTGCTAGGGGCAAAAAAAGTAAAAAGAGTCCTGATGCTGGGTTTTTGTGGTCCTGACACCAGCTATGTGGGTTCAAAAAAAACAATGGTCGGCTAAAATGTAGGATTGGATCACATTCAGAGGGCAATGGAGTGTATTATTCTGCAGAACAGGAAAAAAGAAAACATAAAGCTTTTCCCCTCTGTTACCATTTAAGCTGCTTTCCTCACCATAGAACTTCAACACTCTTTCTTGGATCTTCTTCAGAATGCCTCTTCTCTGTCGAATTCACTCCCTGGGATTCACAAAGGTAGTCTCACACAATACAATACAGTTCCAGTTTGTAACTTTATTTCATCTTCTGGGGGTCCCAGCAGTAAAAATCAGTAGCCATCCCTAAACAATAGAATGAGTCACAGGATCCTGTCATCCAACAATCAGACAGCCTTGAAGAAAAACAATCACAATTCCTTATAGCATCATAGCCATTAGAACTTCAACAGCTCCAAGAAAACACAGCAGAGAAAACACCAACCAGCTTGCCCACATGAAAAAAACAAATTGTGATGAATGGCGTGGAAGTGAGCCCTTGGTGCTGTGGCATAGTTGACGCAGCCCCGTAGGCGAACTTATGAGGCCTACGCCGACAGCAGGCAAATGCACCCTGAAGTGGGACAGATTGGAGCTTCACCTACACCAGCCGCCTCCCCTGCAGGTTGAGCCTTTGGGTTCTAGCAGCCGATAGGGCTTAGCTGGGTCCCTAGGTTGATGGAGAGAGAACAAGAGTCCGAGGACATGCCGGAGTCAGGACAGGCAGCAGACTGGAGATGCTAGGAGCAGGCCAGGATTCGAGATGGGGGGCAATCAAGTGTGGTCAGATACAAGGCAAGAGTCAGGTCCAGGAGGCATGCGAATATGATCAGGTCCAGGCAGCAGGCTGACATGGTCAGGCCCAAGGCCAAGTTCAGTACCAGGAAAACAGGCCGAGGAAGGACAAGGACCAACAGAGAGACACTGGATGAGACTAGCAGGATAAGGCTGGATGAGACAGGTTGGGCAAGGCAGGATTGGAAGAGACAGGCTGGGCAAGGAAAAGCTGGATGAGGCAGGCCGGGCAAGGTAAGGCTGGAGGAAAGAACACAGGAATGCAGGAACTCAGGAACCCAGGAGCAACATGCTGTGCACAAGGCAGGAGACCCATTGCTGAGGGCAGCGTTGGGTAGTCTGGGCCTCGCTTAAATAGTGAGAACCTGCTGATGTCATCACTAGGCACTGCAGGGCTTTTCCTGCCACTGGTCCTTTAAGTACAGATGCGCGGCACGTGCACATACTTGTGGAGACTCCGGGGAGGAGCAGGATATAGCGGCATGCAGGTGGCATCAGAGGTGCATTGGACACTGGGACCCACTGGATCAAGGAGATGTTCCTGCCACATTGGGAAGGTGCATGGAGACACTGGGGCGAGTTGGAGAGAGCAGGACCTACCCTGTGGTCAGCCAAACATAACACAGATATTTCTCACTCATGTGAGGGTGTGGCCTGCTTGTTACAGCGGTTGCTACCCCTAATTGAGCAGGACCTACCCTGTGGTCAGCCAATCATAACACAGATATTTCTCACTCATGTAAGGGTGTGGCCTGCTTGTTACAGCGGTTGCTACCCCTAATTGAGCTGGACGTTCACTTGGATGCAGATACGGCACTGCTCTCTAAATTGGTGGTGGGGTGGAGGAGAATTAGGGCTGGAGGGTACTGGAAGCCAATAGTAACAGGTGGGAGAGAAAAAAAGGGGAAAAAATGGATAAAGTGCGTAGCTTGCTGGGCAGACTGGATGGGCCGTTTGGTCTTCTTCTGCCGTCATTTCTATGTTTCTATGTTCCTATGTCCCTGAGTCCATCAGTTCAAACTATTTCAGATGTTAGTGACATCATGAGAGTGACTTTACATGTCTGAAAAGGGATACTGAGAATCCTGCAAACTGTAATGAAGCTGGTAATGCAATATACATTGCCGACCATGGGGATGGGCTAAAAATATGCACAAAGCAGGTTTATTTGGCTTCTCAGAGCTATTTGAAACCTTTTGGCTGTCTTTTCAAATGAAGGGAATTATTTTATTGGCCTGATTAAGTGGGGATAAAATCAAAGTGAATACAAGGAAAGTCATTTAGCTGACGGATGGATTTTTTAGTGTTGTCAGAGGGTCATTTTTGCAGAAAATCTCCACTATTTATTATTGAAGTAATATCTTTACATAGTTTAGCTGGTTTTCTCCTAATTTCACTTCTTGGCGATATAACTTAACAGGAATCATTTTGGTTTTACATGATGTTAGCATTTTTCTTTTTATAATTATTCCATAATTTCTTTACCACTGGATCATAATTCTGTTATATACAAATCTTGGTTAACTTTTTTTTTTTTTTTTTTAGTAAAGAAAAATGTGAGGCAGCTGCTTTTATAGCTCTTCAACACCCAATGGCCCTCAAGCTGCCTGTCCATGCAGTACTATTACTTTGATTACAGAAATATTCAGTGAAAGTTATTATGGCTTTCATTTGGTTTCCAACCCACAGTTAGAGCCCTGGGGGGATTGCAGCTATTATTTTGGACCATGACTGCCTAATTAAGAAAATTAAGACTATTTTTGCATTACAAGGGGGCGACAGCTTTGACTGGAAAAGAAACAAAGTCAGGGTTACAGCACAGACAACCCCACAGACTCCAAATATTTCCGTAACGTGCTGAACGAGCAAGACATTAAGAGATCCTAATGTTCATAATTGTGTCAGTTGTGGTCTGCTCCTCATGAGCTCCAGAAACAGAAACCAGATTCCAAAAACAATTATTTAATCAAGTAATATGCAAACAGCTGCATTTGTTCCTCTCTGTACAATAGTACTTTTGACCTGATTTATCAAATGGTTTCGCCCATTCCATGCCTATGAGAAAGTTTTGTTATGTGAATTCCTTTGTGTACGGTTTGTTAGTCTTCTTTCTATAAATCTTAAAAAAAAAAGAGTTTTTCTTGTCGATAGAGATCAGGCTGAGCAGTCATATTCAGGTTTGCAACATCCACAACTTTTTATCAACAAGAAAAGCAGATGTGTAAAAGCTAGCAAAGGAATGCAGGATCACATTTTTCTTTCTTATGAAAGTGCTACAGAATTCCTCAATTATGGCATATCTCCCTCTTCGTCAATAACTAGATTTTCAAACTTCTGTATAAAAACTGATGGCATTGTTAATTTTCCTCCTCATTGTTTCACAGTTGGACTGGACCTCTGGCTCAGTGGCATGCGTTATTCACTCCCAACAGTGAAATCTAGGGTGGGCAAAATCCGGGTGGGTGAAATCCAGCACTCAAAGTGTCCGGTCACTAAAGAGAAACCCTTACTCTAAGAACATGGATGACTCAGAAACGATGCAGACTCCAATCTGATGTGGCCTGCTTTTCCACCACAGGTCTGCATCAGGAAGGAAAAGTTTGATTCCAGCATAAATTCTAACAATGAAAGAGAAGGTTGGTTGTTCACGTGAATTGTAGAAACATAGTTTACTGGTACGTTATTGTTTGTTTTGCCAATTAACAGCAGATAACATAAAGTAGTTCAGCACTATCAGCAACACTTTTCAACATTTGTATGCTTCCTTTATGTACGCTACTAGCAAATCTAGGAATCAACTTCTTATAAGCTGATGGCATACAGTTCTACATTCCTTTCGCCAAATCAATTGAAAATACTGCGTCAACACACTCAACATACATGAAGGCAATACAGCAAGAACTGACACAGCTTAAATTAACCCTAAACACAAATAAAACTGAAATCATATGGCTAAGGAGAAAGGCTTCCACAGTTAAACTGCCACCTCTAGATCTGGATAATTTTCAGCTCACACTCTCAGAACAAGTACGAGACCTAGGAATACAGATTGATGAGAACATCACAATGAAAAAGCACATAAACAAATTATTAAAACAGGATACTTCAAGCTGCGAATATTACATCAGTTGAAACCTTTACTAACATTCCAGGACTTCCGCAATGTTTTAAAACACTAATTTTCCTAAATATATACTACTGCAACTCCCTATTACTAGGCCTATTCTCTGGAATCCTAAAACCACTACAGTTACTACAAAATGCCTCTACAAGGCTTCCTTTAGGGACAAGGAAATTTGACCATATCTCCCCTTCACTTATAGCCCTGAACTGGCTGCCAGTTCAAGCAAGAATCCATTATAAAGTTCTAACTCTAATTTTTAACATCATCAGCGACCAAAACCCCGGCCTAATAGGTGTTAATCTCCAACCATACACACCAAAGCCAACTCTAAGATCACAAAATAAAGGGCTACTAACTGTGCCTACTACACGAAGTACACACCTAATGCAAATAAGAGACTGAATGTTTTCCATTGCAGGCCCCAAACTGTGGAATTCTCTACCAGAGTCATTACGTCTGTTAACAGAAAAAAAAGAGAGTCAAACGTGAGCTGAAAACCTGGCTCTTCAAAAATGCATATGATCTAACATAATATATCAATATGCAGAGATATAAAAAATTTAAAAAACATAGTCAATGTTAGAAGAATATACGAGAAATAATGAGTGATATAAAGTGTCCTAAGACAACCCTATTGTTTTGTTGACCTACAATATGAATGTTGCTTTTGTAAACCGTTGTGATCTTCTTTTGGAATGACGGTATATAAAATGCTTAAATAAATACATAAATAAGTACAATGAATGGGTTACATTCCATAATCAACTAGTATTGGTATGGAGGTCTTCTGCTGTGGTTTACCAATTCCACTGTCTTCTCCCTTATAATAAATAGGCTTATTAGGGGAAACAGAAGCTGTGTGGTCTCAAAACTGTAATGCCCTTGGGAATGGTGGACCCTTGCAGCTGTTGTTATTGGTGCCGCCTTGCAAGAAAGCCCGCTAGGCCCACACCAACAGCTGGCAGATGAGTCCTGTGGCAGGACCGACTGGAGCTTCACTTATACCAGCTGCCCCCCCCCCCCCGCAGATTGAGCCCTTGGGTTCTGGCAGCTGACAGGTCTTCGGTGGTCCCTAGGGTAATCCAATAAACGAGAGTCCAAAGCCAGATGAAGGTCAGGGCGGCTGGCAGACAGCAAAGATGAAGAAGCAAGATGGAGTTTGGGGCAGGCAGCAGACAGCGAAGACAAAGAGACAAACCAGAGGTCAGGGCAGGCAGCAGACAACGGATGATCAGGTCCAAAACAAGGGTCAAGTACAGGCAGCAAATGAGGGTAGTCAAGGTCAGAATCCAAGACGTCAGGCCGGGGAAAGACAAGACAAGTTAAGACAAGAAAGAACAGAAGGCACAATAGGAGTAAGTGGAATGAGAAGGACAAGGATATGGCAAGGCAAGGCGAGGACTCCAGGACAAGGCAGGAATGCTGGAACAAAGGACCACAGGAATGAGACAGGAGCACTGGGACACAAGAACAAGGCAACACTCATTGATGAGCAAGGCACATCAGGTGACCAGTTGCTGAGGCATCAAGAGATCACTCTGGCCAGCTTTTTAAACTGGGAGCACATGATGTCATCAGAGGGCGCCATAGGGCTATACCCACCATGGGCCCCTTAAGTCTCAGTGCACGTGTAAGGAGACCAGGATAGCTGAAGGAGACGGTAGCATCCTGGCGTGGTGTGTGCGCATGTCGGAGGTCCAGCACTGGTGGCATCCAGGCTGCACTGAGGGAGGAGCCTGGCAAGACCTCGGGTGAATGCAGCGGCTCACAAGACTTCTTGGAACCACAGGAAGTAGGAATATGGGAGATAGGAATGTTCCCTCACAGGGATTGGTTTATGCATAGCCAGAGGGCCAGGAGCACACTTTCTCTGCTCACTTTATCCCCACACTGCTGCTCACCTGCCGCCACCACCACCACCACCACTACCAGCACCACCACTCTGACTCCTTTTGGGGGAGAGCAGAAGGCAAAGTAGCAGAATGTAAAATTGATTGGGCCTGGCCACAGCTGTTGCTCTTCTTCCAAGGTGATGTGCAGAGAGATGTACAGCCCCACTTTTTATTCTATATAAGAAACTTGAAACTCTAGAGGAGGGAAAGAGAACAAATGCACTTCTAGGAGAATCCCAATCAGTCTTGGAAAGATAGCAACTTTACCTCCGTCAAACCCTGTCCCCACCACCCCCATCTTCTTCCATATCTATCTAAATCTCTGTCTCTCACCTATTACCTACTCTTGCCCCTCCATTTTTCCTTCTCTAACTCTTCCTTTGTCTCCTCCCTCCCTTCTGTGTTCTCTTCTCTCTCTCTCTCTCTCTCTCTCACCTCCATTTCTTCCTCTGTCCTTCCACTGTTCCCTATCTGTCCATCTTTCCCTCCCTTTCTCTTATCCTTCCCTCCCTCTTTTTACTCTAGTTGCAGGGCAGAAAAGAATGATGGAGATGGTGATAGTGAAAGAATGCACTGTCACCGATAGCTGCCACTCCTTTGCCTCTACTGTAGACACCTTATGCAGGAAACACTGTAGTTAAGGGCCTTCATTGTCAGGGATTTTTTTTTTTTTAATTTTTCATGAAAATTTCTCAGAGTTTATTATAACAACCAAAAATGGGTGAAAATCATTGGAAAAAAGATTGCTGGGAAAATAAAAATCGAAAATGAAAGTCCCTTACTGTACTCTAATGGTGAAGGTACAGAACATAAAGTTTGGAAATGTAGGTACAAACTGCCTTTATTATTATTTTTTTTAATCTGGCAGTTTCCTCCTGCTGCTTTGGGGGTTTTCTGCTCAGTTGGAAGCAGGCACCATGAGTCTTCATTTGCCACTTCCCAGGGATTTTCTCAGCTTTTTATATTTTCTTTCAGCTTATGTTTTTTTAGCCCAGTTCTTGCACTTGCAGTGACAGTTCTTAGCTGGGGCCATTTACCGGGGCTCCTCTTGGGATCCTGAAATCATAGGCCCTAAATCTGACCACTGAGCGTCACCATTGCACAATGATATGACTGCCCAGTCCTGGCTGACCCGGGAAGCAGAAGAGCTGAGCTGCGAATTAAACCCAAGTCTCTCTGCATGCAAACTATCAGCATTATTGCTGGACTACAGGAGCAGCCAGCTCAAACTGCTTCCAGAGCCCTCTTAATAAGCAAGTGACTGTCTCTCCTTGTCACATAAATTACTTTCCACTGATTCACATTGCTTCTCCCAATCATTCAGTAGAACTCACTGTATTGTACAAATCAATATGGGGCAAATCTTGTGCCCTCGCGCAACCCGGCGTGAACAAATCTACGCCCGATTTAATAACCTGCGTGTGCTGCCGCGTGCATGTTATAAAATCCAGGGTCGGCGTGCGCAGGGGGTGCACAATTGTGCAACCTGCGCGTGCCGAGCCGAGCAGCCTGCCTCCGTTCCCTCCAAGGCCGCTCTGAAATCGGAGTGGCCTTGGAGGGAACTTTTTTTGTCCCCCCCACCTTTCCCTCCCTTTCCCTCCCTTCCCCTATCTAACCCAGCTCCCAGCCCTAACTAAATCCCCCCCCTACCTTATTTCATGGAGTTACGCCTGCCTCTGGCAGGCGTAACTTGCGCGCACCGCTGACTCCCTGCCCCGGCACAGGCCGTTGTGCCGGAGCACTCGGCCCCGCCCCCGGACTGATGTCATGCCTCCGGCCCCACCCCCAGCCTGCCTTCATGCCCCCCAGACACGCCCCTGGCCTGCCGCCACGCCCCCGGCCACGCCCCCAGCCAG
Organism: Rhinatrema bivittatum; assembly: GCF_901001135.1. Lineage (NCBI taxonomy): Eukaryota > Metazoa > Chordata > Amphibia > Gymnophiona > Rhinatrematidae > Rhinatrema > Rhinatrema bivittatum. The sequence continues at coordinate 197,450,199 of NC_042616.1, read as the reverse complement.
CCCCTTATTCAAAGCCCTGGGACTTACGCGCGTCCTGGGGCTTGCGCGCGCCTCCGAGCCTATGCAAGATACGCTCGGCGCACGCAGGGAGAGCAGGGGTAGGTCTTCGGGGGTTGCACACGTATCTTACGCACGCAACTCTTTGAAAATCTACCCCATAGTGCATCTTTTAAATTATTATTAAGCACTTGTAAATTCCAAAAGTGTGTCATGAGGAAAGTTCTGTAGTGGAATAGTTCAGCTGCCCTTTCACCGCTTGCACTGACACTGTATGAGATGCAGCAACACGAAGAGTGTCAGCCAAACATATGATTGGTTACACATTCTTTCATGATTCTACAACTAATAAGTAGTTCAGATTCCAAGCACAATACAAAGATCTATTGTGACTGCTAAAAAGAACAATCAAATAACTGTTGAAACATGAGCTTCAGATATCCATTATAGATACAAAAGTAAAGTGTTAAAAAGTCCTTTATAGTCACTAAAAAAAAAAAAAAAAATTATCCTCCTGAGAACATAAGTCTGAAAAGCATGTCGGGGTGATCTTTTGCCCTATCAGGCAAATTTGCTGGGGCCCACTGAGGCAGATTTTAATATACAAAATAAAGGACTTTCATCTTTTTCCTGGATGTGCTGGGATATCCAGTGTCATTTGTACTGAAAAAAATAACTATATACTTCTTTAGCTTAAACAATTTAAAAGTGCACAAATAGTAAATAGGACTCAGTCTTATTGTATGCATTTTTCAGGTTTTCTGTTTTATTATTTTTGTGTGGGTTCTTTTTGGTTTTACATATATAACCTGCCCCCCCCCCCCCCTGCAGGGGGTCACCTTTTGGGCACTACAGGGGTAATACATTTGTCTACAGCCCTGGGACAGGAATCGCACACACTGAAAAAATGAAAATCTACACTCAGGCCTGGATTTATCAAAATGCGGTAAGTACTGCATGTGATTGCAAAAATTCAGTTTATCACAATTTGTGCTAATTACCTAAGTGAAGAGCTAAGTTTGTACACATTGTGATAACATTATCAGAATTTGCAATAGGTGTTGGATCTGTTGTATTTCCTGCATATGACCACTGTTATATGTGTGAGAGAGAGAGAGAGAGAGAAAGTGTGCACCTGGCTGTAATATCATCCCCATAGGTAGGTATTTATATCCCTATGATGGGCCCACCTAGTAACTCGAGGTGGGGTTTAGGTAAGAGTGTAGGGGGTTAGGGGCCACTTTGACATTCTACATGTCACGTATGAACAGAACAGTGGTCTCTTGAAGATTTGATGACCTTCGGAGTGAGGAAACTCACTCCAAGATGAGATTTGGGCAATGTTCTCTCAACCTAGCTTAATGGACTCTCTACCTGGGTAACATCAAGCTAGGTTGAGAGAACATTGCCTAAATCTCATCTTGGAGTGAGTTTCCTCACTCCGAAGAGCTAGGTTGAGAGAACATTGCCTAAATCTCATCTTGGAGTGAGTTTCCTCACTCCGAAGGTCATCAAATCTTCACAAGAGATCTGCTGATCCTCACAGTATATTCCCTTCTCTTAGAGGCCACTTATAGGACTTATGGGTCTGGCTTCTAAGGATATTCTTTATGAAAGCATATGATTTGTTCTCCAGCATACACATTCTGAGCTGGTTCTCCTATGTGGCCTTCTGGGCTGTACCCCTCCTAGCTGACCAGGTAGTGAAGCTGGTCTCTGATTGCCTTTGAGTCCAAGATCTTCATTATGAAGGATTACTGTCGACTTTTGAATTTTAACCATTACTGATGGAAGGAGAGGCATCTGGTAAACTGAAAATGGTTTCTGGGATGGGGCTACATGAAACACTAGTTGAATCTGGAATGCTGTCAGAAATAAAGTCCGAACGCTATTGGGCTTATGTATGGTTTTTGTTTTATTACAAATGGGCTCATGAATTTCTGGTCAAACTTGACCATTGGTCTCTTGATTCTTGTATATCAGATTAACAGCAAAACCTTGACTGGGAGGAGGAGGATGGTGCATGCTCTTTGCAAGCAGTCCACCTGAATATTTTGTTTGTTCTTAGCTTTATTCAGGTCTTACATGAGTCTCTTTCAAATATTATTTTGGCCATGTGAAAGTGAGGGTTGACTCCATAATTCACATAAAATGGAGTAACCTGGATGAATGAATGCATGGTATTTGTAGGTAAGTTCAAGCCTTAAGGACTGCTGCCACCACTACCTATCCTGTCACAATCATGGGAGTGAATGACCATGGATTTCATTGAGGAGTTCTTCATTCTGGTGGTGATGTACTTAGTAATAAGTAATAAAGATGCCTCAGTTCATCCGAGCCATAGAGTTCCCCTCAGCTCAAACAATGGTCCAGCTGTATTTGAAGAAGATAGTTAAGCTACATAGTCTGTTGTCATAGATTTTCTCAGATCATGGATAACAATTCGCATCTTGATTCTGGAGAAAAAAATGACAAAACTCCTGGGGATACAGTCACAATTATCATCAGCATATTACCTGCACATCAGTAGCTAAACCAAGAGAATTAACAAGACAGTAAAACAGTATTTCTGATGCTCAGTAACTTTCACCAATTTGACTGGGTTACCTCTATGGATCCTTGCTCACCTCTTGTTATTCTTTGACAGTTGAACTCCTTGGGCTTCTGTCCCTCCCGACGCAGCCCTTGTGGCGAAACACTGTCCGTGTCGGGAGACCAATACTTTCCTGCATGCCATGAATAAAAGTTTTGGAAATGCTTGAAAAATATCTCTAATGACTGTTTGATTCCACCACTCTTAACGAGGATCTACAAAACTTCCTACCTATTGATACATTAACTCTCGCAAGGCCTCAGTATGGAACCAGACAAGTTAAAGACCTTTTTAGACTAGCTCCAAACAGTGGGTCTCAAAGTACTGCAACTTTTCCTGGAGTTTTCTAAACTACTCTTCATTGGTGGCTCTGCTTACAGCCCTGCTAAGAAAGAATCTGACACCAAGCAGCCAGGTGCTCCAAGGTGCAAACTAATAAGAAATGTCACCCTGCACCTCCTCTGCACCCAGGAAGTCTACTCTGGCTAAAAATGCCCTCCATGAAATTCGCACCATGCTTTATTGAGCCTGGTCCTGTAGCCTATAAACTCCAGTTACCAGCATCTCTTAGAGTTCACAAAGTGTTCCACATTTCCTTACTCAACCCAGTGACGTTTCTTGGCTGGGTAGGCCACCACTGCAGACCACTGAAGTAACCAAAAATGAAGATACCCAGTATGAGGTGGCAGAAATACTGGACTCCAGGAGAGTCAGAAATAAATTCCAGTACCTCATAGCATGGAAAGATGATAGTCTAGAAGGGAATTCTTGGGAACCGGCTTCCAACCTCCATGTTTCCCAACTAATGTGTGAATTCCATCAAAGATTTCCTAGAAAACCCAAGACCAGAAGACTGAGGAGGGGGCTTTGAGGGGGGGGGGGTACTGTTACATTTAGCAGCTCATGGGACATCCCCGTGAGCTGCCACACTCACCCTTGAACCCCCAGCACCTCTTCATAAAGTGCTGCTCCCACTACCAGCTTGCTGCCACGCTGCAGTCCAGAACATCGCTAACAAACACTGCCATGCCGCACTACTCTTCAGCTCTCCTTAGGCATGTGCACACCTGTCTGCTCCTCATTTAAAGGGCCCGTGGCAAGAATCCCCATGCCTGAGACTCCTTGATGACATTAGCGGCCCTACTAGTTAAGCCTCAGCTGCCTACATCTGCCTTGCCTCAGCAACAGGTCTCCTGGAGTGTCTTGTGTCCCGGTGCATGTTGCTAATTCTTCTGTGTCTTGTTTTTGCCTTGTTATTGTGTTCCCTTGCTCCTGCTTCGTCCGTGTCCTGCCCTAGCCTTGTCTTGTCTGTCTTAGTCCTTGTCCTTTCCTCTTCCCCTCAGCTTGACTTTCTGGATTCTGACCCTGGCTTGGACCTCACCTTCCCTGATCTCTGCCTGGACCTGACCTTCTGCCTTGGAATTGACCTTGCCTTATCTGCTGCTTGCCTAACCTCTGGCCTGGTATCCATATCTGCTTTTGCTGCCTGCCCTGACTTCTGGTCTGGTATCCATATCTGCAGTCTTCCATTTTCCCTGACTATTGCCTGGACTTGGACTCTCGTATCTGGATTGCCCTAGGAACCCACCTAAGACCTGCCAGCTGCCAGTATCCAAGGGCTCAACCTGCGGGGGATGCAACTTAATATAGGTGAAGCTCCAGCTGGTCCCGCCACAGGGCTTCTCCACTAGCTGCTGGTGTGGGCCTAGCAGGCTTGCTCGCTAAGTGGCGCCAATCACACCACAGCCCCAAGTGTCTACCTTTCCCATGAGCATTACACAATTAAGGTGAAGTTTATTTATTTTATTTATTTATAGATTTTTGTATATACCGCGGCACGTAATGCACATCACCTCGGTTTACAGCAAACAGTAATTCAGCCATAGGCTTTACAATGAACATAAGTGGAAAAAGCAAGATGCTTATTTAACAGAAAAACTAGGAGTATACATATCAAATACATATGTGTAACAATGTTAACTAAAGTCTGTCTTGAATGGAGATATTTCTAGGGAATAAAGCAGGTAGGGTAAGGGGGAATCATAGAGGTGGGAAGGGAGCAAGATCCACCCCGCTGGTCTGAATCCCTTACCCCCCCCCCCTCCCAATGTCAGAGGGGGAAGGGAGTTAGGTGGGGAAGGGAAAGGGAAGGTAGAGTGGAGGAATCAGGAGTAGGTTGAGCAGCGAAGTATGTAATTTGCATGAGTCCCATCCTTCAATGGAAGGCTTTTCTAAACAGCCATGTTTTTAGGTTATCTTTAAATTTTCGTTGGCAGGGTTCTAGGCGCAGTTCTGCGGGGATACTGTTCCACATTTTGGTTCCTGCAATGATGAGCAAACGTTCTTTAGTGGATGCAAGTTTAGTTGTTTAGGAGAAGGGATCGGCAGTCTGGCCTGATGCTGGGATCTGATTGGACGGTTTGTTTTTTTGAAAGATAGGTGCTCAGAGAACCATTGCATGTTTTGGTTATAGATAGCCTTATGTATCAGCGTAATCGATTTGTATATGATCCTTGATGCTACGGGTAGCCATTGAAGGGATTGAAGCACAGGAGTGATGTGATCGTGGCGGTATGTGTTGGTGATGATGCGCGCTGCTGCATTTTGAAGCATTTGTAATGGTTGCAACGTGTTTTTTGGTAGGCCTAATAGCAAAGCATTGCAGTAGTCAAGTTTTGATAGGATTGTAGCTTGTAGTACTGTGCGGAAGTCGTGTGGGTGTAATAGAGGTCTGATACGCTTTAGCGTGTGTAGCTTAAAAAATCCGTTTTTTACAGTGTCAGCGATGAATTTTTTAAATGTAAAATTGTTGTCTAGGATAACGCCAAAGCGTTATCCCACAAGTTGTCTTGTGGGATCATCCTCATCTTTTCTGGACAGCATATCCATCTTGAAAATCTGTGGCTCTGGTCAATAAGCCAGCATGAAATTGAAGCATGACAAGAATATTGACCAATGGGTATGTCTCATATTGGGTTGATGAGCTAACCTCAAATTCTTTAAGCTCTTGTGGTCCATGAAAACTTGTACTGGCAAACACACACCTTCCAGAGGTGACACCACTTCTCAAAAGTCACCAGATGTGATAATTGTACTCTATACCATTCTGTATGTTCTTAGATAGGACAAATATCTAAATAAATAAATATATAAACAAATGGCTTTCTAGTCAAGATAGCCCCAGGATAATTGGAAAATGCAGGGCTCAAGTCAAATAGAAATATATGGCTTCTTGATGGCCCTGGAAGGTGTTCTTTATCAGGGAGTCAAGGTAAATGGTCAGCCATCAATAGTGTGCACTGGAATTGTGATTTTCTTATGTTGTATTGGAACTCCCTGTCAGCTGACCTTTTCACCTTATCATTATTATTATGTTTACTGCCTTTGCACATGCTCCTAGTTGCCCATTGCAATTGTTCTCGCTTCTTTCTCAACTTTCCCTGTTTATTGTAATTTTCCACGCTTTTGTTTTGCTGTAAACCGATATGATGTCCCTACGAATATCAGTATAGAAGACTCTTTAAATAAATAAATAAATGGAGTGGCAGCGACAGAACCAACAATGCCTAGGGGCAGCGTAATCCTAAATTTGTCATTGCATTTCTCCATCAGTTAGTGAGAAGAGGATTTGTTCAGGTTGCTGGTGTCTCCTTTGGGAAAGGAAGGACATCATAGACCTGGTGGAGATGGGCCATCTTTAGAATCTCAACTCTACCGGCTCCCAGATCATGACTCTATAAAACTGGACAACTCCGTGGCTGAAGTTCAAATTCCATGTGCCCAGCAAAAATTTCTAAAAGATATCCAATAGTTCCTTTCTAGGTAATGAATAAGGGGTGCAGAAGATTCTTTTAACATTTGCAGCTGACCTAGGAGCCCCTTCACTTTTAGGGAAAGAGCATATCATCTGGCTCCTTTAAAGGTGCAAGGATGCGTGGGCCAGTGCCTAATAGTGTGGCTGTTTCTACTCTCCCCCACCACCACGGCCTTTTCTGAGGCCTGTCCCTCCTACCCTTCCTCCTATGGTCCTTTCCCAGGTCCTCTCCTTCCTACACTTCACTCCCTCCGATAGCCATTTCCCAGGTCCTCTCCTTCCTACACTTCACTCCCTCCGATAGCCATTTCCCAGGGCATCTCCTTGCTTCCCTCCCCAGGCCCCTTCCTGGGACCTCTATATCCTCCCCTCCCCTCATGGCCCCTTGCTTGGTCTCTCTTCTTATCATCTTGCCACATGGCTGGTCCGGGACCTGGCAAGCAGCAGCAATAAGAGAAAAATCCGTGTGGGGCCTCATTCCTTGCATGGGTTTCCTTTGTAACAGAAAGTTTGCGCAGGAAGAAATGACTAAAGTAATTTATCATTTAACGCTCACATTAAATAGTGCAATGCGCGCTGGTATGCAAATGTGACATTTAGTGTGCAAGTGGGAGGAGTTTGGGCAGAGTTCATGGTAATTAGCGGCTCCTAAGGTCAAATGAGAGAGAGAGAGAGAGAGAGCGCGCACTTTTAACTCAGATAGCTATTGTGTGGGGTGGAGGGGGAAAGGGTACATTTCTCTCTGCAAATTGTCTAAAGTTATTTTGTCCCTGCTCTTTTGCAGCTGAGGAAAGAGCCCACACCAAGTGGAACTACAATGTCTCCCCGGCCTCAAACACACCATCGGGAAGGTGGACCCTCCCATGGCCATATTCAGCCACCCTGCCCGGGGCAATTTTCTAACTCAGGGCTCTAGGCACCTAACTCCCTACTTAGGTACCTAGATCTCTTTGAAAATGATCATCTCCTAGCACAAAAAAATCGCATTAACCCCCTCCTTCCTTGAAGAGGGAGCCCAAGAGAGATGGTTTTTAAACGCGGGAGATGTGGCCATTATGAGGAACACCAGGCATTTCATTCCTCCAAAATTTGTACTGCACAAGATACAAAACAGCACTGGGTGAAAAAGAAAAGCCAGGGAATTAAGCCAACTAACGGGCGAAATTAAAATAAGACGATAGTTGAGGAAAGCAGACAGGGTGGTGCAGCTGGCTTTAATATCTGCTCTTCCTTTCTACCCTGATGTCAAGTAATAAGATATTTGTTCTTGTCTGAGGTAAATGTGCACGGAGGATAGTTTCCTGTTGGCGGGACATATCAAGTAGTGCTCGATAGCCATAATATCCAGCTTCAGCATGGGAAAGTGCCAGTCTTAATTAATCTGCGAACCGTGGTCCCTATCGCCTGCATTTCACATGTACGTTGTTAACCGGAACCCAGCTCTGCTTTCAATCTGCATTTAACGTCTTTATTAACTCAGATGAATGGACTGTCTGCCCCTTATCAAACATCACTCGCTTGCATGCAAACGGTCATAAATATGCTCTCGGTTTGCTTGCATTAACGATTCTAAGTCAAAGGATACTAGAATAGAAAATACCGGCAGAGAAGGAAAGTATTTTGGAATAACAGTATATAAATACATTAACTTGTAAAACATTGCTGCTCATTTATTTGGGCTATAGGACACACTGCATGCTTCTTTTTTTTTACATGCATGCATGCAAAGTTTGGAATACTGTTTGTTAAGAACTAGGCAGAGAAAAGAGTCTTTTTTAAATTAAATTATGAATTGTAAATGTTTCCCAGCACATTTTCCCTCTGGAGATGTTAAATAATTGTATCGGGCTCCTTACATGTTCTTTACTTATTGGTGTAGATTTGATTCTCTGATTAATCTTGGTAGCTTGCTCCATATCACATCTCTGTTCACTTTTTTAGGGGGTCATTAATGCAAACCTTTTTTTTTCTTTTACAAGGTATACTCTCTTGATTGTAGTTTTTATTTGAACTCCCCCCCCCCCCCCCCCCCCGTCAATAGTTACTGTGTCACCTTAAGGGCTGTATAATATTTTTAAAGCTGCTCCAGTCTTACATATACAGAACTTTGAACAGAAATCCAGAGCAGAAAGTACATAGGAAAGCGCTGCTTGGCTTTTGCTGCTCTTTCATCGTCCCTTGCATTTCTTTGCCTTGCTTAACAGGGAAAAGGCTTTATTTTATCTTCTCCCTTGCCCCCAATATTAAGGGTCTGCATCTCGATTCCTTGCACAGGATTGGGGGGGTTTGCACAAGCAACCTCTCGGACTTCTGCATCGCCGCAGTTACAGTTCACGCGTTTCACTGACACAGCCCTGCTCTGGGATTTCGTACACTTTGGGTATCGCGCTCGCGCTCCTCCTCCTCTGCACAGGCTTCCCTGCTATTGGTACAATATCCTTGCGGGGCCCACAAGGAATCCCAGCCCAGCCCCGCCCCCACGGCTTCATCCGCGAGCTCTCCCTACAACTTTACACCTGAACGAATGCCAAGCCTCCCTGGATATATAAAGGGAGGAAGCAGCGGGGAGAAAGCTCACAGTTACCGAGAAGCGGAAGGAAAGAAATTACAGCCCCCTCCCCTCTCCACCGCCCCCAAGCATGCTCCTTCCAGCCATTCAGTGCTGCGTCGTCTTCCTGGCGTGCATCCTCGCGAAAAGCTGCTGGGCTTTCAAAAACGACGCCACCGAGATCCTCTACTCGCAGGTGGTCAAAGCAGAGCCCGCAAGTCCCAGCAACAGCTCGCTGAACCAAGCGAGGAACGGAGGCCGGAGTCCCGACGGGGCCGCGCAGGACGGGAACGGTGAGTGCTCTCCCCGCTGGCGAGACCTGCGTCAGCATCGCCGTCTAAAGCGAGCCAGGCGCGCATTTAGTCCAGGAGCCTAGTGGCTGACCTTTATCCATGTATCTCCAAGTGGACTAAAGCAGACACGGGCTGCACCACTAACCGGTTACATTGCACTGCCCCAAGCCATTGACCGAACTGCTGTGCTAGCAGGGAGAACGCGGGTCGCTGAATATTCCCAACGATAGCTGCGTGGCTCTCTGCAGAAGAATGTTTGGGGGAATGTTTATTTATGTTCAAATGTATTACATTTTGCTCACTCCTTTTCTTTGGCAGCCCAAAGCCAGCTACATTCAGGCACAGAAGGTATATTCCTGCCCCCCAGAAGGTTTGCAATCTTATCAGGTGAATTTTCAAAGGAGTTATTGTAGCAATTTTCAAAAGCCATTTACCCCCTCTTAAATGCACTTAACAGGGATAAAACCGATGGACAATTCAATGGTATATACTGTGGCAATTTTCACAAGCCCATCTACACATGTAAAACCCAGTTTAAGGGTGTAACTGCTTTTGAAAATCAGGCCCAATGTTTATACCTGAGGCAGTAGAGCATGAAGTGATTTCTGTTACCTAAGGTTACAAGGAGCATCAGCAGGAATTGAACCCTGGTTTCCCAGGTTCTCAGCCTGTGTAGCTCTAACCTCAAGGCTACTCTTATGTTACAAAGCCAGATGTCAGCTGAACTTTATTCTTGGTCAGCTCTGCTACTGGCCTTTACAAAACGCAGCATGCCGGAAATGCATTAACAGCACAAGACAGCTGATTGTCATGTTGTAATGCAGAAAAATAAAACAATACATAGGATAAAAATATACATATATATATATATATATATATATATATATATATATATATATTTTATTTATTTTTTTTTTTTTAATAACCACCTCCTAAATGTGTCTCATGTGTCAGGAGCAGAACTTAAACAATTGCTTTATTCATATGAAACTGTTTAGATGCTAGTTCTCTTAGTTCCTTCTCCCACTATAAGCTAGGAGACAAGGGCTGTAGGAAAGATACTAATGATAGGACAGCTCACTTTTGTAAACCTTCTTACCACTCTCACCTGTCTGTGGCACTCCAGCAATGCAAAGCATTATCTGAAGATAAAAGGCTTTGATTTGAATCCAGCATTTGTTTTCACTTCCTGGCTTAGCACTGTTATGCTTAACGCCTCTGGCTACAGTTAACACAATCACACTCTAATGTCATCTCTGCCCCCAATCTTTCTCTCCCTAGCTCCTAGCTAGTTTTATTTTTAAAGAGAGGAAGGTGCATCAGAAGTCTGGGAAACCTTAGACAAAAATGTTGGAGCTGGCCTGACTCCCATAACACATTAATCACAAAACAAAACAAAACTCATGCCTGGAAAGTAAAAAGAGGGAAAAAGGTGATCTCAGACTGTCTGAACAGAAAATAAGGTGTGTCAGCCTTCCTGAATAGAGGTGGTATAAACGCACAGGAAATATCTGATGATTATAAGCTTATCTGAGCTCTGCATACCTTAGCTGCAAGAACACGGAGGAGATACTCATTGTTAATGGAATTGTCATTGTGAAAATGTGGAGCCTCTGTGTATATAATAACACAAGACAAACCAAAACTCTTCCAGGCAGACATATTCACAGAGAGCTGCCTGCTGCAGAGAAAGCAGTCATTTTAAGCATTAGAAAGTGCTTTAGAGCTCCAGCTCACTTACAAGAATGTTCTTCAAAAAAAAAAAAATGCCAGCAAGGCATAGTTGCACTATGTGTACTTTGGGGATATGGAGGTTAGTAAAATAATTTACAGCTTCTAGCTAAGTCTTTGCTATTTATGGTCAATGTAAGTAATAAAAAAAAAAAAACCAAACCAACACAATTCATTTTGATGACCATTGGTGATTTTATCCCTGTGTCTTTCTTCATTTGTTATCTATAAATAGTTTTGGGTCCTCACATCAACTGCAATCTGTGGTTTCTATTATTATTATGATCATTTGTATAGCACTACCAGGCTTAACACAGTGCTTTACAGAGATAAACACAGTTCCTGCTCCTTGGAGTTTACAGTCTAGTTAAGACAGATGGACAATACACACAAGACAAAAAACAACAACAAATAAGAGACTTATTGAGTAGGACATGACTGAGATGTTCAGGTAAAAATTCTGCCAGACACAGAATGCAAGAAAATAATACTTAGGAGCTTATGTTTTCTAAGGATTTTCTTATTCTGTGTTAATAAACAATACTTCTTTAATAGTGGAGCATGCCCCTCTAGTATCATTTAGTTCAGTGATGGTGAACTCCAGTGCCACAAACAGGCCAGGTTCTCAGGATATCCACAATGAATATGCATGAGATAGATTTGCATACAGTGGAGACAGTGCGGGCAAATCTTTCTCATGCATATTCATTGTGGATATCCTGAAAACCTGGCCTGTTTGTGGCACTCAGGGACTGCTGTGGCACTCAAGGACGCCATTGCTGATTTAGTTTCAGATAATGATACTAATAGGTAGAGTTTAAAAGCATTGCTTGTGCAAAAACGGCGCCATACACGCGTATGTGGGCTGCACCTGAAATTTGAGAAGCAGGGAAGTATGCACATCAAACATAAGGAGGCAGAAAAGGGGTGGGGCCAAGGTTTACACGTGTAACCCTGAATTTTGCAAAGACTGATCATGGCAAGTCTAGAGATTTTGAGGAGGGAGGGAGGGAGGGAGAAAGAGAGAGAGAGAGCAAGCGTGAGAGAGAGAATATGACTCTCTATGTATTTCCCACTGTAAGAGGGGCACTTTTAACTCGGGTGGGTTTTGGTGGGGGGCGGTGTTACAAGGGTCTACAGATCCTTGCAGATGTAACATCGCCCCCCCCCAAACCCCCCCCCCCGAGTTAAAAGTGCCCCTCTTACAGTGGGAGATATATATAGAGAATCATATTCTCCCCTTCCCCCCCCCCCCCCCCCCCCCAGAGCAGGGATATTTTAAATGATTTGCGTGTTCTTGCACACACGATATAAAATTAAGTGTATCTTTGGGCACACGCATACTCTTTTTAAAATTTACCTGTAAGTGATCGTTTCTATACGGTTATTAGAAGTAAAATTCTAAAATATGAGAAACGGGAATCTTTCAAATTATCTTCCAATATATAAAAACCTACATAAACATGTTTATGTTCCTTAAAGAAACCAGACCTTAATGTTTCAAATATTTCTCCTGTGTTGTGCTTATGGACAGCAACATGTTTGTTGAATAGCATCTGAATGTCGAGTTGTTTCTAGTTTGCCTTTAGGAATTAATTGCTAGGGATCTCATTTCGGTTTTTCATATGACTCTCAAACTTTACTGTTCCATCAATTTTAGCAGGTCGGCACCAAGTGGGCTGCAGGGAACTGAGATCCACCAAATACATTTCTGATGGCCAGTGCACCAGTATCAGCCCCTTGAAAGAGCTAGTATGTGCTGGGGAGTGCCTGCCTTTACCAGTGTTGCCTAACTGGATTGGAGGTGGTTATGGGATGAAGTACTGGAGCCGGAGGAGCTCGCAAGAGTGGAGATGTGTCAATGATAAGAGCCGCACCCAACGCATCCAGCTCCAGTGTCAGGATGGCACCACCCGAACCTACAAAGTCACCGTGGTCACCTCCTGCAAATGTAAGAGATACACCAGGCAGCACAATGAGTCCAGCCATAATTTTGAGGGAGTCTCACCGGTCAAAGCTAGTCATTCTCACAGGGACCGGAAAAGAGCTAGCAAATCCAGCAAGCACAGCTCCAGTTAAAAGCAGAGAAAATCAAATGACAGATTTGCAATTATATGGTTTATACGTCGTCTGACTGCCTAAAAAGACTTTGTCTGCTACAGGCATCTGTCTACTTGGAAAAACTATATTCAGTGCTTTTTGCCAAAGACAGAGAGGGCATCCTTCCATGGCATAATGTGATACTGTTTCCCACCCAATTTTCAAGATGTGGGTGCAGTAGTACAACCTTTTCTATCGCTTCCTATGACCACTAAAAGACTGGCGTGTTTACATTACTCCATATGATCAGATGTAAATGCTATTGCCATGAATACTCACTGAAGTTGTGTTTTCATTACAATGGTGCTTTTTTTTCCTGAGTATTCATGGGAACAGTTAATGTTTGAATATGCTGTTGAAATGTCTCTTACCTTAAGAAATACCCATTTAAGTCCAAATTTCATGATAGACATAAAATAATGCCTTGCATCTTCTTCTATTACTTTTATATCAGATGTGCATGGCAGCAGTTGCAAACTATAACTGAGTTACCTATTTATTTGTCGGTGTAATTATTTAATAAGCTTAAATGTGTGATTTTTGAAATGTACAATGCACTGTATGTTTTATAGCTTTTTCATGCATCAAATTATTTTCCTATGATTTGTAGCTGAAGTAGGATATATATTTTGTAGATAATGTAAGATAAGTATGTAGTGCAGTTGGTATATTTTTTCATCATGACTTTTTCCAGGCATATGAACATGTATTTTTTTATTTTTATTAAAGACTGCATTGTGCAATCATAGTATAGGGCAGGTATAACTGTCTTGAATTTACCAATTTCCTTTTTCAGAAATAAACATAAGCCAAAAAGATGACTTGTTTTTTTCTTAACTCTCCTTAATTTGCAAGAAAGCCCAGGCTTGCTGGTAAATTGCTACCTTAAAATGCTTAACTGGTCTAATAATGGGAGAAGAATTATTTAGTCTAAGGCATTTAGTATCACCATGTATAAGAAAATAATTACAGCTTCACCATCACTTTTCAGTAGGTAACTGTTTCTAATTTAGATAAATGATGATCAACTGCACATTCGGGTCCAGTCACTAAAGGTTAGCATGTTAGCAGGTTAACATGTATGATGATAAATAGCATCCTATTTACAAAAGCCTTAACGTGCATAATAAGGAACGTTCTAATGTTTTAGTGAGCAGACATAAAGCATAATGTTTAAGAATTTGCTAATGAACATAACGAGTTGCAAAGTAATTTAATATATTTTATTTAAAAGTTCTTATTAACTATTTTTATTGTTTTTAACTGATTATGCAGTATATAAATGTGTTCAATAAATACTTTAAATAAATAACTGCTTTCCCCGATCCAAAACGTTCATCCAAGATGGTGTACAAGATAATCAAATAATATATAAGACATCACAACAAACTCATATATATAATCAACTCTAGTCACTAATCCACACCAAAATAATATCTAGTTAACTACTAAATGATAATATAACTGCAGAGCACATTTTCATAATCTATATTCTTTCCCAGTGATGATATCCAACATCAACAACCCTCACCCCTCATCTCATCCAACCTCTAATCCAATTCCAACCCAACACACTCCTTTAAATTTACAGAAAAGTTAGCCACTCAGCACATAAGCACCTTCAGTACTATTCCCCACCCAAACCCAATCAAATGCTCCTCACAGCAACATTTTCTCACCCAATATCCAAACTACGCTTTCAACATCCTACCCGACCTTACCTATACCCTAAAATAAATTAAATTAGATTAAATTAGCCCAACTAAAAAAAATGAAATACAATATAATCCAAAATTCTGCAATAATGAATGCATTGTTATCAAGTTGTGAGCTTATCAGTATTCAGAATGCACAGTGAGCTTGGACAGATTATCACTCTAGCCACTAAACCAATTACTGATCATATGCTATGACTCCAAATGTATCATCTATTATAGGCACTGATTGCGCACACTATAAAAGCCACCTTCTGACTGGAGACAGCTTGTGGGAAAAACTGTTCATTTTTTGGCAAGGAGAAGAAATAGAGAGACTAGGAGCAGGGCGGAAAGGGAAGAAGAAAGAAGAGGAGAAGAGAGAAAGAGAGAGACAGCAGGGAAGAGAAACAAGTGGCAGCATCCCTGGATTTTCAGGGCCCGAAAAGCCTGCAGTTGATAATTCCATCCATCCCCCTCTTGAATGCCACTCTTACTTGCCCACCTTGCATTGGGTCCTTTCTAACTCACCTGGCCTTCATGGGGTGGAAGAAGAAATCAAGGGCTGCACCTTGGGAAGAAGGGGAAACCTGTACTGATTTGTGAAGATGGAGGAAGTTGTTAGAAAGTTAGTTGGACCCTAGACATTGGCAGGATCCTAAACATGTGATGAGAATGGGAAGAAAGATGGCAAGGTATAGAATAGGAAAGCTAATCTCCCCTTCCTTTTACTACTCCAGGTTTCATATCCTTCTCTCTTACCCACCCTCAGTCACCTCTGAGGAAAGCAGCAATGTTTAAGAAAGGTCCCTTCCTTTAATACCCAAACCCACTCAATAAAAACAGACACAAGATTTGTTCCAAAACAAAATACCTGTATTGACAAACAAAATACCTGTATTGACAAACCATATAGTGACACATTTACAAATGCACAAAAAGCAATAGCACAACAAGTGCGACTGGGTATGCATAAAGCAGCATAACTATCACTCCCTTATAGAAATATAGAAACAAGACAGCAGAAAAAGACCATGTGGCCTTTCTAGTCTTTCCATCCACACCAGCTATCCAGTTTCATAATCCCTATCACCCCCTCAGAGATCTTCTGTGGTTTACCTCATGCTTTCCTGCATTCAGATACTGCCCTTATCTCCACCATCTCCATTGGGAAGCTGTTTCATGCATCCACCACCCTCTCTATAAAGACATATTTTCTTGGATTATATCTGAGCCTACTGCCTTTCACCTTCATCCCATGACCCCCCATTTTAGAGTCTCCTTTCTGTTGAAAGAGGCCCGCCTCCTGTACATGAAAACCTTGGAGGTAATGAAATGTCAATATCAAATCTCCCCTATCCAGTCTTTCCTTTAGGGCAGTGGTCCCCCAACCCTGTCCTGGGGGCTTCCCAGCCAGTCGGGTTTTCAGGATATCCACAATGAGGGGCGGATTTTCAGAGCCCTGCTCGCCTAAATCCGCCTAAATCCGGGCAGATTTAGGCGAGCAGGGCCCTGCGCGCCGGTGCGCCTAGGTTCAATAGGCCTACCGGCGCGCGCAGACCCCGGGACTCGCGTAAGTCCCGGGGTTTTCCGAGGGGGGCGTGTCGGGGGTGTGTCGAGGGGGCGAGCCTGATCCGCGCGGCATTTTCGGGGCGGGCCGTAGCGTTTCGGGGGCGGGCCCGGGGCGTGGTTACGGCCTGGGTCGGTCCGGGGGCGTGGCCGCACCCTCCAGACCCGCCCCCAGGTCGCGTCCCGGCGCGCTAGCGGCCCGCTGGCGCGCAGGGATTTACGCCTCCCTCTGGGAGGCGTAAATCCCCCGACAAAGGTAAGGGGGGGTTTAGACAGGGCTGGGCGGGTGGGTTAGGTAGGGGAAGGGAGGGGAAGGTGAGGGGAGGGCAAAAGAAAGTTCCCTCCGAGGCCACTCCAATTTCGGAGCGGCCTTGGAGGGAACGGAGGTAGGCTGCGCGGCTCAGTGCGCGCTGGCTATACGGAATCGATAGCCTTGCGCGCGCCGATCCTGGATTTTAGCGGATACGCGCGGCTATGCGCGTATCTACTAAAATCCAGCGTACTTTTGTTTGCGCCTGATGCGCCAACAAAAGTATGCCAAATCACGCTATTTGAAAATTTACCCCACTATATGCATGAGAGAAAATGTGCTCTAGGATATACATAGTTGGATCTTTACATCTGATCCCCCTAGCCTTTGTCGCCTTCTATACAATAGACAACAATGTAGCCCCCTGTCCTGCTGGCTAGCTGGGCTCAGGGATTCACTGGGAGTATTGGAATCACATTAAGCCTTTCAAAACCCTTAAGGCTTATCTAGAGATATAATGCAACAACCCCGCATACAAAAACAACAACACATAGGCACACATTGGCTGTAGTTCAAAATAAAATCTTTGTCCTGAAACTTGATTATAGGAATAAAATCACAAGTAGTTCACCACTAACTAGTGCACTTCAGTATAGAGAATACAAGTCCAGAATAAAAACATCACAATCCCAATTGCTGATAAATCTGTACATCTTGATAGTAGGTGCTCTTCACAAGGGACATTTGCTGGACTATTCCCAACATTATCTGCCAACTTGCATGCAGCCTTCTCCTGAGTAGACTCTGGGACTTCCTGCTGATATTCTGCAGGGACTTCTGGCTGATCCTGGCCTGTAAACAGCAGCTCTGTGGCTGGGCTCCAAGTCTGGAAGTTCTCCCTTGACTCTCTGAAATGATCTCCAGAGGGAAATCAGAAATAGGGGATTAACACTTTTCAACACACAAATCTCCTTTTGGTTCTTCAATAGTCTCAGTGGTCCAACTTGGACCCCAAGACAGAACACTTTCCTAAATCCTAAAGGCTTGGGTACCTCAGCCTTGGGCCCCAGCCACCTTCCCAGGACAGTAGACAAGACAAGCAGTCCTCTCCCTTTGAAAGACAACCCTTTAAGAACTCTGAGACAAATGGGTTCATGAGTTTTGTTAAACCACTCAAACTAGAAAGACACCTCCCACTAGGGGGCATCGGAACACACCAAGGCTCTTGTCCTAATTTTAAACCTCCCCTTGTGCAAAAAACGAGGGCTATGCGTGTGGCCGGGCCTTGCGAGCACTGCGCACATCTTCAAAAGGACCCAGCCACGTCCGTACTGGGGAAGGGCATCCAGGCGTGCGTAAGTTGCTACTGCTCCATTGGACCGGCTGGATGTCAGAGGTCACGGCGCATGCGCCTTCGCTGCCTTGAGCGCCTATATTGGACCTACAGGCGTGCACGTATTCACCTTCGCCAGCGGGGCTTCTGAAGCCGCTCTCTCTCTCGCCGCCCTTCTACTGCTGCTGCTGGGGGCTTGCGTGGCCGAGGCCAGGGCAGGTGAGCAGGGGCTGGGGGAAAGTTTGGGACTGTGAAATTTCATCTCTCTCTGCTGGGGCTTGGATTGGGTTGGTTTGGTTTGGGACTGGGCGGCTAAGTGCGAGAAGCATTTTTTTTTTGTGGATTGGGTTGGTTTGAGACTGGGTGGCTAAGTGCGAGAAGCATTTTTTTTCTGTGGATTGGGTTAGTTTGGGACTGGGCGGCTAAGTTCACCACACTAACGCCAGTGTCAGGGTAGGCGGTAAATTAGTAGGTTAAAGATGCGGCAAGATAGCAGGTTAAAAAGGCGATAGTCGGGGCGCACTTTACTGTATGGGAGGGAATAGCTAATCGGATCGTTTACATACATATACATGCCGCGGGCGGAAAGGAAAATGCGTCGAGTTAAAGAAGCGGTAAGGATCGGTAAAAACAGATAGTGAATCGCGGGTTAGACTTACGCAGCCAAATTGTGAGTACACAGCGGGTTAGAAACGGGGTAACTGTGGCTGCGCTTTACTGTATCGGCCTGAAAGGGGGATAATTTTGGGAAGATTAGGTGGGGGGGGGGGGGGCTAAGTGGAAATCATTGGGGGAAGGAAGTGATGAGAGAGGCTGGAGGAAGAGAGGGGATCAACTGGGGGATGTATCTGTGTGTGAAAGAGAAGTGAACGGGGGCACAGGCAGTGTTTATGTATGATAGAGATGGATTGGTGCCAGGTTTATGTGTGTCTATGCCAGATTGGGTGGGAATTTAGAGAGGGATGCAAAGGGGAGCAGGACTGAAGCAAGGTAAGGACACTTGCCCCATCATCCATGGGAATTCACATCTTCTCTTCCTTAATTTCAGATTTTATTCCCTAAACTCTGGAACCTCCCTTCCTACCACTTCTTTCTTTTCTAGATCCTGGAAACCACTCCCCAATCTCTCATACTTCCTCTTTCCCTTCCTCAATCCCAGAACCTCTCTTTCCCTCCTTGTCTTCCATCCCAGATTCCTGCATTTCCCCCTTCCTTATATTCCCCATCTCCCATCCTCCCTATCCCCAGTCCACTATTCTTCTCCTTCCTCCTTCCTCCTGTCTCCCAGTCTTCTCACCTTCTGTTGTAGGAAATGGCGCACCACCAATTATAGAGTAATTATTAATTGGAACCTCCAACTGTACAAGTATTTATGAATTTATTAATTACTCATGGTCATACAAAGTTCATTTTAATTAGAACAAGGACGCATTCAGTTTGTTTAATGTTAAAGGTTTTTTTGGGGAGTTTTATCAATTAAAATACAATTGATTGATATAATGATTGTTTCAATGATTTAGAAAGTTAGATGCAGTTTTACAGTTTCTCACGCAATGCTGCAGATTATTGACTGCAAGTTGGCACAGATTTAATTCAGAGCAATCATAACTATCTACCCTAAACTAAAGGTAACCATACCTCTTAATTAATGTTACAATTTCATCTGCTGTGCAGCCTCATTGTACCCTGATTCTGACTACTATGCCACCTGCAGGGGCCTCCAGTGAGCTCTGTTCAGAGTTATCTGAACCATCTCCTCAATGGTCTCCTGACTCAGCCTGTCTTGCAACCTTCGCTCCACCAGGAGTTCTCATTGAGGTTAGCCTCCAGCCTTGCCAAGCTCCTCCTCACTGCATGCACCACACCCAAACTCCAGCCCTATGTAACTCAGCTCTGCCATTCTACCCTTGTCTTCTCATGGAGTCACCTTTGGCTCTTTGACCCTGCCACTGCTCCCTGCCTTGCCTTGTCTTGTACCAACATGCTGCTCCAAGGACCCTGACTAAAACTTTCTGTAGCTCTGGTCTTTCTTTATAATTCCTCCAGCTGGGACTTCCTGTGGTTCTGGCTGATGACATCACATCCTCCATGAGTGCATAAAGAAGTCCTTTGCAACCATCCACTGCCTCAGCAACAGATTGTCCTGCATTGCAGTGTATATTGGTATTGACTTCTTGCCTTGTCTCGTTGTCTTCTTGCCCCACTATCTCCTTGTCTTGCCTGGTGTCTCCTTGCCTTGCCTAGCACTGTCTTGCCTTGTCTGTCTGCCCTATCTTTGTCCCAGTCCCCTGTGTTTTGCCTGTTCATCTTTACTTAACTTCTGGTTCTGACCCTGCCCTTGGATTCTGACTACTCTTCTGGACTGCTGCCTGCCCTGACCCCCAGCTTGGACCTGGATACTGTTTGCTTGCTTCCTGCCTTGACTTTGGCCTGGACTTGGATACTCTTGCTCGCTGCCAGCTGTGATGACTGGCCTGACTTCCTCAGACCACTCCATACCAGACGTTCATTTAAGCCCTGCCAGCCCCTGTAACCCAAGGACTCAACCTGCAAGGAATGGTGCTGGTATAGATGAAGCTCCAGCTCCAGTCCCAGTAGGGCAAGTCTATCTGCTGTTGGTGTGGGCCTAGTGAGTTTGCCTACTAGGTTGCATCAACTACGCTCGCCTAAGGGCTCATATCCATGACAGAGCCAGTGAAGTGACTGCTGCTGAGCAGGAGTTTGGGGGAGGCAGAGAGAAAGGGAGTTGCTGTTGCTGGACAGAGAGGTGGGGAAGAGGGGGGCTGCTGTTGGGCAGAGGGATGGGGAGAAGGTATAGCTGCTGCCGAGTAGAGAGAAAGGGGGCATCTATTGCTGATCAGATGGTTGTGAGAAAGAGAAAAACTGTTGGGCAAGGGTTGGAAAGAAAGGGACTGTTGCTGGGCAACGGGTAAGGAGTAGAGTGGGAAGAAGCTGTTAGGCAAGAGATGGAAGGGGGGTGCTTTGCTGGTGTCACCATCAGAAGGACGGCTGTGTCTTTGCCACTAAAGGAGAGAGCACTGTTCTGAAGCATTAACTGGTAAGTCAAGGAAGGGGGAAGGGGATAAGGAGTGTAATTCTGAATATCTATCCTGGGCACATAAAGAGCTGGTCCCAGCACTAGCAAGCACTCTGCTGCTGACTCAGTGTCAAAGCTATCTGTAGTCTGCAGGACTGGCATGCTCAGTATGGGGCTCTGTGGTGTCGGTTCAGAATCCATAGACTCAAACTCTTCCTCAGATTCTCCAAGGCAACTGTATTCAGCTTCTTGCACTTCTGTAGTCTTGGCTGGGTCTAGAGCCGTGCATATGCTCTGCAAAGCAGTAACGCTTGTTAAAGCAAGAGGAAGAAGGTAAGTACAGGTGTTAAAGCACATGCATGCCATTTGTCCTACTTGCAAATCCCTTCCAAGGTTGTCCCTTTCCTGGCTACTGGACCCACCTTCACCTTCCAGTAAGAATAACGAGCATCTATGGTTAACTTCTTTCCAAAATGGATATTGGACTTTGTTTTGGGATAGTAAAGTACTCATCTGCTGTCTTGTCATATAAGACAATTTCAGCAGCAGTGTCCAGCATTTCCAAGAAGTAAAAAATGGGTTATGGTCCCATGATGCCACAGATCCTTTCCTTCAGGATGACAGGATGGCAGGGCAGGAGAAGGAAGTGTGGGAAGAAGGTGTGGTTGGAGCTAGTGTGTGTATGTGTGTGTGTGTGTGTGTGTGTGTGTGTGTAATTTGTGTGTATGTAACAAGGGGGGGAGGGGGAGCAAATTAAGAAGCTGCATCACTTATTTTCCCTGTCTTTTTGGGGGGAAGGTGTGGGTGTGCTGAGAGCATGTGGTTTTGAAGGGGAGTTAGGAATATATGGGATGTGTGTGGTTGGGATTTATATGTGTGTGGGTGAGGGTATGGCAGTATGGGGTTGTGTGTGTGTGTGCATTGTGTGTGAGAGGTGTGGGGGTATGGGGTTGTGTGTGGGGGGGAGTATGGGGTTGTGTGTGTGTGTGTGTGTGCGCATTGTATGTGTGGGGGGGGGGGCAGGGGGGGGTGGAATGTTTGTGCGTGAACTCTGATTTCTCTGGTTCTCAGCCCATTGTTCTAGCCACTAGGTCATACCTTCTCCATAGCTAATGCAGACATTTTGTCACTTGTCTCAAAGCCAAAAACTTGATTGAGCATCTTTTTAACAAGATCTTCATTCAGGCTGCAGTATGTGTCAAAGAGGGAACAGGAAGACTCCAAATTATTTATTACTCTGCCCCCTTTCTTGTTAAATGTTTTGCAGGAAGTGACTTGATTAGTCCAATTACAGGTGCATGTTTTCTAACTGTGGACTCTTGTTACCCATAATGAAGAATGTCTGAGACATAACCAAACAGTAGTTAAGAGGAAGCCGGAAGCCTTGGGGAAATGGCTGAAATATTTAGACTTCTCTCTCTTTTTTTAAGATCTTAATCGTATTTTGTTTTCAGCTGAGCTAATGTGAACATTTCCTTGAAGTTTCTAATACTGAGGGAGAGAAATTATGGACTTACATATTTTATTTAAAATTTATTATTGACCACTTCCCTGGCCCATCTAGGCCACCCAAAGTAGTACACAAAAAATATGCATAATTTTAAAACAAAATATTCATAATAAAATACAAAAAAATGGACGAAATATAATCAATTATAAAAACAATATTTTATTCCCTGTAATTCTTTTGCAAGTGTTTCTTCTTTGTTTCAATGGTATAATGTGTTAGGGTAGAAAGTCTGTGTTTGACTAAATAGATAAGATAAGTAGATTCTGAGACTATAATCATAGCATATGCCCATTGGAAAAAAAAAAGTCACATTCCCAGTATTGCGCTTGGAATACAAAGCTGTGAAACCTGAGACTACCAAGCTCCCATTCCATCTTTACTGTACTAACTATGAAACTTGTTAGAACCAATGGCATAGTTGTGCAGAAATGGTACCTTTATTAGGATAACAAATGTTTTAAGGTGCAAACTTTGGGGATTTCTAGTATTTCTTCCTCAGGCAAACTGTCCTGAAAGCTTGGATTTTAAAACAGTCATTTGCTTAATAAAGGTCTCATCTTCATTCAGCTACTTGTTAGATTTGAGCCTTTGTTTATATGAACAGAAGCTTATTAGATCATTCAGAATGTCTGTGGGTGATATGGTTTGTGTGTTTGATTTTCCAACCCATCAAATAACTTGTAATGGTTTGGATATAGGTTTACCAAATTTGGGGGGGTCATTTACCAAGCCACATTTTTCATTTACCATGTGGTAAATGCCTTGCAGTAGTGATAACATGTTTATATTTTAAATCTCACTCGTTATCTTACCACCAATAATGCTGGTATGGTAATGAGCTGTTTTGTATGCAAATGCATACAATGCAACTCATTACTAGACAATTCCATGTAAATAAAATAATATGGCTTGCCTGAAAAATTGCAAGCTGCATTATTTTAGTGACAGAAGTTGCAGCTAAATTTCCCCAAGAGCATTGGGACTCTAGTGCGGGTCCTGATGCTCGTGTGGCTGTAATTTAAAGGGCCAGAGGGGCTTGAATCAACACTTCCCCATTATATAAACCTCCCCTAGTGTGACTTGAAAGTTAGCTACCTCAGAGGCAGAAAGCAATCAGAGATTCACTGATAGAATCCCTAAGTCTGTCCCTTGTGGTGTTAAAAAGTGGGATCATGAAAGATACCCAAGTTACCCAGGATTCCTATAGTAGAGTGGACTGACCTAAATTCTAATGCAGAAGGAAAAGAACTATCAAAGGAGTTTCTTATTAAATTCATGTAACATGTTTTAACTGCTCAACACAGAAACTGAGAACTTTTGCAACTCATTATTTCCTATGGACAGCAACTTGTTTACTTATTGCCTTGTAAATACAGTCAGATTGATTTGGAACCACTTCTGCTGATTTTGCAGTTTTTTGAAGCTACCTATTAGGATTTACATCTGTAGTCAAAGAGAGGAATAGTTCCTGTACTTTAAATTTGTCTAACTGAGGTTAACTACAACATCTAATAGAGCCACTCATCTGAGAAACCAAAGACCAGATAGGTTGACCTCTGAGTAATCGCTTCCATTGATCAGAATGCCTTACTTGAGTCCAAAAAAACACTTACAGTGGTGTAGCAAAGTACAGATCATGATGAACTGCTGGCACAGAAGGTCAGTATGTGTAAAAATGCAGCTAAACATTTTTGCCCCATCTCTGCAATTTCCTTTCTCCATCATTGATGGACAGCTGTCCTGCCCAATAAAGTGAAGCATTGGTCCCGTTAGCTGACAAACTAGTCTTCCATTGTACAGACCATTCAAGATTCAACCCCTGCACAGCTTTGATGATCTGACAGCTCCTGATAGCACTGAACACATCAGCACAGAACAGCAATGGTAGGGGTGGTAGAAAAGGAAACCTAATTTGCCCCACACAGGAGCTCCATCTATGCCACATCTGCCCTGCAGATCTCCACACAGGACCTTCTCAGTAATCATGCTGTCATACATGGAGCAATGACTTACAGCATGCCACTCCTGCCAGGACCCTAGGACATTGTCTAGCACATCCATCTCCCACATTAGGAAAGATATCTATTTGATAGGTAGCTCTGCTCACCTCTCATTTTTTTTCAGCACAGTATAGGGATACAGCATGTCATCAGATACATGAATCATGATATGTACAAATAAATTAAAGAAATATCTAAACACACAAGAATGGGTGTTGTTCCCTACTCCTGTCCCTATTATAAAAGTTACTGATCAGTATGAGAAAAGAATTCAAGATGTATTTCAGTTGTGGAACGTGAGCAAAAACAGATGTGGTTCCTTTAAGCAGTCATAAATATTATTTGGGCTGCAGCTTCTGAGAAGTGAATAGAATCTACATTGGTCTATAACCTCTTTTGGGTCAGTTTGGGGGTGGAACGGAGGATGTTGAGCATCTTTGGGGACTATCTCCTGCACTTCTTGAATATCTTTACAACAAATATATTTGTGTTACTACAGTAGCTATATACTGCTGGCTCAAAGTTTTGCAGGAGGAATTTTGGTGTGAGCCACCAGAAGGCTGGTGAGCTTGGAGTGACTTCTCCCCAAGAAGAGAGCTTTATAGGGGGCTTTTCCCATCCAGAGAAAAGGTCCGAGGCTGAAGTGATGTTTCTTTCTATGGAGAAAAAATCAGGGGACCCCCTCCTGGGTCTATGAAGAGGAGCAGAAGTATTTGGAGGAGTAGAAGAGATTCCTAAAGATGTGAATGGGGAAAAACTGGGGAAATCCCTTGAAAAGGATTGAAGGAGAATTCTAAAGAGATGTCTAGAGTGGAAGCAGAGTTATTGGAGGTGCTGAGGGAGTCCACCGTGTGTCCAATGAGTGAGTATTGATGTAACTAAATTATAAGTAAATCTTTCTGCTGTACTGGAGAGTTAAATATTGAAGGAAGTTGGAGTTGATGTGAACTATGAGGAGATTCTGTTTCCCTCCAGTCTACTGAAGGAGAGTTTGGAAAACCTTTGGGATAATTCTCTATAAAAGGATTGGCGTACATAATTGAAAAAAACACAGACTTTTCTGTATATATTTAGGTGTTGCTATTACTTATGCTACATCCCTGCTGTAGATGCCTGTATCCCCGACCAAATCAGTATATTTTAATCTCTTTTATGTGCCCTGTTAGAAATGATTATGAAATTTTATGTATTCGATTCCCTCAGTTGTTTCAAAGAATCGTTAAATGAAAACAGTTCAGAATAAGTAGTTCACTGGATATCACAAGCTTATAGCAAATCATTTCCATTTCCAATTTGCAGAGAAATTTCACAGAAATGATCTTTCCAGTCCATTTTGCACAGGAGTTTAACTCGTTGTGACCCCTTCCCCTTCCTGCTTTCTTGGGGGTTGATTTTCAAAAGGATTTATATGCATAAAATCAGGTTTTCTGGGTGTAAATGACCTTTAGGAAATCAACCGGGAGCCTAAATGCACAAAAATATGCATGAAACCTGATTTTGCATATACTTTTGTGCACAGCCACAAGAAGTGATCCATGGGGGGGAGGGGCAGAGCTGGGGTGGAGAAAGGATTTTTGTGCATACCTTAGATTGACTTTGTGCATGTATCAGACCACCTTTGGAATTTTGATAAAAAGTAGCTGCAGACTAACCCTGCCCCCACTGTTTTAAAATTACCTTCCCCATCTTTTAGAAGAGCTCTCAGCAACAAAAGCAGAGCAAAGTTCTCTCTGCATTAGGAGGTTGCTGAGAAGAAAGAAGAGAGTTAGGCAAGAGAGTGCGATAAATGCAAAGAATTTCTTTACAGACATTTCATATTCTGTCTTTTTACCATGAAAGGCCTTAAGGCGGATTACAATCAGTTTGAAACCAACAAATTGCAATTGAGATCATTTACAATGGTGTTCAAATTTACAAGTAGGAGAAGCATTGGGAATACAGGATATATAATTAATTTCATGTCCTTATTTGGAAGAGCGAGGAATTAGAACAGGGAAAATTGGGTCTTTGCAGGGAAGGCTCCGCTAAAAAGTCATACCTTGGCTTTTTTTTTTTTTATATTGAAGATTTATATTGAGGGTCAAACAATTATATAATAATAAACCAATACAATAATAACAAAGAAATGGTAATTCTCATTTTTTTCTGATGTTGACTCTCATTTTACAAATACAAAGTAGCCCTTAACCCCCATCCCCAAAATATAAGCTTGTGGGGGGTACAGTATTGGGAACAATCATACATTACTAGTACAGTATATATGTTGAGGAAGAGATAATCACAACAAAAGAGCCAATACAAATTTGTAAATAATCCTCACAAAATTCAGACGCTGTAACTGGTAATGAGAAAGATCTTATATTATCATGACCTTCATAATAGGCTTCATCGTATGAGCTTTCGCATATATGAACTCTGCCTTATATATAATCATAGGTCATTACAGTCCTGATTTCAACTGTAATATTAACTTGCATTTTTTAAAGAATTTTTTCTGCACATAAAATTAAATGTCTTGAAGAGTAAAAATTGTATTGTGCTGAATTACTGCACTTATCTTTGAAACACTTTTCACATCATCCACATTCGTGGCAATCTTGCTGAAATCCACAAGAAGCTGATGACCCTACACGGGACTGTGTTTCGGACTGCTACTGAATTTCTTCAGTCCTTTTTCAAGGGTGGTTAATTGATTATTTTCTTGATTATTTTGAAATGATCAAGCAAATGGCGACCCGGCGTTTTTTGTGTTATTGATGAAGTCCTTGAAAAAGGACTGAAGAAATTCAGTAGCAGTCCAAAACACGGTCCCGTGTCGGGTCATCAGCTTCTTGTGGATTTCAGCAAGATTGCCACGAATGTGGATGATGTGAAAAGTGTTTCAAAGATAAGTGCAGTAATTCAGCACAATACAGTTTTTACTCTTCAAGACATTTGTGGTAATTTTTTCCAATCCATAGTTCCTCTGTTTTATGTGTTTTATGGGGCTTGAGTTTTAGTTTATTATAAAGTAGCCAGTCTGAGATTGATTTGAGGCAATTGTTTAGGTTGTGAAAACTTGGTCCGGATCTTCAACTAAAGGGTACAGCAGCTGAATATCAATTGCATAAGAATGACAGTGAATCTGGAAGTGTCTCATTAATGTGCCAAGTGGAGCCTTATAGATATTGAATAGGGATGGAGATAGGATGGATCCTTGAGGTACTCTGCATAGGAGGGGATGAGAAAGAGAGGATGCTTGTCCCAGGGAGCTGTCTGAGTGTGGTTATGGAGGAAGAATTTAAATCAGGATAATGCTGGACCTGCAAGTCCTACGTCCATTAGGTGGGTGATGAGGAATTGGTGTTGAATGCAGCTGAAAGATCAAGGAGAACCAGGAAGGCAGATTGTTCATGGTCTAAGCAGAGTCATAGATCATCAGCAAAGCTAACTAGTGCAGTTTCTGTACTATGGAAGGGACTTCAGCCAGACTAGAAGGTGTTCAGGTGGTTTGTGGCTTGTAGCAAGTCTATGATGATTTGGCTGAGGAAAGAGAGGTTCAAGACTGAGCAATAATTGTTTTGAACATTTGGGTCCAGTCTTTGTTTCTTCAGTGTAAGTCTTACCATTGCTTCCTTTAGGTACACAGATAAGTAGTTCTCCATTAGTGAAGTGTTGATGTGTTAAAGATGGTTGAGTAGTCATTATTTGGTTTGTTTGAGCCAAGAGGGGAAAAGGTCTTCTAGGCATGTAGTGGGTTTAAAGGGCTGAGAGAAGCGAGTCAAATTTTTCTTTGAAGAGGGGGTGGAAGGACAAGAAGAAGTAGGAGGGTAAGATTTGTTAGGGCTCTGTTGTGATGGTAGTCATATCAAGATCTGTTCTGGTGTGGTTGATCTTGTTGGCAAAAAATTTGACTAGCTTCTTGCAATAAGCTTCTGTTGATAGGGAGAGGGATAGAGCTGTGATGCCTCCCAGGAATTTACTGATTGTTCAGAAGAGATTTTTGGTGAGTTATTTTGCATGGGAAATTGATTTTGAGAAATGCTTTTTTACTTCTGTGAGGGCTTTGCAAACAAGTGCTTAGTGTCTTCTGCAGCTGTTCCTGTCTGTCTGAGAATTTGATTTCCACCAGCGACGTTCAAGTCTTCTTCCCATTTACTTTGATGCTCTCAGTTCTGATGTATATTAGGATATGGATTTGCAGGTTTTGATGTGTATGACTTTCATTGGTCTAATATGTCTTTGGTCTTCTTGAAATTGGAGTTCCAGGAATTTAACAAAGTAGTGGTTAGACTGACTGAGGTAAACAGTTGGGAGTTGAGTGTGTCCAGGTCCTGGAGAGTTTTTGGAAGGCTTTCTGGGTTCAGGTACCTGGTTGGCTTGACCAGTTTTGTGGATATAACAATAGACCTAGTGTGCCTATTGGGAAATCCTGCAACCTCCCTCTTCCTCCAGAAGGGGGAGGCAGCAGGCCCACATAAGATTTGCTGTCTCCCTGCTGTGCTGAATCTCACTCATCAGAGAACAGCTTTCTGCTTCTTGCTACAGCCCCTTTGCCCCAGTGCAGAGAACTGGAGGGGAGAAGTGAGGCTGGAAGAGACAGAGCAAAGACAAACTGCTCTATTACCTATTCCATCCCAGTCCCTCTTGGCTGCTACAGGGAACAGGAAGAGAAGAGTGAGGTCACAGTAGACAGCAGGGAGCAAAGAAAAGCCATTCTGCTCCCTGATTCCCCCCCCCCCTCTTGTTATTTAGGTACAGGAGGGAAGGAGGTGATCCTGAAACAGATAGAGGAAAGCAAAAAACAAAACAAAACTGTGTCTTATATCTTCTGCTCTATTGTCCCTTGTTTTGGGGGGGGGGGGGGGGCAAGGGGCATCAGCACCAGCAGGGCATCAAAATCCTAAATCCATCACTGGGCCCAAAACCCTCCACTAGTAAGTAGGTGGGGAAGGTTTCTATGCTATCTCAATCCAGGTAGTGCCTACCATCCTGTGATCTTCAGCAAGCCTTCATTTGGGACTGGAACTATCTGTTTCCTATCACCAAGACGAAAGCTGACTTTTTTGTATCTGTTATCTGGTAGAGTAAAGTAATCACCTGGGCGTGAATCAGATCCAGTGAAAATAAAGAAGCCACCATGCTTTGAATTGCCCCCTCTCAACCCAAAAGTCACTAAGAAGGGGATTGGGAGAGGGTAATTCAAAGCTATGGCCTGAGCATCCCCATCCCACCAAGTCACTAAGGCCTGTATTTTCTAAAACACCGCGGTGGCGTGAATCGCGCGGTGCAGGGGAGCAGGGGGGGGGGGCAAGCGGGGGGCAGGCCTGTGAAAGCCGGCAGCGATCGCACCTAATAGCGCCATCATAAAAGGTGGCGCTATTGGGTGCAAAATGGGCAGCGAAAAGGCTCCTTATCTTTTCGCCGTCCACGCTGTTTTCGCGGCGTCCGCCCTGACACCTCCTCTTCCAGGGCAGACGCCTCCCCAACTCCGCCCCTTTTTAGCTATCGCTTGCGCTAGCTTTAAAAAAAATGACCCCCTAAGATAGGCCTCCTACTCTCCCCGAGAACAAAAAGAATCTTCTTTAGCATAAAGTACCCCTATTCCACCTTCCCACCCCTATTTACAAGAAGAGCATGCTGTGGCTTCAGTGTTTTTCCTCCAATGTATCTGAAACAGGTCCAATGAATCTGGGGGCAGGAAACAGAAGGACTCCCTCATTCCCCACCAGCTCCAATGTCCAAATTGTTTCCAGCTGACCTTACATGGTGCTTTGCCCCAACACATGTGGAGTGAAAAACTGCATATGGTCAGATAGAGTCATTTTGGATGTCAGAGCTGGCAGGGCATGGAAAATGTTGCTGTCTTCTGAACTATTGTCAATGGGCCTACTTCATATATTTTAGGTGGTGGTGGTAGGAGGGGACGGCTGGCAAAAGTTGGGGGAGGGTTTTTGTTCACGGATGAGAAGGTGATACTTTGGGCTGTGGCAGGCTCGTCATCTTCCCAGGGGGGAGGAAGTCTGAGCTTTCACTGGGGGGAAAACCTGCTATTAATACTTTATTTGCTAAAGGATTTAGTAAATTGGTTATTAAATACCCGACAATGTCTGTGTTAAAAACTGAAGTGTTAATCTATGTTAATGGCTAAATTTAACATAACTTAATAAATAAATCCCTAAGTGTATTGCAATCAGTTACACAAGCCATTTACTTCCTGGTGTTGAGTTTTCTCTTATTTATTAATTCCCTGACAATTATATTTTGGATTGTTTTCCCCACCCATCTGCTGCCTTTGGTACAATATAGAGAAGTTAAATACATGAGCCAAAAACTTTCTAACCAAATTTATTCAAGGAACATAGCCAAAAATTACTTTTAGGCCATATTGTATTATATGCTATACCTTGAGAAGTTACACTTATCTTATTCGGGCATGTAGCATCGTTTATAGAGTTACCGGTATAACGTAAGAAGGTAGAAATAAAAAATAGCAAGAAAAATGTTTCACATCTGTGCTGCAACTTCAACTGTGAGCTACTGGGAGAAGGATCTTTTAAGAAACTGTACCTTTATATAGAAGAGTCCTCCTTACATTGACAGTGCTATACAAATATTAACATAATCTGGTATTTTTTTGATCGGAAAGAAAACATTTTCTAAACTTATGACTAAGCACTATCATCTTTACCCACAGCAGTAGACATCTATTTCAGGTAGTTTGGCACAGTCATAATTGATATGATGCGCACAAAATCTTGGCTGCTACATATAATGTCAAACTGTGTTACTATGTTCAGTCCCACACAGATGATTGGATCAGTGGACATAACGTGCCAATTAAAGGGAAACAAATTTAAAACAGATGTCTGGAAGTACTTTCCCAGGCAAGATTGATCAGCACTGATATTATTTTGAGAAGCTATTCCTGGGCTTCCTTGAGTGGTAATATAATGCTGTTGCTTGTTTAGAATATGGGAAGGAACACCCAAGATGTATAAACTAGATGTTACCAAATTTCCTCAGAATCTCATGATGTAAAATCAGAAAACCCTATTTTCAAGAGATTTTTATAGATGGAGAAAGGTCGAAACTCTTGACAATAGATCTCAGAGTGGCAGGAGACAGAGGCAAACATAATATAGCAGTAACTAGCTCCTAACTTTGTACTCATGACCCTAAAGACAGTCAGGTTTTCAGGATATGCACCATGAATATGCATGAGATAAATTTGCATATGCTAGCTTATCCACTGTATGCAGATATGTTTCATGCAAAATCATTGTAGATATCCCAAAATCCTGACTGAATGTGGGTGCAATAGAATAGGGATCCACAGTTTTGTTGGCCCAGTATAACAATATGATTTACAGGGCCAGATTTAAGTTTTGGAAAAACTACACAAAGAAAACGCAAAAAGCCTGTAAGCCAGCTTGATTGAATAATCTTGGAATAGTACCTCTTATCCTCATAGCTTTAATTGCCTGCAAGTTCTGTACAGGAAAAATATCCACAGAACAAAATCATACAAGCAAAATAATAATAATAAAAAAAAAAGAAACACTGCAGAGTAGAGATTCCCAAACATGTCCTGGAGGAGCCCCAGCCAGTCAGGTTTTCAGGACATCCACAATGAATATGCATGAGAGAGATTTGCATGCACTGCCTCCAAAGTATGCATTCCCAATGCAATTTTGCTTGACTTTCTAGCATGTCAACCTGCTTTACCTTAAAAAATTCTTCATTGGCTTAACCTTTTTCAATCTTAAAATAAATGCATGAAATGATAAACTTTTATCCTAATTCTCTGATCCAGAATTTAAACCTTTCAATTAGATTTCAAGAAATGATCTTAGACCTAATATGTCACATAGTTATCAACTTCAGAAAGTTCTACAGGTTCAGGCTAGATGAAGCATTGCTGTTTTTTCATGGCCTTGCATAACATAAATCAGTAAAATAACAGTTAAGATACCTCTCTTACAAAAAGGGTTGAAGTGGGAAAAAAGTGAAAATATTTTCCCTTGTTTGGAATCTTCCAGTCTTTCATTACCTCCTCCTATTCCGTCATCTTTTCAATCCTCCCATGCCTGTCTTTAACTTCTTCTCCTCTACTTCTTCTTACTTACAATCTCTCTCCTTTTGATAGGATTGGCCTTGAGCTGGTGACCTCCACACTAGGAACCTGGAGTTCTGCCCTCTGAGCACTGGGTGGTGCTGGTAATTCCATGTTATACAGGGAAAGAGACCTGATATTCAACTTGATGTAGGAGCCAGTTACCAGAGCCCCAAGTGTTGCGCTGGAGGTGGACCCTTGGCCTGGTGCAGGATTGGTACGGCCCTCCGGTCGGACCCGGAGAGCGCCTGCCACCAGGAGGCGGAGCACAGGAGGAGACAGAGGCTAACTGGAGCTTCGCCAATAGCAACCCGGGGTTCCCTCAAGTTGAGCCCTTGGTTACCTGGGCCACCTGGTCTTAGGTGAGCCTCGCAGGGTCTCCTAGAGAGGAAGCGTAGAGGAGTGCCCACCACGAACAAGGGTGTGCGGTCGCAGTCAGAGTAGGAATGCCCAGAGGTCGCATGAGGCCAGAAGAGAGAGTCTGAGTGGATAGCAAGGATCAAGGCCAGAGTAACAGTTCAGAGTGGTCAGCTGAAGCAGGGGGTCAGTACCTGTAGTCAATCCGGAGTAGTTGAGTCAGGCAGAGGTCAGGTTCCAGGCAGCAATCAGAGTAGTCAGTAGTCAGGCAGAGGTCGGTTACAGGCAGTGATCAAGAGTAGTCAGTGGTCAGGCAGAGGTCAGGTTCCGCGCAGCGATCAGAGTAGTCATTAGTCAGGCAGAGGTCGGTTACAGGCAGCGATCAGAGTAGTCATTAGTCAGGCAGAGGTCGGTTACAGGCAGCGATCAGAGTAGTCATTAGTCAGGCAGAGGTCGGTTACAGGCAGCGATCAAGAGTAGTCAGTGGTCAGGCAGAGGTTGGCTCCAGGCAGCGATCAAGTGTAGTCGGTGAACAGGCAGAGGTCAGGTCCGGGCAGCAAGCAGGAGTAGTCAGTGAACAAGCAAAGGTCAGTACTGTGAGATCAATCCGAAGGGTACTACCATGGATGGAGAGACGAAGGAACATAAGAAGCTGGAACAGGAGACACAGGAAACACTGGAACAGGCGACACTGGAACGGGAGACACTGGAACGAGAGACTCAGGAACAGGCAAACTAGAGACATCAGAGTGTACGACCTGATTGTCAAGACACCGTTCAAGGGAACGGGCCTTACCTTATATACCCAGGGAGTATGATGTCATCAAGAGTTGGCGGGAGCTCCGCTGAGAGGCCGACCTTGGAGACAGTGAGTGGGGGAGCCAGGGACGCCGCGAGCTGGCTGCAGCTGTGGCGGAAGGGAGTCCGGTGCTGGTAGACGAGACAGAGAGGTGAGCAGGCCCGGCCGCGGAGCGAACGCAGCCAGGATGTGCAACACTGAGGAGTCGAATTGGGCAATGGTGCTTGAAAAGGGATCTTTGGGAACATTCACTTGTTTCCAGAAACTTGACAGTTGACAAGAACTACAGAGCTTACCCAGCATCTGAAGGGTTATTTAGCCCCATGCTACAGCCTCACAAAAGGCTATCTGGCATCTCAAAGGCTGCCTAGACCCAGGCTGCAATGCTACAAAGGCTACCGGCACTTGAAGACAGAGTGGTCATCAAGGTATCTCAAGAATAAAGGATTGTTATATTTAGTGCATTGTGATTATTCTTTACTAAGTTTAGTGCTAATTCATAATAACCACATGTATACAGATTACCAAAAAGTAAAATGTATTTATTTAAAAAAAAAATATTCTGTTCAATGTAATGATACTGTTTTTCTGAGCAGACCACATTAAAATATTATAATAAGTATACAGTTTAAAAGCAAACCTCACAATTCACAATATTAGTATACATAACATTAATATTTAACAGTAATAAATTAATAAAATTCAAGTAGGAATAGTCTCTGCCAAGATAATCCTCATTAAAAACAGCTTAGAAGGGACCTCACTCTCCTGTGATGTGAGAAGAATTTCTCAGTGTCTAACTCACACTGCTCAGTAAATGGCAATAAATGGTTTACTCACAATTTTAGAAGTAACTAGTGTTGATATGTTGGCTCTTTCCTGACATCATTTGGAACTTTTTTGTTCCACAGGAAGTGAAAGTAGATAACCTTGCATTCTTCTGAAAAATGAATGCAGATCTGGAGCTCTGCTCTCACACTGTCCATGTCCAGTCTGTTCCAATCTTTTCTTTAAGCTGCATGCTATTGAGAATATGTAGGAGCTGATTATCTCCATATTCATATTCTTAAAGGATATCTGGGCTTTGTTGAAAAGTTTCAGATCTCTCGCCTCACCTGTCCGACAGCTTTTCATTTCAGGAGAACATATAACACTTTCCACAATGCCAAATTCTTCATACACCATATCTGTTAATCTCTTTAAGACTAAACCTGGAATGCATCACAAAATTCTTCAAAGGGCACAGCACATGCAACTGCTACTGTGGACACTTGCTATGATACTTGTTTTCAAAGAAGTCATATTTATCACTTACTGTAAGTATTTTCCAGCTCTTTTATAAAAATGTAGTCAGTCTCACATTTCTCTGCCACAACTTTAGTTAATTTCTTCAGTCTGGCAGTCATAGTAAACCCAAATAACTTGTCTGTCTTGAATCCTTCTCTCAAGTTTCTCAATGATTTCACCCATTAGCTTGTACGCTGGGATAACACTAAGAGCCTAATGTACTAAGACTTTTCTCTCATTCTTTGTCTATGGGAAATGAGCTTTAGCAATGCAGGCCTCTAAAGCTCATGTACATTCCGTGAATAATTTCAGCGTAACTGAGAAAGAGAAAGTAAAGCTCGGTCAATTCCCTAGCATTTCCCTCATCGCTGAAACATTTCCGTAGTATTTTGAGGCACTCATCATCCACTACACTGAAAGTAACTTGTCAGTTTTTCAGCATTTCAACAATCGGTCAATAGATGGAAGCAGAGAAAGCCATCTGGTCACAACAATCCATAATAGATCGCATGCCTCTATTTTAACAGTCACAAGACTCATTCAGCTACACTACACTGTTCACAGAAATGCTGACATGACCATATACCTTAAGAATGATGAGAACTATATTAAGACACAGTCTGGATAGTAAGGTTAGCTGGATAAACTTAATCAGCTAACTTTGGAGGCATATTCAATAGTGCAGCCACACTAGTGAATATAGCCGGCTATCTTATAGTTAGCTGACCAACTATAGCTGCTAACTTTAGGACAGCTCTTTGACCCAACTAGACTTAGCTGGCTAACTCAACTCCTCCCAGTTACGCTCCTGGAATGCCTCTAACGTATCTGGCTAAATTCGAGATTCCTAACTTATTAGCTGGCTAGAATTTAACTGGATATGTGCCCAAACATTCATTTAGCCAACTAATTTCTGAGTTAGCTGGCTAAATACTTTTGAATATCGACCTCTATATTTTCTGCATCAAGGCTTTCTGCAGCGTGCCTTGTTGGTGTTGTGCAAAACATGAGCAGGACAGTTGGCCGCAACAATGTCCTTTTCAGTATTTTTCAGTTTTTGATAAACATTCTTGTGCTTTCTTAATTAGCACTTGTGTTGTCAGCTGTATGCTGAGAAATGTTAGCCTGGTCAAGACCAAAAAGTCTTGAGTTTGAATAGTTGTGCTGTGATTGCTTCTGAGGTTTCCTGATTATCACTGCAAAAATCCAGAAGTACACTCTGGACCCACTTCTCAAAATTAAAATGTCTCGAAACTAAGGGGGGAAACACTTTCTTGCACCTTTGTTTGAGGCATTGGTTGCCAAAGAAAACACAACATTTATTTTAAAGTAACTCAAATACTTAAGAATGGAAAATGGCACTAGAATGCTCTTATACAGTGCTTTCACTGGTGTTTATCCTCACATCAAATTTTTCACAGTGGTGGAGTCGTTGCAGATTTACACTATCATCCAAACTTCTGTATGACTGGTGATGCTTCACAGCATGATAGACTTTGCAAAATTATGCGGCAGAAACTGTAATGTCTTGAGGTGAGAAAGAGGATTTGAAAAAAAGAGGTCAATGATGACACATGCATTTCGAGTGCTCGGTTTGAGTTTTTATGGTAAAATGGTGCTGATATAGAGCCCCCTTTTCCTTGGTGCCTAGCATCGATATCATACTAGCACAGGGTGCAGGGCTGGTGCAAAAGTATTTGGCGCCCTAGGAAAACCTTTGGTCATGCACCCGCCTCTCCCATCGTACCTCCAGCACAGCGCTCCCTC
The DNA here is from genome assembly GCF_901001135.1 of Rhinatrema bivittatum. Lineage (NCBI taxonomy): Eukaryota > Metazoa > Chordata > Amphibia > Gymnophiona > Rhinatrematidae > Rhinatrema > Rhinatrema bivittatum. Next base: position 197,413,425 of record NC_042616.1, on the reverse strand, counting down.
CTACTGATGACAGTGGCTTTAGAACAGTTCTCCCTTTTCTGGCAGCACAAGTCCTGGCATAGCGCCCCTCTGAGCCTTGTGCTGTAGGATTATGCTGCCCCAAAACGTTGGCGCTCTAGGCAACCACCTAGGTTGCCTAATGGAAGCGCCGGCCCTGACAGGGTGAGGTTTGCCCTTTCTTTTTACTATGAAATTGTGTCTTTCAACCATTCTTTGTTGAAGGACATCTTTTTCATGGGTTTTTTTTTTAATTAAGTGTTATGTGAGGGCTGGTTTAATCCACTGGGATTAAGTCAAAAATTAGTGCAGGGCATTAGCTTTTGGAGGATAGCAAAAAGCTAAAAGCAAAACAATGTGCTCTGATAGCCACATAACCTCAAAAAATAATCAGTGCTTTAAATTACTTTGTCTTATTTATTTATTTAATTTCTTTTATATACCGACATTCGATCGAGATATCACATCGGTTTCCAGATAACTAAAGGAATAGGGCTAGATCGGCCCTATTTTACATTATAACATGGTAACAATTATAACAAATTATAACAGAATAATAACAGAAGTACATGGAACAATAATTATAGTATATAATATATGTACATAATGACTTGTTGATAAAAATAATTTAGGATTAAGGGTAGAGGGAGGGTTGGGAGGAGGGAGGAAGGGAGGGAAGAGAGGGGTGGGTGGGGGAAGGGAGTGTCGGGGAGGGATGAAAGAGGGGAGAGATGTCTGTGTAGAGGGTGAGGTGTCTATCAGTGTACAATTATAAATTATACAGTAATGCCAAGTACTGTATTTCACTGCGGCTTCGGGTTTTTTTGTATTTTAGACTTTATGATTTGTTAATTTATTTGATTCACTTTGCATTCATGACTCTTGACAGGATCCTGAGCAGCTAGCTTTCAGTTCTGTATTGTCATTAGGAAGCCAGACAAATAGGACATTTGGCATTCACAGAATCAATACAAATATGGAATTAATTAAATAAACAATTCAATTGTGGATTGAAAGGGTGATGATAGCATCACTGCATCCCTCTCACCCCCTCATCGCAGACAGCCTGCCTACAGACCTCCCTTCACGTACGCAAACTCCTCCGTGCCGCCTCTCTAGCCTCGTTCGATTTGAAAATTGCGATCCTCGCACTGCGCTATGGTGCCCCGCCCATCTCTGGTGCCTTAGGCGACTGGTCCCGTCAGCTCTGCCTGTAAGAGAGTGCTTGAATTGAACTGGAAATGTGAATTGTTATACCTTGCTGTTCCCAGATCGGCACTGGGGCTAGCTCTGAACTAAAGAACTAACCTGGCTCAGTGCCCTGAGGGAACGTGCATTTATGTTTTGAATCTCTAGGAATGAAGGAACCCTTATGCTTGTTATCTGTTGATTCAGCATTCTGAAATAAATCCTGTTTTGAACCACAAAGAAACTGTTAAGTAAATCCACATGGAACTTGATACTTTTATGCTTCTCTTCTGTCACTCAGTCATTCATTCAGTTTATCCCTCAAACTTCCTAACTTATCCCTGCTCCTTTCTGCCTGTCTCTCCTCCCCTTTTCACTCTTCTCTCCTCTCTTTTTTTTCCTCCACAGACAAGTTTGTATTGCTGACTTCAGGGAGTCCAGGTTTACAGGCTCATGGAAGAGTACAGAGAAAAAAATAAATCCCCCTTAAAAACTGTGCTACATTTATTACACATGCAATTAGTTTATTCAAGCGTTATGCCTCCCCAAAGTCCAATCAGACTGAGAGCAGCCTCTATAGGGCTTTTCTGATCTGTAGATATAGGTATAGAGTATTACTAGGGACTTAGTACTGATTAACCAATTAACTAAATGGTTCAAGGTCATCTGTCTATCACTATCCTATGGGAAATTAAACTCTCTGTCACTCTGCAACTTAAAATCAGGAGCAAAAGTGAGGAATGTTATTCTTGAGCAAGTAAACTGGGGGAAGAAGCTGGGATGATACCTTTTTATTTTTTTGCTGAGAAAGATTTGAAGGAGTACCAAGTCCTGCCCTTTCAGTGCTTTGAAATGCTGGAGAAGGGGGAGGAAGGTGGAGAGCTCCCAGGGATGCAGGGGTGTGGCAAATAGTGTCAGAAATAATATTTCTAGATTTCCCCAACGTTGGGACCCTGCCTCACTCCCAGCAACCTTGTCCCTGCCTTTCTCTTCCCCAGTATATGGCTCCCTAGGGGAGTGAGTTTATGTGCGTGTGGGGCAGTGAATGGTGGGATGGGGTATTTGTGAATGTATGTGGTGCACTCTCTCTCACTCAAACTCCCTATATACACATGTTCCCTTTCTACTTCATTCCCCCCAATCCTACTCCCTTTCCTGTCCTCCCTTGCAACATGCCAGGTTTGTGGTATGATCTGGAAAGGAATACGACGAGTGAGGTTATCACATTTGCGGATGATACAAAATTATTCAGAGTAGTTAAATCACAAGCGCACTTTGATACATTACAGGAGGACCTTGCAAGACTGGAAGACTGGGCATCCAAATGGCAGATTAAATTTAATGTGGACAAGTGCAAGGTGTTGCATATAGGGAAAAATAACCCTTGCTGTAGTTACACAATGTTAGGATCCTTATTAGGAGCTACCTCCCAGGAAAAAGATCTAGGCATCACAGTGGATAATACTTTAAAATTGTCAGCTCAGTGTGCTGCAGCAGTCAAAAAAGCAAACAGAATGTTAGGAATTATTAGGAAGGGAATGGTTAATAGAACGGAAAATGTCATAATGCCTCTGTATTGCTCAATGGTGAGACCGCACCTTTAATACTGTGTACAATTCTGGTCACCGCATCTCAAAAAAGATATAATTGCGATGGAGAAGGTACAGAGAAGGGCAACCAAAATGATAAAGGGGATGGAACAGCTCCCCTATGAGGAAAGGCTGAAGAGGGTAGGGCTGATCAGCTTGGAGAAGAGACGGCTGAGGAGGGATATGATAGAGGTCTTTAAGATCATGAGAGGTCTTGAACGAGTAGATGTGACTCGGTTATTTACACTTTTGAATAATAGAAGTTACAAGTAGCATATTTAATTCTAATCGGAGAAAATTCTTTTTCACTCAACCCACAATAAAGCTCTGGAATTTGTTGCCAGAGGATGTGGTTAGCGCAGTTAGTGTAACTGGGTTCAAAAAAGGTTTGGATAAGTTCTTGGAGGAGAAGTCCATTAACGGCTATTAATCAAGTTTACTTAGGGAATAGCCACCTCTATTAATTGCATCAGTAGCATGGGATCTTCTTAGTGTTTGGGTAATTGCCAGGTTCTTGTGGCCTGGTTTTGGCCTGTGTTGGAAACAGGATGCTGGGCTTGATGGACCCTTGGTCTGACCCAGCATGGCAATTTCTTATGTTCTTAACGCATCTGGAAACTCTAAACTGGGGAGAGGCACTCTGATTCAGTATCTGGGTTCATATTGGTTTACAATGAACTTAAAGAAAATACAAAAAACAGGGAAGGGGAAACATGGGAGTAGAAGGTGAAGAGAAAGAAAAGGGGGAAAAATATAAAGGGGGTACAAAGAAGAGAAGGATATGGGATAGAAACTAATGTACACGAGAGGGGATGTACAGGATAAAAGGAGATGAGTATTTAACTTAAGAGGGGAATAGTAGAAAACATTATATAAATAACATGGAAGAGAAGTACATTAAAGACTGCAATGTAGGATAACTGTGAAGTACATTATATACTGTGACATAGAAGAGAAATTATTTGAGATAATATATAGGGTGCAGGGAAGAGTCTACTGTGGGTGTGAAAAGAGTTTTAGGGTAATAAGGGATGAAATATAACATGTGGGTGTAACTGAAAAGTACATTATATAATATAACATAGAAGATAAATTATTTGAGGTAATATATAGAATGCGGGGGAGAGTCTACAGTGGGAGTGAAAGGAGTTACAGCAGGGGTCGGGAACCCATGGCTCGCGAGCCAAATATGGCTCTTTTGAGGGCTGCATCTGGCTCGCAGACAAGTGTCGCCACACTTTCCAGTCCCCCGCTGACCCAGCTGCTCCCCGGTCCTCCTCCGCCCGGGCTTAAAATGCTGTCAGCCCGGGCGGAACGCGGCAGGACAGCTGGAGTCAGCGGCACCGGCGTGCTCTCTTCTTTCCGCCCCCCCGCGGCCCGGAAGAGGAAGTGGTGAGCATCGGGTGCATGCGCGGGAAGAATAGACCACGCTAGTGTGGTCTCTTCTTCCCGCCCCCCCCCCTCCGCGGCCCGGAAGAGGAAGTGGAGAGCATTGGGTGGTGCGCGACGAAAAGAAGACTGCAGCGAGGCTCGGAGTAAAATGAAGAGCTTCAACTGCGGCCAATGGGACTCCGCCTCCGCGAGGGCTGAAAATGAAGGAGGTTAGCGTTGGGAGGAGGCTACTGCTGCCGCGAGTTCCCGGGGTGGGGGTGGGGGAGAGAGAGAGTGAATGAGCGAGCAAGCATGTGTGTTTGAGATCCTGTGTGTGTGAGTGAGAGATTGCATGTATGTGAATGATTGAGAGCCTGTATATGTGAAAGAGAGTATGTCTGTGATTGAGAGCCTGCCTGTGAGAGAGAGAGCATGAATGTAAGTTTACTATTGGGAACCTGTATGTGTAAGTTTGTGATTGAAAACTTGTTTGTGTGAAAGAGTATGTGTGTATGATTGAGATCCTTTGTGTGTGAGAGAAATCATGTGTATGTATGATTAAGAGCCTGTGTGTATAAGTAAGAGAGAGATCATGTGTGTCTGTGTGTGATTGAGAGCTGGTTTAGGTAATGGAGCATGTGAGTATGTGATTGAGAGCCTGTGTTTAAATGAGAGAGAGAGACCATGTGTGTCTGTGTGTGATTGAGAGCTGATTTAGGTGAGGGAGCATGTGAGTATGTGATTGAGAGCCTGTGTGTAAATGAGAGAAAAAGAGGACATGTTTGTAAGCATGCGAATGAGAGTGTGTGTGAGAGAAAAAGACAGCATGTATTTATGTGATTGAAAGCCTGTGTGTGTGTGTAAGTGTGAAAAGATAGACAGCATGTGTGTAAATGTGTAATTAAGAGCCTATATAAGTGAGAGAGAAAAAACATTTGTATATGTGAGTACTGAGAGCATGTGTGTATAGGTGTGTCATTGAGAGCCAGTGTGAGAGAGAGTGCTGGTATGTGACTGAGAGAGGAGAAAGTTCCAAGCAAACCACCCCGCCTCCTGCTAATTCAGAACAATCTCAGGACACCTGGATATCAAACGTTCCCAGGTATGCAGAGCAAAAAAATGTTTGTATCATTATTTTTCATTACTGGGACTTTGTGTCTGCTATTTTGAAATATTTTGTTGGTATCTGGAAATGTTTTATATGAGTTTTTAATTATTGGATATTCCACTCATCAGCTGTTTCGAAATATGTTCTTTTTGTTAGTACAGTTTTACTGCTGATGATTTTATATTTCTTGATTTGTTTTATAAGGATGGGTGATGTTTCTTTTTTCCTTTGTTACACTGCATACAGAGACTCTGGCTTGTTGCAGTTTCCAATTCAGTTTTTTCTGCATGCTTCTTGTTATGCGTTTTGGTCTCTTTATTCTATGTTAGGTGAGGGACAGCACGTGATTCAGGTGAGGATTTCTGCTGGCGTGTAGTTTCTGTGTAGGACTGTATAGCAGCCTGACTTGGTCCGTTTTCCTAATAGGAGATGTATTGGTGTCTTAAGGCCTGGTGTAATATTTTCAGAGACTTATTGTACTTTAAAAGTGTGATCTTACATAAAATGCACACATTTACTTGTATTTAGTTTTAAACATATTGGATGGCTCTCATGGAATTACATTTTAAAATATGTGGCGTTTATGGCTCTCTCAGCCAAAAAGGTTCCTGACCCCTGAGTTACAGGGTAACAAGAGGCAAAAAATGACAACTGGGGGAACTGTGCTTCACAAAAAATAGAGTAACATGAAGGGATAAAGGTGTAACCTATTCAGGGTGTGCCTGTTTAAAAAGCCATGGCTTTAGCTTTTTCTTAGATTTTAGGGCACAAGGCTCCAAGCGGAGTTCAGGGGGCATGGAATTCTGCACTGTGCACCTCCAGAACCCGCAACCTTAGAGGATAAATTCCATGCTCCTTTCTCCATAGCTCTAAAGAGATGGTAGCCTTGGCCAGGAGCTCCCAGAACCACAATCCTTACCTTGTTCCCAGCAGCTTCACAGAATCCATGGCTTGGCACTGTTATTGCCTTCCTCCTTGTGGCCTACATTGCCTTCTCCAAAGTCCCCAAACTCCTCATTGCCATGCAGCAGCCTTTGTCTCTCTGTCTTTGGCCCTTGCACCTCTATCCATGCATGGAATGCTAAGACCAGCTAAGTATAACATAGTTAATCAGTGGTGGCTCTGCACCCACATGTTGCTGCTTGCACTTTCAATTTATAGTATCTGAGCTGGTAGCTGTGGTGGATCTCCTTCTGCTAGCACTGCTGCGGGCCGGAGCAAGCTCTTCTGCCTCGTTGCTGAAAGTCAGATGAAATTCAGCTACAGGCTGTAGTTTGGAAACCCGTGGTCTCTAGATCTTACAGAACTTTTGGAAAGGCAAAAGTAACTAGGGCCACCTTTTATATCTCCTTTGCACTAATTAAACAATGATGCTTTTTTTTTCAATTTAAAGACTTTTCTTGGTCATAAAATATGGATTTCTCCAGATTTATATAAGCTCAGTCAACAAAGGGGGAGATTATATTTGATTTTGCAGCAAGACGTTGTCCCCCTTGGGGAATTCTTCCTGCTGTGTTTTCCTTGTAAGTGTGTGTGGTAAAGTATGAAAACAATACCTACATTTTTTGTGAAGAAAGTCAAAGGGTTTCTTAGATCAGCGGTTCTCAACCGGTGTGTCGCGACACCCCAGTGTGTCGCCAAGCACCGGCAGGGGTGTCGCGTGGCTCCCGGTCCCTCCCGCTGCTCTTTCTTCCCTGCTGCCGTTGCCGCCGGGCTATCAGCACGTTCAAGCCCAGCGGGAACGGCAGCGGTGCAAAAAAAAAAAAGCTGTGGCATCCGCGGCTGTCCTTTTCTTCTTCCCGCGCCTGCCCCCCCCTCCATGACCCGGAACAGGAAGTGACACGCGGTGCGCGGGAAGAAGAAAGGCCATGCCGCGTGATAAACTAGCAGCGGCCGCTGCAGCATCGGCCCCCAAGCTATTGCAGCAGACGGTAATCGGGAAAGGAGAGAGCAGCATGAGCCTCCCGCGGCCGATGGGATTCTTCCTTCTTGGCCTGCGGGGGCTGGAGGAAGAGGAGCAGCTACCGTTTGTGCTCGGGGGGGGGGGGGGGAGAGGAAGTGAGTGACAGAAAGAGAGAGAAACAGCCAGCCAGCCTGTGTGTAAGTGAGAGAATGTGTGTGATTGAGAGCCTGTGTGTAAGTGAGAGAATGTATTTGATCGAGAGTATGTGTGTGATTGAGAGAAACTGGTCAGAGAGCTGATGTATATGTATATGTGAGAGACAATATAAGTGACTGCTCAAGGAGATGACTGATGTGTATGTGAGAGTGTGAGACAGTCAGGGATGTGTGTGTGTGAGCGAGAGAGAGAGAGAGAGAAAAAGCATGGAAGTGAGAAATCTGGGTATGTGAGAAAGCATGGGAGTAAGAAGCCTGGTGTTGTGGGGGTGTATGTGAAAGAAAGCATGGGAGTGAGAAGCCTGATTATGTGAGAGAGAGCATGGGAGTGGGAAGCCTGTGTGTGTGCATGTATATGAGAGAGACTGGTTGGTAAGGTGACGGTGTGACTGGTGTGTATGTGAATGTGAGAGAGAGAATGTGATTCAGGAAATGAGAAGCCTGTGCACGTGGAGAGCGAGCATGGAAATGAGAGAGAGACTGTGTGTGTGTGTGTAACAGAGAAAGTGATTATGGGAATGAGAAGCCTGTGCATTTGAAGAGAGTGAGCATGGGAGTGAGAACCTGGGTGTGTATGAGACACAGCATGGGAGGGAGAAGCCTGTGTATGTAAGACAGAACATGGAAGTGGGAAGCCTGTGTGTGTGTGTGTGTATGCATGAGAGAGATCAGGTGACGGGGGTGTGTGAGAGAAAGAGAGAAAGTGATTATGGGAATGAGAAGCCTGGCAGATGAAGAGTGGGCATGGGAGTGAGAAACCTGTGTGTGTGTGTGTGAGACACAGCATGGGAGTAAGAAGCCTGTATATCTGAAAGAGAACATGAGAGTGGGAAGCCTATGTGTGTGTGTATATGCATGAGAGAGATCAGGTGACTGGTGTGTGTTTGTGTGTATGTGAGAGAGAGAAAGAAAGTGATTATGGGAATAAGAAGCCTGTGCATGTGAAGAGTGAGCATGGGAGTGAGAAACCTGTGTGTGTGTGTGAGATACAGCATGGGAGTGAGAAGCCTGTATATCTGAAAGAGAACATGGGAGTGGGAAGCCTGTGTGTGTGTGTATGCATGAGAGAGATCAGGTGACTGGTGTGTGTGTGTATGTGTGAGAGAAAGAAAGTGATTATGGGAATGAGAAGCCTGTGCATGTGGAGAGAACAAGCATGGGAGTGAGAGACTGGTGAGTGTATGTGAGAAAGAGAAAGTGATTATGAGAGTGAGAAGCCCATATATGTAAGTGGAACACGGGAGTGGGAAGCCTGTGTGTGTGTGTGTATGGCATGAGAGAAACTGTTCAGGAAGGTGACTGGTGTGTTTGTCAAAGACTGGGAGATGATTGGTGTGTGAGAGACAGAAACTGGTCATGGGGGCATGACTGGTATGATGTGTGTGTGTGAGAGAGACATGGGCCCTAAGGAAGAGGACCATGAGTATAGAGCTTAGCCACTACTGCTGCTTCTGGTGTGTGCTACAGCCTGCATGGAAGAGGAGTAGGAGAGCTGCTGGAGGGGGTAAGTAAAGGTGGCTTTTTAAGTTTATTTTTCTTGATTGACTGCCATTTTAATTATTTAATATTATGTGATGTGTCTGCTTTTTTTGAAATATTTTATTGGTGTTTGGAGAATTTTTAATAGTTTTTATGAGTTTTTAATTGTTGGATGTTATTCTGTTCATAGTTGTTGTGAAACATTTATTCTGCTTATTAGTATAGTTTTACAATTATTTCTGTGTGGGGATCTATAGCTGCTTGCTAGTTCTGTTTTCCTAATAAGAGGTGTATTGGTTTTTAGGGCCTGATTTAATATTTGTAGTGTTGCCTTTTCATAGATAGGGTTGCTCCTGTTTGAGTGTATTCCATAATACAGGTGTAATTGTGTGTGGATTAGTTTATGTGCATTACTACAGATCCTGGGAGTATGTTAGGTCGGTTCTGTGTCTGTTACAGAGATATTTTACTAGCATGTAAGTGTTTTATCAGTCTTATTTGTTGCATTTTCTCAAGAGGACATGCATTGGTGGTAAATTGCTGTCTTTTCATAAGTAGGGCTATTGAGCCTGAAAGTAGAAGGAGTTTGAGTTGCTGTTACTGAGATGACACCAGAACCAGAATATCTTTTTTGTAGAGTGAGTTGAATGGGGAATGTCATAATTCTGCTTTACATCCATTATTGTGGATCAGGGGAGTTCCCGTGGATGCAAACTGTACATTTACATCTAGCCCTGTGACGATCATGGGTCAGTGTGTCATGCATGTGAGAACCATCTGTCAGGTGTGTCCCGACAGAAAAAAGGTTGAGAACCACTGTCTTAGATGCTAGGGCTAGTACTGATGCAATGATAGTCAATAATGACCTTAGCTGAAGCTTCTTGGACTTTTTTTGGAAGTTAGTGAAGTAACTGTATTTTGTGGATTTAAATTAACTCAACTCCTTGGCTATTTTTTTATTTTTTGTATGTTTTCTTAATGCTGTCACTATGCTGCTGCTTACATAATTTAATCTCTTTTTCCCTTATGTAAATGTTTGATTCGTTTTCCTTTTTTTTCTTGATATTACAGTATCTTAGTTTTTCATATTTTTTTTTCTGTCTTCAAGATAATTCTTCAGCTGTACTTTAAAACGTGTATGAATATAAAGTTAGGAGTTTGACCACTAACAGAAAGAAGATAGGAGATGAGAAAACAATGTTAATGCAGGAAACCAAGCAACCACCTAGCAAGGGAACCAGCTGATCCAGCTCAGCTTATTGCTGACAGAACTGATTTAAAAGCAATGATTCATGTACTGCTCTTCAATGTCAGCGATCAGATTTGCATTTTATATATTATGTTGCTTCAAAAATATAGCTCACATTCACTTCTACCACCAAGCTCTCCAACACATTACAACCTCATCAATAACATATTTATTTATTTAAAAGATTTATGAATCACCTTCCAAAACTTATAATAAGTTTTTCCAAAGTGATGTACAGCAAAAGTAAACAATAAATTAAAACAATGCAATAAAATAAAACCATCAATTAATTAAAACAATATTGGACTAATAATAATATTTCAAACCTTGCAATAACTCACTTCCTTCTGTCCCAATCTGACCTGAGCACTGATTACTTTCTGTTCAGTGCTCTCTGACATGGCGATTGTTACAGATGTTAACTTATAGGTCGATGCCACCTGGTGGCTGATTGTTATAGTTCACTGTTTTCTACTTCCTCTTTCTGTTACTTTAATTTTGTGTATTGCTGGTTTGGTAATACAACTTGGCACCCATTCAATAGCAGATTTCAGTTGTTTTTATTTCTACATGGTGTCAGAAGTTTCTGAATCTGCATTGCTTCCCTACACCTTAAGTAAAGAGTTTCTGGAGTGAGGTGGGCTCTGGAATTGTGAGCAGAAGGCAAGGCTTGCAGTGATATTGATTGGCTTAGGACTGGATGTGCCCTCCTATGGACAATGAAGCATGAGAGTGTTTCTGCATCATAGCAGCTGCTATCAGCATTTTATACCCCGAAGGCATGAAGATTAGTGGTGACTTAAGTTGCAACTGGGAAAAATCCAGAGCAGAATTTGAAGCCCACAGGCTTCAATGAGAATTCAGCTGAAGTGCATGCAGCTACATTGAGGCAAGTGATGGGTACTGAATACCACCATGTATGTAAGCACAATCTGAGCCTTGCAAAGGAGCAGAGCAAGGATACCAAAGCTATCCTTAATGCATTGGAAACCTATTTCAGGATTGCAAAAATGTAATATATGAAAGATACATATTTGGCTGCTGCAAACAAGAAAGGATGAATCCATTGACAACTTTGTCACACATTTGAGAGAGAAAGCAGAGACATGCGAGTATAGTCCACTGAATGATGAATTTATTCGGGATAAACTAGTCACTGGCATAGCCAATGAGTGCACACATCACTGTTTTCTGACTGAATGAAACATATTTGAATACAGTTATTGAAATATATCATACTGCAGAGCTTACTGACATGCAAATGAGAACCATGGAGCAGGACCAGCAGGATGACAGCATTAATGGAACAGATAAACATCATCATCATCATAATAATTTATTTTATCATGCTCTTCCAGCAGAAGAGTTCAGTGTGTTACAGTATGTGTAGGTCTACATAGACTTAGTAAATATTATAAGAGAAACAAGAAACCACAAATTGAAAAGCAGGGGGAAGGTTAAATTGAGCACAAGGTACAATTTTGAAAATGGCAAACAGATCGGTCTGAGTAGGTATAGGGTACATCAATAAGATAGTTTCAGGTTGGTTTAAGACTAAGTAAGGGGGTGAAGTGAGGCAGTCAAAGCCTCCATAAAATAAAGTGGATGTGATGGGAACATAGTTTAGGCTGATGCCTAGTGCAATCAGGAGAAGCATAGATGACTACTGCAATATGTGATAGCAGGGTAACCCACTCAAATCTGGAACATGTAGATATTTTGGCAATAGGTATTTTGAGCTAACACCACCTCACAAATTTATAATTGTAAAAAAGAAAGTGTCTAAAGTATATTGTATAGCCCTCTTCTAAAAATACACACTGTCAGAACACCAAAGGTGAAAATATGAAATTATGGGTATCAACAAGCTGGTATACCTTAAAGTTGTCAAAGTGCAAAATTACTTGTTGATTCACATTCACTGGACTAAATCATTTACAGCACTTGGAAATAACAGTATTTTTTTTGTTATTGAAACTAATAATTTTTCTTCTTTTTCTTTTGCAAATACAAGAAAAACAATCCTGACATCAGCCAATGTTTCAGAATTCCTGTATCTGGGGATAAATTTGAATAATGACTTAGTTGTGTAAAGTGCTCCTATTTGGACTGCTCATAGACCCATAAAATTCTGACAAAGCAAGGGTCTACACCATGTTGGCCCAACAGAAGATGATTTCAAAGCCAAATGACGACATCACTGATGACGATACATGTTGCATGTAGCATACATGATGAAGTCAGAATGGACTACCTTATCACTGTCAAAAAACCAAAGTAAAAATGTCTAAAATGGGGGTGCTCTGATAAGGAGTGAGGGAAGAGCCAGAAGATCTCTGCAGCCACAGATGGTGTTTTCTATCCCCCGCCCGAATCTGCTGTCATTTAGGAGGCCACACATCATCTACAGGCGACAGACCAGCCCCATAAATCAGTGGGACTGCAGTACACAGCTACCAGCATGCAGTTAAAGCAGAGTGGCAAAAGGTTGCACACTTTGGAAACATTTTTTTTCCCCACTGCTGATTATGAATGGGACAGGAAAGAAAACTTAAGTCCTATGTGCTATCTTTTGCTTCCATTATGGGCCCCATGGATCATCATATTTGGTGACAGAGAGAGAGGGGCTTCTTTATTTGGTGACTCTCTAAGTCCAGTGCTGCTTTACTCCCCACACAGCCATTTATAAACTGGAAGTACCTCAAGTCAGTAGTACGCTAGAGGTTGGTAATGTACCTATGGGAACATCTGACTCTCTTTGTCCTGCAAATAATGCTATTACATCTCCTATTTCTTTATTAGGAACATTGATAGGGAATCCAGATGCTGTGCATGATTTACCTTTTGATTCCCGGGTGAATTTAGGAGAATCAAATTATGCTAGAAGGGTTCCATTGCCTTCTGTTTTATCCACTGTCAACATATCAAACGATCCTGAAGAACTTCCAAGTATAACTTTGGTGGATATCTAGCTGGTTGTTACCAAGTTGGGCAAAACTTTGTCTAATTCTATTGAGCAACTAAGCAATATCACAGAGGAAACTAGATACAAATTAAATGAACAGGACTTTCATTTAAATGTTAGAACAATCTCTACATACCATGAATTCTCAAGTTGCTTCTCTTCAGATGGCAGGGACTGCCCATATAAAAGATAATTTGGTATTGCATAGCCAGTTGGAAATATGGAAAATCAATACAGGTGAAAGAATTTACATTTTCTTAATTTTCCTATTTCTTGGTTACTTTCTGTCATGAATTATTTAAGAAATATATAATTGAGATTTTGTCTATTCCTGAATCTAAATGCCACTTCTGTCAAAGATTTATTTTCTTTGCAAATCTAGAAGGGTGTAAGGAAGGTGGACCCTTAGTGGTGTAGTTGGCATAGCCTAGAAAGTGAACCCCTATGCCCACACCGACAGTTGGTGAACGTACCCTGGGAGAGGACTGGTCAGGAGCTTCATCTTTACCAACATTTTTCCCTGCAGGTTGAGCCCTTGGATTCTAGGAGCTGGCAGGGCTTAGGGCAATGGTCCCACAGGGCAAAGAGAGATAGAGAATCCGGGGACAGGTTGAGCCTGGGCAGACAGCAATCAGAGCGATACACCGAACACAGGCCAGGGTCAGAGCAGACGGCGAATGAGGTCTGGATCCATGTAAGGGTCAATGGCAGCAGCAAGTGAAGAGAAGTCAAGGTCCAGGCAAGAGTCAGATCCAGAAGTCAGTCCAAGGTGAAGGCAGGAATGAAGCAAGGTGAAGTGAATAAGGCAGGGAAGGCTGGACAAGACGAGTTAAGGCAGGGCTGGAGCGGCAAGGCTAGGCAGGCTGGATGAGACAAGGCAAGGCGAGACAGACAGGAGAGGTTAGGCAAGGCAGGCAGGATGAGACGAAGTAAGAATGAGCAGGAACACAAGCAATACTGCACTAGGCAGAGGGACCTGTTGCTGGGAGCAAGTGCTGGGTTTAAATATCCATCCAGTGGCAATGTCATCCCTGAGCACTTCTGTTGGTTTTCTGCCATGGGACTTTTAAGTGTTGGTTATGCACGGGCATGCCTAAGGAGCTCCTGGCGGTGGCGGCATCTGCCACTAAGAACCTGGAGGATGTGCTGGGGTGGCAAAAATGTCACATGGATATCTGAGGTGTGAGAGCTGCTGGTTGCAGGCTGACCCCGTGACTGGTAAACTTAATAGTACTCCCCCTCCTAGGCCTCTCCCAGCCTCTAGGTTTTGGCTTCAGTGGAAAACATTTGTGAAAATCCCTTACCAGGTTGGAGGTTCACAGCAGGCTTCCAAGAGTTCCCCTCTGGCCAGAAATTCTCCCAGGGGATAAGGTATTCTAATTGTTCTGGGGTCTCCTGGAGTCTAATATCTCTTGCACTTCAAATTCTGCATCTCCCTCGGATACTGTTTCCATGGGTCTGAGAGGTCATCATGATGGCCAAGAGAGAATTAGGGATTTTATTTATTTATTTATTTATTTATAAGTTTTTGCTGTGAGACATGGAACACATTGTTTATTTTCAGCACGGGTGGTAACTTCACCTGACATGTTATGACTCCAATCTGTCGCAGAATGGGAAATGGCCCAATGAATCTGGGTGCAAATCTGGTTGAGGGTATTTTAAGTTGTATATTTTGAGTGCTTAACCACACTAGATCCCCTGGTTTAAATTGAGGGGTTGTTCATCGTTTCTTATCTGCCTGCTTTTTAAAGTGACTGGCTGCCTGGGCGAGCAGCTGGTTGATCCTTTGCCAGAGATTCTTGAGATCCTGACTTTTGTATTGGCTGCTGGGCAGGGTACAGAGAGCAGGTTGGGGAGAGGTATCCAGGGGTGTTTGCTGTAGACAGTCTGGAAAGTTGTCAAGCCCATGGACATGACAATGTGATTGTTGTACACCATACAAACAAACCTAATGTTATGCGTGCCATCCGCGGCAGACCCGCTGCACGGCCCCCTCACCTTTCTACAGCGACTCCAGCCTCTGGTTCCTCCTCGCTGGCGGCAGTGGGCCGTCAGCTCCGTCCTCGTTCATCCTCGGGCCTACCCTAGTGCCTCCGGCTCTGCCTCAGTCCCCGTCGGGCCTCTCCGCGTGGCCCGTGGAGAGACACTGCTACTCGCGCCACGCCTCTCCCTAGGTGCGCGCGCGCACCATCGATTCTTAAGTAGGGACTGCAGCAGGAACCTAGCCGCGGCCCCAGATGATGACGTCAACCTTTCTACAGTATTTAAGCTCAGGCTTCACTCTCTAGTGTTGCCTTTGCAACAGGTCTCCTCGCTGGCCAAGCGGGACCAGGTGGCATGGGCCTGGGAGAGATGTGTGAAATCCCGCTCCACAGGGTGAAGAATGCGCCAGGCATCCACTAAATGAAGTGAATGCTTGAGCTGCAGCAATCCTTTACTCGCTCCAATCTCTCGGGGAGGGGTGGGGGCCTGAGATTTATCTAACTGTGAATACCTGATGGCATTGAAATCTTCCCCCATAATAATAAAGTCATCCAGATAGGGGAGTAGTAAACGATGAAGGTCCCGGTATTAACCAGGACTATAATTATTGGGAGCATAAACATTGCATAGAACAATAGTAAGTTCAAATATCTGTGTTACCAGAATGAGGTATTGCCCCTGGGAATCTTTAATCTCCTTTTGGACTTTAAAGGGCAATTGCTTATTGAATAGAATTGCCAACCCCACAGATTTGGTAGAGGCCGAGTCAAAATAAACATCCCCCACCCAACTTCTTCAAAGTTTCCCATGTTCCACGTCTGTAAGGTGGGTCTCCTGAAGAAATGCTATATCAACCTGTTTCTTTTTTAAATGACTGAGAATTTTGGATCTCTTAATAGGAGAATTAATACTGCATACATTCCAGGAAATTATTCGTGTACCTTGACTAGGAGCACTTTATACCGCACAGATGCAACAGAACCAGCATACAGTATTCAGCAACATGGGAACCCTCCCAGCATAGGCTCCCACATGTCAGAGAAACACAGATCCCAAACAGATAAACATTCAACGCTACGGCACCCCAGATAACACACAGCCTGGTATAAAGACAAGCTACTATAGAAACCCAAAAAGCCCATCCCTCCCTGAACCCGCCCATCCCCCCCATCTTCCCAATTAACAAAATGGAAGTCACCACCATGCAAACAGCCACCCACCCCCCAATCCAGCCCCATCCACAACAAGTTAAGTTTCCATCAAAAAAATTGGAGTTCTGTACAGCTTATGCCTGATAGGATAGAACAGTAAACACTCCTAATGAACAGAACTGAAATACGATATTATAACGAAGCACATTATGAATCGGACAGACAGGGATCATGTCCCCTCGTCTTTTCCAATAAGCTCAGCCGGGCGTGGATCGCCCCCCACTATTTCACATTCTGTAATGGAGGCAGACAAAATTGAAGGGAGCCAATCCAAGCTTCTAATATTGCCCCCACAATCGGTCTGTCCATCAGTCCATGTGTATGAAACAGGCCGGGCCCAGCAATTCAACTAGCCCTTATCTGCATCCACCCCCACCTGGCTTCGCGGGCTTGGGGATGGCGGAGAGCGCAGGAAACTGTGAACAGCCTCAGCTTCCGTGAACCAGCAAACCCCCTCTCGCGTAGTGACCCGGATCCTGGCTGTATATACCAGGATGGCCACAGTCCTGCTGCGATCAATTTAGAGCATAGAGGAGCCCATGAGGCGATGCTTCGCTGCCAGGTTCGCCGAAAAATCCTGAAAAATTAAAAATTTTTTGATTCTCATATTGTAGTGTTTTACCGGCTCTGGTCACCCGTAGAATTTCACTCTTATGGGTAAAATTGAATATTTTTGCGATGACCACCCGGGGCCCGAGTCGATGTGCGCCTTCAATACAGATTGGGCCATGTGCACGGGAAATACTCAGCTCTTTGTTGAGCCAGCCCTTCAAAAAGGCTGGCAAATCCCACTCTTCCAAAGTTTCAGGGAGTCCCAGAAAACAGAGACTGGACCTCTTTGACCAGTTTTCAAGGTCCTCCAGCTGCTCGGTATGTTTCTCGAGCGTGGCTTTAAGCGCTAATATATCAGACTGGGAGATCTGGCAGCCATCCTGGAGATCCGAAACACGCCGCTCTAATTCCGAAAATCTGGCTTCATAGCCCGTAAAGGCCGCGGTGAGCTCCGTAAGTTTTGCTGAGATAGTTTTCAGTTCTGGGCCCTGGGCCCAGCAGCTCCGATATCGCCGCTTTAATTTCAGAAGTCGCCGCCGCAGACGGCGATGTGGGAGGATCCGGTGTCATGTTGCAGGGCACTTCCGGGACTGGGGGCCGCTCCTTGTCTTTTTCGGCAAGGCGGGAAGTCATCGCTCTTACCGTCAGATGTGGGCGTGCTAGGGTAGTCCAGCTGATGGTTTGAGACTCCAAAAAGCTGTTTTTAAGCGCGTGGATGAGGCTGGATTACTGAGGCCAAGCGCTGCGAGGGGAAATCACATCTATCCCCTACATTGCATCATGTGACCTCCACATTACAATATTTTAATCCTACCCAAGATGTCTTGCAAGGACAGCCAGGAATGTGCAAAATCATTTAATACACACACATTACTGTACCGATGTGTCCTGGGAGTCCCAAATACAAGCCTATGCTTTTATAAACCTGTGTTATGCTTTTTCTACTGCAGCCTCAACCAACTCAGCTGAAATAGCTGTAGGATTTGAGCAGGTCGTAATGTCATACAGCACTGTTTTGATTTAAATTTGATTTATATTCTGCCTTTTGTGACTGATCAACCACTTCAAAGCAGATCAGGTACTGTAGGCATTTCCCTGTCCCCAGGGTGCTTACAATATAAGGGCCTCCTTTACTAAGCATTTTTCCCCATAGACATGGAATGGGAGAAAAGCTTAAATCAATCAGACCGTACAGTAATGGAGGGTGAAGTGCCTTGCCCAAGGCCATAAGGAATGTAACAGTTAATGCTGCCTTGCCATTAGTTAATAATTTGATATGTAAATGTATATTAAGGGATTTCGTTTTGTATAAGACAAGGTCTGGCTCTGGAACAGCACAAGGCTTTCACAAAGCAAAAGCCAAACAAGATCTGAGCCACAGAACTTTACCCCATTAAACAAGAAGTAAAAAGCACAATGACTTATAGGCATTACAATGACTAACTTTCTGTTTTTGGTGCCTGTACCCTGAACTGTACACTGGAAGAAAAAGGAAACAATTTTTTGTGGCCTGAAAGATAAAAAGAAAAGACAACAGCAATGGACAATATAGTCCCTGTAGGCCTTAGTGAGCTGGTAATCATTACATGATCCCAAGCCCAAAAGAAATGCATCACCTGCAGGGAAAGGCTTGGAAGATGACAGGGAATGGATGAGTGGGTTAAAAGGGAAGGAGCAGGACTGGGAGAAGAACTGAACTCAAGAACAGAGGTAAGGCCTGACTGAGATAGGAGGAAAAGAATGAGGCAAAAAAAAGCAGGAGAGGTGTAAAAGAGAGCAAAAAGCAAGCAGGAAGAAAAGTAAGAGAAAGATATGACTATGCATTCAAAATGAGATAAAAAACTAAACTAAAATAAAACAAAAAAGGTAAAATGAGAGGGAGGACGTGAAAGTCTAGGAATGTGAAGCGAATGGAATGATTGAGACAGACAGAATCTTGGCTTGGCTAATGTTTGACTTTTAGAGCCAGACAACTTGACTTGGCTCAGCTCAGCTATTAAATTTTGTGGCTTGCCCCTCTAGCTGCAAGGTAACATGATGCTGCTAGCCAACTTAAAAAGGATCAATTTTTTTTTTTTTTTTTTTATTAAGCAGCGTGCATATAGTTGCCCCAGAAAATATATGCTCTTACAGTGAATACCCATTGCTTACCAGGATCCCCCATTGAAACAAAATGCTTCTTAGTGAAAATCATTAAGCTGGTAACAATATTGTTATTAAAAAGTTTAAAAAGCATTAGGCCGGATTTTAAAACCTCGGCGCGTGGGTAGTGTGCGCACTTGGACACACGTGCGTATCTTTTTGAAAAGCTACCCCATTCAGTATATAATTAGCATAAAAGTAGATAAAATCAAAGGTTTTAATTTGCATACAGTGGTGATCATGTCTCTCCCAGGGTACTGCCCAGGAGGGAAGGGTTAGGTTGGCGATTTGATTATTAAGAATGTACATAGCAGGGTGGCTGGTGAGCGTGAGGATCGCCTGGTAACACTTCTACCTAGTGCAAAGGTGGCAGACCTCAAACTGCACCTAGATAGGATTTTAGACAATGCTGGGGAGGAGCCGATTGTTGTGGTACATGTGAGCACCAACATAGGAAAATGTGGGAAAATGTGGGAGGGAGTTTCTGGAAGCCAAATTTAGGCTCTTAGGTAGAAAGCTGAAATCCAGACCCTCCAGGGTAGCATTCTCTGAAATGTTCTGTTCCACGTGCAGGTCACCAGAGGCAGGCAGAGCTCCGGAGACTCAATGTGTGGATGAGACGATGGTGCAAGGAAGAGGGAATTTGTTTTATAAGAACTGGGGAATGTTTTGGGGAAGGGGGGGGGGGGAGTCTTTTCCAAAAGGATGGCTCCACCTTTATCAGGGTGGAACCAGGCTGTTGGCACTAACCTTTAAAAAGGAGATTGTTCTAGTTTAAAAGCTGCTCTAAGGGGAAAGCTGACATTCATTCAGCAGTGCATGGTTCAGAGGGAAGTATCTTCTAAGGATTCTAATGAAGCATTAGAGTTAGGGCATCCCAACAGAGAGGTTCCAATAAACATCCTGCACGAGACTAAATGTACAATTGAATCTTTATGGGTAGAAATCCCTTGTGTGTTGGGGGAAGAGTTTAGCAATAGGTATATACAATCGTCCACCTGGCCAATATGATGAGACAGACAGTAAAATGCTAAGAGAAATTAGGGAAGCTAACCAAATTGGTAGTGCAGTAATAATGGGAGATTTCAATTACACCAATATTGACTGGGTAAGTGAAACATCAGGACTTGCTAGAGAGATAAAGTTCCTGGATCGAATAAATTACAGTTTTATGGAGCAATTGGTTCAGGAACAGACAAGAGAGGGAGCAATTTTAGATCTAATTCTCAGTGGAGCACAGGATTTGGTGAGAGAGGTGATGGTGGTGGGGTTGCTTGGCAATAGTGATCATAATAAGATCAAATTTGAATTAATGACTAGAAGGGGGTCAGTAAGTAAATCCACAGCTCTAGCACTAAACTTTCAAAAGGGAAACTTTGATAAAATGAGAAAAATAGTTTAAAAAACAAAACAAAAATAAAAGGTGCAAGTTAAGAGTGTGCAACAGGCATGGACATTGTTAAAAAATACCATCTTAGAAGTGCAGTCCAGATGCATTCCATGCATTAAGAAAGGTGGAAGGAAGGCCAAACAAGTGCCGGCATGGGTAAAAAGCAAAGTGAAAGAGGTTACTTTAACGAAAAGATCTTTATTCAAAAATTGGAAGAAAGATCCATCAGAAGAAAATAAGATAAAGCATAAGCATTGGCAAGTTAAATGTATGACAGTGATAAGACAGGTTAAGAGAGAATTTGAAAAGATGTTTGCCGTTGAGGTAAAAACTCATAATAAAAACTTTAAAAAATATATCCGAAGCAGAAAGCCTGGGAAGGAGTTGGCTGGACCATTTGATGACAGAAGGGTTAAAGGGGCACTTAAGGAAGATAAGGACATCATGGAAAAACAAATTCTTTGCTTCTTTATTTACTTGAAGAGGATGTTCGGGAGATATGTGTTCCGGAGACAGTTTTCAAGGGTGACTATTCATATGAACTGAACCAAATCACGGTGAGCCTGGAAAATGTAGTAGGCCAAATCGACAAACTGAAGAGTAGTAAATCATCTGGACCGGATGGTATACACCCCAGAGTTCTGATAGAACTCAAAAATTAAACTTCAGACTATCACAATTAATCTGTAACCTATCATTATCATCCCCATTGTACCTGAAGATTGAAAGGTGGTCAATGTAACCCCAATATTTAAAAAGGGCTCCAGGGGGTGATCTGGGAAACTATAGACCGGTGAGCCTGACTTTAGGGCCAGGAAAAAATCGTGGAAACTGTTATAAAGAATAAAATTACAGAACATTTAGGTAGACATGGTTTAATGGGACCCAGCCAGTATGGGAAGTTTTGCCTCACAAATCTACATTTTTTTGAAGGGGTGAATAAACACGTAGTCAAAGGTGAACTGGTAGATGTGATGTAGTTGGATTTTCAGAAGGCCTTCGACAAAGTCCCTCATGAGAGGCTTCTAAGAAAACTAAAAGTCATAGGATAGGAGGAGATGTCTTTTCGTGGATTACAAACTGGTTAAAAGACAGGAAACAGAGTGTAGGATTAAATGGTCTGTTTTCACAGTGGAAAAAGGTTAACAGTGGAGTGCTTCAGGGATCTGTACTTGGACCTGTGATTTTTTATATACAATGGACCCTTGACTTACAAACTTAATTGATTCAAGAGGGCTGGTTGTAACTCAAGTTGGTTGTAAGTCAAGACTATTTTTTCCATAGGAAATAATGGAAATACCCATAATGCGTTCCAAACCTCCCAAAAGCACCCCTTACCTAACCATTTCTATAATAAAAAATGGTTGTATGTCTGTTATTACCAGAAACACCAATAATTTCTAGTGTACTCACCAAAAAGTTATAAAATGTGCCTAGCCTACCAGTAACAACAATTTTACCTCCTCCACCAGTTCCTTTACGATATCTGCATATGGACTCTCTACCTGGGTAACAAGCTAGTATGGGAGAACACTGCACAAATCTCATCTTTGGGTGAGTTTCCTCACTCCGAAAGTCATCACATCTTCACAAGCGTGCACTGTTCTGTTTGTACGTCACACTCTGCATGTCAAAGTGGCCCCTAACCCCTTAACCAATACTTACACCTCACCTCGAGTAACTAGGTGGGCCTCATATAGGGGTATAAATACCTACCTAGTATGAGGGCATTATGGTTAGGCGCTCTCTCTCTCTCGTAACTTGAATATTGGTTGTAACTCAAATCAGGAAAACCGGTCGTAAGTCGAATTTTGGTTGTAACTCAAGCCCTGAAAGGTTGGTCTTAACCCGAGCTAGTCGTAACTCAAGGGCCCACTGTATGTATGAATGATCTGGAAAGGGGTATGATGAGTGAGGTGATCAAATTTGCAGATGATACAAAATTATGCAGAGTAGTTAAATCTCAAGCGGATTGTGATAAACTACAGGAGCACCTTGAGAGGTGGAAAACTGGGCATCCAAACTTCAGATGAAATTTAATGTGGACAAGTGCAAGGTGTTGCACATAGGGGAAAAATAACCCTTGCTATAGTTACATATTGTTGGGTTCTGTCTTAGGAGACCCCACCCAGGAAAGAGATCTAGCCATCATAGCAGATAATACATTGAAAGTGTCGGCTCAGTGTACTGTGGCAGTCGAATGTTAGGAATTATTAGGAAGGGAATTTTATTTATTTTTATTTATTTAACAATGGTGGATGTCATAATGCATCTGTAGCGCTCCATGGTGAGACCACACTTTAAATACTATGTGCAATTCTGGTCGCCACATCTCAAAAAAAGATATAGCTGCACTAGAGAAAGTGTAGAAAAGGGTGATCAAAATGATAAAGGGCATGGAATGGCTCCCCTATGAGGACAAGCTAAAGAGATTAGGGCTGTTTAGCTTGGAGAAGAGATGGTCGAGAGGGGATATTACAAAGATCCACAAAATCATGAAAGGACTTGACTAGGTAAATGTAAATCTTATTTCCTCTGTGAGACAATAAAAGGATTAGGGGGCACTCTATGAAGTTAGCAAGTAGCTCATTTAAAACAAAATGGAGAAAATTCTCTCTCACTTAACGCATATTTAAGCTCTGGAATTCATTGAGAGAGGATTTGGTTACGGCAGACAGCGTAACTGAGTTTAAAAAAGGTTTGCATAAGTGGATAAGTCCATAAACTGCTTTTAATCAATATGGAATTGTAACTTGGGATCTATTTAACATCTGGGTACTTGTGACTTGGATTGGCCACTGCTGGAAACAGGATGCTGGACTTGATGGACCCTTGGTCTGACCTAGTATGGCATATCTTATGATCTAGGCATATATATTGTGGATGTCCTGGAAACTCAACTGGCTGTGGGGTCACCAGGTCAGGTTTGGGAAGCCCTGGTCTAGGGGAGGGGGGCAAAATTAAGTATGGTTAAATAGTTTAATTTTGCAGTGAAATGAACTGGACAAGAAAACTTATTGGTAGAAAAGGAATTGGGTGAAGTACAAAAGCCATGCAGCCGACCAATGATATGCTACCCATGTTTAATCAAGAGGCTTTCCCTATCTCTGCTCCATGAAGTGAGATGCTCCTCGTTTTAATTAAATAATTAAACAAGAGGATCATGAGAGTCCCCTCCCGTACGTTACTGCACTGGACTAAACGTTTGGCAGAAGAGAGCAGAAAAGAAGTCAATTTTAAAGTCAAGCTGAGAGACAGTAAGCAGCTGGGAAAACAGAAATTGATAGAATCACAAGATCTGATGGCAAAACAATATTTCTACCGGGGGGGGGGGGGGCATTATTCACCCACTGCCATTTTCTTATTCCAATTATTTATAACGGTCTTTCATTAACTGTCGGTATACATGGACTATTCCATTCGGTAGAAACTGGAGAGCTGCTCCTCTCTAAAAGGGAGAATCCCTATTTGTTAGAAAAATAAACAAATCCAAGTTCTCTGTACCCCCTTTTCTGCCTCCTGATATTATCTTCCATGCAATAATGCACACAGACTCATTTTACTAAGCTCTCCCGCCGCTCCCCCTCGCACGGAGAACGAGAAGAGAAGCTTTTAGCAAAACCTGCCCATCCCCCCCTTCCTGAACTGAGCCCCTCCAGCGCCACCGCGGGTGCACACAGGAGCCGAGGCCCAGCGCCAGCCCTGATCCCGGAGCTCGCTCGCCCGCCTGCACCGGACGTCGCCCCGCCCGCCCGCCGCCGCTCAGGCCCTGCACGCGGGAAGCCAGCCGCTCTCTCCGGGGTTCCCGCCGCCGCCTCCGCCCATGCAGCCCGGCTCCTCGCGGCCTTGTGAGCCGCCGCCGCCACCGATCCGTCGCAGCCCGGGAGCGGTGGGCTCGGGGCTGTCCGTGGCGGCGGTGCTGCCGGCGGGAGGCTGTGGGGAGAGGCTGGGGGGCTGCACCCCGAAGCAGTTCTGCGCCATCCTAGAGAGGCCGCTCATCAGCTACACCGTGCAAGCTTTCGAGAGGTAACCGTGAGTCGCCGTCGCTTTCTGTTACCCGCATCCGCCTCGCTTCTCCCGCCCCCCAGTTGTACACAAGAGCCATCCGACCGCCTTTCTTTTCCCTCTCCGGCTACGAAATAAACGCGCACGTGATGCATAAAAGCAGCCTCGGGCAAGCCCTTCCTAATTCTGTTAAAGCAGCTGCTATCCCTGAACGCAGATTTTTTAACCAGTCACCTGGAGGGAAAACTTTATCCTATAGCACCACATATTAATGCACCTTAACAAACGCTCAAGGCATGGTACGGTATTTTTAAAACATTATGGAGGTCAATACTGAGGCATTGCCGGGTAACAGGCAATGCCTCAGGTGCTAAACGGCAATGCCTCAGGTGCTAAACGGTGCACTCGGCCGAGCGCACCGTTTAGCACCTGTTTGGCCACGCGTTTTCGTCGCGCGTCATTTACCCCTTATACTGGAAGAGGAAATAGCGCCTCGAAAACGCGCGGCCAAACTCGCGAAAACTAATAGCGCTCATCACATACAAATGCATGTTGCTGAGCCTATTAGTCGCCTGGGATACTGAAAGGTAGGGGTTAACCATAGACAGCACCGGGTAAGTGTACATACCACTGGGTAAGTGTACATATCTAACTTATTATCATAGCAATAGGCCCCCAAAATTAAAAAAAAACAAAAAAAACTTCTTGAAAAAAAAATTCTGTCCGTGGGCTCGAAAATGGATGCTCAATTTTGCCTGCGTCCATTTTCCAAATCTGTGGCTGTCAACGGGATCGAAAACCGACGCAGTAAAATTAAGCGTCGGATGTCGGACCCACTGACAGCTGCCACTTCCTGTAATAAGGAGGCGCTAGGGACATGCTAGTGTCCCTAGTGCCTTCTTATTAGCGCGGGCCCTAATTTAAATAGAGAATCGTGCGCCCAGGAGAGGTGCCTGGGCGCGTCGGGAGAGCGGGCGCTCACCACGGAGCGCCGGCTCTCCTGCAGGTTTTATTGCATCGGCCTGTAAGTAAATTAGCCGGATAAGACTTATCCAGATAAGGTTGCCAGAGTATTAATTGATGCCACTGAATATACTTGGATAAGTTTGAAGTTAGCAGCATAAGTTAACCGGCTAAAGTTAGCAGGATAAGTTTGACTATCCCTACTTATCTGGGTACTTTGATTGGATAAGTAGTTCCTCCCAATTACTTCCCCATAATGTCTCTTTTTTTATCTGGCTAAATTTTAGAGGGATAATGACTTATCCGGCTAAAATTTAGCCAGATAAAAGGCTGAATATACCAAAACTTGCCATTTAGATGGACAACTTTAAGTTATCTAAATGGCTTTTGAATATCTACCTCATGAGGTCCATATTCAGAAGCATTTAACCGGCTAACTCAGAAGTTATCCAGCTAAATGAAAATTTAGGGACTTAACTGACTAAAGTCTAGCCTGCTATTTATTAGCCAACTAGGTTAAGGGCATTCCATGGATATAACTGGGAGGAGTTGAATTAGCTGGTTAAATTTGGTCAGGCCAAAGACCTATTCTAAAGTTAGCCAGCTATGTGTATCTAGCTAACTTCCTGCTTCAATGAACATCAGACAGAAATATTTGTTTAGCAATTTTGTTTTTTCCTTATCAGCCTTTATATATTTCTCCCCTTCACCTCTGAGTTTCACAATGCCACTTTTGCACGTCCTTCTCTCACTAACATATCTAAATATGTCTTGTCCCATTGTTTTATCATATTTTTTATTTTCTTACATTTGGATTTTTGCATTTCTGACTGCTTTCCCAGATTCTCTGGGAAAGTGTACATATCTAACTTATTATCATAGCAACAGGCCCCCAAGATATTGGGGGCCTGTTGCTATGATTGGGAAAAGCCCCCAAGATATTGGGGGCTTTTCCAGATATTGTTGCCTGCTTTCCACTTTCTGTGATCTCTTGTAGTTTATGAATGCTAACCTTTTCTCTCTTATCTTTTCAGCTACTTCTTTAGAAAACCACAGTGGCCTCTTTTTTTTTTTTTTTTTCTTTCCTTTATTTATTTATTATTTATTTATTTAAAATTCTTATATACCGCACAATGGGTAGGGGGCTATCCGTCTAGGCGGTTTACGTATTTGCACATACACAAGTAGTATTACACATTAACAAGCAGGTCATAAAATCATATACAAACACAAAAAGGTTAGTTGCCTTTATAATATCTCCTTTTAGTTTTGCCCACTGCTCTTCTGCTGCCCCTAGATTTTCCCCAGGCCCTTAGTTTTCCCGAAGTCTAGGAGCCTTGCCTTTAAATGAACCTTCATCTTCTGTGCTCTGATACTGAACCACTCTGATACTGAACCTCACCATCCAGTGATGATCATCAACTACAACATTAGAGCTATCGCCCCCATTAGTAAGCACCAGGTCCAGTATCACCCCCTCCCGTGTGGGTTCCATTACCTGTTGACAGAACAATTTTCCTTGCAGAGAATTCAGGATCTCTTTGCTTCTATTAGACACTGCAGCTGGGATGTCCCATTCAGCATCCACAGATTGAAATACCCAACAATAGCATCTCCCCTTTCATAGCAATTTTGTGAATAACCTCCATTAAATTTCTATCCATCTCTTCTGTCTCTGATGGATGTCTTTATATTACACCAATATAAATAAATGTTCCATTCCCTCTTTCCAAATTAAACCACATTGTCTCCTTCTTATCTCATAAGCCCTCAATTCTTTTGCTTTAATATTATTTTTTATATATAATGCCTCCTCCCTTTCATCCCTCCCTTTGTGATTCCTTGTATTGCATTCTGGAAACAATAATATTCCTGTAGTTTTGAAAAACTCTTACTTAGCCACCCTGATTATAGTGGATCTAGCAGGAACCTCATAGATGAAGTCAGAGAGAGAGAGAATAATTGAACAGAATACATTTTTATTCCTACGTCTTGTTGATTACCTTCACTTTGGGACCTCCTTGTATAACATCTAGATACGAGTTCTTTATTGTAAGGCCCAGGCCCGGATTTAGGAATAGGCAACATATGCAACTCCTTAGGGTGCCAGATTTTGATGGTGCCAAATATTCAGGCCAAAAAGGAGTCTGCTTCTATTGCTTAGGTTTATGTGCCCGCACAGCTGCAAAGGATATCACCATGGCTCTTTTCTTATGGGCGCCAAAATCTTGAAGGAGCCATTAGCTGCTCCCATTGACCCTAAGTATGACTCCCTGACTCTTTTACCCCAATACAGACTCTTCAACCATATTCTCCAGCTCAGTTGTTCTGCTTTCCTCTGACTTCTTGAAGCTTTTAGTGAGTTTAAACCCTGTGTGTAGTGCCCAAAATCCTGCGCTGTTCTTGTAAGACTAGGAGAACAGTGCAGGAGTTCAGGCACTGCATGGCTCTAACTTACTGAGAGCCATGCAGTGCTGGAAGAAAACAGAACAGCTGCTTTGGAGGCAGCACTGATAGCAAGTCTCTGGAGAAGGTAAGGGTAGATTAACAAACTGGGGGGAGAGGGACAGGATAGTGGAGGCTGACTGGTAGTGGGGAAGAGAGGGTGTAGGGGGAGGGTGTAGGGGGAGATGGCCTGAGATAGAGAGTGTGTGTGTGTGTGGGGGGGGGGGGGGGACAGGCTGAGGGAGAGAGAGACTGTGTTTTAGTTACATGAGTTGCTGTGAGTGTGCCTGAGTGGCTGGGCTGGTCACATCATTGATGGGCCTGGATTATGCTGGGCTCATATGACAGTAGGAATCTGCTGCGATCAGGGTGGCAAGAACACTACTATTTCAGGTACAAGGAGGTGAAAGGGATAGGATTGGGGTGGGATGGGATGGGAAGGCCAACCCTGGAAAGAAGACTATTTAAAAAAAAGCAAAACAAAAAACAAACAGGACCCAGTCGCAGTGGGTGAGGAGGGGATGAGGCACAACCCTGGCTCTGTTATTTTTGTTAATTGACATGCCAACAATTTGAGGATTGGAGGGGGCAGTAAAAGGAAGGAGGGGGTCTAGATAAGTTGTGTAAGCCCACAATCTTCCTTTTTTTTTTTTTTTTTTTACAGAACTACTTAACCAGCTATATTATTTTGAATATAGCTGGTTATTTGTAACGAGGCTGGATAAATTTGTAACGAGGCTGGATAAATTTAGGCTTGCTATGAAGCAGGCCTAAAGTTATCTGGATAACCTAGCTGGATATACCTGATATTCAGCTAGTTTAGCTGAATATCAGGTATATCCGGTATAACCGGAACACCCCTTTTTTATCCAGCTAAATTATAGCCAGATAACTACTTAATGGCTTTTGAATAACTACCCCTATAATTTTACCAGGCTCTGACATCAGCTCACTGGTCTGTAGATGCTCCGATTACTCCTCAATCCCGTTTTGAAAATTGGCATTACGTTTGCTACCCTGCAGTTTTCAGGTATAAAGGCTGATTTGAATGATAGGTTATAGATTGCCAGTAGCAGGTCTGCAATTTCATATTTCCTAGCGTGTAAGCCAGAGCTTGCCAAACTTTTCATGTTGGTGACACACTTTTTAGACAAATATAATTTTGTGATACAGTAATTCAGTCTACCAGCAAACCAGAGGTTAAAAGTTAAACAAACGAAATGTATTTCGACAATTTATGTATGTTTCCTTAAATACATACATAATAAAATGTTTCACGACACAACTTATCTGTTATGAACCCTCCTGTAGCGGTGCTACAGGAGGCTCCTTACCTCTTCCTGGAGGCCGCTCTGAAGCCGGGGTCTCGCCTGCGAACTGTCCAGGATTTGCTCCAGGGCCTGGGAGGCCTCTGTGTTCTTGGGGCCTGCCTGAGTCTGTTTGTGTTTGCATGGACTTCCTGGTTTGAGCCACGTCCTTCTCCTTAGGGACCGGCCCGCAGCACTCCTCTGTAGTTATAGGGCCAGCTAGGTGTGGGCCACCCAAACTCCTCCCAGGGAGTCGCCGGTCTGCAGCCCTATAAAAGGACTTCAACTTCCAATCAGCCTTGCCTTGCATCGGAGTTACTTCGTCTGTGGAAGCTCCTGCTGGCCAGTGCTCCAACAGGCCTTTGTCTTCTTCGTGGAGCTCCTCGTCTCGTCTGTGTCTTGAATCATGTCTTCGTGCCTGAGGTCCTCGTCCAGGGGTTCTGGTGTCTCGTCTTGATCCTCCGCTTCCTGATGTTCCTGCTTCCTTGGTGGTTTGCTCCTGTGTCGTCTGTGCTCCGGAGCCTTCTGTTCTGCCGGCCATGGATCTCCTGGTGATGCAGCTTCGTCATGGGAGATGCCGGCAGTGGACTGGTGTCCTGTGCTCTTGAGCCGTCATGTCCTGTCAGCCTTTGTGGTGCTTCGGGCGACATCTGGCTTCGTCGTCGGAGTCCCACTTCGACTAGATTCTTCCCTGCGCTCGTCCCGTTCTCAGCATGGTCCATGACCAGCCTCCTCGGGCTGTGTAGGGTGCTCAGTGGGACAGGGTGGTCCGTGACCAGCCCATTGGGTCCGCCCGTGAAGGTGGGCTATGTAGGGTGCCCTGAGAGACAGTGCCAATGTCTTCCTTTCCAGCTTCTTGTCTCGTTTGGACTTCGTCAAGTTCCTCGTCTCTGATGCCGTTGCATCAGCCCTGGTGTCATATCTTCGCTTTAACCCTCGTCTGTGATGCCGTCGCATCAACCGCGCTGTCATGTCTTCGTGTCAAGGCCCGTTTGCCCTCGACCTCAGGCCAGGCCTGCTGCTCCATGCCGATCTAAGCAGCAGGTCCGAAACGGCTCGGAATGGTCAGAGGACAATTCACATTCCAACATCATCTTGTTGTTGGCCTTGGGAGCTTGCCGGCCTGGCAGAGGGTAAGACCGTCAGCCATGCTGGAACACGCCGTCAACCCTTGGTTCGATCCTGGATCTGTCTGGGGTCGGGCTGAGGCCCATGGGCACACTAAACACCCTTACGTAACACTATCTTGTGAAAACCTTTCATTTATATTAAAAATATATAATATTCCAAGATTAATGTTATCGTTATAATTTATGAGTAACAATAATAAAACAAAGTTATTGTGTTATTCAATTTACCTCTTTAATGAGATATATGAGCTTGATGGGATGAACACAGCTTTTGAATATTTGGTGTTAATAAAAAAGTCCAAAAGGTCTTCTGCGTAATTTTAAAAAGCTGGCCAGTTTCACACTATAAAATTATTTGATAGCCTCATTCAACTAATTCTATATGGCTATGAGAGTGAAGTCTGGAATTTATAGGAAGGGTCAGAATGTCAATATAAATCCTGCACCTCCAGTTCTGTAACTCTGTGCATCCACTGAAATTCCCCCAAACAATGGAGCTTGGATGTTTCCCTTACAGCTCATCATACTAAAAGATATTTTCAAATTCTGGTGTCACCTCACAGTAACAGCAGCACAAACACCTTCCACTGCCAGGCACATTGTGAACTAACACAAAACCCCGCAAAAAAGACACTCAAAATCTATACTGCAATCCCATTGTAACATAACAGTAATAACACCAAGGACTCAAACAACAATAACCCTACCTGTGAAAAAGCAAGGGTAAATATTACACTGGGTCCTAGAATATCAATACACTACCTACTGAGGAAACAAAACAAACCAGATTGCTGTAGATCCCTATGCTAGCAGAATCTCTCATCATGGTCACACACACAGAGCAGAGACAGACCCTCACCAAATACAAAATAAAGGAGCACAAATTAGACAAAAACTGAAATGGAAACCCCAAGAAGCCAGACTCTGTGTATTAACAATGGAAAAACAGAACCACCATTCCTCATAAAACAAATAAAATCAAGAAACATAAAGCATCAGTTATAATAGTAAAACCATACTAATAAAAGAATATTTTAAAAGTACTGATAAATAGAATTTCTATTAATTAAATTCATATACATTTTTTACAATTTCCCAAACACCAATAAAATATTTCAAAATAGCACATATATCAAATAACACCCAATAAATAAAACTAATAAGGATTTTAAAAAGCCCCTGCTGTCCATACATGGAAGCTCTTGATTTCCAGTCACCCTGATATTGTCAAGGATTAGGAGGTTATCCTCTCTCTCTCTCTCACACATACACTGTCACATACATACACATTCATGCTCTTATACCCACCATAACCTCTCGCTCTCACAGACACTGACACACTCTCAGGCTCTAAGACACTCTCTCCCCCTCCACACACACCTCCCACACAAACTCTTACTCCCCTGGATTTTCTCATACACACTCATGCTCTCACTCTCTCTGGCTCCCTCACATACACACAAACACACACACCCAGGCAAGCTCCCAATCATTCTCACACAAACACACACCCCCAGGCAAGCTCCCAGTCATTCTCACACACTGAAACTGACCCCCAGGCAGGCTCCCATTCATTTTCACACCACTCCCTCACCATCCCCCAGGCATGCACACATTCATTCTCACACACACAGACCCCCAAGCAGGCACCAATTCATTCTCACATACACATACACCACACACAGACAGGCACCTGTTGTCACACATACAAACCCCAGGAAGACACCCATTCACTCTCAAACACAGACACACCCTCAGGCAGGCACCCATGCATTCACACACATACACCCCCAGGCAGACTCCCATTCATACACATGCACACACTAAAGACAGACCCCTCTCTTTTGCCAGCAACCTCGGAGCCTCTCTCATTCCTCTGCTGCCACTGTCACTGATGCCGCATGGCTATTGGGGAGGCACTGATTGCTGCTACTGGCACTGAAGCCCATTCTACTGCCTCCTCTGTGCAGGCCCCGTGGGTTTCCACTTCCTCCATGTTGATCTTGTACATTGTGAGATCCGCATAGAGAAAGTGCTATTGTTGCACATTACCAAAAATTACATGTGCCAATCAGTAAAAAGTAATTTATTTTTTTACCTTTGCTGTCTGATCTTAATTTTCTAATTGGTTGGTCACAGGTTTTTTTGTTCCACCTTCTCTTTCTTATTTTTTTGCCAATTCCTTTCATATTGTCTTTTTTTGTCCATCCATCTTCTTCCCTCAAACATACAGTCAGGTTCTCATTCTCACATGCTTTCTCTCTCTCACACACACAGGCTCTCACATGCTGTCTCTGCAAACATTCAGGTCCTCACTCCCACACACAGTCTCTCAACTCACTCTCACATACAGACACACAGTCTCTCAACTCACTCTCACACACAGACACACAGTCTCTCAACTCACTCTCACACACAGACACACAATCTCTCAACTCATCTCACACACAGACACACAATCTCTCATCTCATACACACACACAATCTCTCAACTCATCTCATACACACACTCTACGGGCCCTCAGCCTCTCTCTTACCTCTGGGCCTTCTCTTCACGGGTCGCTGCAGGATGGGCTCTGCAGCGGCCCTGATCTTTTCGGCGATCCACGGCGGCGGCCCTGATCTTCTCGGGCTGATCCATGGCGGCGGCCCTGATCTTCTCGGGTCGATCCACGGCGGCGGCCCTGATCTTCTCGGGCTGATCCACGGCGGCGGCCCTACTACCAGGCCTCCTCCTCTTCTCAGCCCGCTGCAACAAAGCTGCTCCTTTTCTGCACGTGGCTGATGCTCCTCCTCCTTCCTGCCCGCGCGGCTCCGGCAACATTTTTCTTCCGGGGCCGCGCGGGCAGGAAGGAGGAGGAGCACCTGCATGTTTAGACATGACATTTTTCTTCGGGCCGTGGTGACGTGAACTCCACCTCGGCCCTGCTGATCTTCCTGCTATGTGTCTCCGGCACAGCGATACTTCACTACTCAGCCGCCAGTGGGATGAGGTCCACCGGCGGCCACATTGGCTCCCCCTGACCTCTCCTCGGTATACCACTTGCTCCTCCCTGTCATGTGCACCGGCACACTGCAGGCGACACACTAAAGTGTCGCGACACACACTTTGGAAAGCTCTGGTGTAGACAGATAGACTCAGGATCAGTGGGTTTATTCTCCCCTGCCAGCAGATGGAGACGGAGCAAGCTGATGTCATAGTATATATAACCCTGCAGTGACCCCAGCCTGCCAGTATTCTCCGTTTCCATCTCCCTATAAGGATTGCTTTGAGCTTTTTGAAAGAGATTTGAAATTCTTAATTCAGGAAATGAAAGCTTCGCTCTCCTGCGATGATACCTAAAGGTCCTTCCCCCAGTTGAGAATTCTTAAGGCGATTTCTGTGATCCCTCAGACCTGTGCCTTGGTCCAGTAGCTGGGTTTCCCAGCATGGACTTAGCTGCTAGTTCAGATGAAAGGCAGCGGATGCAGGAGGCTGAGCGCGGCGGTGAAGGCAGATGCCCTCTCCCCCCACAGCAAGAGACCATCTCTGTACTCAGCCGGTAAGCACTGAGCTCAAGTAAGGTTTAAAAAAAAATAGAGATAGTTTTACCTGAATCAGAGACAGTTAGAGAGGTTTCAGGACTTCCTCCAATCTTCATTCTTGGCGTGTCGTGCCAACATTCGTTCCCGTTTCCATTGGGGTTGGGAAATTGGGCAGCCTGGAGGGTTGAGCAGCCCACGGTGGGCTAGGCCATGCACTTAGGCTTTTTTCTTGCTCACCGCATGGTAGGCCGTGGTGGCTGTTTTCACGCACTCTTGTGCATGTTCTGCTGCCCTCTGTAGGCCATCAGTGTGCACAGTGTGTTCTTTCTGCGCACACGTACGCTCGTTTTTTAGGTGTGCTTTTTACGTGCACAAATTTTTTTACGCGTTTAAGTTGGTGCACAGGTTGTGCGTGCGTCTTGTTGCGCTTTCTTCTAGGTGCTTATTTTTTGGGCGTATTTCATTTTTTAATGTGAGCCGTTCCGATGCACGTATACTGCAGTGATGGCGCCAGTAAGCAAGATGCCTAAGCATCTTCCTATTTGTGTTGCCTGTCATGTTAGGACTTCTCAGCCTGACCTGGCTTCTAACCCATGTCAGCGGTGCTCAGACACTCAGGGGGAGTTGTCTTCCTCGGATTTTGCTAAGCCTGGCTCTTCCCATTCTGATGATGGGTTGGTCACGGCCTTTGCTCGGGGGACGCCAGATCTTGGTTCTCCCTTGACTGGCTCCTCCGCTGGCGAGGGCAGTTCTGTGGGACCAACTTCAGTTCCTTTTGGGCATTGTCTGGACTCGGATGATTTTTCTTGGCTGGAATTGTTTCAAAGCTTACATGCCTTTCTTCAGGCGTAGTCCTCCACTTTCCTCTTTTCTGTCCGGTGGCTCATCCCTCTTCTAGTCCTATGCTTAAGCACTGGGGCTTGCCTCGGCTCCCTGTGGGTATTCCCGACAGGAATCTGGATGGCACTGATGATAAGGTTGATCCTGACTTCCTGGAAGATGGAGAAATTCCTCCAGGGCTGGAACCATATCGAACCATGTTGCGGTTGTTTCATAGAGATGAACTGTCGGCCCTGATTTCCCAGACCTTGAAACAGCTGGGTGTCCCTGCTTCTGATGTTATGTCAGAGCTGAGGAAAAAATCCCATTTTGGTTTCCTAAAGCCTCTTGTTTTTTCCCGGTGATGCATGCCATCCAGGAATTGATTGATCTGGAATGGGATGCCTCAGAGGCAAATTTTAAAGAGGGTCATAAGAACATAAGAAATTGCCATGCTGGGTCAGACCAAGGGTCCATCAAGCCCAGCATCCTGTTTCCAACAGAGGCCAAACCAGGCCACAAGAACCTGGCAATTACCCAAACACTAAGAAGATCCATGCTACTGATGCCAGTAATAGCAGTGGCTATTCCCTAAGTAAACTTGATTAATAGCAGTTAATGAACTTCTCCTCCAAGAACTTATCCAAACCTTTTTTGAACCCAGCTACACTAACTGCCCTAACCACATCCTCTGGCAACAAATTCCAGAGCTTAATTGTGCATTGAGTGAAAAAGAATTTTCTCCGATTAGTCTTATATGTGCTACTTGCTAACTTCATGGAATGCCCCCTAGTCCTTCTATTATTTGAAAGTGTAAATAACCAAGTCACATCTACTCGTTCAAGACCTCTCATGATCTTAAAGACCTCTATCATATCCCCCCTGAGCCGTCTCTTCTCCAAGCTGAACAGCCCTAACCTCTTCAGTCTTTCCTCATAGGGGAGCTGTTCTATCCCCTTTATCATTTTGGTTGCCCTTCTCTGTACCTTCTCCATCGCAACTATATCTTTTTTGAGATGCGGTGACCAGAACTGTACACAGTATTCAAGGTGCGGTCTCACCATGGAGTGATACAGAGGCATTATGACATTTTCCGATTTATTAACCATTCCCTTCCTAATAATTCCTAACATTCTGTTTGCTTTTTTGACTGCTGCAGCACACTGAGCCAACAATTTTAAACTATTTATTTATTTATTTATTTATTTAAGGCTTTTATATACCGATGTTCCTGTACTAGTACATATCACGTCGGTTTACATAGAACCAAAGTTGGAAATTACATCAAACAAGAGGGTACAGATAACAGGGCTAACTTCGTATGAACTTATAGATAAAGCAGCGAACGACTTAAAATAAAATAAAATTATAAATATAAGAATAAATTATCCACTAATATAAGAAATTATCCACTAATAACTATTATCCACTATGATGCCTAGATCTTTTTCCTGGGTGATAGCTCCTAATATGGAACCTAACATCGTGTAACTACAGCAAGGGTTATTTTTCCCTAAATGCAACACTTTGCACTTATCCACATTAAATTTCATCTGCCATTTGGATGCCCAATCTTCCAGTCTTGCAAGGTCATCCTGTAATGTATCACAATCCACTTGCGATATAATTACTCTGAATAATTTTGTATCAGCCGCAAATTTGATAACCTCACTCGTCGTATTCCTTTCCAGATTATTTATATATATATATCTTGAAAAGCACCGGTCCAAGTACAGATCCCTGAGGCATTCCACTGTTTTCCCTTTTCCACTGAGAAAATTGACCATTTAATTCTACTCTCTGTTTCCTGTCTTTTAACCAGTTTGTAATTCACGAAAGAACATCGCCTGCTATCCCATGACATTTTAGTTTTCTTAGAAGCCTCTCATGAGGGACTTTGTCAAACGCCTTCTGAAAATCCAAATACACTACATCTGCCGGTTCACCTTTATCCACATGTTTATTAACCCCTTCAAAAAAATGAAGCAGATTTGTTAGGCAAGTCTTCCCATGGGTAAATCCGAGTTGGCTGTGTTCCATTAAACCAAGTCTTTCTGTATGCTCAACGATTTTGATCTTGAGAATAGTTTCCACTATTTTTCCCTGTACTGAAGTCAGGCTCACTGGTCTATAGTTACTCGGATCACCCCTGGAGCCCTTTTTAAATATTGGGGTTACATTGGCCACCCTCCAGTCTTCAGGTACAATGGATGATTTTAGTGATAGGTTACAAATTTTAACTAATAGATCAGAAATTTCATTTTTGAGTTCTTTCAGTACCCTAGGATGCATACCATCCGGTCCAGGTGATTTGCTACTCTTTAGTTTGTCAATCTGTCAGACATTGGAAGGCCTGTACCCCCTGGATCCAGATGAGAGAGAGCATTTTCATTTTCCTAAAGTGGATGCTCTGGTATGTGCCATGTTTAAGCGGATGACTATCCCCGTAGAGGGAGGAGCGGCCTTGAAGGATGTACATGATAGAAGGATTGAGGCTATTCTTAAGCAAGCCTTTGAGGCAGTGGTGATGAATTTACAGATTGTCTCTTGTTGTGCCCTAGTGGCGAGATCTTGTCTGCTTCTTTCTCAGGAGGTTGATGAGTCTGGAGGGAATTCCAGAGTGGTTATGGAGCCTGCTACCACCTTTTTAGCAGACCCAGGCTGTGATTTGGTTCGGACCTTGATCAGAGGAGTGGCTTTGGTGATTGCGGCCAGGCATCAACTCTGGTTGCAAAATTAGACAGCTGACACAGCTTCTAAAGCCAGTCTCACCAAGATGCCCTTTAAAGGCTCGCTCTTGTTTGGGAGCAGGTTGGAGAAACTGGCCAGTAAATGGGGCGAGTCTCCGATGCCTTGGTTGCCAGAAGATAAGAAACAGTTACAGTGTCCCTTTGGTATGAGGGATCGTTTCCGGGGTTCCAGGAGTGTTCGTCCCTACAGAGAGATGACCTTTCAGTGACTCGGCCTTTCGGTTAGTCTCAGTCCTTTTGTCTCCGGCAGCGCAAGAGAGTATCTGGCAAAGGTGGTGGTCTTTCCAGAGCTTCCCAATGACGGTTTGCCGACCCACTTTCCGGACAAGAAATAGGGGGACATCTCTCTCTCTCTTTTGTCGGAGGTGGGTCGAGATCACATCTGACCAGTGGGGCCTAGTATTCCTTAGGATGTGTTCAGGGTGTCCCCTTG
Source organism: Rhinatrema bivittatum (assembly GCF_901001135.1). Classification (NCBI taxonomy): domain Eukaryota; kingdom Metazoa; phylum Chordata; class Amphibia; order Gymnophiona; family Rhinatrematidae; genus Rhinatrema; species Rhinatrema bivittatum. The sequence continues at coordinate 197,375,703 of NC_042616.1, read as the reverse complement.
CCACACCCCGCAGAAGAAGCAGCAGTGGAGTTCACGCTTCAAAGGTTCCTCAGACTAAGGGCTGTGATTCCGGGACCCATGTCTCAAGAGAGAATGGGGCAATATTCCATTTATTTTATTGTGCACAATAAGGAGGGCTCCTTTCATCCCATCTTGGATTTCAAGAGGGTCAACTGTCACTTGAAAGTGACTCATTTTCGAATGGAAACCTTACGTTCTGTAATAATAGCAGTGCAGACAGGGGAATTTCTGACCTCCTTGGTTCTATTGGAGGCTTACCTTAATATTCCCATCTGATTGGAACACTAACGCTTTCCACGCTTTGCGGTGTTGGGGCACCATTATTGGTTTTGGGTGCTGCCTTTTGGTCTAGCCATCGCTCCCAGAACTTTTTTTCAAGATTATGGAGATGGTAGCAGCAGCCTTGCGACAAGAAGGAATCCTGGTGCACCCGTATTTGGACGACTGGCTGATTCCAGCCAGGTCTCAGGAAGAGAGCAGCCTGGTGACACACAAGATGATCGTATCACAGGAGCTCGGTTGGATGGTGAACCTGACCAAGAGCAATCTTCAACCATTCCAGTCGTTGGAGTATCTGGGGGTCTGGTTTGACACGGGACAGGACAGAGTTTTCCTACTGGAAGTTTGGATCCAGAGATTGATGTCTCAAGTGTGTCAGTTGATGAACACCATACGCCGACAATATGGTCCGAACTACAGGTACTCAGCTTGATGGTGTTGTGTCTGTCGGTTCCCGATGCCCTCTCTCCGCCCTCCCCACCTCTTTGGTGCCTCCCTCTTCGGCCGCGGGAAGATTGGCTGCGGCGGCGTCTTCCTGCCGAGGTCCTTTGGCGTCCCCGGACCGGCTCCATGCTGCTAACTGCCATGTTTCCTGGAGGCCTAGGGGCGCGCGCGCACGGCCCCGACTGAAGTACCGGCGATGGTGCGAACCTCGGGGGCGTCCCCCGAAGATGACGTCACCCGCGACGGATATTTAAGGTCTTAGAATTTGCTAACACATCGAGTTAGCAAGGAATGATAACGGACTCACTTCGACTTTCCAAGCTACTCTGCCTCCTCGGACTAACCAGGGGTACCCACTCCTTGGGGAGCCTCGTTCTCTCTCTTACTTTGTAGATTGCAGTCTGGAACCGGTACTCGCTCCTCGAAGGCCCTTGTTCCCAGACTTCTTCGAATTCACTTCTGCCAGGAAGTCAGCACTGCCTACTACATCTGTGAGTTACCATCGCTCTCTCAGAGCTTTCCCTGGAACCAGGTACTCGCTCCTCGAGGGCCTATACATTCCAGCTCCTGGGCTTCTATGAGACATTGTGTGAGTCTTTCCATCAGGTTCGGTATATGAACTCTGCTTACCCTGCCTACTCATTAATTTTCAGTTTCTCTTCAGCTCAGCCTCCAGGGATCACTGTTCCAGCTTCTGAGGGTCTACAGCCCAGCCGGGCATTCCAGCTCACTACTGCCACCTCTGGTGGTTCAGTATACTGTCTAATAAAAGAACTAGTGTGTGTCTGTCTCCATACTCTGAGCCTGACCGGTGGTCCCTCTCGGGGTCTTCCCCGGGGGCGTGGTCATCTGCCACTGGTACAAGGATCCACCCACAACTCTCCTAAATACTATAGATTACTAACTCTTATCTGATTGCTCCTCCCATCAGATAGCGGTTTCATTATAGATGGCAGCTACCCTGGAAGTGGTGCCATGGGCAAGGGCGCAAATGCGTCCTTCTCAGCGTTTTCTGCTATCTTGTTGGAACCCGCAGTCTCAGGATTATGCAGTTCGATGGAAATCTGCTCCCGCTTCCAGTGGTGGTTGCAGGAGGATCATCTGAGAAAGGGAGTTCCCCTTGTCCTCTCTGGCCTGGTTGCTACTCACGACAGATGCGAGTCTGAAGTTAACGGCCTGGGGACGCTGGAAAGTCGAAGAATCTCTGCTGGAACATCAATTGCCTGGAGGCCCGGGCAGTTCAGCTGGCATGCTTGCAGTTCAGCCACAGTTCAGCACGGTTCACGTGATATCAGGCAATGCGATGATGGTGGCCTATATTAATTGCCAGGGAGGACCCAAGAGCTAGCAAGTGTTGCTAGAAATAGACCAACAAATGGAATGGGCAGAAGGTCATCTGCAGATGATCTCGGCTTCTCACACTGCAGGAAAAGAAAACGTAAGAGCAAACTTTCTCAGTAGAGAGAATCTGGATCTAGAAGAGTGGGTATTGTCAGCTGAGGCGTTTCAGTGAATTGCTGGGGCTTTCCATTCCTAGACCTGCTGGCGACTTCTCGAAATGCGAAGGTTCCTCGCTTCTGCAGTCACAGGAGAAATACAAGGTCCTTGGGAATAGATGCTCTGGTGCAGGTCTGGCCAGAAGACCTTTTGCTTTATGCCTTTCCTCTGTGGCCCTTGCTGGGCAGGATAATTCACAAGATTGAACGCCTTAGGGGGCTAGTACTCCTGGTGGCGCCGGGCTGGCCCAGGTGTCCGTGGAATGCGGATTTGCAACTGAAAGGGGGGCCTCTCATCTTCCGCCACACATGGATCTACTTCAGCAGGGATCAGTTCTTCATGAGGATCCAACTCGATTCTTATGGTTTGGCTCTTGAGAGGTCTTGCCTGTTAAAGCATGGTTATTCCCCTGTGATGATTGCCACTTTACTCCACGCTCGCAAGTTCTCCACTTCCTTGGCTTATGTGTGTGTTTGGAGAGTTTTTGAGGCCTGGTGTGAGGAACCGGGTATTCTGCTTTGTTCAGTTAAGATCCCTCTCATTCTGGATTTTTTACAGGATGGATTGAATAAAGGCTTGGCCCTTAATTCCTTGAAGATGCAGATTGTGGCTCTTGCCTGTTTCAGAGGCCTGGTGAATGGTGTTTCCTTGTTTTTTTGAAGGGAGTGAAGCACCTTAGGCCTCCCTTGAGGTTTTCCTTGTTTTTTTTGAAGGGAGTGAAGCACCTTAGGCCTCCCTTGAGGTTACCGGTTCCATTGTGGAGTCTTAATTTGGTGCTGGACTTTTTGACGGGCGCTGTGTTCTGACCACTGCGTAGCCTTTCTTTACGGTTGTTGACTTTGAAGACTGTGCTCCTGGTGGCTATAGGTTCTGCATGTCGGATTTCTGAGTTGCAGGCCTTGTCTTGCCAGGAGCCATTCCTTCGGGTGAGTCTGGGGGCATTACAGCTGTGTACAGTTCCATCCTTCTTGTCCAAGGTAGTCTCGGACTTTAATTTGAATCAGTCCATCTCCTTGCCATCCCTGGATAAGGTGAGGGATGCGGAGGAGTTTTGCCTTTTGCGCTTCTTGAATGTCAAGCATCTTGTTGTGAGATATCTGGAGGTCTCCGAGTCTTTTCGAAAGACGGATCACCTGTTTGTTCGCCATGGCTGGAGTAAGCAGGGCACTCTGGTTTCATGGGCTACCATAGCTCAATGGATTAAGGAGGTGGTCATGGCCGCTTATGTGGATGGTGGAAAGCCATTCTCTACTCGGGTTAGGGCTCATTCTACTAGGGCTCCGGCAGTGTCATGGGCGGAGATTAGTCTATCTCCCTTTGATATCTGCCGAGTTGCGACATGGTCCTCCTTACATACTTTTTTCCAGGTTTTATCATCTGGATGTGCAGACTGGGGAAGATGCAGCCTTTGCATGTGCGCTGTTGACTGGACTGTGGGCAGTCTCCCACCATGTTGGGGAGTAGCTTTGGTACATCCCACTGGTCCTGAGTCCATCTGTCTACACTGTAGAAAATGGAGAAATTACTTACTTGATAATTTCATTTTCCTTAGTGTAGACAGATGGACTCAGCTTCCTGCCCTCCGCTGCCGAATGCTTATGTCAACAGATATCCTATGAGGCTACGGGTCCCAAGGGATTACTGGTAAGTGGTTCATCCAGTCCCTAGATTGGAATACCTAGAATCATATGTGAGTTTGGTGTTTATGGTTGGTTGCGTACAGTTCTGGCTATCTGTTTTTAATCACGTTTTTAATCAACTTTTTTGCTAGTGTGTCCACAGTTGCTTTTGAAGAGAATATTGGCAGGCTGGGGTCACGACAGGGCTATATATACTGTGACGTCAGCTTGCTCCATCTCCATCTGCTGGCAGGGGAGCATAAATCCACTGGTCCTGAGTCCATCTGTCTATGCTAAAGAAAACCAAATTATCAGGAAAGTAATTTCTCCATTTGACTTCCTATAGACCGGTGATTTGGTTGTATTGAACTTGTCTGTTACCAGATTCATTCACAGTGATTTGATTCAATTCCTCTGAGCCATTACTTAGAAAAAATGATTCATGTATGGGTATTTCCCTATCATCTTCCTCTATAAAGACTGAATCGAAGAATTCATATGGAGGTTCATATTCAGTGCCACTTAGCCGGATAGGTTTTGACTTATCCACCTAAGTGGTGGCTGAGGAATATCTGCCTGGGATAAGTGGCCATCACTTAGCTGGATAACTACTTATCTGACTAAATAGCTGGCTAAGTGGTAGGCATGACAGGGGCATAACTGGGAGGAGATGAGGCCAGAAACATGCCCTAAAGTTAGCTGGATAAACTTATTTAACTAACTTTTAGTAGCTGGGTATATTCAGTGGCAAAGCTACACCGCTGAATATCTCGGCTAATTTGACTGGATACGTTTATCTAGTAATTAGCTGAGACGAGTAGCAGCTGAATATTACCCCCTTAGTTTTTCTGTTGTGGCTTTTCCTCCCTAAGTGTGCCTTCCCTCCCTCCCGCCCCAGTCATCTAATGACCCAGCTGACTCCCTTGCAAGTTTTTTTGTTTCTGATTTACTTGAAAAATTTTTTAATATTAGTTTTTGCCTCTTTGGCAACTCTTTCCTCAAATTCCCTTTTGGCCTGCTTTATTACAGGCCAATTCAGTAAAAGTCGTGGGAGAGCTGGCGAGCGCCCACTCTCCCAACGCGCGCACAGGCCACTCTCCTGTGCGCGCGATTCAGGAGGGAAAAACATGCAAATGAGGGCCCGCAGTAAAAGGAGACACTAGGGACACTAGCGCGTCCCTAGCGCCTCCTTTTTGACAGAAGAGGCGGCTGTCAGCGGGTTTGACAGCCAACGCTCAATTTTACTGGCGTCGGTTCTCGAACCCGCTGACAGCTATGGGTTCAGAAAACAGACGCCGGCAAAAGTGAGCATCCATCTTCTGACCTGCGGGCAAATTTTTAATTTTTGATTTTTTTTTTACTTTTGGGGCCTCTGACTTAATATCACTATGATATTAAGTCGGAGGGTGTCCAGAAAAGCAGTTTTTACTGCTTTTCTGTACACTTTCCCGGTGCCGGCCAAAATTAACGCCAGCCTTTGGGTAGGCGCTAATTTCTTAAAGTAAAATGTGTGGCTTGACTGCACATTTTACTTTCTGTATCGCGCAGGAATAAGTAATAGGGCCATCAACATGCATTTGCATGTTGCGGGCGCTATTAGTTTCAGGGGGGTTGGCCGCGCTTTTTCGACGCGCTATTACCCCTTACTGTATAAGGGGTAATAGACGCGCGTCGAAAACACGTGGCCAAACGTGGAAGCTTTTTTGTCTTTGATGGCCTCTTTTACAGAAGCATTTAGCCATACTAGTGGGTACTTATTTTTCTTTTTCTTTTCTTTTTCTCATCTCCTTGGGCTTAGGGATTTAGCCGTAATCCTAGAGATACTAATAACCCATAAATAACATTTTTCTGTCAGGGTCTGGTAGGCCATAGTCAGGGAGCATTTCCACAAAGGCAGTACAGGGCTGCAGGGCAGGAATGGAGCTGGCCTTCTGCCTATCCACTCCCCTCCTCCTCAGGTTGAGCCCTTGGTTTCTGGGAGCCGGTAGGACTTTTCTTCTGTATAACATCAGGATACGGACTGGAAGCCGAGAGCTAAGGTCAGGCGCAGGCTGGACAAGGCAAGGCAAGCTGGATGAGACAAGGCATTCTGGACAAAGTGTTATAGATCTGCTAGGGAATTAGCAATCTGTTAGGAAACTGATGCTGAAGACTCCTGATGGGGAAGGAGGTAGCAATCAGTTATGAATCTGCTCCCATGGTAGGAGGAGTTAGCAATCTTGTTATGGTCTGCTCCTGTAGAGGGAGGAGTTAGCAATCTGTTAGAGGCTCCGTGAGGAGTTAGCAAACTGTTACCAGCGGAGTGCTTGGAGAGGGCACTAAGCTGTAGAGGAATGTAGATAGGTGGATCCTTGGGCCGATGGCAGATGACTGCACCCCCAGGAGGATATCCTGAGAGGGACCACCGGCTAGGCTTGGGTATGGAGACAGACACAGATAGTTCTTTTATTAGACAGGTTAGTAGAACCACCAGAGGTGGCAGTAGTGAGCTGATATGCCCGGCAGGGCTGAAGTCCCTCAGGAACTGGAACAGCGATCCCAGGGTTGCTGAGTTGTAGAGAAACTATAGATAGTGAGTAGGCAGGGTATGCTGTGTTCATAGCCAGAACTAGATGACAAAACTCACATAAGGTCTTAATGAAGCTCAGTAGCTGGAAAGGGTTAGGCCCTCGAGGAGCGAGTACCTGGTTCCAGGGAAAGCTCTGAGAGAGCGATGGTAACTCACAATTGTCTGTATTTGCGATAGCTTCCAGGCAGTAGGGAATCTTCAGAGTGTTCAGCAACACGGGCCCTCGAGAAGCAAGTACCGGTTCCTATATGCAATCTGAAATAGTAACTCACAAATGTCTGTATCTGCGATAGCTTCCAGGCAGTAGAGAATCTTCAGTGTGTTCAGGAATGTGGGCCCTCGAGAAGCGAGTACCGGTTCCTATCGGCAATCTGAAATAAAGAAAAGAGCAAGGCCCCAGAGGTGCGGGTACCCCTGGTAAGTCCGAGGAGGCAGAGTAGCTTAGATGAATCCGAAGAGAGTCCTTGCTAACTCAATTCGTTAGCAAATACTGAGACCTTTTATATTGGAAGTGGATGACGTCATCTCATGGGACGCCCCCGAGGTTCGCGCCCTTGCTGGTACATCAATTGGAGCGCGTGCCCTACATCATCAGGAACCTGGCGGATCTGCAGCATCGTGCCGGTCCGGGGATGCCGGAGAGAGACGGCACGAAGGTGCCACGGCATCAAACCATCCATCAGACCCGAAGGGAGTTGCCACAGAGGTAAAGAGGGTGGAGTGAGGGCGTCGAGCAGTGACGGACGCAACACAAAGCAGGACAGGCTGGAAACTGAGGGCAGGCACAGGTTGGAAGCTGGACACTGGCTGAGGGATGGATGCAGAGCATAAGCTGGGGCTGGATCTGAGGCAAATGACAATGACAGGGCTTGGGAAATAGACAATGGACTGAACTGGATTGGGCTGCGCAAGGAGTGAACAAGGGCAGGATTGGACTAGATGAGGATAGGACAAGACTAGACAAGGACTAGGGAACAAGGGCACAAGACTGGGAGGCTATAAGGTATGACAGAAAAGCCCAGAAGGGCATACAGCATGGCAGGGAGGCCTGAGATGCTGCAGAGCAAGACCAGAAGTCCTGGAAGGGCCAGAGCAAGGCAAGAGTTCAAGCGAGGCCACAGAGCAAGGTGAGAGGCCAAGAGATGCCACAAAGCAAAGCAGAAGGCCACAAGGCTAGGCAACGCAGGAGGCCCGGAGGCCTCAAGGCTAGGCAAAGCAAGAGGCCCAGAGGTTACATGGCTATTCACGGCAGGATGCCCGGAGACCACAAGGCTAGGCAATTTAGAACAGCGAGATAAGCGTGACCAGGTCAGAGCCAAGGTGGCTCAATAGAGAGGCACTGAGACATTGAGCAGGCTAGGTTAAATAGGGCTGAGGCTTGGTGTAGTAGGATCAGTGAGGAGGTAACTGGCAAGGTATCCTGGTGGAGAGAAGACTGCGCGGCAGGCTGAACCTTAGCACGGGAAGACTGCACAGCAGATGAAACTATGACACTTACTTACTAACAGGTCGATACAGTAAAGTGTGCTCCGTCGGAGCGCACTGTCAGCCTGCTCTGGACGCGTGTTTTCCCTTACCCCTTATTCAGTAAGGGGAGGAAAACACGCGGCCCACCCGCGGCACCTAATAGCGCCCTCAACATGCAAATGCATGTTGATGGCGCTATTAGGTATGCGCGCGGGATCCAGTAAGTAAAGTAAAATGTGCAGCCAAGCCGCACATTTTACTCTAAGAAATTAGCGCCGACCCAAAGGTCGGTGCTAATTTCTTATTAAGTCGGAGGTCCCCAAAAGTAAAAAAAAAGTAAAAAAAAAAAAAAATTTGAATTCGGCCAGCGGCTGTCGGGCCGAAAACCGGACGCTCAATTTTGCCGGCGTCCGGTTTCCGAGCCCGTGGCTGTCGGCGGGCTCGAGAACCGACGCCGGCAAAATTGAGCGTCGGCTGTCAAACCCGCTGACAGCCGCCGCTCCGGGCTAAAAGGAGGCGCTAGGGACGCGCTAGTGTCCCTAGCGCCTCCTTTTCCCCGTTTTTCCCGTGTCACCTCATTTAAATACTGAATTGCCCGCACCGGCGAAGGGCCGGTGCGCGCGCCGGGAGAGCGGGTGTTCGTCCGCTCTCCCGCGGTCTTACAGTATCGACCTGTAATTGTAGATGATGAAGTTTTACACCTCCTGTGATCATCATTTATCAGAACAACTCCCAGTAGTGAAGAGCTTTCAGATAATATCAAGGATGATATTTGGTCTGGACAAATTTGATAAGGCAACCTTCCTTAAAGAAAAGCTAAACAAAGCTGAAAACATCTTTGTAACTGAAGATTGCAGTTATAAAGGAACTTGAGCAGGAAGGTATGTATAGATATCTGGGAGTAGAGGAAGGTGCAACAATCCAACCTTTTTCCACTGTGGAAACAGACCATTTAATCCTACTGTTTCCTGTCGTTTAACCAGTTTGCAATCCACAAAAGGACATCGCCTCCTATCCCATGACTTTTTACTTTTCCTAGAAGCCTCTCATGAGGGACTTTGTCGAACGCTGTCTGAAAATCCAAATACACCACACATCTACTGGCTCAGCTTTGTCCACGTTTATTCACCCCTTCAAAAAAATGAAGCAGATTTTTGAAGGGGTGAATACATCCATTCCCTTTAAATCCATTTTGGCTGTGTCCCATCAAACTATATCTATCTAAATGTTTTGTGATTTTATTCTTTATAACAGTTTCCACGATTTTTCCCAACACTCAAGTCAGACTCACCAGTCTATAGTTACCCGCATCACCCCTGGAGCCCTTTTTAAATATTGGGGTTACATTAGCCATCTTCCAGTCTCTAGACACCAATACAATATTTGAAAACAGCAGACACAAAGATTAAAAAAATCTTCTGCTCTCCATACTTAGGAACGTTTGATTTCCAGGTGCCCTGAGATTGTCATTAATTAGCAGGAGAAGAGGAGGGGGTTTTTGCTTGCAATTGTTCTCTCTCTCTCAGACACACATAAACACATGCTCTCTCTCTCTCTCACTTACATACACCCATTCTCAATCACACACACAAATGACCTCTCTCTTTTACACACATGTGCTCTCAATCACATACATACTCTCTCATGTCTATGTACTCTCAATCAAGTAAATGCTCTCTCTCTCTCTCTTACACTCATGCTCGCTCTCACACACACCTGCTCTCAACCACACACATGCTCTCAATCACACACTCTCACACTTACACATGTGCTCTCACACACTTGCTCTCTCAATCACGCACATGCTGTCTCACACATACACTTTCTCTCACACAATCACATATATGTTTTCTCACACATGCACTCAATTATCTCAGGGATCTGTACTTGTGCCGGTGCTTTTTAATATATTTATAAATGATCTGGAAATGAGTATGATAAGTGAGGTGATCAAAATTGTGGAAGACACAAAATTATGCAGAGTAGTTAAATCTCAAGGGGATTGTGATAAATTGCAGGAGGACCTTGTGAGACTGAAAGATTGGGCTTCCAAATGGCAGATGAAATTTAATGTGGGGAAGTGCAAGGTGATGCATATAGGGAAAAATAACCCTTGCTGTATTTACACATTGTTAGGTTCTATCTTAGGAGTTACCATCCAGGAAACAGATCTAGGCATCATAGTGGATAATACATTGAAAGCGTCGGCTCAGTGTGCTGCAGCAGTCAAAAAAGCAAACAGAATGTTAGGAATTATTAGGAAGGGAATGGCAAATAAAACGGAAAATGTCATAATGCCTCTGTATCGCTCCATGGTGAGACCGTACCTTGAATACTGTGTGCAGTTCTGGTCACCGCATCTCAAAAAGGATATAGCTGCACTAGAGAAAGTGCATAGAAGGGTGATCAAAGTGATAAAGGACATGGAACTATGAGGAAAGGCTAAAGAGGTTGGGGTTGTTCAGTTTGAAGAAGAGACGACAGGGGGGGATATGATAAATAAATAAATAAATAAATAAATAAATGATATAGGTCTACAAATCATGAAAGGACTTGAACAGATTAATGTAAATTGGTTATTTACTCTCTCAGGTAATAGAAGGACCAGGGGGCATTCCATAAAGTTAGCAAGTAGCTCATTTAAAACAAATTGAAGAAAATTATTTTTCACTCAGCGCATATTTAAGCTCTGGAATTCATTACCAGAGGATCTGAGTGCAACAGTTAGTGTAACTGGGTTTAAAAAAGGTTTGGATATGTTCCTAGAGGAAAAATCCATAAACTGCTATTAATAAATAAGGAATAGTAGCTTGAAATCTATGTAATGTTTGCGTATTTGCCAGGAACTTGTGACTTGGATTGGCAACTCTTGGAAAGTGGATGCTGGGCTTGATGGACCCTTGGTCTGACCCAGTATGCATATCTTATGTTCTTATGAGATTTTTTAAATTCATTTTTAGTTATTGGATGTTATGAAATAATTTGTTCTTTTTATTAGTATGTTTTTGCTACTATTACTTTTATATTTTTTTTATAAGGATTGGTGATGTTTCTGTTTTTTCATTGTTGTACTGCATACAGAATTTGGCTTGTTGTGATTTCCAGTTCAGTTTTTATCTGTACATTTCTATTTATACTTTATAGTTACTTTAATCTGTGTTAAACGAAGATCTATCTGTGTTCTACATGTGTGACCGAGGTGAGGTATTTTGCTAGTTTGTAAATTCTGTGTAGGGATCTCTAGCAGCCTGGCTTGTTCTGTTTTCCTAATAGGAGGTGTATTGGTGTTTTAGGGCCTTTTCATAGCTAGGGTTTTACTGTTTGAATGCTGACAATTAGTGTTGTTCTGGTATGGGAGATTTATTATTCTGGTTCCGATTTCACTCCCGATTCACATCTCTATTATATTCTACCCAATTTCTGTTCAGAGAGAGTACACTTGTCTGTCTGCACTAGATGTGTCACGATGGGAAAAAGGTTGAGAATCGCTGGTATAGAATATTGAACTGATATGGAAAAGCACTTTAACAGCGCAGAATAATATACAAGCCATCAATCGAGTTGAGGTCCCAGTACTTTCATACAGCTTTGGAATTGTCGATTGGATCTAGGAAGACTGCAACCAATTGGATATAAGAACAAGAACATTCTTCTGTGCCCACCGGGTAATCTGCAAGAACCAGTGTATGCCAGTAATGTATATCCCAAGAGCTGAAGTTGTTATGGGCCTTACAGAAATAGGGTACACATATAGAGCTACTATTCTAGGTTTCCAGGCATATGTAAAAGTATCAGCAAAACCAAATACTCTAAAAGTACTGACATATGGAAGTAACTGACCGCAAGCAATCTCCATCCTTAAACGTAGGTGAGAGTTCTGACAGATGGAAGAAACAAGAGAGAATCCACCAGCATACATGGAGAAAGAAGCAACAACATGTAGATTAAAATCTGACAGGAATGGCTAAGGAGAAGAGAACTTAAACCTAAAGGTGAAAGAAAGATAATTGCTGCACAGGACAAGGGACAATATACAAGATGGTTCGCAGCCAGCTTAGAAATAAAAACAGATAAAACTTCCCCTGTGAAGTGTAATGTTATAATGTTTTTTAATTCGACTCTGCTCTAGTCCTCTAGGTCCTAAAGTTTCTGTTGATTTGTTCCTGTGCTTTCCTCGCTCTCCTATTGGTTTGTTGCTCCCCTCCCCCCTCCCCTGTTTTTTGTAATTTCCTTCCTACAGTTCGATGTAAACCGATATGATGTTCCGACTAATATCTGTATAAAAGCCCTTTTCAATAAATAAATAAATAAATAAACAGAATTGGAAACAGTTAAACATCTCATTGCTGAGTGCAAGATGGTGATGTCAGAAAGCTTGTATACAGAAAAGCACAATAAGGTTGTACAGCTGATCTACTGGAAAATGTGTAAACTCGACAATATTGCTGTACCAAAAAAACACGTGGATCATAGCCTTAACAGAACTGTAGAGAATGAAGAGGTTGTGATTGTCTAGGACATTCTTGTACCAAACGATCTAAAGATTGATGCAAGAAAACTGTACATTGTAAAGGAGAAAAATACAAGTATGCTATTGCTAATATAAGTGTTAGTATGAAGCGATTACATTGTACTGTGGAGAAAGAGAAGATCCTCAAGTACTTAGAAATGCAGAGACCAAGAAAATGTGGCTGAAAGATTCATAAATAGTCCCATTTGTATTGCACACAACTGGCCTAGGGTCAGGCCAAGGTCCATTGATCCTAGCATCCTGTCTCCAACAGTGGCCAGTCCAGGTCACAAGTATCTGGCAGATCTCCAATAGTTGATCTATTTCTTGTATCTCATTGCCAGAGATAAGCGCTGACTTTCCCAAGTCTAGTTGGCTAATAATTGTTTATGGAATTTTTCCTTCAGAAACTTGTCCTTATTTGCACCGTACTATGTTAGTTGCCTTGGGCACCTTCATAGGTGCTTGTATATATTATATCCTGTAAGCTCCAGGAGGTAACAACTCTCTGTGGCACAGTGCAAGTTTTAAGAGCACAAGCAGTACATTTTGAAAGATTGAGATCTTAACCAACATACCCTGGCTTATGAGTGAAGTTCATTCCTGTCAAGATGTGTGCAAAATAAAAGATATTTATCTGTTATAATTAGTGAGGTTTGAGTGGACACTGTGGCAGATGACTACGCCCACGGGGGGAAATCTCATGAGGGGCCACAGGTCAGACTCAGCTCTGGACACACAAACACAGATTATATCTTTATTTAGATAGTTTGAGAAGCCACCAGAGGTGGCAGTAGTGAGTAGAAGATGTATCCCGGCTGGGCTAGTATTCCCCAGGGCGCTGGAACAGCGGTTCCTCCGGTAGCAGTGCTGTAGTGGAGAGAACTGAGAAAGTGAGTAGAATAGAGCATTCACAGAGTCCTAAATATGGAGATGCCCCGAGATAGGGAGAGCTGGCCCTCGAGGAGCGAGTACCAGATCCCTGGAGGTAGAGAGACTTGTTGGCAAAGTACTCACACAGCGGTTCCACGTAGGAGATGGCACTGGCGCTGGAACGGAGGCAGGCCCTCGAGGAGCGAGTGGTTCCAGGGAGACAGCTCTGAGGAGTGGAAGATAGTAGTACTCACTGATGGTGCCTGTAGCGAATTCTTCCAAGTAGAAGAGGAGATGGATTCAGGCAGCGGGTCAGAGAACATGGGCCCTCAAGGAGCGGGTACTGGTTACCTGATAGCGACCTGAAAGAAGCAAAAGAGGCCCCCGAGGAGCGGGTACCCCATTAGCAGAAAGAGTCCAGTGGAAGTTGGAGAGGCAGAGTAGCTGGGTATGGAGAGCGAATCCCATCCGTAAGAATCCCCTTGCTAACTCAACGGCTAGCTGCGCGGCGCGTGCGCCCTAAGGTACCTGTAGAACATGGCAGGAGGCAGCGCCCAAGCCGGTCCGGGGTCGCCGGAGAGGATGGCAGGTGGACGCCGCGGCAGCCAGGCGTCTGTGAAGAGCAGGAGGAGCCGCAAAAAAGGAAAGGTAGGCAGAGTGAAGCCGTCGGGAAGTGACGGTCGCAACACTATCTCGGGGGAGCCATACCTGCTTATATATAAAGCTTGATTTCCTAAGTCTTTTCTCCCATTCTGCGTCTATGAGGAAAAAATAATTAGTGAATCAGGCCCACATTTTGAGCAAATATTGCTTGGACAGGTCCCGAAGGAGATATATAAAAATAGGCTGCATAGCATCAATAAAAAAGTTGAACACTTCTTAATTCTAAGATAATTGTGACAATAACAGGATGGTTCTGATTGAGCTAGAGGTTCAAATGAGCAGGAAGCAACTGCTGGGCCAGAAAAAGAGAAAAGATTTCCTGGAATTTGAGAAAACACATTTTTAATGTACAGAGCTTGTGTGCTTACCTACCCAGGAACAGAACCAATGAATCAAACAAAAACTGACTTCAGTAAGCAGTGATATCCTACAGACATTCAGGCAGCTGGGATATATCCTTCATCATCCTCCTAGTTTGTTTATATCATGCTTTTCCAACTGGAGACTTCAAAGCACCGTTCTTAAGTTTGTAACTTGTACACTCTACGGTAAAATTACTTTACTGGCCTTTTCTTCTTTCCAGCTTGTTGCAAGCTTCCAAGTTCTTGCCCCCTGTTGATTGTAACTTTGACTTATTCCTGCTTTGGTTATCTTTCGTTTACGTGAATTTGTTACTCTAGTTTTTTCCCTTTGTTAAACTGTAAACCGATCCGATATGGTAATCTACTATGAAGGTCGGTATATAAAATTGTTAAATAAATAAAATAAAAAGCATCTTACAGCAAGATAGATTTACAATGCATACATCATGATTTGGTTACAGTGAGTACATAGTTCAAATATTAGGACAAAGGGTAGGTCAGATAACATGGGGCAGGTTTAATAAATAGAGGTTGTAGATGGTTCTGTCATGTGAAAGTGTCCCTTTAGGCAATGCATAATTCAGCAATTTTAGTATATACAGGTGGTCTAGATGGTATGGCTAGGTGTGAGAATTGTATGAGTCTGTGCATAGAGGGAGATTGTTTTAACATTCCTGAGGTCTAAAAATTGCTTCGAAGAGCCAGGTTTTTGGCAGTTTCCTGAATGCTAGGAGGTTGGAAGCTAATCAGATGTTGGGTAGTAGAGAGTTCCAGAAGTTTGGGACTGTCCTGCAAAAGATCTGTTTCTGGTGCTGGAGAGGCACATTTCCTTGGGGGTAGGCACGGCAAGAAAGATTTTTGCCAGTGAGTGTAGAGGGTGGAAGTGTGTGTATGATGTAAGGTATCTACTTAGGTAAGGCAGTGCCTGACCTTTGAGAATTTTTTAGGCCAGGACCAGAATTTTGAACTTGGCATGATGGATAGTTTGGAGCCAGTGAAGGGATTTTAGGACTAGAGTGATCCTGATGAATCTAATGAGATTATATTTGCTGTATTTTGGATAGGTTGTAGGGGTTGGTTCAGTTTCTTTGGGATTCCAATGTAGGGTATGTTATAGTAGTTCAGGAGGGAGATGATGCAAGCCTGGATAACTAGCAAGGACCAGAGAATTGATGAGCGAGCTAAAATGGCAAAGTTGTAGGAGATGGAAGAAAGTTGATTTTTGTCAGTGCTCAGACTGGGGCTTCCATGGTAAATTGGTAGTCTAGGATGATGCCCAGACTACTGGCTTGAAGAGTTTTGCCTCTTCAAAGGTCACGTTTGGATATAAGTTAGTAGATTCCTTTTTCCCAGACCTTAGTTCAGTTTTTGCTTGCTTTGGTGCAGCTAGGCTGTTTCCTGTAAGCATGTATTGATGTTTGTGATTGCTTTGTCTAGATTTGGGCCAAGGGGCTGTAACCCTCCTCTTGGCTTGGGGCCGTCTAATTGAAGGGCTACAGCAAAGTCCCAGGGCCACTGTTTCTCTCCTGAATATCTCACTTTTTAAAAATGCATCAGACTTTAGTCCTGGGTGCCAGGGTTCACCATCGGGGAGGAGGTATACACCTCTGGGGCGATTGGTGCAGTGGTGGGGAGCTACATCACAGTCATTCATTTTCATCCTAATTACAATCACTGATCAACTTGTACTCATGGTTAGAGGAGTCCTCTTGATGAAATTAGCCCCAAAACTTGGCAAGGAGTCAGCTGTGATGTTCAACTAAAAAAAATTAACTTGCTAGAAAAACAAAATCCATGCTAATATGGCAAAACACATGAATAGCAACACAAAAATCATCATTCCAAAGACCACACTCGGGGGCAGATTTTCAAAGGGGTACGTGCGTAGGATACGTGTGTAACCCCCGAAAAGCTGCCACTTCCACCCCCTGCGCGCGCCAAGCCTATGTTGCATAGGCTCGGCGGTGCGTGCAAGCCCCGGGACGCGCATAAGTCCTGGGGCTTTCCTGGGGGGGCGTGTCGCGGCGGTGTGTCATCCGGGGGCGGGGCCGCGGGCATGGTTCCGGCCCGGGGGCGTTTCTGGGGCATGGCCAAGGCCTCCGAAACTGCTCCCGGGCCGGGGAATCATGCAATTTTTGTAATAAAGGTGGTGGTGGGGGGGGGGGGGGGTTTAGAAAGTGCTGGTGGGGTGGGTTAGGTAGGGGAAGGGAGGGGAAGGTGAGGGGAGGCGGAAGGAAAGCTCCCTCCGAGGCAGCTCCGATTTCGGAGCGGCCTCGGAGGGAACGGGCAGCGCGTGCAGGGCTCGGCGCTTGCAAGGTGCACAAATGTTCACCCTCTTGCGCGTGCCGACCCCGGATTTTAAAAGATACGCGCGGCTACGCTTACTTTTTAAAAATCTGCCCCTCTATTTATTCATGGTGTATGGGCTAATAGCTCCTCTCCCTTCCTCTGAATCAGTGTCCAGTAAAAACCCAGGAAGGGTGGGAAAACTTTCTTCTTCCTCTAGCATGTGCTAGAGGGGAAACAAATCCAGAAATCCCTCTCTCGTTAGCTGGTACAGTACAAAGTTTTTTCCAAAATAGCAGCTTCCAGCAGTTTCAACCCGCTGTTGATTGGTCATGAGAACGCAACCACCTACCCTTCCAATAAGGAGGAAAACTGGCCCTTGTGTCAGGATTTGTTCAAAAGTGTAAAAAATATTAGAATCTCTCAAAAGCACCTCACTAGGCCACCAAAAGTCTCCTCACAAAAATTCTCCTCCTCTTTCTTCTCCAACCTAGAAGGGTCTCCCTACCCTCTCAGTTTCTCCAGTCTCACCTCCCCTTTTGATCTGAGCACGCTCAGGAAAGAATATATAGGCTCGCTGAGCCCATCCCTGGAAGGGGATGGCTAAAGGGATGGGAAGGGTTCCAAAACTGCAAAACCTCCAGATAGCAAAAGAAAAATAATAACATGAGAAGCAAAGCCCTGTCACAGGGGAATGAGCAGTTGAATGTCATCCGCATAGGAGTGGTAGGTAATATGATAGTTCCTAATGAGTTTGCCATGGGGCCCATGCAAATATTGAACAGCGTTGATGATAGAATGAATCTTTGTGGCACCCCACAGAGCAGAGGGTGGGGATGTGATAGTATTGATCCAAGTGAGACGGTTTAGATGTGATTTTGGATAAAAAGATGAGAGCCATGCTAATACTTTCCCTGTTGATCATAAATCCTTTAGCCGAGTGAGATGGATTCCATGATCAATTGCATCCTTGCAGTGTGGCTACTGTCAAAGACAGGATGTTGGGCTTGATGGGCCATTGGTATGACCTACATGATACCTCTTATGACTAATAGGACTGAGTGAATGGGAGAATTGCTCTATCTGTCATAGTCTACTATGTAACTGTGACAGAAAGGTTATGTAGGAATTAAGACAAAATAGAAGCAATAAACTATGGTATCTGCAAGTTGATATTTAGTGGCATTAGGTAGTACTATTCTTTTAGGGAGTCATTTTTCAGCCTGGTTGCAAATCTGCAAAGTCCAAGAGTAATTTTTACCCACAAACGTTGCTCTAATTTTCAAAGTGAAAGTAAGCAAATACTTTTACTTTGAAAACTGCCTAAGGAAAATTACCTGTACACATTGACACCAATTGTGGGAGTCAGTTTTCTGAGTAAATATACACATATAAGGACTAATTTAAAAAAGCATTTAATAGAGTAAAACCCAGTTTTACTCGAGTAAATTCACTTTACTTGAGTAAGTGGGCTTTTGAAAATTGCTACAATAGTAGTAACATTTATGCGCATAACTCCTTTTGAAAATTACCCCTATATTTTTTAATTTTACCTGTCCCCAGGAATGCCTCTTTCATACCGCAAGTAAAGCATGCACTTAGTGGCACTACATACAATTTTCAAAATCCCAATTTTCATGGATAAAGCACTGCTTTACCCACAGAAATGACTGAAAATTTTCCTCCTTTTGACACACTGCTTTTTTGAATACAGTGCCAAGAAAATAATCAGTGACATGAAAATTGATATTTCTGATGCACTAATTCCTCACGGGTTTTTCTACATGTGATAATGCAGTCATTTTTAGTGTAGATTGCATGGGAATGCTCTTTTCTGTTTGTATATACATATAGTAGGAAATAGATTAGAAATAATATATAAAAAAATACCCCTCCCATTATGCATTCCAGAGTTTCATAATTGGCACTAGAAATATGTGTTTCTGTTACTTAAGTGTGTAATTTGTAGTTCCTGGTACAAAGTAGTGCGCTCTTCTATGTTTTGCATAATAATTGCATTGCTTTTGCTTTGCAAGTGCTGGTGTTCCCCTGTGATTTTCCAGTTGAGAGCAACAAATGCTGTGAAAATGTGGTTTTTCTGAAACTTGTAGGATACGTTTTGAATATAAACTTTGTTATATTCATTTATATTGAGAATTCATCCAATTCTTCTTTAATTTTGACCTCAGCTAATAGCCTGACATGGCAAACAGATTGAACATGAAACCTTCTGTATGCCTTCCCCCCTCTTGATATATTTTTGAAGGGAAATACGTGACAAAAAGTGTGATGAATCAAGGGAGTGGCGAATGAAAGCACCAGCCTAAGGCCAGTTAGCAGATACCATTATCCTCATGCATAGGCTTAACATTATATGATGGGCTACTCTGAAACTTTCTTACTGTGTCTGTCAGTCATATTTGAAGCTCAGTGTGATCAAAAAGGAAGTTTTTTTCTTTCCTTTAAGCAAAGGGTATTGGATATTGGTTGCAAGCTTTTACCTTAAGTTTGCTTGTAAATGTTTGGTCACTTATCAAATAACAAATTTTGTCTTTTCTGGCCTACTACTTTTGAATCATTTCCTGATTATCAGACATTTGGGATTCTGTGAGCCTTTAGTAATCTAGGGTAGGGGTAGTTAAATGCTGGTAAAAAAAGTAATGCTGTTAACCTTGAGGTCTCACTTATAAAATTATTTTTCTTTACCTATAAAATTTTATGACTCCTCCCTCTTCCTTAGTTAATGTGGGATAGCAAATTCAATACTTGTATTTGAATGGTTATGTATCTTTCTTTCAACTGATTTTCTCCTGGTTTTGTTTTTGTCATGATAAACCCTGATAAATTTCCAGTAAAAATAAAGAACAATAAAAACTGAATATGAGGGTACCTAAATACAGTGGGGTAGATCTTAAAAACATATGCGCGCGCGTACTTTTGTTCGCGCACCAGGCGCGAACAAAAGTACGCTGGATTTTATAAGATACGCGCAAGGGGGTGCACATTTGTGCAACCTGCACGCGCTGAGCCCAGTGCGCGCTGCCTGTTCCCTCCGAGGCCGCTCCGATTTCGGAGCGGCCTCGGAGGGAACTTTCCTTCGCCCTCCCCCCACCTTTCCCTCCCTTCCCCCTACCTAACCCACCCCCCCCCCGGCCCTATCTAAACCCCCCCTTACCTTTGTTGGCAGATTTACGCCTGCTGAAAGCAGATGTAAATCTGTGCGCGCCAGCGGACTGCTGGCGCGCCATCACCCAACCCGGGTGCTGGTCCGGAGGCCTCGACCATGCCCCCAGGCCGGCGCCACGCCCCCGGGCCCGCCCCCGACACCCTCTTTTACGAAGCCTCGGGACTTACGCGCGTCCCGGGGCTCTGCGCGCGCCGGCGGCCTATGCAAAATAGGCACGCTGGCACGCGAGGGCCCTGCGCGCGTAAATCCGGACGGATTTACGCGCGCAGGGCATTTAAAATCCGCCCCAGTGTGCGCTTTGGCAGCTATTCTATATTTAGGGCTTCTGATTTAAAATGTTTATAAATTGTATGTTTAGGTACTTACTTTCCAGCTAAATAGGGGTTCTTTGAGGGCTACCAAATCAGTGTTTATTGGTGTTTTCATGGTGAAGGTACTTTTGTTGGGTGCCTTTGCAGGTTGAAACAAATACATTCATTGTGCAGCAGAGGAGTCCTGAGCATGGAAAAGACACAAAAACAAAGCAGAGCATCCAGGGTAGGCAAAGAAGGGGGTGAGAGAGTATTGGGGAAGTGCAGTTTTACAAGTATTTATCTAATAAACACCTTTATTTATTTTTTTTGCACCGGGGTGTTTTATTGGGGTTTATCGGTTAAAACCTAAAATCAGAAGCCCTATCTACATTCAGTATGTATTTGATACATTAATTTTGTGTCACATAGACTTCAGTGCATGATTTAATCAGAGGATTAAACATTTTTACAAAAGAGTAGTTTGGTTCTTGGGATGATAAATTCATGCTTTTCTTGAGTAAAGAAGCTCATGATACGAGTCTCCAAAAAGACAGACACAGGAGTAACATAAGAAAGGGTGGTGGATGCATGGAACAACCATCAGGAAAGCACACCAAGTACGGAGGATCATTAATTGTGAAGAAGTAAAGAGGAATCCAGAGGTCAATTGGGGTGTGTGGTTCTGTACCAGGAAATGAACTGGGCAGACTAGAAAGATTACTATCTTCTATTATATTCTCTGTTTCTGTGTTTTTCTAGTAGTGAAGAGTGGCAACAAAAGTTGCATGTGTGAAAACACTATTGGCAAAGATTTTCAACAGCATCTCCAAATGTTTGAAAATTTGACGATTCAAAGTTGGCAACTCTGGTTCTAGAACTGTTTCTGCTTTGGGTGTATCTATACAGAGCTCAGTAATTAATGAAAAGTTATATCCTTTTAAGTGATTTTGCTCATCATCTGTTCTGATAAATATGATTTGTGCAAATAATTGATTTCCTTGATCCCTAAAGGGGTAATTTTCAAAATGATTTACCCTTGTAAATGTAATTACTATTGTAGCAATTTTCAGAGCACTTATGTGGGGAATTCCTATGGACAATTCAATGGCATATATTGTAGCAATTTCAAAAGCCCATTTACACAGGTAAAGTGCATTTACATGTGCAAAACCCAATTTTAAGCATGTAAATGCTTTTGAAAATCGGCCTTAAGCATAGGGGCAGATTTTTAATCCTACGCGTGTGGGGTACATTTGTGCACGCTACCCGGCGTGCACAAATGTACACCCGATTTTATAACATGCGCGCTGCTGCGCGCATGTTATAAAATCCAGGGTCAGCGCGCTCAAGGGGGTTCTCACTTGTGCACCTTGAGCGCGCTGAGCCCTATGGGAGCCCTGACGGCTTTCCCCGTTCCCTCCAAGGCCGCTCTGATTTCGGAGCGGCCTTGGAGGGAACTTTTCTTTCGCTCCCACCCCCCAGAACTACCTAAATCCCCCACCTACCTTATTTTATTTTTTACGCCTGCCTCTTGCAGGTGTATCTTGCGCGCGCCGGCCAGGTGCCGGCGCACCATCCCCCAGCACAATCACTGTGCCGGAGGACTGGGGACCGCCCCCGGGCTGCCGCCCCCTGCCTGCCCCTTTTTCAAAGTCTCGGGACATACGCGCGTCCCGGGGCTTGCGCGCGCCGCTGAACCTATCCAAAATAGGCTCGGCGCGTGCAGGGGTAGGTTTTCGGGGTTACGCGCGTATCCCTTTGAAAATCTACCCCATGTTGTTTAGTAAGTTAATAGTATCTTTCTTTATTTTCAAGGCCTTGCTTGCACTTGTGCTGTTAAACGTAGTTAACAGTACTGGACCACTGTAAAGCTGTCAAGAAACATTTTGAAACTTGGTGAGAGAGTAGTGAGACTTGGTGGGGGAGTAGTATTCAATTTTAGCTATACTAGCTTAGCGTTATTTGCTGCTATGGCCCCCGATTAGCTGGATTATAGGTTTTGGCAAGGCCTCATGCTTGAGAATAGTCAGTCAATTTGGAGAAAGCTACAAGAAGAACATACAGTACATACAGTGACGGATTTAGGATTTTGTTGCCCCTAGGCACTGTTGCCCCCCACTTCGCTCCTCCTCCCAGACTAGGGACAATAGAGCAGAAAGTCTAAGGCACAGTCTTCTTCACTCTGCTTTTTCTGCTCCAGGCTCACCTCCTCCCCTCATGTCCCTGAATGTCAAGAGAAGAAGGGCTGGATTAATGAGCATGGTCACTTTTCTTTACTCCCTGCTGTATGTTCTGGTCTCACCTCTTTCCTCCTGTTCCCTGTGGAGGACAGGAGGGGAGGAACTGGAATAGAGAGTACAGCAGTTTTCTTTGCTCTGTCTCTTTCAGCCTCACCCCTCTCCTCCTATTTTTTGCCCTAAAGGGGATGGGGGACTGGAGCAGGAAGCAAAAGGCTGTTCTCTGCTGAGTGAGATTCAGCATAGTTGGGAGGCAGCGAATCTTTGGCTAGCCTTCTGCATCCCAGATTGTTGCCGCCCTAGGCACAGGCCTAGTGTGCCTATTGACAAATCATATATAGATACATATATTCTTATTCTGGAGCATACTAACCACGTTTCAGGCTTATGCTTTGCTTCCAAAATGCACAGAGAAAGAACCTGATAAAGTTAAGTTTAGAATAAGTGCTGTCACTAACCACAACACCAGTTTAGCTGTCTAAGGGTCAAAAATAACAATATGAAATTTTCATAAGATTACTGTGTAGTTTATTGATAGGGCCATTTTCAAAATCATTTTCCTTGGTAAAATTGTTTTACTGCAGAAATAGACTTTAAAAAAAATTGCCTGCCTAATATGTTGAAAAAACCTCTATGTCCTGTTTGCATGTAAATTTATCTGGATTGAGCAGAGGTGTTCCCAGAGGCAGAATTAGGGAGAGGTTTGTACTTAGGTGCATACATTTTGCAAAAGTGTGCATGTGAATTGCCATGAAAGGTTTGTGCGGATGCTTTTGCAGGTGTAACTTGTGTGGACAGTTTTGGTGGGATAATTTTCAAAGCAGACATGCATGTAAATCTGCTTTGAAAAGTAGTGTAGATTATGCACATATTTGCTGACTAACTTTCATGCTATCAGGTGAATTTTCAAAGTAGTTAGTACACGTAACATCATAATTTTCAAAAGCCATTTATCCGTGTTAAGTGCACTTAACGCAGGCAGCACCTAATGACGATTCAATGGAATATATTTTAGCAATTTTCAAAAGTTCACTTAACACAGCTAAAGTTCATTTAAACTGGTAAAACCCAGAATTACCTTGTAAGAGTTCTGTTCTTTTAAATTCTTTATTATTGTTTTATTATTAGGGATGTGCAGACAAATTTTTCATTTCAGTTTGTTCATTTGTTTTACTTTTTTTTGGCACTTTTGTCAGTTTATCTCATTCATTTTGGTAGTTTATCTGTGTAAATACTGTTTTGTGTGAATAAAATCAAATGTTATGTATGTTAAAAATTTACGTGCATATTCTACCAAAACAAATGAAAACAAATGCACATCCCTAATTATTATGATTGCATCTCATGAAATTGTATCACCAGGGAGAACTTCAAAAATCAGTTGTTTTGGTATTCATGCAGATAATATATATAATTTTATGTATTTTCCCCCAGAGTGAGTTGGATAAAAGATATTGTGGTGGTAGTGACAGAAGAAAACCTGGACCTGATGAAGTCTATCGTTCAGCAATATGGACACAAACGAGTCATGCTGGTGGAAGGTGGAGTGACGCGCCACAGATCAATTTTCAATGGCTTGAGAGCTTTTGCAGAGAACCAGCCTCTTGGCTTCCAGCTCCCGAAACCCGAGATAGTGATCATCCATGATGCTGTGAGACCATTTGTTGATGAAGACATTCTCTTCAATGTGGTCATATCTGCAAAGGAATGTGGGGTATGTACCATAACACAACAGTCATGTTCAAAGATTTTACAAATACAAGTCTATTACTTCTTCATTGATTATGCACTCTTAACAATATTACAAATATTTGAAATATAAATGAGCATACAGTGAATGTTGAAAGTCTACATTCCCTTGCGTATTTTTCACATTTTGTTGTTTTAGTGTGTCAGACCTGCATGTATTTAAATGAGTATTTTTCATTCAATACACCATACTTCATACCTTTCAGGCTAAAAATGTTTTACTGGGAGACAAAACATACATGTAACCAGAAAAACAAAACTGAATTCCAACAGTTGTATAAGACAGCATTCTTTCTGCTTAGAATGGTTCATTCCTTGAAGTACAGTCTGTCTACAGATGACTTTTGTTCAGTTATTCAGACCTTCATATTGACAACTGTGGATTATTGTAATTCCCTGTTTGTGAGCCTGCCTAGAATTCAGCTATTACAAAATGCTGCAGTGGGTCTCATCTCCATTTCAGTAAGAGATCATATTACACCTATTCTTAAGCGGTTGCCCTTGGTTGCCTGTGGCTCAGTGAGTCAATTTTAAGATGATCATGCAGGTTTTTAAATCTCTTGAAGATGAGGGTCCTTATGTAGTAGACCGGCTTGACGAATATAACCCTCCTCGTTCATCGCATTCTGCAGATAAATATCTG
This sequence comes from Rhinatrema bivittatum, assembly GCF_901001135.1. Classification (NCBI taxonomy): domain Eukaryota; kingdom Metazoa; phylum Chordata; class Amphibia; order Gymnophiona; family Rhinatrematidae; genus Rhinatrema; species Rhinatrema bivittatum. The sequence goes on along the minus strand of NC_042616.1, from coordinate 197,351,004 downwards.
TTTAAGATCCCCTTCTTTAGAGAGCTTCATCTTCAGACTTCCTGCTGCTGGGCTTTCACAGTGGCTGGGCCTTTTCTTTGGAGCCACCTGCCTCAAGAGCTTTGTGTCGTAGATGATTATAAGCATTTTTGGAAAAAGCTGAAGGTGTTTCCTTTTTCAACAGATTTTTCCAAGATATATTTTTATGTTTTTTTAAATCTATGACTTTTATGATTTAATATTCTGTCATTTTAGTTGTCCTTATTGTATGTTTTGTCAATATGTCACCATCAAACCTCTACAAATGCTGCGAAATGCATCTGCTAGAATTCTAACACCCGTAAAAAAGATCACATCATTCCCATCCTTAAAGACCTCCACTGGCTCCCAATTTCTTTCAGAATTCTCTGCAAGAATCCCTCAATCATTCACAAAACCCTACACAACAGCAATATGCACTGGCTAAATTTATTTATTTATTTATTTAACAATTTTTTATACCGACCTTCATAGTAATAACCATATCGGATCGGTTTACATAGAACAAGGTATAACTGAGGCAATAAATAAAAGTAATTAACAATAGAGGTGAATAAGACAAAGTTACATTTAACAAGGAGTAAAAAACTTGGAAGCTTAAATAGCTGGAAGAAAGGTAAAGGCAGGAGGTAATTATAACATAATACAATAAATAATATGGGTTAGGGCTTAAGGTGCTTTAACTTGGAAGAGCCCGAGTTCATCGTTCGAGAGGATAGAAGACCAAACGTCCAGGTGAGAATAATGACGACTAGTGATTGTCTGGAGGATCATCGAAGGCTTGGTGGAAGAGCCACGTCTTGAGTTTTTTCTGAACGTTATGAGGCAGGGTTCTAATCTGAGGCTTGAGGGGATGTTATTCCAAATAGAAGGTCCTGCTATTGAAAAAGCTCTGTCTTTGGTCGAGGAAAGGCGTGTGGATTTATTTGGGGGGAAATTCAAAGTACCTTTGTAAATATCTCTAATTGGTCTATTGGAGGAGTGTAGTTTGAAGGGGATTTCGAGGTCGAGTTGGAGTTGATGATGGATGGATTTGTGTATTAGGGTGATTGATTTGTAAAGGATTCTAAAATTTACTGGTAACCAATGTAGGTTTCTGAGGATGGGTGAAATGTGATCTCCGCGACTGGTGTTGGTCAATAATCTCGCTGCAGCATTTTGTATCATCTGCAGTGGTTTGGTGGTCGATTTGGGGAGGCCAAGGAGAAGGGCACTGCAGTAGTCTATCTTGGCAAATAGCAATGCTTGGAGGACTGTCCTGAAGTCTTGGAAAAATAGTAGAGGTTTGAGTCGTTTTAAAACCTGGAGTCTATAAAAGCAGTCTTTGGATGTGGTGTTGACCATTTTCTTTAGGTTTAGTCGGTTATCTAGAAGTACCCCAAGGTCTCTCACATGCTTATGGGTGATATAGGAATTGTGTGGGGGTGATAAGGGAATATTTTCTTCGTTTGAAGTGATGAGGAGGAGCTCCGTCTTCGAGGCATTAAGGACCAAGTTTAATCTGTTGAGGAGGCTGGTGATAGATAAAAGGCAATTATTCCAGTGGATAAGCGCTTTTGAAATAGATTCTGTAATAGGAATTAGAATCTGCACGTCGTCTGCGTACAGATAATGAATTAAATTAAGATCAGTTAGCAATTGGCAGAGGGGGAGGAGGTAAATATTGAAAAGGGTTGGAGATAGGGAGGATCCTTGTGGTACGCCAAGGGTGGATTTTGTTTATGGCGATTCTTTATTGTTTATTTTAACTTTGAAGGTTCTATTGCAGAGGAAGGACTTGAACCATCTGTGGGCTGATCCGGAGATACCTATATCTGTTAGGCGATCCAGAAGGATGGCGTGGTTGACAGTGTCAAATGCCGCTGAGATGTCTAGCAGGACTAATAAAAAGGAGTAGCCTTTGTCTAGACCCATTATGATATGATCTGTAAGTGAAATGAGGAGGGTTTCCGTGCTGCGTGACTTGCGGAAGCCATATTGTGAAGGGTGTAGGATATTGTGATCTTCTAGGTACTCTGAAAGCTGGGTGTTTACCAACTTCTCCGTTAGTTTGGCTAGGAATGGGAGATTGGAGATGGGTCTGAAATTGGCTGGTTCATTTGGGTCTAAATTGTGCTTCTTAAGGAGGGGTTTGAGTGCCCCCGACACTATGCCTCCAACCGACCCATTAGATCAGCCTACAAAGGAATTCTACATACTCCCTCTCCTAAGACGACACACCTCAACTCTACGAAAGAACGAGCATTATTGATTTCGGGACCCACCATCTGGAACTCCATGCCCCCGACCTATGACAAGAGCAATACAATCAAAAATAAAAAAAAAACAACCAAAGACCTGGCTCTTTAAACAGGCATTCCCCGAATAGCGAGCTTTTCACTACCTCACATCCTAGCAACACTCCCCAGGCAATTAGTTATCTCCTTACAGTCCCCTTAACTACAATTGACTTATTTCACCTCCTCCCTGTATTAATCGTTCTCTGTTACTAAACCATGCAAGACTCCCCCATAATAAAAACCTATAGCCACTCTCTCTTCCCAATTTTTATTTTATTTATTTGCTTTTATATACCGACATTCATTGGTGTACATCACATCGGTTCACATTATAACAGAGGAATAGTATGACTGGATGTCGTACTATTTATGCATTGTAACATTAACTTAAAGTGGGGAACATTATAACAACATTATAACATTTGGCAAAAAACCTTAGTGATAGAAACAGTTAAGTAAGTTAAGCAAGTTAAGCAAGAATAAGGTAGGTATAAAGGATAGTTATTATAATTTAAGTTATAGAAGTGGGCTAGGGTGTTTAGAAGGCGGAATCAGTACATGCAAAATTTACAGTGTAGAAGCGGCAGATAGAGTATGTACGGGGTGACATGAACCAGATTTAGGTGGGAGGATAGGGTGTATAGGAGAGGGAGATGAGGGGTAAGGAGGTAGGGGGGGAGGTGGAGCAAGGGGGGGGGTGGGGTTAGGTAGGGTGTTGGTAGGCTTTTGGAAAAGCAATGTTTTCAATTGCTTTTTGAAAGATTGGGTGGAGGGTTCCAATTTGAGTTGGGAAGGTAGTTTGTTCCAGAGGGTGGGGCCAGCTACAGAGAAGGTACGTTGTCTGGTGGAGGTAAGGTGCGCTAGTTTTGTATGGGGTATGATAAGGAGGCCTGTGTTTTGGGATCGCAGGTTTTTCTGGCTGTGGTATGGTTGGGGAGGGTCTTTGGTCCATTTGATTTTTTTAGTTGTAGATGGTTTTGTGGAGTATGGTGAGAAATTTATATTGTGATCTGTGTGTTATGGGGAGCCAGTGTACCACCAATGGCTCCCTGAAAGCTGCATGAACTTACGTTATCATTATATTAACTTATGTTGTCAATGTATTTCCATTACACTTGGTATTATAATATTGTTATGCTCCTCTATAATTCCATATTGATTTTCTCTCCTATTATCTTGTTCCTTTTACTGCTCTTCCTTTTTCGTTAACTCCACTATGTTCCATGTACTGCGTTAAGTTCAATGTAAGCTGCTCTGATGTACCTACGAACACCAGTATATAAAAGCTTTTAAATAAATAAATAAATGATCAACTTAGAATAGATGTCCTGCTATAAAGCAGAATAGAATTTCAAATTAATAAATAAATCTCCATGCCCCTGAATTAATATTAACCTTTGGCAGCAGTTATAACAGTGAGTTGGTTAGGATAGGATAGGATTGGTTGGTTAGGATAGGATAGGATTGGTTGGTTAGGATAGGATAGGATAGTATAAAACTGCTAAAGCTATGTCAGGCTCCTTGGGGAGTGTTGATGGATAGCAATCTTTAAGTCATGCTAAAGATTTTCAGTTGGATTGAGATTGGTAGTGTGGCAGGGCTGCTCCAGGATATTTACCTTTTTATTCCTTAACCACTCCAGTGTAGTTTTGGCTGTGAACTTTGGGTCATTGTCATTCTGACAGAGGTCAGTAGGTTTTCCTCAATGCTTTTTCTGTACTTTTCATTGCCCCTTCTATTGTGACAAGTGCCCCAGTCCATGCAGATAAGAAATATCCACAAAATATGCTGCCGCCGCCACCATGTTTCACAGTAAGAATGGGGATGGTGTTCTCTAGCTGATGTGCTGTGGCGGATTTGTGCCAAATACATAGGGTCATTTACCTAGCCATGATAGTTTATCATTGGAGGTGAAAAATATCATGGGGGTAGTGGTCCCATGATATTTTGCCCCCACAACAAAATAATGCAGTGGTATTCTGGTGCGATTTTTATCGTGGAAGAAACTCGTGATAAAAAATATCACCATAAAATGAGGCCCACACCTGCGAAGGTGGCCCATCTTGGCCGGGGCACCATTGCATTAATGGCCAGAGGTCACAATCTTCTTCCCTGGAAATTATCCAAATTCTTCCCGTCCCCTTCACCGCCACCTTAAAAAAAAAGTCTCACTGTTCATGCTGCGAAGTCCTGCCCCTTACCCAACCCCCCCACTTTGACATATACCCCTACCCGTTCTTTCCATAAATCACAATCCCTGTGGTTTATTGGCCCCTCCCTTTTCTTACCCTCCCAAAAATAAGACCCTGGGGGTCTAGGGTGGGCTCCCAGACTCTCACCCCACCCTCAAAACCCCCTACTTCAAAATGTTACCATTGGTGGTCAGTGGGGGCCTGTAGCGCCCCCCCAGCTCTGGGGCCCACCTGATGCCATTTTCAAAAATGGTGCCAACTGGTCATTTCCTTATTATGTGGTGGTCAGTCGATCATTTCTTTTTTTCTTCTTCTTTCATCTTCAGATTCTTCCTTACATCTGTCTCTAGCAATGATCTTTTCCTTTCATCCCTCTTCTCATTTCTCTCTTTTCTGCATCTAACCTCTTCATTTTTCCTCTATCATACTCCAGTTCTCAATCTCCCTCTTTTCACTCTTCACTTACTTTTCAGCTTTCCATTTCTCAATCTCAACCCCTTCATATCTGTTGTGTCCGTCGGTGCCCGACGCCCTCTCTCCACCCTCCTTACCTCTCTGGCACCTCCCTCTCTGTCCGCGGGAAGACTGGCTACCACGGCGTTCTCCTGCCACTTGTCCTCAGGCATTCCTGGACCAGCTCGAAGCTGTAATCGCCATGTTTCCTAGAGGCCTAGGGGCGTGCGTGCGGTGCGGCCCCGATTTAAGTACCGGCATTGGCGCGAACCTCGGGGGCGTTCCCCGAAGATGACGTCACCCGCGACGGATATTTAAGGTCTTGGATTTGCTAACATATTGAGTTAGCAAGGGTTTCGCTACCTGAGCAACTCTGCCTCCTCGGACTTACCAGAGGTACCCACTCCTCGGGGGCCTCGCTCTCTCCTTGTTTTTTCAGGTGACAGTCTGGAACCGGTACTTGCTCCTCGAGGGCCCACGTTCCCAGACTTGCTTCGTTTACTCTTCTGCCTGTAAGTCTTCACTACCAACTATATCAGCTACATCAGTGAGTTACCATCGTTCTCTCTGAGCTTTCCCTGGAACCAGGTACTCGCTCCTCGAGGGCCTATACTTTCCAGCTCATGGGTTTCATTGGGACATTGTGTGAGTGTTACATCTGCATACCCTGCCTACTCACTATATCTCAGTCTCTCTTCTGCTCAGCCTCCAGGGATCGCTGTTCCAGAATCAGAGGGACTACAGCCCAGCCGGCCTTACCAGCTCACTACTGCCACCTCTGGTGGTTCAGTATACTGTCTAATAAAAGAACTAGTGTGTGTCTGTCTCCATACTCTGAGCCTGACCGGTGATCCCTCTCGACATCTTCCCCCTGGGGCATGGTCATCTGCCACTGGTCCAAGGATCCACCCTCAACTCTCATATATAACAATAGATTGCTAACTACTATCTGATTGCTCCTCCCATCAGGCATCAGATCAATAACAGATTGCTAATCCAGCAACTCAGTCCTGAACAGATTGCTAACTCCCTAGCAGACTGCCAACTCAGGTCTAAAAGAGTATCCCATCTCCACGCTTGCTTAGCCCCTCCCTAGCCCACCTTTCCGATGCCCACTACATTTACATTAGAAGCCCTGATGGTGTAGTGTGGGCCCATTGTGTCCCCCTAGGCTCTGGACCTGGCCACATCCATTTTCCCATCATATGATAAGGGCAAAAGCATGGTCCAACTAGATGGTGCCATTTTGAAAAATGGCCATTTCTGGGCTCAAAGCCTACGAGGTGCTACAGGTGCCCACTACACTACTGGGGCTTCTGTTGTAAGTATAGTGGGGGTCTGGAGGATGGTGGACTAGGGTGGAGAGGGGAGGGATTGGTGCATGGCGTGTGCTGGAGCTACTAACTTTAAAATATCTTTTTTGTACACTATCGCTGCCTCTATAGGCTGCGGAGTGTGGGATTGTGGGTGGAGTGGGCAGAGGGTCTGTGGAGATGCCTGGAGCCTTTTAAGCACCTTGTGGGGATGCTACTCAGGGCCAGTTGGCCCCTTTAAGACATGGCAGCCTCACAGTCCCAGGGCTGCCATTGTGCAAACTGCTGGGGCCAAATAATGCTGCAGTATTTTTCAAAAGATACCTTGGGATTCACAATGCAGCAGTGCAGAGTACCTCTGTTTTTTTAAGTCTTGTGGTATTTTCCCCTCCAGGAAAATTATCGCAACTTAGTAAGTGACCCTCTAAGTTTGTAGTTGAAACAAGTGTGTGTGTTTGTAAACTCGCACCCTGAGTTGGAACACTTACTTGCCCAATAGTAGGTGACTGACATAAGACTCAGGGTTTCCAGTATATAAAACTGGTGTAAGAGCTCTCCCTAGTTGTTGACTTAGAGGATAAATTTACAATTGCCTATCTTTCCTACTAGTATCTAATGATGGGGCCCAATTTTTGTCCTTACTAGTATAGTCTCCTGTAGATTAGAAGGGAAAGCAAAGATTAGGGTATTTGGGTTATGAAGAGTAAAACAAAGGATTTTAAAATAAAATTTGCTTGTACGCTAAAAACGAATAAAGATATAGCCAACTGGCAAATGTTTTTACCCCCCTTTTTTTTTAGCAAACTAATAAATCAGTACTTTCTGATACAAAGTGCACTTTCCCCTTAATTACTGTTTCTTTTTTTTTTTTTTTTTATATTTATTTGTTTTTTTTCTTTCAGTTTTTATACTAGTCTGGCCTGACATGTATTGATGTTGGTGTACACTTAGCTGTCACGCTCCTAGGCTGCAATGTCAGGATTCTTCTCCCTTTTGAGGTGCTAATAATTGTCTTCTTATTCTTTAACAACTAATAAAAGAAAACTAACTCCATGACCCTGAGTATTCTTCTGCCAGCTAGTAGTGTAAAGTGTTCCCTGACTCTTCAGCTGGAGCCTTGATGAAACTGTGTTTACTAACTAGCATGAAATTAAATCAAACAGCAGTGTTTTCCTTTATATATTTATTTATTCACTCTTCTCCATTAATATCACAGATTCTTTCACCAAGTTCTCAATCTGGGGATTTGTTCTGGAATTCTAATTTTCTTCTAATTGTCAGTTGGCAGTGGATTGCGGTACCAGACTGTGAGTCTGACACTGAGTGGCTAAATTGAACCAGCTGCCTTCCAAAAGGAATTACGCTCAGCACTCCAAATGCTCCAAAGGAATTGCTGGGCAAGTTTACCAAAATTTCCTTAGGAAAACCTGATTTAATCAGTTTTCCTATTTTTCTGGGACCTTTGATTCCCAGACTCTGTCAAGAGCTTTAATTGTCTCGGAGACAAGAAACTTTGTTTCTCTATTCGAGATCAGTCAGATGCCTCTCAGTATTTCTTTCCTTTTAGCAGGGTGTTTTTTTTTTTATTATTCCACTAATTGAAATTTGTTTCCCTTGTTATAATTCAGGGATTTTATGAGTAGGCTTCACTTTATGTCACTTCTGATTCACTTACTCTTTACTACTGCTAACTTGAGCAGCTGCTTTGTTAATTTTCCCATGATGCTGCTCATTTAGTATTATTTTAATCTCTCCTCCCTCATACTAAAAGTGTTTCTTATACCTTGGTTGAAGAGTCATATATCTCTCACTAAAGTTTCCACATCCATTTCACTGGCCTGAACTTTAACTTTAAAACCTGGACAACTTCTGTTAATCATAAGCAGTGTTTAACTTTTTGGTTGTGCTTCTAATTAGAATCATGGTAAAAAAAAAATCTTCTCAAAGCAACAAGAAATCTCCAATCTGTTTCTCATTCTCTCAGTTCTTAATAGAGATGTGTTTCAGGTGAACCTTTCGATTTGGCCTTCGTTATTGGCTCGCCGTGGGAAATTACGTTTTCCCGCGGTTCGGGCCGATTTTTTTCGGCCTCCCCGAATTTCGGGGTTAGTGCGCACTAACTCCGAAAAACGAAATTTCCTGATATTTCGGGAAAATCCACTTCATTTTTCGGGGTGGCCGAACCAGGACGAATGCACATCCCTAGTTCTTAATCATCACAATATTCTCACAGGGGTAGATTTTACAAAATTACACACACGCGTACTTTTGTTTGCGCACCAGGCGCAAACAAGGACGCGGGATTTTAATAGATACGTGCGTAGCCGCGCGTATCTGTTAAAATCTGGGATCTGTGTGCGCAAGGCTGAGCAAAATCGGCAGCCTGCGCGCGCCAAGCCCCGCAACCGGCCTCCGTTCCCTCCGAAATCGGAGCGGCATCGGAGGGAACTTTCCTTCCACCTCCGCCCCCTCCCTTCCCCTACCTAACCCACCCCCCCAGCCCTATCTAAATCCCTCCCCTACCTTTATTCCAGAATTTATGCCTGCCTCGAGGCAGGCGTAACTCTCACGCGCGGGCCGGCTGCCGGAGCGCCATGTTCCGGTCCGGGGGCTGGTCTGGAGGCCGCAGCCACGCCCCTTGGAACGCCCCCGGATGACGAGCCGCCGCGACACGCCCCCCAAGAAAGCCCCGGGACTTACGCGGGTCCCGGGGTGTGCGCAGGGGGGGTTTGGGGAAGGTTTTCGGGGGTTACGCGTGTAACCCTTTGAAAATCTACCCCACAGTATAACACTTCATGACATCACTGCCCCTAAGTCCCTCCACCACTGTGTCTGTACCATGCAAACAAGCCTGCACCTAGCAAGAGACACCCTCCAGGCACTCGGTTCCCAAGATAATCTTTAAACCAAGCAGCTGCTGGAGGTCAAACCTAGGATGGAATCCCTGTATTCCACTGAGCCCTGTCAACTGTGGTTTTTTTTTCCCTGGCCCCAAATAATGTGTCCTTTGTGGGGTTTATTTTTAGTCATGATGGTATCTGCCCAGACCACCCCAAAATGTACTTAACCCCTCATCTATTTATCTATATATTTATTTATGTATTTATTTTGTCTACACCACAGTGCCAGAAGCACTGTGGTGTAGACAAAGGTTTACCTCCAGGTTTACCAAGGGTCATTAAAAGCATATCAGGGGCTTTCCAATGGCTTCTGTCCACTTATCATGACTCCAAATTACTTTTATTTTCTTTTGAGTTTTTCCATTTAATTTTGCTTCTTGGGGCAATGGTGCCATGACTCAGTCCACCAGCTATTACAGCCTTTCACTCTAACCATGTGACAGATACTAGCATCCATTAGCAGGAGTATCTAGACATCTGGGGTATCAGGACTTAAAGGGCAAGGTCAGGTAAGACCATACTTTTCTATTATATTTACCTCTTTACATATGTATATGTACATATGTGTATGTACCATGCTTATATATATGTAATATATGTATATGTATCTTCTGAGATGCGTATGTGTGTGTGTGTAGGTATGGAAACAGTGCCAGTGATGCAAAATGGATCCTCTCATGAAGTTTCAGTATTGCACCATTATGTAGTAGTTTATACACGAGAATCAGGTTTCAAGGTAGTGAGAACATTCAGCTGTTTCTCATTCATTATTTCCTAACTCTTCCAAATAGTGTTTCGGTTCTTTAGCTTAATTTTTATTTTGCTTGAAGTCATATCATTTGTTTACTGTTTCATGCTGTTTTAAATGAAGCTAGATCAGGAGGAGAGGCATAGCAGGAGCTCCAGGAGTAATTGCAGTTACACCATGACTAAGCCGCTGCTCATGAAATTTGGTTGTTTCATTTTAACATTTTAGCACATATTTATTTTACTTTTAAAAGTTTATTGGATGATGTAAGAAACAAATCATAGCCTGTGGAGTCCAGACAGTCGTCTGATGGCAGGATAATATTTTATCACCCTGTACAATTTATGCTTTGCCAAAATGCATAAGTTATACCAGTTTTTAAAACAAACTTATATGCAAAAGTTTGCTTTGAAAGGTATATCAAATAACTCGCACAAAGTTACACCTGTTTCCTGTCAATAAGCAGACTAAATTAGCCATTACTTATGTGTGATGTCATCCGGTGGCAACAAACAGACTTGTCTCTCTAAACTAGTCGAGCTTTGAGCTCTACTGAGCATGTGCAGGAGTTTCTGTGGGGGCATTGCCTTATGATTTTCCTCAATCATTTTTTGTCTGAATACGTAACAGAAGTGATTTCTGTCTCTCCTACATTTTTCTTTGGAAATCCTAAAAACTACTTTATTTGATGTATTTTTACTTCAGTTTATTCTTCTAAAGTTGCCTTACTACCTCTGCAGCCCTACAACAACACCATTTAGTACTACTAAAGAAACAAAAAAGGCAAAAACCCCTTCTTAACGATGAAGTGTGGCCTTCTCTTCTGCCATGTCTGGGCAGAAGAACAAATTAACCACCACAAACGGTTTTAAGAGATTGATCTGTGGGAAGATTATGTCCCTCACTGACATCATGGATTGTGATATTGATGCCTTGGGCTGGATCATGACCAGAAGAATTGCTATGCCTGTGGATGGATGTCCCTGTGCTTGCCAAGATCCAGGGCTTTTAAAATTGAGGAACTGCGTAAATCTCTCCAGAGTCACAGTAGGTCCTTTTCTCGCAGTGTAGCCTTGTGTGCCTTGCCAGGAAAAGAGCTGAACAGGAGCTCATCAAAAACTCCCTCGTCTGCTCATGCAAAGCCACAGGGTTGAGTTCTGCCAGCCGTCCTGCAAAGAATGCAAAGCAACATAAATTATTGGAACCATTGCAGCATGCGTTGAAGAAAAATAAGCATTCTAAGCACAGTGCATTGGCACTGGTGCCAGTAACATTGCCGATGCACAGTGCATCGACTCACCTGATGCAACTTTCACGGATGCTAGTGGTGAATGGTACATTGAGGCACCTGACATAGGAGGTATTGAGGCGCTCAGTGCATGAAACTCGAAGGCACCGATGCATTTGATGCACCGACACATTTGATGCATGGTGCACCAATGCACTTGACACATGATACATTGGTGCTCTTGATGCTCGATGCTTTGACACCAGGCAAACCTGTGGCCTCTGTACATGATCCCACCATGTATAATGCAAGACCCCATGGTGCAGCTTTGATGCAAGCGACACAATATCGTTGGCCTGTGCTAGACTCCTAAATGCACATTTCTAAAGACCCGTCAAAGCATGCCAAGGCACCCAAGGCGTCCAAACATTCTATCCCATTGAAGCCATTAATGCATCCACCTCAAATTTCAATTTATCAATCTGCTTTGCCAACACAACTCTATAGACCCCATCCTGGATCGGCAGGAGGCTTGGTTTAGCCTCTGTTGGAAACAGGATGCTGGGCTTGATGGACCCTTGGTCTGACCCAGCATGGCAATTTCTTATGTTCTTAAGCACCTCACCCCACAAGCAGGGTCCAGTCCTTTCGGAACAGACACAACAAGAGGGGAGCTGGCTCAGGTATAGGCCCCAGCCGAACCCCACAATGAGAATCAACAGACCCATCCACAGGAAGAAGTCATAGGGGGCAGACTTACCCTCTTCTACCAAAGATGGATCGACATAACGTTGGACAAGTGGGTCCTAACCATCATTTGAGAGGGATGCTATCTGGACTTCCACAGTCTCCCTCCAGACAAATTTGTGAGATCACTGTGCCACTCCCTTTCCAAGAGGATGGCAGTGGAAACCACACTGACAAAACTACTCAGCCTAAAGGTGATAACCCCGGTGCCCACGCACCAGCAAAATACTGGTCACTATTCCATCTATTTTATCGTCCCAAGAAGAAAGTTCAGGCCCATCCTGGACCTCAAGACCGTCAATCGCTACCTGAGGGTATCGCACTTCCACATGGAAACTACGCTCAGTCATAAGGACAGTACAACTGGGAGAATTCCTGACTTCACTGGATCTATCCGAAGCCTATCTCCACATTTCGGTCCACCACGACCATCAGCGTTTCCTACGCTTCGCGATACTGGACCATTACTACTAGTTCTGAGCGCTGCCCTTCGGGCTAGCTACCGCCCCTCGAAACCACCAAAATCATAGTGGTAGTGGCGGCAACACTGAGGAAAGAAGGAATCCTTGTACATCCTTACCTGGACGATTGGCTGATAAGGGCAAAATCTCCAGAGGAAAGTCACCAGGTGACCACCAGAGTCAAGAATCTACTGCAGAATCTCGGGTGGATCGTCAACACAGCCAAGAGCTGCCTACAGCTCTCCCAGTCGCTAGAGTACCTGGGACTTCGGTTCGACACCAAGTCCTCCCCCCCTCCAAGGAAAAGGAAACTGATGGGTCAACTGTGAAAACTGCTGAACTATGCTCGCCCTCAAGGTATGGGACTACCTCCAAGTCCTCAGTCTCATGACATCAACCCTGGAAGTCGTTCCATGGGCAAGGGCCCACATGCGCCCACTACATCATTCCCTATTGTCATGATAGGATCCGACGTCCCAGAAATACTCCATGCACCTCCAGCTACCAGCAGAGGTTTGAACGCAGCTCAAATGGTGGCTACAGGAGGATCATCTGAGCAAAGGAATAAGGCTATCCTCACTGAACTGGATCTTACTTACCATGGATGCGAGCCTGCGAGGGTGGGGATCCCACTGTAAGGAACTGACGGCACAGGGATATTGGGACAAAGAAGAGTCGGGATGGAACATAAACCGACTGGAAGCCCGAGCAGTCAGACTAGCCTGCCCACGATTCGGCCACAGACTCCGGGGAGAATCTGTCAGCGTCATGTTGGACAACGTCACAACAGTTGCATACATCAACCACCAGGGAGTAAACAGAAGCCAACAGGTGTCCCTGGAAAGAGACCACCTCATGGCGTGGGCAGAAGCAAACCTGCAAGGAATCTCAGCCGCCCACATCACGGGAAAAGACAACATCTCTGCGGACTACCTCAGCAGAGAGAGACTAGACCCAGGGGAATGGACGCTGTCGACCACAGCCTTCCAATTGATAATAAACTGCTGGGGGACCCCAGCCATGGATCTACTGGCAACCAGATCCAACGTTCAGGTTCTCAAGTTCTTCAGCCGCAGACAAGAGCCGCAATCCCGGGGAATCGACGCCCTCGTCCAGACCTGGCCACAGGAAGACCGGCTGTACACCTTTCCTCCATGGCCACTACTGAGCGGGATCATCCGAAAGATAGAACACCATAAGGGACTAGTACTTCTAGTGGCCCCGGACTGGCCAAGAAGGCCATGGTATGCAGACATGCGAAGACTTCTTGTGGGGAACCCTCTATGCCTACCTCCACACAGGGACCTTCTCTGGCAAGGACCGATCCTCCACGAAGACCCGACTCGATTCTCTCTTACAGTCTGGCCATTGAGAGGACTCGCCTGAAGAAGAGCGGATACTCTAAGGCAGTGATTGACACCTTGCTCCGAGCACGCAAGTTATCCACGTCTCTAGCTTACATACTAATATGGAGAGTATTCGAAGCCGGGTGTGAGGACCGCGAGATCCTTCCGCGGACAGTCAAAATCCCCATGATCCTGGAATTTCTGCAGGCCGGGTTGAAGAAGGGGTTGTCTCTCAACTCCTTCAAGATTCAGGTGGCCACGCTGGCCTATTTAGAACCAAAGTGGACGGAATCAGTCTATCAACCCATCCAGATATTTCCCGCTTCCTGAGAGGGGTCAAACAAATCCGACCACCATTAAAGTGGCTGGTGCCCCTATGGAATCTCAATCTATTCTAGACTTCCTAGCGGGAGCTTCCTTCAGACCTACACGTGGTCTGTCACTACGGCTCCTGACCTTGAAGACTGCATTCCTTGAGGCAATATGCTCAGCCCGTCGCATCTACGAACTTCAAGCGCTATCCTGCTGGGAACCGTTCCTCAGGTTCACACCGGGATCCATATAGCTACGCACTGTCCCCTCCTTTCTCCCGAAGGTGGTTTCTCAATTTCATCTAAACCAAACCATCTCACTGCCATCTCCAGACGAACATAAGGACTCGGAAGACTCACGCCTTCTTCGCCATCTTAACGTCGGCAGACTCCTAGTCCAATACCGGGAAAGGTCGGAATCTGTACGAAAGACGGACCAACTAGTTGTCCTTTACAGGGGGAAGAAACAGGGGGAAGCGGCCTCGCGGGCAACCATAGCCCATAACCGCTGGATCAAAGAAGTAATCAAGGC